>NC_054467.1:226531229-227927479 GCF_017639515.1 Carcharodon carcharias
GGGGTCTTTAAGCTCTAGGCTTTCTGTTGTCACTAGCTGCTCAGTTCTTACAGTTGCTTTGTCAGTCCCTTCTGGCAAATGTTTAGCATAGGCCTTGCCAGCATAAGATTTTGGAGAAGTTTGGATGCTATCAAACAGAGGAGCAGCATGAAGGGAAATCCAATGAATGTTTATCACACTACATCAAGAGAAAGCGATGATGTGCTGTGGTGGGATGAAGGAGGTGGAGAGGAGAGAGGGGCCAAGCTCAAAAAAAGGCTCTACCTACATCAACGAGTGTGCAGACAGAGGCACAACTTCCTTAACCTCAGGGAAGAGTAGTGTCTCTGCAAGCTGAATTTTGTTTTATTCATTCATGGGAAGTGGGTTTCATTGGCAGTGGCCAGCATATGTTGCCCAGCCCTTAATTGCCCTTGGGGAGGTGATGGTGAGCCAATGCCTTGTACCACTACAGTCCATCTGATGTAGGCACACCCACAGTGCTGTTTGCTGGCGTGTTCCTGGATTTTGACCCCCCAGTGATGATGACAGCATGGTGGTATGTTTCCAGGTCAGGATGGTGCACGGATTCATTTGAGGACCTTGCTTAAACCTCCATGAAGGTGGCCCCTCTCTCCTTATGGCCATCTTCGTAATTCCCTGCACTATCCATCTGCTAGCATTGAGTCGGGCCCCTTCAT
The DNA here is from genome assembly GCF_017639515.1 of Carcharodon carcharias. Lineage (NCBI taxonomy): Eukaryota > Metazoa > Chordata > Chondrichthyes > Lamniformes > Lamnidae > Carcharodon > Carcharodon carcharias. Next base: position 226,531,910 of record NC_054467.1, read on the forward strand.
CCTCTCTGCTGTTGTGGAGAGTGTGCATGGCATGTCTTTCAGTACCTGGCTTAGTTGTTGTTTCAGCACCAGCATTCTCCTTCTCAATGATAGCCCATAGGGGTTCAACATCTGAGTCCAGCTGAGCAGAATTTGGAGAGGTTTGCAGGTTCAATCGAGGTATTCAAAAAGGTATTGGATTGCTATCCGAAAAGAGAGAATGTGCAAAGTTACAGGGATAAGGCAGGGCAGTGGGACTAGATAGAGTACTCTTTCAGAGAGCCAGTGCAGACCCAATGGGTCAAATGGCCTCCTACACTATAAAGATTCTGTGATACTGTGATATGACCTGCCTCGAAATTACAATGGGGCCAACGTGTCCTCTAATAGTGCGGAGCCACTCGGGTGCTTTAAAGATTATGAGCTGTTCCCAGGGAATGTGCTGCACTATTGGATCTACAGGTTTTTAATGTCCTGTATTATTCTGTCACCCGTTATGTATCCGTGGTTGCCAGATACATCCCCATGCCCTAAAGCAGTGACTTCAGAAACAAATTTTCTGGCTCTGTCTGACTGTAGTGTCATCAATGTATAGATTCACTTACCGTGCACAAAGGCCAAAAGAGCCAATCACCTGGCAGTTGTGAGCATCAATTACCTCACCACATAGACCCAGTTGTACGTTTGATGGCCAAATAGCATTCTTGGGTGCTGAACCAGTACCTATGTAAAGAAATGTGAGTTGTGGTATTGACCAGCCAGCTGCCCAACGTAAATGTTGCAACTCTCATCAGTTAAAATTTTGAAAGGTTCTTGGGCTGGTAATCACATCTAAGCTATATTGCAATAAATAAGTTGTGAAATGTCTGCAAAGAACGTGAGAATGTTCAGGAAAGGTTTAATCTTGCATTTCAGCATTAGCAGCTGTAGTGCTCTACAATGTCTATTATTATGCCACATTGAACATGTTTAACAGGTTGTAGGTAAAATTCACCTATTGGTTCTGGACTCCATATAGTACAAAGTAATCCTGAGCATTGAATCTGATGAGACTGGCTACTCTGTCTAGTGTAAATGGTCTGCTCTGTTATGGTTCATTTTTTGTCATTCACTCACTGGATGTGGTATCACGGGCAAGGCCAGCATTTATTGTCCACCCCTAAATCTCTGTCTTCAACTTTATCGTGACGCACCTGACCAGTTTCCTACCCGCTCTTCAACATGATCACATCTGAGATGATGGTGGGCTCAGTGGTTTGATTTTGGCTTGATGGATCAGCTGCCTGCCATCTTTGTATGTTGGTATGTCTTTAGCTATGATGCGGTATAAGGGTTGGATTGAAGCACGTTACAAAGCACTAGATATTGGCTAAACACCTGTCAAGGAATTTGAAATTAATCCAACAGGAAGGATCTAGACTATCCAGATTATTAAATTTCCCGTACAATAGACAGTGAAATTTGGCTGCTTTGAAACATATCTTTGAAAGCTATCAGATTTATAAAGGAGTGCCAGAAATAACAGGAAGCAGAAAATTTTCACTGTACAAGCGCCTTTTTCTAGCCTTCATCTAATATTTATCTCAAAATTAGAAAGAAGTCTACTATACTTCTGGTTTCCAAATCTTAGTCCTAACATTGCCTTGGGGGCCAACAACAACTTTTTTTATACAGCATCTTTAATGTAGTAAAATGTCCTGAGAGGCTTCATGGTAGCATTATCAAACAAAAGTTGGCACGAAGCCACATATATTGGGACAGATGAGGAAAAACTCAGTCAAAGAGGTAGGTATTATGGACTATCTTAAAGGAGGAAGAGAGGTGGAGAGGTTTATGAAGGAAATCTTAGTGCTTTGTGTCTCGGCAGCTGAAGGTGCAGTCGCTAAAGCTGGAGCAATTCACAAATCAGGAATTCTCAAGAGACCAGAATTGGAGGAGTGCAGACGGTAATGGTGTGGAAGCTGGAAGAGAAGCCATAGCAAGTGATACTCTGGCTACGATTAGATAGATAAGAATGAAACTAGGTGGGAACAGTCCCATCCAACTGGATGACAGTGGAGGTGCGTTGGAAAGGGATGGCATGGTCAATCGTGCCAGAGTCTGCAGACAGGATGTGGATGGATATTTTAAGTTTTGCACAGTCACATAGGATGTCATTTGCGACTTTGATTAGAGCCATTTTGGTAATGTGGCATGAGCGGAAACCTGACTGGAGAGATTCAAGCATGGAGTTCCGAATTGGTTTTACCAGTTGCTGAAAGGAATCAGTTTTACAGAAAGTAAGGGAAAAAAACAGAACAAAATGATTACAACGCAAACCAACACTTGAAATGTTCTAAAAATGTAATTGGAGCTGCAGCTGTTGGGTAGAACGGAATTTCCATCTGTAAACATTTAATTGAGTTTATTGAGAAGCATATCCAATCACATAAAAGCAAAATTTAGAAACACATCCACTTTGGGTTGTGTAATGAAATTTGGCAGCCTTCCCATTAGGCCTGCATTACTTCCTTTAGTTTGTTGGATTGAGGAATAATAACCACCTTGTTTTATTGACTCTTTTGTTTTTGATAAAGGGATCTGGCACCTGAATGAATTGTAGTTTGTGATAGACGGGATGGTCAAATGGGCAGATAAGTGGCAGATGGAATTTAACCCTGAAAAGTGTGAGGTTATACACTTTGGACAGAGTAATTTGACAAGGAAGTATTCAATGATCGGCACGACACTAGGAAGTTCTGAGGATCAAAGGGACCTTGGCGTGCGTGTCCATAGATCTCTGAAGGTGGAGAAGCATGTTAGTGAGGTGGTGAAAAAGGCACAGGGTTCACTTGCCTTTATCAATTGAGGCATAAATTACAAAAGTAAGGAGGTCATGTGGAGTTGTATAGAACATTGGTTAGGTCACAGCTGGAGTACTGTGTGCAGTTCTAGTCGCCACATTATAGGACGAATGTGATTGCACTGGAGGGGGTGCAGAGGAGATTCACCAGGATGTTGCCTGGGATGAAACATTCAAGTTATGAAGAAAGGTTGGATAGACTTGGGTTGTTTTTGTTGGAGCAGAGAAGACTGAGGGGCGACCTGATCGAGGTGTACAAGATTATGAGGGGCATGGACAGGGTGGATAGGGAACAGCTGTTCCCTTTAGTTGAAGGGTCAGTCATGAGTGGACATAAGTTCAAGGTGAGGGGCAGGAGGTTTGGGGGGATGTGAGGAAAAACTTTTTTACCCAGAGGGTGGTGATGATCTGGAATACGCTGCCTGGGAGGGTGGTGGAGGCGGGTTGCCTCACATCCTTTAAAAAGTACCTTAATGAGCACTTGGTGTCATAAAATTCAAAGCTATGGGCCAAGTGCTGGTAAATGGGATTAGATAGGAAGGTCAGGTGTTTCTCACGTGTCGGTGCAGATTCGATGGGCCAAAGGGCCTCTTCTGCACTGTGTGATTCTGTGATAAGTCAGGCTTAAGCTGATATGTACTTCCTTGAAGACTTTTTTTTAACCCAGCTCTTTTCTTGCCAGATCTACCCTTGCCTTTCTCTCTCCCTGTCCTCACAATTCCAAGCTCTTTCAAAACTTTTCACCTCTTCATTACTATACTGATTCATCTTGGCCAACTTGATGAGACAACATTTTGCCTGAATTAACAGGCACTATTAGTTCACCAAGAAATTCATTCAAGCCCTTAGCCTGGCCAGAGCATTGTATCGATCTCCCCGAACTTGTATTCTACTGTTTTGATTGGGGCTCTGGAGTGGCTGGACAAATTGAGCTTTGAATCTTTTTTTATTCATTTAAGGGATATGCAAGTTGCTGGCAAGACCAGCTTTTATTGCACAGCCTTAAGAAGTTGGTGGTGAGCTGCCTTCTTGCACTGTTGCAATACAGTGCTGTTAGGGAGGGAATTCCAGGTTTTTTGACCCCGTGATAATGAAGGAACGACAGTATAGTTGAGGAAGGTACTGTTAAGTGAACATTAGTGAGTTGCTGTAGTGCATCTTGTATATGGTACACACAGAGGTCACTGCACTTGTGGTGGAGAGACTGAATGTTTAAGGTCATGCATGGGTTGTTGATCAAGCAGGCTGCTTTGTCCTGGATGGTATCGAGCTTCTTGAGTGTTGTTGGAGTTGCACTCTTTTTTGTTCTTGAGATTTGGGCTTCACTGGCTGGACCAGCATTTATTGTCCATCAGTAACTGCCCTTGAGAAGGTGCTTTGTTGAACCGCTGCAGTCCATGTGGTGTAGGTACACCTACAGTGCTGTTAGGGTGGGAGTTCCAGGGCTTTGACCCAGCGACAGTGAAGAAGGTTGATATAGTTCCAAGTCAGGATAGTGAGTGACTTGGAGGGGGACTTGGTGGTGGTGTTCCCATCTATCTGCTGCCCTTGTCCTTCTAGATGGTAGAGGTCGTAGGTTTGAAAGGTGCTGCCTAAAGAACCTTGGTGAATTCCTGCAGCGCATCTTGCAGATGGTACAAATGGCAGCTACTGTGCATCAGTGGTGGAGGGATTGAGTGTTTATGGATGTGGTGCCAATCAGTCTGTTTTGTCCTGGATGGTGTCAAGCTTCTTGAGTGTTGCTGAAGCTGCACTCATCTAGGCAAATGGGGAGTATTCCATCACATTCCTGACTTGTGCCTTGTAGATGGTGGACAGGCTTTGGGGAGTCAGGAGTTGAGCTACTTGCCACAGGATTCCTAGCCTCTGACTTATTCTTGTAGCCACAGTATTTATATGGCTAGTCCAGTTTCTGGTCAATGGTAACCCTAGGATGTTGATAATGGGGGATTCAGTGATGGTAATGCCATTGAATGTCAAGGGGTGATGGTTAGATTCTCTCTCGTTGGAGATGTTCATTGCCTGACACTTGTGTGGCGCTAATGTTACTTACCACTTGGATATTGTCCAGGTCTTGCTGCATTTGGACATGGACTGCTTCAATATCTGAAGAGTTGCGAACAGTGCTGAACATTGTGCAATCATCAGCGAACATCCCCACTTTTGACCTTACGATGGAAGGAAGGTTATTGATGAAGCAGCTGAAAGGTGGTTGGGCCTAAGACACTACCCTGAGGAACTCCTGCAGTGAAATCCTGGAACTGAGATGATGGACCTGCAACAACCACAACCATCTTCCTTTGTGCTAGGTATGACTCCACCCAGCGGAGAATTTTCCCCTGATTCCCATTGACTCCAGTTTTGCTAGGGCTCCTTGATGACATATTTGATCAAATGCTGCCTTGATGTCAAGGGTAGTCACTGTCATATCACTTCTGGAGTTCAGTTCTTTTGTCCATATTTGAACCAAGGCAGTAATGAGGTCAGGAGCTGAGTGGCACTGCTGGAACCCAAACTAAGCGTCGGTGTGCAGGTTGTTGCTAAGCAAGTTCCGCTCAATAGCACTGTTGATGTCCCCTTCCATCACTTTACTGATGATCAAGAGTAGACTGATAGTGGTAATAGGTTGGGTTGGATTTGTCCTGCTTTTTGTGTACAGGACATACCTGGGCAATTTTCCATATAGCTGAGTAGGTGCCAATGTTGTAGTTCTACTGGAACAGCTTGGCTAGGGACGCAGCAAGTTCTGGAGCACAAGCCTTCAGTCCTATTGCTGGAATGTTGTCATGGCCCATAGCCTTTGCAGCCTTCAGCTGTTTCTTGATATCATGTGGAGTGAATCAGATTGAAAACTGGCATCTGTGATGCTGGGGACCCCCAGAGGAGACTCATCCAGGCAAGTGGAAGGTATTCTATCACACTCTTGACTTGTGCCTTGTAGATGGTGGGCAGGCTTTGGGGAGTCAGGAAGTGAGTTACTTGCTGCAGGATTCCTAGTCTCTGACACAGTATTTATATAGCTAGTCCAGTTCAATTTCTGGTCATTGGTAACCCCCAGGATGTTGATAGTGGGGGATTCAGTGATGGTAATGTCATTGAATGTCAAGGGAAGATGGTTAGATTCTCTCTTGTTGCAGGTGATCATTGTCTGGCACTTGTGTGGCACAAATGTTACTTGCCACTTATCAACCCAAGTCTGGATATTGTCCAGGCCTTTTTGCATTTGGACATGGACTGCTTCAGTATCGGAGGAGTTGCAAGTGATGCTGAAATTGTGCAATCATCAGCGAACATCCCCACTTCTGACCTTATGATGGAAGGAAGGTCATTGATTTAGCAGCTGAGTAAGATTGGGCCTAGGACACTACCCTGAGGAACTCCTGCTGTGATGTCCTGGAACTGAGACGACTGACCTCCAACAACCACAACCATCTTCCTTTGTGCTAGGTATGACTCTAACAACCACAGAGTTTCCCCCCTGATTTGCATATATTCATGAGGATCAGAGCTGAGTCAGATGGGCACCTGTTTAAGATGGCAGTAGGCTGGAATCAGTCGGGAACAGGTCAATAAATCTTTGCATAGTCATTCCCACAGCAGAGGATGGTTCACAATCCTACCCAGACTCTTACTGTCCCGTGTACCATCGCTCTCTCGCTCTCTCGCGCTCTCGGCCTCGCTCCCTCGCGATCCCTCCCTCGCGATCCCTCCCTCGATCCCTCATGTTTGTAGGAAGATATGAATCAGGAGCAGGCCATTCAGCCCCTCAAGTCTACTCCAGCATTCAATAGGATCATGGCTGATCTGATTATGAACTCAACTGCACATTCTCCCCACCCCCGTGACTCTTTGACTCTGCCTTTAAAATATTCAATGACCCTGCCCCCACCGATCTCTGGGGAAATGAATTCCAAGGATTCGCGACCCTCTGAAAGAAAAACTTTCTTCTCACCTTCCTTTATTTTTAAACTATGTTCCCTAGTTCTCGTCTCTCCTACAAGGGGGAACATCCTTTCAGTATCCACCCCGTCAAGTCCCCTCAGGATCTTATATGTTTTAATAAGATTACCTCTCATTCTTCTAAACTCCAACCCAGCCTGTCCAACCTTTCCTTGTAAGCTAATCCCCTGCCATCCCATGCATCATTCGAGTGAATCTTCTCTGAACTGCTTCTAACGCTTTTATATCGTTTCTTAACTAAGAAGACCAAAACTGTACACAGTGCTCCAGATGCGGTCTCACTAACACCCTGTACAGCAGTAGCAAAACATTCCTATTTTAATGGTCCATTCCCCTTGGAATAAATGGCAACATTCCATTTGCCTTCCTAATCAAAAACAGAAAATGCTGGAAAAACCCAGCAGGTCTAACAGCATCTGTGGATGAAAAAAAAACAGTTAACGTTGCAGAGCTAAAGAGAAGTAAAATTGTGATGAAATTTATACTGTTTAAGGGGGGTGGAGCAGGTGAAGCTGGATAGACAGCCAGAGGTAGGTGGAGGCAAAGGAGAGATTGCCAGAGATGTTATGGACAGAAGGACAAAGGGGTCCAAAGGACAAAGATAATTTCTTGCTGTATCTGCATACAAACATTGTGATTCATGCACCAGGACACCCAGAACTTTCTGTACTTCAGAGTTCTGCAATCTTTCTCCATCTGACTAATATGCTGCTTTTCTATTCTCCCTGCCAAAGTGGACAAGTTCTCATTTTCTGACATTTTACTCCATCTGCCAAATTTTTGACTACTCACTTAATCTGCCTATATCCCTTTGCAGACTCCTTTATATCCTCTTCACCACTTATTTTCCTAGCTACCTTTGAATCATCAGCAAATTTAGCAACCATACATTCGGTCTCTTAATCCAAGTCATTGATATAAATTGTAAATAGTTGGGGTCCGAGCACTGATCCTTGTGGCACTCCACTAGGTACAGCTTTCCACCCTAAAAATGATCCATTTATGCCCACCGTCTCTTTCCTGTTAGCTAACCAATCCTCCATCCATGCTGATATGATACTTCCTACATCACGAGCTCTTGTTTTGCCTTGTAACCTTTGATGTGGCATGTTGTTAAATGCCTTTTTGAAATCTAAATACACTACATCTACAGGTCCCTCTTTATCCACATTGCTTGATTTCCTTGAGTTCCCCTACAGCTCTGAGGCTTTGCTTTTGTTGCAGTGGAAGTTGAGGCCATCAGATGTTGCATTATGGCCACATTTGCAAGTGCTTTCATGGAGTTGGCCACCACTTCCAGGCTGGAAAGGACTCCAGGCTCTGCATAAAGCCCTATTTAAAGTTGGAGCTGGACTCCTCCATGATCCGGGAGAGTGACAACAGCTTGTCTGGCAGGTCTGTCAACACACCGAGCATGGTCATCATCACTTATACTATCCCATTGAATCATCTGATTTTTCTGCAGCAGAACTCATCTGTGACACTGCCTTCCTTGGGGCTGACACAAGCACTAGCCTATCCTTCTGGCTTGGCTGTAGCCTCATTGTGCCCAATGACTCAACACAATGCAGATCTCACGTCTATATAGCCCCCTAAATACGGGCTGTGCCAGTCTCAGAGCTGACCGTTACTACTGTCAGATCAAGTGAAAGTGCTTCTTCACCAAACATCTGCCCTCGCTGGCACTCTCTCCAATAAGGCTGCAGTACCTGGCCAGGTGGCAGTTCTTGAGCACCTGAAAGGGAAAATGCAGGAAAGATGGATTGAGATTACGGAATTGAGGGAGTTGGAATCGAGCACAATCTGCAGTTGCATCATCTGCACCATCAGGTAGGCTGGGACTTAAGATGATGCATAAGATGAGAACGTACCTTCTTCTTGAATATTCTTATCCATGCCAGAAATGAATGACTTCAGTCATTGCCGACCTTATAATGAGGAGCTCTGTCTCCTCCAAAGGGCTCAGGAGATTCAGGTGTGCCTGTCCCCACTGGTTTTCTGCTGCTTCCTCTTGTTATGCGCAACTTTTTTCCTGCAAGAGGGAGGGAAGGATATTTGGATGATGTGCTTGCGAGAAGTGGGTTTGAGGCTAGCAACATTGGTAAGTGTGTGGGCATGGAGGTAAAGTGTCCAAATGAGTCCTGATTTATGATGGGTAAGTGATGGGAGATGTGGTGCATTGAGCACTTTGCTTGTTGCAAACGCATGTCCCTTTGGCTGCTTGCAGCAGGCAAAGTACTGACTGTACCATAAGACCATAAGACACAGGAGCAAAAATTAGGCCATTTGGCCCATCGAGTCTGCTCTGCCATTCAATCATGGCTGATAAGTTTCTCAACCCCATTCCCCCCCGTAACCTTTGATCCCCTTACCAATCAAGAACCTATTTATCTCTGTCTTAATGACCTGGCCTCCACAGCCTTCTGTGGCAAAGAATTCCATAGATTCACCACTCTCTGGCTAAAGAAGCTTCTCATCTCTGTTCTAAAAGGTCTTCCCTTTACTCTGAGGCTGTGCCCTCGGGTCCTAGTTTCTCCTACTAATGGAAACATCTTGCCACGTCCACTCTATCCAGGACTTTCGGTATTCTGTAAGTTTCAATCAGATCCCCCCTCATCCTTCTAAACTCCAATGTTCCTCATATGTTAAGCCTTTCATTCCTGGAATCATTCTCGTGAACTTCCTCTGGACCCTCTCCAGGGCCAGCATATCCCAACCAGCCCATGCTTGCAAAACTCAAAACAGTATTAGATGTGGTTCTGTGATTAGACAACACTTGCTAAGCAATCTTGATTGTGGTAAGAAGTACACTGACAACCAATTTAAGATTATCAGTCAGGCTTGCAGCATGGCTCACTTACTCGTGCTAGAAGCTACCTGTCCTTTGTAGACAGAAGGAGCATGTCCAAGCATTGTGCCTTTTTCAGCTAAGTAGAAGCTTGGGGGGCAACCCTTCCCTGGTTCAATGCCTTGAACAATCAGAGTCGACCTCCCTGGTTTGAATTTAAACAAAATTCTTCCCTGGTGCATTCTCTATGGCAACGCCTCCTACCAATCAGAGTCCACTTGCTAACCAATTAATGGTCTCTTCTCATGCAGTATAAAAGCCCACCAGCTTTGAAGATCTCAGCTGGAATAACATCAGGGCTGCAGGTTTTGTTGTATCCCCTCAGTTTTGGGCCAAAGGCTGCCACTTTCAAACCTGAAAAGTGCCAGTCCAGCTCAAATTACCCTGGAAAGGCAAAAATTTGTTAAGCAAACTATTTCATGCTGCTACTATGCTGTGGTTATGTAGGTACTGCTACTGTGCATCAGTGATGGAGGGAGTGAATGTTTGTGGATGTGGTGCCAATCAAGCGGGCGGCTTTGTCCTGGATGGTGTCCAGCTTCTTGAGAGCTGTGGGAGCTGCACTCATCCAGGCAAGTGGGGAGTATTCCCTGACTTGTGCCTTGTAGATGGTGGACAGGCTTTGGGGAGTCAGGAGGTGAGTTACTTATCGCAGGATTCCTAACCTCTGAACTGCTCTTGTAGCCACAGTGTTTTTGTGGCCAGTTCAGTTTCTGGTCGATGGTAACCCCCCAGGATATTGATAGTGGGGGATTCAGTGATGGTAATGCCATTTAACACCAAGGGGCTATGGTTGGATTCTCTCTTGTTGGAGATGGTCATTGCCTGACACTTGTGTGGCACAAATCTTAATTTTCACTTGTCAACCCAAGCCTGGAAATTGTCCAGGTCTTGCTGCGTTTGGACATGGACTGCTTCAGTATCTGAGGAGTCGCGAATGGTGTTGAACATTGTGGAATCATCAGCGAACATCCCCACTTCTGACTTTATGATGGAAGGAAGGTCACTGATGAAACAGCTGAAGATGTTTGGGCTGAGGACACTACCCTGAGGAACTCCTGCGGTGATGTCCTGGAGCTGAGATGACTGACCCCCAACAACCACAACCATCTTCCTATGTGCTACATATGGCTCCAACCAGCGGAGAGGTCCCCCCCTGATTCCCATTGACTCCAGTTTTGCTAGGGCCTCTTGATGCCACACTCGGTCACATGCTGCCTTGATGTCAAGGGCAGTCACTCCCCTCACCTCAACTATAGTCAAGAAGGGAGATAAATTATGTTGTGGAAACTATCAAGGTTTGTCCATAGCAGTGAAAGTCATGACATGCATTCTCCTGAATCGCCTACTTTCTGCGGCTGAGGAAATCCTTCCGGAGACACGGTGTAGCTTTAGACCTTCTAGAGGAACCTCTGACATGGTCTTTATTGCCAGGCATACCCAAGAAAAATGTTGAGAAACCACCAGGAACCCTTCATTGCATTGATCGAACTTACCAAAGCATTTGTTTCAGTAAATCATGAGGTTCAGGATTGGGTTCCAAAGATTTGGATGTCCAAGAAACTTCTTCACAATCTTGCAACTGTTCCACGATGACATGACTGCAATTGTCTTGAGTGGGAGATCTCAAACAGTCACCTTCAAAATCCAGCCAGAGTCAAGCAAGGCTGTGTGATAGCCCCCATATCATTTACAACCTCACAGATCGAACCCCCCTGGGTGCAAATATTAATACGATCTAAATGGAAAACTCTTTAATCTCAGTTTCCTTTGTGTCAAAACTAAAGTGACCACCATAAATATACATTCATCTTCAAACTGTAGATCATGTAAGTCATTGCCCACTTTTCACCAGATTCAGCTGTGCCAGCTTAGTCTTCTACAAACCACGGCAGCAAGTGTTTAACAACAGCGGCCTCCACAAGTTAACAAAAGTCCTCGTGTACAGAGCAGTTGTTGTTACCACACTCCTGTATTGCAGTGAGACCTGGCCTGTGTATTACTGACACCTAAGAGTGCTAGAGAAATTCCATCAGCAATACCTCCACCTCATTCTCCAGTTTCAATGGGAGGACGATTGAACAAATGTTAGTGTCCTTCTTGAGGCCAATTCCACAAACATTCAAGCAAAACTCCTGTAAAATCAACTTCAGTGTGTCTGGATGGTCGAAAAGCGTCCCTCCTGGCCAGATCGTGGTCTCTCAACTCTCATGGCCAATATGTCAGAGGAGGGTACAGAAAATGCTTCAAAGACACTGAAGCTCTCCTTGAAATGCAGCAGCATTGACATTAATGACTTGGAGGAGCTTAGAACCAATCATTCAAAATGGTGATAATTTGTCCATCAAGCTGCATCATGCTTTGAGTCCAAATGTTTTAATGATTGATCAACAGCAGAGAAACTAAAAGGAAGCAAGTCCTGAATTCTGGATCACACTACCTCGTGGGATCTCCTGCCTTATGTGCCCAAAGATCTGTGGGTTGAGAATCAGCCTGTTCAGTCACAGGAAGAGCCATGGCAAAAATGCATGACCCTGAATATATGTCATCCTTGAATTGAGTGAAAGCCCCTGCTGCCATTGACCTCAAATTCTCTTACAACTTCAGGGTTTATATATAAAACCATGGGGAGTTTGGTGTGACAGTTTGGATGAATCTTCACTCCAAATGTAACATATCTCTAAGGAGTGCTTGTTGGTGACATCAGGACAGTAAGTGGAGACCTATTCCATTCTCCATCTGGTACCATGCTGAAATATTTAACTCCAAACAAAATTGGCAGGGAGAAAACAGTTATCTCCTGTGCATGATAACTGTCATCAGTTTTGTACCCTGGATCAGTTCTTAAACCACTGAATACATTTTATTAATTAATTAATGAATTAAATATATATTTATTTTTAGTGATGTGAGGTAAAGCCACAGTTCAAGATAAACGGGGGCAGCCAGAAAATTCACCCCAGAGGTGCCACCAGTAGTTCATGAAAAAATAAAGACAGGGTGACAACTTCAAGAAAGGTTGTCCCCGTTCTATACATCATGGCTTCTCCAGCGTGGGGATGAAGAATTAAAGACGCAGGGAACTAAGAAGTAACATGCAGTTTTGTAATGACTCGATGGAGTGGACAGGTTTCAACAAGAAACAGATAAACTTTATTTCAGAGAGCTTCTCCGGTGCTATATTCTCGATCAGGACCCTTGTCAGGAAGTTCCACCACCCCAGATTGCCTGTGCTTAGGGCTCATTGGTCAGAGCCTCCCAGAACATCAGGTAACCCCTGATAGACAGCAGGAGAGGCTGTACTTTCAGTTGCTACAAGTTCAATTGGAGAAACAGTGAGCGAAAGTGTGAGACAGAATCTGTGAGAAGCTACTGCTCCAATCACAAATCCTGTCTCTTCCATGCTCCTGCTCCAGCTCCTTCAGTGTCAGGTTCCCTCCCTCCCACTCTTGCTGCTCCTCCAGAGACAGACCCTGTGATTGGAGGAGCAGTAACAGCAGGATGTGGGGAAGCTGTCATTGGAGGGATTAGAGCAATTATCTTAGATGATGACCCGTTCAACTCGAACAGTCCACATTCTCCGGGCCCCTGATGACCAATTTGAGTTGACCTTTGACATACTCCTTTTGACTGGGTGGAGGTCTTGGGGATAAAGAACAGAAAAGAACGAGGATGGAGGCGACTGGTAACCCAGAACGGCGGTCAGGAGCATGTCCAGAGGACATTCTGTACTGAGGACAGGGACCGGTAAAGAAAAGATAAAAGATCCACTGCATTTTAATGTTGTGTGGTAGTGGTGTGGCAGTGAATGGGGTGGGGGGCGGTGGGCGGGGATGGGAGTGGTGGCAATGAGAAGAGAACCATGGAGATTAATTTTGTCTTTTACTAGGTTACCCAACCTGTTTTCGTCTGTCTGGTTTCTGTTTCATTGCTTCAAATAATTGGAATTTTTGATGAATCTGATTTAGTTTTTATTGTAAACTGGGCGATGAACAAAGACTTGTTAGATGGTGGGGCAAGCAATCTTAGCTCATAGGTGGTGACATCTTGCTGCCTATTACTGAAGCATGATGTACATAATCAAACAAGGGCATATTCTCCTTGTTAGTACATGTAGTACAGGATGAAGTCCATACTAACTGCATGAAGAGCTGAAATAGAAATGCTGAAAGCACTTTGGTCATTTTATACAAATGCATTGGTTCACAATCTTGACAGTAATAAAAAGCAAACAAAGGGAAAATCAATATTAGCTTAAAAGTATTTGTTATGTTTGCTTATAATGCAAACTATCATTTCAATCAAAACTACTTTCCATATGTACTTTCTGTTCTGCTTTGTTTGAATCTCTTGCACAAGCCATGTGTTGCCAAATAAAGGCTTTACTTTGCAAAAAGAGTTTTTAATCTAGCATTGACAAATGATTGGCATACTATTTTGATTTGATTAATCCTTGTTATGAGATTGGATGAGCTGCTATGTATTATAGAGCTGCCTTTGTTTAGTACTTATCTTGTCTAAATGGGAAACTCTGGAAAAAAAAAATTCAACACACACACAGTTACGACATGACTGCATCGCCTGATAAAGGAGTTAGTGAGAATGAAAAAGTAGCCTCTGATCAGACATGATCTTACTGAATGGCAGAAGGGCCAAGTTGCCTATTCCAGCTCTGTTTCTTTATGTTCTTATATTCTCACTCATTAAAATGTGATTGGCATCGACAGCTAGTCAACAGAATTTGTTTTTAACTATAAAATCTTACTCTCTCTCTGTGGGGTTTTGCACCAGCTTCTTTTTAATATAAGGCAGCCAGTGTACATTGAGATAAACAGGGCCCTGTGTATTCATATATGGAGCCTCCAGTACATGCAAATTGTGTCACACTGTGTGCTCGACAATCTTCAGATCATTGTCAGTGTAACTTTTTAGCACACTGAGGATTATTTAGTAAATGCCGTCTAATCATGGAAACACATCTACTGTTGGACGCTGTTTTGAGTTTTGCAAACATAGACTGCACCTTATCTGTTGAGAACAACAGGAGGGACATGCTGTTTGATACGATTCACCAGTCTTTGGGATGTATGACCTACATTCCTAGCATCGCACTGGTACTGAAATTCATTACTCATTTATGTGTTAGTGGTGAATACCACTCATGTTGCTACTGCCTAGTAGCAGCGTGAAACAGCTCGCTTCACCTGTTGCTCTTCCGGGGTAACCTGAGGCAGACTGGGCACTTCTCAGGGCCGAAAGTGATGGACCTGTCTTCTCATTCAGTATAAATTTGTTGTTTTCCCTTACATTAGTATTCTTGCAAATTGTCCTGGTGAGTACAAGGTGAAAAGCTTCAACAAAATGTGTCCTCTTTTCAGAAATTAACAGATTAGCTAACTCCAGTGAGCAGTTAAGGAAACCACTTGCAGCTTGTCAGAGGAGTTAACCACTTTGATAAAAACAAAAAAACTGCGGATGCTGGAAATCCAAAACAAAAACAAAAACAGAATTACCTGGAAAAACTCAGCAGGTCTGGCAGCATCAGCGGAGAAGAAAAGAGTTGACGTTTCCAGTCCTCATGACCCTTCGACAGGTTTGAAGGGTCATGAGGACTCGAAACGTCAACTCTTTTCTTCTCCGCCGATGCTGCCAGACCTGCTGAGTTTTTCCAGGTAATTCTGTTTTTGTTTTTGTTTTGAGTTAACCACTTTGTTGTTTTTCACAAAAACTAGGTTCATGTATTTACTGATCTGTGTACATAGTAGAATGGTATAATAGATATAAATAAAAACTTGAGCTAACAAGCCTGCTGCTCCTGCAGACCTCTCTGCTCTATTGTCAATCCTTCCCCTGCATTTAACCTTCTGAGTGAAAGCTGAATGAAGAGACGTATCAAATATTCACCAACACAACCACTTGACCTACCAGACAGCCTTCTGCCCTGTTTCAGCATTACTGAGCAAGTAACCGTCACTCTATAGCAACACCCCCATAAATCCTTAGCCGTATATTTATTCAATCCTAAAAATGTTTCTCTCAAGAACGACTTGATAGTGGGGGAAACCTGTCAGTGCAGAACTGCTCTTCCTGTCAGCTATTCATGGAGCAACATCTGTTTCTGTAACCATTGGCATGTGATGGTCCAGAGCCTGTAACACAGAGGGTGGGCTAATTTGGGGGAAGAATTACAATTTCAACCCTTTCAATTGTTTTGATTTTTAAAAATGCTGTTCCTTGTAAATACGAATTGCTCATTTCAGTCATTTTTTCTTCAAACTCGTGGTATTTACATTTCTTTCTACTTCTAGAGTACAGACATAACCAGCGCCATTGGATATGATAATCTGATCCAGCACATGAACGATGGGCGAAAAACATGTAAAGAGTTAGAGGAGTTTATTAAACAGAGGTATGAGAATTTTATTGCGATTTATAACTTCTTTAGTTCTACAGCCTGGCCAAGGATCTTCAAGAACACTTGATGGTGTGGTGGGTGAAGGGTACACAGGACAGTAAGAGTCTGGGTAGGATTGTGAACCATCCTCTGCTGTGGGAATGACTATGCAAAGATTTATTGACCTGTTCCCGACTGATTCCAGCCTACTGCCATCTTAAACAGGTGCCCATCTGACTCAGCTCTGATCCTCATGAATATATGCAAATCAGGGGGAAAACTCTGTGGTTGTTAGAGTCATACCTAGCACAAAGGAAGATGGTTGTGGTTGTTGGAGGTCAGTCGTCTCAGTTCCAGGACATCACAGCAGGAGTTCCTCAGGGTAGTGTCCTAGGCCCAATCATACTCAGCTGCTAAATCAATGACCTTCCTTCCATCATAAGATCAGAAGTGGGGATGTTCGCTGATGATTGCACAATTTCAGCATCACTTGTGACTCCTCAGATACTGAAGCAGACCATGTCCAAATGCAACAAGACCTGGACAATATCCAGACTTGGGCTGATAAGTGGCAAGTAACATTTGTGCCACACAAGTGCCAGACAATGATCACCTGCAACAAGAGAGAATCTAACCATCTTCCCTTGACATTCAATAACATTACCATCACTGAATCCCCCACTATCAACATCCTGGGGGTTACTAATGACCAGAAATTGAACTGGACTAGCCATATAAATACTGTGGCTACAAGAGCAGGTCAGAGGCTAGGGATCCTGCAGCAAGTAACTCACTTCCTGACTCCCCAAAGCCTGCCCACCATCTACCAGGCACAAGCCAAGAGTGTGATGGAATAACTCTCCACCTGCCTGCGAGTGCAGCTCCCACAATGCTCAATAAGCTTGACACTGTCCAGGACAAAAGAGTCTGCTCGATTGGCGCCCACATCCCGTAAATAAATAAATGCAAAATGACATTGATATGGTCCCATAATACTTTGATGGCAGGCAATGTGCTTAGCAAAATCTAGCCAGGAAGAAATCCTCTTCCTCAGCACTGCAGCCTAGATAAGTTTTGTGATAAGTCACTAGAGTGGGATTCAGACCCCTAACCTTCCATCTCAGAGGTGAGTGTTGCTACTGAGCTGACACTGACATCTTAAAAACTAATTTCACTTCAGCATAGAAAGCTAAGAGAACATTTACTGGAGGTTTTTAAATCTATGAAGGGTCTTTCTTTATTCTTTCCTGGGATGTAGGTGCTGCTGGCAATTTCAGCATCTGTTGCCCATCCCTAATTGCCCTTGAATTGAGTGGCTTTTTAGGCCATTTCAGAGGGCATTTAAGAGTCAACCACATTGCAGTGGATCTGGAGTCACATGTAGGCCAGACCAGGTAAGGGTGGCAGATTTCCCACCCTAAAGGAAATGAGTGAACCAGATGGGTTTCTATGACAATCGATGATAGTTGTCACGGTCACCGTTACTGAGACTAGTGTTTTTATATTTCAGATTTATTACTTGAATTTAAGTTCACCAGCTGCCATGATGGGATTTGAACCCATGTTCCCAGAGCATTAGTTTGGGCCTCTGGATGTCTTGTGACATTGTTACTACACCACCATTTCCCTGTCTTGATGGATTACATAAGGAAAAACTATTCACTCGGCAGGGGAGCCAGTAATGTAGCATCACTAATTTCAAATCCTCACTCAAATTGAGGAAACCTCATGCAGAGAGGTGTCAGATTATGGAAAGCTTTGTCACTGCACTTCAAAAGTATTTAATTGAAAAGCACTTTAGGATGTCCCGAGATAACGAAAAGTCTTGAAGGATGCTGACGGTGGGGCGGGGGGGGAGACCATTGTATTGTTTAAAGGAGACACAGTTAAATATTTTAAGCTGAGGAAATTGTGCGGTCGACTTAGTGACAACAGTGCAGTAGAGTGTTGGTCTGGAATTACTCGCGGGAAGACCCAGCACAGACTCATAGAGCACAATGGCCCCTTCTGTTCTGTAAATATCTATGATACTATGGGTTTTTTTTATTCATTCACGGGATGTGGGCTTCGCTTGCTGGGCCAGCATTTATTGCCCGTCCCTAGTTGCCCTTGAGAAGGTGATGGTGAGCTACCTTCTTGAATGGCTGCAGTCTATGTGATGTAGGTACACCCACAGTGCTGTTAGGAAGGGTGTTCCAGAATTTTGAAGGAACGACGATATATTTCCAAGTCAGAATGGTGAGTTACTTGGAAGGAAACATCCAGGTGGTGGTGTTCCTATCTATCTGCTGCCCTTGTCCTTCAAGGCAGTAATAGTTGTTGGTTTGGAAGGTACTGTCTAAGGAGCCTTGGTAGATTCCTGCAGTGCATCTTGTAGATGGTACACACTGCTGCTACTGTGCATTGGTGGTGGAGAGAGTGAATGTTTGTGGATGTGGTGCCAATCAAGTGGGCTGCTTTCTCCTGGATGCTGTCCAGCTTCTTCAGTGTTGTGGGAGCTGCACTCATCCAGGCAAGTGGGGAGTATTCCATCACACTCCTGAATTGTGCCTTGTAGATGGTGGACAGACTTTGGGGAGTCAGGAGGTGAGTTACTTATCGCACGATTCCCAGCCTCTGACCTGCTCTTGTCGTCACAGTATTTATGTGGCTAGTCCAGTTCAGTTTATGTCATTTTAACTCCCAGGATGTTGATAGTGGGGATTCAGTGATGGTAATGCCATTGAACATCAAGGGGTGATGGTTGGATTCTCTCTTGTTGAAGATGGTCATTGCCTGACACTTGTGTGGTGCGAATGTTACTTCCACTTGTCAGCCCAAGTCTAGATATTGTCCAGGTCTTGCTGCATTTGGACATGGACTGATTCAGTATCTGATGGTGGACTAAATCATAGTTAAGTTCTTAATCAATGTTCCACAAACACATACTTTTGGTATGTAATAGCCTCCTGATTGATGCCTGGTCTCTACTCAAACGTTTGGTCTCCGATGAAGCAGCAATAAGGACACTATAGTTAGCCTCAGTATCCTTTTGGCTAGAAGAGTGCATACAGCAGGCTGAAGATGGGGTCAGGCTCAGCTGCAATTCCCTCATGATCAAATATTTTGCTGTCTTGAGAGTCGCCCATGCAAATTGACCACATGGTTGAGGTATCAGCAGAGTTACGGGTAATGATACCATCAGGCTCCAGCACGACTCACTGCCTGCAGGAAATGAGGAAAGATAAACTGTATAAAACCAGACATAGCATCTTCTGATGAATGAACATTACTCAACAGGAAACAGGCCTTACATTCTGTGGAAGTGACAGACCTGGTTGCCAATGGCTATTTCAGGAGCTGAATCTGTACAAAACCTGAAATAAATATAGAAAATGCTGGGGATCCTCAGGAGGTTAGCTGGCATCTGCGGAGAGAAAAGCACTTAACATTTCGGGGTGGTGACCCTTCATCAGCTCTGGGAAAAGGTTAGAGATATAGCAAGTTTTAAACAAATACAGAGGGAAGGGGGAGGAAAAAGGAATGAGGGGTGGAAGACAGGAGAGAATGAATGACAAAATGGCTGATGGTGCAAGGCATTAGCATCTCCTTTTCCATTTAACCCCTCCTCTGCCTTCCATCTTATTACAGGTCTTCCCATTTATATTTTCCTTTGTCCCCTTCCCCCCAACCTTTCCTAAATCTTTTTACTTGCTTAAAAACCTGCCTTACCTCTTGACCTCTTCCAATTCCAATGAAAGATCATTGAGCTGAAGTGTTAACTTTGTTTCTCTATCCACAGATACTGCCGGACCTGCTGAGTATTTCCAGTGCTTTCTGTTTTTGTCTCAGGTTTCCAGAATCCGCAGTATTTTGCTTTTGTGCGAGAGTTGTTGCCAGAGCTTCTTTCAATAAGGAAGCACACTGCCTTCCTGTCGAGAAGTAGTCATATCCTCCAAAAATCAGAAATACAGACAGAAACAAAATACTTTGAGTTAACAGAGGTTTTTTAAAGCACTCAGATTTAAAAAGAGAAACCTGAAGGAGAGTTGGCCGCCTTGGTGGATTTTCTGCTTTTTATTTGTTCATTACAATTAAGCATGTTGCTATGGTAAGGAGTTTAAAGAAAAACCACCTAATCCCACCAAACCTTTGTCTGTACATAGTAGTTGTCCAGTTCTTCTCACTGTGCCTGAGGCTCCCATTTTGATCCACACCACTACCATTTCCTGCTTCTGGCATTGCCAATAAAAAAGAAAGACTTGCATTCATATAGAGCCTTTTATGCCTACAGCATGTCTCGGTATCCTTTTCAGCTGATGAATTATTTTCTAAGTGCGGTCACTGTTGTAATTGGGGAACTGCAGTCAATTTGTACACATCTGGCTCTCGTAAACAGCAATGCGATAAGGATCAAATGATCTGTTTTTGTGATGTTGTTTACCATAAGATGTAAGAGCAGAAGTAGGCCATTCAGCCCATCGAACCTGCTCCGCCATTCAATGAGATCATGGCTGATCTGATAATCCTCAATTCCACTTTCCTGCCTTTTCCCCATAACCCTCGATTCCCTTACTGATTAAAAATCTGTCTATCTCAGCCTTGAATATCCTTAATGACCCAGCCTCTACAACCCTATGCGGTAAAGAATTCCACAGATCCATTACCCTCTGAGAGAAGAAATTCCTCCTTATCTCTGTCTTAAATGGGCGACCCCTTACTCTGAGATTATGCTCTCTGGTCCCAGACTCTCCCACAAGGGGAAGCAACCTCTCAGCATCCACCCTGTCAAGCTCCCTAAGAATCTTATATGTTTCAATAAGATCACCTCTCATTCTTCTAAACTCCAATGAGTACAGGCTCAACCTACTCAATCTCTCCTCATAAAAAAAATCCCTCCATTCCCGGGATCAACCTAGTGAACCTTCTCTGGACTGCCTCCACTGCCAGTATATTTCCCCTTAGATAAGGGGATCAAAATTGTTCACAGTATTCTAGGTGCGGTCTAACTAGTTTCTTGTATAGTTTTAGCAAGACTTCCCTATTATTATACTCCATTCTGTTTGAAAAAAAGGCCAACGTTCCATTTGCCTTCCCTATTACCTGTTGAACCTCAATTTTGTGATTCATACGCTTGGACCCCCAATCCCTTTGTGCTGTAGCTTCCTGCAGTCTTTCTCCATGTAATTATATTCAGCTCCTCTATTCTTCCTGCCAAAGTGCATAACCTCACATTTTCCTACATTATATTCCATCTGCCAGGTTTTTGCCCACTCACTTGAACTGTCCATATCCCTCTGTAGACTCTTTATGTCATCCTCACCGCCTGCCTTCCCACCGATTTTTGTGTCATTTGCAAACTTGGTGATCATACCTTCACTTCCCTTGTCCAGTCATTAATATATATTGTAAATAATTGAGGCTCTAGCACTGATCCCTGTGGCACTCCACTAGTTGCAGGATGCTGTCCTGAAAATGCCCCCATTATCCCAACGCTCTAGAACAAAGAAAAGTACACCACAGGAACAGGCCCTTCGGCCCTCCAAGCCTGCGCCGATCATATTGCCCATCAATTAAAACATTTTGCACTTCTGGGGTCCGTATCCCTCTATTCCCATCCTATTCATGTATTTGTCAAGCTGCCTCTTAAACACCACTATCGTACCTGCTTCCACCACCTCCTCTGGCAGCGAATTCCAGACACTCACTACCCTTTGCATAAAAAACTTGCCCCGCACATCTCCTCTATAGTTTTCTCCTCTCACCTTAAATCTATGTCCCCTAGTAATTGACTCTTCCACCCTGGGAAAAAGCTTCTGACTATCTACCCTGTCCATGCCACTCATAATTTTGTAAACTTCTATCAAGTCGCCCCTCAATCTCCGTTGCTCTAGTGAGAACAATCCGAGTTTCTCCAACCTCTCCTCATAGCTAATAATCTCCAGACCAGGCAGCATTCTGGTAATAATGGAAACCAGCTTATATTTCAATTCTTTCTTGGACTCGAACTCAAGTTCTGTCGAAGGGTCATGAGAACTCGAAACGTCAACTCTTTTCTTCTCCGCCGATGCTGCCAGACCTGCTCAGTTTTTCCAGGTAATTCTGTTTTTGTTTTGGATTTCCAGCATCCGCAGTTTTTTTGTTTTTATAGCATTCTGGTAAACCTCGTCTGCACCCTCTCCAATGACTCCATATCCTTCTGGTAATGTGGCGACCAGAATTGCACGCAATATTCCAAGTGTGGCCTAACCAAGGTTCTATACAGCTGCAGCATGACTTCCCAGCTTTTATGCTCAATACCCCTGCCAATGAAGACAAGCATGCCATACGCCTTCCTGACTACCTTATCCACCTGCGTTGTCACTTTCAGTGACATGTGGACCTGTACACCCAGATCCCTCTGCCCGTCAATGCACTTAAAGGTTCTGGCCATTTACTGTATAATTCCTGTCTGTATTAGACCTTCCAAAATGCATTGCCTCGATTAAACTCCATCTGCCATTTCTCCGCCCAAGTCTCCAACCGATCTATATCCCATTGTATTCTTTGACAACCCTCTTCACTATCTGCAACTCCTCCAACCTTAGTGTCGTCTGCAAACTTACTAATTAGCCCAGCTACATTTTCCTCCAAATCATTTATGTATACTACAAACAGCAAAGGTCCCAGCACTGATCCCTGTGGAGCTCCACTAGTCACAGTTCTCCATTCAGAAAAGCACCCTTCCACTACTACCCTCTGTCTTCTATTAGTTAGCCAATCCTGTATCCATGTTAATATACTACCCGCAACACTATGGGCTCTTGCCTTATTAAGTAGCCTTATGTGCGGTACCTCACTGAATGCCTTTTGGAAATCCAAATATATTACATCTACTGGTTCTCCTTTATCTATCCTGCTTGTTATTTCTTCAAAGAATTCTAATAAATTTGTCAGGCATGATTTCTGCCTCATGAAGCCTTGCTGACTCTGTTTGCTTATATTATGTATTCCTAAATGCTCTGCTATCACATCCTTTATAATAGAATCTAACATTTTCCCAATGACTGATGTTAAGCTGCCTGGTCTACAATGACCTGTTTTTTGTCTCCTCCCTATCTGAATAAGAGTGTTAAATTGGCAGTTTTCCAATCCCCTGGGACTTTTCCAGAATCTAAGGATTCTTGGAAGATTACTACCAGTGCATCCACTATCTCTGTAGCTGCTTCCTTTAATATCCTAGGATGCAACTAATCAGGTCCAGGGTACTTATCAGCCTTTAGCTCCATTAGTTTCCCTAGTATTTTTTCTCTAGTGATAGTTATTGTTTTTTATTTCCTCCCCCCGCCTCCCCCATTTTTGCCCCTTCATTATTCAGTGTTTTTGGAATGCTACTAGTGTCGTCTTCTGTGAAGACTGATGCAAAGTATTTATTCAACCACTTTGCCATTTCCTGATTCCCCATTATTATTTCCCCAGCCTCATTCTCTAAGGGGCATATGTTCAGTTTAGCATTTCTCTTCCTTTTGATATATTTAAATAAGCTCTTCATGTCCAATTTTATATTACTTGCTAGTTTACCCTTAAAAAGTTTATTTTCTCCCTCCTTATTATTTATTAAGTCATCTTTTGTTGGTTTTTAAAACTTTCCCAATCCTCTGGCTTACCGCTAATCTTTGCTATGTTGTATGTTTTTTCTTTCAGTTTGATACTATCCTTAACTTCCTTGGTCAACCATGGTTGGCTTATCCCCCTCCTAGAACCAGTCTTCCTCACTGGGATAAATCTTGTGAGTCATGAGCTATTTCCTTAAAAGTCTGCTATTGTTCATCAACCGCCTTTTCTGCTAAACTCCTTTTCCAGTCCACTTCAGCCAACTCGTTCCTTTGTAATTACCCTTATTCAAGTTTAGCACAGTTGTTTCTGACCCACGTTTCTCACACTCAAACTGAAATGCTAAATTCTACCATGTTATGGTCACTGCTTGCTATTTCTATAGATTTTTCTTTTCCCACCTACTTCCAATATTTTTAAATGTATTTCCATCCATTGTTTTATCTCAACCTTTTAGCCTTTTTTTGATTCCTTCCCCCCACCCCCATTTGGGCTATCTGTACCTTACTTGTCCTGCTTTCTACCCTTAATTAGCACATTCCTTAGATAATATCACCACCTTCAACACCTCTTTGTCCTTTTGTCTGTGACATCTTTTGGTTATCTCCACCTATCACTGGCCCTCTATCCAGCTCTACTTGTCCCACCCCCCCTTAAAGCAGCTTATATTTCACCTCTTTTCTATTTTTACTTAGTTCTGTTGAAGGGTCATTCGGACTCGAAATGTTAACTGTGCTCCTCTCCACAGCTGCTGCCAGACCTGCTGAGTTTTTCCAGGTATTTTTGTTTTTGTTTTTGTCTCCAAGGTAATAATCTTGGGATTTCTACCCAAGCCACAGGCAAATTGGCATAGGGTAAATAAAGTCAAGGAGTTAAATGCATGGCTCAAAGATTGGTGTGGGAGGAATGGATTTCAGTTCATGGGACACTGGCACCAGTACTGGGGTAGAAGGGAACTGTTCCATGGGACACGCTTCACTTGAACTGTGCTGGGACCAGTGTCCTGGCAAATCAAATAACTAGGGCTGTAGACAGGGCTTTAAACCAAATAGAGGAGGGGAGGATTCAAGACAGTGGGTTCAGGACACCAGTGTCTTCTTCCACTTGTTATTCCTTACCTCCACCCATCTTCCGATCCAGGGTCATTTCTTGCAATCGTACTTATTCCATCTCATATTAACAAAGCTACCCCATCACACTTTCCGCCTGATTGTCCTTTCAAAAAGTCACCTACCTCTGAATATTTAGTTCTCAACTTTGATCTCCTTATAACCATGTCTCCATAATGGATATAAGATCGTATTAACCTCTATTTGTGCCGTTAATTGATTTATTGTGCTCCAAATGCTACATGCATTTAAGTAAAGAGCCATAAGTTTTGCCTTTTTACCATTTTTCCCCCCATTGATCCCATTTGCTGCTCTTTTTTTATGTCCGTACACTCTGCCCCTTCCTGTCACAGTCTCGGTTTCATTACCTAAGTAGGTGCCCTGCAAAGCTGCCATATCCCTTTGCTTTGTAAGCCTACGTATCCACTGTCCTGAACCCTCCTCTCCTCTATTTGGTTTAAAGCCCTGTCTACAGCCCTAGTTATTTGATTTGCCAGGACACTGGTCCCAGCACAGTTCAAGTGAAGCGTGTCCCACTGGAACAGTTCCCTTCTACCCCAGTACTGGTGCCAGTGTCCCATGAACTGAAATCCATTCCTCCCACACCAATCTTTGAGCCATGCATTTAACTCCTTGACTTTATTTACCCTATGCCAATTTGCCCGTGGCTTGGGTAGAAATCCCAAGATTATTACCTTGAAGACAAAAACAAAAATACCTGGAAAAACTCAGCAGGTCTGGCAGCATCTGCGGAGAGGAACACAGTTAACATTTCGAGTCCGAATGACCCTTCAACAGAACTAAGTAAAAATAGAAAAGAGGTGAAATATAAGCTGCTTTAAGGGGGGGGTGGGGCAAGTAGAGCTGGATAGAGGGCCAGTGATAGGTGGAGATAACCAAAAGATGTCACAGACAAAAGGGCAAAGAGGTGTTGAAGGTGGTGATATTATCTAAGGAATGTGCTAATTAAGGGTAGAAAGCAGGACAAGTAAGGTACAGATAGCCCTAGTGGGTGTGGGGGGAAGGAATCAAAAAAAGGCTAAAAGGTTGAGATAAAACAATGGATGGAAATACATTTAAAAATATTGGAAGTAGGTGGGAAAAGAAAAATCTATAGAAATTATTGGGAAAAAAAGGGGGGGAATCAGAGAGGGGATGGGGATGGAGGAGAAAGTTCATGATCTAAAATTGTTGAACTCAATATTCAGTCTGGAAGGCTGTAAAGTGCCTAGTCAGAAGATGAGGTGCTGTTCCTCCAGTTTGCATTGAGCTTCACTGGAACAATGCAGCAAGCCAAGGATGGACATGTGGGCGTGAGAGCAGGGTGGAGTGTTGAAATGGCAAGCGACAGGGAGGTCTGGGTAATGCTTGCGGACAGACCGAAGGTGTTCTGCAAAGCGGTCACCCAGTCTGCGGTTGGTGTCTCCAATGTAGAGGAAACCACATTGGGAACAACGAATGCAGTAGACTAAATTGAGGGAAGTGCAAGTGAAATGCTGCTTCAACTGAAAGGAGTGTTTGGGCCCTTGGACGGTGAGGAGAGGGGAAGTAAAGGTGCAGGTGTTGCACCCTCTGCGGTTGCATGGGAAGGTGCCTTGGGAGGGGGTTGAGGCGTAGGGGGTGATGGAGGAGTGGACCAGGATGTCCTGGAGGGAATGATCCCTGCGGAATGCTGCCAGGTGGGATGAAGGGAAGATGTGTTTGGTGGTGGCATCATGCTGGAGTTGGCGGAAATGGCGGAGGATGATCCTCTGAATGCGGAGGCTGGTGGGGTGATAATTGAGGACAAGGGGGACTCTATCATGTTTCTGGGAGGGAGAAGAAGGTGAGAAGGCGGATGCACGGGAGATGGCCGGACACGGTTGAGGGCCCTGTCAACCACTGTGGGTGGAAAACCTCGGTTAAGGAAGAAGGAGGACATGTCAGAGGAACTGTTTTTGAAAGTGGCATCATCAGAACAGATGCGACGGAGGCGAAGGAACTGAGAGAATGGGATGGAATCCTTACAGGAAGCGGGGTGTGAGGAGCTGTAGTCGAGGTAGCTGTGGGAGTCGGTAGGCTTGTAATGGATATTGGTGGACAGTCTATCACCAGAAATTGAGACAGAGAGGTCAAGGAAGGGAAGGGAAGTGTCAGAGATGGACCATGTGAAAATGATGGAGGGGTGGAAATTGGAAGCAAAATTAATAAATTTTTCCAGATGCAGACGAGAGCATGAAGCAGCACCGAAGTAATGGGCCTCAGCTATGCCTGTCTCTTTATGGGGTATGTGGAACATTCCTTGTTCCAGTCCTACTCCGGCCCCCTCCCACAACTCTTTCTCTGGTACATTGATGATTACTTCGGTGCTGCTTCATGCTCTCATCTGGACCTGGAAAAATTTATTAATTTTGCTTCCAATTTCCACCCCTCCATCATTTTCACATGGTCCATCTCTGACACTTCCCTTCCCTTCCTTGACCTCTCTGTCTCAATTTCTGGTGATAGACTGTCCACCAATATTCATTACAAGCCTAATGAAATCTCCCCGCTCCCCGTGCCCTCTTTCAAATGAAGTCTCCCCGCGCCCTGCGCTGATTGAGGGATAAATATTGATGAAGACAGCTGGGATAACTCAGAATCAGTAGCACTATTCAGAGGTGAGTTATCCCATCCGTCTTCGTCAATATTTATCCCTCAATCAGGGCAGGGCGCGGGAAGACTGCATTTGAAAGAGGGCACGGGGAGCGGGGAGATTTCATTAGGCTTGTAATGGATATTGGTGGACAGTCAATCACCAGAAATTGAGACAGAGAGGTCAAGGAAGGGAAGGGAAGTGTCAGAGATGAACCATGTGAAAATGATGGAGGGGTGGAAATTGGAAGCAAAATTAATAAATTTTTCCAGGTCCAGATGAGAGCATGAAGCAGCACCGAAGTAATAATCAATGTACTGGAGAAAGAGTTGTGGGAGGGGGCCGGAGTAGGACTGGAACAAGGAATGTTCCACATACCCCATAAAGAGACAGGCATAGCTGGGACCCATTACTTCGGTGCTGCTTCATGCTCTCGTCTGGACCTGGAAAAATTTATTAATTTTGCTTTCAATTTCCACCCCTCCATCATTTTCACATGGTTCATCTCTGACACTTCCCTTCCCTTCCTTGACCTCTCTGTCTCAATTTCTGGTGATAGACTGTCCACCAATATCCATTACAAGCCTAATGAAATCTCCCTGCTCCCCGTGGCCTCTTTCAAATGAAGTCTCCCCGCGCCCTGCACTGATTGAGGGATAAATATTGACGAAGACGGATGGGATAACTCACCTCTGAATAGTGCTATCGATTCTTTCACGTTCACCCAAGGGGGCAGATAGGTCCTCGGTTTAACAGCTCATCTGAAAGATGGCACACTGACAGTGCTGCACTCCCTCAATACTGCTACCAACTGAGCCACATTGATAAATTTTACACAGGGAACGTATCTTTTTTGGCAAATGAAGGCATTTTTTCTCCCTAGTCAGGTGCCTCAATCACCACTGACTGAATGTGTTCTGGTTGAGGAGTGCTCTACTTCAGTCAACCCTGACGCTCTGCTTCAAGACCCAAAGAGACTACTGGTTTTGTTATTCAGCTGAATCCCTCTGCTGTTTCCTGTGGCGGGAGGGCCGTTTGATAAAGCTGTACAAGAAAAATATTTATGGGGTCCTATGTTTTATATATGGGACCTTAGTGTACAGAAGTAAAGAGATGATCCTAAACCAATACAAATCATTGACAAGGCTGCAGTTACAAAAGGATGTACAGTTTTGGCTGCCTCACTTGTAGGAAGGACTTCTGCTTAATGCCTGGCCACAAAGTGGGTGCAAAAGAAATTTAGCAAACTGATAGCACAGGTCAGATAATCAGATGAAGATTAAAGCTGTCTCTAAATCAGTCCGTTGTGTGCTTCCGGTTTAGGCAGAGCACGGCTCAGTTGCTAAGTGTTCGTGTTACTGGAGCATGTGTGACAGCTGGGCAGCTTTGGCTCAAAACTCCTAATGAGCTGTTTTGAAACATGAAGATGTGAAGCAAGGGTTGATGAAGCAGTATCAGCAAACTTCCTGGTTTCAGAACAACGTGGCCATTCAGTTCAGCATAATTTCATATTATCCAGTTTACAGATGGAGAAAATAAAGTATCTGCAAATATCGATCAGTTGTAATCATGGGCGAAGCAACTAGGGTTGAAAAATGAATGTGCCTTTCCCCTACGTTGCTCCCAGCACAGGAGTGGCTTAAAAGATTGCTACAAACTTGTTTGCCTTCCCGACATTGGTTTCTGGATTTTCTAAATTCTAGCTGGTCCTGAGATCAAAGCTGGAAATGATATTTGTGGATCTTTGCCCTTTAACCTTCCTAGTCACAAACAAGAAACTGTGTCGCTGGTAAAATGGGGCTGAGGCAGGGGGGAGGGGAAGGGTGGGGTGTGAAGTGGAAGGAATTTGCAGTTAGAAGTCATAATAGAGTGAAACAATCTGCAGTAAATGCAGAAGAGGAATAAAGTTGTTGCATTTTCCCGTTCATACTGCAGCATCGTGATTATGTGGTCGCTGGCTGGCCGAGATGGTGAAACACTTTGAACGTGAATCATTGGGTAACTTTCTGACTGCTGTCAGGGGAAGTGGGGGGTGGTGGCCATGGGGAATACGGGCTGGGGGTTAGCAGGAAGTCTAACCACTGATTAAAATGAAAACCCAGTCACACCGTCAACAAATCTACCAAAGTCGCAGAGGCCTTCCCGTTAGTTAATTGTCTTTTTGTTAGAATGTTGCAGGTATCTTCAGCTATTGGGTTTATTGTTTGTGGTCTATTTTATTGCATAACTGTCGTCATTTCAGTGGGATCCCTTCTTCCTTTTGCCCATAGAATTTTCATCTGTTAAGCCTCGTATTATTTACCGTGTTTTAATGCCAAGATCTCCAGTCTTGTGTCTGTGTTTCATATAACATTTACTGTGAAACTCTTTCGAAGGAGAGCAGGGAAGTTCTTCTAGTGTTTGGAGTTGCCAGCCCTCCACAATTCTCCTGGAGTTTCCAGGAATTAAAGATTAATCTCCCAGACACTGCTGTGAGCAACCCAGGGGATGAACCACTGGGGCATTAAAAGAGATTGTGTGTCTTTTCACCCCATTTTCCTTGAACATATTGGAGTTTGTGAGGCAGGAAAGACAGTTTAACTGGGCTGGGCTGGACTGGAACGGACAAGGGTGGTGGAGACAGGAGGTCACAGAATTTTTACAATGCAGAAGGAGACCATTCAGCCCATCAAGTCTGCATTGGCTCTCTGAGAAAGCATTCTACCTAGTCACACTCCCCTGCCTTATCCCCATAACC
The DNA here is from genome assembly GCF_017639515.1 of Carcharodon carcharias. Lineage (NCBI taxonomy): Eukaryota > Metazoa > Chordata > Chondrichthyes > Lamniformes > Lamnidae > Carcharodon > Carcharodon carcharias. The sequence continues at coordinate 226,561,965 of NC_054467.1, forward strand.
TTGGACATTGCTTCTTTTCAGGTAGCAATCCAATTCCCTTTTGAATATCTCAATCGAACCTGCCTCCACCACCCTCACAAGAAGATCGTTCCAGACTCCAACCACCCTCTGGGTGAAAAAACTTTTCCTTCCATCACTTCTACTCCTTTGCCAATTATTTTGAATCTATGCCCTTTAGTTCTTGATGTTCTCTTGAGTGGGAACAGTTTCTCCCTATTTACCCTGTCCATACCCCTCAGAATCTTGAATACCTCTATCAAGTCCCCCCTCAGCCTTCTTTTCTCCAAGGAAAACAGTCCCAATCTCCAATCTATCCTCATAGCTACTGTACTTCATCGCAAGGATGCATAAGATCCTAAGATGAAACTTCCAGTAATGCGTGAACAGAACTGTTCACCCGAAATGGTGTCCTGGCCAATATTCCACCTAAAAAAACCATTCATCTTGTTGCTGTTTGTGGGATCCTGCTGTGTGCAAAATGGCTGCTGCATTGCCTGCTGAATAGTTGTAACACTTCACAATGATGGATGGTTAATTGTTAAATACTTTTGAGATGTTTCTAAAGTAACAGTGAAACATGACTGCACTTCTGTGCAATGGCTGTTAGTCCTGTGGTCATAGCTGTGAAGTAGAAAATCATGAGTTCAAGTCTTCTTCCTGAGATTCGAGCACATAATCTGGGCTGACATCTCAAGGCAGTACTGAGGGAGCACCACACTTTTGCAGGCAATCTCTTCTGGATGGGATATTAAACTGTCACTATGGGCAGAATTTTACGAGTCGGCGAGCGGGGGCAGGGCCCGCTCACCGACGCGTAAAATGACGTGCGGTGGCATCGGAGGGGAGCTCCCGACATCACCACGCCCAATTTAAATTTTCAGAGCACAGCCAAATCAGCTGCGCGCCTGCCGACCTGTCAATGGCCATTTGAGGCCATTGACAAGGTCAATTAAGTAATTAAAAAACCTGCCCATCCAATCTTAAGGTTGGCGGGCAGGCCAGGAGCCCTGGCGGGAATTAGAAAAAACATAAAATCTCATCCACGGTCGGGATGAGGTTTCATGTAGGCTTTAAAAAATTTTAATAAAGATTTTGTAAAAGTTATGGACATGTCACATGAGGGGACATGCAAGGGAAATTTTATTTTTCTATTTTTGTCTTTTTTTACATTTAGAGCCGATCTCCCTGAGACAGCACTTAGCCTCAGGGAGATGAGTGCGCTTTTTCGTACGCATGTGTGAAAGAGCACACACTCTGTTTTGGGACTCCTCCCCCGCAGCCGCCCGAACAGGGAGTGCATAGCGCTTCCGTGCGGACATCATGCTGGGCGGGTCGTAATTGGCCCGCCCATGTAAAATGGCAGCCAGCCTCCGATTGGGGGCACTGATCGGAAACGCGCCCGTACGTGCCCGCCCATCAACTCCCCCCCCCCCGATGGGGGGAAATTTCAGCCCCATGTCTGTCATTTGAAGTAGATGTAAAAGGCCCTGTTGCACTATCTGAAGAACAGAGAGGTTCCCACCATTGTCCTGGCCAATATCTATCCCTCAATCAACACTGCCAAAAACAGATGGTCTGGTCTTCTCATTGTTGTTTGTGGAATCTTGCAATGTTCTACTTGCCTGCTGTGTTGCCTTCATTGCAACAGTGAATAGAGTTTGAAAGTATTTAATTGGCTATGAAGTATTTTGAGATATTCTGAGGCGATGGATGTCCAAAATGAATGCAGGTTCTTTCTTTTTTTAACCTAATAGTGTTACGGTTCCCATAGATAATGGAGACCAATCACTTCAAAAAAGAGACGAAGTTCCCAACGGCCAATGAAAATAACTGAAGGACAGCGTTTCACATTTAAGACTTTTACTGTAACAAGCAAACTGAAGTCAACATTGATCAAACATTACTTAATAGGCAACTAATGCAGCAAACTTTAAAAAGTTACTTCCACATCAACTAATGAACACAATCAAAATAAACCACTTATTATACACTTCTTGCAGATGTGTAACAATACAAAATTAAGGCTCAAATTAATTTCTTCTCCCTGCCACACAGGTCAAATCGTCCAGTATCCTTCAAAATTCATTCCACTTAGCCAGAGTTTTCTAAAACCTGACTTCCCACAGCAAGGCCCAGCTCAGCGACTCCTTGTTCCTAAAATCTCAAAGTCCCGTGAGTCCTGTCCACTTCCTTTTGAACAGAAAACCACCTTTTACGAGCATTCTGCTTAGTTGTTAACACAAAAGCAGTTCACCCAACTTTTCACAGCAGGAGCTGCTACTTCTCTACACAACGGTAATTCCTTTGTCTGTCTGTCTCTCTGTCTCCAATGGAGATTCTGCTGAAAGGAGTTGACCAGTTAGGAGCTAAATAAAAAGGCAAAACCTCTAAGGTAATAATCTTGGGATTACTACCTGAACCACGGGCAAACTGGCATAGGGTAAATAAAGTCAAGGAGTTAAATGTGTGGCTCAAAGATGGCTGAGGGAGGAATGGGTTTAAGTTTTTTTTATTATTCATTCACAGGATGTGGGCTGCACTGGCTGGGCTAGCATTTATTGCGCATCCCTAGTTGCCCTTGAGAAGGCAGTGGTGAGCTGTCTTCTTGAACCGCTACAGTCTATGTGGTGTAGGTACACCCACAGTGCTGTTAGGAAGGGAGTTCCAGGAATTTGACCCAGCGACAGTGAAGGAATGGCAATATATTTCCAAGTCAGGATGGTGAGTGACTTGGAGGGGAACTTCTAAGTGCTGGTGCTCCCATCTATCTGCTACCCTTGTCCTTCTAGGTCCTTCTAGGTGGTAGTGGTTGTGGATTTGGAAGGTGCTGTTGAAGGTGAATTCCAGCAGTGCATCTTGTAGATGCTACAGACTGCTACAACTGTGCGTTGGCAGTGGAGGGAGTGAATGTTTGTGGATGGGGTGCCAATCAAGTGGGCTGCTTTGTCCTGGATGGTGTCAAACTTCTTGAGTGTTGTGGGAGTTGCACTCATCCAGGCAAGTGGAGAGTATTCCATCATAATCCTGACTTGTGCTTGTAGATGGTGGACAGGCTCTGAGGAGTCAGGAGGTGAGTTACCTGTTGCAGGATTCCTAGCCTCTGACCTGCTCTTGTAGCCGCAGTATTTATATGGCTAGTCCAGTTCAATTTCTGGTCAATGATAACCCCCAGGATGTTGATAGTGGGGGATTCAGTGATGGTAATGCCATTGAACATCAAGGGGCAATGGTTGGATTCTCTCTTGTTGGAGATGGTCATTGCCAGACACTTGTGTGGCATGCATGTTACTTGCCATTTGTCAGCCCAAGCCTGGATATTGCCCGGGCCTAGATGCATTTGGACACGGATTGCTTCAGTATGTGAGGAGTCACGAATGTTGCCGAACATTGTGCAATCATCAGCGAACTTCCCCACTTCTGACCATATGATGGATTGAAGGTCATTGATGAAGCAGCTGAAGATGGTTGGGCAAAGGACATTACCCAGAGGAACTCCTGCAGTGATGTTCTGAAGTTGTGATGACTAACCTCCAACAACCACAACCATCTTCCTTTGTGCTAGGTATGACTCCAACCAGTGGAGAGTTTACCCCTGATTCCCATTGACTCCAATTTTGCTAGGGTTCTTTGATGCCACACTCTGTCAAATTCTGCATTGATGTCAAGGGCAGTCGCTCTCGCCTCACAACTGGAGTTCAGCTCTTTTGTCCATGTTTGAACCAAGGCTGTATTGAGGTCAGGAGCTGACTGGCCCTGGCAAAACCCAGTTAATCTATGGAATTCTTTACTGCAGAGGGCTGTAGAGGCTGGGACTTTAAGTATATTCAAGGCTGACATAGTAGATTTTTGATCAGTAAGGGAACCCAGGGTTATGAGGAAAAGGCAGGAAAGTGGAGTTGAGGATTATCAGATCAGCCAGGATCTCACTGATTGATTGGCAGAGCAGACCCTGCTCTCTCTCGCTCTCTCTCGCTCTCTCTCGCTCTCTCTCGCTCTCTCTCGCTCTCTCTCGCTCTCTCTCGCTCTCTCTCGCTCTCTCTCGCTCTCTCTCGCTCTCTCTCGCTCGCTCTCGCTCTCGCTCGCTCTCGCTCTCGCTCTCTCTCGCTCTCTCTCGCTCTCGCTCGCTCTCGCTCGCTCTCGCTCGCTCTCGCTCGCTCTCGCTCGCTCTCTCTCGCTCATGCTCGCCCTCGGACTCGCCCTCTACCTCTCTCTTCCCCCCCCCCCCCCCCCCCCCCCCCGCCCCTCCAGAAAGCAAGTTGTGAAAACTGTTACTTGATGTTCAATAGTTTTCAATTTGGGTTATCTTCCCCATGACAATCAGATCACATGGGCCTGTCTCCAGGCAGAAGTTTAGTATGACCACCGTCTCCCTGTCCAAAACATTCTGTTTTATCTTGTTAAAAGAGATATTTTAAAATGTAACCAGCTTGTAAAGTCCTACAGTCATAAGCCTTTGATATAAATTGGGTATTAAAAAATCATTCAGCAGGATGTGATCAACAAAATGTTGACCTAATTACATCTTTTCAATGCATCCATTTTCATTCACAGATGAAGACTAGCCATCTGGACAAGTCATCGGAGCACTTAGTGTCCATGAAACTGTATTCCAATCTGTACTTTGCTAAAACATAATAGTACCAGGGATGTGAGTCTTCAGTTACATGTAGAGATTGCAGAAGCTGGAGTTTTTCACCTTACAGCAGAGATGATTAAGGGGAGATTTGATAGAGGTGTTCAAAATCATGAATGGTTTTGATGAAGTGACTAAGGTGAAACTATTTCCTGTGGCAGAAGAGGCAATAACCAGGAATTACTGACTTCAGATAATTGGCAAAAGAACAGAGGTGAGATGAGGTGGCTTTTTCTTGCAGTGAGTTGATAAGATTTGGAATGCACTGCCTGAAAGAGGGGTGGACACATATTCAAAAGTGACTTTCAAAAGAGAATAGGAATTAGGCAAATTGCATAGCAATTTCAAAGAGCTGGGAAAGGCACAGGCAGGGGAATGGAATTTAAAAATAGGGATGTTTTGCTACAGCTCTACAGGGCATTGGCAAGACCACATCTAGAGTACTGTGTATAGTTCTGGCCTCCTTATTTAAGAAAGGATATAAATGTGTTCGAAGCAGTTCAGAGAAGGTTTACTTGACTGATGCCCGGAATGGGAGGTTATCTTACAAGGAGAGGTTGGACAGGCTGGGCCTGTATCCATTGGATGTTTGGAAGATTGAGAGATGACAGAGATGAGGAGAAATTTTTTCTCAAAGTTGTGAGCCTTTGGACCTCCTCTTCAGAGAGCAGTGGAGGTAGTGTCACTGAATATTTTTGAGGCAGAGGCAGATAGATTTTTGACTTACAAGGGAGTCAAAGGTTTCTGGGGATATGCAGGAATGTGGAGTTGAGGCCGCAATCAGATCAGCCAAGGCTAGAGGGGCCGATGGGCCTGCTCTTGCTCCTAATTCGTATGTTCGTATGCACGATGGGTCAAATGGTTTCCTGTGCATCATCATTCTGTGACATGAAAACAGTTTTCTTCCTCTGTGCTCCCTCTAGCTCTCTGGCTGGCTGCACTGTTAAATCTTCCTTCCCAACATGCCCCCACACCCTGCTACCGCCACCTCTCCAACTTCCCAGTGGACAAAGCCTTTGATAGCTAATCTCAGTCACAAATATTTTGGCAAATATCATGAAAATTAAAGGGCAGTTAATAGATTTTAATTTCCCCGAGCAGTTGATGGCTCTTTATGTTGATTTATTTATGTTAACTGTGTCCAGTAACTTCTGAATTAGAGCTAACCTCACTAGCAGTCTAATTATCTCTTTGATATAAACAGACCTCATAGTTAACTTAACAAGACCATGTGAGTTTATACGCCTGAGTGGGTGTGTACACATAATGAAAGGGTTCATAGATCCTAGAGGTTTTACTAACAGACATATGCATTCCATGAGTTGATGTAAAGTGGAAAAAGAAAGCTGTTTGTCTGGTATAACTGATGACTAAGACCACTACCCAGAAAGGACATGGTGCGTCTTCTACTGAAATAATGATATGTATTTCTGTGAACCAGGGCTTCCATCGAGGAGAAATACGGGAAGGATTTGGTGTCATTATCAAAGAAAGTGTGTGGACAGAATGAACTGAAGTAAGTTCCATAAGTGTATTGTTAAGATGAATTTTTCTGCTTAAAGTTATGAAGTATTATCTGATGGAGTTTAAAACCCTGTAAATCACCTGCCAAATCCCCCCCAAAAATAATGGTTGACATGACACCACAGCACTGTGGTGACTCCATGATAACATGGGAAAAGCTGCAAGAGAAAGGAAGGAGATTAGAACCCTGTCTGAACCCAATGTCAGTGTCTGCATCACATTCTTTGTTTCCTCGATGTGATGGGAGATGAGGGAATTCTCTTCTATTACGGTCTGATAACAGGCATGGTATGTGGCAGATGGTATGGGGGAAATGGTTGTGAAGTGGGAACGTGATTAGTAATCCAGTGGCCCAGGCTAATACGAACATAGGAATTAGGGGCAGGAGTAGGCCACTGGGATCTTCAAGTCTGCTCCACCAATTAATGAGATCACGGCTGATCCTATTGTAACCTCAACTCCACATCCCCGCCTACCCCCGATAACTTTCACCCCCTTGCTTATCAAGAACCTATCTGCCTCTGCCTTAAAAATATTCAATGACTCTGCTTCCATCGCCTTTTGAGGAAGAGAGTTCCAAAGACTCAAAACCCTCCAAGAGAAAATATTTCTGTCTGTGCTGAAACATCTCTGTGCTAAATGGGTGACCCCTTATTTTTAAACAGTGACCCCTAGTTCTAGATTCTCCCACAAGAGGAAACATCCTCTCCACATTGGCCCAAGACCACTCAGGATTTTGTGTTTCAATCAAGTTGTCTCTTACTCTTCTTAATTCCAGTGGATACAAGCCTAGCCTGTCGAGCTTTTCCTCGTAAGACATCCCAACCATTCCAGGTATTAGTCTGGTAAACATTCTCTGAACTGTTTCCAGCATATTTATACTCTTCTTGAAATAAGGAAGCCAATACTGTTCACAGTACTCCAGATGTGGTTTCACCAATGTCCTGTATAACTGAAGCTATATGATAACTATAACCTCCCTACTTTTGTGTTCAATTCCCCTCGCAAAACATGATACCATTCTATTAGCTTTCCTAATTACTTGCTGTGCCTGCATACTAGTCTTTTGCGATTGATACACTAAGACCGCTAGATCCCTCTGAATCTCAGAGCTCTGCAGAACTCACCATTTAGGCAATTTACTTTTTTATTTTTCCTGCCAAAATGGACAATTTCACTCTTTCCTCCACTATACTCCATTTGCCAGATCTTTGCCCACTCACTTAACTTACCTATATCCTCTGTAGCCTCCTTGTGTCCTCTTCACATCTTATTATCCTGCCTATCTTTGAGCAAACTTAGCAACCATACTTTCAACACCTTCATCCAAGTAATTTATATAAATTGTAAAAAGTTGAGGTCCCAGCACTGATCCCTGTGACGCACCACTCATTACTTCTTCCCAACCAGAAAAAGACCCATTTATGCCTACTCTCTATTTCCTGTTAGCTAGCCAGTCTTCTATCCATGCTAGTATGTTACCCCCTACACCATGAGCTTTTATTTTTTTTTGCAACAAACTTTGGCATGGCACCTTATCAAATGCCTCCTGGAAATCTAAATACAGCACATCCACAGCACATGTTACTTCTTCAAAGAACTCCAATAAATTGGTTAAATGTGATTTCCCTTTGACAAAACCATGTTGTCTCTGCCTGATTGCCCTGAATTTTTCCAAGTTACTTGCTAACTGACCTGTAGTTTCCTGTTTTCTGTCTCCCTCCCTTTTTGAATAAAGGAGTTACATTCACTATTTTCCAAACTAGTCAGAATCACAGCGTGCAGAAGGGGCTCTTCGGCCCATCGAGTCTGCACCGACATGTGAGAAACACCTGACCTACCTACCTAATCCCATTCACCAGCACTTGGCCCATAGCCTTGAATGTTATGACGTACCAGGTGCTCATCCAGGTACTTTTTAAAGGATGTGAGGTAACCCGCCTCCACCACCCTCCCAGGCAGCGCATTCCAGACCGTCACCACCCTCTGGGTAAAAAAGTTTTCCCTCGCATCCCCGCTAAATCTCCTGCCCCTCGCCTTGAACTTATGCCCTCTCATGACTGACCCTTCAACAAAGGGGAACAGCTGCTCCCTATCCACCCTGTCCATGCCCCTCATAATCTTGTACACCTTGATCAGGTAGCACCTCAGTCTTCTCTGCTCCAACGAAAACAACCCAAGTCTATCCAACCTCTCTTCATAACTTAAATGTTTCATTCCAGGCATCATCCTGGTGAATCTCCTGTGCTCTAATGGAATACTTTGGGGACATGGGTTCAAATCTACTATGGCAGCTGGTGGAATTTAACTTCAATTAGTAAAATCGCGAACATAAAGCTAGTCTCAGTAATGGTGACCATGACAACTATGATTGATTGTTGCAAAAACCCATCTGGATCACTATTGTCCTTTTAGGGAAGGAAATCTGCCTCCCTTACCCAGTCTGGCCTAAATGTGACTCCAGACCCACAGCAATGTGGTTGAATCTTAACTGCTCTCTGAAATTAACTTGCAAGCTACTCAGTTCAAGGACGATTAGGGATGGGCAACAAAAAGATGCAATTCATAGCTCCCTCTACATTGTTTGAGGAGGGGGGGTGGGGGGGGGGTCATGGCGTAGTGGCATTGTCACTGGACTAGTAAACCAGAGAAAAGATAATGCTTTGGGGACCCGGGTCCCCTGCCATGAAATTTGAATTCAATAAAAATTAATAATGACCATGAAGCTATTGCAGATTGTCATAAAAACCCATCTGGTTTTGCCATCCTTACCTGGTCTGGTATACATGTGACTCCAGGTGTCACAGCAATGTGGCTGACTCTTAAATGGCCCTCTGAAATGGCCTAGCAAGCCAGTCAGTTGTATCAAAACTGCTACAAAGTCTCAAAAAAGGAACGATACCAGACGGACTACCCGGCATCGATCTAGGCGCTGGAAACAACAACGGCAAAGCCCTCCTTACTAGTCTCTCAGACTAATCAAGCAAACAGCCTGACACAGTCATCATCACGGAATCATATCTTACAGAACATCAACATCCATCACCATTCCTGTGCTGCCGGTAGGACAGGACATACCCAGCAGAGGTAGCGGCACAGTGGGATACTGGAGTTGCATTGGGAGTCCTCAACATTGACTCCAGATCTCATGAAGTCTCATGGCACCAGGTCAAACATGGGCAAGGAAACCTCCTGCTGATTACCATGTACTGTCCTCTCTCAGCTGATGAATCAGTGCCCCTGCATGTTGAACACCACTTGGAGGAAGGAAGCACTGAGGGTGACAAGGGTGCAGAATGTATTCCGCATGGGGGGGCTTCACTGTCCATCACCAAGATGACCATAAGATGTAGGAGCAGAAGTAGGCCATTTGGCTCATCTGCTCTGTCATTCAGTGAGATCATGGCTGATCTAATAATCCTCAACTCCACTTTCCTGCCTTTTCCCCATAACCCTTGATTTAAAAAATCTGTCTATATCAGCCTTGAATATACTTGAGGACTCAGCCTCTACCATCCTCTGTGGTAAAGAATTCCACAGATTGACTACCCATTGAGAGAAGAAATTCCTCCTCATCTCTGTCTTAAATGGGCGTCCTCTTACTGCCATATGGTCCTAGACCCCACCCCCCCCACAAGGGGAAACAACCTCTCAGCATCTACCCTGTCAAGCCCCTAAGAATCTTTTATGTTTCAATAAGATCGCCTCTCATTCTTCTAAACTCCAATGAGTCCAGGCCCAACTACTCGACCTCTGCTCATAAGAAAATCCCTCCATACCCGGGATCAACCGAATGAACGTTCTCTGGACTGCCTCCAATGCCAGTATATCTTTCCTTAGTTAAGGGGACCAAAATTGTTCACAGTATTCTAGGTGTGGTCTATCCTAGTGCCTTGCATTGTTTTAGCAAGATTTCCCTATTTTTATACTCCATTCTTTTTGAAATAAAGGCCAGCATTCCATTTGTCTTCCCTATTATCTGTTGAACTTGAATGTTAGCTCTTTGTGATTCATGCACAAGGACTCCCAAATCTCTCTGTGCTGCAGCCTTCTGCAGTCTTTGGCCTGGTAGCATCAATACTGACCGAGCTGGCCGAGTCCTAAAGGACATAGTTCCCACTGCCGCAGGCCCAGTCCAGCAGCTAACGAGGGAAAAACATATTTGACCTCATCCTCACCAACCTGCCTGCCGCAGATGCATCTGTCCATGACAGTATCGGGAGGAGTGACCACCGCACAGTCATTGTGGAGACGTGATCCCATCCTCACATTGTGCTAAATGAGAGATGTTGAACAAATCTAGCAGGATTGGGCATCGATGAGGCGCTGTGGGCCATCAGCAGCAGCAGAATTGTACTCAAACACAATCTTTAACCTCATGACCCGGCATATCCCCCGCTCTACAATTGCCAGCAAGCCAAACAATCAACCCTGGTTCAATGAAGAGTGCAGGAGGGCATGCCAGGAGCAGCACCTCGAAATGAGCTATCAACCTAGGACCATAACACAGGACTACTTGTAGCCAAACAACAAAGCAACAAGTGATAGACAAAGCTAAGTGATGCCACAACCAACAGATTAGATCTAAGCTCTGCAGTCCTGCCACATCCAGTCATGAATGGTAGTGGACAATTAAACAACTCACTGGAGGAGGAGGCTCCACAAATATCCCCATCCTCAATGATGGGGGGACCCAGCACATCAGTGCAAAAGATAAGGTTGAAGCATTTGCTATAATCTTCAGCTAGAAGTGCCGAGTGGATGATCCGTCTCAGCCTCCTCTGGAGGTCCCCAGTATCACAGATGCCAGTCTTCAGCCAATTCGGTTCACTCCACGTGATATCAAGAAACGATGTAAAGTACTGGATACTGCAAAGGCTATAAGCCCTGGCAATATTCTAGAAATAGTACTGAAAACGTCCTGTACACAGAAAGCAGGACAAATCCAACCTGGCTAATTACCATCCCATCAGTTTACTCCCGATCATCAGTAAAGTAATGGAAGGGGTCATCAACAGTGCTATCAAGCAGCACTTGTTTAGCAATAACTTTCTCACTGACACCTAGTTTGGGTTCTGCCAGGGCCACTCAGCTCCTGACCTCATTACAGCCTTTGTTCAAATATGGACAAAAGAACTGAACTCCCAACGTGAGGTGACAGTAAGTGCCCTTGACATCAAGGCAGCATTTGACAGAGTGGCATCAAGGAACCCTAGCAAAACTGGAATCAATGGGAATCAGGGGGAAAACTCTCCACTGGTTGGATTCATACCTAGCACAAAGGAAGATGGTTGTGGTTGTTGGAGGTCAGTCATCTCAACTTCAGAACATCACTGCAGGAGTTCCTCTGGGTAGTATCCTCAGCCCAGCCATCTTCAGCTGCTTCATCAACAACCTTCAATCCATCATAAGGTCTGAAGTGGGGACGTTCGATGATGATTGCACAATGGTCAGCACCATTCGCAACTCCTCAGGTACTGAAGCAGTTCATCTGCAAATGCAGCAAGACCTGGACAATAACCAGGCCTGGGCTGACAAGTGGCAAGTAACATTCGCATCACTCAAGTGCCAGGCAATTACTATCTCCAAAAAGAGAGAATCTAGCTATCATCCCTGGACGTCAGTGGCATTGCCATCTCTGACCCTCCCACTATCTACATTCTGGCGTTACCATTGACCAGAAACTGAACTGGATTAGCCATTTAAATACTGTGGTACAAGAATGGATCAGATGCTAGGAATAATGTGACAAGTAACTCACATCCAGACTCCCCAAAGCTTGTCCATCATCTACAAGGCACAAGTCAGGAGTGTGGTGGAATACTCCCCACTTGCCTGGATGAGTGCAGGTCCCACAATACTCAAGAGGTTTAACATCATCTAGGACACAGCAGCCCACTTGAGTGGCTCCACATCCACAACCATTCGCTCCCTCCACCACTGACGCACAGTAGCCGCGGTGTACACCATCTATAAGATGCACTGCAGGAATTTCACCAAGGCTCCTTTCACAGCACTTTCCAAACCCACAATAATTACCATCTAGAAGGACAAGGGTAGCAGATAGATGGGAACACCACCACCTGGAAGTTCCCTTCCAAGTCACTCACCATCCTGACTTGGAAATATATCGTCAATTCTTCACTGTCGCTGGGTCAAGATCCTGAAACTCCCTTCCTAACAGCACTGTGGGTGTACCTACATCACATGGACTGCAGTAGTTTGAGAAGGTAGCTCACCACCACCTTCTCAAGGCCAACTAAGGATGGGCAACAAGCCAGCGAAGTCCATATCCCGTGAATGAATTTTTAAAAATTATCTGCGCATTTGCATTTCATTTCAGTTATTGGCTTCCAGCACATCTAGGGCAGACTAAAGTGCTTACCGCACTTCATAGCTTCCCTAACATTGTTTTTGTCTGTAACATTCTCCCATATTATGACTGGTTGGAAAAAGTGGTAATTGAGTTGGTTTATTGGTAATTGTACAACTGAATGGCTACTAGGCCTTCAGAAGGCATACAGAGTCAATTAAATAATATGAATTGAGATTATAGGCCACACTGTAGGTAAAGGTACCAGCTTCCTTGTCTTGGTGGACATAATGATAATGTGACAGCTTCTGTCATAACTTCTTTCTCTATTGCTGCCTCACAAATTGTGGGTTTTAATTACCAATTAACTGGACCATTAATCCGAAGATCAAGAGTTCAAATGTCATGATGGCAGGTTGTGAAACTAAACTCAGTAAATCAAGTAATCTGTGGATTAAAAGCATTTGTGATTGTTAGCAAGCAGAATTGGTTCCTTAATGTCATTCCTTGCCACTGGACTGGCCTAAATAGAACCCAATCCCGCAATATTTTGTTGACTCTTAATATCCTCTGAAGTGGTCCCTACTACTACTTTCTCAACCCAGCTAACAAATGGGGAATAAATCCTAAGAACAAAATACTATCTGATGTATACAGCCATTGCAAATGCGAAAAAGGCTTGTTGCACTTTCAGATTAGTCCTAATGAGGGCACAGCTTAGTCTAACCCTCTACTCATATAAAGGGAATTTTATAATTAATTGAATGATCATATCTACAGGTCAAAGAACAACATTTGATGCTCTAAGGAGCATGGGTTTAATCATATATTTCAATGACTGTTGATCACTGCCTCTGCACCTATCATATCATATAATTCTAGCTGTTCACTCAGTCTTCTTTTTCTCCCCTCTAGTACATTGAAGAGAGCGTTTGATGTATTTAAGCAACGTAAGTATTTACCTTTTCTAAGCCCTGAGTGAGAAGCTGGTGAACTGGCTCCAGTCTTCTGCTAATGTTGCTTTGAGCAGTATCTGAGAGCTGTTTTAGTTTGGATTCTGAGATTGTGTTAGCTCCCATTGTGTACACTCTGAAACTCCAATGAGATAATACTGTAGAAAGGCAACAGTACCAGTTTATTACTATGAAGAGCTACAATTACAAAAGAGAGTATGGTTGAAAAAAAGAGACATGTTGAAGCTTTTCATCGTGCACTTATCAGGACATTTTGCAAGAGCACCAATATAAGGGGAAAACAACAAGTTATACTGTATGAGAAGAGTGCAGATTGATTGGCAAGTGGACTCTGATTGGTAGATGGTTTTCCCTTGGAGAATGCACCAGTGATGGTGACTGTTTGAAATTTAAACCAGGCAGCTTGACCGTGATTGGCCAAGGCATTGCCCTCAGGAATGAGTCAGCGAATAGCTGTCACTTATTTTGTTTAGCTGAAACAGGAGCAATGTGTGTACATGTTCTTTCTGACTGCAAAGAATAGGGCCCTGTGTATTATTATATGTGGCTTCCAGTCCACGCAAATGTGCCACACTGTGAGCCTGACTGACAATCTTAAATTGGTTGTCAGCATAATTTTTAGCACACTGAGGATTATTTAGCAAATGTTATCTAATCGCTGAATCACATCTAGTGTTGGACACTGTGTTTTGAGGTTTACAAGCACAGGCTGGTTGGGTACAGTCTGTACCTTGTCTGTTGCGAACAGTGGCTGGAACATGCTGTTTGATACGATTCACCAGTCTTTTGGACGTACAACCTTCATACCTAGCATCAAACTGGCACTGAAATTCACATACCACATTACTCATTTGTGCGATAGGCAGATTGTCTTTTTGCCTTGACGGCAGCATCCTGCTAGTGCTGAATACCACTCGTGTTGTTACTGCATAGTAGCAGCGTGAAACAGCTAGCTTCACCTGTGAGATACCTTGCCCTCCCAGGATAATTTGAGGTAGACCGAGTACTTTTCAGGGCCGAAAGTGAGGACCTTAGGCCCATTCGTGAGTTTGTGTGATACACAGCACAAAATTATCTGATCATGGTGGTCATCATCCCACACCCTATTTCAGCCATCAAGCTTGCATGGTGAGCAAATGGCTTGGGCCCTATTTACATGGTTTCCAGAAAGACCAATGATACATTCACAGAATTTAAATCCACAGCTGCATGTAATAATTTCCATACATGGGCTCCATCCTGCGTTCAAATTCACCTTTGAAATGGAGCAGTCAAATGAAACTCCCTTTACTTGACGAACTAGTTGAGAAATCTGCCAGGGGGTTCTCTACCATGGTCTACTTCAAGCCTACCTTCACTGGTCAAAACACACATTTGGATTCTTACAGTTCCATGTGCTACAAAATTGGTCTTATCAGCAACCAAGGCCCAAGCCATTTGCTCACCATGCAAGCTTGAGGCAGAAATAGGGCACATCAAAGACATCCTGCAGGATAGTGGCTGCCCTGATCACATCATTTTGCGCAGACACAAGCTGTGCTAACTGTAAGGCAAAGCAGACACAAATTGTTGACTGTGGAGTAAAGTTGTAGATAAAGGATGCATGTGCAAACCTAAATTTAATTTGAACTCGCTCTGCTCCTGCAGAGTAAATTGGGAAGCTGAAAACTGGGACATTTGAACCGTTTTGAGGAAATGGTCAGAACACCAGGACGTTTAATGAAAAACTGGTACTGTCCCAACAAACCTGGGACATCCAATACAGAAGGCTGCATTTTTGGCCCTCATAGAAGCTTGTAACGGAGGCAGGTGGGACTGAAATGTAGCCCTGCTGGGCAGGATGCCGGTTCCCCAGCTCCATCCAGCCCCTGGTCTGCTTTTGCAGAGGTGAGCAAGCTGATAGCACAGGTCAGATAATCAGTTGAAGATTAAAGCTGTCTGTAAGTCAGCCCTTTGTGTGCGTCCAGTTTAGGCAGAGCATGGCTTAGTTGCTATGTATTGATGTTACTGGAATATACATGACAGCTGGGCAGCATTAGCTCAAAACTCCTAATGAGCTTTGTTGAAACATGAATATGCGAAGGCTCAATGAAGCAGTATCAGCAAACTTTCTGGTTTCAGGACTACATGGCCATTCAGTTAAGCGTAATTTCATTGTACCCAGTGCACAGATGACGAAAATAAAGTATCAGCAAATATTGATCAGTTGTAATCATGGGTGTGCCATCACCTCCACTCTCCCAATATGGTGATCAAGCATTCTCCACCGATTCTTTGAGTGTCAGGCTGGAATCCTGGCCCAGAAGTACTTTAACTGGAGGTGGCAACCCTAGCAGACTCGTTAGTTATACTGCTTTGTGGAGGAGGATTACCAACACCGATGGGTTGGGCTTAATAGCCTAAATCTGTTTTGTATTTTGGAGATGAACTGCTTCAGTCCATGTCCAAATGCAGCAAGACCTGGACAATATCCAGGCTTCAGCTGACAAATGGCAACTAACATTCGTGCCACAGAAGTGCGAGGCAATGACCATCTCAAACAAGGGAGAATCTGACCATTGCGCCTTGACATTCAATGGCATTACCGTCACTGAATCCCCCACTATCAACATCTGGGGGTGTTACCATTGACCAGAAACTGAACTGGACTAGCCATATAAATACAGTGGCTACAAGAGCAGGTCAGAGGCTAGGAATCCTGTGGTGAGTAACTCACCTCCAGACTCCCCAAAGCCTGCCCACCATGTACAAAGCACAAGTCAGGAATGTGATAGACTACTCCACTTGCTTGGATGAGTGCTGCTCCAACAGCACTCAGAAGCTTGACACCATCCAGGACAAAGCAGCCTACTTGATTGGCACCACATCCACAAACATTCACTCCTTCCGCAAGTAGCAGCAGTGTGTACCATCTACAAGATGTACTGCAGAAACTCACGAAGGCTTCTTAGGGCAGCACTTCCAAACCCATGACTGCTACTCTCTAGAGGGACAAGAGCAGCAGACACATGAGGACACCACCACCTGGAAATTCCCCTCCAAGCCCCACACCATTCTGGCATCGCTGTTCCTTCATTGTCACTGGGTCAAAACCCTAGAACTCCCTCCCTAACAGCACTGTGGGTGTACCTACACCACATGGACTGCAGCGGTTCAAGAAGGCAGCTCACCATCACCTTTTCAAGGGCAACTAGGGATGGGCAATAAATGCTGGCCATATTCAGCGCCACTCACATCCCATAAATGAATCTAAAAAAAATTACCGTGTAATTCTTCCTCTGTATCTCTGTCCCACTTACATTCTTTGCTTCTTGTGTCTTTGCTTCTCTCCTTTTGATTTGGTTTGCCGTAAGTGTCAGTCTGCAATATCCCTTCATGGTTTAGCTATGTAAACACAGAGAGCTGCTCTTTTACAATCTAACGTTAATCTAATGTTAAAGCACCATAGAATCACAGAAACTATGGGAGGAGGCCATTCGGTCCATCGTGACTATGCCCGCTCTTTGAAAAAGTTATCCACTTAGTTCCACTCTCCTGCTCTTTCCCCTTAGCTCTTCAAATCTTTCTTTTTCAAGTATTTATCTTATTCCCTTCTGCAAGTTATTATTGAATCTGCTTACACCACACTTTCAGGCACTGCATTCACTCAGTGTATTTTTTTTCCTTTATGTTGCCACTAGTTTTTTGCCAATTACCTTTTTTTATTCAATCATGGGATGTGGGCATTAGTGCCTAGGCCAGCATTTGTTGCCTTGCCTAATTGACCTTAACAAGGTGGTGATGAGCCGCCTTCTTGAACCGCTGCAGTCCATGTGGTGTGGGTACACCCACAGTGCTGTTAGGGAGGGAGTTCCAGGATTTTGACCCAGTGACACTGAAGGAATGGCGATATATTTCAAAGTCAGGATGGTGAGTGGTTTGGAGGGCAACTTTCTGCCTGATCCTAAAACAATAACATCAGAAACACCTGGGAATGGTTCACAAGCATAGTACTGGAGAGCTATTAATTTTGTGATTGCTTCATTCCTTCCAGAGATGGAGAATGTGGGACTGTTGCATATCCAGCTGGCAGGCAGCTTACGGGAAGAGATGAAAAAACTGGAGGAATTCCGGGAAAAGCAAAAAGATCAGAGGAAAAAGGTGATCTGGTCATGTGTCTATTTAAAATTATGATCATTGTCCTACTCACTCTCTTCTGTTTCCTTTCCCTCTTCCCTGCCTTCTCTTGAAAAGACTGCTATATTTGTTTTTTTTTTTCTTGCCTTTTTAAACCTAGTTACTCTGATCTTCTTGCTTTAGACTAATATCCGAAGTTAATCTTGGCTTACTATGGCCTCATGAGTATCTGTACTGCTTCTAATATCTAGGCAAGTTTTTGCTAGTACACACAGGGTAATGAACAGAAACTCTCTCCTTGGATTGCGTTAGCTATCAGATGCAGTTTATGTATCCAAAAGATTCTCCTCTTCAAAAACTCTCAAGTAACTCCAACAACAGGGCTTTAAGAACCCAATGCATTTATTGAATGATCGATAGATAACCATGATTTTAAACACGTATTTACAGTTGATTTTAGAATTACCAATCTTAAATTTTGTCCTTTTTATTATTTTTGTAGCATCTAGCCTTATCTGTTGGTTTACTCTTAGACTTGTACTTTCCACCCCTTCCTGCAATGGTCTGTTAATCATTTCCCAAATTCCTCTCTTACCTTGTCTCTACTCTTTAATTTACCACATCTTCCCATACTTGATCCCTTGTCCCCACGATTTAGTTTAAAACCCTTTCTACTTCCCTAGTTATGCGATTCGCAAGAACATTCGTCCCAGTACGGTTCAGATATAGACGGTCCCAAAGGTACAGCCCCCACTTTCCCCAATATTGGTGCCAGTGCCCCACAAACTGGAACCCACTTCTCCCACATCAGTCTTTGAGCCTCGCATTCAGCTCTCTAATCTTATTTGTCCTTTGCCAATTTGCACGTAGTTCAGATAATAATCCAGAGATTATTACCTTTGAGGTTCTGCTTCTTAATTTGGTACCTAGTTCCTCATACTGACTATGCAAAACCTCTTTCCTTGTACCATCTATATTGTTGGTACTTACATGGACCACGATGACTAGATTCTCTCCCTCCTGCTGCAAGTTCCTCTCCAGCCTTGAGTAGATGTCCCGAACCCTGGCACTGGGCAGGCAACACAGCCTGCTGCTGCAGAGAACAGTGTCAATCCCCCGCACTATTCTGTCCCCTGTCCCCTAGTGCCACTACATTCCTGTTTGCTCCCCCCATTTGAACAGCTTCCTGTACCATGGTGCTGTGGATGGCCTGCTCATCCACCTTTCTTTCATCCACACAGGTTGTGAGCACTTCAATCCTGTTTGACAATTGCAAAATCTGAGGCTTCTCCATTACTGTTTGCTTGGTCCCTTTACCTGCCTCACTGATGGTCACATCCTCCTGTCCCTCACTGCTGACCAAAGCAGGTGACCCCATTCTAAGAGGCATGACCGTCTTCTGGAACAAAATGTCCAGGTATTTCTTACCCTCCTGTATGTTGCACAGTATCTGCAGTTCATCTTCCAGATTGACAATCCTGATCCAGAATTCCTCTAGCTGCCTACACTTTCTGCCGATGTGTTTATCCTGGATCACCTTAGCAACCAAAAGCGCCCACATTCCACAGTTGCAGCATAACACCTGTCCTCCTGTTGTTACTTATGTTATTTAGTTCATGTAATCAAATTATTATATTAATTAACAGAATAATTTCTATGTATGCAGCAATTTACTGTGCTTATTAAATGCTCGTGGCACTGACAACTTAAAGTTACACTTTTCTTAACTACACAGGTATGTGTTTTAGGTGTTTACTTTAATTATTTTAATTTTAAAGTTTTAGTTCTATTTTACTTATGGTACTACCTTGACTCCTGTGTCCTAAACTGGATACTAACACACTGTCCCTAAAACTAAGCACTTACCAGCCAGTCAACTTACAAAAGTACAGTGTCTACACTATTTTAAATCCTAGGAAGGGAATAAACTTTAGCCACTTACTAAATACTCACCAGACAGCTAATATCTTCTCCAATCAAACTGCTTCTTTGTTTTAAATCTCCCGAAAGTCTCTCCTCTCATGCTGTTTTCAATCTCCCGACTGCCTCTCCTCTCACGCTGTTTTCAATCTCCCGACTGCCTCTCCTCTCACGCTGTTTTCAATCTCCTGACTGCCTCTCCTCTCACGCTGTTTTCAATCTCCCGACTGCCTCTCCTCTCACGCTGTTTTCAATCTCCTGACTGCCTCTCCTCTCCCGCTGTTTTCAATCTTCCGACTGCCTCTCCTCTCACGCTGTTTTCAATCTCCCGACTGCCTCTCCTCTCACGCTGTTTTCAATCTCCCGACTGCCTCTCCTCTCGCGCTGTTTTCAATCTCCCGACTGCCTCTCCTCTCGCGCTGTTTTCAATCTCCCGACTGCCTCTCCTCTCACGCAGCTCTGTATCTGAATGCATGTAGCATTCAAAACAAAACAGATGAACTAATAGTGCAAAGAGAAATAAGTAAATGTGATCTAAGAGCCATTACAGAGACATGGCTACAAGATAGGATAGATTGGGACCTGAACATTGAAGACTTTGTGACTTTTAGGAAGTTAGGAAAAGGTGGAGGGGTGGCTCTGTTAATTAAAGATGACATTAACACAATAGAGAAGGATGGCCTAAGGGTATAGAAGCGGTTTGGGTAGAGATGAGGAACGATAAAGGCAACAAGTCACTTTTGGGAGTGGTGTACAGGCCCCCTAACAGTGATCACACTGTAGGACTGGGTATCAAAGGAGAAATAGTGGGAGCTTGTCAGAAAGGTATGGCAATTATCATGAGGGATTTTAATATACATTTGGACCGGAACAACCATGGGCAATGGTAGCATAGATGATGAATTCATAGAATGTTTTCGGGATAATTTAAATCAGCATGTTCTGGAGCCAATCAGAGAGTGGGCTACACTGGACCTGGTATTTTGCAATGCGATAGGATTAATTAATGATGTCATATTGAAGACACCCCTAGGTAGCAGTGATCATAATATAATTGAATTTTACATTCAGTTTGAGGGAGAGAAACACTAGTATTAAATAAGGGCAATTAGGAGGACATGAACGCAGAAATAGAGAAAGTGAACTGGCAATTTAGATTAAGAGATAAGTCATTAGAGATGCAGTGATGGGCATTTAAGAGGATATTTCAGAACACACAGAATATATACCTTCCAATAAGAAAGAAAAATTCCAAGGGGAGGATTCACTATCAGTGGTTAACTAAAAAAGTTAAAGATAGTATCAAACATAAAGAAAAAGCATCCATTTGTGCAAAGGTGGGTGGCAGGTCAGAAGATTGGACAGAATATAAAAAAACAACAGAGAATGACTAAAATATTAAAAAAGCGGGAAAAATTAGAGTATGAGAGAAAGCTATCTATAGATATTTAAAAGAAGAGTTAATAAGGTGAGCATTGGTCCAATAGAAAGTAAGCCTGGAGAATTAATAATGGAAAATAAGATGATGGCATGAATTGAATAGGTATTTTGCATCAGTCTTCAATATAGAGGATACAGAAATAGCTGTAAATCAGGAATTGGGAGAGAGGGAGGAACTTTAAGGGAGGGAGGAACTAAAGAAAATTACAATCACCAGGGAAGTGGTACTCAGCAACTGTTGGAACTGTGGGTTGACAAGTTCCCCTGGTCCTGGTGGGTTTCATTCTAGGGTCTTAAAAGTAGTGGCAAGTGAGATAGTTGATAGATAGTTTCCAAAATTCACTAGATTTGCGGAAGGTTCCATTAGATTGGAAAATAGTTAATGTAATTCCTAATGTAATTCCTTTATTCAAAAAGTGAGGGAGACAGAAAGCAGGAAGCAATAGGCCAGTTAGCTTAACATCTGTCATAGGGAAAATGTTAGAAGCTATTATTAAAAATGTTATAACAAGGCACTTAGAAAAATTCAAGGTAATCAGGCAGAGTCAGCATGGCTTTATGAAAGGGAAATCATGTTTAACCAATTTATTGGAGTTCTTTGAAGAAGTAACAGGTGCTGTGGATAAAGGGGAACCATTGGATGTACTGTACTTAGATTTTCAGAAGGCATTTGATAGGGTTCCTCATCGAAGGTTATTGCAGAAAATAAAAGCTCATGGTGTGGGGGGGGCGGTAGCATGGATAGAAGATTGGCTACCTAACAGGAAACAAAAGTAGGCATAAATGGCTCATTTTCTGGTTGGCAGGATGAGTGGTATGCTACAGAGGTAGTGCAGGGGCCTCAACTCTTTACGATTTATGTAAATGATTTGGATGAAAGGACCGATGGTATGGTTGCTGAAGTTACTGATGACATGAAGGTAGGTAGGAAAATAAGTTGTGAAGAGGATGTAGTGAGACTACAAAAGGACATAGATAGGTTAGGTAAGTGGTCAAAGATCTGGCAAATGGAGGATAATGTAGGAAAATGTGAGGTTGTACATTTTGGCAAGACGATTAAAAGAGGCATATTATCTAAACGATAAGAGATTGCAGAGCTCTGAGGTGCAGAGGGATATGAATCGCAAAAGATAAATATGTAGGTGCAGCAAGTAATTAGCAAAGCTAAAATAATGTTATCGTTCATCGTGAGGGGAATTGAATACAAGTATAGGAAGGTTATGCTTCAGTTATACAGGGCATTGGCGAGACCACACTTGGAGTACTGTCTCTCCTTATTTTAAGGAAAGATGAAAATGTATTAGAAGCAGTTCAGAGAAGGTTTACTAGATTAATAACTTGAATGGGGAGGTTATCTTATGAGGAAAGGCTGGATAGGCAAGACTTGTATCTACTGGAGTTTAGAAGAGTGAGAAGCGACTTGATTGAAACATATAAGACCCTGAGGGGATTTGACAGGTAGGATGTGAGAAGGACATTTCCTTTTGTGGGAAAATCTGGAACTCGGGGTCTCTGTTTCAAAATAAGGGGTCACCCATTTGGGACAGAGATGAAGAACATTTTTTTTTCTCTGAGGGTTGAGAGACTTTGGAACGCTCTTCCTCAAAAGGTGGGTGAGGCAGAGTCCTTGAATATTTTTAAGGCAGAGGTGAATAGATTCTTGATAAGCAAGGAGGTGAAAGATTATTGGGGATAGGCAGGAATATGAGGTTAAAATCAGATCAGCCATGATTTTATTGATTGGCGGAGCAAGCTTGAGACGCTGAGTGGCCTGCTCCTCCTAATTTGTATGTTCCTTATGGTAAACTAGGCTTTTTTTTCACGTGCTTGGATTACATTTCTAGTATTGAACATACCACACAGTTAGTTGTGTTTGAACTATATAGCTTGGCCTTATTTGTATTAAGTTAAGCTGGGATGGAATTCCAGGTGCTGCTAGTTTATAATATACATACTGCGGCTGAATTAAAGAGGCTACCTAATTAAACTAGACAAACAGCTTCATTTTTGCCACAACTCTCATTCTAAAAGATTAAAAAGGTCCGAATTTCCAACCACACGCCCAAAATTGGGTCAGAAAGCAGGACTAAGTTGGGTAAAGTAGCCTACAGCTGCCTCCACTTCCCTGCTGCACACAAATGCTGGTGGGGGTCTGTGTTCCTGGTGATTGTCCAGCTGTTCACCCCCACTCTGGGTCCACTGAGGAAAGCCTGTTGGTAGTTTTTGGGGTAGCGTGGGAAAGTCATTGATATTTCAGGATGGATGAGCAGAGTATCGTAAAGACCTATGGAAACCTCAGCCAATGCCTTCCTCAGGGCTTTGCTGCTTATTTTCTCTCCTCATTTCCTGTTCCTCTCTCTACCCGTCTCTCTGTCTCTCTCTCTCTCTCTCTCTCTCTCTCTTTCTCTTTCTCTTTCTCTCTTGCATTGAAGACCCACATCCAACTACTCTGTGACCGGGCACAACATTTAATGCATTGTATTGTCTTGGTGTTTAGTAAACACAATTTTTTTTTAAACTTAACATTGTCTTGTGAAAAGCATGAAAATTTGTTCAAACATCAGAAAAGTAGAGGGTAGTGAGAGAAAAGGTGACAGTAAGGGATGTCTGTGCACATGAAGGCTAGAGGCCTCGAGAACCAACAACTGGAGACTGAGAATCTCTGCATCAGAACTGGCTGCAGTTTGAGCTAGGTTATCCCAGTGCAGCTATGACACTGACAACATAACGAATTACTACAGATGCGACAAATCTAATTCAGCCAGATTCCATCCTATCAGCCTCTCCAGGTTAACATCAAAGTGACACAAGATTCATCTGAAGCGCCTTTGTAGACCATCCCCTCACACAGCCTGCCTGGTCCTGCCAGAGCTACTTGGCTTCACACACTTCGCACAGGTGTAGGCTCAATGCCGGGGGGAAAGGTCAGAGTAATTGCCTTGATGTCAAGGTGTGAATTGCACTAATAAACTAGCAAAACTGAGATCAGGGTGAAAATCCTCCAGAGCTATACCAGTGCAGTATCCTCTGCTAAACCATTGAAATACATGGATAAAAACAAAAGAACTGCAGATGCTGGAAATCCAAAACAAAAACAGAATTACCTGGAAAAACTCAGCAGGTCTGGCAGCATCGGCAGAGAAGAAAAGAGTTGACGTTTCGAGTCCTCGTGACCCTTCGACAGAACTTGAGTTCGAGTCCTAGAAAAAGTTGAAATATTTTTTCTTGGACTCGAACTCAAGTTCTGTCGAAGGGTCACGAGGACTCGAAACGTCAACTCTTTTCTTCTCCGCCGATGCTGCCAGACCTGCTGAGTTTTTCCAGGTAATTCTGTTTTTGCATTGAAATACATGGATATTTGGCCCAATTAGTCCATGTCAAAGTTTACCTTCCGTTCGGTCTAATAAATCACAGTCATGATATGCTGTAAGGGACTCTACTTTCATCAGCCATTAGTTAGACTAGCCCTAGCATGTTCAGATTTTTACTTTTTTTTTGTATGACAAGTTGCCGAAAGTGCTAGCTGATAATGGCGCAATAAGGGAAACAGGGTGGAATTATTTGCTGCATCTGTGTCCCTGCCACGCTGGTGTAAATGTTGGATGTGAACCTGCCCCCGCTCTGGCAGTTTCCCCCCACCCCCCCAATATTAGTCAATCAAATGGCCGTCAGCTCTTTGGTCCCAGCAGTGCCCAAGGGAGCGGGGATCACTGCTGGGAATGCAGTCAATTGTCAATGCAGGCTGTCACTGAGGGTGGAGCAGGGGTGCTGGGTGGTCAGGTCAGGGGGCAGGGGAACTTTGGGAGGGATGGGGGGGGGAGGAGACCTTGGTGTGACCTCTGATAGACCCAGCAGGCCCATGAAGGATGTAACCCCCCGGTCCCTTGTATGCCACCAGCCTGAGAAGTGCCAGGCTTCCCATTTGGCACTGGCCTCCGTCCACCACAGGAAAAAATTGCAGCAGGGCTGGGAAGAAGCCCCTAAGTGGCCATTAATTTGCCACTTAACTGTTTCAATTTGCCCATGGATCAGCAGCTACCCGTGTTTCCCCCCACCCCACTGAGCCTAATTTTGCAGTGGGACAGGTAGGCGTTGAAATCAGTGCCCATAGCATTGTGCCAGTTTTATGGCCACTGCCCACCTGCCAATCTACCCATGGGGGAAAGTAAAATTCAGTCCAGAGTTTTTGGAACCTGAAATAACAGGGTAAGCGACTGTATATCTTCTTAATTAATAAGATCAAAGGAATGTGAAATAAAGTGAGCAAGGAGAAGTAAGTGTAAATTGAAGTGGGTAAATTCAATATACAGAAAGAAAAATAAAGTGGAAAGAAAGTTTGGATTAAGAGAAAAAAAGGGAAGGCATTTTCTTTAACACCTACAACAACATTTAAAACCTGAAGGAATGAGACACTGCATTTGTAAAAATTAATTTTCAGTGCCACAAAGGTTGAATGGCAATAATTAACACTTATCACACTGTTAAAAGTGTACTTATTCTGGACACAATTTAACTTTCTATAGTTTAGTTCTTCTCTATGTAAATCTCCAAATACAGCAACTTCATAGCATTCAGTGCTGTTCAGTGGTGAGGCAGATAGCAAAATGTCGTAATTGTGAAGTTAAAGGTGGAGTGGTATAACTAGCACAGCGACGTTTGCATTTCTTTACTCATGCATCTGCCACTCATTTGAAGTTATACCATTTGTACATAAATAACAGCGAGTTCCTTGCGACAGAAAATTGTGAGCCAGTAAATCATCATAAGCGTAATTTTCCGACAGCGGAACCGGAAGTGTGTGCCACTTCCACTCTTCTGCCGTTTTCCATTTCCCATGCAATTACAATTAAGATTTAAAGTGCCAGTGACATGTACGGGAGGCGTGCAATTTCGCGATGAGGGAAGCTTTCAGTGGTGAAATCTGCCATCAGTAGGCAATGCTGCAGTTATGGGTAGGCTATAAAAGAACCTTTTAGTAAAACAAGCAGGATCTACATCAGGGCCAAACCTCTCCTGCCCATTTGCATTGCCATTAACACAAGACTTGAGAGTTCAAAGGTGGCACAGATGTTTTGCAAAACTAAATTTCAGTGAGAAATATTTCACATTACATTGGTTTCACTTTATTCATATGTGCATCATTGTTTTTTGTTGAAACTGGCAGGCCTCATGGTTGGCACACATTGATGGTAACGGGGAGTTAGGAACATTTCCTTTATTGGGGAAGAAATAGTGTTTTTTTTATTGTTCCCTCTATTGAATATTCATGGTTGTACTCGCCACTCTGTGGGACATGGCTGAGCTTGCAGGCTGAGCTGACACTCCCTTCTATTGTGAAGGACATTGTCCAAGATCACTCTCAGCAGGGATAATTGAAATGTTGTAAGTGAAAGCCCTGTATAAGGACTCTGCCAGCCAGTAGCCTAAGATGGACACACATTTGGACAGTACTGATATTGCCCTTTAGGCCTCCAATTTTCATACCCCCTGACTGACTGTCCTCACCACATCCAGGATGCCAGGACCCTCCTACTTCACTTCTCTATGATCCAGATCCCACTCTCTATCCTCCCTTGGACCCCTCTTCCACTCCTCCATGCCCCCAACTTCTCTCCACATTCCTCCCCCACCACTACTGACACACCCTTGCCTGGTCCTGAGCCTCCATTCAGCTGCTCCCCTCCCCAGTGCCGCAGAGGTCAACAGGGCTGAAAGCAGCTGACCTCAGACATAACTGCATAAAGTGGTGTACGCCACCTTTAAACAAACATGAAGCAGGTATGACGAGATTCTCGATTGCCGCTGAAGGTAAGACTTTAATCAAAAAAAGCTTTATGCTAATGAGCATTCATAGCATGCAAATGTATTACAAGCATGAACCTGCCACAAGCCAGCGTGAGGCCTGGCACACACAAACACATTGCTGACTTTATCTTTGCAGATCAACCTGCCGTTGGGAAATTGAAATTTCGCATCCTAATGTAGTCACCCTACATGCTATGTTTTCCGCACTTGTGGGCTTGATAAAATCCATCCCCCAAGTTTCCAAATCCTTCCAACCTGTTATTCTCCTCCTATCTATTCAATCTGATGTTGATATAGTTTCTGCCTTAACCATTAATCCTAGAAGTGAATTCCACAGTCTCCCACTTTAAAGTAAAGAGGTTTCTCTTGTGCTCTCAATCTCTCGTATTTAATCTTGATTCTATGGCCCCTCATTCTTTTCCATTCAATAACTGGAAACAATGTGCATCCATCCACCATATCCCATCCTTCATAATTTTATACACTTCTATCATATTTCCCCAAAATAGATTTTTGACCTCTCAGGAAATCAAGAGATGTGGAGAGTAGATAGGAAAGTAAAGTTGAGGCAAAAGATCAGCCATGATCATACTGAATGGTAGAGCAGGCTCAAGGAGCTACATGATCTACTTCTGCTCCTATTTCTTATGTTCTTACAATATGCAATGTTTTAATGAAAAAAGCACAAACTATTCAAATGTTTAATTTTAACTAGATTTCTTCATAGACATTGCACATGGACATTCCTCACTGCACCCTCTTTAAAGCCTCAATATCTCTCCTATAATTTGTGGAGCCCAGCACTGCACATGGTACTCCTAATTAAAGTCTTATTAAGTTTTTATATAGATTCATCATTACCTTTTGGTTTTTATGTTCTAAGTCTCAAGTTAAAGCCCAGTATTTTATTAACTTTCTTTAACAGCTTTAGCAACCTGAGATGCTGCTTTTTACTATTCATTGAATATTGCCTAAATTCCTCTGCTATTATACAACCCCAAGCCTCCTTTCATTCAAGAGTATAATTACTGTACTTATTTCAAATTGTATCACCTAAACTTACTGACATTCAGTTCCAACTGCCACTTTTAGCTCCCCCATCACAATCCCTTTGCAGATTCCTTTGGTTTTAAAAATAATTAACTATACTTCCTATTTTGATACAACTTGTAAAATTTAATACCACCGCTCTAAGCCTAAATCATTGATACATACACAGTGAACAGAAATGGCCCCAGAAATGAACCTTGTAGGACATCACTTTGGACTTCTAACCACTCAGATAAACTGCCTTGAACCCCTGCCCTCTGTTTTGTTCTTTCTGACCAACTTTATTTGGGTTTTCTAACCCTTATCATCCTTCCGTACCCCTTAATTGTAATAGTTTCCTAAGGCCGATGTACAGCACATCCACTGCAAAGGTCAAAAGCAGGTAAATGTATTTGACCAACTGCCATTTTGGTGACGTCGAGTCCGTTTTGTTAGGGGACGTGGTTTGTGGCCTCTGAGAGGAGTCATGGACTATGGGAGAACTCTAGTCCCAAGTCAGAAACCAAACAAAAAACAGCAACTCAACATTCACTTTGAACAACATTACTCCTCTTGCCTTCTCATAAAGCTGACATTCATAGAATCAATAATAAAAATATATTGTTGACTTTACACCTCTTAATCTTGTATAAATAAACAACGGGCATTGAAAAACCATGTCAAAGAAAGAATAACTTATTTTGAGTGGTAAAGATGTTAATCAAACAAAGCTTGCACTCCTGTCTATACAAACATATGAATCAGGAGCAGGAGTAGGCTGCAGTACAGCTGTGTCAATGTTTGAGGTGGGTCCACAAGGTGCCCTTGGTGGGCCCGGGCTCAACTTGGAGCTTTTGCCGTGGCCATTAGTAGCAGCACCTTGCCTCGTATCTCAAGTGGCTGCCTCACGCCTTGTGTGTGAGCACACGATTACAAAGCCTCAACCAGTTTTGCCAACTGCAGCCTCTCATGCAAATCCAACACAACCAAAGCCATTTTTCTCTTTTGGAATTTCTTATAGCGCTCAAAAGCAGGCTTTTGTATTTGCAGCCATTTTGTATTTTTTGGGGGGCTGAAGTTTTTATTCATCTAATTGCAGTGCTTTTTGCTTTTGTTATTGTTTCCAGCAAGGTTGTTGTGAGATGATGAGAGTGTTGCAGAGTAGGCACTTGCTCCCCGGGGTTTTCTTATGCCCACTTTGCAGCATGCTGCTGCTGCTGGGCAGCATACTTGCCTCCTGGAGCCACCTTCAGCCCTGCCAGATCCTCCCTCCCTGGGCCAGAGTCATCAGGCACAGCCTGTGATGTTCTGTTCTGCATCATGTGGCAACTAAATGCCCGGGCAGCTGACCTATCTTACAACCTGTCTGTCGAGCTGGTCATGGGCATGGAGGTGGAGCTGGGGGAGTTGCTCATCTTTGGTATGTCGTCTTCTTCCTGTCAAGACCGACAGTCCTTCCTGGAGAGCTTTTGCCACATGGTGGTGGTACAAGGATTCCGTGCCTCCTGAACTGCACCTCCCACCCCCCAACACCTTCACCCCAGAACACCCGGGTTGGGGGCGGTGGGAGAGGACCTGCTGCAGCTGGAATTTCTGTTATCCACCAGCCAGATCCCAGTGGTCAACATCATCCGCAAGGAGTATCCCAGGCAGTCAAAGGTAAGGCATCCAAGACATTGAATGCAAGCCTGGAAAGCATATAACTTTCAAAAAAGGGAGAATTGGACAAATACTTGAATGGGAGTAAAAGTTGCAGGGAGGAGCAAAGGAGAGTGGGGCTTAATTTGATAGCCCTTTCAAAGAGCCAGCAGCACAGGCACGGTGGGCTGAATGGCTTCCTTCTGTGCTTATCATTCTATGATCGAAGACTCCTCTGAATCTGAAACACCCACTACAAAGTTCCAGCGCTCGAGATCCGGCTGTCTTGGAGTAACAGCCCAAGGCCATGCGGCCATTTATTTTGCCACGGTGCGTTCTAGGTGATGTAGTCCACCCTTGGCCGCACTCTCACCCTCCCCTGCCTACTAAAGGACCACAGGACCCAAAGTGCAACACAAGGGCTCTTGACAGAAGCCGACATTGGAGGAGCGCAAGAAACTGCAACAGGTGAGACAGTTAATGAGAGTGAGGTAATGCCAATTCTTGGCAATGATACAGGACTCTAATTGTAAGGATGTGGTATAGATAATCCAAATAACAATGAGTAAACGTTCATAGATACAGAGGCATTCTTTTCCAAGCCATGTCCTAAGTATAGCTGGTTTTCAGGTTATTTTTCCCAGAAGTAATACAGTTGTTCAGTTAAGTTCCTTGTTGATGTGATTGGTTTAAAAGTTGACACCCTGTTTATATTATCTGTTAGACCCTCATCTTACTTTTGTGTCCAAGTGTGGTTTGTATAAGTTTTAAATAGAAACAACCTTGCATTTGTAAAGGGCCTTTCACAACTTTGCAAAAGTGATTTTTAGCTACTAGAGTACACCCTTTTGTTGCACTTAGCAAGATTCAGAAACAGAAGGACCAGGTGCTGGGGACGAGGTTGGATCTTTGGGTGCTATAAGGTCCCTTAAAATTCCAAAATGGAGTTTGTGGCCCCTGCACACACTTCTGATGCAAAGTGTGCCAGATGCCATATTAGTAAAGGGGTTAGTGGCACACGCTTAATGTTTCCCAGAGTATGCAGAGTAGGCAGATCATGGCATCAATAAATGAGTAACATTGATCTGATGCCTAAAATCTAAATTTTGTTTCAAATAAAATTTTCCCAATTGCAGTTTGTGTTTTTTATATTCTGTGAATTTTCAGTCCAATTAGTTTCCTAGATACACTTCTTTAAAAAAAGGATTTGCACAGAGAATTCACTCCTTGTCATAAAAACTGAGCCACAGTATTATGATATCAGTGATAGATGACTAAAAATAGCAAACATTTGAAATAAATGGAAGCTATGTTTGAGCATGAAGAGCTTGCATTACAGAAAATTGATCGGTGAATCTTGAAAGGGGGAAAGAAATAACATGCATGATTGAGGAAGAAGACTGGGGGTGGGGGGGATGGGGGGGGGGGGGGGGGGGGGGGGGGCGGGGGGGGGTGGGGGGAGGTGGCAGTGGTGGAATAAGGGGCCCAGAAACAGGAGAAGCACCAGGGCTCACAATTTTTCTCCCTGGCCCTGGTCAACTTGCCTGCTGAGCTAAGTGAATTAGTCATTCTTGGAGCTCAGTCAAGCATTTATAATGAGGCCATCTGGCAACTGTATCCACAAAAGCAATTTGAACAGATGGCCAGACATCTGTTTTTCTAGATGACCTCATTATGAATGCATGGCTGACCTTCAAGAATGCTAATCCACTTAGGTCAGCAGACAATGTTAACACAGCTCTCCTTGATGAAAATCCTGCTCATAGAGGCATGACAGCACAGAAGGAGGGCAATTGGCCCATCAAGTCCATGTTGACTCACTATAGAGCAATCCAATCAGTTCCCATCCCCTGTTCTGTCCCGTAGCCCTGCAAAATTATTTCCCTCAAGTGCGCATCAGGGCTGGGAATGGGGGGTGCAGATGGTACTAATCAGCTGGGCCCGTGTCTTCAGGTGGCCTGGGCTCAGACAGCACCAGCCCCCTTTCTCAGGTGGCCACCTCACGCCCCAGGGGTTCAGTGACTATCATGTGCCCTCGGGGACCCCTGGCAAAACTTGCAGCTTTTGCTTTACTGGCAGCACTGCTGCTCTACACAGGCGGAAGATCACCATATCCACAGGCTATACCTAACAGAATCCTAATTGGCTGCCTCCAGGGAGACCTGCCCAACTGGTGCACCAGTGGCAGCGCACCCCTCTCTCTCGGGCCTTGCCTCCGATTCCTGGTTTTCCTCCTGACTCTGCTCCACATAGTTCTAGCAGCGATAGTCATGGGGTTGTCACCGGATAGGGGGTAGAAGGGAGGGTTTGGGATGCAGTTTGGCAAGAAATTTGTATTGCTGATCTTCTGGGTGTTGGAGAGACTGCATGGGGAGGAAACCCCTGATTCTGGGAACCTCAGGCCATCAGCTAATGATAGGCTGAACCCCAATCGAAGTCACTGTTACCCACCAGAGCAGAAGATGATGTGGGTCTTTTCACGTAGAGAGAAAAGCAGTGAATGGTCCTGACATAAGCACCATGCTGGCCAAGTAGGAGAACAGACTGCAAGGAAATGAGCGGAGCAAAGAACAAGAGAGATGCAGCATGTGAGTGAGAGAGGGGAGAGGGAGCATTTGAGCACTCTCAAATAGAAAGCACTCTCTCACACACACTCAGCCACTCTCAGTCTCTCACTCACTCGCTCACTGTCTCACACACATTCACCCACTCACACATGCTTTGCAGCTTTAGTGAAGAAGCCCAAACTTCTCAAGTTTCTCTTCCTGACTCTGCCTCCAAGTCCGTCATCGTTTGTGTGTGAGAGCGTGTGTGTGAGTGCTAGAGAGAGAGAGAGAGTGTGTGTGTGTGAGTGCAAGAGAGAGAGAGAGAGAGCCCTGGGTCTAGGAGCAAGCCAGACACAAACACACACACACACACAACCTTCCCCCTTCCCTCTCCAAAAACCTATCCACACACCAGGCCAGATGTGGAGGAAAATCCAGGTTGAAAGGTAACCTGCTTCCAATTTCCAACCCCTACTTGCGTATGAAATCCACTGAGGCTAGCTGGGAGAATGCAAGGTTGGTGTTAGTTAAACCCAATTCTTTAGCTGGCCCTGGACCCCATCCATTTCCCTGGTGACAAGGACTTGGAGCCTCATCTGTCTCTCTCCAGCCCTGCTTCTTAAGTGAAAAGGCAAAAAAAGGTTTATTAGTTAGTTAGTGCCTCCTTGGCACTTTTTAATGGTCATTATTATTAATAACTTATTTTTTAAAAAAGATTCATTTGTTGCTTTGATGTTTATTTATCTCTTCATACTTTAACTCTTTTTTAAAAAAAATCATGTTTAATGAGCCAAACTGGTTCTGCTGATTTCTTGATGACAGAGGAGGGCTGGCAAAAAGGGTTATTTTTGCTCTAATTGAAATAGGAAGTGTTGGAAATATGTAACACGTCTGGTGGCATCTGTGCAGAGAGAAATATAGGTCAGTGACCCTTCGTCAGAGCTAGTGCAGAACGTGGACCTGAAGCATTGACTCTGTTTCTCTCTCCACAGATTTTCCCTGGCCTGCTGAGTTTCTCTAGCATTTTCTGTTCATGTTTCAGATTTCCAGCACCTACAGTACTTTGCTCCCCTATTATATGCTCCATGCTGGGCATTTGTAAGTGTGGTTGGTTTCAATTTAAAATAAAATATTTATCAGTCAATGCAAAGTGTAATTTTTCTGTTAACAAAGCCTACTTGTGTGGATAGAAATATCGCATTATTGCAGCTGAATTGGTTGGTGCTAATTTACTGAAAAGGTTTGCCATTTTTAAACTTGGAAGTGAAACCAAGAGCCATGCGCCCAATAGAATATGTCACTTTTCATTCAAAATATTCTCATTTGTGCATAGGATTGTTGTTTGCAGTGCTTGAGGTTCAAGTCTTTTAGACGTGGCTGTCCGGATATTGCATACGGCCAAATCAAAGAAGCAAGAGCTGGTTGCAAAATATGAACGACCAAGTTGTGTATAATTGCCTGACAAAGCCATAAAGTATATCATACTGAAAATTGAGCTCCTGATGTTGGTTTGGAGCACGGAAACCTTGGGCACAAAACATCATCTAAAGTAATACAGAAACAGAGCAGGGATTTTTAGATAAAATGACTCATTCTAACAAGGAAGTTGCACATTGCTCCGGGCATTCGACAGGAAGGAGGAAACACAGCTCAAGCAAAATCAAGCATGCAGTTTGGTTACTCATTTAGTTTACAATTTGCTCCAAAATACTGTGGTGCCATCAATGGGGAATATGCTGTTAAATTGTTTCTTTCAGCAATTTGATATTTTCTTCAGCATTAAATTACATTAGGTGCATTAAATGTATTCTTCTTGGTTTCCCTCTTTGTTGCCAGAGACACCTGGGATGTTTCAGTGATCTTACAATATAATGGATAATGTATTGACTGCAATTTACACTCTGTTTTATAGAAACCATAAGACGTAGGAGCAGAAGTATGGCATTCAGCTCATCGAGTCTGGTCCGCCATTCAATGAGAGCATGGCTGATCTGATAATCCTCAGCTCCACTTTCCTACCTTTTCCCCTTAACCCTCGATTCCCTTACTGATTAAAAACCTGTCTATCTCAGCCTTGAATATATTTAATGACCCAGCCTCTACAGCCTTCTGCGGTAAAGAATTCCACAGATTCACTACTATCTGAGAGAAGAAATTCCTCCTCATCTCTGTCTTAAATGGGCGACCCCTTAGTCTGAGATGATGCCCTCTGGTCCTAGACTCTCCCACAAGGGGAAACAACCTCTCAGCATCTACCCTGTTAAGCCCCCTAAGAATCTTATATGTTTCAAGAAGGTCGCCTCTCATTCTTCTAAGCTCCAATGAGTACAGGCCCAACTTACTCAACCTCTCCTCATAAGAAAATCCCTCCAGACCCAGAATCAGCCTGGTGAACCTTCTCTGGACTGCCTCCAATCCCAGTATATCTCTCCTTAGATAAGGAAACCAAAACTGTTCACAGTATTCTAGATGTGGTCTAACTAGTGCCTTGTATAGTTTTAGCAAGATTTCCCTATTTCTATACTCCATTCCCATTGAAATAAAGGCCAACATTCCATTTGCCTTCCCTACTACCTGTTGAACTTGTATGTTAGCTTTTTGAATGGGATTCATGCACAAGGACTCCCCAATCCTCCTGTGTGTAGTTATCTGCAGCCTTTCTCCATTTAAATAACATTCAGCTCCTCTATTTTTCCTGCCAAAGTGCATAACCTCACATTTTCCCACATTATATTCCATCTGCCAAGTTTTTGCTCACTCACTTAACCTGTCTATATCCCTCTCTTGTATCATCCACACCACTTGCCTTCCCAGTTACGTTTGTGTCATCCGCAAATTTGGTGATCGTACATTCACTTCCCTCATCTAAGTCATTAATATATATTGTAAATAATTGAGGCCCCAGCACTGATCCCTGTGGCACTCCACTAGTTACAGGTTGCCATTCCAAAAATGCCCCCCTTATCCCAACTCTCCTGACTTCTATTAATTAGCCAATCCTCTCTTTATTCATGCTAATATTAAAGCCCCAACACCGTGGGCTCTTATCTTATTAAGTTGCATTATGTGCGGCACCTTATCGAACGCCTTTTGGAAATCCAAATAAATTACATCTACTGGTTCCCCTTTATCTATTCGGCTTGTTACCTCCTCAAAGAATTCTAATAAATTTGTTAGGCATGATTTCCCCTTCATGAAGCTATGCTGACTCTGCTTGATTAGATTATGTATTTCTAAGTGCTCAACTATTACATCCTAATAGACTCTAACATTTTCCCAATGATGGATGTTAAGCTAACTGGCCTATATTTACCTGTTTTTTGTCTCCCTCCCTTTTTGAATAAGGGTGTTATATTGGCTGCTGTCCATTCTCTGGGACTTTTCCAGAATCTAGGGATTTTTGGAAGATTACTACCAGTGCATCCACTATCTCTGTAGCTACTTCCTTTAATATCCTAGGATGCAACCAATCAGGTGCAGGGGACTTATTGGCCTTTAGCCCTATTAGTTTCCCCAGTTCTTTTTCTCTAGTGATAGTTATTGTATTTATTTCCTCCCCTCCCCTTTGCCCCTTGATTATTTAGGATTTTTGGAATGCTATTAGTGTCTTCTACCATGAAGACTGATGCAAAGTATTTATTCAACTCCTCTACCATTTCCTGGTTCCCTATTATTTTTTCCCCAGCCTCATTCTGTAAGGGGCAAAAAGTGCAGGAAACAATGGCCTTTTTATGTCTTTTTCTTTTATGATGCTAAAAGTTTTTTAATTGGGCTATTTTGTGTTGGTGTTAATTTTTTAGTGGTATTATACAACTGATAGCCATGCCGTGGGTCTGGAGTCACATGTAGGCCAGGGCAGGTAAGAATGACAGATTCCTTCTCTGAAGAGCATTAGTGAACCAGACGGACTGGGTTTTTATGACAATCGACAATGGTTTCATGGTTATCATTAGATTTTTAATTACAGATTTTCATTTAATTCAAATTTCACCATCTGCCATGGTGGGATTCGAGCCCTGGTACCCAGAACATTATCCCGGGACTCTGGGTTATTTTATTGACATTATTACTTGAATTGACATTACCACTATGCCACTGCCTCCTGATTGCCTGTACCTGTACCACTTGGACTGCAGCGGTTCAAGAAGGCAGCTCACCACCACCTTCTCAAGGGCAATTAGGGATGGGCAATAAGGACAAACAACTGACGGCCTCATCCTCCGGATAGGAATAGACACTACCCCGTTCTACTGTTATTTCTGCCCAAGAGTTCTCCTATACTTTACAGGATCTTGAGGGTTCCTTCACTTCTCCTAGGACCAAACCTAGGTGTGCCACAGCTCTCACTTTGATTCTCCTTAATATTCCTGCTATTCTCTGATGAGATTTCTTTGGATCCTTTCACTAGCATCTGGCTAGGCAGTCCTCATGATAGTGGACACCCCAGCTCAAGCATGGACCTCAATGCTTTCTTGCTCAGTGACTCTAAAATCAGAAAACTCCCCTGGTTTCCAATAGCCCTTTTCTACTGGTTTATAGCTCCTGGCAGATTTCTCTTCTGCTTGACTCAGGCTCCAACTGAATGCTTCTGTGAGAAATCACACAGATAAAAGCCAAGTAAAAAGGTACCTCTCTGCAATTTATCCCCACGGCAACAGGGCACTCCTGGGATGTCCCGGATAGAGATCTAAACTAATTATCTCCCATTCCCAAACCTCCCTTTGCCATATGAATAATTTAAACCCTTTATGAAGGCAACTGTAGAGACCCATCTCCACCAAGAAAGTCAGGAAGGGGCTACCCATTGTTTACGATTTTCCCACTTTCAACTCTGATCTTATTAAAGAAACACAGGCCACCCTTTGAATTAAAATTACTTTAGGTCTGTTTACCAGCCTCCCAAACTAGGTGCTCTCATTATCATATAATTAAAAACTTCCACCTGGAAGTCTTTCTTAGCCTTCTCTATGGAGCTCAATTGGGATCTGATGGACCAGAACTCGAACACTGTGTCTTGTTTGCGCTCAGTTTTACTCTAGAGAGTAAGCTGGTTAAGGACAGCCCTGGAGCCAATCTTTGCATGCCTCTATATTTATTTACAGAGTTAAGTAATACAATTCTTGTGTTCTCGTGTACAAGCATAAGCCTCCGAACCAAATAGCCTCTGTGCCCATTTATAGGGCACCCAAGTGAATGGCCAGTTAATGCCCAGGACCTGCATACAAATAAGCACAATTAATGTACAATTGACACATTCAGGATTATTCTTGCTACTCACAACAAAAACAGAATTACCTGGAAAAACTCAGCAGGTCTGGCAGCATCGGCGGAGAAGAAAAGAGTTGACGTTTCGAGTCCTCATGACCCTTCGACAGAACTTGAGTTCGAGTCCATTCTTGCTACTAATCATGGTGCCAGGAATTCAGTTCCCTTCCCCTCTCCTTTCCCTTGCCCTCGTTCTGCTCTTTCTCACTGAGAACAGTTTGAAGGAAGGGAGAATGCCCCTAGACTATTTGTTATCTCATCCAGATGGCAGATAGAGGAAGAAGGCTGTGGGGGAGGTGGTGCAGTAGTGGTATTGATATTGGACTGATAATCCTGAAGCCCAGGGTAATACTCTGGGGACCAGGGTTCAAATCCCACCATGGTGGAATTTGAAATTAATAAAAATTCAGGAATTAAAAGCCTAATGATGACGATAAAAACCAATATTGATTGTCGTAAAAACCTATCTGGTTTATGAATGCCCTTTAGGGAAGGAAATCTGTCATCCTTGGTCTGGCCTTTGTGTGACTCCAGCCTCACAGCAGTGTGGTTGACTCCTAACTGCCCTCTGAAATAGCCTAGCAAGCCACTCTGTTATATCAAACTGCTAAAAGGAATGAAATCAGATGGACCACCCAGCATTGACCAAGGCATGGAAACGACAACAGCAAACTCGGCCCTGTCAACCCTGCAAAGTCCTCCTTACTAACATCAGCAACAGCCTGACATGGTCATACTCATGGAATCATACCTTACAGATAATGTCCCAGATGCCACCATCACCATCACCGTATCCTGTCCCACCAGAAGGACAGACCCTGGGAGTCCTCAACATCGACTCCGGACCCTATGAAGTCTTATGGCATAGGTCAAACATGAGAAAGGAAACCTCCTGCTGATTGCCACATACCATCCCCTCCTCAGCTGCTGAATCTGTGCTCCACCATGTTGAACACTGCTTGGAGGAAGCACTGAGGATGGCAAGGGTGCAGAATGTACTCAAGTGGGGACTTCAATGTCCATCACCAAGAGTGGCTCAGTAGCACCAATACAGACCGAGCTGGCTGAGTCCTAAAGGACATAGCTGCTAGACTGGGCCTGCAGCAGGTGGTGAGGGAACCAACAAGAGGGAAAAACCTACTTGGCCTCATCCTCACCAATCTACCTGTAGCAGCTGAATCCCTCCTTGATAGCATTGTTAGGAGTGACCACCGCACAGTCATTGTGGAGACGAAGTTCGGTCTTTACATTGAGGATACCCTCCATCGTGTTGTGTGGCACTACCACCGTGCTAAATTGGATAGATTTTGAATAGATCTAATAACTCAAGACTGGGCATCCATGGGGCACTGTGGGCCATCAGCAGCAGCAGAATTTTATTCGAACACAATCCGTAACCACGTGGCCTGGCATATTCCCCCCCCTTTACCATTACCACCAAGCCAGAAGATCAACCCTAGTTCAATGGACAGTGCAGGAGGGCATGCCAGGAGCAGCACCAGGCACACCTAAAAATGAGGTGTCAACCTGGTGAAGCTACAACACAGGACCACTTGTTTACCAAACAACGTAATCAGCAAGTGGATAAACAGAGCTAAGCGATTCCACAAAAAACAGATCAGATCCAAGCTCTGCAGTCCTGCTACATCCAGTTGTGAATGGTGGTGGACAATTAAACAACTCACTGGAGGAGGAGGCTCCACAAATATTCCCATCCTCAATGATAGGGAGCCCAGCACATCAGTGCAAAAGAACACTGCCACCTGAAATTTCCCCTTCAAGTCACACTCCATCCTGACTTGGAAATATATCGCTGTTCCTTCACTGTCACTGGGTCAAAATCCTGGAACTCCCTACCTAACAGCACAGTGGTGTACCCACACTACAGGGATTGCAATGGTTCAAGAAGGCAGCTCACCACTGTCTTCTCAAGGGCAACTAGGAATGGGCAATAAGTGCTGGCCCAGCCAGCGAAGCCCACATTCCATGAATTAATAAATTAATAAATAAGGCTGAAGTATTTGCAACAACCTTCAGCCAGAAATGTCAAGTGTATGCTCCATCTCAGCTTCTTCTGGAATCTCCAGCATTGCCGATGCCAGTCTTCAGCCAATTCAATTCACTCCACATAATATCAAGAAATGACTGAAGGCACTGGATACTGCAAAGGATATGGGTCCTGACAACATTCCGGCAATAGTACTGAGGACTTGTGCTCAAGAACTTGCCAAGCTGTTCCAGTACAGCTACAACACTGGCATCTACCCAGCTATGTGCTAAATTGCCCAGGTATGTTCTGTACACAAAAAGCAGGACAAATCCAAGCTGGCCAATTACCACCCCATCAGTCAACTCTCGATCAGTAAAGTAATGGAAGGTGTCATCAGCAGTACTATCAAACGGCACTTGCTTAGCAATAACCTGCTCACTGACACCCAGTTTGAGTTCCACCAGGGCCACTGTGTTCCTGACCTCATTTTAGCCTTGGTTCAAACATGGACAATAGAGCTGAACTCCAGGGATGAGGTGAGAGTGACTTCAAGGCATCATTTAAGCGAGTGTGGCATCAAGGAGCCTGAGCAAAACTGGAGTCAATGGGAATCGGGGAAAACTCTACCGCTGGTTGGAGCCATACCTAGCACAAAGGAAGATGGTTATGCTTGTTAGAGGTCAATCATCTCAGTTCCAGGACATCACTGTAGGAGTTCCTCAGGGCAGTGTCCTAGGCCCAGCCATCTTCAGCTGCTTCACCATTGACCTTTCTTCCATCATAAGGTCAGAAGCGGGGATGTTCGCTGATGATTGCACAATGTTCAGCACCATTCACGACTTCTTAAATACTGAAGCAGTCCATGCGCAAATGCAGCAAGACCTGGACAATATCCAGGCTTGGGCTGACAAGTGGCAAGTAACATTCGTGCCACACAAGTGCCAGGCAATGACCATCTGCAACAAAGAGGATCTAACCATCACCCTTTGACATTCAATAGTATTACCATCGCAGAATATTCCACTATCAACATCCTGGGTGTTACTATTGATCGTAAACTAAACTAGACCAGCCATATGAATACTGTGGCTACAAGAGCAGCCAGAGGAATCCTGTGGCGAATAAATTGCCTTTTGATTCCCCAAAGCCTGTCCACCATCTATAAGGCACAAATCAGGAGTGTGACGGAATACTCCCCACTTGCCTGGAGGAGTGCAGCTCCAACAACACTATCCAGCTTGACACTATCCAGGACAAAGCAGCCTGCTTGATTGGCACCACATCCACAAACATTCACTCCCTCCACCACCAAAGCACAGTGGCAGCGGTGTGTACCGTCTACAAGATGCACTGCGGGAATTCACCAAGGCTCCTTCGCACCTTCCAAACCCATGACCACTACCGCCTTGAAGGACAAGGGCAGCAGATAGATGGGAACACCACCACCTGGAAGTTCTTGTCCAAGTCACTCACCATCCTGACTTGGAAATATATTGCCATTTCTTCACTGTTGCTGGGTCAAAATCCTGGAACTCCCTTCCTAACAGCACTGAGGGTGTACCCACACTACAGGGATTGCAACGGTTCAAGAAGGCAGCTCACCACCATCTTCTCAATTAGGGATGGGCAATAAATTTTGGCCTAGCCAACGAACCCTCATTCCATGAATGAATTTTAAAAAAAGGTCATGGGCAGCAACGTTTCTCCTCTTTTGTATTTCACATGAGCTTATTTTTCTGGGTGTCATATATAATGCCACACAACAACAATTGAGTTTATATAACACCTTTAAGGTGGTTAAACATCCCAAAGCACCTCCTAGGAACATTTTCTATCAAAGATTGACACCGAACCACAGAGCTCGGACAGGGGACCAAAAGCTTCGTCAATGAGTTATGGTTTTGGATATGTCTTCGAGAGAGGAGGAGTCATTTAGGGAGGGATTTCCAGAGCTTAAAACTACAAACCTCTAAGACACAGCTGCCAGTGGTGGAGTGATGAGAATCAGGGATCCGCAAGAGGCTTGAATTGGAGTAGCATTGAACTTTCAAAGATTTGTAAGGCTGTAAGAGGTTACAGAGTTGCAAGGAGAAGCCATTGGAGGGAATTGAAAAGGATGAGAATTTCAAGGCCCCTGAGGACAGGAATGATGGACGAACAGGAATTGGTGTGAATTACGATATGGGCAGTAGAGTATTGGATCTGCTCTTGCTTATGGATGGTGCAAAAGTGGAAGACAGGCCAAAAGAGCATTGGAATAGCTGAGTCTAGAAGTAACAAAAGCAAAGACTAGCGGTTTCAGCAGGTATTGAGCTGATGCAGTAGTGGTGAAGGATGATGTTAAGGGAACACACTGCAACAGGGTGCCAGATGCAACAGGGTGTTAGAGTGGGATTGGGATCACTGGGATTTGGTACACAAACTCTCATTCTCACTGTCGTTCACAAAGTAAAAATAAGCCCTTGTGAATTTGCAGAGAAGGGCCTTGAGTAAGTCCTTAGTATCAGAGCATTGAGTTATGAGGGAATGTTAGAAAACTTGGGACTCTTCAGATTTCAAAGCTGACAAATTAGACAATTATTTATAAAGGCTATAGAAGTTCAGACATCTGGCCTAAAAAGAACTATAGCAGAATGGATAAAATGTTGAATGATAGGCAAAAAACAAAGCTTTTGGATAAATGGGTGTTGCTTAGTTTGGCAAAGGGTTGACAGTGGTGTACCTTGGATAGACGGGACCATTTTTGTTTTTGGCATATAAAGTTGGTTCATAAGATCATAAGAAATAGAAGCATGAGAAGGCCATTTGGCCCATCGAGCCTGCTCCGCCATCCAATAAGGTCATGGTTGATCTGATTGTGGCCTTAACTCCACTTTTTTGTCTGCCGCCCTTAACCCTTGACTCCCTTGTAGATCAAAAATCTGCCTAATGGCCCAGGCTCCACTGCTGCCTGTGGAAGAGAATTCCAAAGTCTCATGACTGGGAGAAGAAATGTCTTCTCTTCTCTGTCTTAAATGGGAAGCCCCTTATTTTTAAACTGTGCCTCCTAGTTCTAGATTCCCCCACGAGGGGAAACGTCCTCTCTATCTATCCTGTGAAGGCTTCTCAAAATTTTACATTTAAATAAGATCACTTCTCATTCGTCTAAACTCCATTGAGTATAGGGTTCAATCTGCTGAATCTTTTCCTCATAAGACAGCCCTTTCATGATAGGAATCTTCCCAAGAACCTTCTCTGAACTGCTTCTTTCAGGTTTGAGCATGGGGAGCATGATCTTAAAATTTGTTGACTATATGTAAATAGGAGGTATGACAAATAATTAGGATTGTGAAAGATTTGAGGAAGATAAAAGCATTGAAATTTTCATTTGACGTTGAAGTAATCCCCCAGCAGCCTGGGACCAGTATGCATGGAATCGCTGACCGCTTGCTAATTAGGTGTCCTGCCACTGACTCTATAGATTCCAGTGGGATCAATGCTGGAGAGTACTATCAGATCTTCTAAATGTTCAAAATTAATGAATAGAATGGGAAATCCCCCAACTTTCCTCCAAGTTATCCTATTTCTTGCCTCTTTTCAGATCGAACATTGTATGGAAAATTTGCACAAGCAGAAGACAGCATTCTTCAAGAAAACTGTGGATGTAAGAGTTTTATTTTAGTTTCTTGTCTTCCCTTAAATGACTGGTGCTAGACTATGGTTTACTGTATTTTTTTTTGGAAGTTTTTTAACACATGGTTATTCACTACATTCCAACGTTAAATAAATTGGGACGAGTCTGTTTCGCGTGTAGTCTGTTGGAAGGGAAGGCTTGAAAATAGGGCAAATTAACTTGCAAATTTGCTGTCGTCAAATATATGTTCAGTTGACTTTCA
This sequence comes from Carcharodon carcharias, assembly GCF_017639515.1. Classification (NCBI taxonomy): domain Eukaryota; kingdom Metazoa; phylum Chordata; class Chondrichthyes; order Lamniformes; family Lamnidae; genus Carcharodon; species Carcharodon carcharias. Next base: position 226,605,033 of record NC_054467.1, read on the forward strand.
AAAGTTCCTGTGGAATCTGATTCCTCCAACATTTCAGGCAGTGCATTCTGAATTATCATAACCCACTGTGTGTAATAACTTCTCCTCAATTTCCCCTCTAGTATTTTTGACAATTATTTTAAATCAATGGCCTTTTTGGTTACCAACCTATTGTATATACTTATGTAAAAGTCGAGTTTCCAAGACTAAATTTTCAGCCTTAATGCAGGGGGCCAACTTGTACAGGAGTCATATTTTTGAGGGGCTGAAATCCACCCTCTTTCATTGTCACTTTATCGTAGAATTGCCAGGTCAGAGACCATTCCCACCAACCTCGCCTCCAAAAGTTGTGCAAAAGGAGCCAAAAAGTATTTTTATTATTGAATCTTTATTTGTAAATAAATGAATAATTAACTCTGTGAAGACAGACATTAATTTGTGCACACTAAATTCATCAAAAACCAATGTCATATGTACAAATTTAAACTATTTCATTCAATTTTTTTCATTGCCAGTCACCTTCACAAACATTGTTTTCTGTCCAGCTTTGCTCACTATTTTGACTGGCTGACATGTCAAAATGCATGGGAGTCTCACTCACATTCTCATTACAGGCCAATCTGTATCTCTTCTTTTGTCGATGGTTAATTATAAACCTCTGAAATGCGATAGAGCCTGTCATCAAGTTCTGCTGGGAAACACTGTGAAATCTTGATCTTCTGTTGCAGGATAAAATTGTTTTTCTTCATGAACCTGGTATCATTCAGAGCTGACTCTGAAATCTATAATGCCCAAACTTCTTGCTTATTTCAGGGCGAAGGTTCAGATGTATCCGCGAGAAATTGAGAGTTCATTCCGGCATTTTCATTGACGCATTTTGCAACTTGATTTTTCAACTGTGGCCACATGCTAGGCTTTCCACTGTTTTTGCACATTTATTCTTAGGCATCTCAAGAGCTTTCTCCAATCTCTAACATTCTTCTCCAATATCTTGAAATCTATACTTGCTGCACAATTATTTCTCAGCTCTGCAGACAACTTTGAGCTGGGCTGTGCATCTGCTGTTCCTTCTTGATACCATATTGCCGTATTAGAGGGCAGGATTGATGGGAACGCAGCACACACCAGTGAGGTGGTAGCCTTATATCACATGTTGATGTGCACAGACACAGGGAGCTGAACAATCGCCTTCAATGGTGTGCTATTCTATGATTCCATCAATGAGTAGGTTTGCACCAGGTGAGTTTGACTTCAGCAGTGAGTGGGTGGTAAGTAGAAAGACTTTGGATTTTTGAATAAAAGTTGGAGTCGACTTCGACACAAGATCGACCATTACTCAAATATTATATGGTACTCGCCAAAGAAAACAATTTTGTCCCTACTTGTTGTATCAAAACCCCACTTAGAATAGTTCTATTAGGTCTTCCCTTAACCCTCTCTTTAAGGAGAACAATCCCAGCTTTTCCAATCTCTCCGCATGACTGAAGCTTCTCAATTTTGCTGATAAATTTCCTCTGAGGCCTTGACATCCTTCCTAAAATGTGGTCCAGAATTGTATACAATACTCCAACTGAGGCCTAACCAGAAATGTGTAAAGATTTAGCATAACTTCCTCCTTTTGTATTCAGTGCTTTTCATTTACAAAGCCAAACAACCCATATGCATTCTTAACTGTCAACTTTAAGGATTCGTAAATATGTACCCTGAGGTTCCTCTTCTTCGCATCACCCCCCCTTCAAAACAATACCATTTAGAAGGGTCATGAGGACTCGAAACGTCAACTCTTTTCTTCTCCGCTGATGCTGCCAGACCTGCTGAGTTTTTCCAGGTAATTCTGTTTTTGTTTTGGATTTCCAGCATCCGCAGTTTTTTTGTTTTAACCATTTAGATTAAACTGCCTCTTCACATTGTTTCTTCCAAAGTGCACCATTTCACACTTATTTGTTTTAAATTGCAGCTGCCAATTATAATAGTGTCTGTGGCTTTTAAGTCTATCACCCTGTCCCACATTTACCATGTTGCTAAGTTTTGTCTCATCCACAGACTTAAAACTTGTACTCCCTATACCCAAGTCCATGACATTTGTAGATAAACAGGAAAAGTAATTGCCCTATCATCGACCCCATTGCATCCTTCTCTCCAGTCAGAAAAACATCCATTCATCACCAGCTTCTGCCCCCTATCCCTTAGCCAATTAGGTATCCGAGTTAACACCATTCCTTTGATACCATGTGACTCTATTTATCAAAGTTCATATGTATGACATGTGCTTCACTACCTTCAACAACCCTCTCTGTTGCTTTGTCAAAGAATTTGATCAGGTTAGTCAGATTTCTTTTAAACCTGTGTTGGCTGGCCCTTATTATGCTTGACCTTAACAATGGTCCTTGGTAGTTTTCCCAGCCGGCACTGAGATTAAACGGTTAGGCCTGTTGCTATTAGATTTACCCCCCTCACCTTTTTTGAACAAGGGTGCAACATTTGCAATCCTCCAGTCTTCTGGCACCGATATCCGAGGAGGATGTCCTGGTGCCCCTCCCCTCACCTCCTTCCAAGTTAGTTTTAATCTTCCCCCCACAGCATTAGTTAGCCTCCCTGCAAGGCCATTGGTCCCAGTCCTATTCACATAAAACCTGCCAGGCTTGTATAGGACCCCCTTGCCCCAGAAATGGTCTCGATGCCCAAGGAAGCTGAGGCTCTCACTGCACCATTTCTACAACCACACATTCACGTGCACTTTCTTCCTGTTTATGTACTCACTACCAAGTGACACTGGTCATAATCTAAAGATTACTGCCTTAGAGGCCTTGTTCTTTAATCATTTTACTAGTTCCTAAAACTCTTCATGAAGGACCTCAATCCTTTTCTTACCTAGCTCATTGGTCCTAACACAGACCATGACTTCCCCTTTCTCCTGCTTGTGATTTGTTTAGTGATATCCGTTACCCTGATGCCAGAGAAGCAAGATACCATTGTCAAACCTCCTATAATGCCACAATTTACAGCATTCCCACCCCTCTTCAAATGGAGATGGATAAGGCACAAAATTTGTTTTCCCACCTCATTGGACTGATTGATTGATGGATAATTATCCATGTTCTTGCACCTTTAGCACTGGTCTTCTTGCTCGAATGCTGCCAGCAAGCTCTGCACACAGGAGCAGGCACCAGGTGCATAACTAGACACCATGTGGTACAGGTAGCCTGCATTTTCTTAAAAGGCAGAATGCCTCTTAAAGGGAAGATTTCTGCAATGGAAATTATTACAAATTGAACACCGGGACAGATGGAGGAATTCAGACTGACCGGTGTGGCACTGGCTTGATGGCATGGTTCTGTGCGGGTGCGGGGGGAGACGCTGTTGGCTAGGAGACCCTCAAAGCTCATCCTCAGAAAGGAATAGGAGCGGGTCCAGGAAGGTCATCACTTGGAGTCTGGGTCTGAGAACCTGGCAGCAGTGCCACAAGAAATCTTTTGATCTCATGTCAAGGCAGGCATCTTCATGTGACAATATCTACCCACCACAACACCAGCCCCTCACATTGCTTAAGATGCTCCTCACTCTCCCGACAGCAGCACACTGTGGCACCCAGGACTCATGGGTAACATCCAGATGCTCCACCTCGCCCTCGCACCTGCCAGTGCTGCCAGCCTCGCATCCATCTCTCACTGCCTCCACATGCTGTTCAGCTAATGCAGGTAGAACACCCAAACAGTGCCACCAACATGGTCTCTTGCAGGACAAGATGGCACACAATGGAAGAGAGCAGGGCAGAATGAAATTAACAAGGATGCCTGTATCTCCAGAGCTCAGTGGAGGAGATGGTTCTCTGCATTATGGGGCCGGCTGCGAAAGGGCCCACAACATCCACTGTTGCTGAGAACATTGAGGGTGATGGCATGTTCCTGCCTTTTGCCCCTTCTCAACTCCCAGCTCATTCTTTTCCTGCTCCCTGGAATGACGAGTAAGCTGCAGATGGTGCAACCCATGGACCTTTTGCACCCATCCCCAAACCCCATTCATTGCAAGAACCTTGCCTCTCTGATTTCCTAATTTCAGGCAGCCATGAGCTGTCACCTGCACAGCCATAGCAGCCAAAAGAGGAAGGGAGAAGACTAACAGTACAGTGATGAAGAGGGCATTCATTAGAACCATAGAACCATAGAAAAGTTACAGCACAGAAGGAGGCCATTCGGCCCATCATGTCCATGCCAGCCCGAGGACACCCAGGTGCCCTTTCTAATCCCAGCTTCCTGCACCCGGCCCATAGCCCTGCAGCTTACAGCAATTTAGTTGCAGATCCAGGTACTGATTGATCTGGCACTCACAGGCATCAGCTCAGACACTGGCATTGCACTTAACCTTGGAAGGTAGAATAGAATTTGAGTCAGCACATGGTGAGGAACAAGTGGACCAGAGCAGGTCAGGGCGAAGGATGATTTGTTTGCTTGTTATGACGTGGCAGATGATGTGCAGATCAAATCCACGAGGGAAACTTGATCGCACTATCACAACAGTTCTGCAATTTGTATTTATTTTGAGATGTGTGCCCTGAATTCAGAAGTAATAAGTTCACCAGGACTTTAGAGATCTTTTAAAAAACTAAATTAACATATTTATTAACAAAAGGGATTTCAAGCACATACATAGAAGTACAAATTATTATAATAACAACTCCTAAAATCCCTAATTAACCTGGCTCCCAGTTACACCCACGTTAAGGCAGTTGTCCAAAAATAGATTTTAGATTTTAAACAGATCCAGCAAATTAACACAATACCCTGAATAGTGGAATGCAAAATGGCTCTCTCCAGCTTCAGTTTCTGTAGACGGCAGGTTTATGCACAAATGCTGGAGGCTTCTCACACTTCTATTAGATCTTACAATGCTTTGCCCTGACACACAGCCTCACTCTCCTTCATATATGCTTCTCTGCTTTTTAATATGTAAATTCTATTGTTTCCAAGTCTTTGGAACTTTATCTTTCGCGTAATATAAATCCTTTCATGTTGCCACTATATATTGTCAGTAACCCTTGAGAAAAATAAACATTCCTTAGCTTCCTTGTCTGGCTATTTGTAAACATACAGATCCCTTTGAAAACCAAATCTCCATTCATCTATCTAAAAATGAAAATTCCCTTTACACCTTACCTGCTAAAACCCCAACCATGTTTACTCATTATCATGTTAAAGACACTTCTGCACCTTACTTCTTTTGATAACTTGAACTTGCAGTCTGCTTGGCTACAAAATGTAATTAAATCACACACACACACAGACCTAACTATTTATCCCCTTAAACCTACTTTACAATAAACCAGATAAATATTCTGAAAATTATTATAGCTTCATGACATGCCAGTTCACCAGAGGCTGATGTAGCAGACAAGTACGGCTGCCAGAGCCTCAGGCGAGGACTTCAATAGGGCAGAATGCAGGAGAATGCTGAAGGTCGTGTACGCCAAGGGTGGAATTTAATGCTCTCCCCTGTGGTGAGTTTGATCAGGTGGCCACCTCCACCTTGATTAAGTCCATGGCAGGAAGGCCAGTGGACAGCCTTCCCATCTCGCTGCGATTAATGCCACTTAAGGGTCTCATCCTACCGCCACTGGTATTAACCCAGTGGTGGGTAGAGCGGCTCGTCAAGTGGAAACAAGAAGTAAACCCATGCAGGGTTGCTAACAGGCTCCTGGGGTGGGGGTAGGGTCCCTTGTTCATAGGTACTCGGTGCCTGAGGAACCTGCCATCAGGAAGGGCTGAGAGCTACGCCCTGCCTTTGCTGCCATTCTCCCCATCAACTGCTCCCCACGACCCCCAACCCATGAAGTCCCTCCTATCATCACTCATCTGTGGCTTTGGGTCCAGCGATGATCCTAGGCCTCAGGTGGGTGTTGTCCTGTCAGCAGCCACGGCCTCCCCACTGGTGCTGCCATTCAATCGAACTGCCACCCTCTGATTGGCCGGCAGCTCTTGGCAGGTGGGACTTCCGCCCTGGGAGTCCTTGATCCCAGGGAAGACCCGCCGCTGGCCTGTCAAGTGCCTGAGTGGCACTCGATCAGGTGGGCCCTTACGAAAAGAGGCGATGCAGGGCTCTCACCTGCACTGCAGCCAGCAGGCGATCCCTATCACCTACATTAAATAACGTCCTAAGATGCTGGATGCACTGGTAGATATACCAAACAGCCTTGTGTCAATAGATATAAAAACAAAAAAACTGCGGATGCTTTTGTTTTTATCTCTGTGTTTAATTGACTGCCACTGCTCTTCAAGAAATGCCTACCTCCTTGAAGAAGTTCTGTTCTTTTCTGCGACAAGATTTCCGTTCCTCTCTTTTGCCCTGCTCACCTTCCTTGCTTTCCATTTCCCTCCTGGTGTTTGACAAGGTGTTTACTAAAACCCGCTTTCACAGCCACATCTCCTTTCTCAGTGACTGTCTCCATCTCCGACTTACCCCACGTGGATTTCAACTGAAATTCCACCCCTCATGTTTCGAACCCACCCAGGATTACAGGTGTCTCCGGGACATAAAACGTTTCTCAGACTGCTGTTCCCGTCACATTCTGAAATCCACACTCAGTGCCATGCACTGCCATATCAACACACTCGACCTCTCCCTCCAGCAGCACCGCCGTACCCTTTTTCAAAGCTGCGCGTGCCCCCAGTTTCATTTTATCCTTCGGCTCATCTGACGCCTCAACAAGAAACTTTTTCTCTTTCTCTCAAGTGCTAAGGAATGCAAGCTCCAACAACTCACCGACACCAACACCCATCTAGGACCCTCCACCCCTGCCTGTCCCTCCGTCCCCACCCCATCTTCCAATCCCAACCCCAGCCGTGTATTCACTATACCCCCTGACCTTCCCCTCTCCGATGCTGAACGTTCAGTGCTCAGCAAAGGACTTAGTTTCATACCCTTACGCCCTCGCCTCAATGAATTTCGGGCTCGGCATGATGCTGAACTCTTCTTCCGCCGTCTTCAACTCCGGGCTCACTTCTTTGGGCAGGAGTCCTCTCCCAGTTCAACGGATCCTTTTACCCATCTCCAATATTCTCCCTCCACCTGGACCCCTCCCTTTGGATTCTTACCTTCTCTTGATCTTTTCATTGAGAACTGTCGGCGCGACATTAGTCGTCTCAATTTCTCTGCTCCTCTCACCCATTCTAACCTGTCTCTCTCTGAACTTACTGCACTCCATTCTCTCAGGTCCAACCCTGACATTGTCATCAAACCCGCTGACAAGGGTGGTGCTGTTGTTGTCTGGCGCACTGACCTCTACCTCGCAGAGGCTGAGCGTCAACTCGCAGACACTTCCTCCTACCTCTCCCTGGACCATGACCCCACCACTGAACATCAAGCCATTGTTTCCAGGACTGACACTGACCTCATCTCCTCTGGGGATCTCCCTCCCACAGCTTCCAACCTGATAGTCGCCCAACCTCGGACGGCCCGCTTCTATCTCCTACCCAAAATCCACAAACAGAACTGCCCCGGTAGACCGATCGTCTCAGCTTGCTCCTGCCCCACAGAACTCATTTCTCGTTATCTTGACTCCCTTCTCTCTCCCCTTGTCCAGTCCCTTCCCACCTACATCCGTGATTCCTCTGACACCTTACGTCACATCAACAATTTCCAGTTCCCTGGCCCCAACCGCTTCCTCTTCACCATGGACGTCCAATCCCTCTACACCTCCATCCCCCACCAGGATGGCCTGAGGGCCCTTAGCTTCTTCCTCGAACAGAGGCCCGAACAATCCCCATCCACCACTACTCTCCTCCGTCTGGCTGAACTTGTTCTCACGCTGAACAATTTCTCCTTCAACTCCTCTCACTTCCTCCAAATAAAAGGTGTGGCTATGGGTACCCGCATGGGCCCCAGCTATGCCTGTCTCTTTATGGGGTATGTGGAACATTCCTTGTTCCAGTCCTACTCCGGCCCCCTTCCACAACTCTTTCTCCGGTACATCGATAATTACTTCGTTGCCGCTTCATGCTCTCGTCGGTACTTGGAAAAATTTATTAATTTTGCTTCCAATCTCCACCCCTCCATCATTTTCACGTGGTCCATCTCTGACACTTCCCTTCCCTTCCTTGACCTCTCTGTCTCAATCTCTGGTGATAGACTGTCCACCAATATCCATTATAAACCCACCGACTCCCACAGCTATCTCGACTATAGCTCCTCACACCCCGCTTCCTGTAAGGACTCCATCCCATTCTCTCAGTTCCTTCGCCTCCGTCGCATCTGTTCCGATGATGCTATCTTCAAAAACAGTTCCTCTGACATGTCCTCCTTCTTCCTTAACCGAGGTTTTCCACCCACGGTCGTTGACAGGGCCCTCAACCGTGTCCGGCCCATCTCCCGCGCATCCGCCCTCACGTCTTCTCCCCCCTCCCAGAAACATGATAGGGTCCCCCTTGTCCTCACTTATCACCCCACCAGCCTCCGCATTCAAAGGATCATCCTCCGCCATTTCCGCCAACTCCAGCATGATGCCACCACCAAACACATCTTCCCTTCACCCCCCCCTATCGGCATTCCGTAGGGATCGCTCCCTCCGGGACACCCTGGTCCACTCCTCCATCACCCCCTACTCCTCAACCCCCTCCTATGGCACCACCCCATGTCCACGCAAAAGATGCAACACCTGCCCCTTCACTTCCTCTCTCCTCGTCCAAGGGCCCAAACACTCCTTTCAAGTGAAGCAGCATTTCACTTGCATTTCCCCCAACTTAGTCTACTGCATTCGTTACTCCCAATGTGGTCTCCTCTACATTGGAGAGACCAAACGTAAACTGGGCGACCGCTTTGCGGAACACCTGCGGTCTGTCCGCAAGAATGACCCAAACCTCCCTGTCGCTTGCCATTTTAACACTCCACCCTGCTCTCTTGCCCACATGTCTGTCCTTGGCTTGCTGCATTGTTCCAGTGAAGCCCAACGCAAACTGGAGGAACAACACCTCATCTTCCGACTAGGCACTTTACAGCCATCCGGACTGAATATTGAATTCAACAACTTTAGGTCTTGAGCTCCCTCCCCCATCCCCACCCCCTTTCTGTTTCCCCCTTCCTTTTCTTTTTTTTCCAATAAATTATATAGATTTTCCTTTTCCCACCTATTTCCATTATAAAAAAAAAATTTATTTTTTTTTTTACATCTTTTATGCTCTCCCCACCACCACTAGAGCTATACCTTGAGTGCCCTATCATCCATTCTTAATTAGCACATTCGTTTAGATAATATCACCAACTTTAACTTTAACACCTATGTGTTCTTTTGTACTATTGTTGTTGACATCTTTTGATGATCTGCTTCTATCACTGCTTGTTTGTCCCTACAACCACTCCCCCACTCCACCTGTCTCTCTCTCTCTCTCTCTCTCTCCGTCCCCCACACACACACCTTAAACCAGCTTATATTTCAACTCTTTCTTGGACTCGAACTCAAGTTCTGTCGAAGGGTCATGAGGACTCGAAACGTCAGCTCTTTTCTTCTCCACCGATGCTGCCAGACCTGCTGAGTTTTTCCAGGTAATTCTGTTTTTGTTTTAGCCTTGTGTCAATGTTGAGCAACATGGAAGAATCCAGCTCCAACTGGACAGAGGACATCTTGCAGACCTTGCTGTCTCTGTAACCTGTGCACCAGTTTCCTGTCATGCTGCAGACCCAGAGGCACTGCCACTGCTTCCCCTCCCACACACCAACCCCCACCCCCTCATCCTGTTGCAGCCTTTTGTGTGGACAATTCAACTGCTCTTCTGTTATCCCTGTGAGGGTGCAACATCACTCACTGGAAGATGCACTGAAAAGCTCCAGGGTAGTTTCAGATGCTTTCCAGTGGAAAAAGTTCCATAAATTTTAACTCAACCACAGACAGGGTGCTTGGCCCTTTTCAATAACACTGCTGCAGGACCCACCTTGCTGCTTCACATTTCTTTTTTCAGGTGATGACGATGCAGGCATTGCCAGGACCAGCATTGTCCAAATTTGAAATCTGCCTAGTCTGTGTGATGTCAGCTTTCAATGTATCTGGTTGCACAGGGGATGTTGCTGCAGTCTCCCATTTCTCTGATCCGCCTTCTATTTGTAATTGGACGGCAAACATGGAGGGTGACCAAGTAAGAGGTCATTTCATGTAAAGTTGTTCCAGTAGGTGCAGCGAGCATATGCATGGGCTCAGGACCCACATATGGTCCTGATGTTGGGATCCCACTGCCCGCAGGAAAGTTCAGGCCCAATTTCCCACTTCAGTGGGATTGTTCTTCACTGATTGAACTGACATTATACCTGTCACAGCGGGATTGTTCCTCACTGACTGATATTGTGCCTGTCACAGTGGGATTGTTCCTTACTGACTGATATTGTACCTGTTATAGTGGGATTGTTCCTCACTGCCTGATATTGTACCTGTTATAGTAGGATTGTTCCTCACTGACTGATATGGTACCTGTTATAGTGGGATTGTTCCTCACTGACTGATATTGTTAGCTCCATTAGAGGAAATCGCCCAGTGGCTGGCATTACACCCAATGTAGTTGCACTTCTTTCACTAGAAAAATGAAACCCCCATTATGCTGCCCAGCAAGGAAACCCATAATAGTGGGTTTGCATCTCTCTCACGACATAACACCCTCTTATAAAGGGATTGACTTCCCTGCCTAACATGATATCACCCACATTAGTAGGAGAAAATGTAACTGGTTGCAGAAAGATACTGGGGTAAATGGATCAGGGTTAGAACCTTCCTTTGGAATCTCTGTTTTGTGAATTATTGTTCATTCTTTTGTATTTACTCTAGTCCAAGAAGACTTACGAGCAAAAATGTAAAGAAAAGGATGAGGTTGAACAGATGCTGAATCGAATTTCTGGGATCAGCAATTCCAAACAGCAAGAGAAAGTAAGAATTCCTCACAATAGCTCTTTAAAATGTTCTGCTCTGTTGCTTATCTACTAACATTTCTGATACTATTCTGTTTCTGTTCCATCCCATAAATTATTTTACTTTGCTTAAGGTAAAGTTTGAACATCAGTGCATCACTTAGGCCCCATCTGACTACCATAATGGTCAGCAAAAGAGCAGGTTACAGAACCAAAGAAAGAGGTTCTATGATGAAGAAACACTGAAACTCCCATCATGATCACCTAGCATCACTTTTCCACAGTGTCCTAGACACTCAGGCATACTTCACTACATTATTCCAAATGAACTGGAGCAGAGACAGCTATTCAGAATGTTTGTAACGTGAGAGACATGTAGGGAGTACACTGGGCTGTGAGTGCGCTGTGTTGATGGAGCGCACTGGGCTGTGAGTGCGCTGTGTTGATGCAGCGCACTGGGCTGTGAGTGCGCTGTGTTGAAGCAGCGCACTGGGCTGTGAGTGCGCTGTGTTGATGGAGCGCACTGGGCTGTGAGTGCGCTGTGTTGATGGAGCGCACTGGGTTGTGAGTGCTGTGTTGATGGAGCGCACTGGGGTTGTGAGTGCTGTGTTGTTGGAGCGCACTGGGTTGTGAGTGCTGTGTTGATGGAGCACACTGGGTTGTGAGTGCTGTATTAATAACATACATGTCAGGAAAATAAAATAATTTTCATAATGTTATTGGAATTTATTGTATGGTAGGAATAGTGTGTGTGTGTGTGTGTGTGTGTGTGTGTGTGTGTGTGTGTGTGTGTGTGTGTGTGTGTGTGTGTGTGTGTGTGTGTGTGTGTGTGTGTGTGTGTGTGTGTGTGTGTGTGTGTGTGTGTGTGTGTGTTGGGGGGGTTGGTTTGGTGGTGGGGGGGACTTAATTAAATTAAAGACAGCTGGTCTGAAAGCTTTGCCATATCAAGAAGAGAAGCTAGGTTTGAAATGTTAAGTAGGTAAGCATGGCTGAAGTTTTAGAATGTAAGGTGTAAAGGGAAAATTTGCATTTTTAGATAAACCAGAATAATTTGAATTTCAAAAGAGGTGGTGAAATGTTACACTTAGCCAGAAGAAGCCAAAGTGTGTGTTTATTTTTTCCAAAGCTTACTGATAAAATTAGTACTATGAATGATTTTTATTATTAGAAAAGTAGAGTTGAAAAGGCATATTGGGACAATGGGAGGAGATGAGATTTTGTGTAAGAAAAATGAGTTCCAAGATCTAATAAGTGTGAAAAGCCTCCAGCCTCTAAGCCTCAAGTTGCTGTCTACAAGAATTGAAATAAAGAAAACTCACTTTGAATTCGACTGTTCAGGGTATCGTGTTGCTTTGCCTGTGTCTTTTAAAATCTGTGTTTTACTGTTGCCTTGATAGAGGTGTAACCGGGAGTTAGATTAACTTGGGGAGCTAGGAGTTATCATAGTAGTAATTTGTAAACCTATGTATGTGCGTAAGATCATTCTTAAAAAATTAATAAAGGTTTAATTTAATTTGGTAAGAAACCTAAGACTTGGTGGCCTCGTACTACTGAATTCAAGGCATGCATCTCAAAATAAATACAAATTGTAAAATAGTTGTGGCAGTTGTTTCAAGTTTCCCGCTGGGATTTGAACAGCTCAGCATTTACCATCCACTGTGCCATAACAGTACACTGGGCTGTGAGCGCTGTATTACGAATTAGGAGCAGGAGTAAGTCACTCGGCCCCTCAAGCTTGCTGTGCCATTCAATAAGATCATTGCTGATCTGAATGTAACCTCAACTCCATATTCCTGCCTGGGATGATAACCCTTCACATCCCTATCAATCAAGAATCTATCTAACTCTGCCTTAAAAATATTCAAAGGCTCTACTTCCACCACCTTTTGTAGAAGAGAGTTTCAAAAATTTCTCCTCATCTCTGTCTTAGAGTCATAGAGTCAGAGTTATACAGCACAGAAACAGGCCCTTCGGTGTATCATTTCTATGCCAGTCATCAAGCACCTATCTATTCTAATCCCATTCTCCAGCACTTGGCCCATAGCCCTGCATGCTATGGTGTTTCAAGTGTTCATCTGAATACTACTTAAATGAGCAACCCTTTGTTTTTAAACAGTGACCCCTAGTTTTAGATTCTCTGACAAGAGGAAACATCCTCTCCGTGTCCACCCTGTCATGACCCCTCAGGATCTTGAAGGTTTCAATTAAGTTGCCTCTTACTCTAAATGCCAGTGCTTGCTGAATTCTAAAGTGCTCCCAATCCTCAGGTCAGTTATTTGTTTTGGCCAATTTGTATGCCTGTTCCTTGGATCTAATACTATCTCTAATCTCCCTTGTAAGCCATGGTTTGGCCATTTTTCCTGTTTTACTTTTGCACCAGACAGGAATAAACAATTGTTGCAGTTCACCCATGCGCTCTTTGAACGTTTGCCATTGCGTATCCACTGTCGTCCCTTTAAGTAACATTTCCCAATCCATCATAGCCAACTCGCGTCCCATCGTAGTTTCCTATTAAGATTCAGGACCCTAGTCTCAGAATCAAATACTCTCCATCTTGATGAAGAATTCTATCATATTATGGTCGCTTATCCCCAAGAGGCCTCGCACAACTAGATTGCCAACTATTCCTTTCTCATTACACAATACCCAGTCTAGGATGGCCTGTTCTCTAGTTGGTTCCTCAACGTATTGGTTCAGAAAACCATCCCGTATACACTCCAGGAATTCCTCCTCTATGGTATTGTTACTAATGTGATTTGCCCAATCTATATGCAGATTAAAGTCACCCATAATTACCAATGTTCCTTTGTTGCATGCGTCTCTAATTTCCTGTTTAATGCTATTCCCAACATCACCACTACAGTTTGGGGGTCTATATACAAACCCCACTAATGTTTTTTGCCTCTCCCAGCTCTACCCATACAGATTCCACATCATCACTATCTTTCCTCACTATTGTGTTAATTTCCTCTTTAACCAGCAATGCAACTCCACCACCTTTTCCTTTTTGTCTGTCCTTCCTAAACACTGAATTTCCCTTGATGTTCAGTTCCCATCCCTGGTCACTCTGCAGCCATGTCTCTGTAATCCCGACAATATCATACCTGTTTACATCTATTTGCACGGTTAATTCATCCACTTTATTGCGAATGCTCCTCACATTAAGGCACAAAGCCTTAAGGCTTGTCTTTTTAACATTACCTTGTCCCGTTCCCACTATTTTTCACTGAGGCCCCGTTTGATCCTTGCCCTTAATTTCTCTGCTTATTTCTCTGCCTATCACTTTTCTTATTCCCCTTTCTGTCTTTTGTCCCAGTCCTGCCCAGGCGTAACCCGTCCAGTTTGCACTGGTCCCACCTCCCCCAGAACTGGTCCCAATGTCCCAGGAATCTGAAACCCTCCCCCGCACGCCATCTCTTCAGCCACGTATTCATCCGATATATCCTGCTATTTCTACTCTGACTAGCACTTGGCACTGGTAGTAATCCTGAGATCACTAAATTTGAGATCCTACTTTCCACCTTACTTCCTAACTCCCATATTCTGTTTTTAGAACCTCATCCCTTTTTTTTCAACATATGTCGTTTGTACCAGTGTGTACCACAACCACTGTGTTCACCCTACCCCTTCAGAATGTCCTATCTATTCCCCCTACAATTGAATCCCCTGTAACTATTGCATTCCCACATGTTTTACTCCTCCCCTATGCAGCAGAGCCAACCGTGGTGCAACGAACTTGGCTGTTGCTGCTTTCCCCTGAGAGGCCATTCCCCTCAACAGGATCCAAAGTGGTATATCTGTTTTGTAGGGGAATAGCCACAGGAGATTCCTGCACTGCCTGCCTAATCCTCTTGCTCTGCCTGGTGGTCACCCATTCCCTTCCTGCCTGTGGACTCTTAACCTGCGGTGTGACCACCTCTTTATGCATGCTATCCATGATACTCTCCGCCTTGCGGATGCTCCACAGTGTCCCCAGCTGCCGCTCCAGCTCCAAAACCCAGGCTTCCAGCAGCTACAGCTAGAGACACTTCCTGCACACATGCTGGTATATGAGGTTATTCATTTTGGTAGCAAAAACAGGAAGGCAGATTATTATCTGAATGGCTATAAATTGAGAGAGGGGAATGTGCAAAGAGACCTGGGTGTCCTCATACACCAGTCGCTGAAAGTAAGCATGCAGGTGCAGCAGGCGGTAAAGGTGGCAAATAGTATGTTGGCCTTCATAACGAGAGGATTTGAGTACAGCAGTAGAGATGTCTTATTGCAATTATACAGGGTGAGACCACACTTGGAATATTGTGTGTAGTTTTGGTCTCCTTATGTGAGGAAGGATGTAGTTGCTATAGAGGGAGTGCGGTGAAGGTTTACCCGACTGATTCCTGGAATGGCGGTGCTGACATATGAGGAGAGATTGAGTCGATTAGGATTATATTCGTTGGAGTTCAGAAGAATGAAGGGGGGGGATCTCAAAGAAACCTATAAAATTCTAACAGGACTAGACAGGGTAGATTGCCCCCTCCGTTCAGTTTAAAACCCTCTCTACTTCTACAGTTATATGGCTCGCAAGAATACCAACCCCAGCAGAGTTCAGGTGTAGACCACCCCAATGGTCCAGATCCCACTTTCCCCAATACTGGTGTCAGTGCCCCACAAATTGGAACCCACTTCTCCCACACCAGTCTTTGAGCTGCACATTCATTTCTCTAACCTTATTTGTCCTATGCCAATTTGCACATGGCTCAGGTAATAATTCAGAAATTATTACCTTTGAGGTTCAGCTTCTTAATTTGGTGCCTAGGCTCATCATACTGACTATGCAGAGCCCCCGTACTCACCCTGCCTTTGTTGTGGTATTTAAATGGACCATGACCACTGGATCCTGTCCAGCCCTGAGCAGATGTCCCAAACCCTGGCACCAGGCAGGCAACAAAGCTGCCTGGACTCTCGCTCTTTGCTGCAGAGAACAGTGTCAATCCTCCTCACTATACTGTCCCCTACTACCACTACATTCCTTTTTACTGTCCCCACTTGGATGGCTTCCTGTACCACAGTGCCATGGTCAGTTTGCTTATCCACCCTACAGCCCCTGCTCTCATCTGAACAAGCTGAGAGAACATCAAACCTACTGGACAACTGCAGAGGCTCACACTCCTGCACCCTGTGTCCCCTTACCTGCCTCACTCACAGTCACACCCTCCTGTCCCTGGCCACTGACCAAATCAGAAGACCCTATCCTAAGTGCTGTGACTGCCTCTTGGTATAAAGCATCCAGGTAACTTTCTCCCTCCCTGATGTGTCACGGAGTCTGCAGCTCAGCCTCCAACCCAGTGACTCTGAGCCAAAGTTCCTCAGGCCGCAAATCTTTACTGCAGACGTGTTTGCTCTGGATCACAATATTTTCCAGGAGGTCCCACATGCTTCAACCTTGACACATCAACTGTCCTGCCATCCTTAATGTGTTTTAAATAATGACTTAATTATATTAATCACTTATTTATGTTGCTTTCTTATATATTTTATTACCACAAATTTATGTACTATTTTAAACCACAGGGATAGAGTAGAACTTACCAGATACTCACCAAACAGCTAGTTTCTTTCCCTGTAGTAGAGCAAGAACCAATTCCTATAGGGTGAGAAAGACAGAAAGAGGAAATGAACAACAACTTCTCCCCCTAACACCCCTCTCACCAAACTCCAAATCTTCACTGTTAGTTAGCTGCGCTCTGTTTACCAAGGCTACACTAAAGAATCCTGAATTGATAGTAAGCTGAACTGGGGCTACGATAACCATATTCAACCAGTTAGCTAATTAACTACTGAGCTCCTACAGCTGAGAGTGAGTTTATCCTGTCTAAACCTGCAAGGCATAACTTAGCCTGTTTGCACAGTACTTTCCATTTACTGCTAATTACAGGCTAGATTAGATTTTGAGAGCAAAATTAAGAACAAAATTAACACTTAAAATTCCCTCTCTTCAAAGTCTTCACTCAGTTAGTCAGCTGCACTCACTGGGTGGTGAATGTTGTATTGATGGAGTACACTAGGCTGTGAGTGCTGCATTGATGGAGTACACTGGGCTGTGAGTGCTGCATTGATGGAGTACACTGGGCTGTGAGTGCTGCGTTGATGGAGTATGCTGGGTTGTGAGTGCTGTGTCGATGCAGTACACTGGGCTGTGAGTGCTGTGTCGATGGTGTGCACTGGGCTGTGAGTGCTGTGTTGATGGTGTGCACTGGGCTGTGAGTGCTGTGTCGATGGAATACGCTGGGTTGTGAGTGCTGTGTCGTTGGTGTGCACTGGGCTGTGAGTGCTGCATTGATGGAGTACACTGGGCTGAGTGCTATGTCAATGGAGTACACTGGGCTGTGAGTGCTGTGTCGATGTAGTGTGTTTTATTTTACTTGTTCACCTAGGAGGAGCAGTAATGCTTCACAGCAGCAGTGCAATTTAGACCACAGCAACAGTGACATTTTCTATATAAAAATAAGGACCAATGTCCCTTCCCAATTTGGACCTTGAAGTTTTAAAGTAAAAGATTTAATTTTGATTGGTAAAAGGGACAGACTTTACAGCCTCATTTCCTCCCAGTTCTATCTTTACAGCTCTCTTCTCCTTTGTTCTGTTTTTCTCCAAACACCTGATGATGTTCACGTTTAACCTCATAAGAAATAAGGAAGAACTTGTGTTTGTACAGCGCTTTTCACTGCCTCAGCAGTTCTCAAAGTGCTTTAGAGTCAGTCAGGTACTTCTGAAATGTTCTAGGAAGTACGATAGTCAATTGGTACACAGCAAGCTCCCAGAGCCAGCAAGGTTAATGACCAGATAATCTGCTTTTTATGATGTTGATTGAGGGATAAATATTGGCCAGCACACCCTTCCAGCTCTTCTTTGAAATCGTGCCCTGGGATCTTTTACATCCACCCGAGAGTGTGAATGGAGCCTGGGTTTAACATCTCATCCAAAAAATGGCAGCTCCAACAGTGCAGCCCTCCTCTGAGTCAAAGCTTTAAGACCAACTCCAGAGATGTGAGCACAACAGTCTAGGCAGTGAATTACTGATGGGGTGCCACACTGACATTGAAGTACATCCAGTGACATTGAAAGCCAGCCAATGACTTAGGTGGAAAGGAAGGGAGGAAAGAAAATGGCTCCTCCTTTCTGCTCAGTGCTATTGCTATCCATACCAACCCCATGACTGAGATTCTGATGAGAGGATTGGCATGAGAATGGTTTAATGTGCGCTCTTTGATTGTGCTGTTGTCTTCTCATTTCATCTGGCAATATTATGTTTTCCAGTTGCAGACAAAGGCAAACCAGAGTAAACATAGTGCTGAAGATGCCGGTGAGTGAATCACCAGTAAAATGATTCCAGTGATGGGAGGGGATGGGGGGGAAACCACATTACATTGTGAGTGGTAAGCCATTCACACCAAGTATCGCTCATTAGGTATATGTCCCTTGGATTAAACGTGACCTTGCTTTTCTCTTGTCACGTTTAAAATAAATAAATAAACACAGCTGCTTACCATTAAATCGTTTGCATTCAGTACCACACATTCTTCCTGTAAATATTCCTCCTAATGTTTCATTGATGAAGAATAGAAGGATATGGAGGTAGGATGAAAGGAGGCTTGTGTAGAGCATAAAAACTAGCATGGGCTAGTTAGGCTGAATGGCCAGTTTCTTTGCTATACATTCTATGTAATTACAGCATTGGTCAATTAATTACAGTAGAGGGGCTGGCCACTGGCTTATGTATTGGTGAAGTCAGTTGACCAAAAAGGACCCATTTGCAGCATTCCAATGCCAATGGTTACACTGAAGCTCAGTGTTGTTATTTCTACCCAAATTTCTTTCCCCCTCCTGAAGGCATCGATTCCTCGTTGCGTAAATGTTTGACCTTTTGCAAGTGGAGTGATCATCCTTCATGTGTGATCCTTAACATTGAGTGTAAGCAGCCTATATTACTATTGTTTCATGGGTTGGAGGAGTCGCTGACAAAGCTCGCATTTGTTGTCCATCCTTAATTGCCCTTGAACGTAACATTTCAGAGGGCAGTCAAGGTGGCTGCGTCTTGGCCCAGATAAGGATGGCAGATTTCCTTCCCTAAAAAACATTAGTGAACCAGATGGGTTTTTACAACAATCGATAATAGTTTCATGGTCACCATTACTGAGATCAGTTTTGTAATCCAGATTTATTAATTGAAATTCCACCAGACGCTGTGGAGGGATTTGAACCCATGTCCCCAGAGCATTAGCTTGGGTCTCTCGATTACTAGTCCAGTGACATTACCACTATGCCACCTTCTCTCTTTACCATGTATCACTGTCCCATCATCATCTTACCTAACATTCATCAATGGGAACCTTCAGCAATTGGATAGCAATCAAGAACCTTGGCCAATCCTGCCCTCCCTAATTGATGCCAATTGCAGTATTTCTACCACTGCCCGAGTGTGATCAGCTAATTGAGAACAGAGTGAGGATCGAGCCTGGGTCTGTCTTGTTTTGAATGGCTCACTTTGACTGGGCTGGGAGGTCTGGTGCCACAATATTTTATTTCTTTTAATTTTATTGCAGAATAAGTCCTTCCTTTATATTTATTTAAACATTCAGCAGGGATGGTAGGTACATTTTCTGCTTCTCTGTCCCTGCCAGCCCACATAGTGGTAAAGGACATCACCCAGGCATTGCACTCTTGACATTTTCTTCCCCTGGTAGGAAGATACTGCAGTCTCTGCTCACTCCCTCCCTGGTTGACATGGCTCAGATCAAGAACGAGTGGAGTTCCTCTCAAATTGGTGTGTGTTTCGCTCACTAACAGAGTGCAACTGCCTCCGCACCTCACATATTGTATACAGAGCCATTGGGCTGCATTTTATGGCTCTCCGCTGGGGTGGGGTGAGGGGGTGGGGGTGCGGGGGCTCCTCATAAAATGCTATGTGACCTTCCCGCCCACCCCAGACCTGTCTCCCATTTTACAGTGGGTGAGGAGGCGTCATGCAGCCTGCCCATCCTTGGGCCTGTCGAGGACCATAAGTGGCCACTTAAGGGCATCATTCCACATCCGCTGCTATTTTACCCACGGGAGGCAAAGGCCCAGGCCAAGCAAGAAGCCTGGCAGCTTTCACTGCGCTGGCTGCTGCTGGGCAAGATGGGGGGACCTCCTTTGCTCCTTCGGTGGTGGGGGGAATGGTTCCTTCTGCACATCAGAGGCACCCCCCCCACAAGGTCATACCTTCCCATTAACCCTCTCAATCCTAGCCTCTCAAACCTGGCACCAGAACCACCACCAACCCTCTCGCTGGGTCCTGCCAGCCAGGCCCTGCTGATAACCCGGACTTGCTTTAATTCCGGCCTGCATAACCTCTTGCAGTGGCCATTGCTTGAACTTGGCACTGCCATGACTACAGAACTGCAGGCTACCTGAATGATGGCAGCGGTCTCCTCAGATGAGGACAGAAATCTCACCTTAAAACAGTTACGCTCCACCAAGCATAATATGGCTGTGGGGCACCCGGCCTTTTTGTGGGCGGGCTCCCAGCTGACTTTTCATTTGGTGGGGTGGAGGTGTGCAAGGAATATTGCACTCCGTAAAATCCAGCCCATTTAATAATTGAAGCCACCCTCTGTCATCACACTAGGAAGTGAAAGAAATAGGTTGAGAGTCCCTATGGGTGTGCTCATTGAGACTGAACCAACGAAACAGCCACTGTGAATCCATCTGCACTTGCTACAAATAGAGTAGCCACTGGAGCGCAGTCTAAAATGACTAGGCATTTCAAAAGAGGATGCAGATGTGTGTGGGATGGTCTGATTGCAAATATAAAATGGGGCCCTTTGAATCATATTGCACATGGGCAGTTAAGTCTTTTTGTTCACAGGCACATCGTCTTTCTGTTTAATTCAGTGTTTTAAAACCTGATTGGTGGGAAACCAACCCCGAAGACGGACTATACTGTTCAAAACTCAAATAACAATTAATGGGAAATGATGAACCAGGGTGTGAACAGCCAATAGGCTGAACCTATTTATTTTATAAAGCAAAGCATTAGCCTCAGGCCAATCCTGATTGATTTTATTTTTAAACACCAATTTTCTTCCCAAAACCTTATCCCTCAAGTCAATTTGCCCTCTCTGCTAAGTTGCTAGCTTCAGAATTCAGAAAGCCGCTGCATAGCTATTTGACAACACAGTACAGATCTTTTAGGGCTGTAGAGTAGATTCCCAGGCTTGAGCAGCTCTGGAAAGACTCAATGAAAAGTCATGGCCTTCTCCTTCCCTCCCACTCGGCTGTTTACTACGGAGCCGCACTTTGTAACACCACTAGTGGTGTTCCTGCAGCAGCCTAGCAAGGTGGAATATGCCCCTCAAGTGACATCCTACTTGCAAACAAAGGTTTCCTCACCCTTCTAACCTTCCTTCCACTTTAAAGTATTGTCCCCATTTAGGGTAATTTGTTAATATGCAGGAATCACTTTTCATCATTTTGGGTATCTGTTGTTACTGTAATATCCTCTGTAAAGACAGTTCAACCAGCACATATATACACATAATTATTTTGTACATTTTTCATTGCTGTATCTGTCCTGGAGCAATTGGAGTTTCCTGTTTCTGTGTGCATATTCTGACATTTACATAGGGTTACATGAAATATGGAAGACTGATTAGCTCAGTTGGCTAGATGGCTAGCATGTGGTTTAGAATAATGTCAACAGCATGGGGTTCGATTCCTGTTCTAGCTCAGGTCTGCCTCACTGAAAAATTGGCATAAGCTGTGGTTCTGCAACTCTTGAATAATTGAGTATGCTATCTGAAGACGAAGAAAACATATGATACATGACACTGAAAAAGGCCATTCAGCCCAACCAGTCCATGCCAGTGTTTCTGCTCCGCTCAAGCCTTCACGCATCATTTCTCATCCAAATCTGCCATCGTAACCATCTATTCCCTTCTCTCTCAAAAGCTTGTCTAGCTTTTTATATCTATCTATACTATTCACTTCAACCACTCCCTGTGCTAACATGTTTCACATTCTCACCACTCTTTGAGTGAAGAAGTTACTTCTAAATTCCCGATTGGATTTCTTGGTGGCTATTTTAAACTTATGGCCTCTAGTTATCCTCTCCCCCACATTTTAAAAACCCTCAGCTGCCTTTTTTCAAGAGAAGAGAGATCCAGCCCGTCAATCTTTTCCTGATATGTGTACCCATGAATTTCTGGTATTATCCTTGTAAATCTTCTCTGCACCTTCTCCAGCGCATCTATATCATTTTAATAATATGGCAACCAGAATTGCACACAGTACTCCTAGGTGTGATCTAACCAAGGTTCGATACAGGTTTAGCGTAACTCCACTACGTTTCAATTCTATCCCTCTGTAAATAAAGCATAATGTTTGGCTTGTTGTTTTTTATATGGCCTTGATAATCTGTGGTGCAACTTTTAGTGATTCATGTTTTTGCACTTTGTTCCTCTACCCCACCTAGACATGCACCTTCTAAGTAATAAGTGACCTCCCTATTCTACCAAAGTGTACTACCTCACATTTATCTGTGTTGAACTTCATTCGTCAATTAGTTGCCCATTCTGCAAGTTTATTAATGTTCTTCTGTAAGTTGCTGCAGTCGTCCTCATTATTGACTGTCCACCACCATCAACCCCACCCCCCGGCCATTTGGTGACATCTGCAAATTTAGGAATTGCATTTTTTATTCCAAAGTCCAAATTGCTCATGTAAATTGTGAACAGCAATGGTCCCAGCACTGATCATTGTGAAACACCATTTCCTACTTTCTGCCTCTCTGAATAACTACCCTTTACTTCCACTCTCTACCTTCTATCTCGAAGCCAGCTAGGAATCCATTCTGCTGACCAGTGGCAGATTTGCAGTTAGTGGGGCTCCCTCTCCACAACCCGATGGCCAAAGCCAAGAAAATACACAAATTGATCACTGCTTCTTCACTTGTAACAACATGCCTGTATAAATAATTGCCTTGTTGAAATCCAAGTTTACCCCACTTCTGAATGATGGTAAATATTGCGACATGAGACGAGCAAACATGGAACTTGCTGATGAGAAACTGAGATGGATGGATAGCATCAGGTGATGACATCACAGCAGCACAGACAGCTCCAAGATGGCAAGGCCAAATGGTTACAGAAAACTGGTACCACAGGAATTTGGAAATCCACTTTTTTTTTCAGAGTTAATTTTATATGTGCTTTTTATGATCTATAAGCAAGTGAAAACTATGTGGCTATGCATATAGAAGCATTTTGAATGGTCAGTTCTCTTGTTAGGTCTTTTTAATTAAATGTTGTAAACGACCTGTACAGCTAGTAAAAACATTGTCTAGCAACTTTTTTTTTTAAAAGATTCATCCATCCCAATTAGGATTTTTTTTTTGGTCTACATGACTGTCATCTGGTGTTGAATCAACTGTTATGGAATAGTACTTGGCATCCTTTACTTCACCAGTGAGTTGGTTTCTGAGCTGCTCTGCCATTTCAGTGATGAATTCATCGTAGATCTGGTGCATTTAAAAAGCTGGTCTTCCCTTGGCCACAATACGGATAACTTTTCAAACGTTCTTTGAGAAAATCGTCAAATTCAGTAAGATGTTCAAGAAAGGCTAAAAAAAAGTTACCTTTTCAATTTGACAATAATGGCTCATCATGTCATCTTAGAAGTCATCTCATAGAAGACAGCAGTTTGACCGTGGCAACAACAGGTCTCAGCACCTTCTCCCAACCAGAACACTCCTTTTCAAACTGAGCCAATAACACAGAATCAGTTCTTCCAGATAATATACACCTTTGTGCGAACTTACACGCAGCATTAATATGAGCTTTGGAAGTTTCATGATCAGCAACATCTCTTCCAACATTTCTCCAGTTAGGGTGCCTGACGATGAATGTTTGTTTTCCTTTACGAGGGTCAGGCAATAACTTACAAACGTAACAGAAGACTGCCTTAGTGGTTTGCGAAAAAATGAATCAAGTTCTCGTTTCTGTAGTGCGATTTTTCTTTCTCCTTAGAAAATGGGACTCATGAAGGCTTCTAATTAACTTTCAGCCTCCAACCTCATACTCTTTCCTCAAATTTTTCATATTACCTACATTTTCTGGTTTATTTAGTAAGAAATATTCAGTCATATCCAATGAAACTGAGTTTGGTCATAATGCAGTGTCTTCAGGGTAGGATTCTTCCCTTACTTTGACAAAAATTACCAATATTTTGTAGTTCCATTGTCACTTCAGAGTCCTCTTGTTTAACTTTTGTAGTCGTTGTGGTATCTCCATACTCGGCAAATGATCAGATAATTCAGACCTTTCATCACTCATGCTTTTTGATGAATGTCCAGTATTCAATACCTCAAGCTTTTTAAAGTAAGATGACAAACTCTTTTTGCTTACTTTGCCTTCTTGCCTCACCTTCATTTTTTTTGAGTTTTTGACTGCCAGACTCGCTTCATTATTGCTAAAAAACTGAGCTTGACTTTAGGCAGTTTAAAAATGTCAGACAGAGCAGGGCTTCACACAGTTAATCCCATCAGGCTCTGTTAAAAACTCTGTTAAAAATGGGATTTTGAACCATTACATTCTAGTGTAGTGACAAATCACAGGCATTGTTGCAAAGTGCGGGGGAGGGTGCTTTTGTTCAATTGGATAATTGGTGACCAGGCCTTGAACTGACAGTGTAGGGTTTAACACAGTTAATTCTGCATTTTTATCAGGCTTTGCAAAAATCGGATTTATCTTTTAACTATGAAGCCACGATTCTGATCATGGATTTCCTACAAGGCTGGATTTTCCACATCTCTCATCAATAAAATAAATATTCACATTGTTAGAAATAGACCCTGTCGGCACTGAAAATCTGACCATTTTACATGTTGATATTGTAGCTGTTGCTTGGGAAATGTGTGACAAAGATTGTGTCCTTATCTACATCATCTTTTGCTTCAAAGGAAATGTTACTTGCTGTCTGTGGCCAGTACCTTCCGCTCTATTGTATATAGATTTGCACACAATTGCCTCTCCAAAAGCACATAGAGTGAGTTGAATTGGTTGAAGTCTGGCATCTGTGATTCTGGGGATCTCCGGATGAGGCCAAGATGGATCATCCACTCAGCACTTCTGGCTGAAGGTTATTGCAAATGCTACAGCCTTATCTTTTATGCTGATGTGCTGGGCTCCCGCGTCATTGAGTATGGGGATATTTGTGAAGCCGCCTCCTCCAGTGAGTTGTTTAATTGTCCATCACCATTCACAACTGGATGCAGCAGGACTGCAGAGCTTAGATCTGATCCATTGGTTGTGGAATCGCTTAGCTTTGTCGATCACCTGCTTATGCTGTTTGGCTACAAGTAGTCCTGTGTTGTAGCTTCACCAGGTTGACACCTCAGGCATGCCTGGTGCTGCTCCTGGCATGCCCTCCTGCATTCTTCATTGAACCAGGGTTGATTCCTTGTCTTGGTGGTAATGGTTGAGTGGTGGATATGCCAGGCCATGAGATTAGATTATGTTTGAGTATAATTCTGCTGCTGCTGATGGCCCACAGTGCCTCATGATTGCCCAGTCATGAGTTGCTAGATCTGCTCAAAATCTATCCCATTTAGCACCGTGGTAGTGCCACACAACACGATGGCAGGTATCCTCAATGTGAAGATGGACTTCATCTCCAGAAGGACTGTACAGATGTTCTGCGGCAGGCAGTTTGGTGAGGATGAGGTCAAGTATGTTTCTCCCTTTTGTTGGTTCCCTCACTACCTGCCGCAGACCTGGTTTAGCAGGTATGTCCTTTAAGACATGGCCAGCTCAGTCTGTGGCGGTGCTGCTGAGCAATCTTGTGCCTGAGTTTCTCGCTCATCGGGCGCGTGTGATCGGCCGGCCCGGGAGTGGACGGGAAACGGGCCCCCGACCGCGATTTCACGCTGGCTGGCCAATTAACAGCCAGCCAGCGTGAAACACGGGCTGAGAAAGGCTCAGCACTGCCAGTAGGGGGTGGGCGTCAACATCATCGCAGGTGCTGGTGAGCGCTTCCAGTGAGCTCCCTGAAGGCTGGGAGCTGCAGACCTCCACAGAATAAATGAAATATCAAAAATTCTGCAAAATATGTCCATGTGGCACAATCAAGCACCTGAAAGCAAACTTCATAAAAAAAAACAGTCCCCAGATATCTCTTTCTATTTCACGGCCGGACCGGTCAGGTGCGCGTCCGCCTGCAGGACATAATATTCTGGCCTTGGTGATGGACATTGAAGTTCCCCACCCAGAGTACGTTCTGCACCTTTGCCACCCTCAGTGCTTCCTCCTAGTGGTGTTAAACATGGAGGAGCACTGACTCAAGGAGGTTTCCCTGTCCATGTTTGACCTGATGACATGAGGCTTCATGGGGTCCGGTGTTGATGTTGAGGTCTCCCTGGGCAACCTCCTCCTGCCGCAGGGCAGGACAACTGTCCCACCACCTCTTCTGGGTCTATCCTGCTGGTGGTGTCTGGGACATGATCTGTAAGATGGGGTTCCGAGTGTGACTATGTCAGGCTGTTGCTTGACTAGTCTGTGAGACAGCTCTCCCAATTTTGGCACTAGCCCACAGATGTTAGTAAGGAGGACTTTGCAGGGTTGACAGGGCTGAGTTTGCTGCTGTTGTTTCAGATGACAAGGTCCATGTCGGGTTTCATTCCTTATTGAATTGATACTACTAAATGGCCTGCTGGGCCATTTCAGAGGACAACCACATTACTGCAGATTTCCTTCCCTAAAGGGCATTAGTAAACCAGATGGTTTAAACCAGACAATTAGACTTTTAATTCCAGATATTTTATTGAATTTGATGGGATTTGAACCTGGGTCCTCAGAGCATTACCCTGGGTCTCTGGATTACCAGTCACACAATGACAATACCAGTACATTACAGCCTCCCACCATTATGGGACCTGTACTGTATACAGCTTTTGTCTCTTTATTTAAGAATGTATACTATTGCATTCGAAGCAGAGCAGAGAAGGTTCACTTGACAGATAGCTGGGTTGTGTGGGGGGTGGGGGTGTTATCTTAAGAGGAAAGGTTGAACAAGCTGGGCCTGTATCCATTGGAGTTTAGAAGATTGAGAGGTGATCTTTTTGACACAGATAAGATCTTGAGGGGACTTGACAGGGTGGATGCTGAAAAGATGTTTCCCCTTGTGGGAGAGACTAGAACTAGGGGACACAGTTTAAAAATAAGAGATCTTTCACTTAAGACTGTGATGAGGTGAAATCTTTTCTCTCAGTGACTCATTCGTCTGTAGAATTCTCTTCCCCAGAGAGCAGTGGACGGTGGGTCATTGAATATTTTTAGGGCTAAGGTCAATAGATTCTTAACTGACAACGGAGTCAAAGGGCTCACAGGGTAGACTGGGAAGTAGACTTGAGGCCACAATCAGATCAGCCATGATCATATCAAATGGCGGAGCAGGCTCGAGGGGCTGAATAACCTTCTCCTCCTAATTCATATGTTTGTATTAAATCAATTTGTTATCCGCTTTGTCTCCCGCCCCCTATCAAAACATTTAAGGCAAGATATCAATTTGTATCCTGAGGTACAGCTGGGGAGCTGAACATTTAAGTACATATGATAGTAAGCACAAGAATGCTTGGACCTTTTTTTTTCCAAAATCGGAACAGATACTGGCAATGAAAACACATATTGCGTTTACTCTGACTTTAGTGTGGCTATGGGGCGTCAGACAGGCTGGGAATGAGCAAATGTCCTATCCCATGTTCAAGATATTTCCATATTTATAAAGCTATGATTCATTAGCCTGACCTTAAAAGATTGGAAAGCAAATGGAATAAATAACTGGAAACAGAATGGAAGAGAAACATAATAAATGGCAGCTGGCTAACTTCAACCAACTTGACAGAACCGAAGCCATAAAAGGCCTTTGATAAAGTGCCACAATATACACTTTACACCCAGCTCTCACTCTGGAGTGGCACCAATTTTTCAAGCATATGGTTACTAAATTTGCTGATGACACAAAGATAGGGGGGAAAGTAATTTGTGAAGAGGACATAAGGAGGCTACAAAAGGATATAGATAGGTTAAGTGAGTGTAGGCAAAAATCTGGCAAATGAGTATTATGTGGAAAAATGTGAAATTTTCAATTTTGGCAGGAAGGATAAAAAAGCATATTATCTGAATGGCTAGAGATTGCAGAACTCTGAGATTCAAAGGGATCTGGCTGCCCTTGTGTGTGAATCACAGAAGGTTAGTATGCAGGTACAGCAGGTAATTAGGAAAGCTAATAGAATGTTATTGTTTATTGTGAGGGGAATTGAATACATAAGTAGGGAGGTTATGCTTCAATTATACAGGGCATTGGTGAGACCACATTTGGAGTACTGTGTACAATATTGGTCACCTTATTTAAGGAAGGATGTAACAACATTGGAAACAGTTCAGGGAAGGTTTACCAGATTAATACCAGGAATGGGTGGGTTGTCTTATGACAAAAGGTTGGACAGACTAGGCTTGTATTCACTGGAGTTTAGAAGAGTAAGACTTGATTGAAACATATAAGATCCTGAAGGGTCTTGACAGGGGGGATGTGGAAAGGGTGTTTCCTCTTGTGGGAGAATCTAGAACTAGGTCACTGTTTGAAAGTAAGGGGTTACCCATTTAAGACAGAGTTGAGGAGAATTTTTCTCTTTCAAAGGATTGAGAGTCTTTGGAACTCTCTTCCTCAAAAGGCAGTGGAAGCAGAGTCTTTGAATATTTTTAAGGCAGAGGTAAATAAATTCTTGATGAGCAAGAAGGTAAATTGAGATTACAATCAGATCAGCCATAATCTTATTGAATGGCGGAGCAGGCTTGAAGGGCCGAGTGACCTACTGCTCCTAATTGGTATGTTCGTATGTATATAAAATGGCGTAATGGTGGAAAAGGTTTGGGAAGCACTGGAGTAGCGCATCCCAGGGACCCTTTCAACCTGGGCTATAACTTGGTTATTGGCCTGCATGTGTGGACAGTAAATTTATCTTCATCTTATTGGTGCTACATCCACAAGTTCAAATCACAGCCTAAATCATTCGCTAAATGGCACCTGAATGGGGCAATAAATCACAAGACAAAGAGTTATGTCCCCAGAGATGGTTGAATAGTGATTAGGGGTGGAAAGTTGATCGTTTTCTCCCCCTCCTATTTCCCAGGTTCCTTTCATCAATGGTCCTGCTGAGATCAGCTACAGACAAGGGATTGACTCTCTGACCTTTCTGCTTTGTATGACTCAGCTGAGCTCTCAAGGAGCTGGATTTTCCATATGAGCAATAATTTACATTTGATTTGTGGTGCATTCAGGTCCTTCGCGTGTTAGCGCATTCAAGTAAAGTTGCTTTTATGACTGCTGAATGAATCAAAATGGCTTGTTTATTGGCACTGCCTATTTTGCAGGATCCCCAACGTTCATTTGCCCGGAAGAAAATGTTGCCTCCTTGCACTATGTCTTTAGTCTCTTTCCAATCATTTTCTGTTTTGATCACTATGCTGAAAAGGTACAATTCTTTGTTTTCTGGAGACAAGCAATGAATAAAAGTAAAAAAAAAACAAGCACGTTGGACCATAATTTGATGTCAAAATAGCAGTGTGGCTCATGGCACTTGCTCTGATTTATGTGCAAATACTATAGTAACTTAAAGTGAGGGGCAGATATGCGGTTAATGCGAGTAGCCATAGTTTGCCAGCCAATTCGCTGTTAGCTTCACAAGAATGGCATCTTGTTGCCTGCCTCATCGTTGAAACATATTGATCAGTCTGAAGTTGTTGTATTTGTGCAGCAAAGATGAATTAAGCTCACCACAAAAAATTAAATCTTGTCTGTTTCAGCCTAAGACACCTAGATCCCTCTGTATCTCAGAATTCGGCAATCTTTCTCCTTTTAAATAATATGGTGCTTTTCTATTCTTCCTGATAAAGTGGGCAAGTTCACATTTTTCTACATTATACTCCATCTGCCAAATTTTTGCCCACTCATTTAACCTGCCTATATCTCTTCGCAGGCTCCTTGTGTCCCCTTCGCAACTTAGGCTCCTACCTATCTTAGCAAATTTAGCGACCATACATTCGGTGCCTTCATCCAAGTCATTAATATAAATTGTAAATAGTTGAGGCCCCAGCACAGATCCCTGTGGCATTTCACTCATCAAATCCCCTCAGGATCTTGTATGTTTCAATGAGATCACCTCTCAATCTTCACATGGATCTCATGGATATTGAAAAGATATTTCTCCTTGTGGGAGATACTAGGACTAGGGGACACAGTTTAAAAAGAGATGAGAGGAAACTTCTTCTCTCAGGGTGAGGGGCAGGAGGTTAGGGGGGATGTGAGGAAAAACTTTTTTACCCAGAGGGTGGTGACAATCTGGAATGCACTGCCTGGAAGGTGGTGGAGGCGAGTTGCCTCACATCCTTTAAAAAGTACCTTGGTGTGTCATAACATTCAAGGCTATGGGCCAAGTGCTGGTAAATGGGATTAGGTAGGTAGGTCAGGTGTTTCTCATGTGTTGGTGCAGATGCGATGGGCTGAAGGGCCTCTTCTGCACTCTGTCATTCTGGGTCATGAATCTTTGGAACACTCTTCCCCAGAAAGTGGTGTAGGTAGGGAAACACCGTTTCCATGGCGGGCACGCTGTCACAACACCACTTCATCACGCCAGGCACCACATTTAAAGTACAGCCGCACTCAGTGCTTCCAGCCCAGGGTTCCAGCAAAGAAGAAATGGTCCCAAAAAGCAAGAAGACTGTAGCCCGTGAGCGCCCTTTGGATGCCGTGGAGACCTGCGTGATGTCTTCTACCCCCACTCTGGCCGCAGGAGGGGCAGCTACATTACCACACCAGCTCGGTAGGCGATGGTAGTGGGGATCAGTGTCAATGTTGCACAGAAGAGGTTGGCCATCCAATGCAGATAGAGGATGAATAATCTCATCCGTGCAGCCAGGGTATGGCAACCATCTCATCACTCTCACTCTCAAGCCCATCACACATTCACTGGCGGCTCACTCGCTGTCAGCTCAAGAGACCTTACCACCCATTCTCACACTAACACCTTCACATGTCCATCTGGCCTCATCTCCTCTGGAGATTGCCTCTTCAGTCCTCACCATCTTGAGGCCACTTGCACATGTGCCCCCACAAACACCCTGGATACCCTCCTCCCCAGTACAGCCCTCGTCCTGCAGCCTTTTCCCTTGCCTGAGGCTACCTCCCCCTTCACCAAGCAAGCCCTAGCCCTGCAGCCATTGAAAAGGTACTCACAGATGGCCAATTTGGTAGGTAGAGACCTGCCATGAGACCCCCCCTGAAAATGATGTGGTGCTGTCTGTGAAGCCTGGCGCTGATGACTGCGAGTGCTGACCAAAGCAAGGTAGGCAAACAAACCTTGAAGTCCCAAGCGAAGTGCAGTTCACCAACTGCTTATAGCTCATGTGCTGTTGTGAAACACGTCAGCATGTTTTCCCATCGACGTGGCCGGACGATCCAGCTGGGGTGCAGGGCAGATGAGTCTGGTGGGCAGGCCTAATAATGATATGCTGATGTATTACAATGCAGCCCACCATTGGCTGGATAATTGCGAACTGGTTTCACGCTGTCGTGAAACCGATCACTCCATATTCTCTGCTTACGCCACTGAACACGCCCAACGCCAGCGGGCACGGAAAATCCCAGCCACAGTGTAAAGCATTCTTCCTCCAGTGCCCCTTCTGGTGCTATTAGGTATCGTAATTTCTGCCACATCATTGTTGGTGTTTTTCTACCCATCATTTAAAAAAAAAATTAGCTTTCGTGAAGTTGCTCTGGATTCTTAGTTGACTGACGAGGGTCCCATTGGCATGTAGAATCTGAGAGGTTTTTTTTATTACACACTGGGGCACAGTCAGATTGTCATTCATGCCCATCTGTTCAAGGACTCGCCCTCATTAATTTAACATGATGCTTCTTCAGATGGCAGACTTGGAATTCCCAGACATAGAAGATCAGTGGCCTGAGTTATAAATTTAATCTCCTCAATGCTTCACCCTGACTGAAATTTTGTTTTTCACCCTCACAGATCGATTGTACCAACATAATGTTTCCACTCTGGAGAAGATCCAGGAAGAATGGCAAACTGAGCACATCAAGACCTGTGAGGTAGGTAGCAAATACATACCAAGATGATATCAAATACCTTTCCATGATAGGCAGGCCAGTGGATCCACGAGAGACCTTTGTGAAATAGGTTTAAGTTAACCTAAACTCCGAGTTTGGGTGGCTGTTGTTGACTATAGGATATAGCAAAGGGGAAAATGTACGTTACATTTCTTCATTTTGCTTATGATGCTGAATATTTGTTGCTTTTAAGACATTCTTCGCCAACCATTCTGAAGATACAACGAGTTTGTGATTTAAGAACCTGATTTATTTTTATTTTTAAATATTGAATGACGGGAAGCCACTTCTTCATACATCGTACTTGAAAATAGCAGCCAGCAATTAGCAATCTGCTTCAGGCTCCCTCCATCTCCTCCACACATCTCCCACCTCCCTTTGGCTCTCGTTCCGCCTCCATCTCGCGCTCTCCCAATCCTTCCCCTCGTGCTCCCTCCCTCCTCCCTCTTGCTCTCCCCCTCCCTCTTGCTCTCCCCCTCCTCCCTCTCGCTCTCTCCCTCCTCCCTCTCGCTCTCTTCCTGCCTCCCTCTTGCCCTCCTCTCCTTTCCCTCTCATTTTCCCTGCACTTCTCTCACCCTCCCTTGCCTCACTTTCGTTCTCCCCGCCTCCCTTTCTCCCCCCCACCTCTCGCTCGCTGTCCCCCTTTCCTATCTTGCTCTCTGGTCTCCATTAATGTGACTCGGTTCTGTGCCTACTGACCCCAATCAAGAATGGCAACTTTGTGTGTGGAAGTCCTAATGCAGCTTTTCCTCCCACCCTCACCTGTTCTATGAGACCCACCTCCATCTCCACTCAGCCGGCCAGTTAGCAACTGAGGGATAAATGAATTAGCGCTTCAAGTGTTGGCTCCTTCAGAATTTTTTGACCAAACTTTTGGTCAACTCTAATAATTCTGCCATCCTTTCTCTTACACACATATAATTTATGATCCTCCCTGTAAGCTGTGCACATCCACAAAGCAATCCTAAAGGTTGCAGCTTGGGCCACTCACAAGTTCTCCCCTTTAAGATGTCTGTGGCAAATTTAAAGGTACTGTGCATTCAAATAACTGGGCCACACAGAATAAAACAATTTCATTGATAACGTAGAGCTGCAATAACTAATCATGGCATCCAGTCCCATTAATCAATGTCAGTGTTTATCCTCCACATAGCCCTGTGTGCCTGCCCTATGGCCATATCTCTTCATTAGCTTACCTATCTGACCTATTCTTACATGTAGCTATAAAGTGGGATTGGCCAGATGCAGAGTAATTTCAAACACTTAAAGAAATAATTTGCATTTAATATGGAGTCTTTCATGATTTTAGAATGGCTATGAAGCATTTTGGAACAATGAAGTACTCTTGAATACTGTCACTGTTGTAATGTAGGAACTGTAACTCTTAATTCGTGCACAACAAGTTGATAAATGACTAAATCGGCTGCTTTTTTTAGTACTGTTGGTTGAGTGATAAATATTGATCAGGGACAACTCCCCTGCTTTTCCCCAAACTCTTACATCCACCCGAGAGGGAAGATTTAACATCTCATCCAAAAGACAGCTCCTCGGACATTGGAGCACTCCTCCCTTATCCACCTGTAATCTGCATTGTTCAAATGAAAAAAGCCCCAGTTTTCAAATCAGTCACTTCATTGCAATATTTAAACCAGATGGATTTTGATAAACCTGTCCACACAGTAGCAACAGCCTGGAGTAACCGGTTGTTCACATCAGAATTGAGGGACTACCGTGCTGGTTCCTCATACTTGGCAGCATACCAGTGAATATACCCAATATATTGCATCAGCTTTCTTTCTATACTATGGGGCTCAAAACAGCACACAATCCTCCCCCTGAGGGCTTACCAAGATCTTTATACATGTTAGAATATTCAATTATGTGAAAAGAACTGTGTAAATATAAGTAGTTGTTGATTGTGAATATGATAGTGGTTGATGATAAGGGCTATAGGAAAGCACATCGTGGTGGTGCTGTGGATAAGCTCAGTAGTGACACCAGGAGGTTCTCAATGGAACCAAAGCTATTTGTAAAGTAGCAGAGTGAAAAGAAAAAAAACTACAAATGTTGGAAATCTCATTTTAAAAACAGAAAATACTGGAAATGTTCATGGATGCCCACTATGGGTTCCAGCGGGGTCTTTTTGCCCCAAACCTCAATACAGTTTTGGTCCCAGACATGGGCATAAGAGAGCTGAATTT
This sequence comes from Carcharodon carcharias, assembly GCF_017639515.1. Lineage (NCBI taxonomy): Eukaryota > Metazoa > Chordata > Chondrichthyes > Lamniformes > Lamnidae > Carcharodon > Carcharodon carcharias. Next base: position 226,639,289 of record NC_054467.1, read on the forward strand.
GAGAGATGAGGTGAGAGTGACTGCCCTTAACATCAAGGTAGTATCTGACAGACTGTGGCATCAAAGGGCTCTAGTAAAATTGAAGTAAATGAGAATCGGAGGAAAATCCTCCACTGACTGGAGTCATACATGGCGCAAAAGAAGATGGTTGTGACCGTTGGAGGTCAATCATTTCAATCTTGGGATATTACTGCAGGAGTTCCTCAGGTAGTGTCCTTGGCCCAACCATCTTCAGATCCTTCATCCTTTTATCATAGGATCAGAAGCGGGGATGTTCACAAATGATTGCACGATGCTCAGCACCATTCAAGACTCCTCAAATACTGAAGCAGTCCACGTTCATATGCAGCAAGACCTGGACAACATTCAGGCTTAGGCTGAAAAGTGGCAAGTAACATTTGCGCCACACAAATGCCAGACAATGACCATCTCCGAGGGAGAATCTAACCATCGCCTCTTGACATTCAATGGCATTACCATCACTAAATCCTCCCACTCTCAACATCCTGGGGGTTACCATTGACCAGAAACTGAATTTGACTAGCTATATAAACACTGTGGCTACAAAAGGATGCCAGAGGCTGGGAATTCTGCAGCGAGTAACTCGCCTTCCTGATTCACTAAGCCTGTCTACATCCACAAGTCAGGAGTCTGATGGAATACTCTGCACTTGCCCGAATGAGTGCAGCTCCAACAACACTCAAGAATTTCAACAGCCTGTTTGATCGACACCCCATCCACCAATTTAAACATTCACTTCCTCCACTTCAGGTGCACAGTGGCAGCAATGTGCACTATATACAAGAGGCACTGCAGGAACTTATGAATGTTCCTTCGATAGCACCCTACAAATCTGCGATTTCTTTTCATCATTGGAATTCAGCTTTTTTGTCCTCCCAGAGACATTCGATGGGATTTCCCCCATTGGGAACACTGGGTTCTGGGAAATACTAATCAACAGAAAAAATGATGGCTAACTGGCCTTTGCGCAGAATGAACTTGATGCTGATAGCCCGACCTTTAGCAATGATGGTAAAATTGGGCCGGATTTTTGTATCACAAGAGAAATGCGAATCAGGTCGTGAAATGCTGATCTTAGTTTCTTTTTAACTGAAGAAGCAATTTTTCTCTGCCTTCCTAACCCCGTGCTGTTTTCATGTGGTCTTTTGATGGGTCAGGAAGGCCTTGGGTACAAAACACAAACTCATCCCTTCCAAAGTCGAGGTCTGCATTTCAAGGATCAGAGGAAAATTGTATTTCCTCCCGTGCACTATTTTCGTGTGCTGGCACAAGTTTGTTAAACCCTAAAAAAAAACAAGCCTTCTTGAGAGTTCATGGTCACTGGAGGAAGCCTGGTGAGGTGTCAGCAACATTCTAAAATGCTTTCATACCTTTGAATGTCACCATTAGATGCTGTATTGTAGTGTAGGTGTGTTTTTAAAGCAGTGATTCATCATAGGGCTTTATCCTGCAAAGGTTAAGTTGACCATTACAATGACAACCATTGTGTTAGTGTTGACATGCATTATAGTATTTTTTTCCTTTGGAAAAATGGCCATAATGCATTCAGAAATATAGAAACCATCCTTGTAATGTTTAGTGCTGGTCTTTATATATACAGGCAACTCTGACAGCAGGAAAGCATTCCCTTTGTTTTGAAATGTTTTTTTTTTTTAAAAAACAAGCACCTGCTCTCCTTTAATGATTGACAGGCAACCTGCTTTGAAATGGAGAAGACATCATGGCCAGGAATGGGGGGTGGGGGGGTGCAATTAAGGCCCGCCCAGCGTGATGCACACCCGGAAGCGCTGTACGCTCCCTATGCGGGCGGAAAGGGATCCCTGAGTGGTTCCCTGTGCTCTTTCGCGCATGCACACAAAAAAGTACAGAGAGCTTCAGTCTTTCAGTCTTAACCTTTAAAATAAAGGATTTTTAAACTTTTAAAACATGTCCCCTCATATGACACTATCACATGAGCCGGGACATATCAAAGAATAAATTTATAAATTTTTATTAGATTTTAAAACAGCTCATGAAATCTTATCCCGCCCATGGATGAGGTTTCATGAAAAATGCAAAAGCTGCCTGGGCTCTTCGCCTGCCCGTCAACCTTAAGGTTGAACGGGCAGCTCATTAAATTGAGTTAATTAGTTTTTAACAGGCCTTAATAGGCCTTTGACAGTTCGGCGAGCATGCAACTGAGTCAGCTGTGTGCCCACCGAACTGACAATCTAAATGACGCCCAGTGACATCAGGACACACCGCGTGTCATTTTATGTGTCGGCGAGTGGGCTCTGCCCCCTGCTTGCCAATGGGAAAATGCTGCCCCATCTGTTCTTTCAGTTTCAGACTTTGGATTTTGATTGCTGAGGCCATTATTAATGCTTGGCTGAATTCCAAATTGACACTGCTGCTCACTGGAGTGACATTGCAGTTTTACTAGGTTATAATAACTTACTCTGCCTTTGATATGATTTCAGAGTACATGGTTGTTAATGACCACTTAAAGGGTTAACTTTTTTCCTATGTAGAAGTCTTTTTTTTGCATTATCAATGGCAGCAATTGAATTAGAGTTTTATTAGATTGTCACTGGTTGAATCTTTTTCGACAGTTTAAGAGAATTTCCATTGCTATTGCATGGTTTCTGAGGATTGTACACGGTGGATACTGGGGGAGTGGCCATGGAGGAAATGTCAGCATCATGATGGGGAATGCAGGTAGTATGGGGTTCTGAGGGGGCATGGAGGGAAAGTGGGTTGGCGTGGGGATCTGAGAACACATGAAGGTGGCATGGGGAACCTGGGGGGAAAGGAAGGGTCATGGGCTGGCATGAGTGATCTGAGTGGGGGGGGCAATGGCTGGCAGGGGGATTGAGGGGATGAAAGCTGAGGTTTAGGGGTGAGATGATGTTGAGGACCTACAATCCTCCCACACTCTTATCATGGCTCGCAAGATGCACTGCAGATCCGAACCCTGTATGAGAAAAAACCCCTGGCATTTCAGCTCGGAATGTAGATTCTATCTCAATCAGACAAGCCATGATTGCAGTAAGCGAAATCAATGTTAGGATAAAAGTCCCATTCACATTGACATCAAAAATATTGGCCATAGCTTTTTTGACTCTGTGAAGCACTTTGGGATGTATTACTATGTTAAGGATGGTGTTGTTATCATGTCTCAATGAGGTTAGAGTGTGTATCCAGTCCCTTTTTGAAATGAAGAGAATTATGTGTTGGCATGTGATATATTTCAAAAGTAGGTGCGCTTGGTCTAGTGTTCTAACTTATTCCTGACCATGTTATATTTACCTAAAAATTGAACAGCAGAGGGTGCAGCCTGTATTGTGGGGCACGCGATACCCTTACGGGAGGACCGTTGATGCTGAACCCATGCACATACCTAGTCCGAAAACATAAAAATGTGGCGATTTGAGATGTGACAGGTCTCTTGTCCATCAGTTGCTGTATATTTGAAATTCTAACCAACCTGATAAAGCTTGTGGATGAAAATTGAAACCGGGAACTTTCAGAGGAATTCTGAGTGCTGCGGCGGACTAGTACTTGATGAATATGAAACTCAGTCAGATACGGGAGTGAGTTTACATCTGTTTGAAAATATCAGCCCAGAAACCATTAGGATGGTGTCTGGTGGAAAGATGGAGACTGATGACTTTTTTTAAAAACGTACAATTTATTCTGATTGCAGTTTCTTGAGATGCAGGACTGCGAGCGAATACATACCATGCGTAATGCCATGTGGGTACATGCCAATCAGCTCTCCCAGGAGTGCGTGGCCAGTGATGAGGTAAGATGTTATTGCTTTCTCATCCATTTCAGATCCTTTCTTTGCTCTGTCTTTATTTTTAAAATTCCTCACCCGCATGAGATGCATAATTTCTTGCCCACCTTAATGAAAAGACAGACAGCTGACTTACTCCTTGAAAAGCATGTTGCTATAAACTTTTCAGGAGACTTGCCTTCATGCTGCTGTTAGATCCTTGGCTGCAAGGTGGGAGGAAGCGAGAAAGGGTCAGAATGAATCCTATAAGTGGCGATAAATGACATGCCAGCAAGATGATTATGTTGGTGTGTTTTCAGCTTGGAATTCAGACCAATCTATTTTTTTCTTCTGATCCTCCTTCATCTTTTTGCTTCATCCTTTAGATGTATGAAGAAATACGAAAGGTGCTGGAACAGTGTAACATACAGAAAGACCTTGAATTCTTCATAGACTTGAAAAGGACTGGTGACACTCCACCAGGTAGCAAGAGGCCGTGGTACAACACCTCATAATAGATACTATGCATTCCTGTTAGAGTTTGTGAAAACTGTTGAGCACACTCCAGGCTTAGCTTGTATAATAAAACCAATTGCTGATTCCAAACACCACCCCCCCACCACCCCCACCCCCCCAACCACCACCACCCCCCTACCCCAATCCAGTTGGTCCAAGATGAATCGCTGAACCTTTTGGTCAGATTCAGGTATTTATGGATGAACCCATCACTTTGGCTAAGGTTACAGGCTGCAAGTCTCTGTTCTAAGCCGTGTATCCTCCACAGAGAGGGAACAAAAAGTGGAGATTCACCCACAATGTCTGGTCTGTTGATTGATGTTGACAGAGGCCTGGAAGCAGATATGAGAGCAAGACTGTTTGAAATAGGGTTTTCCAGAAAGCACTTCTGTAAGCAAGTGGGGAAAGATAACATTATTTTTTGGATTTTAATAATGAGCTGTATTTTATTCCATTTGTTTTATTCAGCCTCCATTCCATATGAGAATTACTACACTGGGCAGAGAGGGCCACCTCCGAACCGGGCTCCAGTCAACCCAAGGTGAGAGCTATAAATAGCAAGTAAAGAAAAGAGCTCCACACTTCAGCATTGCTTATTCCCTCTGATTAGGTTCCTCAGTCTGTATATCCTAAGATGGGAGGAAGGAAACCTCATAAAATCAGACTCTCACCTCATAAATGAAATGAGTGTCAAAAGTGAGAGCTTTGGACGTATTGTTTAGAGTACAAAATCTCCTTGGAATTGAATATATATCTCATCCTATCTCGCTTTCAAACTGCAAACTGACCAAGGTTTGGGAAAATAATTTTCAATTGACGGTGCAGGATCTGTAATGGTGTGAAGTTAGTGCAGGATCTGCGATGGTGGGAAGTTGGTGCAGGATCTGCGATGGTGGGAAGTTGGTGCAGGATCTGCGATGGTGGGAAGTTGGTGCAGGATCTGCGATGGTGGGAAGTTGGTGCAGGATCTGCGATGGTGGGAAGTTGGTGCAGGATCTGCGATGGTGGGAAGTTGGTGCAGGATCTGCGATGGTGGGAAGTTGGTGCAGGATCTGCGATGGTGGGAAGTTGGTGCAGGATCTGTGATGGTGGGAAGTTGATCCAAAACGCAGAAAATGAAAGCTTAGTTGCAAGTTTTGGTAAAGGAACAGAGAGCAACATACATAGAGGTGTAGCCTTCATTTCATAATTCAGTCATGATGAGATCTAATTAATTAATATCGTAACAATGGATTGATATAATTGGCTGTTTATTCCAAAGTTATTTTGTGTTTGTGGGAAAGAAATAACTTAGTCTTCCTTTCTTTTCTTCAGACGTATGCCTCCGCCAAGTCCTGACAATTCAGCATGTAAGTAGCTATCCCTACACAATTAATAAATTATATTAGAGACAAAGCAATCAAAGGTATTTAGACATTAATTCGGTTCTCTGTGAGCTGTTTTTAGGCCTCACCCTTATACTTTATTATTTCGAAAATGGGGTTTATATTGCAGGTATGGTGAGGCAATGGATGGTCTTTGGCTTTACAAAAGCGTGTGTTATCAGTTCTGCTGTAGATTTTAAGCAGGAAAAAGATGCACTGAGAACCCAAGAGATCTGTTAGCAATCAAAGCATTCCACCCACGGGAATAAGAAGTTGACAAAACCTGCTAGAATGATTTGATCACATAAGTGTCCACAGCAAGAGTTGTTTCCGGTAGTCTCATGCTGTCAGTTGTGTATTACGTTAACAATTTTTCAACAGTATTCTTTACGATTCTAGTTTTGACACCACACTCTCAGCTGTGCCATTTCAATTTCACGGAAGCATGGCCTGGTGTTGTTTCAGTACTTCTTAAAGGGATAAAGAGAAAAGTAATTAATTAAGAGGCTGCAAGTAAAATCAGAATATGCTTTGAATACTCGCATGGTCACCATCCTTGGAGAGAGACAATGTTACAGGTCATCCAGCTGAAATATCAATGGTTTTTCTCTCTCCACAAATGCTGCCTGACCTGCTATGTGCTTTTTGTTTATTTCACATTTCCAGCATCTGCAGTAATTTGCTTTTATTTGTGAGACAACAGATTTTGCCTTCAGTTGTTGCTTTATGTATCTTCTCAGACAGGAAATGATCCACTGGCTTCTTTGTTTATTCTCTCACTGCAGATGAGCCACAATATGCTACAGTTGGAGAAAATGATTACAGATTTATTCGGCACCACTAGCAGTGTAAGTTCTTCAAATGTTCCTGTTTTCTCTGATTTTTTTCTCTCTTTCCTATGGTAGTAACCATTGTTTCTTTCTGGTCTCCCAAATGGTTATTCTTAATGTGTGAGTCTAAACCATGAGCATCAACAGCCTGTTAAATGAGGGGATCAGCAGAGATTAATCCCTATCTGACCCATACTTTACCAGCAGGAATCACTCAATAGGAATCAAGCATGGGCCTAGAACAGAATCTGTGGAACACCATCAGTCATGTTGTCCAATACATTAGTCACAAGCCACGTGCAGCTAAGTGGGAATCCAGATGTGGCTTGTTGTATTTTGGGTAGTAAATAACTAATTTAGAGACACCGTTTTGGGCATGTGATCTCAACAATCACATTCTCATGGTATGTGCTTTAACCTTTTTGGCAAAATGGTAATCCAAAAAGCAGAGTGTGCAAGTGAAAACGTCAGACTTGAACACCATGGAAACATCAACATCTCTGATCACCGAGAGAAGAGCTGTCAGCGGGCACAGTTTGGCCAACTGGAATGACCTCTGCAGGCCAGCAGAAGAAAGCAAGGACAACCATTAACTCACAGCTCCGAATGGACATGTCATTGGCAGTGGGTATCGGTCTGTTACATTGTGCACAGCAACACTCACAGCAGTCTTTCTGACATCAAAGTACCACTCGTAACCGCTGGACTATAAACCTGCAAGCTGCATTAAGATGCTTTGTGTCTGTTGAATTCATTTCAGAATTCCAAGCTTTGGCGAAAAAGACCACAAAGATTCACACTGAATGGTAGTAGATGCTTATTAAGTACACCTGGAATGTGGTTATAATAGCGTTGCCAGATCTGTGGCTAATCATCATTTTCCATTGGATAGCACTGCATTATTAATTGCCCGTACAATGAGCTTTTCCATTTTTACCTCTCGTTTTCTAATATCAAGGAAGTTTCTATTCAGCTAGTTCATTAAATATTAATTCGATGAGCCCTAATCTCATTTAAATGCCTTACAAGGAACTTTATTACGTGCCTTTTGAAAATCCAAGTAATTTACATTTACTGGCTGGCCAGTAGATTCTTTGAAGAATTGAAATTGGAAGTATCAGAAATGACCTAATGCTTCTGTTGGTTGTTATTCTTTCACAGGATGTGGGCATTGCTGGCTAGGCCAGCATTAATTGCCCTAGAGAAGGTGGTGGTGTCCTGCCTTCTTGAACCACTGCAGGCCATGCGGTGTAGGTACACCCACAGTGCTGTTAGGGAGGGAGTTGCATGCGGAGGATTTTTTCTGTTCTCTTCTCCCCTGCTGCAAGCACTAGAAGCTAACCAAAGATGGACCTATGTATCTTTTGACCTTAACTTATTCAACAAATCTATAGGTTATTTCTTAATTTATTGCCCTTGAATGTCATTGAATTTAGTGATCACCTCCAACAATACCTAAAGAGATTATCTGTTATTATCTCATTGACATTTGTAGGATTTTGCTAGGTACAGATTGGCTGCTACATTTCCTATATTACAACAAAAACTACAATTCATAATTACTTCATTGGATGTAAAGCATTTCGAGGCATCCTGAGGTCATAAAAGGCATGATAGAAATGCAAGTCTTTCTTTCTTTCTAATTGTCACTAAAACTAACTTGTTTAAGTCATCACCTGTACCATTTAAAGCCAGATGTCACCATTTCTATTGCTTTGCTGACTTTCTCTTCCTTACTTTGGATATCAGTTGTCACTGTACTTTGCCACCTCATCAGATACATTTCTTTGCCTTGTAGCTATTTAAGGGTATACTTTTTGGAACTTTGAGTAGCTGTCTTCATTTGCAAGTTGTTCATACTTTTTTTTTTGCAAAAATATACTTTATTCATAAATCTTCAAAAACATTTTGAACCATTTCAAATCACCATTACAAAAATACAATCAGGTTCAACTTTTACAACATGAATCACAAGGTGTATCAGAACAAACAATGAATATTACATTCATTGGCAGACATTCATTTTAATCTGTACAGCCTGAGGGGCTCTTTACAGTTCCCAGCCCCCCAGTGCACTGTGGCAGAAAGGTCTTAGGCAGCGAACCTTCCCCATTGCGCCTTTGCGGCGGCTGCCCCAAGCTTAACTGTGTCCCTCAGCACGTAGTCCTGGACCTTGGAATGTGCCAGTCTGCAACACTCGGTCGGGGACAACTCTTTGCGCTGGAAAACCAAGTTTCGGGCAGACCAAAGAGCGTCTTTCACCGAGTTGATGATCCTCCAGCTGCAGTTGATGTTTGTCTCGGTGTGTGTCCCTGGAAACAGCCCGTAGAGCACAGAGTCCTGTGTCACAGAACTGCTCGAGATGAACCTCAACAGAAACCACTGCATCTCTCTCCAGACCTTCTTCGCAAAGACACAATTTACAAGGAGGTGAACAATGGTCCCTTCCCCACCACAGCCACCTCGAGGGCAACGTGCAGAGGGGGTGAGACTCCTGGCATGTAGGAAGGATCTTACAGGGAGGGCCTTTCTCACCACCAGCCAAGCTACATCTTGGTGTTTGTTGGAAAGTTCTGGTGATGAGGCATTCTGCCAAATGACTTTGTCAGTCTGCTCAGGGAACCATCCCACAGGATCCACCCTCTCCTTTTCCCTCAGGGCCTTTAAGACGTTACGTGCCGACCACTGCCTGATGGACTTGTGGTCAAAGGTGTTTCTCTGCATAAATTTTCCCACGAGGGACAGGTGGTACGGCACGGTCCAACTACTTGGAGCGTTCCGTGGCATCGTGGCCAGACCCATCCTTCGCAACACCGGGGACAGGTAGAACCTCAGCATGTAGTGACACTTGGTGTTTGCATACTGAGGGTCTACGCACCGCTTGATGCAGCCGCACACAAAGGTGGCCATCAGTATGAGGGCGATGTTGGGCACGTTTTTTCCCCCTTTATCTAGAGGCTTGTACATCGTGTCCCTGTGGACACGATCCATTTTCGACCTCCAGATAAAGCGGAAGATGGCTCGGGTGATCGCCACCACACACGAGTGTGGAATGGACCAGACCTGCGCCACGTACAGCAACAGCGAGAGTGCCTCACACCTAATGACCAGGTTCTTACCCGCAATGGAGAGGGAGCGTCGCTCCCACATGCCCAGTTTCCTTTTCACCATAGACACTCGCTCCTTCCAGTTTCTAACGCATGCCCTGGTCCCTCCGAACCATATCCCCAGCACCTTCAGGCCATCAGCCCTGACAGTGAAGGGGACAAAGGATCGGTCAGCCCAGTTCCCAAAGAACATGGCCTCACTCTTCCCACGATTTACCTTGGCTCCCAAGGCCAGTTCAAGCTGGTCGCAGATGTGGATAAGTCTGTGCACTGACAGCGGATCCGAGCAGAAAACGGCGACATCATCCATATACAGGGAGACTTTGATCTGAGTGCCTCCACTACCTGGGATCGTCACTCCTCTTATGCCCGGATCCTTCCTGATGCAAGTTGTTTGTACATTATGTTACACTTTGCAGTTCAGTTATAATTATCTTAAGATCTTGGAACTAACTGTGAGATCTGCCTAATCCATCCCATTTTTTCATAGTACTATCTCTTGGGGTATTATGCACAGTTCTGTTCTGCACTTATAAAAAGGATATAGAGGCACTGGAGAAGGCGCAGAAATGTTTACTAGAATATGAGAACTGAAAGGGTGTAATTATCAGGAAAGGCTGAACAGTCTTGGGGCTCTTTTCTCTAGCAATGCGAATACTATTGTGGCTACAAAAGAAGGTCAGAGGCTGGGAATTCTGCTGAGAGTAACTCACCCTCTGACTTCCCCAAGCCTGCCCACCATGTTCAAAGCACAAGTCAGGAGTGTGATGGAATACTTCCCACTTGTCTGGATGAGTGCAGCTCCAACAAAACTCAAGAAGCTTGACACCATTCAGGATAAAGCAACCTGCTTGATTGGCATCCCCATCGACCACAATGAACATTCACTCCCTCAACCATCAATGCACAGTGGCAGCAGTGTGAACCATATACAAGAAGCACTGCAGCAATTTGCCAAGACTCATTTGTTAGCAGCTTTCAAACCCGTGGGCTCCACCATATAGGACAAGGGCAGCAGATGCATGGGAACATGGGCACAAGTTCCCCTCCAGGCTTCAGTGGAGCCATTCCTCCACTGTCGTTAGGTCAAAATCCTTGATCTCTCTCCCTACCTGCAATGTGGGTGCACCTACACCACATAGACTACAGAAGGTAGCTCACCATCACCTTCTCAAGGGCAATTAGGGATGGGCAATAAATGCTGACCTAGCCAGGGGCACCAACATTCCATGAACAAATAAAATAAATACTAAGGGGATGACCTGATAGGTGTCTTCAAGATTGTGAAAGGGTTTTATAGAGTTGATGTAGAAAAGATGTTTCCACTTGCTCAAGTTTATGTAGTGTGGGGGTCCAGCCAGGAGAACATTGGAGTAGTCAAGTCTGGAGGTAAGAAAGTGTTAAGTTATTATTGTTCTTATTATAAGTTATTATCGTTATTATCAGTAAAATTAGGAAATCCCAGGGCATCAATTAAAATTTGCAAGGGATCCCTGAGAAAGCATCATTTGTGCTGCCATAGAATACAACCAATTTTTACAAAGAAATAGGAACAGGAGTAGACCATGTGGCTCCTCAAGCCTGCTCGCCATTCAGTACAATAATGGCTGGTGTTTTTCTTCAACTCCACTTTCCTGCTCAGTCCTCATATGCTTTAATTCCCTGAGAAACCAAAAATATGTCTACCCCAGCCTTAAATATATTCAACGATGGAGCATCCACAACTCTCTCGTACAGAGAATATCAAAGATTCACAACCCTTTGAGTAAATAAATTTGTCCTCATCTTAGCCCTAAATGATCATCTCCACATCTTGAGACTGTGTCCCCATGGCCTAGATTCTCCAGCCAGGGGGAAAAAACGTCTCCATGTCAAGCCCCTTCAGTATCTTGTATGCTTCAATAAGATCATCTTGAGACAGTATAGGCCCAATTTACTTAGCCTCTCATCACAGAACAACTTTCTCATCCCAGGAACATATCTAGTAAATTTACAGCACAGAAACAGACCACTTACTCCAACTAGTTTATACTGCACATGAGCCTCTTCTCAACTGACTTCCTCTCAGCCCATCAGTATAATTATCTATTCCTTTATCCCTCATGTATTTAACCCTTAAATGCAGCTAATCTCCAGTATAGCCATAGGCGAATCTTTCAACCAGTTCAAACTCTGAAATTTGTGGTGGTTCCTCCTAGAATCAAACAAAATTCCATGTTAGTGGTGTAACATTACCAGTTATAGATGTAACATCTAATTTAAGTTATTCAACCCTGATCACTTGTATCCACAGATTGGAGATCTCGAAGATCAGATCTCGGCAGCAAAAATACCAATGGATGCTCGGCAAAGTTAGGGCAGTGGACAGTCTCTTCATCAAGGAATGGAAGATCGTTTGAAGACTGTAGCTTACCTGTTTAAGGAATACAGCTGTTGCTGCCAGGATTAATATATTTTCATTTTTATATCTCTCTGTCACCTTGACATATCAATGATATCAAATCCTGTTGTGATCACAATCAGCACTAGGATGGAATTATGATTTCAACTTTGGTTTCATCTTTTTCCCCCCATGTCAAACCATATGGTTAACCCAACAAAGACCTGCTTACCTGATGGCTCAGCTGGTTAAGTCTGAGTAACTGAGGCATACAGACAAGAAGGAAGCCAATAAATCTCCAATCTGTGATGCTGGCTAGTCTCAGGTGGCATGGAGGTAAAGGCGCAAAGACAATTGAGGCCATTGACAGAGTCATTTAAGTAATTAAAGGACCTGCCCGTCCAACCTTAATGTTGGCAGGCAGGCCAGGAGCCCTGGCGGGCATTAGAAAAAGCATGAAAACTCATCCACGGGCAGGATGAGGTTTCATGTATGTTTTTTAAAAATTTAATTAAAGTGTTTTTAAAAGTTATGGACATGTCCCAACTCATGTGACAGTGTTACATGAGGGGACATGTCAGGGAATTTTTTTTCTAATTTTAATATTTTTTTACAGTGGAGCCAACCTCCCTGAGGCAGCACTTAGCCTCAGGGAGATGAGTGAGCTTTTTCATGCGCATGCGCGAAAGAGAGCACTCTCGAGTTTAGGGATTCCCCCACCTCGCCTTCACAGGGAGTGCATAGCACTTCTGAATGGACGTCACGCTGCCCGCACATGTAAAATGGCGACGTGCCCCCAATTGGGGGCGCCGACCAGAGGCGCGCCTCCGCATGCCTGCATTTCAATGCCCCCCCCCACCCCCCAGTGGGAGGAAAATTCTGCCTCTAGTTACTGTTGGTTTCCATTTCTTAATTCACTTGTCACTGGCTGGCTTGGGTTACTTTTTCTTTCTTTTTTGATGTTTCCAGTTCCCTTCCTGTACTTATTCTCACTTACAGCTCACTAGGTCATTTCAGAGTCAACTACATATTGTGGGACTGAAGTCATATCAGCTCAGGTAGGAATGGTATGGTCCCTTCTCTGAAAGACGTTAATGAACATGTTGGGTTTCAAGACAATACAGTGGTTTTCAAGGTTATTTCCTGATTCTTGCCCATGAATTAACATATTTATTGAATTCAGTTTCACAACTTGGTGGAACTCATGACCTCTGGATTACTAGTCCTTTGCCATAAGTACTAGACTGCCACACATCCCAGAATGTATAGGATGGAGAAATGGTGTCATCTCTGATTGTGTTCAACCTCTTCCTTAAAAGGCTCCTATTGCTCAGCTATCCAGAGTAGCTGGAACGATGCAGACCAGTGAAGTCCCAGGTTCAAGCTCTTGTCAGTGACAAGCTAGCTGCTTTTAGCCTGGAACAGCAGGTGAGATTTCAGTAATTGACCTCAGCATCATTGGGCTCAGGAGAGAAGAGTTGGGCACAATTCCTGACTCTCTGGGCACCTCCTCTGAGAAGTGCATGCATCGCACTGATGAGCTGGGGATCTAAACTCAAATTGCGATGCTGTCCATGGACGAACAGCCTTATGATCTGCTTAATCACAACTCGCACTGTGAACCCACACCCCAGCAAGGAAGGATCACTTCTTCAAGGCTATGAGAGAAAATCAATAAGGTAGAGGGGAAAATTTTTTTTAAAAAAGGCTTCGGAGTAGATCATCACGATCTCAGATGCAGGAGTTCTGTTATCTTCAAATAAAATAAAAGTATAATTAATAGAATCTTACAGCAGGAGGAGGCCATTAGGCCCACCATACCTATGCCATTCCTTTGCAAGATTTATCCAGTTATGCCCAGACCCCTGTTGTTTCTCTCTGGCCCAGCAATGTTTTTTTTCCAAGTATATATCTAGTTCCCTTCTGTGAAAGTCATTGTTGGATCTGCTTCCACTATCCTTTTAGGCAGTGAGTTCCAGATCATAATTTGCTGCAGAAAAATAGATCTTATCTCCCCACCGATTATTAACCCTCCTGCTAGTGAAGAGTTTTTCTCTATGTACTCTACCAAAACCATTCATAATTTTAAACAGGTCTGAGGAGAATAATCCCAGCTCCTCTAGTCTCACCACATGCCTGAAGTCCATCATTGGCAGTGCCTTTCTAGTAAATCTCCTCTGCATCCTCTGTGAGGTATCGAGGGATATGGAGGAAAGACGGACAAATGAAGTTGAAGTGCAGATCCACCAAGATTGAGCTGAAAGGAGGAACAGGCTTGATCGGCTAAATGTCCTGCTCCTGATCGTATGAATGATAGGAATTACTACCCAGAAACAGAAACCCAGCCTAGCCAGTCCATACTGGTGTTGAAGCAACGCTCCCGATTAGCTGATGAGGTAATACCAATGTGTATTTTTCCCATTTTATATTGCTCTACTTGTGTCAGTCTGGCCTCCACAAGAATGCTGAAACCAATATCAGTAAGGTACAAAGCAGACTTGGGGCTGCATTTTATGTGCCACTGGTGGATGTGTTTTTGGCAGGTGGGCATGTAAAATAGGGTGGGTGCGGGTGCCCATCCCACCCCCTTCCCGCCCACCCCTGAGCTCACCCCATAATATTGGGTGGGCGCTGGGTTAGTCGGGCGCCGAAATCAGCAGCCCACCTGCCACATTTAAATAAATAATCAAGGGTCAATTGGGCTTGTTAACAAGTCAATTGACCCGATAATACTCTGCCCCCATGCCATAAAAAGCTTGGCTTGGGCAGTCGGGTGGGAGTGGCCAGGCTGTTTTTTTTTGGTTAATCTTTTTTAAAGGGTGGGAAGAAAGGAGGGTATTATCTTCAGGGGGTACCCTTTGTGGATCATGGGGCAGCCCCCCTAAGATAGTAACCCCCCTTTCTTCCTACTTGCCTGCTCAATTTAACACACCACCCCTGGTCATCCACTGGCTTCACTGGCTGGGCCAGCATTTATTGCCCATCCCAAGCTGTCCTTGAGAAGGTGGTGGTGAGCTGCCTTCTTGAACCACTGCAGTCTATGTATGTACACCCACAGTGCTGTTAGGAAGGGAGTTGCAGGATTTTGACCCAATGACACTGAAGGAATGGCCATATATTTTCAAGTCAGGCTAGTGAGTGACTTCGAGGGGAACTTCCAGGCGGTGGTGTTCCCATCTATCTGCTGCCCTTGTCCTTCTAGATGGTAGTGGTCATGGGTTTGGAAAGTGCTGTCTCAGGAGCCTTGGTGAATTCCTGCAGTGTATCTTGTAGATGGTACACACACAGCTGCTACTGTGTATCGGTGGTGGAGGGAGTGAATGTTTGTGGATGTGGTGCCAATCAAGCAGGCTGCTTTGTCCTGGATGGTGTCCGGATTCTTGAGTATTATGGGAGCTGCACTCATCCAGGCGAGCGGGGAGTATTCCATCACACTCCTGACTTGTGCCTTGTAGATGGTGAACAGGCTTTGGGGAGTCAGAAGGTGAGTTACTCATCGCGCGATTCCCAGTCTCTGACCTGCTCTTGTAGCCACAGTATTTATATGACTAGTCCAGTTCAGCTTCTGGTCAATGGTAATGCCCAGGATGTTGATAGTGGGGGTTTCAGTGATGGTAATGCCATTGAACATCAAGGGGCAATGATTGGATTCTCTGTATTTTGTTGCTCTCAGAGCTCTTGAACTGCCAATCGCATTGCAGGATGGATTCCAAAGTATTAACAACATAAAAACAGCACACAGCTTAAACGATGCTCCAGCAGTTTTTCTGGATAAATTTAAGGAAAGACTTGCACTTACGAAACACCTTTCACAACCTCCGGATGTCCCAATGTACTTTACAGTTATTTGGAAGTGTAGTCACTGTTGTAATATGGGTATGTGGTAGCCAATTTCTGCACAGCAAGCTTCCCCAAAATCAATGAAATAGTTGACCAGACAATCTATCGTAGTGATGTTGGTCAAGGGGTAAATATTGGTCGGGGACACTGGGGAAAACTCCCCTATTCTTCTTCCAGTAGGGTCATGGGATCTAAGAGGGAAGACAGGCCCTCAGTTTAACATCTCACTCAAAAGAAGGCAACTCCCACAGTGCAGTACCTCCCTCAGTGCTACACTGGAGTGTTAGCCTGGGTTACGAGTTCAAGTCCCCGGGTTGGGGTTTGAGCTCACATACTACTGCCTCGAGAAGCCCGAGTGCTACTAACTGATCAAAACTATTTTTCACTGCATCATTGAATATAATAAGAGGGAAATGATATGGAATAGGCATAAAAATAGCGACAGCACTGCTGCCTGTACTCCTATCCCTGCAATATAGACGGTTGCAAAGAGTTAGAGATGTCTTTGGGGATTAATTTAAAAAGAAAGTGAAACTTTTTAAACTACAGTCAACTTATTTACATAGTTTTCTGTTTTGCAGAGAAAAATTCTTCAAATTTTAGGGGTAGGGAGAAAAGACCCAGCTGATAAGAAAATAGAGCAGAACAGCGAATCAGTTGGTCAAAGTTTCTCAGAAATGCAAGGAGCTACGTCAAAGAATAAGCTAGTGAATATTGGGACTGTCATAATTCCAACATGCTACACTACTCATTAAATCTCCAGGGACTCTTGGCACAGGACAAACACTTGACATTTCTTCTTGAGTTTGGAATGTTAACTGTCATCTAGTAATAGGGCTGCCATTTTTTAAATATTCATTCTCAGAACATGGGTGTCACTGGCAGGTCTGGTGTTTATAGCTCAAGTGGGTGACACTGACAAGGCCCAATTTATTGCCCAACTCTTACTGCCCAATTTATTGCCTTAAGGGCATTAAGAGTCAACCAGTGCGCATTCTGGCACTGGAGCCCCATTAGGCTGGACTGGGTAAAAGGGTACAGTCAAATAATAATAACTCATGAACTACAACTACAATGAATGTTCCTTCATTATTTTCTTGGTACAGTTGCTGGCTAAGCATATTTTTTATTTATTTTGCAAATGTTATAATAAAGAAATAGGACGGTTTTGTTAGATAGTCAATTGTAATTTTTACTACATACCAATTATTTTTTTGCTTGAGACTTGGCTACTAGATAATACTGCACTGTGTAACCAAAATAATTAACTGCTTGTATTTAATTTAGATTATGAAATTAAAGTTTTGAAGAAAAATGCTGCATGTGCTTTACTGATAGATTCTTGGGTCTAGGTCTTGACTGTGTGATTGTGTAAAATGGCTGATTGTGAACTGGCAGCACATTTTACATCTCTCTTAAAACAAGGGAGATTTAAAATGGGTCAGTGATTCACTGTCATCCATTTTACATGATCATGCAGTCAAGATCTATCCTTTAAATCTTTAAATAGTGGTATTTCCAGTAGCTTAAAAGGCACCAACTCCATGAAAAACCATTTGCCAAATTAAGAAAGATTTGTGTGCAGATATCAGGAGAGGAGAGTGTGAGAGGAAGACTCAAGGCAGGCAGTCAGCAGCAGCTAGAGGAGAGTGTTAGAGGAGGACCCTGGGACAGGCAGTCAGCAGCAGCTAGAGAAGAGTGCGAGAGGAGGACCCTGGGACAAGCAGTCAGCAACAGCTAGAGAAGAGTGCAAGGGGCGGACCCTGGGACAGGAAGTCAACAGCACCTAGAGGAGAGTGCGAGAGGAGGACCCTAGGACATGCAGTCAGCAGCACCTAGAGGAAAGTACGAGAGGAGCTATAAAAACAACGCGAGTAGCAGCGAGAGTTTGAGAGCAGAGGTGACTGAGGTCAGTGAGGAGGGAGAAGGTTCTCCTTTCCTTTTCTACCTTTCCTCAGAAAGAAGACTGGTGGCCTTGGTAAGTAGAAGTTGGTGAGTAAATTAGAAGAGTGTAATTTTTTAAACAAGTAGCTATATTTAATGTCATGTAAGGGAAGTAG
The DNA here is from genome assembly GCF_017639515.1 of Carcharodon carcharias. Classification (NCBI taxonomy): domain Eukaryota; kingdom Metazoa; phylum Chordata; class Chondrichthyes; order Lamniformes; family Lamnidae; genus Carcharodon; species Carcharodon carcharias. The sequence goes on from NC_054467.1 coordinate 226,657,164, forward strand.
AGTTAAGACATGGCAGGGCAGCTCAGTCAAGTGCAGTGTGTGTCCTGTAATATGTGTGAATATTCACCGGGCAGTCCAAGAGAAGTCAGCTGTTAGAGCAGGAGTCCCCTGGGGTCTCGCTCACAAGTCACTATTCCATTTTGGAAACTGGTGAGGGCGCTGGTTCTTTAGAGGAGTGCAGTCAGAGCCAAGTTTGTGGCACCACAAGTGGTTCGGCTGTACAAGAGGGGAGGAAGAAGAAAGGAAGAGCTATAGTGATAGGGGATTCATTAGTTAGGGGAACAGACAAGTGTTTCTGTGGCCATACACATGACTCCAGGATGGTATGTTGCCTCGATGGTGCTAGGGTCAAGGATATCAGAGCAGCTGCAGGACATTCTTCTGGGGGACGGTGATCAGCCAGAGGTCATGGGTCCACATTGGTACAATGACTTAGGTAGAAAGGGGGATGTGGTCCTGCAATCAGAATTTAGGGAGCTAGGTATAAAATTAACAAGTAGGACCTCTAATGTAGTAATCTTTGGATTACTCCCAGTGCCATGTGCCAGTGAGTACAGAACTAGGAGGATAAGGCAGATGAATGTGTGGCTGGAAAGATGATGCAGGAGGGAAGGCTTTAGATTCCTGGGACTCTGGGGCTGGCTCTGGGGGAGATGTACAAAGCAGACAGGTTGCACCTGAACAAGACTGGGACTGAGTTCTTTGTGGGGCTTTAAACTAATTCAGCAGGGGTGTGAGAACTAGGAGAGAACATTAGAGAAGAAGGGTGCACAAAATACTGGGAAGGACAGACAGCATTAGTGGAGAGAATAGTAAGTTAATAGGTAATACTAGGGAGAAAGTAACAAAATCTAAATCAGGATTACTATGCATGTATGTGAATGCACAGAATATAGTAAATAAGATTGGGGAGTTACAGGCACAAAATCCATGCGGAAATATGATGTCGTGGCTCAAGGAAGGGCAGGACTGGGTGTTAAATATTCCCAGGTACAAAGTGTTCAGAAGAGATAGGAAAGGAGGAGGGGTGATGGTACTGGTTAATGAGAGCATTGCAGTGCTGGAGAAAGAGGATGTCCCAGAGGGTTCAAGGACAAAATCAATTTGGCTAAAGCTAAGGAACAAAAAGGATGCAATTACATTGCTCGGTGTAGTCTATAGACTGGCAACTAGTGAAAAGGACATAGAAGAACAAATCTGCAGAGAAATTACAGAGAGATGCAAGCTTTATAGTGTAGTTATAATGGGGGACTTTAATTACCCGAATGTAGACTGGGACAGTAGTAGTGTAAAGGGTGGAGAGGGGCAAAAACTCTAGACTGTGTTCAGGAAAATTTTCTACAGTAGTATGTGTCCAATCCAACAAGAAAATACGCACTGTTGGACTTGGTTCTTGGAAATGAGGTGGGCCAAGAAGGTCAAGTGTCAGTGGGGGAACCTTTGGAGACAGTGATCATTGTATTGTACATTTTAGGATGGATGATAGAAAACGATGATTGGCAATCCAGAATAAGAATAATTAACTAGATGAGAGCTGACTTCGATGGGACAAGAATGGAGCTGGGCCAGACAGACTGGAACGAAAGATTGGCGGGAAAAGCTGTAGCTGAACAATGGGATACCTTCAAAAAAGAATTGGTTTGGGCACAGTCAAAGATACATTCCATTGAAAGGGAAAGGCAGGGCAAACAAATCCAGAACTCCATGGATGAAAACGGAGATAGAAATTAAGATAAAGAGGAAAAAGTGTGCTTATGACAAGTGTCAGGTAGAAAATACAATTGAGAACCAAAAGGAATACAGAATGATCAGAGGGGAGGTGAAAAGGCATATTAAAGAAGCAAAGAGGGATTATGAGAAAAGACTGGCAGCCAATATAACGGGGAATCCCAAAGTCTTCTGTAGGCATATGTATAGTAAAAGGGTGGTAAAAGGAGGATTAGGGCAGATTAGGGACCTAAAAGGGAATTTACACATGGATGAAGGGGCCATGGCTGAGGGATTAAATGAATACTTTGCATCTGTCTTTACCAAGGAGGTAGATGCTAACCAGTTCATGGTGACAGACAAGGAAACTCTGTCACTAGAAGGGTTCAAAATTGACAAGGAGGAAGTGTTGAATAGACTATCGTTACTTAAAGTTGACAAAGCACTGGGACTGGACGAGATGCATCCAAGGATATTGAAGGAAATGAGAGTGGAAATTGCAGGGGCACTAGCCATGATTTTTCAGTCTTCCCTAGACTCAGAGGAGGTGCCAGAGGACTGGAGAATTCCAAACATTACACTCTTGTTCAAAAAAGGTTATAAGGATAAGCCCAGCAATTACAGGCCAGTCAGTTTAACTTCAGTGGTGGGCAAGATTCTAGAAACAACTATTCGGGATAGAATTAGTAGTCACATGGAAAAATATGGGTTGATAAGGAAGAGCCAGAATGGATTTCTAAAGGGGAAATCATGTTTAACTAACATTCTGGAGTTTTTTGAAAAGCTAACAGAAAAGGTTGATGTGGGTAATGCTGTTCATGTGGTGTACATGGACTTTCAAAAGGCATTTGATACAGTGCCACACAACAGACTTGTGAGAAAAGTTATTACTCATGGTATAAAAGGGACAGTCGCAACATGGATGCAAAATTGGCTGCAAAATAGGAAGCAGATGGTCAATGGATATTTTTCGGGCTGTAGGAAGGTTTGTAGTGGAGTTCCCCAGGGGTCAGTACTGGGACCCTGTCCTTTTCCTGATATATATTAGTGATCTAGATCTTGGTGTGCAGGGAACAGTTTCAAAGTTTGTGGATGATCCGAAGCTTGGGAGTGTTGTAAACTGTGAGGAGGACAGTGTAGAACTTCAAAAGGACAGAGACAAGTTGGTGGGGTGGGTAGATAGGTGGCAGATGAAGTTCAACGTGGAGAAGTGTGAGGTGACGCATTTTGGTAGGAAGAACATGAACAGACAACATAAAATAAGGGATGAAATTTTGAAAGGGGTGCAGGAGCAGAAAGACCTGGGTGTATATGTGCATAGATCATTGATGGTGGCAGTACAGGTAGAGAGAGCAGTTAATAAAGCATATATTATCATGAGCATAGAGTACAAGGGCAAGGAGTTTATGTTGAATTTATATAAGACCCTCATTAGCCCTCAGCTGGAATATTGTGTACAGTTCTGGGCACCACACTTTAAGAAGGATGTGAACACATTGGAGAGAGTACAGAAGAGGTTTACAAGAATAGTTCCAGGAATGAGAAACATCAGCTATGACGATAGATTGGAGAGGTTGGGACTGCTCTCCTTGGAGAGAAGAAGGCTAAGAGGCAATTTGATAGAGACGTTCAAGATCATGAGGGGGCTGGACAAAGTAGAGAGGAAAAAGCTGTTCCCACTTGTAAAAGGATCAAGGACAAGAGAGCACAGATTTAAAGTAATTTGCAAAAGAAGCAAATGTGAGGTGAGAAAAAACATTTTCACATGACGAGTTCAGGTCTGGAATGCACTACTTAGTTCTGTTGAAGAGTCATGAGGACTCAAAACGTCAACTTTGCTCTTCTCCGCCAATGCTGCCAGACCTGCTGAGTTTTTCCAGGTATTTCTATTTTTGTTTTGGATTTCCAGCATCCACAGTTTTTTGTTTTTATCTCTGTGTTTAACTTTAAGTTGACACATAAATTGAATCACAATATCAACGGAGATTAAATGTAAATATAGAGTTTCAATGCAACTACATTACCTAGATCCAAAACGATGCAATACAAGTGTGGTGTGGTGGAGGCAGGTTCAATCGAGGCATTCAAGAGGACATTAGAAGATTATTTGAATAGAAACAAGGGTACGGGGAAAAGGCAGGGCAATGGCACTAGGTCATAATGCTCATTTGGAGAACTGGTGCAGACACGATGGGCCAAATGGCCTCCTGTGCCATTAAAATTCTGTGATTTTCTGTGATCACATCAACCTAAGGTAAGTCATCCATCTCGAACAGCCCCACATTCTTCCCATTGCATAACTGTCTCTTAAGTGATTACAAGGTTTTCATCACTGCCATTCCAAAAGTTGATCATTTGTTACAAGAATATCCTCTTGAAGTCACTGTATTTTAAAACCATATACTTGTCCTACTCCCAGTTTAATTTATAGTATTTTGTTTTCCATTTTGTCTTAGGACGTGGACAACACTAGCAAGGTTGAATTTGTTGTCATGAGGGCATTAAGTCAACCATATAACATGCGACTGGATTCACATGTAGACCAGATCATGTAGGAGTCACTGGTTGCCTTCCCTGAAAGACTTTTGTCAACCACATCTTTCAAAAATCTATTAATTTCAGTCCTGAAAATTTCAAAAGATCCATTTTGGGAAGCAAGTTCAAGTTCTACTGTGATTTGCTGCTCAAAATGATCTTATGCTCATGCTTAATTTTAGTCCACTTGCACCTTTTAATGTTCTCACCTCTTTATGTTGAAGTAACATAGCTCTTGCGTTTAACATGATAATGATGCACCACACTTCTCCTCTATTCCCAAAAAATATACATTTTAATCGGTTATTAGTCCAGTCTTTGGATTATTACATCAGTGACATAACTATTATGCTTCATATCCCTTACAATGAGACAGTCCTACCATAAAATTTCTTACCCTTCTCCAGTGGGCTGTGTTTAACTTTAACAAAAATAGAAATACCTGGAAAAACTCAGCAGGTCTGGCAGCATCGACGGAGGGAGCAAAGTTGACGTTTCGAGTCCTCATGACCCTTCAACAGAACTAAGTAGAAAGTTAAGTTTCTACTTAGTTCTGCTGAAGGGTCATGAGGACTCAAAACATCAACTTTGCTCTTCTCCGCCGATGCTGCCAGACCTGCTGAGTTTTTCCAGGTATTTCTACTTTTGTTTTGGATTTCCAGCATCCACAGTTTTTTGTTTTTATCTCTGTGTTTAACTTTAAGATGACACATAAATTGAATCACAATATCAACGGAGATTAAATGTAAATATAGAGTTTCAATGCAACTACATTACCTAAATCCAAGACAATGCAATACAAGATAGCTGCACCCATGAGGGAACGGGCTCCCAACCACAAGAAGGTGATAACATGTAATGGCACTTCATCTTTCCCTGAACCTCAAAACTGGAAATTTTGGTTATTTACCCAGTTCCCTTGGTCTGTCTTTTCTCTCATAGTCTAGTCCCGTGTCACTTTATTATGTCTTACTGATTTATCTTCTATTTTCGCTTTGGTGGTGTCCTACATTGTGGGCTTTGGATCTTCACCTCGATTCTCAATTTAAAACAAAAGTAACACAGAGTGAAAAAGAAAAAAATATAGACTGGTATATAAATTGGAGAGCTCTTTCAAAGAACCACCACAACTACATAAGGCCAAATGGCTGCCTCCTGTGATGTAAAATTCTTTGGTTGTATTTGAGGCAGGCAATTATGAAATAAAATTCAATTTTGACTAGCAGTTGTGTGTGAGTGACTTAAGAAGAATAGGAGCATATTGATTAATGTTGGCTCAAAATTCCATTCTAACACCACTTGACATGGAATAATGTCTCAAGTATTTAGATATTCCATTAATGATATGGAGAGCTGTTCTGATGTTGTAATTAGGTATCTAATTTAATCCATTGAAGTCAGTCCACCATCTGAAGGGTGTAATCCAGCAGTGAGTGAGAATGTTGGTGTATGCAAAGTTGGTTTAAGCCATGTGCAATAAAGCTGGAGCCAAGAAGTTACTATTTTGCAAAATCAATGTAAGAGTGCTTAGTAGCCTTGTTACATTCTTTTATGTTATTTTAATAAAAACATAAACCTATTTTGTTAGCATTTCTATTAAAATCCTGAATAATGTCACATGAGTATGTTAAGCATATATAATATAATGTTAACATAATTTCTAGGGTGATGGTTAAAAAATAAGGGTCACAGGGTGATAGCCTGGCCACAGTGCAGGAAAAGACTTATACATTTTTTGATTATTTTCCAGAAAAATTTACAATACGTTTCATAATTTAAATTCACGACTAAGTGGTCGGGGAGGGGAGGTGGGGGGTGGACTACTTGGCTGCAGCTTTCCTGTCAAGCCAACACAGATAGAAAAGAATCACCTCCAGAAGAGATAAAAAAATACAAGTGTTTTTCTTTCCTTTGTTTGCCCAGAGAAAGCTTAGGGCTTCCCTGCTCCAGACTCTCCCAATGAGAGACACCATTCCCCCACTTTAGGAACCCAATCCCCATCACATGTACAAAAACAAAAACAGAATTACCTGGAAAAACTCAGCAGGTCTGGCAGCATCGGCAGAGAAGAAAAGAGTTGACGTTTCGAGTCCTCATGACCCTTCGACAGAACTTGAGTTCGAGTCCAAGACTTTCTTGGACTCGAACTCAAGTTCTGTCGAAGGGTCATGAGGACTCGAAACGTCAACTCTTTTCTTCTCTGCCGATGCTGCCAGACCTGCTGAGTTTTTCCAGGTAATTCTGTTTTTATTTTTGTTTTGGATTTCCAGCATCCGCAGTTTTTTTGTTTTTAACCCCATCACATGTAGCCTACCCGATGCCGGCCTCAAGCCCTCCAATTTTTTCAATATCCTCTTTTGGCATGCACAGGAACTAGCATGATCTACAAATCATGGCTGTTAAAAATTGATCAGGCCTCATTCTGTCCTAGGTATGCAGGAAACTAACGTGGATACTAAAATTAACTTGGCTAGACACCATGAGCAGTTTAAATCCAAGCCTTGATCCTCTTTACGAACTAATTGCTTATCATGGAACCCATGAATTGCATATATAAAGATATGCATCATTTTGGTAAGACCACCTCTCCTTTCCTCCCACCCACGCTTACTTCCCAGCTCAAGGTGACACCCAGCTTTTCTCTCCCTCCTCCAAAGCATTATCCAGGGGCCTGCGTCAGGTAGAATGCCTCAATTGAAAGAAAATTGCCCAGATGACTGTGGGTAAATCAACCTGATGCTAGGACCCAAACAAAACAGAGCAGAAAGAATTTCAAACTTGACCCCAATTCCAAGCTGAGGCAACTGACCTCAATTGAGGTATGGATGGAAATAATATCATCTGACTGACTAACCCTAACTAATCAACATGAAGAGACACAACAGGCTGGGGATAAGTGAGGGGCTAAGATGATAATATGGCAACATTTTAAAGTTATTCAGCTGGAGGACAAATCTATACAAGAACAAGGGTGACGGTAGTGATTGCAACAACTAGCGAGGCATTGCCCTGTTGAGCATCCAGGGTTTGCCCATGTCAGACTGCAGGTCCTGGTTGAATGCCTCCATCCTGAATGCCAGTGCATTTCAGAACTGGAAAGATCTACAATTGATATGCTCTTCTTGGTCTGGCAGCTATAAAATACCATGACAAAGGAGACCATTATATACTGCCTTCACTGATCTCACCAAGGCATTCGACCATATGAGTAGAGGTGATCTATTTAAGCTGGAAAAAATTCGAAGCTGCTCAATGTGATCTCCTCCTTCCATGACATGATGGGTAAGGTCAGCAATGAGGAGGCCATGTTGGAACTCTTTGAGATCTATAGTGGGGTTAAAGAGGATTGTGTTCAGGCACTGACAATCTTTGGCATATTCTTTGCTGCTGTCATATGCCTTCACATCATCTACAGCGGATGTCTATTTACGTACTAGAACTGACAGAAAGCTGATCAATCTTGCTTGCCTGAGCTCCAAGATAAAAGTGTCAAGTCCTCCTCAGAGAGTTGTTCTACACTGACAATTCCACACTAGCAAATGGACAGACTCTTTCATGCCTGTAAGAGTTTGGTTTGACCATCGGCATCAGGAAGACAAATGTCATGATGCAGGATGTTGCCATACCATTTTCATTACGCCTTTGTTCAAAGAAGGTTGTAAGGATAAGCCTAGCAATTTAACTTCAATGGTGGGTAAGCTTCTTGATACAATTGTTTAGATAGAAGTAGTAGTCACATGGAAAAATGTGGGTTGATTAGGAACAGCCAGCATAGATTTCTAAAGGGGCTGGACAGAGTAGATAGGGAGAAACTGTTCCCGATCGCAAAAGGATCAAGAACAAGAGGGCACAGATTTAAAGGGATTTGCAAAAGAAGCAAATGTGATGTGAGAGGGCACTTTTTTACACAGCGAGTGGATTGATTCTGGAATGCACTGCCTGAAGTATGGTGGATGCAGGTTCATTCAAGAGGGCACTGGATTATTTGAATAGAAACAATGTGCAAGGGTACGGGGAAAAGGCAGGAGAATGGCACTAAGTCATAATGATCACTTGGAGAGCTGATGCAAACATGCTGGCCAAATGGCCTCCTGCGCCATAACAATTCTGTGATTGACAATGTGGCTCTGGAGATTGTTGATAGCTTCACGTATCTAAGCTCCACAATCACTAGTTTGTCACTTGATGCTGAAAGCATCACACACATCGTAAAAGCTGCAGCTATTACGTACAAACTGAGTGAGATGTGGAAAAACAGCAACCTGAGAAAACCAAACTGAGTCCATCAAGCCTGCTTCCTCACCACACTCCTCTACAGTAACGAGTGCTCAATAACATATGATAGGCAGAAAAAGCTGAACAGTTTCCATCTTCGCTGTCTCAGACAAATCCTCGGTATCTGTTGGCAGGACGACGTCACCAACTTGGAGATCCTGCAGTGTGTAAATTCCATCAGCATACATTAAGCTGGCTTGGCCACATCTATCAGATGAATGACCTTCTGTATGGTGAACTGGCCACTGGGTCACAACCTCCTGGGCATCCATACCTCTGCTACAAAGACATCTACAAGCGAGATATGAAGATGGCAGACACTGACACTCACAACTGGGAGATAGTTGCTGATAGCCTTGACCTCTGGAGGCTGATTGTTTGGAAGGGCATTGGAAGAGGCAAGCAGGAACAACAAAACTCAGCTGGTCGTGAAGAGGGCCTTGAGGAAACAGGCCACCGAGTCCTGCATCTCTGCAGCCCACTGCCTTCCACTGCAGCAAATGCAGCAGAGGATGCCATGCCCGAATGGGGCTCCTGAGCAACACAAGGCGATGCTGAACACAGAGTTGACCACCATGATGCAAACCATCATCATACAAGGCCTGCCAACGCATTCTCTATAATGCAATTCCAAAATTTCTTTCCTGATTAACCTAGATTCCTCTCCTGAAACAGACTTATTATTAAAAGCAAGAAAATTGCTTGTAATTTCCAAGCACATTATCGCTGTATTTTCCAATTTTGTAAGCAAATTGGCACATCTTTAAAACCATAATCTAAATTATTAATTTATAAACAAAAGGGTGTGTGTAGATGGGCAGATTTTAAACAAGTTTGCCAAGCACCTCTGATTTACACTAACTTGTCATTCCACAAGGTGCTGAAAAGAACACAGAGGAATTTGTGAAGACAAGGAATGACATCCAGAGGCTCAGCTCCTACTGTTATCATATGACCACTTCCAGCAACTTCATGGGCAGAAACTGTCTAGAAGCAGGATGTCAGTCTGCCTTATGATCAGGAAAGAGCAGGTGAGATGGGAGAAGGAAGCAAATATAGAAACTAGGAGCAGGAGTAGCTCATTCTGCCCTTCAAGCCTGCTCTGCCATTCAATATGATCATGACTGATCCTCTATCTCGACGCCATATTCCCGCTTTCTCTCCATACCCCTTAATGCCCCTAATATCCAAATATTTATCAATTTCTTTCTTGAATATATTCAGTGATCTGGCCTCCACAGCCTTCTGTGATAGAGAATTCCACACGTTGACCACCCTCTGAGTGAAGAAATTTTTCCTCATCTCAGTCCTAAATGGCCTGCCCCGTATCCTGAGATTGTGGCCCCTGGTTCTAGATTCCCCAACCAGGGGAAACATCCTCCCTACAAGTGCTCAGAATGACACTAGAAACGGGAATAAAGTAATAACGTGCCACACACAAATCCATTTTGCACTGTAAAAATGCAACAAAATAAACAATTGAGTTTTTTGATGAATAGAATTTTAATTCAATACAGGCAGTTAAAATAGTAACTGTAACTGCATATTCAAATTGTTAAATAAGTTACACTATTAGGATCAACACGTCAATACATATATATCAAATAAATGTTAATAAAATTACTTGTCAACCTTGCACAATACCACATTTTCCACAGCTAAATATTTAAATCTTAGCAAAAGACACAATAAGGTACATTCTACTTGCCAACAATTGAATACAAAGGAGTCACATTGATATAAGGCTAAGGAGCCTTGAAACATCTGTCCTTTTGACAAGTTGGAAAGATGGGGTTGGAGTTGATTTGAAAGTATTGATTGCGGAGGGAGGGAGAAATTGAAGGGATGGTGAAAGAAAAAGGTCTTTAGGAGGCTTTTGAAAACAGGGACACCAGTACCAGGGCAAAGTGGTTTTGGAAAAGGATTCCAAAACACAGTGGCTTCATAAATCAAATAATTTATTTGCCTTTATTTAAAAAAAGGCCTCTGAAATATATTTAACATTTCACTGTAAATAGTTAGCTTTGCATATCACCAGCTAAAACATGTTCTCATCTCAAACGTTTGAAACATATTTCACTTGTGTGTCATATGATTCATGGGAACAGGCTCTGAGCAAAATATCATGGCCCATCTCTGATTCATCAGGCTAACAGGTTGGAAGGCAGGCAGTCACATAATGCTCGCTTTTCCACTCGCAGCAGCAGATCGTCAGTCTGTAAATAGAGATGATATCAATGTGACATGCAACCGCCTTTCAAAATTTTACACAAACAACATGTAAATACTCCTTTCTCTCCAAAAGAATCTATTTATATCTCTATGTTACAATTTGACTGTAATCCGAGCATTTATCCACAGTTTGGATGATATCGATATGTAGTTGTCGCAATTTTTTTTAATATGCATACAAAAACGTTAAATTGGAAGCTTTAAAAAATCTAAGAAATATTTAAATAAATACAGCTTGAATATTTGAAGGAAATTCAGATTACTGCCCCGCATCAGTCAAAAGCATCATGTAATCTTTGATCATAATCTTTTACAAGTTCCAAATCAAAAGGTGAAACATCCCCAAACTATTCTGGAGTGGATTCCTCACACTAGCTAGGAAAACTGATGAAAAAGATGAGAAACCTAGGCTGGTCTCTGTTTGATCATAAACACAATCTAGTTAAGGTGGCTTGGCCTAATGATTATCTATCACTATCTCCAGGACTATAAGCAAAATGCCCTTTTACATGGTCAAAGGGATTCTCTCCTCATCGTTTGCCCAAATTTAGTTAACCTTATTGCAATTGCAACAACATATAAGCTGTTCAGATGATCTAATGGAATTGTGCTGCAATAAAATTATCTATCAATTTGTGTATTGTTCTAATGCAATGCATCAGACATTTTTCAGCACGTCTGAACATTAACACCATGTTTTCTTAAAGTTAATAATTTTACAACAGTACCTCATTTATAATAACCTGTGGCATCTACACTGCTATAGTCTTCAATGAAAGAAAACAAAGAATACATTTTGTATTACTCCCAGCGATAGCTATTTTAATTTGTATTGCTTTGACTTATTTTATCAACTTGTTATAGTGAGCAATGCATACTTACCCGAGTGTTTAGGTTATTTGCAGTCCTTTTCAAGTCCTGTAATGCTCTCTGCATGAATTCAAAAGCATGACAGTCAACACAGGGACGACCTGTGGAAGAAACATTAAAACAGCTAAAATGAAACCCAAACAATATTAACGAAAACACTTTGCCATCAGGTATTTGCAGCAGAATTTGATTACATGTCTTTTCAAATTAGAAAAAAAATACTGTGCCTTGATCTAACAACTTTACAGATTACCCTAGCCAAACTAATATGCATTTATTGCTTTACAAATTAGAATAACCGCAATCATACTGTAAAATTCAACTCAGATTAGGATAGTTCATATTCAAAGTAGACAGGGGTTCAATCTTTATTTTTTCTATTCCCAACTCCAATCTAGGACTATAATCCATGTAAATAAAAACAAATTATTATTGTCTGAGTTGACAGGTTAAGACAATGTAAAGAAATCTAATACAGACAAATAAACTGGCTTGTTTCAACTGATTAAATTGCAACTACTTTATAATCAACCCTTTAGAAAGCATATATGTATGCTCTGAGTAATCCATTTTAATTCAACTCAACGTAGTCTCAAAGGGAGTTAAAGCACAAACATCCTGTGACCAGTTATCTACTGGATAAAACAGTCCGTTTTCATAAATCACTATTTTATAAAATATGGAATACACTTTCATGAATTCAAATCAACTAGCCTTTCTGGGTGCTTAAGATGTTTAAAGTAGCGAGTAGCTGCATTTGATGCCGAGATAAAAACAAAAAACTGCGGATGCTGGAAATCCAAAACAAAAACAGAATTACCTGGAATTTGTTTTACCAGAATTTCCAGGTAATTCTGTTTTTGTTTTGCATTTGATGCCGTCTCATTCAGACCAGTCAGGTTACTCTATACACACAAAAGGACGAATCAAATTAACTAAAATTGCATGAAACAGGCCAGTCCACATCTTCAATAAGAAACACAACTGTGATTGGTCAACAATTACCCCTATTAAGCCAGAAATACATTGATTGAAGGAGAAGAAAAGAATTATTCACCGAAGTGTCCACAAAATACACATAGGAAACAATTAAAAGGGACAGGAAAAGAACAGGATTCATGGAGAAAGAGTGCCATTTATGAAGGGAAAGAGCAGGATTTACAGTTACGAGAACATAATTTACAGGGGGCAATTCATGCAGGTCACAATTACCAGGAGTAGAGCCAGTCCTGATACAGGAACAGCGGACACCAGGTGCCCTGAGAGAAAGGGGAAAGGGGGCAGTAGAGGCTTTTCACAGAACTGTTTTGTTCATTCATTCTCAGGATGTGGCAACACTGGTGGGACCCAACTCTTGTTCATTTGATACAACTGAGTGGCCTGCTAGGACGACAAACTGGGTTTCCTTCCCCGAAGGACATCGGACAACCACATTATTACTTTAACTGCTAATTTTATATTTTAGATATTTGTTTGACTGAATTCAAACTCTCAAACTGCCACTCTGGAATTCTAACTAACCTTTCTAGACTGTTGATCCAGTACTGTACCATAACCACAATAGTATCTACGATTACCAACTATAGGTGGGCATCTTCCTAAAGGTACCACCACACATCCTCCTACCATCGGCTGCCCAACACATGCAGCACACCACCGTCCCATGCCAACTGGAAAGCAAATAAACTCATTAGGTAACTGGAGGATTCTTCATCGTTAGGCAAACAGCCCTCTTACCCCCACCCCCATGCCCTCAATTTTAATAAACAATAGCAAACATCCCGTTCATAGTTAATTTTTTAAAGAAAATGCAATGTTGTTTCGTGCCGTCTAGAGTTTTCCTCTGGCTCTGGTCCAGCAGCGTGCCTGGAGAGGGACCTTCCATTCCGGGAGACTCCAGGGCCAATCCGGGAGGGTTGGCAACCCCTATCATGACAGGATACAAGTGATGGTGTCCCAAAAATATTGACTTGACTCCCGGGATTCTGGGACAAGGGAGGGAGCGGGACTTACTTTCAGCCGGGATCACAGTCCCCGATTCGCTGTTGGCTTCGGCTAACAACCCGACACTGAGCAGGGCGAAGACACAGAGCGAAGGAGCAGCCATCATCGCGCTGGCGAGCCTGTTTGTTAATGGGGGAGGGAAGGGGATAGAAAAATTACCGTTATTTTATTATCAATCAAATGAACTACTGTTTCAAATAAAACGTTTTTTTTTATTTTAAAAACAACTTGTCCTCAAAATAATCTAAGCTACAACCGAAAAAAAAATAAATTTAAAACCACTCCAGCTTCTTCCCTCAACCTCACTTGACGGGCGCTACTGGAGGGGGAGGGTGGCATGAGTATGATTAACCTGGGCTCCAACCAATTGGCGAAGCGGACTGGTCGAGGAGGCGGGCACACTGCTAGATGAATCAAACTTTAACGGACAGACGCTGTCGCAACGAGTTGGGCTTTCGGCTTGGGGGGGTCGGGGGAGAGGAAGGCAGCGGGTTCGAACGGGGCGTGGCCTGTGCCTGAAGGGCGTGGCCTGGACGTGAGGGGGCGTGGCCTGGCTGAGAGGGGGCGTGGTCTGCAGCAAAGGCTTTAGTCGTCCCGGTTAATGCCCGTCCATTCAAATCTCCTTCTTCAAGATGGCGTCCATGAGGGAGAGCGACACAGGCTTGTGGCTGCACAACAAGCTCGGCTCAGCGGATGAGCTCTGGGCGCCTCCCAGCATCGCCTCACTGCTCACTAAGGACGTCGTGGACAACATCCGAGTGTGTTTTCACGGTCTCTCGTCGGCGGTGAAGCTCAAACTGCTGTTGGGGATCCTGCACCTTCCCAAGCGAACAGTAGACGAGGTGAGGCGCCTTTGGTTCTCTCTCACTGTGCGTGTGTCAGAGGCTGGAAGGGAAACCGAGGCGAGCGCGCCAGGAAGTACATGAAACATAGGGGTCAAATCACTAAATATAACCGCCCCTTCTCCATGCTAGACGTGTGTGTGAATGTAGAACCTGATGAATCCAGTCCAAAAAAGTTTTATTATGTTTAATATATAAGTGAAAGGAAAGTTGTCGAAGTAAATGCATGCAGTCTTTGAGGAGGCATTTAACATTAAGCAGTAAAATCAATTTAATTTTTATTGTGATCTTAAGACAGCTATGTCTTAGCGATTCTTTATAGAGGTTCCCAAACTTTATTTGCCAAGATTTTTTTTCATTATTTTTTTACACATTGAACAAGAGGATTTTATTTTCTTTGCTGGCATAGCATAACATTGCTTAAAAACAAAAAACTGCGGATGCTGGAAATCCAAAACAAAAACAGAATTACCTGGAAAAACTCAGCAGGTCTGGCAGCATCGGCGGAGAAGAAAAGAGTTGACCTTTCGAGTCCCCATGACCCGTCCACATAACTGAGCGAATATAAGGAGGGGTGAAATATAAGCTGGTTTAAGGTGTTGGCGGGGCGGGTGGTTGGTGTGGTTGTAGGGACAAGCAAGCAGTGATAGGAGCAAATAATCAAAACATGTCACAGACAAGAACACAGGTGTTGAAGTTAGTGATATTATCTAAACGAATGTGCTAATTAAGAATGGCTGGTAGGGCACTCAAGGTACAGCTCTAGTGGAGGTGGGGTGGAAAGACTAGCGGGGCATAAAAGATTTAAAAATAATGGAAATAGGTGGGAAGAGAAAAATCTATATAAATTATTGGAAAAAACAAAAGGAAGGGAGAAGAAACAGAAAGGGAGTGCGGATGGAGGAGGGAGCTCAAGATCTAAAGTTGTTGAATTCAATATTCAGTCCAGAAGGCTGTACAGTGCCTAGTCGGAAGATGAGGTGCTGTTCCTCCAGTTTGCGTTGGGCTTCACTGGAACAATGCAGCAAGCCAAGGACAGACATGTGGGCAAGAGAGCAGGGTGGAGTGTTAAAATGACAAGCGACAGGGAGGTTTGGGTCATTCTTGCGGACAGACCGCAGGTGTTCTGCAAAGCGGTCGCTCAGTTTACGTTTGGTCTCTCCAATGTAGAGGAGACCGCATTGGGAGCAACGAATCCAGTAGACTCAGTTGGGGGAAATGCAAGTGAAATGCTGCTTCACTTGAAAGGAGTGTTTGGGCCCTTGGACGGTGAGGAGAGAGGAAGTGAAGGGGCAGGTGTTGCATCTTTTGCGTGGGCTCCTCCATCACCCCCTACTCCTCAACCCCCACCTATGGCACCTCCCCATGCCCAGTTCTGTGGAAGGGTCATGGGGACTCGAAACGTCAACTCTTTTCTTCTCCACCGATGCTGCCAGATCTGAGTTTTTCCAGGTAATTCTGTTTTTGTTTTGGATTTCCGGCATCCGCAGTTTTTTGTTTTTTTCTATATGTTCTCTGAAGTTTAGAAGAATGAGAAGGGATCTCTTTGAAACGTGTAAGATTCTTAAGGGACTTCACAGGGTAGATGCTGAAAGGCTGCTTCCCTTGATTGGAGAGTTTAGAACTAGGGTTAATATTCTCAGGATAATGGAATGGCTATTTAGGGCTGAGGTAAGAGGTTTCTTTACTTAGAGGATTGTGAATCTCTGGAGTCTTCCACCCCAGAAGGAGGTGGTTATATTGAGTGTATACAAGGCTTATATCAATGGATTTATGGACACTGAGAAATTTAAAAGATGAGGGGATGGGGGTGGGAAAGTGGAGTTCAGGTAGAAGATCAGCCATGATCTTGTTGAATGATGGAGTATGCTTAAGGGGGTTTGTGGCCTCCCCTTGCTCCTATATCTTGTGTTCTTGTCTCCTACCATATCACAGGATAAAGGAGCAGGAGTAAGCCATTCTGCCCCTCGAGCCTGCTCCGCCATTTAGCTGGATCATGGTTGATCTTCTACCTCAATGCCATTTTCTTGCACTATTCCCATATCCCTTGATATGTTTACTATCTAGAAATTTATCGATCTCTGCCTTGAATGTACTAAAGGACTGAGCCTTCACAGCCCCCTCGGGTAGAGAACTTCAAAGATTCACCACCCTCTGAGTGAAGAAGTTCCCCCTCTTTCAGTTCTACCCATTATTCTGAGACTGTGTCCCCTGGTTCTAGACATCACCCTGGCCAGGGGAAATGTTCTTCCTGCATCTACCCCATTAAGCCCTGTAAGAATTTTGTTTGTTTCAATGAAATCTCCGCTCATTCTTCTAAACTTTTGAGAATACGGGCCCAGTCTCCTCAATCTCTCCTCTATAGGACAATCCCACTATGCCAGAGATCAGCAATTATGCAGTCTTTTGTAAGACATGGCTAGGCCTGTCAGCACTTGCCACTAATGCCATTTCAAACGATGTTGGGGATATAAGACTTGCATCAATTGAATGAAAAGTTCCACTTGATATTTTAGAATGAGACAGCATGGAATGCGCCAACTGCTACTGTAGAGGTAACACTACTTTCTTCTGTTACCTTTGTCTCCCCTTTCCGTTGAAAGCGCACTTGTTTGAAAAGGTCTGTGGTTTATCTATGAGAACAGGATGTTGGGGCAACAAGTGGTGTTTTAGTTTCATGGTTTTTTGATCTTCAGCGAGAACTTTGGCACAAGCACACTGGCCCTGTTATTTTTATGGTCAATGTTGAACAAACAGTGATTGCCAGTCATTATACTTGTAACTGCCAACAGACTTGTAGGCTTTTTAGCAGCAGCTTACGGTCATCAGAGGTCCCAAACAGCATGGTAGCCTCTGTAGAGCACCTCGGACCTATGAAGCAGGCAAATGACAGCCTTTCTCTTCAACCAATCAGATTGAAGGATCCTCAGTGTGATGCAGGCTTTTGTTAATTTATTCATGGAATGTGGGCTTCGTTGGCTGGGCCAGCATTTATCTCCCACCCTAATTGGCCTTGAGAAGGTAGTGGTGAGCTGCCTTCTTGAATCACTGCAGTCCATGTGCTGTAGGTCCACCCACAGTGCTTGTAGGGAGGGAGTTCCAGGATTTTGGCCCAGCGATAATAAAGAAATGGCGATATATTTCCAAGTCAGGATGGTGTGTGGCTTGGAGGGAAACATCCAAGTGATGATGTTCCTGTGCATCTGCTGTCCTTGTCCTTCTAGATGCGGGATGTGGGATTGGGAGGTGCTGCCTAAGGAGCCTTGATGAGTTCCTGTAATGCATGTTGTAGATGGTACAGACTGCTGCCATTGTGCGTCGGTGGTGGAGGGAATGAATGTTTGCAGATGTGGTGTCAATCAAGCAGGCTGCTTTGTCCTGGATGGTATCAAGCTTCTTGAGTGTTGTTGGAGCTGTACTCATTGAGGTAAGTGGAGAGTATTCCATCAGATTCCTGACTTATGCCTTGTAGATGGTGGACAGGCTTTGGAGAGCCAGGAGATGAATCACTCGCCGCAGGATTCCTAGCGTCTGACCTGCTCTTGCAGCAACAGTATTTATATGGCCAGTCCAGTTCAGTTTCTGGTCAATGGTAACCCCACCAGGACGTTGATAGTCAGGGATTCAGCGATGGTAATGCCATTGAATGTCAAGGGGTGATGGTTAGATTCTTGCTTGTTGGAAGTGGTCATTGCCTAGCACTTGTGTGGCGTGAATGTTACTTGCCACTTATCAGCCCAAACCTGGATATTGTCCTGGTCTTGCTGCATTCGGATACGGCCTGCTTCAGTATCTGAGGGGTCGCAAATGATGCCGAACACTGCAATCATCAGCAACCATCCCGACTTCTGATCTTATGATGGATAGAAGGTCATTGATGAAGCAGCTGAAGATGGTTGCCCTGGGACACTATCCTGAGGAACTCCTGAAGTGATGTCCTGGAACTGAGATGATTGACCTCCAACAACCATCTTCCTTTGTAAATCTAAATTTTGGAGTGTAAATTAGAATATTTTATTCAATGTAAAATCAAAATGAAATAGGGTGAGAAAGGAAGCTGGGATTAAGAGTTTTTAAAAATCTTTTGAAACTATTTTATTAAATCTCCAACAGTAGCTAAAATCTCAAGGAATACAAATCCACACTTTAAAAAAATTAACTTTCAGTGCAAGAGAGGTTGTTTGACAGTGATTAACCTTGGCATGCTGTTGAAAATTAATATGCACTTGAATGGCCAGGCATTTTCTGGCACATCTAGCAATTAAGTATAGCAAATTCACGCCTTTGTGTGTATTTCAATTCTGAGTCACTCACTAATAGACTGTTATTAGCACAACTTGTGGAGGAACAGGTCAACTCTGATGGCAACTTCCAGATTTCTGTGTCTTGCTGCATGTGTCCGGGCGCCAGATGTTGCTGTCCGATTTGGACTATGACAACAATGAGCACTTATAGTCTCACCGTTATTCCTAGTGCTAACTCTGAGCCAGGGTGGACCAGTAGATGTGAGTCCATGTCCAAGTATGAAGGATTGCATTTTGTATTTTTTTCAGTTTGATTGGATGCTCTTGTTCCTTCACCAGGATTCTAAGTTCCTTAGTCTTACACTGTAAAAACAAATTGCTGCATCAATTGATAAATATCTAACACCAAACATTGCATTCACAACAGTTTAAAAACCTAAACAAAATTCTACTTGCTGGTTCCCTTAACTTTAACAAAGTTGATTTTTTGTAAACCAAATAAGTCATGTTACTGGTTTTACTGGGGTTATCACTTCATTAATCCCGCAAGAATTAATAATAAACCCCGTTCCCTGACTCAGTTAATTGTTGGTCTTAGGGTAATTTTATAAAGTTGGCTTGGGGGTGGCGTGGGTGAGCTGACACTGGAAGAATTGATGTTAGCATTCACTGCAGCTGGCAAAGTCCTCTTATCTGATCCTGCTTTGCCAGTAGATACTGTATGCTGTAAGGCAAGGCCTCTCGTTATTTGCCTTGTTCAAAAACGTGAGCAGGATTTTCACAGCATTTCTAACAAAATAAAATCAGTGAAACAGTAACAAATCCTGCAAATGTAATCCCCTAGCATTTCCCTTTTCTTCCCACCCGAGCTTTGCCACAGTCCCCAGTTTAATGCATTTAGTCAGTGTACCTTTGAAATGTGGGGCTAGCAATTAGAATTATGGTCAAGTTTGTTATTTTTAAAAGATATGTGACATTAAGCTAAGGTAACTGCAAAATTGCAAGTAGAGAAAAGAATTGTGGATTTCATTCAGGTAATTTTAATTTTTCAGTAATACTGATTTTGGAAGTCAGTTTTCTTTTTCAGGAATTAAACTAGAAAATGAAACAGAACTCTGCCATGCTTCTGCTTAAGTGTGCGCATTAACACTTTACTAGGTTTGTAAACCTGGATGGAAGGAGTGTGTGGTTACACAAACTTGGTGATGATGTGGTCCAAAGTTGACATGATTAAATGTTCCGCAAAGGGATACAAATTGTGAGACCAACCAAGATTGAGATGAATTGGAGTCGGAAATGAGAAAAACGTTATTTTAATCTTTTGGGAGGCCACCTTGTTTGTAAGCTGTTATGATGTTTATTGTAGTATTAAGAAAGATGGAACTTGCATTTATATAGGGTCTTTCCAGTTGCTCATGAAACCCCAAAGCAGTTGACAGCCAATGAGTACTTTGAGATGTAGTCACTGTCATGTCGGCAAACTGAGCAGCCAGTTTATGAATAGCAAAGTTCCACAAACAGCAAGTGAATAATCGTATGGCCTTATTTTTTTTGGTGGTAATTGACCAGTATAATTGTTGGACAGGACACGGCACATTGCTGTTGAACTTTTAATATATGTTTGAACAGTTAGGCCTTTTGATTTGTCATCTCGTGGAAAAGATCGTACATTTGATGATGCAATGCTTTCTCAATACTTAATTATAATGTCATAAATATGTGTTCATCAGGTACTATCCTTCATTTCAAAAGTAATTACCAGGCTAGTTTTAATCTAATTTGCATATTACTGCAAAAAGAGGAACTGTTAACCCTGCGGATTATTGAAAAAGCAATTGTGGAAAATTTTAACAAATAGTCGAGTTTTTTATTTTCTGACCAGGCATAATTAAATGGTTAAATTAGATCAATCAAAGAAATGTTACAAGAACGATGCCTGAAAAACTCTCAAGCTAAGGTGATGTCTGAAAGGGAATTTTACCTTGAAATGTTTGGAGAAAAGACAAGTAAATAGAGTTGAGATATTAATCATTTATGGTCTGTTTGAATATTGGAACAGAATCGGGCTGGTGAATGGCCTACACCTGTTCGTGTTCCCAGTGCTGGAAGCCTCTGAGGGGAGAGCAGACAAGTTAATATTTCCGATGCTGACCTTTCTTCAAAACTGAAAATTAGGTAGAGGGCAGGCGTATTAATATACACAAAAGCAAAGAGGAATCATGAGTGAAATCACAACTTCAAGATATGTACAAAGACACAAGGGGTGTATAAATAGCCAAAAAAGCGGGAACTTGGGGAAATGTAAGAAAATGAGTTGAAGGAAAAAAATACATGTCAGACAGGAAAATTAAAACGAATTTGAAAATGGTGATTATAGTTAAAGTCTATGCTTAACTTAAGTCAGTGTTCAGGTCAGAGGGTTGCAGGATGCCAAGGGAAAAAATAAATATTCTTGATGTTTTCGCTAAGCTTTGTTAGAACAAGACCAAAGTCAGTGTGTAAGTGGGAGGTAGAAAGGGTGATGCACAGGTAGATTTAGTGTTGGTGGGGGAGGGGGAGTTGGCAGTGATTTCCAGTTAAATGGATTGGAATATTGTGGGCTGGCCTTATTTCAAGGGAGGATTTGGATTTGTAGTTATGTACAAAACCATTCAGTGATTGTGCTGTTTGGATCTAGTGACCCAGTTACGAATCAAGGTTGCACAATTATAGAAAAAATGCTAGCCAGCCCATTTTAATTGATCCATCCAGAGATGTTCTAACGCCCCTCTCCACTGCCTTTGTAACAAAGCACTCTAGGATATTTCCTCCCACTACTGAATTTGGAAGCTTATTCTACATGTTGATTTATTCTTGAGGTGAAAAAAAAACTTTTGTCATCAGCCCTAAAATTGCTCTTTTCTGATATAAACTTGTGTCTTCTAAATTCTACTACCGCAATTTATTTTGAATATCCCAACTTAATTTCCCCATATCCTTAACAGTCTGCATAGATCATCTTTCCAGTGCCTTGTTTCTACATTGAAAAGCCCAAGTCTCAAAGTATTTTTCACAGCTCGTACCCAGGACGGTGGAGACTAGTGTCCTCTCTACAACCTTCAGTATTCAAGATGTGGTCCAGCAAAAGCACTATAAAGTTTTACTAAAACAAAAACAGAATTACCTGGAAAAACTCAGCAGGTCTGGCAGCATCGGCGGAGAAGAAAAGAGTTGACGTTTCAAGTCCTCATGACCCTTCGACAGAACTTGAGTGAATCCAAGAAAGGGGTGAAATATAAGCTAAGGTGTGTGGGGGGGAGAGAGAGAGAGAAGTGGAGGGGGTTGGTGTGGTTGTAGGGACAAACAAGCAGTGATAGAAGCAGATCATCAAAAGATGTCACCAGCAACAGAACAAAAGAACACATAGGTGTTAAAGTTGGTGATATTATCTAAACGAATGTACTAATTAAGAATGGATGGTAGGGCACTCAAGGTATAGCTCTAGTGGGGGTAGGGAGAGCATAAAAGATTTAAAAATATTTAAAAATAATGGAAATAGGTGGGAAAAGAAAAATCTATATAAATTATTGGAAAAAAACAAAAGGAAGGGGGAAACAGAAAGGGGGTGGGGATGGAGGAGGGAGCTCAAGACCTAAAGTTGTTGAATTCAATATTCAGTCCGGAAGGCTGTAAAGTGCCTAGTCGAAAGATGAGGTGTTGTTCCTCCAGTTTGCGTTGGGCTTCACTGGAACAATGCAGCAAGCCAAGGACAGACATATGGGCAAGAGAGCAGGGTGGAGTGTTAAAATGGCAAGCGACAGGGAGGTTTGGGTCATTCTTGCGGACAGACCGCAGGTGTTCTGCAAAGCGGTCGCCCAGTTTACGTTTGGTCTCTCCAATGTAGAGGAGACCACATTGGGAGCAACGAATGCAGTAGACTAAGTTGGGGGAAATGCAAGTGAAATGTTGCTTCACTTGAAAGGAGTGTTTGGGCCCTTGGACGGTGAGGAGAGAGGAAGTGAAGGGGCAGGTGTTGCATCTTTTGCGTGGGCATGGGGTGGTGCCATAGGAGGGGGTTGAGGAGTAGGGGATGATGGAGGAGTGGACCAGGGTGTCCCGGAGGGAGCGATCCCTATGGAATGCCGACAGTGGGGGTGAAAGGAAGATGTGTTTGGTGGTGGCATCATGCTGGAGTTGGCGGAAATGGCGGAGGATGATCCTTTGAATGCGGAGGCTGGTGGGGTGATAAGTGAGGACAAGGGGGACCCTATCATGTTTCTGGGAGGGAGGAGAAGGCGTGAGGGCGGATGCGCGGGAGATGGGCCGGACACGGTTGAGGGCCCTGTCAACGACCGTGGGTGGAAAACCTCGTTAAGGAAGAAGGAGGACATGTCAGAGGAACTGTTTTTGAAGGTAGCATCATCGGAACAGATGCGACGGAGGCGAAGGAACTGAGAGAATGGGATGGAGTCCTTACAGGAAGCGGGGTGTGAGGAGCTGTAGTCGAGGTAACTGTGGGAGTCGGTGGGTTTGTTATGGATATTGGTGAACAGTCTATCACCAGAGATTGAGACAGAGAGGTCAAGGAAGGGAAGGGAAGTGTCAGAGATGGACCACGTGAAAATGATGGAGGGGTGGAGATTGGAAGCAAAATTAATAAATTTTTCCAAGTCCCGACGAGAGCATGAAGCAGCACCGAAGTAATCATCAATGTACCGGAGAAAGAGTTGTGGAAGGGGGCCGGAGTAGGACTGGAACAAGGAATGTTCCACATACCCCATAAAGACACAGGCATAGCTGGGGCCCATGCGGGTACCCATAGCCACACCTTTTACTTGGAGGAAGTGAGAGGAGTTGAAGGAGAAATTGTTCAGTGTGAGAACAAGTTCAGCCAGATGGAGGAGAGTAGTGGTGGATGGGGATTGTTCGGGCCTCTGTTCGAGGAAGAAGCTAAGGGCCCTCAGACCATCCTGGTGGGGGATGGATGTGTAGAGGGATTGGACGTCCATGGTGAAAAGTTGGGGTTGGGGCCAGGGAACTGGAAATTGTTGATGTGATGTAAGGTGTCAGAGGAATCACGGATGTAGGTAGGAAGGGACTGGACAAGGGGAGAGAGAAGGGAGTCAAGATAACGAGAAATGAGTTCTGTGGGGCAGGAGCAAGCTGAGACGATCGGTCTACCGGGGCAGTTCTGTTTGTGGAAAAAAAAGTTTTACTACCTGCTTTGGTTCATATTCTACTGTTCTGGCTATGTAGTTGAATACCTTATCAGTTTAACTGACTGCTCTTCACTGCTTGTCATGTCTATTAATACCCCTAGACCTCTTTTGGCTTAATTGCTGCCATTTTTAACACCTTTCATGGAGTACGTATGTTGTCTGTTTTCTCTTGTGTGTGCCACTTAATCAGATGACTTCTTTAATGAAAGTGGAGCATGGAGCAAAATTGGGAGGCCGCCTTGGGACCTTGGTGTACAATCAACTCATCCAGCAGGTTTCTCTGGCAACTCTTCCTGGACTGCACCATTGCCATTGATATCACTGTAGAATGCAGTTGGCTTAGAATGATTCCAAGAGTTTCTAGCAGCTATTGAGTTATTTACCTTCAAGATTATTTGCTTCGCAGTTGCTCACAATTGTCTGTTGTAAATTAATTAAATTACAAGAACCAGAACTCTAGAGGCACAAACAATCTAGAAGATTCTATCATTTGGCTCGAACAAATGCCTGCTTTTACCTCCAGTGTGGTGTTAAAAGTGACTAGCTGAAGTTTTATCATGTCTGATTGTTATGATTGCAGAGAAAATTCACTCCACCCTATTACATGGTAAAGCTACAGTAGAAAAGTTTGTAAAGTTTTTTGAATGTAATGCTGCATGACAATGTTTTTTTTTAAAGCAATTGTCTCATCGAGGGAAGAATGGCATCCGTCATATGTAGCAAATTCCATATGAATCTTCAATGTAGTTACATTGTGGCTGCACACAACTTCAGCAATTCCCTCACTTTATAACCATCCCTGTGCATTCATAACCTTGGGGTGCAGGTTAAATATTTATTTGTGGACTCCACATTCACTAAGATAAAAACAAAAAAACTGCGGATGCTGGAAATCCAAAACAAAAACAGAATTACCTGGAAAAACTCAGCAGGTCTGGCAGCATCTTCTCCGCCGATGCTGCCAGACCTGCTGAGTTTTTCCAGGTAATTCTGTTTTTGTTCCACATTCACTAATATAGTTGGTGAATGGATCTCCAGTTAAACCAATTTGGTACGGCTGAGGTAAACTGCAGGATACGTTTAAAGCTTAGAGTATACCATTTAGTACTATGGTGTTCTAGTTGGGACCAAGTCTAACTAGTCTGCCACTATGAACCCACAAGATCTCAGTTCTGCAAATAGGCACATCCAAGGTCTATTCCAACGCTGTTGCTCTTGAACACATCTAAGGTAATTAAATGTTGTTTACTGTTGTGAGGGAAATTGCTTTTGGGCAGGTGTTTGTAAATCCCCAATGAATATCATGTGCTGATGTGTGAAGTAAATCTCAATTTCTCTCACTTCCTCCCTCTCTTCATCTTCCTTTTGCTTTTGTGCTCTTTCCCCTTCCTTTTTCTTTCATCTTTCTCTTTCCCGTGTTCTCCGTCTCCTCGCCTATGCTCACACCTGCCCCCACTCTACCCTCCGTGCAGACTCGCCTCCCCCTCTCTTGCACGTTCATTCTCTTTCTTGAAGAGGCACTTGTGTAGTGAGGATTTGGGTTGACAGGACATTGAAGAAATGAGTCAGATCTTGTGGGAGAGATGAAATTGGTGAGTGTATAGTATCAAGAGGAGAGAAGTGACAATAAAGGTGGAGCAATGGGTATTGCATGGGAGAAATAATGGGCTGGAAGACAGTGAAGTGACTTGAGGGATGAGGGCATTAAAGGCAGTTGAACTGTTGGACAGACCAAGAGCAACAGTGCTATTTCTGTGTCTTCATATGTTCAGCCTATGTAGGCCTCATTTCTTAAGATTTGTTTGTATCCGTCTGTTGACTCAGTTAATGCTGTACTAGACCAGGACAAGATAAGCTTGCAGTGAATTAGTAATTGAGAGTACAACTTAACGGAACTCCTGCCTCTAGCAACTGCTTGTTCTCTACTCCCACATACAGTGAACTCAGTTTTGCAGATCTGTTGCAAGTTGCCTTTAATTCCTAGTGTTGCTAATGAGCCATTGATTTTGATCAATTATTGTTTCTGTTGTCGAGTGCTTGTGTAGCATAAATTTCAAGATGTAATACAACCACTTTGCTTCTGTGGCACCAGGTTGTGTTTCTTCTCTTGTTTTATTAGTTAGGCTACTATAGTGTTGCTTGACATTCAAGCATATTCGGATGCCTGGACTGCAAAATGTAGGAATTTATGAAAGCTTGGCTGTCCCAAGCAAACACGTCTACAGCAGATAAAAGTAATTTACTGCAAATGCTGAAAATCTGAAATATAAACAGAAAATGCTGGAAAAACTCAGCGGGTCTGACAGCAGCTGTGGAGAGAGAAACAGAGTTAACGTTCCGAACTGGCTCTGAAGAAGGGTCAAAAGTACTCGAAACATTAATTCTGTTTCTCCACAGCTGCTGTCAGACCTGAGTTTTTCCAGCATTTTCTGTTTTTATTTATGTCTGCAGGAGATGTCTTCATCTTGACTCTGTGGCTCTGGAGTGCAAGTTGGAGAGGCTCTGATACAGGGAAGGGTGGGGGGGGGGGAATTTCTAGACCGTTTTATCCAGAATATAGTCTCACCCCAGAGGAGAATGCAGGTTCAGAAAAGGAAGGGAGCCAGGTAGTGGGGATTTAGGAGAGGTTAACAGGGAGGTCCCAGACACACTGGTCCTGTTCAATAGGTATGATGTACTGGTTAACTGAGGACAAGGAGAAAGACTGCAGGGAGGATAGCCACAATGAAGACCAAAGCACCATGGCTCAGAAGACTATTCAGAGGAATTTGGGGTAGCAGGGAGAAGAACACAATAGGAATGGTTTAGTTCTAAGGGACTTTATAATTAGGAGGATAGATAGTATCCTTTGCAGCCAGAAATGAGGATCCCAATGGGTGTGTTGCCTTCCTGACACCAGGATAATAGATATTTCATAGCAGCTGGAGAGAAACAGGGAAAGGGAGGTAATGAAACCAGTTGTCATAGCCCATATTGGAACAAATGACACAGATAAGAACAGGGAGGGAGTCCTGATGAGAGTATCAAGAGTTAAGTTTTAAATTAAAAAGCAGGGCCTAGAGGCTAATAATCTGTGGATTGTTGCTTGAGCCATGTGCAAATTGGCATAAGAGCAGGAAAATTAAGATGTAGCTAAAAGGCTGGTGTGGAAAAGAGGGGTTCCTTTTCATGGGACACTGGGACAGGAAGGAGCTGTACCAATGTGATGGGATCCATGGCCTCCTGATAAGAACATAAGAAATAGGAGCAGAAGTAGGCCATTCAGCCCTTTGAGCCCACCCTGCTATTCAATGAGATCATGGCTGATCTTTTACCTCAACACTATTTTCCTACACTATCCTCATATCCCTTGATGTTTTTAATTTGAAGAAATTTATTGATCTCCGTCTTGAGCATACTCAATGCTCTGCAGCAAAGAATTCCAAAGATGCACCACCTTCCAAGTGAAGAGATTCCTCCTCATCTCAATCCTAAGTGTCCTGCCCCTCATTCTGAGACTGTGTCCCCTGGTTCCAGATGCTGCAGCCAAGGGAAACATCCTTCCTGTATCTAAAACAAAAACAGAATTACCTGGAAAAACTCAGCAGGTCTGGCAGCATCGGCGGAGGAGAAAAGAGTTGATGTTTCGAGTCCTCATGACCCTTCGACAGAACTTGAGTGAGTCCAAGAAAGGGGTGAAATATAAGCTGGTTTAAGGTGTGGGGGGGTTTGGGTGGGGGGAGAGAGAGAGAGAAGTGGAGGGGTTGGTGTGGTTGTAGGGACAAACAAGCAGTGATAGCAGATCATCAAAAGATGTCACAAACAACAGAACAAAAGAACACATAGGTGTTAAAGTTGGTGATATTATCTAAACGAATGTGCTAATTAAGAATGGATGGTAGGGCACTCAAGGTATAGCTCTAGTGGGGGTGGGGGGAGCATAAAAGATTTAAAAATATTTAAAAATAATGTAAATAGGTGGGAAAAGAAAAATCTATATAATTTATTGGAAAAAACAAAAGGAAGGGGGAAACAGAAAGGGGGTGGGGATGGAGGAGGGAGCTCAAGACCTAAAGTTGTTGAATTCAATATTCAGTCTGGAAGGCTGTAAAGTGCCTAGTCGGAAGATGAGGTGTTGTTCCTCCAGTTTGCGTTGGGCTTCACTGGAACAATGCAGCAAGCCAAGGACAGACATGTGGGCAAGAGAGCAGGGTGGAGTGTTAAAATGGCAAGCGACAGGGAGGTTTGGGTCATTCTTCCTATATCTACCTTGTCGAGCCCTGTAAGAATTTTGTATGTTTGAATGAGATCACCACTCATTCTTCTAAACTCCAGAGAATAAAAGCACAGCCTTTTTAATCTTTCCTCTTAGGACAATCCCTCCATCCCAGGAATTAATTTAGTGAACCTTCATTGCACTCCCTCCACGGCAAGTCCATCTTCCCTTAGGCAAGGAAACCAAAACTGCCACAATACTCCAGGTGAAGTCTGACCAAGGCCCTAATAATTGCAGTAAGACATCTTTACTCCTTGACTCAAATCGTTTTGTAATAAAGGTCAACATACCATTTGCTGTACCTCCATGTTAGCTTTCAGTGATTCATGAACAAGCACACCCAAGTCTCTTTTTGAAGTTCAACACTTCCCAGCCTCTCACCGTTTAAGAAATACTCTGTATTTCTGTTTTTCATAACAAAGTGCATAATTGCTTTAAAAAAAAGACATTTTGTCAAAGCTTTTCATTTTGCACTCATCAGGACAAGAATACCAATGCCAGGTAGAAAATACAATTGAGAACCAAGAGGAACACAGGAGGTTCAATGGGGAGGTGTAAAAGCATATTAGAGAAGCAAAGAGGGATTATGAGAAAAGACTGGCAGGCAACATAAAGGGGAAACCCAAAGTCTTCTATAGGCATATAATAGTAAAAGGAGGAGTAGGGCCGATTGGGGACCTAAAAGAGAATTTACACATGGACGAATGTGAAAAATGAATACTTTGCATCTGTCTTTACCAAGGAGATAGATGCTACGCAGGTCATGGTGACAGATAAGGAAACTGGAAGGGTTCAAAATTGATAAGGAGGAAGTGTTGAATAGACTATTGGTACTTAAAGTTGACAAAGCACTGGGACTGGGCGAGATGCATCTAAGGATATAGAAGGAAATGAGTGGAAATTGCAGGGGCACTAGTCATAATTTTTCAGTCTTCCCTAGACTCAGGTGAGGTGTCAGAGGACTGGAGAATTGCAAACATTGTGCCCTTGTTCAAAAAAGGTTATAAAGATAAGCCCAGCAATTACAGACCAGTCAGTTTACCTTCAGTGGTGGGCAAGATTCTAGAAACAGTTATTCGGGATAGAATTAGCATTCACATGGAAAAATATGGGTTGATGAGGAAGAGTCAGCCTGGATTTCTAGAGGGGAAATCATGTTTAACTAATTTCCTGGAGTCTTTTGAAGAGGTAACAGAAAAGATTGATGAGGGTAAAGCTGTTGATGTGGTGTACATGGATTTTCAAAAGGCATTTGATACAATGCCACACAACAGACTTATGAGAAAAGTTATTACTCATGGTATAAAAGGGACAATAGCAACATAGATTCAAAATTGGCTGAAAAATAGGAAGCAGAAAATAATGGTCAATGGATATTTTTTGGGCTGGAGAAACATTTATAGTGGAGTTCCACAGGGGTCGATATTGGGACCCTTGCTTTTCCTGATACATATTAATGATCTAGATCTTGGTGTGCAGGGGACAATTTCAAAGTTTGCAGGTAAGACGAAGCTTGGGAGTGTTGTGAATTGTAAGGAGGACAGTGTGGAACTTCACAAGGACATAAACAAGTTGGTGGAGTGGGCAGACAGGTGGCAGCAGAAGTTCAATACGGAGGAGCGTGAGGTGATGCATTTTGGTAGGAAAAACATGGACAGACAATATAAAATAAGGGGTGAAATTTTGAAGGGGGCGCAGGAGCAGAAAGACCTGGGTGTATATATGCATAGGTTATTGAAGGTGGCAGGACAGACAGAGAGTGCAGTTAAAGCATATAGTATCCTGGGCTTTATTAATAGGGGTAGAGAATACAAGAGCAGGGAGGTTATGCTGAATTTATATAAGACGCTTGTTAGACCTTGGCCGGAGTATTGTGTACAGTTCTGGGCACCACATTATAGGGAAGATGTGAACACGTTGGAGAGAGTGCAGAAGAGGTTTACAAGAATGGTTCCAGGGATGAGAAACTTCAGTTACGAAGATAGATTGGGGAGGCTGAGACTGCTCTCCTTGGAGAGAAGAAGGCTAAGAGGAGGTTTGATAGAGGTGTTCAGGATCATGAGGGGACTGGACAGGATAGATAGGGAGAAGCTGTTTCCTCTCATAAAAGGATCGAGAGCGAGAGGGCACAGATTTAAAGTGATTTGCAAAAGAAGCAAATGTGACGTGAGAAAAAACTTTCTCTCTCAACAACTAGTGGTTCAGATCTGGAATGCACTGCCTGGAAGTGTGGTGGAGGCAAGTTCAATCGAGGCATTCAAGAGCGCATTAGATGTTTGTTTCTATTCAAATAATGTGCAGGGGTGTGGGGAAAAGGCAGGGCAACGGGTCTGTCCTATGGACAGCTGGTGCAGACACGATGGGCCAACTGACCTTCTGTGCTGTTAAAATTGTGATTCTGTATATGGCGCAAACTGCTGAACGGGCCTAAGGCTGTCACTTGCGGCTCTGAAAAGCTGCCCAGTCTACCTCACATTACCCTGGAAGGGCAAGGTATCTCAAAACTTTTGAGCAACAGGTGAAGCTATGCAGTAGCAACACCAGGTGTATTCACCACTAACAGGATGCTGCTGTCAAGCCAAAAAGATGTTCTACCTATCACACAAATGAGTAATCTGGTATATGAATTTCAGTGCCAGTTTGATGCTAGGAATGTAAGCCTAAAGTCCCAAAGACCGGTGGATCGTATCAAATAGCATATCCCTTCCACTGTTTGCAATGGGCAAGGTACAGACCGTACTCAACCAGCCCGTGCTTGCAAAACTCAAAACACCATGCCCAACATTAGATGTGATTCCGCGATAGGACAGCCTTTGCTAAATAATCCTCAGTGTGCTAAAAAATACACAGACAACCAATTTAAGATTGTCAGTCGTGCACGCAGTCTGGCACGTTTGCATGTACTGGAAGCTACACCTATTAATACACGGTGCCCTGTTCTTTGCAGATTGAAAGAACGTATACACGCTGTGCCTGTTTCAGCTAAACAAAATAAGTGATAGCCATTCGGTGGTTCATTCCTCAATACAATGCCTTGACTGATCAGTGTCAAGCTGCCAGGTTTAAATTTCAAACAATGCTTGGCAGTTAACCATCAGCCACCATTAACTGGTGCATTATCCATGGTAAAGCCTCTACAAATCAGTCCACTTGTCAATCAATCAGCACTGTCTTCTCATTCAGTATCAATTTGTTGCTTCCCCTGTCACTGGTATTCTTGCGATTCTCCTGATGAGTGCAAAAGGAAAAACTTCGACAGTCTTTTTTCAGCAATACTCAATATACAACCAAATGACAAAGTGAATAACTTCATATTTCTCCACATTATATTTCATCTGCCAAATATTTGCTGACTCATTTAGCCTCTCCAAATTGCCTTGAAGTGTCTTTGCCTCCTCTTCATGACTCTCACTTCCATCTAGTTTTGTGTCATCTGCAAACTTAGCTGGTGCAAACACCAGCTTCTCGAGGGCAGTTAGGGATGGGCAATAAATGCTGGCCTAGCCAGCAATGCCCACATCCCATGAGTGAATTTTTTAAAAAAAGTTGTCAATCCATGCCAGTATATTACACCCAATCCCATGTGCTCTAATTTTGTTTACTAACCTCTTGTGTGGGACTTTATCAAAAGCTTTCTGAAAATCTAAATATACCACATCCACCAGTTCCCACATCTTTTCTGCTAGTTACATCCTCAAAAACTTCAGGTTCATTAACATGATTTCCTTTTCATAAATCCATGTTGACTCTGTTCAATTTCACCATTATTTTCCAAGCGTCCAGTTATCGTATCCTTTATTATAGATTCTAGCATTTTCCCTACTAATGTCAGGCTAACAGGTTTGTAGTTCCCCATTTTCTCTCTTCCTTCCTTTCTTTCTTAAATACTAGGGTTACATTTGCCACCTTCCAATCTGTAGGAACCGCCCGAGTCTGTGGAATTTTGAAAGATGACTACCAATACATCTGCTATTTCTACAGCCTCCTCTTTCAACAAAGGATTTATCTACTTTATGTCCCATTAATTTCTCTAGTACTTTTTATTTCCACTGATGTTAATATCTTGCAGTTCCTCATTTACACTAGTCCCTTGATTCTCCATTATTTCTGGGAGGTTTTTAGTATTTTCCTCCATGAAGACAGCCATGAAGTATTTGTTTAGCTTCTCTGCCATTTCCTTAATTCCCCATTATAAATTCTCTGACTCCGTTTGTAATGGGCTCATATTTGTTTTTGCTAATCTTTTCTTTTACATGTACCTTGTTATGGACAGGAGTGGGATTAATGTAAGCAGCCCTGATTTCCTACCCCCCCCCCCCCCCCTCAATATCTGTCCATAAACAGAAAGGTGTTTTTCATTTCTGATTTTTCCCCTTTATAAGTGGAGGCTTTTTTTTCCCCAACCCTTCAGTTTGGAGGGATCCAATCCTCCATTAGTAACCCCACAACAAACTCGCAATAAGGTAAAATAAGAGGGTTGGTTTATTTTACATACGCACAAAACGTGGGAAGGGGTTTCATAACATCTGTCCCTTTTGCACTCATACAATAAAAAGAGAGGGAAAGAAAGGGTTATAGGGCAAGACCACGATAAAAATAAGAGCTATGGTTTCACACGAGTCCAGAGCCCAGAATCAAAAGGTCCAGTGATGTATTCTTTCAGGCATTAGCAGGCTGAAATTGTTGCAAGGTGATCCATCTTTCCAGAAGCGAGGACTTCCACGATGGAAGAAGGCATGTAGAGATGAATTAGTCTTGAAGACACGGATATAGAAATTCCAACGTTCCAGTAATTCAGTGTAGATGAGGACCAGGCACTTCACCTGGACAGAACTCTTTCTGCTGTACCTGTTAGATGATAAAATGGCTGAGTTCAGTTCCACACAGCAATATTGCAGGTTCTGGCAGCTTGGGGGAGGTTATGTAAAGGGGCTGGGTACATTTCTTTGGAATTTGATCATTGGTATCACAGAGGGCATTAGCATCTCTCTAAAGATAATGAGGTCCCTGCAGGTTTCTGAAGGTTAGAAATTCCTCTGGTGTGAGCCATGGCTAGTCAGGGTAAAGCATTGTCCATTATTAAAGCAAAAATAATAATTTTATTAAGTAGCCAGGTTGACCTATAGAAGCTTTTACAGTCTGTTTTTGTGTTTCTCGTTAGTTTGCTCTCGTTTTATTTTCCATTTCTTAATCTTTTCCTTTGCAGAACTCTCAAATGCTCGCAATTCTCAGGGGCTTTTTTGGCAACTTTATGCACCTCATCCTTTGATCTAATGTAATCCTTGATTTCTTTCATTAACCACGGTTGGAACACTTTCCATGCTGGGTTTTTTACGTTAACGGAATGTATTTTTCTTGTAAACTATGTATTAGTTCTTTAAATGTTAGCCATTGCTGTCGACTGTTATATCTTTTAACATAGTTTCCCAATCTACCACAGCCCATTTTCCCCTCATACCTTCATAGTTCCCTTTGTTTAGATTTAAGACCCTAGTCTCTGATTGAACTCTACCATTTTCAAACTTAATGTAAAATTCCATCATATTATGGTCACTCTTTCCTAAAGACCCTGTTACAACAAGATTATTAATAGTCCTTTATCATTGCACTAAATTCTAAATCAAAAATAGCCTGTTCCCTAGTTGGTTCCTCAACATATTGTTCTAGAAAACCATCTTGCATATATCCCAAAAGTTCATCCTCCATAGCATTAGTTTTAATTAGGTTTACTCAGTCTATATGTAGATTGAAATCTCCTAAGATTACTGCATTACCCTTGTTACACACACCTCTAATTTCCTGATTTATACTGTGATTAATATTACCTTTGCTGTTTGGTGGCCTGTAAACAACTCTCATCAATGTTTTCTGCTCCTTGCAGTTTCTTCGTTCCACCCAAACTGATTCCCCGTCTTGATCTTTAGAACTACGGTCCTCTCTCACTACAGCACTGATGCCCTCTTTAGTTAACAGAGCTACCCCACCTCCTTTCCCAGCTTTTTGTCCTTCCTGAATGTGTCATACCCTTGAATACTCCGGTCCCAGCTTTGGTTTCCTTGTAGCCACGTCTCTGTAATGGCTAATGGGTCATACATATTAATTTCTATTTGAGCTGACAATTCATCTGTTTTATTGCATTCAGGTACAGAGCCATTAATTCAGTTTTTACTGTTTTTGTCAATCCTGGCCCTATCAGCTCGCACACTCTCAAGTTTGCAATCGCTGTCACAGAATCATGCAGTGCAGAAGAGGCCCTTCGGCCCATAAAGAGAACAATTGAGGGCTAGGAAAGAGGCATACGTTAAGCTTGTAGACAGTGCGGGAGTGCATGATAAGCAAAGGTGAAGAAATCAGAAAAACAATCAAGAAGGCAAAAGAGGAACAGTGAAAGTAAATTATCAAGGAACATAAAAGAAATTAGTAAAATATTTTACAGGCACCTGAATAAAAAAAGTCTGATTTGATAGACATTTTAAAAATCACGAGGGATTTGGATAGTATAAATAGGGAGAAACTAGTCCTGTTGGTGGAGGGGTCGAGAACCTGAGGACACTGATTTAAGGTAATTGGTAAAAGAAGAGGAAAAATATTTTTACGCAGCATGTTATTAGGATCTGGAACGTTCTGCCTGAGAAGGTAGTGGAAGCAGATTTGGTTGACGGACTTAGTCCTCTTCATCCCAAGTCTGATGTTCGAAGTTTGCTAAAGGCTACATTCTTGTGTGTGTCTTGTCATCAATAGACAGCTCGAGAGAGTATGCGCTGCTAAAGTAAGTGAATTTATCCACTGCTTACAGATCCTGGTCATGGACTGAAACCTTGGGGTCAAGATAGGATTTTCCTAGAGCAGGCTGGTACGTTCCTTTGGTTTTCTTCATGCTGATCACAAGTTGAAGTTGTTGTATGCATTGGAGAACAATCCATGCTACATTGTCTGTCCAACTCTGAATTGGAAGCTAGTGCAAAGTCACATCAAACAGGAAATCACAAGGTATGTCTTTGGAGACCTTGGGCTTTGTCTGGAGTTGTCTCAGATTGAATAGCTTCCCATCCATCCAATATTTGATTTCAGTGCCAGGATTACCATCATGGCAGGCCTCAGAAAGCATGACAGAGAAAAACATGCTGAAGAGGCTTGACACTTGCACACAGACCTGTTTAACTCCATTAGTGACTGGGTGTGGTTTAGAACACTCCCCATCATCCAGGACACGTGTGAGCAAGCCATCATGGAACTGTAAAACTACTGTGATTAATCTCTCGGGGCAGTCGAATTTCTCCATTACCTCCCAAAGGCCCTCATGACTGACTGTATCAAAGGTCTTGGTCAGGTGTGGAGGTCTGTGTTCTGATCTTGGCATTTCTTCCAGAGCTGTCTAACTTAAAACACCATATCAGTGGTTCCTCAACATTTTCTGAAACAGCACTGTGTCCCTGGCAGCAGAACCTAGACAAGATGTTGCACCAAATGGTTCAGAAGGATTCTGGCAATGGATTTACCAACAATGGAGAGGTGTGAGATAATTGTTGCAGGATTGGCGAGTTCCTTTCTGCTTGTACAAATGGCATCTTATATTCTTGTGGGATGGTTCCTTGCTGCCACATAGACTGAAAGAATTCAGTGAGCTTTTTGAGCAGGCATTGACCTTCAGTTACAGCGGTGGCAGCTGTCCCTTGATTCGAGGATGATGTCTACTCAAGGTCCTGAATTTCTGCCATGGGTCTTCGTGCAACTGAACAGGCCAATTCTTGACCCTCAGATCACAGATGTCCCATAAGTTAGTAAGATCCAGAGTGTAGGGCTTGCTTCCTTTTCTTTTCTGGCTCATCATTGAGATGTTGTGATTCAAACCCTTTTGATGGACAAGTTGTTGCCATTTTGAACGATTGACAGTAAGCTTCTCCCAGTCATTAATGTCAATGCTGCCACACTTCAAGGAGACCTTCAGACTGTCCTTTGAAGCATTTTTGTCCTCCCTTGGAATGTTGACCATTTGATAGTTGTGAAAACTGGACCTTGTGGGAGAAGATGCTTTTCGACCATCTGGACACAATACCCAGTCCACCAATGTTGATTTTTGCAGGAGCTTTGCCTGAATGCTTGTGGAG
The DNA here is from genome assembly GCF_017639515.1 of Carcharodon carcharias. NCBI lineage: Eukaryota > Metazoa > Chordata > Chondrichthyes > Lamniformes > Lamnidae > Carcharodon > Carcharodon carcharias. The sequence goes on from NC_054467.1 coordinate 226,693,434, forward strand.
CTGGCTTCAAGAAGGATACTGCATTTACCTCAAAAATCATCACTATCGCACGATGCCTGAAACTGAAACACCCACAGGACTGTCCAATGCAAGCTCAAGAGAGATGCAAGGCACTTGACTGAATCAGAAAGCAGACAAACTTCAGTTATATGCAGACCACAAAGATTGGAAGAGATTCTACGATGTTCTGAAATATTTCTGTGGGCCCCAGTCTACTGGTTCATCATTTATCCTTGGTGCTGATGCAACGCAATGATCCTGCGTGCAGTTCAGGTCGCCATATTATTAAAAGCATATAGAGGCACCCTAGAGGGTGCAGAGAAGATTAGAAGGATAATACCAGAAATGTGGTTGTATATCAGGAAAGGATGCTCAGGTTGGACCTCCTTTCTCATGAAAAAAGAAGGCTCATGGGTGGCTTAATAGAGGTCTTTAAAATGATAGGTTTTGATAGAGTGGCTACAGAGGGAATGTTTTCTCTTGTGAGGGAGAGCATAAGTAGAGGCCATAAGTATAGGATAGACACCACGAAAATCCAATGGGGAATTTAGAAGAAACTTTACTCAAAGTGGTGAGAATGTGGAACTTTGCTACCACAGGGAGTGGTTGAAGTGAATAATATAGGTGCATTTAAGGGGAAGCTAGACAAGCATCTGGGGAAGAAGGGAATAAAAGGGCTACAATGATAGATTTAGATGAGGAAAGATGAGAAGAGGTTCGAGTGGAGCATAAAGACTGAGGTGGGCTTGTTTGGCCGAATAGCCCGTTTCTGTTCCATTCTATGTATGTATATAATCCTCCTCTCTAGTCTCTGCCAGGGACAAGTAAAGTGGGTATAATGTCTGTCGAAGGGTCATGAGGACTCGAAACGTCAACTCTTTTCTTCTCCGCCGATGCTGCCAGACCTGCTGAGTTTTTCCAGGTAATTCTGTTTTTGTTTTGGATTTCCAGCATCCGCAGTTTTTTTGTTTTTATTATAATGTTTGTGCCCCTATTTAATTTATCAGATTGAGGGAGAACCCATCCTTTCTGTGCTGCTTCGGAGCTTGGAATGCGGACTTGGAAAATTGGTGTCTTGTTCTGGATTTTATGCATGCATTTGGTGATCGTATCATTCAAATTAAACTTTCTGTTAACCGTTGCCTCGCAACAGATGTGTTTAAATCCAAATATTTACATATTTTTAGTCAAACCTCTGTGTTTAATTTATGGTGTGTTAGAGATCAGCTCAATCTCCTTTATAATTGTACTGCTGTGATGTGCAAATATTCCCCCTGCTCTGAAATGTCAAAAATGATTATTTTAGTGTATTTGATAAATGATTATATCAGAAACTACACTTTGTGCAAAGAGTACTTACTGTACTTTGAAATTGGAGAGATTTTTTGTTTCATTGTGTCAGCTGCGCTATATTTTAGGCAGAAATTAAGTATATGTCAATTAATCTTATACTGCCTGCATTTTCTGTATATTCAAAATAACATCTGATGTGTGATTATAATTCAGTCCTCTTTGGTAATTTTGGACAGAAGTCGAACCATAAGAGCACTCTAGCCAATGGCAGTTTGTAGTTGAAAAACTAGCATTAGTCACAATAACTGCAAACTATCCAAGCATCTAATTGGGGAAAACTGAAGAGTGCTTTTCATCATGGTAATAATATCCCAGCAGAATAATGAGCTGCCAATTCACAGCTGAGATTTTCCACGTGGTGAAGTTCGCAGTGAGTCATCTAGAGACAGCAAATTAAATCTAAGCACTTCCCAGGAGGAAGCAAAGGAAAGTAGGAACCAGCTGCTATGGCCAAGGAGCAAGTTGCATAGCCATTCTGGAAAATGCTGAACAAAGAAGGAAAACTCAGCTTAAAAAATATAGGGATAAGTAGAATTATTTATACTTAAAATAAAAAAGTTTGTGAAAGCAAATTTACAGTGCATAATGAGCGTAGAGGACAAGTTAGTTGTGGTAAAGGACGAGTTAGTTGTTTAGCAAACTTTGTTTCTTAAGAGATAAAAGAGCTGGAATTTGCTTATTATTTTGGTCATGACAAGTTAAAGCTAGAATTCAGCACAATGGCAAATGAATATTGCCAGTAATTATCTTTTCCTTACCCTGCAGTGATCTAGAGTGATTACATAGGAAATAGGAGCAGGAGTAAGCCAATTGGCACTTTGAGTGTGCTCTGCCATTCAACTAGTTCATGGCTGAACATCTTCCATTTTCTTGCACTATCCCCATATCCCTTGATATCTTTAATATCTAGAAATCTGACAATCTCTGTCTTGAGTATACTCAACAACTGAGCCTCCACAGCCCTCTGGAGTACAGAATTCCAAAGATTCACCACACTCTGAGTGAAGAAATTCTCTTCATCTATAAATGGCCTACCTCTTATTCAAGACTGTGTCCCCTGGTTCTAGGTTCCCCCAGCCAGGGTATACATCCTTCCTGCAACTACTCTGTTGAGCCCTTTATGAATTTTGTATGGCTCAATGAGATCATCTCTCACTCTTCTAAACTCTAGAGAACATAGGTCCAGTCTCCTCATAGGACAATCCTGCCATTCCAGGGATCAATCTGGTGAACCTTTGTTGCACTCCCTCTATGGCAACTGTATCCTTCCTTGGGTCAGGAGACCAAAACTCTGCACAGTACTCTGGGTGCTGTCCCATCAAGGTTCTTTACAACCACAAGACTTATTTACTCCTGTATTCAAATCCTCTTGCTATAAGGGCCAACATACCATTTGCCTTCCTAAATCCTTGCTGCATCATCTTGTTCGCTTTTAGTGACTTATGAACTAGGACACCCAAGTCCCTTTTGGGCATCAACACTTTCCAATCTCTCACCATTTAAGAAATACTCTGCATTTCTGTTTTTCCCTACCAAAGTAGATAACTTCACATTTATCCAGATTATATTCCAACTGCCATCCTCTTGCGCACTCACTTAGCCTGTCAACTTCCTTTGATACCTCTTTGTATCCTCCTCACAGCTCACATCCCCACCTAGTTTGGTGCCATCAGCAAACTTGGAAATATTACATTTGGTCCCCACATCCAAATCATTGATATAGATTGTGAATAGCTAGGGCCCAAGCACTGATCATTGCAGTACCCCACTAGGCATAGCTTGCCAACATGAGAATGATCCGTTTATTCCTACTGTTTTCTAACTGTTAACCAATTCTCCATCCATATCAATATGTTGCCCCCGATTCCATGTGATCTAATTTTGCTTACTAACCTCCTGTGTGAAACCTTATTAAAAGTCTTCTGAAAATCCAAATATACCAAATCCACTCCCCCTTGTGTATTCTGCCAGTTACATCCTCAAAACCTCCCAACAAGTTTGTCGAGCATTATTTCCCTTTCATAAATCCACGTTGACACTGCCCATTCCTCCCATTCTTTCCTAAGTATCCAGTTATCATATCCATTATAATAGATTCTAGCGTTTTCTCTACTACTGATGTCAGGCTAACAGGTCTGTAGTTCCCTGTTCTCTCTCTCCCTCCTTTCTTGAATAATGGGGTTACATTTGTTACTTTCCAATCTGCAGGAAGCAATCCAAAATCTTTAGAATTTTGGAATATGATTACCAATGCATTCACTCTCTCGACTGCCACCTCATTCCACATTCTGGGATGCAGATAATCAGATCCAGAGGATTTATCAACTTTCAGTCCCATTAATTTCTCCAGTATCACTCTCTTACCAATACTAATTTCTTTCAGTTTCTCATTCTTGCTCACCCTTTGGTTCTCTGGTATTCCTCAAGGGTTTTTTTGTATCTTCCTCCATAAAGACAGCTGCAAAGTATTTTAGCTTCTCTGCCATTCCTTAGTATTTCCCATTATAAATTCTCCTATCTTTGCCTGTAGTGGGCCTACATTTGTCTTTCTTGCTAGTTTACTTTGGCATTCTATTTTCCCTTTCTTTATATCTTGGTCTTGGTCCTCCTTTGCTGAATTCTATAATGCTCCCAATCCTCAGGCTTACTACTTTTTTGGCAACTTTATAAGCCTCTTCCTTTGATCTAATACAATCTTTAACTTCTCTTGTTAGGCATGGTTGGATTACATTTCTTATTGGGTTTTTGTGCCACAAAGGAATGTAAATTTGTTGTAAACCTTTATTCTAAATTTTTGTTTCCTTAGCTCCCATCAGATTGTACCATCCACTTAGATTTCCAATACTTTTGTCAGGAATCAGCATAGTTTGAATGAGTTTCAGTAGACACCTGAAACCAGTAATGCCAATGTTCTGTTTATATAAAAAGCACCTGCCAAAATTTGAGATGCAGCTGTAAACCAAAGAAAGTGGGGTTAGTACCAGGAGTTTTTTTTGTTAACTGCCGCATAACATTGACAAGCTAATCAAATAGTTAATTGCTCACAACTTACTGAGGGTAAAAACATTCAATCATTTCTGTACCAGATTAGTGACAATTATTGCTCCCCCCCCACTAGATTACCATGGGAATGCTTCAAGCTTCCATTCTTGGCTCTTTCCAATTCCCCATTTGCATTGTGCCCCTTGGGAAAATAGAATTTCTGGCATAGGGACAACTTTGTAAGATTCTGGATGATGCCTTATCTTAGTAACTAATAGGTTATTAGTTATAGAATCTATTCTCGGCAACTTCAATACTACATTAAGAAATATATGATTAGCATTTATTCTGTCCCCTGGATCGTACTTTGCTGCACCAATCATTGCCACGATGAATCAATTGGCTGCCTTCTGTGCTGCATCATTTTCTGACCCACCTGGGTCTTTTTTGTCTTCTCTATGGGTACTGACTGTAAGCAAATAAAAGACAGCCAGAATCCTTCTATTCTGTGATTTAGAAGACCCATTCTTTAATACTTTGCAGCATTCACTTGCTTTTATTCAGTATTTTTTTCATCCCTCAATTAATTTGCCTCCAATTAATTATGCTGGCTCCTGTAGTCTCATAATCATGAGTATAGATATCACATTATAATCTAATCTATTCTGTTTCTTTGCTTTAAGTTTATAAACTGTGCTTAATGAAAGATGAACCTGTTTTTTTTTTCCTTCTATCTGCTGCGAAGTGCATGTCTGAGTTTAACTTGAGCTAGGTTTCCATTATCCATAATGAGCCAAATTTTGACTTGGCAGGGATTCTAATAGTTTTGTCATTGGTTAGGATTGCCCTTACACATCTATGCTTTTACATATTTGCATGGCAAGTGGCTGAATATGCCAGCTGATAATGGCACAGTGGGGAAAACAGGGCATCCGGGACCTCCGTAAATAGGGCAAGCATCTCCTTAATAAATCGGATTGAAGAATTGTGAAATTAACAGAGCAAGGAAGGAAGTATAAAGCAGAGCGGGTGTACTTGATGTCTGATCAAGAAAGAAGAGAGAAAGAAAGATTGGATTTAGAGAGAGAAATAAAGGACATGGGAAGTTTATTATTGTTTAAAGTGTTACATTTTTAAAAGCTCGAACACTAAAACCTGAAGGAATGTGACTCCATGCTTGTCATTTTCAGTACCAGAGGCTGCCTGACAGTAATTAACATTTTTCCCATTGTTAAAAGGGCACTTGGGCTGAAATGGCAAGACTTGAACCTTCTGTGGTGAGTTTAGTTTGTAACCACCATGCAAATACAGAAACATGACATCATTCAATGATGAGGCAGAAGGCAAAATGCAGTCTTCATAAAGCCACCAGTGGAGTGGTGCATTTTGGACAGTAACTTTTGCATTTCCTTCTTTTACCTTGTATCTGTTCTCACCTAAAGTTGCTGTAGCATTTGCTTGTAAATAGGGAGTATTTTGACAGAAAATTATGAATCTTCTTTCAAAAATGTAATTAGGTTTGTATGTGTGGTTGCTCAGAAGTAACGAATGTGACATGACTTCGCTCATCCATGACCTTCCTTGTAATGAATGGCATACCGATGTTCTATGCTGTTAGGTGCCCACAGTGAGATCCAATAAGACAGATCTGACATAGGCATTACTGGTCAGACTCTCACTCAGGCCGAGATTTTTAGGACGACGGAGAACTTGCTTTCCTGCCATCCAAGGTGTCAGCGGAGAACACATCCACGCTGGTACTGCCTGCCCCAAAGCCAGTTAATACACCAACAAGAGTTAATTGGCTCGAGGTGGGTCATTGCTCCCTAACTTGGGAGGAAGTCCCACCTCAGAGCTGTTGGCCAATCTGATTGGCGGGCAGCTCTCTAGTTCCTGCAGCGCCAGAAGCTGCAGTGGACAGGACTAGGACTGCAAGTAGTCCCCAGAGCCTAAATCCCAGGACCAGGTAAATTTAGGGAGTCTCAGTGCTGGGTGAGGAGGTAAGGTCCGAGGAGGTGGACAGAAGGGTTAGGAGTGTTGGTGGAGAGATCAGGCAGGGAGGAAGGATCTGCAGGGGCCGGTCCTTTTTGCTGGTAGGGGGGTTGGGTAGTGGGTGCCCAATTTTAAAAGGAGGCTATTGACAGAGGTGCAGACACCCCCCCCCCCCCCAAATCCCCACTGCCTGCCCCAGCCCGAGGCTTGAACAGTGTTGCTTTTTGGGCTCCCCTCACTATGCCCTGAACTGCACCTGCCAGCCTGAAAACAGAGGCTGGGCGGTAAGGGCCTCAACTGGGGTAAGGGCAGCTGGGCCAGCCTAGGTCTAGCCTACCCCAGCGTAAAATTGCAGGGAACAAACCTACAAACATAAAATTCTTCCCCCAGTGAAGCTCCTTTCAGCAGAGAGCTTTATTGCTTCCAGTTTTCATTAAGTTAGTGAGGCAGAAAAGAAGGTTGTTGTTAGGAGCAGCATCTTGAAACTTAAAAAGATATACATTGTAACGTCTCCAGTCTGGAATGCTTGGGACCAAATTACTTCTGGACTTTGGAATTTCCTGGATTATAGAATGACATTTGAATGCCTAACCACAAGTCTGAGAACTGGAAAAAAAACTGGCCCAGATCTTCAGGTCTCCAGCTCGTTGGAGACCAAATGTATGATCTAAGACATGCGTCGTGACCCTGTGGAAGCCTAGGTGAGAATTACCCAGGAGGTTTGAGGTTCCGATGGGCAATTCCCCTGCTTCCTGGGACCCTCCGCAAAAGCCATCAACTCTGTGTTAGAGTCTGAGACTTCAGACAGTTCAGATTTATTTACCTGAATAGCTACCCAGGAAATGAGATTGAAAAATCCTGGGTAACTACAAAACTGACCCCACCCAACCTGACCCAACTCTCCCTCGCGACTGCACTAACCCTGGCAACCACCACTACCCCTCCCCCACCCCCACCCCTGGACCAGACCTGGTCTGCCGCCATTTGCCCGCTCATCTGTTCGCAAATATTCAGGACTCACCTGTTTGCTAACATTTACCCTGGTCATTTGAACTTGCTGCAATAAGGAGGCGTATCTTGTGCACTGATTTTCTTTGCTGCTTTCTGGATGGGTTCTTGCTGCTGCATCGGAAGTCAGATCCTTTTTAACGTAACCGTTCGAACAAGGAGCAGGACTAGGCCATTCAGCCCCTCAAGCCTGCTCCGCCATGTAATAAGATCATGGCTGATCTAATAGTAACCTCAAATCTACATCGCATCTACCCTCTCCTATGCCGCCCCCTCCCCCCCCCCCCCCATCCCTGATAACCTATCACGTTCTTGTTTACCAAGAATCTACCCACCTCTGCCTTAAAAATATTCAAAGACTCTGCTTCCACCGCCCTTTCAGGAAGAGAATTCCAAAGACTTGTGACCCTCTGAACGAAAACCAGGTAAGTGTGCGGTTTTCTGACTGATCATCGTCAAAGACAGCAGTTCCAAAGTTGATCAGAAAATTTGGGCCAGTCAATGTAAATATTTACCTGAAATATAAAACAGTGGTAAAACATTATAAAGCAGCAATAAACATTGTTTTACTTATCCAAAATACTGTATCTCCCATGTTTCCACTCCCAAGCATCATACTTAAATGATCTAAAACGTTGCAATGAGTTGCTTGGGTTTACTCAAAAAAAAAATAATTCAGACAATAGATTTCCGGACTGGAGAGGCTACAGTGCAGTCAATCTCCTTTGGTGTTACTCACGTGAATTCGATAGCCAAGTATAGTCATAAGATATATTCAATTAAATTAGATGTGATTTCGTGATTGGACAACACTTTCTAAGCAATCCTGATTGCGCTAAGAATTACACTGAAAACCAATTTAAGATTATCAGTCAGGCTCGCAGCGTGGTTCATTTAAGCTTGCTAGAAGCCACAGGTATTAGCAGAGAAGGCCCTGTCCTATGCAGACAGAAGGAACATGTCCGTGCATTGTGCCATTTTCAACTAAACAAAAGCTTAGGGGCAGTCATTCCTTAGTTTATTCCCAGCGGCAATGCTTTGATTAATCAGAGTCAACCTGCTTGGTTTGAATTTGAACAAAAGCTTGGCAGTTAACTGTTCTCTGCTGCATTCTCCATGGCAATGCTTCTACCAATCAAGAGTCTACTTGCCGACCAATCAGTGCTCTCTTCTCATGCAGTATAAATTGTTGTTCCCTTTACTGTTGGTAATCTTGTGATCAGTCCTGATGAGTGCAAGATGAAAAGCTTTGACAGCATGTCTTTTTTTTAGCAATGAATTTCAATGTTTTTTTTTAGCTTTTCCTTTCTATGGCTCCTTTTTTCCTCTCCATTCACTTTCTTGTCCTGTCTTTTTTTTCTTTTAATTCACATTCCTCTGTCATTCCTACGATTTTTTCCCCAATTCTTAAATCTCACTATTTAAGGAGATGGTTATTGATCCTCTTGTTCTCTTAAGGCCTCAGATGCCCTGTTGCCCTTGGCACACCATTATAAACGCGTTCTCAACAAATTACAGGACACAAATATTTAACCTGAAAGGGGCAGGATAAAGTCTAACTAATGGTGCAATGCCAGATAATGCCCTGATCCAACAATATTTGGGCCAATATCTCTAACAGGAGCTGAGCCAAACAGCCTATCAGCTATTGGAAAGGTATTTTAGAAATCTGCCAAAAATCCTTAAAGCACATGAACCTAAGCAAATGATGCCACAGAGTCACCAGTAGTGGGAGCCTGCGAATGCAGGCTAAATATTCAGAACAGTACAGCCAGTAGTCTGCAGGATCCAGGGTTAAATGACGAGGAAAGTGTTATTACTGCATGGCACTGCCTACAGGGAATGTAGATAGTTACATAAAGTTGTGAATTTGCATAAGAATTGGATTATATTGGGATTTGCAATGGAACATTATCCCTGTAGCATTTTAATGTGGAATAAAATAAGATTGGAATACTTAGAAGACTGGCGACTTTGGAAACTACTGTCTGTCAACGAGACGTAAGTTGTAGAGACATATGGAAAGGCCACTAGTGGTTTATATTTTGAAAAATTATAAAAAAACTACATGCAGCTACTTACACACACAGACCCAATGACTCATCAAACATTTTTCATCAGTAACATATCTAGAACAGCCAGATTTTGCAAAACATGCCGTCTGTTTCCATATATCATAAGAAATTACGTTTTTTTCAAAAGCAGTGTAAATACAATAGGCATCATTATGGAACAGCAAATACATGACTCTGATAGGAATTGTCCACAGATCTCCTATGTATTTGAAGGATGTATAAATATGGATCAGGAAAGCATGTAGCAAAAAACAACGGTTATTATGGGAAATTTTAACTTTCACAAACTCGGAGAAGCAAAACAGCTCAAATAGTAACAGTAATGAATTTTTGGAATATATTCAGGACGTTTCTCCAGAGCAGTAGGTTTTCGCACTGACGAGGGAGCTGGACGTATGACATGAGTAACAATCCAGAACTGCTTAGTAATATAACAGTAAGGGACCGTCCTGCAAATAGTGGCCGTAATATGATTGAGTTATTGGGTTTTGAGAGTACGAAGGTTGAATCAGAAATCGAGGTTTTAAAGATTTTTTTTAAAAAAGGAATAATAAATTAACCACAGTAAAATGATTTGAATTACAAACATACAAACACTGACAGACAATATACATACTGTCCCCACCATGTCCACACCAGTCCCTGACTGCCCTCCAAGACATGTGATCCCCTCAAAGAGGCAACAAACAAGAATGAAAATGCAGGCCAATTTAATTAGTAACCCAACGGCAGGAAGTATTTGATACAATGCAAGGCCAGTACGTATCCTGAATTGGCAATGGTTGTACTTGAAAGAAGTAAATGACAGTTATCAGGCTTAAAAAACAGGCTTGTGCAAATGCAAGAGTCCACAACCAACAGATCAGATCTAAGCTTTATGGTCCTGCCACATCCAGTCATGAATGGTGGTGGTCAATGAAACAACTCAATGGGGGAGGAGGTTCCACAAATATCCCCATCCTCAGAGGGGGAAGCCCAGCACATGAGTGCAAAAGACAAGGTGGAAGCATTTGCAACCAAATTAAGCCAGAAGTGCTGAGTAGCTGGTCCAGCTCTGCCTCCTCCAAAGGCCCCCAGCATCACAGATGTGTTTTCAGCCAATTCGATTCACTCCAAGTGATATCAATAAATGGTTGAGGGCACTGGATACAGCAAAGGCTATGGGCCCTGACAATTGTACTGAAGACTAGTGTTCCAGAACTTGCCACGCCCCTAGCCAAGCTGATCCAGTACAGTTACAACACTGGCATCTTTCCAACAATGTGGAACATTGCCTAGATCTGTCCTGTATAGGAAAAGCAAGTCAAATCCAACCCGGTCAATTACTGCCCCATCATTCAACTTTCGATTGTCAATAAAATGATGGAAGAGGTCATCATCAATACTATCAAGCAGCACTTGCTTAGCATATACCCTGCTCACTGACACTCAGTTTGGATTCTGCCAGGATTACTCAGCTCCTGACCTTATTACAGCCTTGGTTCAAGCATAGATAAAAGAGCTGAACTCCAGAGGTGAGGTGTAAGTGACTGCCTTTGACATCATTTGACTGAGTATGGCATCAAGGAGCCCTAGCAACACGAGTCAATGGGAATCAGGGAGAAAACTCTCTGCTGCTTGGAGTCATATCTAGCACAAAGGAAGATGGTTGTGATTGTTGGAGGTCAGTCATCTGAGATCCAGGACATCACTGCAGGAGTTCCTAGGCCCAACTATCTTCGGCTCTTCATCAATGACCTTCCATCATAAAGTCAGAAGCGGGGATATTTGCCGATGATTGTGCAGCACCTCTCATGACTCCTCACATACTGAAGCTGTCCATACCCAAATGCAACAACCTGGGCAATATCCAGGCTTAGTCCTTTTTTATTCATTTATAGGATGTGGGCATTGCCGGCTAGCCAGCATTTATTGCCCATCCCTAATTGCCCTTCAGTGAAACTTCACCAGTTGGTGGTGAGCTGCTTTGTTGTACCGCTGCAGCCCATGTGGTGTAGGTACACCCACAGTGCTGTTGGGGAAATGTTCCAGGATTTTGACCCAGCGACAAGTGAAAAAACAGTGATATATTTCCAAGTCAGGATTGTGAGTGACTTGGAGGGGAACTTCCAGGTGGTGGTGTTCCCATCTATCTGCTGCCCTTGTCCTTCTAGATTGTAGAAGTCATGGGTTTGGGAGGGGCTGTCTAAGGAACCTTGGTGAGTTTCTGCTGTGCATCTTGTGGATGGTACATCCTGCTGCCACTGTTGACGGTGATGGAGTGAGTGAATGTTTGTGGGTGGGCCGCTAATCAAGCGGGCTGCTTTGTCCGATGGTGTCAAGCTTCTTGAGTGTTTTTGGAGCTGCACTCGTCCAGGCAAGTATTCCATCACACTCCTGACTTGTGCCTTGTAGGTGGTGGACAGGCTTTAGGGAGTCAGGAGGTGAGTCACTCACCACAGGATTCCTAGCCTCTGACCTGCTCTTGTGGCCACGGTATTTATGTGGCTGGTCCAGTTCAGTTCCTGGTCAATGGGTAATCCCTAGGATGTTGATAGTGGGGGATTCAGCGATGGTAATGTCATTGAATGTCAAGGAGAGATGGTTAGATTTTCTCTTGTTGGACATGGTCATTGACTGCACTTGTGTGGCGTGAATGCTAGATGCTATTTAAATACTGTGGCTTCAAGAGCATGTCAGAAGCTAAGAAATCTGGTGAGTAACACACCACTGACTCTTCAAAGCCTACCCACCATCTACAAGCTAGGAGTGTGATGGAATACTCTCCATTGGCCTGGATGAGTGCAGGTCCAACAATGCTCAGAAAACTTGACCCCCATCCAGGGCAAGGCAGCCCACTTGATTGGCACCACATCCACAAACATTCACTCCCTCCACCACTGACACACAGTGGCAGCAGTGTGTAACATCTACAAGATGCACTGCAGGAACTCCTTAGACAGCACCTTCCAAACACACAACTGCTACCATCTTGAAGGACAAGGGTAGCAGACCCATGGGAACACCACCACTTCGAAGTTCCCCTCCAACACACTCGCTATCTTGACTTGGAAATACATCACCGTTCCTTCATTGTTGCTGGGTCAAAATCCTGGAACTCCCTCCATAATAGCACTGTCGGTGTACCTACACCACTGCAGCAGTTCAAGAAGACAGCTCACCACCACTTTCTCAAGGACAGATAGGGATGGACAATAAATGCTGGCTTGCCAGTGATGCCCAGAACCCCGAATGAATGGGGGGGAAAAAAGGGAAAATAGTAGAGCTGTGTTCTGTATCCATTGTGGATACAGAAGCAGAGGACAAAATTCTACTGATACAAGGGAACCTCACATAACATCAAAGGGTAATGGAGAAAATAGTCAGACTTAGGATAGGCACGTCTCCAAGACCTGGTGACTTTCACCCCAGGGTGTTTAAAAAAAAAAACTTGGTGAGGAAATTGTTTATTAGTCACAATTTTCTAAATCTTTCAGGACTGCAGAACTTAGATCTGATCTGTTGGTTGTGGGATTGCTTAGCTCTATCTTTCATATACTGCTTCCACTGTTTGGCTTGCAAGTAGTCCTGTGTTGTAGCTTCACCAGGTTCACACCTTATTTTCAGGTATGTCTGGCACTGCTCTTGGCATACCCTCCTGCACTCTTCTTTGAACTAGGGTTGATCCCCTGGCTTGAATGTTTTGGTAAATAGTGGGATATGCTGCGCCATGAAATTACAGATTGGGTTGAGTACAATTCTGCTGCTGCTGATGGCCCATACTGCCTGGATGCCCAGTTTTGATTTGCTAGATCTGTTTGAAATCTATCGCATTTAGCACGGTGGTAGTGCCACACAACAGGATGGAGGGTATCCTCAATATGAAGGTGGGACTTTGTCTCCACAAGAACTGTGCGGTGGTTACTCCTACCAATACTGTCATGGACATATGCACCAGTGACAGGTAGATTTGTAAGGCTGAAGTCAAATAGGTTTTTGCCTCTTGTCGGTTCCCTCACCAGCTGCCACAGACCCACCCAGTCTAGCAGCTATGTCCTTTAGGAGTTAGCCAGCTCGGTCAGTAGTGAAGCATTAGCCTGCACCTCTGGGCTACTAGACCAGTGACTTTACCACGGCGCCACTCCCACCTCATAGTAAGTACATAATAAGTTGGACGGCGTAAACCTACTACATATCCAGTTCACAAGCTAGATGTGTGGCTCATGTACGAATACAGAATTACCAGCAGAGGTCACTGCTGCAGCCTGCTCAACTATTCCCTCACCCCCATACTTGGTCCTTATCCCCAGCAAAATCTTAACTGCCTCCCTGGCTTTGTTCCTTCAAGTCCAAAGGATGCAGATGAGCACATCTGGACACACAGCTGATTTAGGCATCCTTAACCAGAATTAGCTTGGCCACATTAATTGCTACTAGGTCTCATTTTCCTTTTATCCAACTGCTCACTGCTCCAGTATCATTCCACTGAGCAAAGATAATCTCTAGCTTCCTTTCTGAAGTACCAATGGTTTTCTTAAGCCCCACTCCTTCCACTCTTGTGTCCAACAACAAGCACATGGAATTTGTGGACTATTTTGTCACTGAGATTAAGTCCCTTTTCCCCTCAGCCCACCAAACTAAAGCTCCCCTTCCTGATCCCTAAACCCACACTTTTCTCTACATTCGGTGGTGGGAGTGCATTTAATCAAAACGTAATCTAAATCTTTCTTCAACCTGAAAGAAGGTAAGCCTTTTGAGAAGGAATTTATTTCTTGATTTGAAAAGGTTTTTACTCATTATACTGTTTTCTGCCTTTTGCTGCTTTCTCAGATGTAATTTGTTTATTTTGTTTGGGCCAGCTGAGAGCAGACAAATAGCCATTGCCTTGGTCTCTGTATTTACTGTAAACTTTATTTTCCTACTGGTCAAGTTTGCCTCAGTTTTCTAGTTGTAGGATATGAGGACGCAGCAACTTTACAAGGAGGAGGGGGAGAAACCTGCAATAAGACCTATCCACAAGTTGGTCAATGTTTCAAAATTATTTTGATGTTAAGAATATTTTTCCTTGGAGCCCCGGGGTGGTCTAGTTTCTGTGTTTGACTATTCGTCACTACATGTCTCTTTCTGCTTGTTTTGTAGATGAAAAGTTCCCTGACTGAAATTGTTCACCTTGCTGCAATGGATACTGACTCTTGGGTTCAGATGGTGGCAGACATTCTAAAAACCTTTCCTGAGACTGGGTCTCTCAACCTTGAGCTTGAGGAACACAATCAGAACCTGCAAGAAATTCTTGGGGAACTCCGAGAAAAAGGTACCTTACTACATTCCCATAATTTGACCATTATTTACCAAAATGGAAAGCAAAACAATTGTTTCCAAAGAGGAGCCTGTCAGAATGCAGTAAATGGTTTTAAGCTTTAGATGGACATTTTTTAAACAAAATAACATGCAGTGATGCCATAGTGCGTTTGGTTCAAATTTTTTCCTTTTCAAGTATACATCCAATGCCCTTTCAATAATTTACTATTTAATCTGTTTTCACTCCTTACAGGCAGTACATTCCAGATTTTTATAACTTGCTGTATATATTTTTAAAATTCTCCAGATTTCTCACCACCCCTCCAGCCTTAACTATAGATTTTTTGGCAATAATCTTGAAACTATGTCCTCTGGTTACTGGCCCACCAGTGGACACAATTCTCCCTATCTATTCTATCAAAACCTCGTATCATTTTGAATGGCACTTTAAATATAGGAACACTTGTACCTGATCTATTGCACTGCTCAAAAGCTGCCGAATTAGAACTAGCATTATTAACATTTGGTTTCACTGTACAGTTTTATCACATTGATCTGCCTTATCATTGGCTGCTTAAAATGTTTTGGGGTGTAAAGTTATAGAAGTGGTGACCTAATAGAGGTTTTCAAGATAGTTTAGAAGAATGAGAGGTATACTTATTGAAACATATAAAATCCTGAAGAGACTTGCTTGGGTCTCTTGGAGGATGTTTCCTCTTGTGGGGCCACTAGAATTAGGGGACACAGTTTAAAAATAGAATCATATAGAAAGTTTACGGCTCAAAAAAAGACCACTTGACCCATCGTGTCTATGCAGGCTGAAAAATAAGCCACCCAGCCGAATCCCGGTCTGCAGCTCTGCAGGTCTCCCTTTTTAAAGCAGAGACAAGGAGAATTTTTTTGAGGGTTGTTATTATGTGGAATTCTCTTCCCAGAAAGCAGTGAAGGCTGGGTCAAGTTAGATAGATTTTTGATAGACCACAGCAAAGTGGTTGATTCTAAAATGCCCTCTGAAATGGCCTAGCAAGCCATTCAGTTGTAACAAACAGTTACAAAGCCACAAAACAGGAATGAAACAGACGGACCATCCAGCATCGACCTAGGCACCAGAAGCTACAACGGCAATTTCAGCCCTGTCGACCCAGCAAAGTCCTCCTTACTAACATCTGGAGGCTATGGTTCCTGACAATATTCTGGCAATAGTACTGAAGACTTGTGCTCCAGAACTTGCCACGCCCCTAGCCAAGCTGTTCCAGTACAGCTACAACACTGGCATCCACCCGGATATGTGGAAAATAGCCCAGGTATATCCTGTACACAAAAAGCAGGACAAATCCAACCCAGCCAATTACCGCCCCATCAGTCTACTCTCAATCATCAGTACAGTAATGGAAGGGGTCATCAACAGTGCTATCAAGGGGCACTTGCTTAGCAATAACCTGCTCACTGATGCCCAGTCTGGGTTCTGCCAGAGCTACTCAGCTCCTGACCTCATTACAGCCTTGGTTCAAACATGGGCAAAAGAGCTGAACTCCCTGAGCTGAGGTGAGAGTGACTGCCCTTGAGATCAAGGTGATATTTGACCGAGTATGGCATCAAGGGACCCTAGCAAAATTGGAGTCAATGGGAATCAGGGGGAAAACTCTCCAATGATTGGAGTCATACCTAGTGCAAAGGAAGATGGTTGTGGTTGGAGGTCAGTCATCTCAGCTCCAGGACATCACTGCAGGAGTTCCTCAGGTAGTGTACTGGGCCCAACCATCTTCAGCTGCTTCATCAACGACCATCCTTCGAAAATAAGACCAGGAGTGGGGATATTCGCTGATTGCGCAATGTTCAGCACTATTCGCGACGACTCAGACACTGAAGCATGTCCAAATGCAGCAAGACCTGGACAATATCCAGGCTTGGGCTAACAAGTGGCAAGTAACATTCGCACCACACAAGTGTCAGGCAATGACTGTCTCCAACAAGAGAGAATCCAACCATTGCCCGTTGGTGTTCAATGGCATTACCATCACTGAATCCCCCACTATCAACACCCTGGGCATTACCATTGACTAGAAACTGAACTGGACTAGCCATATAAATACTGTCTCTACAAGAACAGGTCAGAGGCTAGGATTCGTGTGACAAGTAACTCACCTCCTGACTCCCCAAAGCCTGTTTGCCATCCACAAGGCACAAGACAGCAATGTGATGGAATACTCCCCACTTGCCTGGATGAGTGCAGCTCCCACAATACTGAAGAAGCTTGACACCGTCCAGGACAAAGCAGTCCGCTTGATTGGCACCACATCCGCAAACATTCATTCCCTCCACCACCGACGCACAGTAGCAGCAGTGTGTACCATCTACAAGATGCACTGCAGGAATTCACCAAGGCTCCTTAGACAGCACCTTCCAAACCCACGAACACTACCACCTAGAAGGATAAGGGCAGCAGATAGATGGGAATACCATCAGCTGGAGGTTCCCCTTCAAGTCACTCACCATCCTGACTTGGAAATATATTGCTGTTCCTTGTCTGTAGCTGGGTCAAAATCCTGGCACTCCCTCCCCAACAGCAATGTGGGTGTACCTGCACCACATGGACTGCAGCGGTTCAAGAAGACAGCTCACCACTACCTTCTCAAGGGCAACTAGGGATGGACAATAACTGCTGGCCCAGCCGGCGAAGCCTACATCCCATGAATGAAAAAAAAAGACCAGGGAGTCAAGGATTATGAGGGGCAGACAGGAAAGTGGAGCTGAGACCACAAGCAGATTAGCCATGATCTTATTGATTAGTGGTGCAGGCTCGAGGGGCTGAGTGGCCTACTCCTCATAATTTTTATGTTCATATGTCAGTATGTATCAAATGGTAGAGCAGACTTGAAAGGCTGAATGGCATACTCCTGCTCCTAAGTCCTGTTTGTTATAATGAGCAATCTGATAGAATAGGTAGAGAAAAAATAATTCTCTCTAGCGAGTGGGTCAATAATAGAAGGCTTAGATTCAAAATCTTGGCAACAGATCCGGAGATGCAATGGAGAAATTTTCCACTGAGTTTCTGAAAACTGGAACGTTGTACTGGAAAAATTGGTGGAATCTGACTTTATAAATTATTTTAAAAGGGAGTTGAACATATATTTGAAGATGAGGAACTGCAATTCAAAGTGTGTTGTTTTTGACCATCACTGGGTCTTGTCTCTTCTTTAATGTGCATTTTCTTTCTAATCAGTTAATGAATGTGAAGCCTCTGCTATGCTGCCTTTGGAGTGCCAGTATTTGAATAAAAATGCCCTGACGACCCTCGTGGGACCACTCACACCCCCAGTGAAGCATTTTCAACTCAAAAGAAAACCCAAAAGTGCCACACTTAGAGCAGAACTGTTACAAAAATGTAAGCAACTCATTACTGCAATTTGTTACAGGAATATTTCTGGATAATCAATCCAATTTCGAAACTCTGCATAAACTGCCTCCCCCACCCCCACCACACATCAAATAAATGGGAGGAGCAAAACGAAGATAAAATTTTAAAAATTGCTATGATAAAATAAAGACAAGGTTGTAAGAATATTTTTTGGTTAAACAAATGAGCTATACTCTTCTAATGCTCTATTGTCTACACACAATGCCCAATATAAAATTAAGTTATGTAAACCAAAAGATTCAAGATTTATTCTCTCTGCTGAGCTGTGGAGGGGTACAATCAATTAGGGTACTTGCTGCTAATTGCCATGCATAACCTATGGTGAAAATGGGTTTCTGAGGATGTTGGATGAAGATGATACTGCTTTGGTGTGATGACTACCATCTTCAAATAATCTGCCAAGTCTCACTGCCTAAAGCTCACGCTGGGCGCAAGGTTTTGTGGTTCAACTCCCACCAGGGCAAGTTGTGAAATTGAATTCAGCAAACTTGGTCATTTGTATGTTAACACCAGAAAATAATGACTGTGAAAAGCTGCTAACTTTTTGTAAAAGCCCAAATGATTCACCCATGTCCTCCAGGAAATGGGGACCTGCTACAATCTACACGATTCCAGCCCAAACTGTGGTGGTAATTTGTCTTCAGGGCAGCTGGGGATGAGCAACAAATGGACTTGATGGACTGAATAGCCTCCTTCTGTGCTGTAATGACTATGCATGTATCACCAACATCCCAAGAGCAAATAAACAAAAAGGAGATTGGCCAATTAGACGCAGTGCTGGGGAGCTGACTGTGCCTACTGTACTGTACACAAGTAAGAATGACATCGGCAGGAAGGGAAGGAAGAAAAGTGAATAAAATTAGGGAAAAAAATTATTCTCTTTTTAAAAGAGCAGCATGGAAAATGCTGCTTCATTGACTTACAGCACATGTAATGTACCATTCAGGTTAAGGGGCAGAGTAGCGTCTTGTTTTCATTGTTTACAGAAAGTATTTTTGCATTTTTCTTCTGTCAAAAATTACAGATTCAGTTTGTTGACGCATTTAAGTTATTCAAGCGATAACCAGCCTAAGATGTTTTTTGAGATTAGATTAATTTTTCAGGAGTTTTTCATTTGCTCTGATCTCATCTCTCCATCTCTGCTGTTTAACCTCCTTTAGGAGATTATTTCCAATAAAATATATTTTACTGTTTTTCAGCAACAGAAACTGCACAACAGCTCAAAAAGACCTCCGGAGTGCCTTTTCTAGCCAAAGGGAGAGGTTTGGTTAAGAAACTCGATACCACTAGTATGTACTAATAGTTACTGGAATACAGTTCAATTATCTTCAATGCAATAATGTGACTTGATCAAATGGTAGATGAAAAATGTAAAAATTTGATGCCACTTACCTCAGGTTGAGTATTTGTTTGAACATTTCACCTTTGTAAAATATGCTTTATTTTGCACTTAATAGTTAAGCTAAAAAGGCTGTTTTTTTTCTAAAAATGAACTTATGGCTTCATGTATTTATAACAACTATTTGGCTATGCAGCTCCCCTCAAAGGGATTCCAAAGCAAGCTCCCTTTCGGAGCCCGACTACTCCCAGTGTGTTCAGTCCATCAACGAACAGAACACCAATGGCTGTCCGGACACCTATGCGCAAGGAGAGAGGTGTGAAGGTAAGTTTAGTCAGTTGCAGAGTTTTTTTTTTAACAGTTTCTAGTCTCTGTTAATGAGTTTGACATGTATTTTGGGCTTTTAAAGTACGTTTTTTTAATATATTTGTTCATGGGATGTGGGTGTCCCTGGCTAGGCCAGCATTTATTCGCCATCCCTAATTGACCATGAGAAGGTGGTGGTGAGCTGCCATCTTTATACAGCATTAATCAATCATTGTTTGGACTACTCCATGTAATGGTTCAATTTTTTTCAGGAAGAATTAATTTTGAGCAACTGATATTACCATACTTGCAGGAATAATCACAAATTTTCATTTCTATTTGAAAAATCAGTCTCTTGTGTTCAGTAAGTGTTTTTTTTTCTTGCACTTGAAATGGCTTAAAGCGTTAGGGCTTTACCATCATAACTGAAAAGAACAGTGATTGACATATTGTTTTTTGAGATCAATGTGCTTAAGCACATACCACCACCCACACCCCTGTCCCATCCATTCCTCCCTAACAGCTACCAGGTTTCCAAATATGACAAAATGTTCCTGTTGTAATTATAAACGTTGTGGGTAAAATTTTAATTTTATTTTCATGTCTTGACTACAAAGTACAGCATTCATTTAAAGCCGCTATGCATATCAATGCCAATTTGATGTGTATTAATCTGTTTATATGTCCCCGAGGAAATTATATCCTACAAAGTGTCATGGCTATTAGAAGTTGCATTCTTTTTTTTTGTCTTTAACATGCAAATTGCAATCATTCAACTAATAAAATCATGGTACCTCATTACTGTTAATGTGTTGAATTACAGCCATTCATAAATTGGGACATGGGTAAACGAGAAATGCCTCTCGTTTGTTACTTGGTGGCTGGTTTCAATGCTTGCCAACAAATGTGAGTGGTTCTATCACTTGAACAATGTAGAAAGTGATTTCTGAACTCAGAAAAGATTATCAGTCAGAAATGTTGACATTTTTATATGATTTGGGATGAATTGCCAGGGCCAGATTCCCAAACATTACTGCAATATTAACGTTACCCTCTTCCTGTTCTGTTCTAGTTGCTGGACATATCAGAGCTGGATATGGTAGGTGCTGGTCGGGAAGCAAAAAGGAGAAGGAAGACATTAGGTTAGTAAAATCTAACTCTTCTGCAAAGTGCTAAGTTGTAACTGTGCTGTGAGAGAGACTGGAGTGGGAAGCAAAGCTTGTCTTCCAGTCTCAACTGACACTGTTCTGTCTTCCCCCACTATTTCAGTCTTATACAGATGTCTGGGCTATGGCATTAAGTGCCTGCCAACAGGTCATGCAAGGGCTGCAAATGAATGAATCATTCTGTTGCCCTGTCCCAGGAGAACAGCACACAAGTTGGCTTTTTTAAAAATAAAAAAAAATGTTTAATTATTTCATGCAAAATGTCACTTCCAATCAGACATCTTAAAAAATCCAAGACGATATAACTTTTGGTATCTATTTGACCCTAAGCCACGCTTCAAGCCCCACATCAGCCCACCGTTCACACCTGTCTCGTTGTAATTGCTACTCTCTGATCAACTGACCTTCTTGCCCTCCATTGGATTGATATCATTGTCCTCACTGAGGATTGCAAATCATTCCATGGCCTTGTATTAAAGTTGTAGTACCTCACCTCTGCAATTTGTTTTTCAGACTACATATTAATTTTCATCCTCTGCTACTCTGACTCCACTTACTTCCATGCCAGTGGCAGAACCTTCAGAATCTGGACCTCTCTTCCTAAGCCCCTTTGCCCTATGATGTTTGAAGCTCTCTTCCTCAAAGGTAGTGGAAGCAGGGTCTTTGAATATTTTTAAGGCAGAGCTAGATAGACTCCTGATTAACAAGGGGTGAAAGATTATTGGGGATAAACAGAAGGTTACAATCGGATCAACCATGATCTCATTGAATGGTGGAGCAGGCTTGAGGGGCGGAGTGGCCTACTCCTGCTCCACATTTGTATGCCTCATGCCTTTCAAATGCCTTCTCAAAACCTGTCTCTTCTGCCCTGCTTTCACATTTTTCCCCCGATTGTCTTCCAACACCTGTTCTGTGATTCTTGTTTTTCCACCCTTCCCCCCACCCCCCACCTCCTCATGATGGAGTGGGGATATTTCATTAAGTTATAATCATATAATTCAAATCCACAGAGGAAATGTGGTAGCCTTCATTTTCGGAAAATGTTGTACTCCTCAGTATATGGACTTTCCTTCTATCAGAACTTATCTGGGGTCCCTTTGTCAAAACATGCTATATGATTTACTGATTCTGTAACTGGATGGTGCAGCTGAAATCAATGCCAGGTTCGCATAAATCTTCCAATACTGATGAGAATGTCTTTGCAATTTCCCCTGACAAATTTTATGTGTGATATACCTGGCATGAGCCTTTAAGCACGTTCCAAATTCCTTGCGCATGATGCATTTTGAGACATCGTGAGTGACATTAGGCTCCACATAAATACTAGGTAGGAGGATTGCACATTTAAAATCTGTAGCATCAGAGGTGAAGTAGTGGCATGGCAAACTATTCTTTTGTCTCTGGGTTAAAATCCAATCCAAACACTTTTCTGCTTCCTGTAAATTTCCTGCTTGAAATTAGTTTGGGCATCTCAACCAAGTTCTTTAATTGCATAGGCTCATACTTTTAACACAATTTTACATTGAACTAACAAATCTCATGCTGAGAAAAACTAGCTTTGAAAAATGACACATTCATCTGAGTACCTTTTAAAATTGTATTTATAACCATTGTAACACATGGTAGAGGAGGCTCCATTCTACATCCACCCATGCTATACCTAAGTGCCAAAATGAAAGATGTAGGACTGCTTTCCTGTTCTATTTTGCTTTGTTACTTTATAGACTGACATCAGTTGTAACAACTGCAGAATCAAATTTTCATTTTTAATGAGCCCATGTTACACAGTCCAACATGAGTACTTATTCAAATCATACAACATGATTCCATGTGATGATGTGATTCTTCATTGAGTTAATAATTCAGAACTGAAGTACCATCTTTCATTCCAGCATAACTACAACAAACAGTGATTTGCACAAAATACTTATGCCAATTCTGCCCTTGATCTCTACATTCCATGCAGATTAAGTCTAAACTATAATCAAAAAAAGATACGCAATCAGTCATCAGATTTATAACCGGGAGCTAAGATCCACTTAAGTTCATCTTAATCTCTCACGATGATTCCGTTTTTTTATTCCTTCATGGAAATTGGGCATTGCTGGTTAAGCCAGTATTTACTGCCCAATCCTATTTGCCCTTGAGAATGTCTTCATGAACCGTTGCAACCCATGTGGTGTAGGTACACCCACAGTGCTGTCAGGGAGGGAGTTCCAGGATTTTGACCCAGTAACAGTGAAGGAACAGTGATATATTTCCAAGTCAGGATGGTGTGGGGCTTGGAGAGGAACTTCCAGCTGGTGGTGTTACCATGTGTCTGCTGCCCTTGTCCTTCTAAATGGTAGCGGTTGTGGGTTTGGAAGGTGTTATCTAAGAAACCTTGGTGATTTCCTGCAGTGCATATTGTAATTACCATTGCTATATGGTCTACTTAAGCAATTAGGGATGGGCAATAAATTCTGGCTTAGCCAGCGATGCCCACACCCTGTAAATGAATAAAAAAAAACTCTCCAGTCACTTTGGACAATGAACAGTGACCAAACCAACATGTCCCCAGACCCTTAAGATGTGAATGTTTGACCTTCCCTCATCTCGCCCTATTTCACAAAGCGTCCCTATTCAGCAGGACTGAAAGTTGTTCTAATTCACCATGCGTTGATCCCACAAACGACGAGGTACATTGAGATACATGAGTGGTGTTAACTCACATTCTTACAAAAGACAAGTCTGCTCATTATCACAGATATCCATCATAATGAATAAAATACTAACTCCTTATTCCTCCTCCCACCCTGCCGCAAAAATCTCTTGTATGTAGTAGAGGAAAATGCGCATCATTTGGGACTTGAGAATAACCTGCCTGCTTCCCAAATATCAGTGAATGATATTCTGCTGATGTGCATGGCTAACTCCCTTTTCAACAGTGGTTAACTTTCACACTTGCCTAATCCCAGTATACTAAGTGTATATCGTTTCAGAAGCTGTAAATATTTATTTGAATCTTTAGAAGTGATTTTACTTTAAGATTATCCACTTCTGGAACAAGTTAATTCACTGAATATATATTTTTAAATATAGATGCTGAAGTCGCAGAAAAACCTGCCAAAGAAGAAACAGTTGTTGATAGTGTCACGCCAGATTATGCTGTTGGACTGGTCTCTACACAGGTAAATTGGTCACACAATGGAATTGAAATATCATTCTAACTTGTGATGTTTTTAGTTCATGAAATTAATTGACGCACTTGTGTTAGTGAATAATTTCTAAAATATCAATGAGCAATTTGATTTAAGAATATAACTTCATAGTTCCTTAATGCTGTTTAGAACTGCTGAGCAGACTTCAGCTATGAGGAAACAAATTAAGTCATTTTTAACGGTATTCAAAATAGGCGGCCTGAGGGTTTGAACACTTTTTTCTGGGGACAAGCGGAGCTATAATATTTTGGATAGCTTGTTCATTGAGATATTATGGCACTGCTAAATGTTAGTATATCTTGTTACTGTATAATTTATGTCAAATCTAGTTAATTGCTGAATGACAAAGATTAGCAAATTAAAGAATTGGGAGGATCCTTGGTGACCTGTCTTGCTATTTGATTTCAGTGGTTGTGACCTTGAAAATGTCCATGTACAGTAACATAATTCTTAATCAACCACACATTCATAAATGCTTGTGCTCCTTAATGATTGGAGTTGTTTTTCTCTCATATTTCCTTGTGTCCCCTTCAGAAACTTGGTGCTTTGAATAATGATAATGCACTACCATCTACTAGTTATTTGCCTGCTACACCAAGTATGGTGCCATCATCTTCCTACATTCCCAGCTCCGAAACACCACAAGGTAAATACCAAGTGACTTGAAGGAAATGGCAATCTTTGATTTGATTACTTTATCAAGAAGGATTCATCATAAACTTTCAGAAAAAAGCTGACTTGTTTCACAAATAGCACAAGGAACACAGTGGGCTGATTGAGGCAGCATAATGTAATTGAAACCATTTGTTCACAGGCTTGTCTAATTTTATTGGTGATAGAAAATTGCTATTAGTGATGGAATTTTTCCCATTAGCGGTTAATTCTCAAGTGTTTTGCTCTGCGTATTTTGTGGATAATAAAATATCTTGCTGTACAGAAAACAGCAGCTGACATACAGGCTGATTTAAAGAACAATTAATACACAACCATTTTATTGAACTAGCAATTGAGTTGTCTGGATTAATAATCCAGATGGTGAATTCAAAGTGATTCGTAGTAGTTTGAGAATGTGAAAATTGGAGTTTGTCTTTGTTTTAAAAGAAAAAATTGGAGAAAGTGGCTATGAAGCTGTCAGATTTGTCATTAAAATTACTACTGGTTCACTAATGTCCTTGCCTCATCTGGGCTTGTACATAACATTCAGTCCCACGCCAACATTGTTGACTTGTAACTACCCTCTGAAGTGGCCTAGCAAACCACTCAGTTGTATTCAGGGCAACTGGGGATGGGCAATAAATGCTGACCTTGCCAGTGATGCCTACATCCTGAGAATTAATATTTTTAAAATACCATGCCCCAACACAGTATATGAACAGGTAAACTGCAGAAAATTTTGCAATTTAGGGCATGTCTCTTTGTTGCATTTTATTTCAAGATCAACCATATCTCAATTTTTAATAGCCTTTCTGCTTTCTGCCTCTATCTTATTGCTGTCCACATAATAGTAGGGAAATATTACTAAGGGAGTTGATGGTCTGTGTTCAAATGTTCATGGAGTTGTACCTGGGTTATCCTTTGGATTAGCTGCATTAGGCTAAGTGTAATACATGACAATTGGAGAATGTGGGTTCCATCTCTATACCACTGAGTAGTTGATTTTAGCTGACTTTAAGGTGTGGAAAAGATTTGAGGCTCTTCCAACAAGCGGAAGAAAGGGTTCAATAGGCTAGACATGGAGAGGACATTTCCACTTGTGCACAGTCCGTAACAAATGATTGTGAATGTGAAATAGTCATTGATAAATCCAATAAGAAAATAGGAGGGGATCTTCTTTACCCAGAGAATAATGGATGTGAAACTCTGCTTCACATGGAGTGGTGAAAGCTAAATGCATTTTCAGGGGAAGGTATTTAATTATATGAGGGAGGAAATAATAATTGGATACTTCGATGGCACGAAACAAAGTAAGGTGAAAGGGGCCTTGTGTGGACTATGAACACCAGCATGGACCAATTGAACCAAATTGCCTATTTTTGTTTTTTTGCAAGCTTCTATGCAAATGCCTGCAACTTCAGGCGATAAAATGATGAAGAGGAAATAGAAGGCACAAATTATGAAATAAAATGTTTAATCTGCAGAATACATGAAAAGACTAGCGGTTGGATCACATTCCTTTCTATGACTTCTTATAGACTCTGGAGCAGTTTCTACAGATTGGAGGGTGGCAAATGTAACCCCACTATTTAAAAAGGGAGGGAGAGAAAAAACAGAATTACAGACCCGTTACCCTAACAACAGTAGTGGGGAAAATGCTAGAGTCTATTATAAAAGACGTGGTAATAGAACACTTGGAAAGCATTAACAGGATTAGACAAACTCAACTTGGGTTTATGAATGGGAAATCGTGTTTAACTAATCTAAAGTTTTTTGAGGAAGTAACTAGTAGAATAGATAAGGGAGAACCCAGAGATTGGTTCAACTGGGCCTGTATTCACTAGAGTTTAGAAGAATGAGAGGGGATCTGATTGAAACATATAAAATTCTAACAGGGCTAGACAGACTGGATGGAGGGAGGGTGTTTACCCTGGTTGGGGAGTCTAGAACCACTGGCCACAGTCTCAGGATACAGGGCAGGCCATTTTGGACTGAAATGAGGAAGCATTTCTTCACTCAGAAGATGGTCAACCTGTGGAATTCTCTACCACAGAGAAGGCTGTGGAGGCCGGGTCACTGAGTATATTGACGAAAGAAATTGATAATTTTTTGAATATTAGGGGCATCAAGGGGTATGGAGAGAAAGCGGGAATATGGCGTTGAGATAGAGGATCAGCCATGATCATTCTGAATGGTGGAGCAGGCTAGAAGGGCCGAATGGCCACTACTTGCTCCTAGTTTCAATGTTACTATGTTACATTAGAATATAAAAGAAGGAATTTGGTTAGAAGTGCTCGTAGCACATTAGTAAGAGATTATTGGGAGATGGCAGCTTTGTGTTATACCTAAGTTTTTTTTCTCCTCTTCTCCCCATTGCGATTATTATGCAGCCAATACTGTTGGATCAGTCCGGGAGGCTTTACAGACAAATAGACTGCCAGAAGAGTCAACAGTGCCTACCTCCGGTCTACCTGGCCAGTTCAAACAAAGACCACCAATTTACAATAGCAGCTCAACTACATCATCTACCTCAACCACCACTGCCCCAGGTACTGCACCTGTCACGACTACAACAGCAACGACACCCACACAGCAACAGACCCAGCCTCAGCAGCAGACCCAACAGCAACAGCAGACCCAACAGCAGCAGACACAACCTCTGCAGCAACAGCAGCAGCCTCGCAAGAGTCTTTCCCTTACAGTAAGTAGAAAGTACAGTATGCAACGTTTGAAGGCATTGAATGAATTAATTGTTTGGTCTCCACATAGGATATTGCTGCTATTCCAGTGGGAAAAACAACTGAGAGATATCCTTTTTAAAGCCTCCCTGCAGTCATTTCAGTCTAGACTTTCTGTTGGACATTTGTGCAGTGCTGAACTTGCCACTTTGTGTATTGTGACAAGTAATGGGAAAAATGTATTCCAAGGATTATTGGAAATATTCCCCAGGTTGCCAAATGGTAATTTGCTTCACTTCCTCTGGAAAGAAATTTGTTCCTTCCCCAGGGGTCTGGAAACCTTGCAGTGAATTGGAGATGGAAGCAGCCAGCCTTAGAAGGTGTGAGCTTTCTAAGAGCACTGCCTGTGAGCCACTGGCCCATAGGAGTATTCTCCAGAGCCCCTCAAGCAAACCTACATCCTCCCTTCTGCCTATTGCCACCTGTTCTCACTACTGAGACTGACTGATCTTCAGCTCCCACTGATCTCCACCAAATTCCCACAATCGCCACACCCTACATCCACTCCCATCTTTCGTCCACCCCCACCAAAGCCCTGATCTTGCCTTCACTCCTCCCGATTACTGGACCCTAACAAATGTTTGACGGTTGAATGATAATCATTGAGTCAGAGTTTAGCATAGCTATTTTATGCATTTACATGAAGAGTGTTACATTGCTTTGATGTCTTGAGTGTGAGAAGACCCCCACCAGGCCCTGATCTCTCCCACTTGCCAGGGATCAGATCGCCTCCTGTTTTTGGCTTTCTCAGGATGGGAAATAGAAGAAAGAAATGTTAATGAGGCTCAGCCATTAAATTCAACAGGACCTTGGCATCCTCAGGAGTTCTAGGATTCCGCCCCCCCCACCCCTGTGACCATGTACTCTTGCTCCCTCCCCAGCAAGATCAGGGCCACTATTTCAGTAAGTGTGTGGTCAATCTGTGGAGCAGACTTGCTAGCGAGATTGTGGAAGTAGTTGGTATTAATTCATACAAATGTATATTGGATAGGTAGCTTTCAGAAAATGATCTTTTGGGACGCACTATATGAATAATTTGAGATATGATGTGTTAAACATAGAATATTTACAAGGAACAAATTGGACATTTGGGTTTATGGTTTCCCAATTTCTCCTTGGGTTTCCTTGTATCATGTCTGGGCCTGTTATAGACTAATTGATAGAGATCGATTGCTGTGATTAATCAACAATTTCATTATTGCAATTTATGAGTCCCAGGATGATAGAAGACAACCCAGATGGATCGCCATCTTTTTTTTTGTTTCTTATTGTTAAATATTTTGTTGACTTGTGCTTTAGCTCTTTCCAGTTATGTTCATCAATGTTTGTTTTGTTTGTGTGTTATAGAGAGACCAAATGTATGCAGCCCAAGAAATGTTCAAGACTGCCAACAAGGTTACCCGGCCAGAAAAGGCCCTTATACTTGGGTTTATGGCAGGGTCAAGAGGTATGTTGTAACTTTTTCTTTCTATCCTCACCACTTCCTGCACATAGATGATGACTCCTGCTGCAGTAACGTTTGATGGGCCCCACCCAGGTTTCCATTTCTACAGCAGGAAAGACGCAATACTGCAAAATCTGAAATAAAAAACATTAAGTACTAGAAACACTCAGTAGGTCTGGCAGCATTTGTGGTGAGAGAAACAGAGTTAATGTTTCAAGTCGAATAGGATTCTCCATCAGAACTGAAGGAGGGTAGAAATGTGATGGGTTATATGCAGTCAAAGGGAGGGACTGGGAGGAAGAACAAAAGGGAAGGCCTGGGATAGGGTTGAGGGCAGGAGAGATTAAATGACAAAGATATCTTAGAACAAAAAGCAAAGGGAGCGGTATGGTTGTCATAAAGATAAAGCATTTGTCCAGAGTGAGTGAAAACCTATAAAATTCTAACAGGACTAGACAGGGTAGATGCAGGAAGGATGTTCCCGATGGTGGGGGAGCCCAGAACCAGGGGTCACAGTCTGAGGATATGGGGTAGACCATTTAGGACGGAGATGAGGAGAAATTTCTTCACCCAGAGAGTAGTGAGCCTGTGGAATTCATCACCACAGAAAGTAGTTGAGACCAAAACATTGTATGCTTTCAAGAAGGATTAAATATAGCTCTTGGAGCGAAAGGGATCCAAGGGTATGAGGAGAAAGCAGGAGCAGGCTATTGAGTTGGATGATCAGCCATGATCATAACGAATGGCAGAGCAGGCTCGAAGGGTCAAATGTCCTACTCCTGCTCCTAGTTTCTGTGTTTCTAAATGCCAGAATAATGAACAGCTCTTGCCTGAAAGCAAAAACATGAAAAACAAGATTCAAAGCCAGCACAAGGCAAAAAGACAGAATCAAAGTGGGAGCAGTTCATAGTCTGAAATTGTTGAACTCAATGTTGAGTCCGGAAGACTGTAAAATGCCGAATAAGATGGTGTGGTCCCTGGAACTTGGGTTGTGCTTCACTGGAACACTAGAGAAGGCCAAGGACAGAAATGTGAGATGAGACCAAGGTGGTGAATTAAAATGGCAAGCAACTGGAAGCTTGGGGTCATATTTGCAGACCAAGTCGAGGTGTTCTGCAAAGTGGTCACCCCATCTGCATTTGGTCTCCCCAGTGTAGAGGAGACCACATTGTGAACAACGAATGCAGTATATATAGAAGGAAGTAGAAGTAAAGAAATTGGTGTTTCAGCTGGAAAGACTATTTGGGGCCTTGGACGGTGAGGAGAGAGGAGGTAAAAAGGCAGGTGTTGCAGGGAATGTGCAGTGGGAAGGGGACCAGGGTGTTGAAGTGGGGACAGTCCTTTCCCTTCAGAATGCTGACGGGAAAAGGGGAGATGTGTTTGGTGGTGCATCATGCTGGAAATGTTGCAAATGGCATAGGATGATTCTTTGAATGTGGAGGTTGTTGGGGTGGAAAGTGAGGACAAGGGGACCCCTATCTCAGTGAGGGGCAGAGGTGACAGAAGAAATGCAGGAACTTGGCCGGAAACAGTTGTGAGAGCTTTGTCAACCAGTGTTGCGGGGGAATCCTTGGTTGACGGAGAAGGAAGACATATCAGAAGCGCTGTCATGGCACAAATGCAACAGAGAAACTGGGAGAATGAATGGAATCGTCTAAGGAGGCAGGTTGTGAAGATGTCTAGTAGGTAGCTATGGTCACCTGTGGGTTTAACAAATATTAGTCAACAGCTATGAAGAAATGAATTAAGAGAAGTCGAGGAAGGAAATTGTTGGAGATGGACCATGTGAAGATGAGAAAAGGGCGGAAATTGGAAGCAAAGTTAATTAAGTTTTCCAGTTCCAGGCGAGAGCAGAAAATGTCACCGATACAGTCATCAATGTAGCAGAAAAAGAGTTGGGGAAGGGAGCCTGAGTAAGGCTGGAACAAGGGATGTTACATATACCCTACAAAAGACAGGCATAACTAGGACCCATGTGGGTACCCATTGCAATACCTTTTATTTAGGGGAAGTAAAAC
Organism: Carcharodon carcharias; assembly: GCF_017639515.1. Taxonomy (NCBI): domain Eukaryota; kingdom Metazoa; phylum Chordata; class Chondrichthyes; order Lamniformes; family Lamnidae; genus Carcharodon; species Carcharodon carcharias. Next base: position 226,724,404 of record NC_054467.1, read on the forward strand.
ATGATATTCAATGTGAGACCAAGTGCATCCAGGCAGATGAGGGTAGTGGTGGATGGCGACAGATTGCACCTTCATTCAAGGAAGAAGCTGAGAGCCCTCTGACCGACCTGATGGGGGTGGAACTGTAGAGAGATTGGACGTCCTTGGTGAAGAGAAGGCAGTTGGGGCCAGGAAATTGGAAACTATTGTAGTGACGTGGGGTGTCAGAGCAATATGATTGGTGCAGGTTTGGAGGGCCAAAGGGCCTGTTCCTGTGCTGTACTTTTCTTTGTTCTTTGAATCATGAGTGTAGGTGGAAAAGACTGGACAAGGGGCAAAAAAATAGAATTGAGATAGGTCGAAATAAGTTCAATGGTGCAAAGACAAGTTGAAATGATGGGAAACCTGCGTGGATATTGGGAAGGAGGTAGAAGCGGGCTGGGTATGGACAGGGTAAATAGTGAGAAACTGTTCCCACTCAATGGAGCATGAAGAACTAGAGGGCACAGATTTAAAATAATTGGCAAAAGGAGTAAAAATGATGAGGAAAATTTTTTTCATCCAAAGGGTGGTTGGAGTTTGAAGCAAACTTCCTGCGAGGATGGTGAAGTTAGGTTCTATCGAGGTATTCAGAAGAGAATTGGATTGCTATCTGAAAAGAAAGAATGTGCAGGGTTACGGGAATAAGGCATGACTAGAATAAGACGAAGTAGAATGCTCTTTCAGAGAGCCAGTGCTGATTCGATGGGCTGAATGCCTCCTGCACTGTAAAGATTATGTTTCAGACTGGAGGACTATGAGGTGGGAAGCTGTACAGCAAAGATCTCCAGAGGAGATGAGGTCAATGACAATCCTGGAAACAATGGCTTGATGTTTGATGATGGGGTCATAATCCAGGGGTAGGTAGGAAGAGATTTCTGAGAGTTGGCGCTCAGCCTCTGCAAGGTAGAGGTCGGTACGCCAGAACACAACAGCACCCTTGTCAGTGGATTTGATAACAATGTCAGGGTTAGACCTGAAAATGAAGTGCAGCAAGTTCAGAGGGAGACAGCTTAGAGTGAGTGAGGGGAGCTGAGAAATTAAAATGACCAATGTCACACCAACAGTTCCTGATACAAAGATCTAGAGCAGGGGTAGGAGGCTAGAAGGAGGGGTCCAGGTGGAAGGGGATTACTGGAGGTGAGTGAAAGGGTCCGCTGGTCGCGGGGCGGCCAAAGAAGTGAGCATGGATGCGAAAGTAACAGAAGGAAAATTCACACAATGCCAAGCTCAAAATTAGTTGAGGTGCGGATGTAAGGGGATAAAACTGAGTCCTTTGCTGAGCACAGATCATTCAGCGTCCGAGAGGGGAAGATCAAGAGGGTATTGTGAGTACACAGCAAGAGGTGGGATTAGAAGCAGGGATGTAGTCAGAGGAAATTGAAGAGGAAGTAAGGTTGGTTTTATTCCATTCTTCAGTGTTGGCTGGCTGTTAACGATTGTAAGGATGAACAGGTCAGAAACGTTCAAACAAAAGCCTATGAAGAAATGGTATTTATACAATTTTAATTAAGTTTGCTGGCAATAGAACAGTTAAAACTAAAATACTGAAATAACCTGTGCTTAGTTTAGCTACTATCATCCTTGTTAATGTCCTTAAATTAATTTAGTCAAAATGTTCATGATGAGATAAGCTCATATCTTAGCCACTATAGATCTAGACAATGTCCTGGCTCTTAAATCATTTAGCCTGTTGTGACAAAACACTCATGTCTGACTGGCTATGTTCCATTCCAGTCTAAACTCAAGCTGACAACTGATCAATCTTATCCTCCCTGGCCTTGTTCTGTTGGAAAAACAATGTCACATTTAGAGGCTTCAGGTGCAAAGATCAGGCTGACACCAGTACAAGACAAGTAGGAGAACAGGTAATTGTCAGAGGCCAGGGAGAGAAGTAAAGGTACAGAGAACAGAGTCGCTGTTGAGTTAGAACTATGTTTGAGAAGGGAACATGGCGATATTATTCTGTTATAATTACTATGGCTCGAGCATTGTAATCATCTTCAATTGTGCTTGGTTTGATCCCCTCAAAAGAATCTCGCCCCCACCAGTAAGGTGTTGGGTTCACTTTTACACTGTAGGGAGCAAAACAACTAACTCAATGGTTTGTTATATCCAGTGCCTGCAAAAGTGACACAATGATCTGTCATGAAGAATATATAATTCTCAATGTTATTGGAATGTATTGTAAAATAGTGGTCTGTGTACACACATGTGTTCATTAGTTAATTGGATTAATGGCAGTTGGTCTGAAGGCTTTGATGTGGTAGAAGATGAGCTAGGTTTGAAATGTTAAGTAGGGAAACATAGGTTTCAGGAATATTTGCATTTTTAAATAAACTAGACTAAATTGTTTCTAAACTTCACCTGGCTATGTAACACATTTCACCCCTCCTTTGAAAACAGTGTGCTTATTTTTCCCAAAGATTACTGGTAAAATGAGTACTATGCTAAATTTTTATGATCAGAAAGGCATAGTGAAACAATGGGAACTTGCATTCAAAGGGGAAAATATGCATAAAGGAGTGAAGGCTTGCGTAAGGGTAGGAATTCTAAGATCTAACAGGTGTGAAAAGCCTCAAACTGCTATCTTCAAAGAACTGAAGTTAAAAAAAAACTTACTTTGAATTCGACTGGTTGAGGGTATTGTGTGTCACCTTGCTTTAGGCTTTTAAAATTTGTATGTCTTGCTGTTGCCTTAATGAAAGTGTGACTGGGAGTCAGATTAAGTAGGGGATTTAGAAGTTGTTATACATAATTTGTAGACATATGTATGTGCTTAAAAATCATTTTTCTTAAATGTTTAATCTAGTTTTATAAAAACCTATAAGACTTGGTGGTCTTATTACTACTGAATTCAAGACACGCATCTCGAAATATATACAAATTGCAAAACAAGTTGTGGCAGTTGTTTCAAAGTTCCCTTTGGGATTTGAACAACTCAGCGCTTACCATCATCTGTGCCATAACAGATGTGGGATTTCTGACTATTTATGCACCTGACTTGGATTGTCATTATGTACATGTTCTTAGCTGGTACCAGCAAGTCATTTAACCCCTGCAGCTGGAGAGATATCATATTTGACCACATTATATCTTTGTGAACCTATGAATGCGCTACAATCTGGCAAGGATTCCTGGGTAGTAATTGGTAACAAGATCCATGGCTTATTTTCTATTTCCCAAACTATTTGAGGTAATCTGTAATTTTCGGTATAGCTCATCCTACTTTTCTTCCCATCAATGTTGGACATGAAATGTATGTTTATTTTCCCCTTCCACAGTTGTAGCAAGATGGATGAAAATTAATTGGGTGGGGGGAAGGTGGGGAAAAATTGCAGAAAGTTTAATGTACTTCTAGTTTCACATTGAAGGAAAATAGCCAAAGTGATTGAGAAAACCTACACTCTGACTGTTACTTCTGTTAATATTCTGCTTCAGAATGGTTTATTGTGCAAAACTGATTGTTATTTTATTCCTTCAGAGAATCCATGTCCAGAGCAAGGTGATATCATTCAAATCAAACTGAGCGAACATACAGAAGTTCTACCAAAGGCAGATGGCACGGGGAGCACCACAATGCTCGTAGACACCGTCTTTGAAATGAACTATGCCACAGGCCAATGGACCAGACTGAAGAAGTACAAGCCTATCACAAATGTGTCCTGAGAGTTCACCAGGACCAAGAACTCGTGGACCAAATCCAACGTTGTTATCCTGATTACCACTGACCTGAGCTTCAATGATTGTATTTACAGACAATTCTAAAACATTCGCAGGGGGCACCTATATAACAGATTGTGACACAGAATTTAGGGCCACCAGAGAGTGGGATGAGATGAATAGAGAAGTGATTTCCTGCAATTGATGTTTTTTTTTGTCTCCTGTGGTGTTAATGTCTTTTTAAATGATGGTCCAGTCTCCAGCTACACCAACAACTCCAGCATGAAAACTCTTTGATTTGTGGAAAGCATGTGGACCTTAGTTACGGCTGAAAGGAGGACCACGTGGCCACAGCCTTGAGTTGGTTAGTCATTTATGAAATACTGTGTGGAGATCATTTAGCAGCTTAGATTTGGTTCACTTTTAACAGCGGGGTTTGAACTGGAGAGCATTGGAAAGCCAGGCGATTTCCTGGTATCTGATGCCTTCCCGAAGTCATATTATGAGTTTTGTAAAGTATTTGTTGCAGAGGCAGCATGATTTAACAACATTTTTCTATTTTTTGTACAGTTGTAAAGATTCTAGGTTTCTCACTCTTTCTTTTGCGTGCTCTCTCATACAGTGTAAGATGTAAAATAATTAGATTTTCTATGGAAAGTAAGTGCAGTTTAAAGAATGCACAGCCATAATTGGTTTTCATGTGTTTAGGCAGCTGGTTGAACTGTCAAAGCTTAAGGGACGTACAGTACCAAGCACAATAAAATTACATTGTAACTGGAGTCAATTATTTTATTGATTCACTTATTATGTGCAAATACAATGCGTAATTAATACATTCAGAATTCTTTCTTCAAGTAAGCAGCTGAGTTACCTTTGTTCATTGGTGTCAGAGTGGCAGACAGCAGCAATGAAATTTAATCATCTATTTTTGCTTTAACCACTGTAATAACTTGTGACTTCATTCAGTTATCATTTAATGGAAACTGTGCAAACTGCTCTGAATACAAAAGCAAAATGCTGGAAATCTGAAGTGAGAACACAATGCTGGAAATACTCAGCAAGTCAGATGGCACCTGTGGAAAGGTCAAAAGAGTTAACATTTCCTGAAACATTAACTCCCTCTCCACAGACGCTGCCTGACCTGAGTATTACCAACAATTTCTGTTATTGTATAGTGATGTAAATGTGAAGTCACTCTCCTTAATTAGAACTGATTTAACATGAACCATCTGAGCCACAGTACAGAGTACCTTTGTTTGGAGGACTGGCCAAGCAAATGAGGAGATGGTGGTGTAATTGTAATGTCACTGGACTCTCAATCCAGAGACCCTAGCTAATGTTCTGAAGATAAAAGCAAAATACCGCAGATGATGGAAATCTGAAACAAAAACAGAAATACCTGGAAAAACTCAGCAGGCCTGACAGCATCTGGGGTGAGGAATACAGTTTACGTTTCGAGTCTGTATGTCTCTTCGTCAGAACTAAGGAAATAGAAATGTGGTGAAATATAAGCTGGTTGAGGGGCGTGGGACAGTTGGAGCTGCATAGGGGGCCAGTGATAGGTGGAGCCAAAGAGCCAAAAAAGAGTTTGCCAAAGATGTCACAGACAAAAGGACAAAGGGGTGTTGATGGTGGATCTGAAGAACTTGGATTCATATCCCACCACGGCAGCTTGTGGAATTTAAATTCAATTAATAAATCTGGAATTAAAAACTAGTCTCAACAATGGTGATGGTGAAACCTTGTCAATTATCGTAAAAACCCACTAATGCCCTTTGCGGAAGGAAATCTGCTGTCTTTACCTGGTCTGGCCTACATGTCACTCCAAACCCACAGTAATGTGGTTGACTCTTAAATGCCCTCTGAAATGGTGTGGCAAGCCACTCAGTTCAAGAGCAATTAGGGATTGCAGAAATGCTGGCCTTGCCAGCCATGCCCACATGCCATGAAAGAATAAATTTTTAAAAATCACATGAATATTTACTATCTTCAGTATCAACGATGTAGAGTTGGGTTTTTTTCTCTCCCGAATTTTCTTTTAAACTTTCTCCATGAAGGCATCTGGGCATGTTCCACCCAGCATTAGATAAGCTGCATCTCCCCACAATTGAACATTGGGAACACTAAAGCCATTATCTTTGATCCTACTGCAAACTCCATACGCCATTGGTTCCAAGACACTGTCTCAGGCTGTACCTAGGTATTTACAAACTTGACACCCTATTCATCCCCAACCTGAGCACCTGTCCCCTATCCTCTCCAACATCAAGACCACCTTCCCCTGTACCACTGTCCATCTCCAACCTAACCTGAGACCATCTGTTGCTGAAACCATTATCCACGTCTCTGTCCTATTCTGCATCAGTTCCCTTGCCCTCATCCCCATCCCCATTGACCTACTTTGGTTCCTGGTCAACAGATGCCTCAAATTTAAAATTCTCAACTTTGTGTTTAAATCCCTTTATGGCTTTGGCCCTTCCTATCTTTATAACCACCTAAAGCCCATCTCACTCTCCATTTCTCTGACTCTGGTCTCTCGTGCATTCCTTCACCCTTTGGCAGCTGAAGGCACAACGCCAAGGACCAACATTCTGAAATTCTCTTTCTAAAGCTCTCCACCTGTTCCCTCTCCCACTGTAACATATACTTTGGTCACCTAATATCTTCTTTGGCTCAGCGATCGTTATTTTTTTTTCCTGAATACACTGCAGTGAAACAACTTGGGAAGTTTTATCACGTTGGAGGTGCTTATATAAACATAAGTAGTTAATTTTAAAATTGCTTTGCCTTGGGGAGGGGAAGAAACTTATTACTTACACTATAGATGATCATAGTTAAATTTATGTATTTCTGTCTAGCTTTTGGTTGAGTGATCACCTCTTTGAAGCCATTGTACACAGGAAGCTTACGCAGCCAGATAAAAACAATGTCTTGCACCAAACTGATCCTGAACCAATATTGCAAGTTTAGTAGTTCTAAGCTTGAGAGAAATAAAACATAATCCTGATTGGTTCCATGTATAATTGACTGGCTGTTCTTTTTGAAATTTTAGAATTCTAGTACAGGCAACTCTGCCAGGATATTAAAATAGGCAGTTATGCTTGTGGTTAGATATCAGCACTAGTTTAGCATTCCTTAACCAAAGGAATAATGCGGTATACATAATCACAAAGTTATTAATAGCACACTGATAGCTGATGAGCAGATGAATGACGTCATGCAGGACCTATCAATGAAAAACAAAATTTACAAACTTGATTTCTTTCAATTCAATTGTGTCCTCATTTTATAAATATCCCACAGAAGCTGAATTCTCCCAAATCCAGTTTGTGTTTTCCCTTTAAAACTATAGGACAAGTGGCCTATTTCATCCCGTTCCCTGTCTCTCTTTAATATGAGTCCAAGGTTTTTATACATCCTGTTTTCTGGATGATGTCCACAAAGCTGAAAGTTCTACACAGTCCCCACCATTTCCCTTCAATCTCTTTAACCAACAGAAAAAGCAGCATTTCCTTCTAGCTGTCTGCTTTAACTCAATCAGGAGACTAAAGAGACATATGTTCCCTGAATGATACTCTCAAGCTTTCTCTTACCCAGCCTAGTTGTTCGCCTCTAGTTCCTGTTCACATCTAGACCGCTGATCATATGCTCAGGGGAAAAGACATAACTTCTAAAACCTTGGCAAACTTCTGGCAGTACACTAAGGATCAAAGGAAAGCTATACCTTTCTTATACCCCACTGTTTGTGTGTTCAGAACCTATGGCGATCAGGGATCAATTACTCCCTACATGGTCAACTCCGTGAATCGGCAAAGGATGATGTCACCCTTCATGGGCAAAGTCCCTATGAACTGTTTCAAATGCCCTTTTTGACTGTTATAAGACCCCTGAAGAGGCCTAGCATTCCATGTGGTTGATAAGCATCAGCCAGGTGTAGCTTTACACTGTTTCTCACTCCCCTGACCACAATGATAACTGTGGAATCAGAAGAAGCTTCAAAATTCCCTTAGTGATAATTCTGTCAGTGTCTTGATATTTATAGCTTTTTGTACCATTGGTATGTTTCCTGACCTCTTATAATTACAGGCGGTAGGTTTTTTTTATTACCTATATCCTGTTTTAGGACATTTCATACTGAAGTGAATTCACCAGGTTTTCCTTGCTATGTTTTCACTCGCTTAATCGTTGCATTCCCACAAAGGTTAAGTTTGCAAAATGGTCAATTTGACTTAATGTGTCATGCTTTATGTACATTCACGTAACAAAGGAGACATAACTGTAGTTATAGTATGCAGCCAAAAGTTGATCAGTTCCATAATTTCAGGCTTTTCAGTCAATATTACACAATTAAATTTTTCCATTTGGCATTAGAAAGTTGGTCAGTGTAGACAAATAATTGTGACTTTCTCAATGCTGAATTTGCTTGAAATTTTAAACTTAAACTGAGGCTGTCTGCGTCATTGCTTTAGTAGACTGGTATGTGTATATATGAAGACATGAATCCAGTAGCTGAAAGTAATTACCAGACTCTGCTGATGATTTCCCACTTAGATTAGTGAAAGCTTACCAAGGTTTCAAGGGTAGAAGGGAAACTTGCCAATTTGGAAAGTTGGGACTCATCCAGGATGGTCATCGGCATTTATAAATAAAAGCATGTAGTACAAAAACCAGGACATTGTGCTGAACCTTGTGAAACACAAGTTTGGCTGCAGCTGGAGTCTTGTGTCCAAATCTGGACACGGCACTTTGGAAAATACTTAAAGGCTTTGGAGAGATTACAAAAAATATTTGGTGAAAGCGTTCCAAGGATGAGGGATTTCAGTTACATGGATAGACTCTGGGGCTGTTCTCAATCTTTGAATACAAGGCAGCTGTAATTGTGGTTCAATGTTATCTGGTGTAGTAGTTACATAAGGTATGGGGAGGATGCCCCCTATGTAATTTGCTCATCCATCTTAACTTCTAACCCAATAGTATTTAATCAAACCAAATTAGAATCAAACCAGAAAATGCTGGAAAAACTCAGCGGGTCCAGCAGCATCCGTGGAGAGAGAAACAGAGTTAACACTTGGAGTCCGTATGACCCTTCTGGAGAGGGCTATATGGACTTGAAACATTAACTCTGTTTCCCTCTCCACAGATGCTGCTGGACCTGCTGAGTTTTTCCAGCATTTTCTGGTTTTGTTTCAGATTTCCAGCATCTGCAGTATTTTGCTTTTATCTTAGTATTTATGGAATCTTCTTTCCATTGACTGTAACCATATTCCACCGATGTCCACAATTCATATTGAGACGAGGGCCTGAACACTTGGTGTGCGTGCCAAGTGGGCGGAAGTGGATATGGAATCCGTTCCTGGTCATTGTTGTGTTGCAAACGTGATTTCACGCTGGAGTGCCGATTAAGGTCTGCCCAGCGTGAAACGTCTTCTCAAACAGGCGGGAGCCTGTCAGGCGCCAGGTCCAATGACAACACGGTGGGTGCTTTAAAACTGGCAGAGGCAGCTCTCTGAAGGCTGCTAGGGGAAAATCTTTGGAGTCTGTCCAGGAAACCATTTCATTTGAACATTGGCCTTAGCGGCTGGCAACGTCAGGCTAGAGGGTAAGTCAGGTGGGCACTCGGCCCCTTGTTTCTCAAATGAGTGCTTCACAGTCCTTGTGGAGGAGGTCGGTGTTGGGCGGGACAGTCTAGTACCCAGGGATGGCAGGAGGAGGCCACCGCACCCGACCAAAAAAGCCTGGAAGGAGGTAGAAGCCGAGGTCAGTGGCCACGACATTGTGCAGCTCAGCAGGGATGAGTACTGAGTTGGCAGGGGTCAGAGTGGAGGAATGTTAAGGGCTGGCCATCCCTCCATGGAACTCAGGGATGTTAGAGTCTGAGTGCCAACTGACACTGGTGCTGGCCCAGGGGGTGAGACCTGGCTGCTCGGCCTGAGTGCCTCGAGGTTCGAAAGCCATGCCTCACATTGCCCTGGAAGGTGCCCCAGAGGGGATGGTTTGCCAGGCTGCAATGCAGATAGAGCGTACAAATCAATGCTCCCCTGTCATTTCAGAAGAGAAGCCATAGCACCAATGAAAGAACTAAGACCGGCAGTGGAGCTGCTGCCATCATCCAGAGAGCACTGAGAGGAGCCTGCAGAGCTGACAAGCAGCTTGTGTGCCAATGTGAGGTCACTCTGGACCTCCCTGCTCACCATTGATGGATGGGCACCTAACTGTGATACTAGGTACCTCATCCATCTCCCACAGTGGCACTGACCTCCTTTCTCTGTTAAAGCCCCACCCCCTCAACGATTTGGACACAAGACTCCAACTGCAGCCAAACTTGTGTTTCACAATGTTCAGCACAATGTCCTGGGTTTTGTACTACATGCTTTTATTTATAAATGCCGATGACCATCCTGGATGAGTCCCAACTTTCCAAATTGGCAACAGTTTCCCTTCTATCCTCAACCTTGGTAAGCTTTCACTAATCTAAGTGGGAAATCATCAGCAGAGTCTGGTAATTACTTTCAGCTACTGGATTCATGTCTTCATATATACACATTCCAGTCTACTAAAGCAATGACGCAGACAGCCTCAGTTTAAGTTTAAAATTTCAAGCAAATTCAGCATTGAGAAAGTCACAATTATTTGTCTACACTGACCAACTTTCTAATGCCAAATGGAAAAATTTGATTGTGTAATATTGACTGAAAAGCCTGAAATTATGGAACTGATCAATTTTTGGCTGCATACTATAACTACCGTTATGTCTCCTTTGTTACGTGAATGTACATAAAGCATGACACATTAAGTCAAATTGACCATTTTGCAAACTTAACCTTGTGGGAATGCAACGATTAAGCGAGTGAAAACATAGCAAGGAAAACCTGGTCAATTCACTTCAGTATGAAATGTCCTAAAATAGGATATAGGTAATAAAAAAAACCTACCGCCTGTAATTATAAGAGGTCAGGAAACATACCAATGGTACAAAAAGCTATAAATATCAAGACATTGACAGAGTTATCACTAAGGGAATTTTGAAGCTGCTTCTGATTCCACAGTTATCATTGTGGTCAGGGGAGTGAGAAACAGTGTAAAGCTACACCTGGCTGATGCTTATCAACCACATGGAATGTTAGGCCTCTTCAGAGGTCTTATAACAGTCAAAAAGGGCATTTGAAACAGTTCATAGGCCCATGAAGGGTGACATCATCCTTTGCCGATTCACGGAGTTGACCATGTAGGGAGTAATTGATCCCTGATCGCCATAGGTTCTGAACACACAAACAGTGGGGTATAAGAAAGGCATAGCTTTCCTTTGATCCTTAGTGTACTGCCAGAAGTTTGCCAAGGTTTTAGAAGTTATGTCTTTTCCCCTGGGCATATGATCAGCGGTCTAGGTATGAACAGGAACTAGAGGCGAACAACTAGGCTGGGTAAGGAGAAAGCTTGAGAGTATCATTCAGGGAACATATGACCCTTTAGTCTCCTGATTGAGTTAAAGCAGACAGCTAGAAGGAAATGCTGCTTTTTCTGTTGGTTAAAGAGATTGAAGGGAAATGGTGGGACTGTGTAGAACTTTCAGCTTTGTGGACATCATCCAGAAAACAGGATGTATAAAAACCTTGGACTCATATTAAAGAGAGACAGGGAACTGGATGAAATAGGCCACTTGTCCTATAGTTTTAAAGGGAAAACACAAACTGGATTGGGAGAATTCAGCTTCTGTGTGATGTTTATAAAATGAGGACACAATTGAATTGAAAGAAATCAAGTTTGTAAATTTTGTTTTTCATCGATAGGTCCTGCATGACGTCATTCATCTGCTCAACAGCTAAAAGTTTGCTATTAATAACTTTGTGATTATGTATACCGCATTATTCCTTTGGTTAAGGAATGCTAAACTAGTGCTGATATCTAACCACAAGCATAACTGCCTATTTTAATATCCTGGCAGAGTTGCCTGTACTAGAATTCTAAAATTTCAAAAAGAACAGCCAGTCAATTATACATGGAACCAATCAGGATTATGTTTTATTTCTCTCAAGCTTAGAACTACTAAACTTGCAATATTGGTTCAGGATCAGTTTGGTGCAAGACATTGTTTTTATCTGGCTGCGTAAGCTCCCTGTGTACAATGGCTTCAAAGATGTGATCACTCAACCAAAAGCTAGACAGAAATACATAAATTTAACTATGATCATCTATAGTGTAAGTAATAAGTTTCTTCCCCTCCCCAAGGCAAAGCAATTTTAAAATTAACTACTTATGTTTATATAAGCACCTCCAACGTGATAAAACTTCCCAAGTTGTTTCACTGCAGTGTATTCAGGAAAAAAAAATAACGATCGCTGAGCCAAAGGAAGTGATATTAAGTGACCAAAGTATATGTTACAATGGGAGAGGGTCCAGGTGGAGAGCTTTAGAAAGAGAATTTCAGAATGTTGGTCCTTGGCGTTGTGCCTTCAGCTGCCACAGGGTGAAGGAATGCAGGAGAGACCAGTCAGAGAAATGGAGAGTGAGATGGGCTTTAGGTGGTTATAAAGGTAGGAAGGGCCAAAGCCATAAAGGGATTTAAACACAAAGTTGAGAATTTTAATTTGAGGCATCCGTTGACCAAGAACCAAAGTAGGTCAATGGGGATGGGGATGAGGGCAAGGGAACTGATGCAGAATAGGAGAGAGACTTTAAATAAGCTGAAATTTATAGAGCACCTGAAGTTAACGGACCATGACAAATCAGTCAGGAAAGCACTAGAATAGTCAGGTTTAGAATGACAAAGACATTTATAATGGTTTCAGCAACAGATGGTCTCAGGTTAGGTTGGAGATGGACAGTGGTACAGAGGAAGGTGGTCTTGGTGTTGGAGAGGATAGGGGACAGGTGCTCAGGTTGGGGATGAATAGGGTGTCAAGTTTGTAAATACCTAGGTTCAGCCTGAGACAGTGTCTTGGAACCAATGGCGTATGGAGTTTGCGGTAGGGTCAAAGATAATGGCTTTAGTTTTCCCAATGTTTAATTGTGGGGAGATGCAGCTAATCTAATGCTGGGTGGAACATGCCCAGATGCCTTCATGAGGAAAGTTTAAAAGAAAATTCGGGAGAGAAAAAAACCCAACTCTACATCATTGATACTGAAGATAGTAAATATTCATGTGATTTTTAAAAATTTATTCTTTCATGGCATGTGGGCATGGCTGGCAAGGCCAGCATTTCTGCAATCCCTAATTGCTCTTGAACTGAGTGGCTTGCCACACCATTTCAGAGGGCATTTAAGAGTCAACCACATTACTGTGGGTTTGGAGTGACATGTAGGCCAGACCAGGTAAAGACAGCAGATTTCCTTCCGCAAAGGGCATTAGTGGGTTTTTACGATAATTGACAAGGTTTCACCATCACCATTATTGAGACTAGCTTTTAATTCCAGATTTATTAATTGAATGTAAATTCCACAAGCTGCCGTGGTGGGATATGAATCCAAGTTCTTCGGATCCACCGTAAACACCCTTTTGTCGTTTTGTCTGTGACATCTTTGGCAAACTCTTTTTTGGCTCCAACTATCACTGGCCCCCTATCCAACTCCAACTGTCCCACCCCCCCTCAACCAGCTTATATTTCACCTCATTTCTCTATTTCCTTAGTTGTGATGAAGAGTCATACGGACTCGAAACGTCAACTGTATTCCTCACCCCAGATGCTGTCAGTCCTGCTGAGTTTTTCCAGGTATTTCTGTTTTTGTTTCAGATTTCCAACATCCGCAGTTTTTGCTTTTATCTTCAGAACATTAGCTAGGGTCTCTGGATTGAGAGTCCAGTGACATTACAATTACACCACCATCTCCTCATTTGCTTGGCCAGTCTTTTTTTTGCAAAAATATACTTTATTCATAAATCTTCAAAAACATTTCGAACCATTTCAAAATCACCATTACAAAAATACAATCAGGTTCAATTTTTACAACATGAATCGCAAGGTGTATCAGTACAAACAATGAATATTACAATCATTGGCAGACATTCATTTTAAGCTGTACAGCCTGAGGGGCTCTAAACAGTTCCCAGCCCCTCAGTGCACTGTGGCAGAAAGGTCTTAGGCAGCAACCCCTCCCCATTGCGCCTTTGTGGCGGCTGCCCCAAGCTTAACTGTGTCCCTCAGTACGTAGTCCTGGACCTTGGAATGTGCCAGTCTGCAACACTCGGTCGGGGACAACTCTTTGCGCTGGAAGACCAACAAGTTTTGGGCAGACCAAAGAGCGTCTTTCACCGAGTTGATGTTTGTTTCGGTGTGTGTCCCTGGGAACAGCCCGTAGAGCACAGAGTCCTGTGTCACAGAACTGCTCGGGATGAACCTCAACAGAAACCACTGCATCTCTCTCCAGACCTTCTTCGCAAAGGCACAATCTACAAGGAGGTGAACAACGGTCTCTTCCCCACCACAGCCACCTCGAGGGCAAAGTGCCGAGGGGGTGAGACTCCTAGCGTGTAGGAAGGATCTTACAGGGAGGGCCTTTCTCACCACCAGCCAAGCTACGTTTTGGTGCTTGTTGGAAAGTTCTGGCGATGAGACATTCTGCCAAATCTCTTTGTCAGTCTGCTCAGGGAACCATCCCACAGGATCCACCCTCTCCTTTTCCCTCAGGGCCTTTAAGACGTTATGTGCCGACCACTGCCTGATGGACTTGTGGTCAAAGGTGTTTCTCTGCATAAATTTTCCCACGAGGGACAGGTGGTATTGCACGGTCCAACTACTTGGAGCGTTCCACGGCAGCGTGGCCAGACCCATCCTTCGCAACACTGGGGACAGGTAGAACCTCAGCATGTAGTGACACTTGGTGTTTGCATACTGAGGTTCTAGGTACCGCTTGATGCAGCCGCACACAAAGGTGGCCATCATTATGAGGGCGATGTTGGGCACATTTTTTTTCCCCTTTATCTAGAGGCTTGTACATCGTGTCCCTGCAGACACGATCCATTTTCGACCTCCAGATAAAGCGGAAGATGGCTCGGGTGATCGCCACCACACAGGAGTGTGGAATGGGCCAGACCTGTGCCACGTACAGCAACAGCGAGAGTGCCTCACACCTAATGACCAGGTTCTTACCCGCAATGGAGAGGGAGCGTCGGTCCCACATGCCCAGTTTCCTTTTCACCATAGACACTCGGTCCTTCCAGTTTCTGGTTCCCTGGTTCCTCCGAACCATATCCCCAGCACCTTCAGGCCATCAGCCCTGACAGTGAAGGGGACAAAGGATCAGTCAGCCCAGTTCCCAAAGAACATGGCCTCGCTCTTCCCACGATTTACCTTGGCTCCCGAGGCCAGTTCAAACTGGTTGCAGATGTGGATCAGTCTGCGCACTGACAGCGGATCCGAGCAGAAGACGACGACATCTTCCATGTACAGGGAGGCTTTGACCTGAGTGCCTCCACTGCCTGGGATCGTCACTCCTCTTATGCCCGGATCCTTCCTGATGGACTCAGCAAAGGGTACTATGCAACACACGAAAAGAACAGGTGAGAGAGGACAGCCCTGCCTGACTCCAGATTTAATAGGAAAGCTATCTGATTCCCACCCATTGATTGAGACTGATGTTAGTGTAGAGCAGTTGGATCCAATTGCGAATTCCCTCCCCAAACCCCATTTTGGACAGCACATCCACCATGTAGGTGTGCGATATTCTGTCAAAGGCCTTCTCCTGATCCAGGTTGATGAGGCAGGTATTCACACCCCTGTCCTGTACATAGGCAATTGTATCCCTGAGCAGTGTGAGGCTGTCAGAGATCTTCCTGCCCGGCACAGTGCAGGTTTGGTCAGGGTGGATCACTAATTCCAGAGCGGATTTGACCTGATTGGCGATGACCTTGGACAGAATCTTATAGTCCACATTCTACAGTGAAATGGGTCGCCAATTTCTAATTTCCTCCCTTTTCCCCCTTGTGCTTGTAGCTGAGGGTGATAACGCCTTTCCTCATGGATTCTGACATACTGCCGGCCAGGAGCATACTCTCGTACATTTCTAGCAGGTCCGGGCATATCCAGTCCCACAGAGCCGAATACAACTCCACCGGCAAGCCGTCGCTTCCGGGAGTTTTACTCTTTTCGAAGGACTCAAGGGCCTCAGTCAGTTCATCAGGAGTTAGCGCTTTGTCCAGGCTCTCCCGTGTACTGTCGTCTAAGACCTCCGTGATAGAGGACAGGAAGGACTAGGAGGCCGTGCTGTCTGTGGACTTCACGTCATACAATCCGGCATAAAAGGATTTGCTGATCCTCAAAATGTCGGACTGTGATGACTTTACTGAGCCGTCTTCTTCCTTCAGGCTGTTGATCACAGAGTTCTCTGTGTATCTTTTGGAAGAAGAAACGTGAGCACGTCTCATCCTGCTCCACGGAGCGGACTCTGGGACGGAAGATGATCTTGGAGGCCTCCGAGGCAAAGAGCGAGGCTTGCTGGCTCTTCACCTCTTGGAGTTCCTCCTTGACATCGACCCCCATCGACTGCAGCCGGAGCATATTCTGCATGTTTTTCTGGAGTCGGGACATTTCCCTCTGTTCCTTTCTAGCTTTCTGGGTGCCGTTGAGGATGAAAAACCTCTTGATGTTTCCCTTCATCGCTTCCCACCAATGTGTCAGTGACTCAAAGTGGGGTTTCATGGTTCTCCAACCTTTGTAATCCCTCTTGAGCTCCTCAATGTTCTCTGGGGTCAGCAGTTGCACGTTTAGCTTCCATGCCCCCCTGCCAACCCTCTGGTCTTCCTCTAAGTGACAGTCAGCCAGCAGGAGGCAGTGGTCAGAGAAGAACACCGGCTTGACGTCGGTGGATCTGACTGCGAATGCACGGGACACAAACAGGAAATCTATCCTGGAACGGATGGACCCGTCAGGCCGCGACCAGGTGTATCTACGCTGCGCTCCATCTGCAGGGTTGCTGAAGATGTCGTGCAGCTTGGCATCCTTAACTGTTTCCATCAGGGATCTGGACGTAGCATCCAATCTGCTGTCAGCCCTGCCGGATCGACCAGCCGCATCGATGATTTAGTTGAAGTCACTGCCCAGAATGACCGGCCTGGAGGTTGCCAGCAGCAGTGGGAACTGCTGAAAAACCTCCAGCTGCTCAGCCCCTTGTGCCGGGGCGTAGACGTTAATTAACCGGAGTGGAGCATTCTTATACATTACATCTGCTACGAGGAGGCGCCCGCCCACCACCTCCTTAACCTGGGAGACGATGAAGCTGTTTTCCCGCAGCAGAATCCCCAGGCCGGAGGAACGAGAGTCATTTCCTCCCGACCAGATCGATGGCCCATGGGACCACCATCGTGACCATTGCCTGTAGGAGCTGAGGTGCGGTATCGCACACTCCTGCAGAAACAACAGGTCAGCTTTGACCTTGGCAAGGTAATCCAGGGTCGCAACACATCGCGTAGTAGATTTAATGCTACGCACATTTATGGATACAATCTTTAAACCCATTTTAAAGCATTTAATCTCTTACCAAACCTGTTGTCTCTGAGAGTTCCAGACCTTTGGTCTGCTCCTTCATGCCCGTGGTGTGCTCAAATTGCTTCACTTTGGATGGGCTGAGGAAACCGTCCTGAACCTCCCCATTGGTGGTGTTCTGCTCGGGTGGCATCTGGGGGTCTGTGCAGAGAGCTGAGTTTGAAATGTCCTCTGTTGGAGAAGCTTCTCCAATCCTCTCCCCCTCTGGGGTATTGCTGCTCCCAGCTTCCCGGAGCTGGGGTGCGCTGAGCGCCTCACTGTTCCCAGATTCATGGAGCTGTGGAACACTGGCCTCTTCGGGTTGTGGGCAAACTTGGGGTGCGCTGGTATCCTCATTGTCTCCAATGCTCTGGAGCTCGGGTGTCTCACCCTCCAACTCCCTAGCGTTTTACCGCTTCTTCTGTCGGCGACGCCCTGGCCCTTCTTCGTCCGAAGAGCTGCTGCTCTTGTTATCCATGTCGGATGGGAGACGCCTCTTGCCTCCTGTCTGGGAAGTGGCTTAGTTTCTTTTTAGCCCCTTCTTTCTTTTGGCTCTCTTCACCAGCTGCCACTCCCCCTGCTGCTTTCCCACTGCTGCCTCCTCCTCCTCCTCCGTTGATTCGCTCTATTGAGGAGTGGGAGATTCAGGGGGCAGTGTTGTTGATTGGCCGTCTGTTGCCCCAATCTTTTCCTCCACCTTATCTTTCTCTGTGTCTTCCTTTGTCCCGTTGTTCTCCCTGGGGGCCTTGGTAGTTGGAGTGACACGAGGCATTTCTTCTGCTTCCCCCTCGTTGGCTTTGGCTGTCTGTGCATAAGTACTGCAACATTTGGGGCAGGTCTTGTAGAGGTGACTTGCCTCACCACACAGGTTGCAGCACTTAGCCTGTCTACAGTCCTTTGTCTGGTGCCCTTCCTGTTTGCAGTTCTTGCAGAGGACGGCGCTGCAGTTGGCTGCCACATGACCAGACTTGCCACATGAGCGACAAAGTTTGGGTTGCCCAGAATAGACAAGGTAGCCACAGCTTCCCCCGATAGCGAATCTGGAAGGAGGGTGGAAGATGGCTCCCTTACCGTCGGTCTTGAGCGTGACTTTAACCTGGCGTTTACATGTCCAGATCCCCAAATCATCTCTAACCGCAGTGCAGCTCCCAACCTTATCGAAGTACCTGGTAAGGAAGGTGAGCACGTCAGCGACAGGGACGAAGGGGTTGTAAAGATGCACCGTCGCAACCCGTTCTCGTTGCAACGGCAGAGCAAAGAGCGGCTCTGCCGTCAGGATCTTCATTTCTGGCAGGTCTTTCTTCTCGTCAAACACCTTCAGGAGTTTGACGCAAGCTGCCACTTGCTTGAACGTCACATCAAAAAATCCAGCGCTGGAGAAGTCCTGTAGGCAGTAGATCTCTGCAGCCTCGAAACCACACAGCTTGAAAAGGATCCTCCTGGTGAAGAAGGTCCGATCCATTACTGTTCCTTCCTCGCTGCCCTTCACCATGACTCGAATGGTGTTAGGTACCCCATAGTAAGGAGTTCGACTGGTTATAGCCATTGCTCGTTGATCTTTCCCTGGCAGAAACGCGATGAAGGTCTCTCCTCTGCCAGGTAAGTATCCAACATCCGCAGTTTTTGCTTTTATCTTCAGAACATTAGCTAGGGTCTCTGGATTGAGAGTCCAGTGACATTACAATTACACCACCATCTCCTCATTTGCTTGGCCAGTCCTCCAAACAAAGGTACTCTGTACTGTGGCTCAGATGGTTCATGTTAAATCAGTTCTAATTAAGGAGAGTGACTTCACATTTACATCACTATACAATAACAGAAATTGTTGGTAATACTCAGGTCAGGCAGCGTCTGTGGAGAGGGAGTTAATGTTTCAGGAAATGTTAACTCTTTTGACCTTTCCACAGGTGCCATCTGACTTGCTGAGTATTTCCAGCATTGTGTTCTCACTTCAGATTTCCAGCATTTTGCTTTTGTATTCAGAGCAGTTTGCACAGTTTCCATTAAATGATAACTGAATGAAGTCACAAGTTATTACAGTGGTTAAAGCAAAAATAGGTGATTAAATTTCACTGCTGCTGTCTGCCACTCTGACACCAATGAACAAAGGTAACTCAGCTGCTTACTTGAAGAAAGAATTCTGAATGTATTAATTATGCATTGTATTTGCACATAATAAGTGAATCAATGAAATAATTGACTCCAGTTACAATGTAATTTTATTGTGCTTGGTACTGTACGTCCCTTAAGCTTTGACAGTTCAACCAGCTGCCTAAACACATGAAAACCAATTATGGCTGTGCATTCTTTAAACTGCACTTACTTTCCATAGAAAATCTAATTATTTTACATCTTACACTGTATGAGAGAGCACGCAAAAGAAAGAGTGAGAAACCTAGAATCTTTACAACTGTACAAAAAATAGAAAAATGTTGTTAAATCATGCTGCCTCTGCAACAAATACTTTACAAAACTCATAATATGACTTCGGGAAGGCATCAGATACCAGGAAATCGCCTGGCTTTCCAATGCTCTCCAGTTCAAACCCCGCTGTTAAAAGTGAACCAAATCTAAGCTGCTAAATGATCTCCACACAGTATTTCATAAATGACTAACCAACTCAAGGCTGTGGCCACGTGGTCCTCCTTTCCGCCGTAACTAAGGTCCACATGCTTTCCACAAATCAAAGAGTTTTCATGCTGGAGTTGTTGGTGTAGCTGGAGACATTAAAAAGACATTAACACCACAGGAGACAAAAAAAAACATCAATTGCAGGAAATCACTTCTCTATTCATCTCATCCCACTCTCTGGTGGCCCTAAATTCTGTGTCACAATCTGTTATATAGGTGCCCCCTGCGAATGTTTTAGAATTGTCTGTGAATACAATCATTGAAGCTCAGGTCAGTGGTAATCAGGATAACAACGTTGGATTTGGTCCACGAGTTCTTGGTCCTGGTGAACTCTCAGGACACATTTGTGACAGGCTTGTACTTCTTCAGTGTGGTCCACTGGCCTGTGGCATAGTTCATTTCAAAGACGGTGTCTACGAGCATTGTGGTGCTCCCCGTGCCATCTGCCTTTGGTAGAACTTCTGTATGTTCGCTCAGTTTGATTTGAATGATATCACCTTGCTCTGGACATGGATTGTCTGAAGGAATCAATCAGTTTTGCACAATAAACCATTCTGAAGCAGAATATTAACAGAAGTGACAGTCAGAGTGTAGGTTTTTTCAATCAGCGATTAAATCACTTTGGCTATTTTCCTTCAATGTGAAACTAGAAGTACATTAAACTTTCTGCAATTTTTCCCCACCTTCCCCCCACCCAATTAATTTTCATCCATCTTGCTACAACTGTGGAAGGGGAAAATAAACATACATTTCATGTCCAACATTGATGGGAAGAAAAGTAGGATGAGCTATACCGACATTACAGATTACCTCAAATAGTTTGGGAAATAGAAAATAAGCCATGGATCTTGTTACCAATTACTACCCAGGAATCCTTGCCAGATTGTAGCGCATTCATAGGTTCACAAAGATATAATGTGGTCAAATATGATATCTCTCCATCTGCAGGGTTAAATGACTTGCTGGTACCAGCTAAGAACATCCAAATGACAATCCAAGTCAGGGGTATAAATAGTCAGAAATCCCACATCTGTTATGGCACAGACGATGGTAAGCGCTGAGTTGTTCAAATCCCAAAGGGAAATTTGAATCAACTGCCACAACTTGTTTTGCAATTTGTATATATTTCGAGATGCGTGTCTTGAATTCAGTAGTAATAAGACCACCAAGTCTTATAGGTTTTTATAAAACTAGATTAAACATTTAAGAAAAATGATTTTTAAGCACATACATATGTCTACAAATTATGTATAACAACTTCTAAATCCCCTACTTAATCTGACTCCCAGTCACACTTTCATTAAGGCAACAGTAAGACATACAGATTTTAAAAGCCCAAATCAAGGTGACACACAATACCCTCAACCAGTCGAATTCAAAGTAAGTTTTTTTTTAACTTCAGTTCTTTGAAGATAGCAGTTTGAGGCTTTTCACACCTGTTAGATCTTAGAATTCCTACCCTTACGCAAGCCTTCACTCCTTTATGCATATTTTCCCCTTTGAATGCAAGTTCCCATTGTTTCACTATGCCTTTCTGATCCTAAAAAATTAGCATAGTACTCATTTTACCAGTAATCTTTGGGAAAACTAAGTACACTGTTTTCAAAGAAGGGCTGAAATGTGTTACCTAGCCAGGTGAAGTTTAGAAACAATTTAGTCTAGTTTATTTAAAAATGCAAATATTCCTGAAACCTATGTTTACCTACTTAACATTTCAAACCTAGCTCATCTTCTACCACATCAAGCCTTAAGACCAGCTGTCATTAATCCAATTAACTAAAGCATACATGTGTGTACACAGACCACTTTTTTACAATAAATTCCAATAACATTGAGAATTATATATTCTTCCTGACAGATCTTTGTGTCACTTTTGCAGACACCAGATATAACATACCATTGAGTTAGTTGTTTTGCTCCCTACAGTATAAAAGTGAACCCAACACCTTACTGGTGGGAACGAGATTCTTTTGAGGTGATCAAACCAAGCTCAAATGAAGATGATTACAATGCTCGAGCCATAGTAATTATAACAGAATAACATCACTAGGTTCCCTTCTCAAGTATAGTCTGAACTCAACAGCGACTCTATTCTCTGTACCTTTACTTCTCTTCCTGGCCTCTGACAATTACCTGTTCTTCTACTTGTCTTGTACTGGTGTCAGCCTGATCTTTGCACCTGAAGCCTCTAAATGTGACATTGTTTTTCCAACAGAACAAGGCCAGGGAGGATAAGATTGATCAGTTGTCAGCTTGAGTTTAGACTGGAATGGAACATAGCCAATCAGCCATGAGTGTTTTGTCACAACAGGCTAAATGCTTTAAGAGGCAGGACATTGTCTAGATCTATAGTGGCTAAGATATGAGCTTATCTCATCATGAGCATTTTGACTAAATTAATTTAAGGACGTTAACAAGGATGATAGTAGCTAAACTAAGCACAGGTTATTTCAGTATTTTAGTTTTAACTGTTCTATTGCCAGCAAACTTAATTAAAATTGTATAAGTACCACATCTTCATAGGCTTTTGTTTGAATGCTTTCTGACCTGTTCATCCTTACAGTCGTTAACAGCCAGCCAACACTGAAGAATGGAATAAAACCAACCTTACTTCCTCTTCACTTTCCTCTGACTACATCCCTGCTTCTAATCCCACCTCTTGCTGTGTATTCACAATACCCTCTTGATCTTCCCCTCTCAGATGCTGAATGATCTGTGCTCAGCAAAGGACTCAGTTTTATCCCCTAACATCCGCACCTCAACTAATTTTGAGCTTGGTATTGTGTGAATTCTCCTTCTGTTGCTTTCGCATCCATGCTCACTTCTTTGGCTGCCCCGCGACCAGCGGACCCTTTCACTCACCTCCAGTAATCCCCTTCCACCTGGACCCCTCCTTCTAGCCTCCTACCCCTGCTCTAGATCTTTGTATCAGGAACTGTTGGTGTGACATTGGTCATCTTAATTTCTCAGCTCCCCTCACTCACTCTAAGCTGTCTCCCTCTGAACTTGCTGCACTTCATTTTCAGGTCTAACCCTGACATTGTTATCAAATCCACTGACAAGGGTGCTGTTGTGTTCTGGCGTACCGAGCTCTACCTTGCAGAGGCTGAGCGCCAACTCTCAGAAATTTCTTCCTACCTTCCCCTGGATTATGACCCCATCATCAAATATCAAGCCATTATTTTCAGGATTGTCATTGACCTCATCTCCTTTGGAGATCTTTGCTGTACAGCTTCCAACCTCATAGTCCTCCAGTCTGAAACAGAATCTTTACAGTGCAGGAGGCCATTCAGCCCATCGAATCAGCACTGGCTCTCTGAAAGAGCATTCTACTTCGTCTTATTCTAGTCATGCCTTATTCCCGTAACCCTGCACATTCTTTCTTTTCAGATAGCAATCCAATTCTCTTCTGAATACCTCGATAGAACCTAACTTCACCATCCTCTCAGGAACTTTGCTTCAAACTCCAACCACCCTTTGGATGAAAAAAATTTTCCTCATCATTTTTACTCCTTTTGCCAATTATTTTAAATCTGTGCCCTCTAGTTCTTCATGCTCCATTGAGTGGGAACAGTTTCTCACTATTTACCCTGTCCATACCCAGCCCGCTTCTACCTCCTTCCCAATATCCATGCAGGTTTCCCATCATTCCAACTTGTCTTTGCACCATTGAACTTATTTCTACCTACCTCAATTCTAATTTTTTGCCCCTTGTCCAGTCTTTTCCACCTACACTCATGATTCAAAGAACAAAGAAAAGTATAGCACAGGAACAGGCCCTTTGGCCCTCCAAACCTGCACCAATCATATTGCTCTGACACCCTACGTCACTTCAATAGTTTCCAATTTCCTGGCCCCAACTGCCTCCTCTTCACCAAGGACGTCCAATCTCTCTACAGTTCCACCCCCATCAGGTCGGTCAGATGGCTCTCAGCTTCTTCCTTGAATGAAGGTGCAATCTGTCGCCATCCACCACCACCCTCATCTGCCTGGATGCACTTGGTCTCACATTGAATATCATGTTTTACTTCCCCTAAATAAAAGGTATTGCAATGGGTACCCACATGGGTCCTAGTTATGCCTGTCTTTTGTAGGGTATATGTAACATCCCTTGTTCCAGCCTTACTCAGGCTCCCTTCCCCCAACTCTTTTTCTGCTACATTGATGACTGTATCGGTGACATTTTCTGCTCTCGCCTGGAACTGGAAAACTTAATTAACTTTGCTTCCAATTTCCGCCCTTTTCTCATCTTCACATGGTCCATCTCCAACAATTCCCTTCCTCGACTTCTCTTTCTTCATTTCTGGGGATAAGCTGTTGACTAATATTTGTTAAAACCACAGTTGACCATCGCTACCTACTAGACATCTTCAAAACCTGCCTCCTTAGACGATTCCATTCATTCTCCCAGTTTCTCTGGCGCATTTGTGCCATGACAGCGCTTCTGATATGTCTTCCTTCTCCGTCAACCAAGGACTCCCCCGCAACACTGGTTGACAAAGCTCTCACAGCTATGTCCAGCCAATTTCCTGCATTTCTTCTGTCACCTCTGCCCCTCACTGAGATAGTGGTCCCCTTGTCCTCACTTTCCACCCCACCAACATCCACATTCAAAGGATCATCCTATGCCATTTGCAACATTTCCAGCATGATGCACCACCAATCACATCTCCCCTTTCCCTGTCAGTATTCTGAAGGGAAGGGACCATCCCCACTGCAACACCCTGGTCCCCTTCCCACTGCATATTCCCTGTAACACCTGCCTTTTTACCTCCTCTCTCCTCACCATTCAAGGCCCCAAATAGTCCTTCCAGCTGAAACACCAATTTCTTTACTTCTACTTCCTTCTATATATACTGCATTCGTTGTTCACAATGTGGTCTCCTCTACACTGGGGAGACCAAATGCAGATGGGGTGACCACTTTGCAGAATACCTCCACTTGGTCCGCAAATATGACCCCAAGCTTCCAGTTGTTTGCCATTTTAGTTCACCACCTTAGTCTCAAGCTCACATTTCTGTCCTTGGCCTTCCATGGTGTTCCAGTGAAGCTCAACGCAAGTTCCAGGGACCAAACCATCTTAGTAGGCATTTTACAGTCTTTCGGATTCAACATTGAGTTCGACAATTTCAGACTATGAACTGCTCTCACTTTGATTCTGTCTTTTTGCCTTGTGCTGGCTTTGAATCTTGTTTTTCATGTTTTTGCTTTCAGGCAAGAGCTGTTCATTATTCTGGCATTTAGAAACACAGAAACTAGGAGCAGGAGTAGGACATTTGACCCTTCGAGCCTGCTCCGCCATTCATTATGATCATGGCTGATCATCCAACTCAATAGCCTGCTCCTGCTTTCTCCTCATACCCTTGGATCCCTTTCACCCCAAGAGCTATATTTAATCCTTCTTGAAAGCATACAATGTTTTAGTCTCAATTACTTTCTGTGGTAACGAATTCCACAGGCTCAACACTCTCTGGGTGAAGAAATTTCTCCTCATCTCCGTCCTAAATGGTCTACCCCATATCCTCAGACTGTGACCCCTGGTTCTGGGCTCCCCCACCATCAGGAACATCCTTCCTGCATCTACCCTGTCTAGTCCTGTTAGAATTTTATAGGTTTTCACTCACTCTGGACAAATGCTTTATCTTTACGACAACCATACCGCTCCCTTTGCTTTTTGTTCTAAGATATCTTTGTCATTTAATCTCTCCTGCCCTCAACCCTATCCCAGGCCTTCCCTTTTGTTCTTCCTCCCAGTCCCTCCCTTTGACGGCATATAACCCATCACATTTCTACCCTCCTTCAGTTCTGAAGGAGAGTCCTATTTGATTTGAAACATTAACTCTGTTTATCTCACCACAAATGCTGCCAGACCTACTGAGTGTTTCTAGTACTTAATGTTTTTTATTTCAGATTTTGCAGTATTTCATCTTTCCTGTAGAAATGGAAACCTGGGTGGGGCCCATCAAACGTTACTGCAGCAGGAGTCATCATCTATGTGCAGGAAGTGGTGAGGATAGAAAGAAAAGTTACAATATACCTCTTGACCCTGCCATAAACCCAAGTATAAGGGCCTTTTAAGATGTAGATGTAGATTGTAGGGTGTGGCGATTGTGGGAATTTGGTGGAGATCAGTGGGGCCTGAAGATCAGTCAGTCTCAGTAGTGAGCACAGGTGGCAATCGTCAGAAGGGAGGATGTAGGTTTGCTTGAGGGGCCCTGGAGAATACTCCTATGGGCCAGTGGCTCACAGGCAGTGCTCTTAGAAAGCTCATACCTTCTAGGGCTGGCTGCTTCCATCTCCAATTCACTGCCAGGTTTCCAGACCCCTGGGAAAGGAACAAATTTCTTTCCAGAGGAAGTGAAGTGGAGTCATCCCTGAGCAAATAACCATCTGACAACCTGGGGAATATTTCCAATAATCCTTGGAATACATTTTTCCCATTACTTGTCACAATACCACAAAGTGGCAAGTTCAGCACTGCACAAATGTCCAACAGAAAGTCTAGACTGAAATGACTGCAGGGAGGCTTTAAAATGGATATCTCTCAGTTGTTTTTCCCACTGGAATAGCAGCAATATCCTATGTGGAGACCAAACAATTAATTCATTCAATGCCTTCAAACGTTGCATACTGTACTTTCTACTTACTGTAAGGGAAAGACTCTTGCGAGGCTGCTGCTGTTGCTGCAGAGGTTGTGTCTGCTGCTGTTGGGTCTGCTGTTGCTGTTGGGTCTGCTGCTGAGGCTGGGTCTGTTGCTGTGTGGGTGTCGTTGCTGTTGTAGTCGTGACAGGTGCAGTACCTGGGGCAGTGGTGGTTGAGGTAGATGATGTAGTTGAGCTGCTGTTGTAAATTGGTGGTCTTTGTTTGAACTGGCCAGGTAGACCGGAGGTAGGCACTGTTGACTCTTCTGGCAGTCTATTTGTCTGTAAAGCCTCCCGGACTGATCCAACAGTCTTGGCTGCATAATAATCGCAGTGGGGAGAAGAGGAGAAATAACCTTAGGTATAACACAAAGCTGCCATCTCCCAATAATAAGAAATGCTTCCTCATTTCAGTCCTAAATGGCCTGCCCCATATCCTGAGACTGTGGCCCCTGGTTCTAGACTACACAACCAGGGGAAACACCCTCCCTCCATCTAGTCTGTCCAGCCCTGCTAGAATTTTATACGTTTCAATCAGATCCCCTCTCATTCTTCTAAACT
The DNA here is from genome assembly GCF_017639515.1 of Carcharodon carcharias. Classification (NCBI taxonomy): domain Eukaryota; kingdom Metazoa; phylum Chordata; class Chondrichthyes; order Lamniformes; family Lamnidae; genus Carcharodon; species Carcharodon carcharias. The sequence goes on from NC_054467.1 coordinate 226,751,372, forward strand.
CCAGTGAATACAGGCCCAGTTGAACCAATCTCTCCTCATATGACAGTCCTGCTATCCCTGATATCAGCCTAATGAACCTTCGCTGCACTCCCTCAATGGCAAGTATATCCTTTCTTGGGTAGGGAGACCAAAACTGCAGGCAATACTCCAGGTTGGTCTCAACAAGGCCCCGTATAACTGCAGTAAGACATCCCTACTTCTGAACTCAAATCCTCTTGCAATGAAGGCCATTTGCCTTCCTAATTGCTTGCTGCACCTTCCTATTTATTTCCATTGACTGGTGCACAAGGATTCCCAGATCCCTTTGTGCATCCACATTTCTCGATGCACCACCATTTAACTAATAGTCTGCCTTTCTGTTTTTCACACTGAAGCATATAACTTCACATTTATCCACGTTATACTGCAACTGCCATGTGTTTGTCCAAACACACAACTTCTCTAAATCGCCCTGAAGCCTCCTTGCATCCTCTTCACAACCCCGCCCAGTTTTGTGTCGTCAACGAACTTGGAAATATTGCATTTTGTTCCCTCATCCAAGTCATTTATAGATATTGTGAATAGCTGGGGCCCAAGCACTGATCCCTGCAGTACATCACTAGTCACCGCCTGCCATCCGGAAAAGGAGCCATTTATTCCCACTCTGTTCCTGGTCTCTCAACCAATTCTCAATCCGAGCTAGTCTATTATCCCCAATCCCATGTGCTTTAATTTTGCCCACTAACCTCTTACGTGGGACCTTATCAAAAGCCTCCATGAAATCCAAATACACCACATTCTCCCTGCATCCAGTCTGTCTAGCCCTGTTAGAATTTTATATGTCTCAATCAGATCCCCTCTCATTCTTCTAAACTCTAGTGAATACAGGCCCAGTTGAACCAATCTCTGGGTTCTCCCTTTTCTATTCTACTAGTTACTTCCTCAAAAAACTTTAGATTAGTTAAACATGATTTCCCTTTCATAAACCCATGTTTAGTTTGTCTAATCCTGTTAATGCTTTCCAAGTGTTCTATTACCACATCTTTTATAATAGAGTCTAGCACTTTCCCCACTACTGTTGTTAGGCTAACTGGTCTGTAATTCTGTTTTTTCTATCCCTCCCTTTTTAAATAGTGGGGTTACATTTGCCACCCTCCAATCTGTAGAAACTGCTCCAGAGTCTATAAGAAGTCATAGAAAGAATGTGATCCAACCGCTAGTCTTTTCATGTAATCTGCAGATTAAACATTTTATTTCATAACTTGTGCCTTCTATTTCCTCCTCATCATTTTATCGCCTGAAGGCATAGAACCTTGCAAAAAAAAAACCAGGCCATTTGGCTCAATTGGTCCATGCTGGTGTTCATAGTCCACACAAGCCCCCTTTCACCTTACTTTGTTTCGTGCCATCAGCATATCCTGTTATTATTTCCTCCCTCATATAATTAACTACCTTCCTCTGAAAATGCATTTAGCTTTCACCACTCCATGTGAAGCAGAGTTCCACATCCATTATTCTCTGGGTAAAGAAGATTCCCCCCGCCCTATTTTCTTATTGGATTTATCAGTGACTATTTCACATTCACAATCATTAGTTACGGACTGTGCACAAGTGGAAATGTCCTCTCCATGTCTAGCCTATTGAACCCTTTCTTCCGCTTGTTGGATGACCCTCAAATCTTTTCCATGCCCTGAAGTCAACTAAAATTAACTACTCAGTGGTATAGAGATGGAACCCACATTCTCCAATTATCATGACTCACGTTTTACACTTAGCCTAATGCAGCTAATCCAAAGGATAACCCAGGTACAACTCCATGAACATTTGAACACAGACCATCAACTCCCTTAGTAATATTTCCTTACCATTATGTGGACAGCAATAAGATAGAGGCAGAAAGCAGAAAGGCTATTAAAAACAGAGAGATGGTTATTCTTAAAATAAATTGCAATAAAGAGACACGCCCTAAATTGCAAAATTTTCTGCAGTTTACCTGTTCATATACTGTGTTGGGGCATGGTATTTTAAAAATATTAATTCTCAGGATGTAGGCATCACTGGCAAGGTCAGCATTTATTGCCCATCCCCAGTTGCCCTGAATACAACTGAGTGGTTTGCTAGGCCACTTCAGAGGGTAGTTACAAGTCAACAATGTTGGCGTGGGACTGAATGTTATGTACAAGCCCAGATGAGGCAAGGACATTAGTGAACCAGTAGTAATTTTAATGACAAATCTGACAGCTTCATAGCCACTTTCTCCAATTTTTTCTTTTAAAACAAAGACAAACTCCAATTTTCACATTCTCAAACTACTACGAATCACTTTGAATTCACCATCTGGATTATTAATCCAGACAACTCAATTGCTAGTTCAATAAAATGGTTGTGTATTAATTGTTCTTTAAATCAGCCTGTATGTCAGCTGCTGTTTTCTGTACAGCAAGATATTTTATTATCCACAAAATACGCAGAGCAAAACACTTGAGAATTAACCGCTAATGGGAAAAATTCCATCACTAATAGCAATTTTATATCACCAATAAAATTAGACAAGCCTGTGAACAAATGGTTTCAATTACATTATGCTGCCTCAATCAGCCCACTGTGTTCCTTGTGCTATTTGTGAAACAAGTCAGCTTTTTTCTGAAAGTTTATGATGAATCCTTCTTGATAAAGTAATCAAATCAAAGATTGCCATTTCCTTCAAGTCACTTGGTATTTACCTTGTGGTGTTTCGGAGCTGGGAATGTAGGAAGATGATGGCACCATACTTGGTGTAGCAGGCAAATAACTAGTAGATGGTAGTGCATTATCATTATTCAAAGCACCAAGTTTCTGAAGGGGACACAAGGAAATATGAGAGAAAAACAACTCCAATCATTAAGGAGCACAAGCATTTATGAATGTGTGGTTGATTAAGAATTATGTTACTGTACATGGACATTTTCAAGGTCACAACCACTGAAATCAAATAGCAAGACAGGTCACCAAGGATCCTCCCAATTCTTTAATTTGCTAATCTTTGTCATTCAGCAATTAACTAGATTTGACATAACTTATACAGTAACAAGATATACTAACATTTAGCAGTGCCATAATATCTCAATGAACAAGCTATCCAAAATATTATAGCTCCGCTTGTCCCCAGAAAAAAGTGTTCAAACCCTCAGGCCGCCTATTTTGAATACCTTTAAAAATGACTTAATCTGTTTCCTCATAACTGAAGTCTGCTCAGCAGTTCTAAACAGCATTAAGGAACTATGAAGTTATATTCTTAAATCAAATTGCTCATTGATATTTTAGAAATTATTCACTAACACAAGTGTGTCAATTAACTTCATGAACTAAAAATATCAGAAGTTAGAAAGATATTTCAATTCCATTGTATGACCAATTTACCTGTGTAGAGACCAGTCCAACAGCATAATCTGGCGTGACACTATCAACAACTGTTTCTTCTTTGGCAGGTTTTTCTGCGACTTCAGCATCTATATTTAAAAATATATATTCAGTGAATTAACTTGTTCCAGAAGTGGATAATCTTAAAATAAAATCACTTCTAAAGATTCAAATAAATATTTACAGCTTCTGAAACGATATACACTTAGTATACTGGGATTAGGCAAGTGTGAAGGTTAACCACTGTTGAAAAGGGAGTTAGCCATGCACATCAGCAGAATATCATTCACTGATATTTGGGAAGCAGGCAGGTTATTCTCAAGTCCCAAATGATGCGCATTTTCCTCTACTACATACAAGAGATTTTTGCGGCAGGGTGGGAGGAGGAATAAGGAGTTAGTATTTTATTCATTATGATGGATATCTGTGATAATGAGCAGACTTGTCTTTTGTAAGAATGTGAGTTAACACCACTCATGTATCTCAATGTACCTCGTCGTTTGTGGGATCAACGCATGATGAATTAGAACAGCTTTCAGTCCTTCTGAATAGGGAAGCTTTGTGAAACAGGGCGAGTTGAGGGAAGGCCAAACATTCACATCTTAAGGGTCTGAGGACATGTTGGTTTGGTCACTGTTCATTGTCCAAAGTGACTGGAGAGTTTTTTTTTATTCATTTACAGGGTGTGGGCATCGCTGGCTAGGCCAGAATTTATTGCCCATCCCTAATTGCTTAGGTAGACCATATAGCAATGGTAATTACAATATGCACTGCAGGAAATCACCAAGGTTTCTTAGATAATACCTTCCAAACCCACAACCGCTACCATCTAGAAGGACAAGGGCAGCAGACACATGGTAACACCACCAGCTGGAAGTTCCTCTCCAAGCCCCACACCATCCTGACTTGGAAATATATCACTGTTCCTTCACTGTCACTGGGTCAAAATCCTGGAACTCCCTCCCAGACAGCACTGTGGGTGTACCTACACCACATGGGCTGCAGTGGTTCATGAAGGCCTCTCGCTACCACCTTCTCATGGGCAACTAGGAATGGGCAGTAAATACTGGCTTAACCAGCAATGCCCAAATTCCATGAAGGAATAAAAAAACGGAATCATCGGGAGAGATTAAGATGAATTTAAGTGGATCTTAGCTCCTGGTGGTAAACCAGATGGCTGATTGCGTGTCTTTTTATTGATTATAATTTAGACTTAATCTGCATGGAATGTAGAGATCAAGGACAGAATTGGTATAAGTATTCTGAGCAAATCACTGTTTGTTGTAGTTATGCTAGAATGAAAGATGGTACTTCAGTTCTGAATTATTAACTCAATGAAGAATCACATCATCACATGGAATCATGTTGTATGATTTGACTAAGTACTCATGTTGGATTGTGTAACATGGGCTCATTAAAGACGAAAACTTGATTCTGTAGTTGTTACAACTAATGTCAGTCTATAAAGTAACAAAGCAAAATAGAACAGGAAAGCAGTCCTACATCTTTCACTTTGGCACTTAGGTATAGCATGGGTGGATGTAGAATGGAGCCTCCTCTACCATGTGTTACAATGGTTATAAATACATATACAATTTTAAAAGGTACTCAGATGAATGTTTCATTTTTCAAAGCTAGTTTTTCTCAGCATGAGATTTGTTAGTTCAATGTAAAATTGTGTTAAAAGTATGAGCCTATGCAACTAAAGAACTTGGCTGAGATGCCCAAACTAATTTCAAGCAGGAACTTTACAGGAAGCAGAAACGTGTTTGGATTGAATTTTAACCCAGAGACAAAAGAATAGTTTGCCATGCCACTACTTCACCACTGATGCTACAGATTTTAAATGTACAATCCTCCTACCTAGTATTTATGTGGAGCCTAATGTCACTCATGATGTCTCAAAATGCATCATGCGCAAGGAATTTGGAACGTGCTTAAAGGCTCATGCCAGGTATATCACACATAAAATTTGTCGGGGAAACTGCAAAGACATTCTCATCAGTATTGGAAGATTTATGCCAACCAGCCATTGATTTCAACTGCACCATCCAGTTATAGAATCAGTAAATCATATAGCATGTTTTGACAAAGGGACCCCAGATAAGTTCTGATAGAAGGAAAGTCCATATACCGAGGAGTACAACATTTTCCGAAAATGAAGGCTACCACATTTCCTCTGTGGATTTGAATTATATGATTAAAACTTAATGAAATATCCCCACTCCATCATGAGGAGGTGGGGGAGGGGTGAAGGGAGGAAAAACAAGAATCACAGAACAGGTGTTGGAAGACAATCGGGGGAAAAATGTGAAAGCAGGGCAGAAGAGACAGGTTTTGAGAAGGCATTTGAAAGGCATGAGGCATACAAATGTGGAGCAGGAGTAGGCCACTCGGCCCCTCAAGCCTGCTCCGCTATTCAATGAGATCATGGTTGATCCGATTGTAACCTTCTGTTTATCCCCAATAATCTTTCACCCCTTGTTAATCAGGAGTCTATCTAGCTCTGCCTTAAAAATATTCAAAGACCCTGCTTCCACTACCTTTGAGGAAGAGAGTTTCAAACATCATAGGGCAAAGGGGCTTAGGAAGAGAGGTCCAGATTCTGAAGGTTCTGCCACTGGCATGGAAGTAAGTGGAGTCAGAGTAGCAGAAGATGAAAATTAATATGTAGTTTGAAAAACAAATTGCAGAGGTGAGGTACTACAACTCTAATACAAGGCCATGGAATGATTTGCAATCCTCAGTGAGGACAATGATATCAATCCAATGGAGGGCAAGAAGGTCAGTTGATCAGAGAGTAGCAATTACAACGAGACAGGTGTGAACGGTGGGCTGATGTGGGGCTTGAAGCGTGGCTTAGGGTCAAATAGATACCAAAAGTTATATCGTCTTGGATTTTTTAAGATGTCTGATTGGAAGTGACATTTTGCATGAAATAATTAAACATTTTTTTTTATTTTTAAAAAAGCCAACTTGTGTGCTGTTCTCCTGGGACAGGGCAACAGAATGATTCATTCATTTGCAGCCCTTGCATGACCTGCTGGCAGGCACTTAATGCCATACCCCAGACATCTGTATAAGACTGAAATAGTGGGGGAAGACATAGCAATGTCAGTTGAGACTGGAAGACAAGCTTTCCTTCCCACTCCAGTCTCTCTCAAAGCTCAGTTACAACTTAGCACTTTGAAGAAAAGTTAGATTTTACTAACCTAATGTCTTCCTTCTCCTTTTTGCTTCCCAACCAGCACCTACCATTTCCAGCTCTGATATGTCCAGCAACTAGAACAGAACAGGAAGAGGGTAACGTTAATATTGCAGTAATGTTTGGGAATCTGGCCCTGGCAATTCATCCCAAATCACATAAAAATGTCAACATTTCTGACTGATAATCTTTTCTGAGTTCAGAAATCACTTTCTACATTGTTCAAGTGATAGAACCACTCACATTTGTTGGCAAGCATTGAAACTAGCCACCAAGTAACAAAAGAGAGGCATTCTCATTTACCCATATCCCAATTTATGAATGGCTGTAATTCAACACATTAACAGTAATGAGGTACCATGATTTTATTAGTTGAATGATTGCAATTTGTATGTTAAAGACAAAAAAAAAGAATGCAACCTCTAATGGCCATGACACTTTGTAGGATATAATTTCCTCAGGGACATATAAACAGATTAATACACATCAAATTGGCATTGATATGCATAGCGGCTTTAAATGAATGCCGTACTTTGTAGTCAGGACACGAAAATAAAGTTAAAATTTTACCCACAACGTTTGTAATTACAACAGGAACATTTTGTCATATTTGGAAACCTGGTAGCTGTTAGGGGGAAATGGTTGGGACAGGGGTGTGGGTGGTGGTATGTGCTTAAGCACATTGATCTCAAAAAACAATCTGTCAATCACTGTTCTTTTCAGTTATGATGATAAAGCCCTAACGCTTTAAGCCATTTCAAGTGCAAGAAAAATAAACACTTACTGAACACAAGAGACTGATTTTTCAAATAGAAATGAAAATTTGTGATTATTCCTGCAAGTATGGTAACATCAGTTGCTCAAAATTAATTCTTCCAGAAAAAAACTAAACCATTACATGGAGTAGTCCACACAATGATTGATTAATGCTGAATAAAGATGGCAGCTCACCACCATCTTTTCATGGTCAATTAGGGATGGGGAATAAATGCTGGCCTAGCCAGGGACACGCACATCCTATGAACAAATATATATAAAAAAACATACTTTAAAAGCCCAAAATACATGTCAAACTCATTAACAGAGACTAGAAACTGTTAAAAAAAAACTCTGCAACTGACTAAACTTACCTTCACGCCTCTCTCCTTGCGCATAGGTGTCCGGACAGCCATTGGTGTTCTGTTCGTTGATGGACTGAACACACTGGGAGTAGTCGGGCTCCGAAAGGGAGCTTGCTTTGGAATCCCTTTGAGGGGAGCTGCATAGCCAAATAGTTGTTATAAATACATGAAGCCATAAGTTCATTTTTAGAAAAAAAACAGCCTTTTTAGCTTAACTATTAAGTGCAAAATAAAGCATATTTTACAAAGGTGAAATGTTCAAACAAATACTCAACCTGAGGTAAGTGGCATCAAATTTTTACATTTTTCATCTACCATTTGATCAAGTCACATTATTGCATTGAAGATAATTGAACTGTATTCCAGTAACTATTAGTACATACTAGTGGTATCGAGTTTCTTAACCAAACCTCTCCCTTTGGCTAGAAAAGGCACTCCGGAGGTCTTTTTGAGCTGTTGTGCAGTTTCTGTTGCTGAAAAACAGTAAAATATATTTTATTGGAAATAATCTCCTAAAGGAGGTTAAACAGCAGAGATGGAGAGATGAGATCAGAGCAAATGAAAAACTCCTGAAAAATTAATCTAATCTCAAAAAACATCTTAGGCTGGTTATCGCTTGAATAACTTAAATGCGTCAACAAACTGAATCTGTAATTTTTGACAGAAGAAAAATGCAAAAATACTTTCTGTAAACAATGAAAACAAGACGCTACTCTCCCCCTTAACCTGAATGGTACATTACATGTGCTGTAAGTCACTGAAGCAGCATTTTCCATGCTGCTCTTTTAAAAAGAGAATAATTTTTTTCCCTAATTTTATTCACTTTTCTTCCTTCCCTTCCTGCCGATGTCATTCTTATTTGAGTACGGTACAGTAGGCACAGTCAGCTCCCCAGCACTGCGTCTAAGTGGCCAATCTCCTTTTTGTTTATTTGCTCTTGGGATGTGGGTGATACATGCATAGTCATTACAGCACAGAAGGAGGCTATTCAGTCCATCAAGTCCCCAGCTGCCCTGAAGACAAATTACCATCACAGTTTGATTATGCAGAAATATTCCTGTAACAAATTGCAGTAATGAGTTGCTTACATTTTTGTAACAGTTCTGCTCCAAGTTTGGCACTTTTGGGTTTTCTTTTGAGTTGAAAATGCTTCACTGGGGGCGTGAGTGGTCCCACAGGGTCATCAGGGCATTTTTATTCAAATACTGGCACTCCAAAGGCAGCATAGCAGAGGCTTCACATTCATTAACTGATTAGAAAGAAAATGCACATTAAAGAAGAGACAAGACTCAGTGATGGTCAAAAACAACACCTTGAATTGCAGTTCCTCATCGTCAAATATTTGTTCAACTCCCTTTTAAAATAATTTACAAAGTCAGATTCCACCAACTTTTCCAGTACAACGTTCCAGTTTTCAGCAACTCTGGAAAATTTCTCCATCGCATCTCTGGATCTGTTGCCAAGATTTTAAATCATTGTACTCCCTGTATGGCCAGTGTATCTTTCCTTAGGTAGGGAGACCAAAACTATACACAGTGTTCTGATGAAGAGTCATTCAGACTCAAAAAGTTAACTGTATCCCTCTCCGCAGATGCTGTCAGACCTGCTGAGTTTTTCCAGGTATTTTTGTTTTTGTTCACAATATTCCAGGATGGTCTCACCAAAGCTCATTACAACTGCAGCAAGATTTCCCTACTCCTGTACTCAAATCCCCTTACAATAAAGGCTAACATACTATTAGTCTTTCTAATTGCTTGTTGCACCTGCATGTTAGCTTTCAGTGACTTATGAACTAGGAAACCCAGGTCCTTTTGGACATCGACACTTCCCAATCTCTCCCCATTTAAGAAATATTCTGCATTTCTGATTTTCCTACCAAAGTGAATAACTTCATGCTTTTCCACATTATATTCCATCCGCCATGTTCTTGCCCAGTCACTTAGTCTGTCTAAATCCCCTTGAAATCTTGTTGCATCTTCCTCACAACTCTCATTCCCATCAAGTTTTGTGTCATCAGCAAACTTGGAAATGTTACATTTGGTCCCCACATCCAAATTGATATAGATTGTGAATAGCTGGGGTCTAAGCACTGATCCTTGTAGTGTCACAGCCTGCCAAGCTGAGAATGATCCATTTATCTGTACTCTCTGTTTACTGTCCATTAACCAGTTCTCAGTCCAGTATGTTACCCCCAATCCCATGTGCTCTAATTTTGCTTACTAACCTCTTGTGTTGAACCTTATTGAAAGCCTTCTGAAAATCCAAATACACCACATCTACTGGTTCTCCCTTGTCTTTCCTGCTAGGAACACCCTCATAAAAATTCCAACAGTTTGTCAAACATGATTTCCCTTTCATAAATTTGTGTTGACTCTGCCCAATGCTACCATTATTTTCAAAGTGTCCAGTTATCACATCCTTTAGAATAGATTGGCACCCCATCCACAAACATTCATTCCCTCCACCACCAATGCACAGTGGCAGCAGTGTGGGCCATCTACAAGATGCACTGCAGGAACTCACCAAGCCTCCTTAGGCAGCACCTTTCAAACTCATGACCGCTACCATCTAGAAAGACAAAGGCAGCAGACACATGGGAACACTACCACCTGGAAGTTCCCCTCTAAGACACTCACCGCCCTGACCTGGAAATATATATCGCCGTTCCTTCAGTTGTCCCTAGGTCCTGGAACTCCCTCACTAACTGCACAGTGGGTGTTCTTACTCCACATGGACTGCAACAGTTCAAGGAGGCAGCTCACTACCACCTTCTCAAGGGCAATTAGGGATGGGCAATAAATTCTGGCCTAGTCAGTGATGCCCACATCCCATAAATGAATAAGAAAAAATTCTAGCATTTTGCTCACCACTGATGTCAGGCTAACAGATCTGTAGTTCCCTGCTTTCTCTCTCCCTCCTTTCTTAAATAGTGACATTACATTTGTTACCTTCCAATCTGCAGGCATCATTCCAGAACCTATAGAATTTTTAATGAATGTCACCAATGCGTCCACTCTACAGCCACCCTCTTTCAAAACCCTGGGATGTAGATGCGCAGGTCCAAGGGATTTATCAACTTTCAGGCCCATTAATTTCTCCAGCACTACTTCTTTTACTGATACTAATTTCTTTCAGTTCCTCAACCTTTCTAGTCCCTTGGCTCCCCAATTTTTCAGGGAGGTTTTTTGTATCGTCCTCCGTGAAGATAGACACAAAGTATTTGTTTAGTTTCTCTGCCTTTGCCTTTGTCTGATTCCCTATAATAAATTCTCCATTCCCTGTCTGTATTGGGCCCACAAATGCTGGCCTTGCCAGCAAAACCCACATCCCATGAGTGAATAAATACAAAAATGTTCCTTAAGCAAGCTGTGGGGCCACCATTGCGATAAACACTGGTCATCTAGCAGTATATTGTGAGCTAATGGAGCCTGATCTGCCCCTATCACGTTTGTATCATTAGTTTATTTAGTAGATTGAGGCAGTTGTTACTGGATGTGCGCCACCCCTTGACAAATTGGTCAAGTTCAAATGAATCCTGCAAGGTTACTAAATTCATCTTCTGTGGCAAATGTGGAAATGCTGGAAATACTCAGCAGACCAGGCAGCATCTGTGGGGAGAAACAGAGTTAACATTTTAGGTTGATGGCCCTTCATCAGAATTACCATCCACTCCTGAAGTGTTGGCTTAGCTAAGGCCTGGGAAGGTTCCCAAGGATGGTTTATTTGAGCTGACTCATCAGCTGCCTGATCATCACTGAGTTTCCCAGTGAAAATTTGCAGTTTGTCTTACTATGGGCCACCACTACCAGCACCACTATCTACATCAAGAACAAAAAAACGAGAACACTATTTATATATATTTATATAGCACCTTGTGCATAATAAAGTTTCCAAAGGCACTTCACACGAGTGTTATAAAGCAAGATTTTACACCAAACTACTGTTAGGACAAACGAACAAAATCTTAGTTCAAGAGATAGGTTTAAAGGACCGGCCTGAAGGAAGAAAGCAAGGTAGAGAGGCAGAGAGTTTTGAGGTTCAATTTGAGGTGATGTTTAACTGAGACCAATGAAGGTCAACAAGCACACGGGTGAAGTATGAATGGGACTCGGTACAAGTAAGGATAGGGGTAGAGTTTTGGACAATGTCAGGTCTACAGGGAGTAGAATGTGGGAGGCCATTCAGGGGTGCATTGGAACAGTCTAGAGGTAATGAAGGTGTGGATGAGTGTTTCAAGAGCAGATGAGCTGAGAAAGATCACAATGAGATCATACAAAATCGGAACAGGAGTAGGCCATTTGGACATGTCGAGCCTATTCTGCCTTTCAATAAGATCATGGTGATCTGGTTGTGGCATTAACTCCACTCTCCTGCCTGCCCCATAACCCATGACTCCCTGGTTGATCAAAAATCTAACTTGCCTTGAAAGATTCAATGATCCAGCCGCCACTGCTCATTGGGGAAGAGAATTCCAAAGGCTAACGATCCTCTGAGAGAAGAGATTCCTCCCCATCTCCATTTTAAGTAGGAGACCTCTTATTTTGAAACTGTGCCCCCTTGGTCTAGATTCTTCTACAACAGGAAACATCCTCTCCATCCTGTCAGCACCCTCAGAATCTTGTCAGAGGTTGTGGTCCACACTAGGACCAATGACAAAGGTAGGAAAAGGAATGAGGTCCTGAAAACAGATTTTAGGGAATTAGGAAGGGAATTAAAAACCTTGACCTCAAGGACAGTGATGTCAGAATTACTCCCAGAGCCAGTTGCTAATGAACATAAGAATACAAAGGTTGAGCAGTTCAACACGTGGCTGGGGAAATGGAGTAGGAGGGAGAGCTTTAGATTTCAGAGACATTGGGATTGGTTCTGGGGCAGGTGGGACCTGTATAAAATGGAAAGGTTACACCTTAACAGGACTGGGACTAACGTCCTCGCTGGGAGGTTTGCTAGTGCTGTTGGGGAGGGTTTAATCTAGATTGGCAGGGGGGTGGGGACCTGAGGGGAAATTCAGAGAGGTGAGGAGAAAAACTGGCAGTGGGAAGTAGAGAAGTATCAACTGATAAGAAGAACGTATTAGAGAGCAGTATCAAGGTAATTAGAATGCTTGGAGAGTTTGAAAGCATTAGAATAGGCAATAGTGAGTCATTAGATGGGATCAGAATGTGGGGGAAAGTAAAAATGAGTGTAACTCAGTGTTAAAGTGCATGTATGTGAATGCATGGAGTGTGGTTAATAAGATTGGTGAACGGCAGGCACAGGTTGACAAATGGAATTACGATATTATTGCTATAACAGAGACCTGGCTCAAAGAAGGGCAGGACTAGGCATTAAATATTCCTGGGTACAAGGTGTTTAGGAAAGACAAGAAAAGAAGAAAAGGTTAGAGGGGGTGGTGGTGGTGGTGGTGGTGGTGGTGGGGAGGGGGAGTGGCATTACTATTAAAGATGGTATTACAGTATTGGACAGAGGGAATGTTCCAGAGGGGTCAGGGATGGAATCTCTCTGGCTAGAGGTAAGGAATGAAAAAGGTGCAACTACATTGATCGGTGTCGTATATAGACTACCAACTAGTGGAAGGGATGTAGAGAAACAAATTTGCAAAGAAATTACAGAGAAGTGCAAGAATGATAGAGTAATTGTAATTGGGACTTTAATTATTCACATATAGACTGACATACAAAGTATCATAGTACAAAGGGACAAGAGGGGCGAGAGTTCATGGAATGTGTTCAAGATAATTTTCTGCAGCAGTATGTTTCCAGTCCAACATGAGGTTAGGCACTGTTGGACCTGGTTCTGGGGAACGAGTTGGCCTAGGTGGATCAAATATCAGTGGGAGAGCAGTTATGGGACAGTAACCATTATATCATAAGGTTTAGGTTGGCTATGCAAAAGGACAAAGAACAATCCAGAGCAGGGATAATTAATTGGTGGAAAGCCAACTTCGATGGGATGCAAATACACCTGAGTTGAGTGAGTTGGAAACAAATGTTGGCAGAAGAGATATTGGCTGAACAATGGACCACCTTCAAAGAAAAGGTATTGCAGGTAATGTCAAGGTATATTCCCTTGAAGGGAAGATGTAGGACAAATTAATCCAGAGTGCCCTGAATGATGAGAGAGATAGAGATGAAGGTGAAAAGGAAGAATTGTGTGTAAAATCCATGTCAGATAGAAAAGACAATGGAGAATCAGGCTGAATATAGAGGGACCAGAGGGGAAGTGAAAAAATTGATAAGAAAAGCAAGGAGAGAGCATGAAAGGAGATTGGCAGCAAACATAAAGGGAATCCCAAAGTCTTCTATAAGCTTATAAATAATAGAAGAGTGTAAAAGAAAGATTAGGGCCAATTAGGAATAAAAAAAGGGGACTTGCACGTGGAGTCAGGAGAAATAGTGGAGGTATTAAACAAGTACTTTGCATCTGTATTTACAAAGGAAAAAGATGCTACCCAGGCTGAGGTGAAAGAGGAGGTAACTGGTACACTAGGAGAATTTACAATTGAGAAGGAGGAGGTGTTAGAAAGGCTATCTTTACTTAAAATAGATAAGGTACCAGGGTCCAAGGGAAGCATTTGAGGGAAGTGAGAGTAGAAATTGCAGCGGCACTATTGATAATCTTCCAGTCTTCCTTAGACACAGGGGAGGTGTCAGAGAACTGAAGAATTGTGAAGTGTTCAAAAAGGGTTGTAAGGATAAAGCTGGTAACTACAGGCCAGTCAGTTTGACTTCAGTGGTAGGGAAACTTATAGAAACTATAGTTCAGGACAAAATCAATAGTCACTTAGGCAAGTGCAAGATAAGTAAGGAAAACCAGCATAGATTCATTAAGGGAAAATCATGTTTAAGTAACTTGCTGGAGTTTTTTGAGGAGGTAACAGAGAAGGTTGATAATGACAATGCTGTTGGTGTAGTATATATGGATTTTAAAAAAGCATTTGATACAGTGCCACACAACAGACTTGAGAGCAAAGTTCTAACTCATGGAATAAAAGGGAAAATAGGCACTTGGATAAGAAATTGGCTGAGTGACAGGAAACAGAGTAGTGACAAGTTATTTTTCAGATTGGAGGAGGGTTTGTAGTGAAGTTTTCCGGGGTCAGTGTTGGGACCCTTGCTCTTCCTGATATAGATTAATGACCTAGACTGTTGTGTTCAGGGCATGATTTCAAAATTTGCAGATGATACAAGAACTGGAAATGTTGTTAACTGTGATGGGGATAGTCTTGAACTTCAATAGGACATAGACATGTTGGTAGGGCAGTCAAGTGGCAGATGAAGTTCAATGCAGAGAAGTGTGAGGCAATTAATTTTAGCAGGAAGATTGTGGTGGGACAGTATAAAATAAAGGGAGAGCCTCTAAAGGAGATGCAAGAACAGAGGGACCTCGGTGTATACGTACATATGTCATTGAAGATGGCAGGGCATGTTGAGAGAGCAGTTAATAAAGCATATGGTATCTTCAGCTTTATTAATAGGGCACAGAGTAAGGAAGTCATGTTGAACTTGTATAAGACACTAGTTAGGTCTCATCTGGAGTACTGCGTCCAGTTCCGTGCACCATGCTTGAGGAAGGATGTGAAGGCATTGGAGAGAGCACAGAAAAGATTCACAAAAATGATTCCAGGGATGAAGAACTGGTGCTATGAGGATCGATTGGAGAAGTTGGGAATGTGTTCCTTGGAGAAAAAAAGGTTGAGAGGAGACTTGATCGAGGTATTCAAGATCCTGAGGGATATGGACAGGATAAATAGTGAGAAACTGTTTCCACTCAAGAGAACATCAAGAACTAGAGGGCACAGATTCAAAATAATTGGACAACATTCAGGCTTAGGCTGATGTGGAAAATAACATTTGTGCCACACAAGTGCCAAGCAAGAGAGAATCTAACCATCTCCCCTTTTGAATCCCCCACTATCAAAGTCCTGGGGATTATCATTGACTAGAAACTGAACTGAAACCAGCCAAATAAATACTGCGGCTGCAAGAGCAGGTCAGAGGCAGGGCATTATGGAGTGAGTAACTCACATCCTAACTCCCCAAAGCCTGTCCACCATCTAAAAGTCCCAAGCTCCACTTACAGCTTCAACAAAACTCAATGAGCTTGACACTACCCAGGACAAAACAACCCGCTTGATCGAACCCCCTCCACCACTAACAAACAGTGACAGCAGTGGCAGCAGGAGCCTTGTAAAGTTGCCACAGCTTATTTTACAGAAGGTATACACTGCTGCCACGGTAGACGGAGTGATTGTTTAAGGTGCTGAGTAAGTGCTGCTTGATAGCACTAAACTTGACACCTTCCTTTACTTTGCTGATAATCGAGTCTTCAGAATTACTGCCAGAATGTGTCAGGGCCCACAGCCTTTGCTGTATCCAGGGTCTTCAGCTATTTCTCGATATCACATGGATTGAATTAAATTAGCTGAAGACTGGCATCTGTAATAATGGGGACCTCAGAATGAGTCTGCAATGGATCATCCACTCGGCAATTCAGGTTGCAGAAGGTTGCAAATGCTTCAGCCTTGGCTTTGCCCTAGCCTATGGTGGAAGTCTGTGAACATTGTACCATTATTTAAAAAGAGTGTAAGGGATAGACCAAATAATTATAGGCTGGTCATTCTGACTTCGGTGGTGGGCAAAATATTAGAATCAATTCTGTGAGGCAGGATAAACTGTCACTTAGAAGGAACGGATTAATCAGGAATAGTCAGCATGGTTTTGTTAGAGGAAGATTGTGTCTTACTACTTTAACTGAAATTTTTAAGGCAGTAACAAGGAGGATTGATAGTGCAGTTGATGTGGTCTACATAGATTTTAGTAAGGCATTTGACCAGGTCCCACATGGCAGACTGGTCTGAAAAGTAGAAGCCCATGGGATACTGAGTAACGTGGTCAGTTGGATCCAAAATAGTCATACGGGCTCGAAACATTAACTCTTTTTCTCTCCGGTAATGATTGATGATGTTTTTGCCAATGGAAAATGGTTTCCAGTGGTGTTCCACAGGGCTTGATGTGGGTCCCATGCTGTTTGTGGTATATATTAATGATTTGAACTTAAATGTGGATGGCATGATGGGGAAATTTGCAAATGACACAAAAATTGGCCGTGTAGTTGATAGTGAAAAGAATAGCAGTTGTCTCCAGAATTATATCAATGGTTTGGTTGAATGGGCAGAAAAGTGGCAAATGAAATTCAATCCAGAAAAAGTGAGGTAATGCATTTGGGGAGGACAAAGAAAACCAGGGAATACTCAACACATGGGAGGATATTGAGAAGGGTTGAGGAAGCGAGAGACCTTGGAGTGTATGTCCACAGGTCCCTGAAGTTGACAGGACAGGTGGACAAGGTGGTAAAGAAAGCATATGGAATGAATGAGGTATTGAATACAAAAACAGTGATGTAATGCTGGAACTGTATAAAATGCTGGTTAGGACACAGCTAGAATTTTATGTACAGTTCTGGTTACCACATTACAGGAAGGACATATACATTGGAAAGAATACAGAGGGGATTTACAAGAATATTGCCAGGGTTTGAAAATTCAGTTATGAGGAAAGCTTGGATCAGCTAGGGTTGTTTTCCTTGGAACTGAGGAGGCTGAAGGATGACCTGATTGAGGTGTACAAGATTATGAGGGGCCTAGATAGACGGGAATGATCTATTTCTCCCAGTAGAGAGGTAAATTACCAGGGGGCATAGATTTGTGATTGGTAGTAGGATTAGAGGGGATATGAGGAAAATTCTCTTCACTCAGAGTGTGGTAGGTGTTTGGAATTCACTGCCTGGTTTGATAGTGGAGGCAGAAACCCTCAGCTCATTTAAAAGATACCTGGATCTGCACCTGCAAGGTTACGGGCCAAGTGTGGGAAGGTGGGATTAGAATGGATGGCTCGTTTTCTTCATTTTTTTTCTTTTACAGCTGGCGCAGACATGATGGGCTGAATGGCCTCTTTCTGTGCTATAACTTTTCTATGGTTCTATGGTTCATTGAGTTGGGAAAGTTTGTGGACCTTCCTCCTCCTGTTGGTTGTTTAAATGTCCACCACCCACCTTTCATGAGTAGATGTGGCAGTACTGGATGTGGTCAGACTACAGAACTTTGATCTGACCTATTGTGGGATCATTTAGCTCTGTCTATGGCATGCTTCTTCCACTCTTTAGCATGCATGCAGTCTTGTGCTACAGTTTCACCTCCTCAATGAATCAGGGTCAGTCTCCTGGCTTGATGGTAATGATAGAGTGAAGAACATACCAAGCTACGAGGTTATAGATTGCTTTGGGCTGCTACATCCATTCTGAATCTATAACTTTTGTCTTCAAGACTCAGCCAGCAGTGGTGCTACCAAGCCACTGTTGGTGATGGCCATTGAAGTTCCTCATCCAAGTGCATGCTGCACCCTTAACATGATCAGTGCTTCTTCCAAGTGTTCAACACGGGAGGAGTGCTGATTCATCAGTTATGGGAGGGTGTTAGTTGGTAATCAGCAGGAGGTTTCCTTGCCCGTGCTTAACCTGATACAATGAGACTTCATGGGATCCAGAGTCAACGGGTTCCAGGGCCACTCCCAGCTGACTGTATATCATTGTGCTGCCACATCCAGTGGGTGTGTCCTGTTGGTGGGGCAGGACTTATCCAAAGATAATGATGGAGGAGTTTGGGACATTGTTATAATCACTGCATCATATCTTGCAGCCAATGTCATGTTGTTGCTTGACTAGTATAAAGGACAGTTCTCCCAATTTTGGCACAGGTCTACAGTTGAGGACGCCATTGCAGGGCTGACTGGACAGAGTGTGCCTTTGTTCCTTCCATTGTCTAGGTCAACAGCGAGAGATCTATCTGGGTTTATTGTTATTCACCTTTTCTATTGTGATTTCTTACAATGAATGGCTTCCTAGGCCTTTTCAGAGGGCAGTTAAGAGGCAACCACAATGCTGTTGATCTGGAGTCACATAGATCAGACTTCCAGCCTATTCTGCAGCATAGAATAGCCCTCAGCATACATCAGCTGGTTAATTTCTTCCTCTCTCATCAGTTTGAGCATAGCATACACTACTCAATACTGTGTCCATAGCACCTATTTATTTGGGTTTAGATATGAAGGCAAGAGATCTCTCTCAGGTTTCTTAATTGCAAAGTGTGAGTGTGTGTCTGTGTCTAACACAGTTTGGGTGGAGGGGACCACTTGGTGAAAATTCATGATGGCATGACAAACGTTATTGCGAATAAGAGCCCCAGAAAGAATGTATTTCCTACAAAACAACAGATGCCAATTTGTTTTTTCCCCATCTCATTTCAAAACTGTATTGGCTATTTCCTAACATGGGTATGAAAACAAGAGACACAAATATTGTATCCTGCACTTTCAGTAGAAGATAAACAGGACAGTCCATTAGTAAAGTTGCTTGGTAGTACAGAGCTTGAGTATCACTGAAAAAAAGGACATGTCAAAGCTTTTCATCTTGTACTCATCAGGACATTTCGCAAGAATACCAATATAAGGGGAAAACAACTATTTATACTGTACATGAAGAGTGCTGATTGGTTGGTAAGCGAACTCTGATTGGTGCATTCCCCACGGTAACACCTTTACTAGTAATGGTGACTGACAGTTAACTGCCAAGCATTGTTTGAAATTTAAGCCAGGCAGCTTGACCCTGATTGGTCAAGGCATTGCCCTAACAAGTGAGTCAGTGAATGGCTGTCACTCATTTTGTTTAGCTGAAACAGGTGCAGTGTGTACATACTCCAGCAACAATCAGTTAAATTGTTCCCCAGTGCACCAAATCCGGGAATTAACAACTTTTCACCATTTAATTCAGTAAAAGAAAAAGCAAAAACTTTATTCATGAGATTAAACCATATTCTCAATACACAACTAGGGTATCTTACACATTGGATCAGACAGACCATTTCAAATGAATGTGATTTTCCTTATGTCACAAAATAAGGCTCACTCTACTTCAAGAAGTTGAAAAAATAAAATTTTATCTAAGCGACAAATATATTTACAAAAATGTTCATATCCACTGCAGTTATAGAATAAAGATGAAGAAAACACAAACTCCAAAATATACAAATCGAAGTGCATTTTCCTTAGATACAAGACCTCCCAGTGCAATAAAATCGCCGGAGCTTGGCACCCATGGATCATGGAATCATAGTTTAGATTCCATGGCAACTGATGCATCACAGTATCAGCTTATAATTTTAGCCATGTGCCCAGGGAAACCAAATGTGGGGTTGTGCGAGTCAACTTCTACCCATCCCTCAAATTCTGCATGGTGCATATCCTGTCAGGAAGAGGCACTGGGGCAGAATAAACTGAAAGGGAGAATTTTCTTTTCTCCACACATAAAATATATTGAGAAAAAGTTCATAACATAATATGCTGCAGAAATAGCAGTAACTTCAATATCTTGTATTTATATTATGCCTTTAAAGTGGAAAATGGCTCTAGCCTAAGGCAGATGTGCATCCATATGACATGAATGCCACTGCACCTGTTAACAAATAGAAAGGACTCACTCCAAAGGAAACTGGGCTTTCAGCTCAAAACTCCTTGATGTGGGGACTTGCCATTTATTCTACAGTGACTTACCGCACATAACACTCTACTCTCAATACAAAAATTCGCACAATGAACTTCCACTAATGCAATGAGAAACTTCAAGGAAATTCACCTCTTAAATCTTTCACACACAATTTGAGATCTGGTGTGAGCTAAATTAACTCCAAACATCATCCAATTGCTTTTCTGAAGATTTACATTTGGACATTAATTTTTCAAAAAAGATCTTTTTAAAAAGGGAATTAATTTACACTTTTTCTTGGGTCATATTGGCTGGAATTTTGTGTGCGCTAAAATAGCTATAGGCGAATTTAAGAAGGCATTTAAGGGTTTTAGCAGATATAATGCTCAAAATGCCCAATTTCTACAAAGTAGAAGACAACAAAGTTAAAGAATGCTGAACTTTATCAAGTTAAAGGATGATATACTCAAACTGCATCATGTTCTGCTCAGACCGCATTGTGTCCAATCCTGGTTCTTGAGATACAAAGGAGACATTTAAGCCAAAGTATTAAGCTGATTCCTAGCACCATTAGGAAAAAATAAACTGAGGAAACAAGCTTTTCAGCTTGAAAGGAGGTTATCTTATTGAGATATGATGGATGAGAGCAAATGATATGGAAAAGGTGGGCACAGAAGACAATCTCAAGGTAAAGTATGAAAGCAGAACAAAGAGACAGGTGCAAACTAATAAAAAGGCAAATATCAGGAAGTTACTCATGGAATAGGCTCTGGGCAAGTTGAAGACAAAACCCTAGGATTGTTTATATGGGGAGAGGGAGGAACTGCAGGTTCTTTCTGGATGGTTGAGTTTCTTCAGCTGTATCTATCTGATGATATTCTTCTCAGCTAGTTATATAATTCACATGTATCTGAGAAATAATAATTTTTCACCAACAAAAAGATACTTTAATCAGTTTTTAATATCTAACCTTACACAAAACAGCCACCTTTCGCTTTTACATGCACATTGCTCACCATTTCCTTCTACTTTGCTGAAAGTTATCAGATAATCCTGTATTTTGAAGTTACAGATGCACAGGTGAGACATTCAACAGAAAGTTTACAGCCAACACAGTATATTCAAATTTGCAGTTCTGAAGAAAGATCATCAACCTGAAATGTAAACTGTTTCTCCCTCCACAGATTCTGCGTGGCTGGCTGAGTATTCGCATTTGATGTTTTTATATTTCAAACATGTAGTTTGAGTCCCATTATCTACAACAAAATCATTAAGGCTGTATAATAACATCAACAGATTTTTTACTCGAATGGGCAGCAAATCTCAAGTTACCCTGGGTTTCCTCTGGTGAGTTTTGCCTACCTTGCTTGTGCTAACCAGAGGTATCTACCAATACCCAATACATCTCCTGGAAAGTTAACTATCTGGGTGCATGCCTGTGGGGCACAGCATGTCCACCAAGGAAAATTAGAGTGATTATATTTTGTTATGGGGCGGTGGAATAAAACAAAGAGAATGGGTTAATGTGGGATTAGGCGGTTCAGTGTGTGGGAAGCTAACCTCTGTGATCCTAGATTTAAATGCATCCACACTGTTGGATGGAAGTCTATCCTGCTCACTATTTGAGTCTTGTGAAATCTTGAGTTTCGTCAGTCTCAACCCACTTTTTAAGTGAGCAAGGTTCCAAAGTTCCAATTGCTTCCTATTTTATACTAAATTGAGTACAGAAAAGGAATGGAGAAACGTCACACTGGTGGGGATGAACTGCATCATTGCGGCAGGGTAGAGGCAGCTTTACTGGAGCTAGTGTGTTTACACTGGGGACTGAAAGGGAAACAGTTTCATTCCTCACTGTGAGGAACACCATTTTTTTTCATTACTAAACTGAAGACTGCCATCCATTAATCCTTCTATTAACGTAACATAACCACTTTAGTTCTGACTGAAACAAGCATCATGATCCAACTCGTGTCATAAAAGGAGTCAGAAAAGCACAGTAGATATTTCATATTACAGAAGAATCTTATTACCACCCATTTGGGTTCTACTGGCAAATGAACTGTTCCTGGTTACTGCAGTAGCCCACTGGTAGCAACTTGGCCCAATGTGCTTTCTAGGTGCCTCCCTCTTATTTCATCAGGACTGACAAAAACAAAGCTTACAGCCCATCAAGCCAAACCCTGGATTAACAAATTCTTTTTGTAGCACTCAAGGCTGCAGAGAGGTATCCCGGTTTTAGAACATGAGTATTTCTTGAAGTTTGAGCAGCCCTCTACCCCACAGGTTACAGGTGTGGGGACAGACTGCGAAATGGCTGGGAGTGGGACAGGACATCCGTGTGGAAAGGAGACAGTAATCCCTATGGCGTTATTTGAATATCTAATCATTGGATAGTGCATTCTCTTGGTCCTTCTCTCCCTCAGCGTTTTCACTTTGGCCTTGTTGGTTTTTGTCAGCCGCTCAATGGTTTGGTTTTTGCTGTCCTCTGCTTTCTTGGCAGCTTGTAGGCGTCTCTTTCGCGCACGCTCAGCTCGTTTCACCATCATCTCCTCGGTCATCTCCTTCACTTTATATCCCATGGGCAGCTCCAGGAGTGGTTGGCTTTGCTGCTTGTGTAGCAGGGCACGCTGCATAAACAAAAAAGATTTGTGGAAGAACTTGAGTAAACGCTGTAAACTAAGTAAAATTTTTTTATGCAGAGTTTAGATCTCAGACATTTACAGCACAGGTGGCCATTCTGCCCATTGTGTCCGCACCCGTCAACAAAGCTCTGACTACACTAATCCCATTTTCCAGCACTTGGCCCATTGCCCTGGAGGCTATAGCAATGCAATTGAATATCTAAATACTTCTTAAATGTTATGAGAGTTTCTGACTCAACCACTCTTTCAGGCAGTGAGTTCCAGACCCTACCACCCTCTGGGTGAAAAAATTTCTCAACTCCCCTCTTAGCCTTTTACCTCTTACCTTAAATCTATGCCCCCTGGTTATTAACACATCTACTAAAAGAGCAAGTGCCTTCCTATCCACCTTATCTATGCCCCTCATAATCTTATACACCCCAATCAGGTCCCCTCTCAACATTCGCTGCTCCAAGGAAAACAACCCCAGCCCACCCAATCTTTCCTCAGAGCTCAAACCCTCCAGCCCAGGGAGCATCCTGATAAATCTCCTCTGCACCCTCTCCAGTGCAATCACATCCTTCCTATAGTGTGGTGACCAGAACTGCACACAGTACTCCAATTGTGACCTAACCAGCGTTTTATACAGTTCCAGCATAAGCTCCCTGCTCCTGTATTCAGTGCCTCAGCTAATAAAGGCAAGAATCCCATATGTCTTCTTAACCACCTTATCTACCTGCCTTGCTACCTTCAGGGATCTGTGGATATGCCACACCAAGGTCCCTCTGATCTTCATTAATTTCCAGGGTCTTACCATTCACCGTGTAATCCCTTGCCTTGTCAGCCCTCGCCAAGTCCATGACCTCACACTTTTCCAGGTTGAACACTGAATGCAGATATATTCTGTCCCTCAGAATTCTTTCTAGTAACTTCCCCACCACCGAGGTCAGATTGACTAGCCTAATTTCCTGGTCTGTCCCTTCCTCCCTTCTTTAATAATGGGACGACGTTAGCAGTCCTCTGGCACCTCACCTGTGGCCAGAGAGGATTTGAAAATTACTGCCAGGCCCCTGATATCTCTTTCCTTGCCTCCCTCAACAGCCAGGGATACATCTCATCAGGCCTGCGGATCTATCGCTTTTAAGGCTGCTAAACTCGCCAGTACCTCTTCTCTCTCTCTAATATTTCACAATCCTCCACCCTGATGTCTATATCTGCGTCATCCTTTTCTATTGTGAAGACCAACGCAAAGTATCCATGTCTTCCGGGTCCACACACAGATTACCTCTATGGTCGCTAACTGCCTCTACTCTTTCCCTAGTTATTCTCTTGCTCTTGATATATTTAAAAAAACCCTTTGGGTTTTCCTTTATTCTACACACCAATGCTTTCTCATGCACTCTCTTAGCTTTCCTAATTTCCTTTTTAAGCTTTCCCCCCTTGCACTTTTTCTACTCCTCTAAGGACTCTGCCGTATTGAACCCTTGGTATCTGCCATAAGCTTCTCTTCTTTTCTTAATCCTAACCTTTATGTCCCTTGACATCCAGGGATCTCCAGACTTGGTACCCCCCTTTGTCTATACAGGAACATGTTTGCCATGCACTCTTGCTATTTCGTCCTTGAATGCCTCCCACTACTCTGACAGTTTTATCTGCAAGTAGCTGCTCCCAGTCCACTTAGGCCAAATCATATCTCATCTCAGTAAAATTAGCCTTCCCCAGTTTAGAACTTTTATTCCCGGACCAACCTTATCCTTTTCTATAACTATCCTAAATCTAACTGAGTTATGATCACTATCTCCAAAATGCTCCCCTACTGATACGCTTTCCACCTGCCTGGGCTCATTTCCGAATAAGAGGTCCAGAACTACCCCCTAACTTGATGGGCTTTCTATGTGCTGGTTAAAAAAGTTCTCCTGGATTAAGCAACTTAAGAATTTTGCTCCCTTCCTACCTTGCACACTAAAACTATCCCAGTTAATATTTGGGTAGTTAAAATCCCCTACTATTATTGCCTTGTTATTCTCACCCTTCTCTGAAAGTTAATTACATATTTGATCATCTATCTCTCCCTGATTGTTTGGAGGCCTATAGTACACACCCAACAACGTGTTTGCCTCTTTTGTGTTTCTTCCTTCTACCCATATGGCCTCATCTGATGATCCTTCCAAGATATCATCCCTTCTTACTGCCAAGATTGATTCCTTGATCAATATTAGAACTACTGCCCCCTTTTATCCCCCCCTCTATCTCTTTTGAATACCCTATAACCAGGTATGTTGAGCTGCCAATCCTGCCCTTTTAGTCAAGTCTCGGTCACGGTTATGATATCATACTCCCACCTGCCTATCTGTGCCCTCAGATCGTTTGTCTTATTCCTCAGGTTCCTTGCATTAAAATATATTCCATTTAGCCTTGCTAAACTCACTTCTTTCTTATCTATCCTATGTTTCCTCTGCCTTCCATACTCACTTACTAGCGTTTTAACTTCTAATTCTATCTCAGCTTCCCTCCCCTCTGATCTACTTTTTAGGATCCCATCCCCCTGCTAATTTAGTTTAAATCCACCCCAATAGCACTGGCAAACCTCCCCGCGAGGATGTTGGGCCTGTTCCTGCTCAGATGTACAGTTCCCACCTACCTGCCCCAGAAATGGTCCCAATGCCCCAGGAATCTAAAGCCCTCCCTCCTGCACCACTTCTCTAGACATGTGAGATGCACTTCCTGAAAGCAAAATGGAAAAAGGTTCAACAATAAATTTCAGAGAATTAGATAAATGCTTGAAGGGGAAAAGAAATTGGGGTTGGATTCATTTATTTATTCTTTTAAAACCCTTCATGATTTTGAACACCTCTATTAAATCTCCTCTTGGTCACAACACTCCAGGTGGGGCCTAACCAGTGATTTATAAAAGTTTAGCATAAGCTCCTTGCTTTTGCACTCTGTTCCTTTGTTTAAAACCAAGGATATGCTTTAAAAAAAAAGCCCCCTCAAAGTGACCTATCACCTTCAAAGATTTGTGTGTATATATATCCCAACACCCCTCTGCTCCTGCACCCCTTGTAAAACTGTACCATTTATTTTATATTGCCTCTTCTCAATCTTCTTTCCAAAATGCATCACTTCAAACTTCTCTGCATTAAATTTCATCTGCCACACGTCCGTCCATTTTACAGTTTGTCTACGTCCTCCCAAAGTTTATTACTATCCTCGTCATTATTACTACAATTCTAGCTATTCGTTTTTTAATCCCACTTTCCAGCACCTGGTCCATAGCCTTGGAGGTTATAGCGTTTCAGGTGCAGATCTATAGAACCATAGAAAAGTTATGGTGAAGAAAGAGGCCATTTAGCCCATCGTGTCTGTGTCGGCCATAAAGGAAACTCATTTCTATGTCAACTGGAAACTTTAAAATTATGCCCCGTCTACCCATGTTCAAGTCATTATTATATTAAAAAGAGCAGTGGTCCTAATACCACACCTTGGAGAACACCACTGTTTACTTCCCTCTAATCCGAAAAACAACTATTCACAACTACTCTCTTTCTGTCCCATACTCAATTTCCTTGTCAATGCTGCCTCTGTCTCTTTAATCCTCCAGATTTCAATTCTGCTACCAAGGTTATTGCGTGATGTATTATCAAATACCCATTTAAAGATGCTTTACACATTATTAACTGCACTGCCTTCATCAACACTCTCAGTGACTTCAAAGAACTCAAAAAAGTCAAACATGATTTACCTTTAACAAATCAGGGGGAGATGGTAGCATAGCGGTCTGGACTATTAATCCAGAGACCCAGACTAACTGCACTGGGTTCAAATCCCACCAGAGCACCACTCAGTTCAAGGGCAATTAGGGATGAGCAACAAATGCTGGCCTTTCCAGTGGCACCCTTTTCCCATGAAAGAATTTTTTAAAAATCTGTACTGGCTGCCAATCATTAACCCATGCTTGAGACTCTCCACAGTCGAAATTATTCCATTTGTGAGCCTGGTGTGGGGGGTGGGGTTGAGTGTTACTGAACTGAACTAACAATTATCACATTGTTGAAAAGGAAGTCAAGCCATTAACCACCAAATCTAACTTGCTGTGGCATGTTAAATGGGCCATCAATGTGCAAATTCAGCAAGTTCTTAAAAATAATAAGGGCAAGATACCATCAACGGTGGTTTAGTGTAGATCGGCCAGAAGGTGCTGGAGATTCACAGCTCATGTCATCCCTCTTTATTCCCTCAAATTGCTGGCTAATTTGCACATTAGTGACATAGTGCATCATTAACACACTTTTTTTTTCTATGGTTTAACACTCACCTGCCTAGCTGTCAACAATGATTCATCAATCTCCTTCTTTAGCTCCCCATTATCATCTAACTCTCCTTTTTCCAAAGCATCCAGCCATCGCTGCTCCTCATCCTGTTCTGGCTCCTGAAGGCTTTCTGAATCCAGGTCTGGTAAAGGGGATGGATCTAAATTGCTCTCCTCATCTGCAAATGTTATGGGTAATTCTTGTCAAACTCAAAATTTTTACTTTCATACATTTATGACTGAAATATAAAAAGACTAAGGGTAAAAGAGAAGACAGTATACCAAGCTTATTTTTCTTTGATAAAAATTATTTTCTTTTCCCCTCCTTTAGTATCTCCATGCTTCCCACTGAGATGAAAGGTTACTGCACTGCTCTCAATCCTACTGTTGACAATATGTGATAGAACAAACAGAAGTGACTGGACATCCCACTGGGAAACACATGGGTCTAGAAGTGACAAATGAAAAGGTGCTCGGCCTGTTTGTTTAAAAAATAAAATTTGCAATTTGTGAAGAAAAGACAAGCCAGCAGTTCAGATTTTCTACAATTTTCTTTAATACTTTATTTCCCCTGCAGTGAACAGTTAGGATCTGGAACGCACAGTGCGTGGTGAAGGCAGATTCAATCGAGGCTTTCAAAAGATAATTTGGACATTACCTGAAGAGAAAAGGTTTGTAGAGCTACAGGGAAAAGGCAGGGTTAGTGGAATTAGGCAAGCTGCACTTCCAGATTTGGCACGAACATGACGGGCAGAATAGTTGCCTTTTGTGTTGCAACCATTCGATGAAATTACTAGAGGATTTGTGCTGCTGTTAGTCTCAACAAAGTGAAAAAAATTGCAAGCTTGCCTTGAGCATCCCCATTGAAACAAATTGTGTGTCATGAAATTGCTGGTTTTATGTCATTAATGCATATTAATCTAGCTGCAACTATTCAGGTGATCAATGGTGTGATTTATGGTTCTGGCAAAACGCTCAACCCAGAAGGATCAGAAAGGATGCTGTGAAATCTCACTCAATAAGAAGTAAAATTTTCCTATTAGTTTTTTTTTTAGCTTATTATCTGTCTTGGCAGCATTTTTTGTGCTAGTCTTGCCATCTTTGGCCCTGTTAGTGTCGGAAGGCGATCATTTTCAGAATACAGAGCTATTTCCATAAGACCATAGGGCATAGGAGGAGAAGTAGGCCATTTGGCCCATCGAATCTGCTCCGCTATTCAGTGAGATCATGGCTGATCTAATAATCCTCAACTCTACTTTCCTGCCTTTTCCCATAACCCTCGATTCCCTTACCAACTAAAAATGTCTATCTCAGTCTTGAATATACTTAAATGACCCAGCCTCTACAGCCCTCTGCGGTAAAGAATTCCACTGATTCACTAACCTCAGAAGAAATTCCTCCTCATCTCTGGCTTAAATGGGCGACCCCTTACTCTGAGATTATGCCCTCTGGTTCTAGACCCTCCAACAAGGGGAAGCAACCTTCTCAGCATCTACCCTGTCGAGCCTCCTAAGAATCTTATGAGTTTCAATAAGGTCACCTCTCATTCTTCTAAACTCCAATGAGTACAGGCCCAACCTACTCAACCTCTCCTCATAAGAAAATCCCTCCATACCCGGGATCAACCTAGCGAACCTTCTCTGGACTGCCTCCAGTGCCAGTAAATCTTTCCTTAGGTAAGGGGACCAAAAAGGTTCAGTATTCCTGGTGTGGCCTAATTAGTGCCTTGTGTAGTTTTAGCAAGACTACCCTATTTTTATACTCCATTCCCTTTGAAATAAAGGCCAACATTCCATTTGCCTTCCCTATTACCTGAACTGTATACTAGCTTTTTGTGATTCATACTCTAGAAATCCGATTTGGATAACTTTTTTCAGAAAATAATTTTGAGATAATGTGAGACATGGCACTATAAGTGCATGGGCAGCATACAAGTTTACTCAGACCAGTAAAACATGGTCTTCCATGGGTATTGGTGCTCAGACCACATTTGTTTGCAGAATGGGTGTGTAAATGGCAAATTAATATCAATTAGGTAAGTGCGAGGAGCATTTGGTGGGAGGAGTAAGGAAGCCATATATTCCTTGGAAAATAGGAGTCTAAATGGGGTAGGGGTGCATAGGGATTTGGGAGTACAGACTCACAAATCATTAAAAAATGTAGCAAGGTGGGTTAATAATG
Organism: Carcharodon carcharias; assembly: GCF_017639515.1. Classification (NCBI taxonomy): domain Eukaryota; kingdom Metazoa; phylum Chordata; class Chondrichthyes; order Lamniformes; family Lamnidae; genus Carcharodon; species Carcharodon carcharias. Next base: position 226,780,724 of record NC_054467.1, read on the forward strand.
CCACACAAATTACAAACAAAGCAATAAAGTTCATTTCAAGAGAAACAGAATTGGAACAGAGAAGTTATATTAAAACGATTTAACCTTGATTAGACCACATTTAGGATATTGTGCACAATTCTGATTCGTTTTCTTGCTCCAAAGCAAGTAGCATTTCTTGCACAGGCTTGCACTTTTGTTGCTCAGTCAGCAGTCTTTAAAGAACACCCATAACTGCTGACTCAAGGTTGTTGCTCATCAGGTAAGAAAATCCTGACAAAATTGCACATAACATTCAGAAAAATACTCTCCACATTAAAACTGACCAATTCACAGAATGTACCATACACGGTTGGCAAGGGTTTGCAGAAGTGTACAGGAAACTTAAGTACATAAGCTCAGAGTGTCTTTTGAGACAGTTAGGATGTACAGCACTTACCCAGCCAGGCCCTATACTGATCCAATGGTACTTCATCTGGTTCATCATCAACCATGAGTGGGCTTGGAGACTGCTTCAGCTCCGAAGCCAAAGAAAAGTGGGGCACGCTGTTACATGAAAACAAAGTCAGAATTACATGCTCAATAGAAATAAAGTTGTATAATACACTGCTTATTAAGAGTATGTTTAGTTTTGTTCCATTTTCTTCCTTTTCACTTCTTTAGCTCTCCGCAAATCATGGAGGTGACCAATGCACAAGCCTGTATGTCAAAACATCTGACAGCAAGTACAGGGAATCTAGTCACAGTCACCTTCATTCCCTGGGCTGACAAGATCAACTGTAGCCTCCAGCTGTGTCCTACTTCAGTCTCCATCACATGGTGCACTTACTCAGGGAGGTGGTGGTGTAGTGGTAATGTCACTGGACTGGTATTCCAGAGATCCAGGCTAAGGTTCTGGGGACACAAGTTCAAATCCCATGGTGGAATTCAAATTCAATTAATAAATCTGGAATATAAATCTAGTCTCAGTAATGGTGACCATGAAATTGCCATCAACTGTTGTAAAAACCCAACTGGTTCACTAATGTTGTTTAGGGAAGGAAATCTGCCGTCCTTGTCTGGTCCTACGTGTGACTCCAGATCCACAGCAATGTGATTGACCACTAACTTCCCTCTGCAATGGCCTTGCAAGCCACTCAGTTCAAGGGTAATTAGCGATGGGCAACAAATGCTGGCTCTGCCAGTGATGCCCACATCCCACTAGAGAATAAAGGAAAAAAAACTCACCAATGGAATGAGACAGGACTTTGCAAATTAACAAGTCTATTCCAACTGACCTACAAATAGTGTATTCCTGCCCATGCAATAACTGGGCAAGTGATTTGGCATGGGACAAGGTGGCAATCCACAACAAATCCTGTGCATTCCTATGCTTTGTTTAAATTTCTCAGTGTGTGGTTAATAATGGCAAGGCCATGTTTATTATCCATTCCTAATTGCTCACAGGACGCCTTCTTGAACGGCCACAGTAATCGTTTTACAGCAAGGTGGTTTACTATACCACTTCAGCTGGTGTTAACCGGAAGGCATCATTAGTATAACAGATCAGACAGCAGTGCATTAGTTTATCATAATTTAGCAGCTTTTGCAGTGTAGCCCACAAACCAAATTTAATTTCCATGATAGAAATTTCACTTATGACCATTGGGCTGCTTGTCCAGTACCATATAGCCATTGTGCTACCATGTCATTTCTCTGCCACAATTTTACACAGAACCCCAGAAATGGGGAACATGCTTATTTCTGAATGAGAGCAAACCGTTTGCCTCTATATAAGGGCTCCTTAGAAATATAGAAGCATTCCTTGACAGACTTCAAGGTGTGAAAATGAGTCTCAACTAAAAATGGTAAGCTGTGGAACCTGATAATGAAGTTATGTTACCTCTTTGTACCCATGGTCTGCCCACCCAGTTTTATTTTAAGCTTTAGCTGGGGTTTTCCGGTGCCAGAGTCAGATTCCAGAGTCTCGGAGGAGAAGCCAAGCCCCACGTCTGCCTGGTGATGCTTCTTCTTGTGTTTCTTGTGCTTCTTGTGTTTCTTCTTGTGAGAGCTGTGCCCACCAGCTTCGTCCTCTGTGAAATAGCAAAGAGAGCAAGATGTCAGTGCAAAGGCAGCTGATTGAGTGGCTGACCACCCAGCTCTTACCAAGAGCTGCCTGTTACGCAAATCAATAGCCAATAAAGGACTGCAACTATACATAAAACTGCCCAATAGGAATGGTGGCTGTCAACCTGCTGAATCAATTTCAAAATGCTCAAATTTAAACAAAGGCTGTTTTACACTTTCAAATTAAATCACATTTGCTGTGCCTTAATGTGCTGATTCATTGTTCTGAGGGTCTCCTGATGTCACAGGGCTCATTGGTAGCACTAAGATTTTAGAAAAATATTGTACTTTACTCCAATATGTTTCAATGTTGTCATGTCATACTTCTAATTTATCATTGCTCCGACCACAAACAACTGATCCATTTGTTTCAGTGTTAGAGAGCACAAAATACTCTTTCCAGGCAAAACCCAGGTTTGGAAAGATAGATGACCAACTGTATTGCTGACTGTCCCGCAGCAAATGTTACATGCCCCCTATGCTTTACTGAGCTTCTGGTAAATACTTGCTTCATGAAAATCTAAAAGCTGATTCTGCTAATAGCCTAGTTAAGGGTGTTGCCGTTATAATAATGAGCCATACAGACAGAAGGGGCTTTTTAATCCCTGAACTGTGCTCAGTTAGATGGTCTCAGACAGGGTGGAAGTTGTGGCACTGGAACTGCTCTTAACACTTGCGTGCAGTAAAATCGAACTGTTACCAGTCAGTACGCCTGTACTGCCCAAAATCTGACCACTTAATTGCATAACCTAGAAGTGTTAACAACAGATATTTCACTGTGATCTGAAGCAAACATCTGCACGTTTTGCACAAGTGATTCTTAAATCTCCATTTAGGTGAAGGGAGAACACTTGCTAAAATGAGGCTTGGTGAGTCACTGAGTTGTTTTCTTTCTTTCCATACAAAGCAAGAGCCATAATGAGATTTAATTAAGTTCAATAAATCATTGTAATACTCTATTTAAATGTATTGTTTTATTTGAACTCAGGAAAATTACAATCACCAAAGAAGTGGCATTGAGCAAATTGGTGAAGCTGTGGGCTGACAAATCCCTGAGTCCTGATGGGCTTCATGCTAGGGTCTTGAAAGAAATGGCTAGTGAAATAGTTGATGCGTTGGTTTTAATTTTCCAACATTCCCTAGATTCGGGGAAGGTTTCATTAGATTAGAAAATAGCAAATGTAACTCCTTTGTTCAAAAAGGGAGGGAGACAGAAAGCAGTAAAGTCCAGGCCCATTGGCTTAACATCTGTCATAGGGAAAATGTCAGAAGTTATTACCAAAGAATTTATAGCAGGGGCACTTAGAAAAATTTAAGGCAATCAGGCAGAATCAACATGGTTTTGTGAAAGGGAAATCATATTTAACCAATTTATTGGAGCTCTTTGAAGGAGTCACATATGCTGCAGATATAGTGGTAGAACCGGTAGACGTACTGTGCTTAGATTTCCAGACGGCATTTGATAAGGTGCCACAACAAAGGTTACTGCGGAAAATAAAAGCTCATGGTGTGGGGTAACATATTGGCATGGATAGAAAGATTGGCTAACTAACAGGAACTAGAGTGTAAATGGGTATTTTTCTGGTTGGCAGGTTGTGACGAGTGGTGTGCCACAGGGATCAGTGCTGGGGCCTCAACTTCTTACAATTTATATAAATGACTTGGATGACGGGACAGATGGTATGGTTGCTAAATTTGTTGATAACACAAAGATAGGTAGGAAAGTCAGTTGTGAAGAAGATGTAAGGAGGCTACAAAGTGGCATAGACAGGTTAAGTGGGTGGGCAAAAACCTGGCAAATGGAGTATAATGTGGGCAAATGTGAAATTGTCCATTTTGGCAGGAAGAATAAAAAAGAAGCTTATTATCTAAATGTTGAGATATTGCAGAGCTCTTGAGATTCAGAGGGATCTGGGTGTCCTAGTGCATGAATTACAAAAAGCTAGTATGTAGATACAGGAAGTAATTAGGAAAGCTAATAGAATGTTATCTTTTATTGTGAGGGGAATTGAATATATAAGTAGGGAGATTATGCTTCAGTTATACATGGCACTGGTGAGACCCCATCTGGAGTATTGTGTACAGTACTGGTCTCCTTATTTAACGAAATATGTAAATGTGTTAGCAGTTCAGAAAAGGTTTACTAGACTAATACCAGGGGACGGCTCACTTAACTTAAATCAAATCACTCCCAAATATAGCACGCTCCTGCATACTATTTCTGGGTGTGGCAGAAGCTTGCTTCCCAGCTTCCTATTTGGAGATCTGACTTCCTATGCCTGTTTCTTCCCATCTCTGTTCACAGCTAGAAAGGAACCCGTGACTCATGGGAAAACAGGACATAGGAGGAGGAGGCCATTCAGCCCTTTAAGCCTGCTCCGCCATTCAATAAGATGGCTGATCTGGTTGTGGTCTCAACTCCACTTTCTTTTCTGTCTTCCATAACCTTCGATTCCCTTGTCTATCAAAAATTTGTCTAACTCAGCCTTGAATAAATTGAATGACCCAGCCTCCACTGCTTTCTGGGGAAGAGAACCCCACAGATTAATGGATCCTCAGAGAAAAACAATCTCATCTCCGTCCTATTCTTAAGCTGTGTTGCCTAGTTCTAGTCTCCCCCACAAGAAAATGAAAGACTTCCCGACATGATGGGTAATTGATGTTTATCAATTCCAAAAAAAAGCTAAGGAAGCAACAAATTTGACCACTCCATCCACTGTGGTTCTGCCCAACAAAGCTTGCACATCTTCCTGCAGTGGCTTCTCCTCCTGCCCCAAACTCAACTCAGACATGCCCCAAGGTTTCAACATCGACTCTTCTCTCCTGTTCCTTAACTGCATGATGTCTGATACTGAAATCATCTATCTGTTTAGAGTTTCTGCCTCTACCACCAACTTGGGCAGGGAATTCCAGACACCCAGAATTGTTCTTCTGGCTCTTGCCTCCTTTATAGTACCCCCTTCCCGTCTTCCAGTCTTAATAGAACCATAGAAAAGTTGCAGCACAGAAGGCAGCCATTTGGCCCATCTTGTCCATGCCAACCCAAGGACACCCAGGTGCCCTTTCTAATCTCACCTTCCTGCACTCGGCCCATAGCCCTGCAGCTTACAGCACTTAAGATGCAGATCCAGGTACTTTTTAAAAAGAGTTTCTGCCTCTACCACTAACTTGGGCAGCGAATTCCAGAAACCCACTACCCTCTGCGTAAAAAAGTTCTTCCTCATGTCCCCCCTACACCTTCTGCCACTTATCTTGAATCTATGTCCTCTGGTTCTAGAATTCTCCACCAAGGGAAACAATTTTATCCTGTCCACTCTATCTATTCCCCTCATAATTTTGTACACCTCAATCAAGTCACCAATAGAACCTTCAAATATCCTGGCTGCATACTGCTCTCCTCTGCCACATTTCCTTAGAGTCGACCTCTTTGAAGTGTTCACCTATTTGCAAAAGATGCTAATAAATGTTGCATTTTTTTAATATCAATTTATTTCAACCTTCTGACTCCATCAGCTTTGCAGCCTCCTGTTTGAAACAATGTAACATCAGTAGCAGGGGTTTTGCTTCCATCCTCACCAATTTTAACCACCAATCTAGATATTTGCCACATGATATTGATTAAAAAGAACTTGCATTTATTTTTGAAGTGTAGCCAGTGTAATCAATGAACAGGGCAGACAATTTGCACAACGCAGTATTCACCAGCAAGTGAAGCGAGTGAGCGCATAATCTATCTTTGATGGCATGACTTAAAGCAGAAACACCGACAACAGCAGCAGGAGACGGTCCCTTCTGCTTAAATAATGCAGTGAGATGTTGGTGACTCCCTGGACAACTGGAACAGACAGGAGTGACTTTGGTTTAACATCTCATCCAACAGACATCATCTCTGATAATGCAGCACTTCTTCAGTGCTGCACTGGAATGTCAGCCTAGATTACAAACTCAAATCCTGGAGGGGATTTTAGATCAACAATCTTCTGACTCACATTAGGTACTAGCCTTAGAGGGAAATGAGCCAAAACATCAACCATAAAGTTGAAGAGGTGAAAATTAAATAGGTTGCAATCAATCAAGTAGAACGTATTATCAAAACATCCATGGTAAAAGCATTAATACCAAAGCAAATCCTAGAGATGCTGGACATAGGAATAATAAAACAGAAAATGTGGGAAATACGTAGAAAGTCGGTCAGTATCTGCAGAGAAACAGTTAACACTTCATCTCTGAAAGGCCCTCAACCTGAAATGTTAATGGTTTCTCTCTCCACTGATGCTGCCAAACTGCTGAGTATTTCCAGCATTTTCTAATTTAATTTCACAGCAAAAAGCATGCACGACATAATGTAATATCATAGCATAATAACTGGCAACAAATCATTAGCAATTCAATGAGTTAACGCTATACAGACAAAAGATGTAATGCTACACACCATTTTCTCAGGCTGTGTTTAGCTGAATATGAACATGATGTGGTATAAATCAAAGCACTACGTTGGGTAACCATTTCCCCATCACGAAAAAATCCCCTGCAGTATTTAAAAAATATTTCTTCACAGGATGTGTACATCACTGGTAATGCCAGCATTTATTACCCAACCCTAAATGTCCTCAAGAAGTTGGCAATGAATCATCTTCCTGAGCCACTCAGTCCGTGTGGTGTAGTATGTTAGGTAGGGAGCTTAGCAACAGTGAAGTGTGGGGCTTGGGGTTTGGGGGGGTGTGTGTGTGTGTGTGTGTGTGTGTGTGGGGGTGGGGGGGGGGTGCTCCTGCAGCAGTATCCTGGGGCTGAGATGATTGGCCACCAACAACCACAACCATCTTCCTTTATGCTAGGTGCGATTCCAACTAGTGGACAGCTCCCACACCATTCTCCACACCTCCCACCTCAGAGACTCATCGACTTCAATTTTGCTAGGGCTTCTTGATGCAATGCTCTGTCGAATGCAACATTGATGTCAAGGGCAGTCACTCTCACTTCACCTCTGGAATTCAGCTCTTTTGTCCATACTTAGACTAAGGCTGCAATGAGATCTAGAAACGAATGATTTTGGCAAAACCCAAACTGAGCTTCTGTAAGCAGTTGTCAACAACACCTCCATCACTTTGCTGATGATCGAGAGTAGATTGATGGGACAGCAATTGGCCAGTTTGGATTTGTCCTGTTTTTCATGTACAGGACATACCCTATCAGGTAGATGCCATTGTCGCAGCTGTACTGGAACAGCTTGGCTAGGGGCACAGCTAGTTCTGGTGCACATGTCTTCAGTACCACAGCCAGGATGTTTTCAAGGCCCATAGCCTTCCCAGAATCCAGTGCCTTCAGCCACTTCTTGATATCACGTGGAGTGAATAGGATTGGCTGAAGACTGACATCAGTGATGCTGGGGGCCTCAGGAGGAGACCAAGATGGATCATGCACACTGTATTTCTGGCTGAAAATGGTTGCAAATGCTTCAAACTGGCCTTTTGCACTGACTGGGCTCCCTCATCATTGAAGATAGGGAAAGTTGTGGATTCTCCTCGTTTAGTCAGTTCTCTAATCGCCCATTACCATTCACAACTGAACATGGCAGGACTGCAGAGCTCTGATCTCATCAGTTGGCTGTGGGACCCCTTGGCTATATCCATAACATGCTGTGTCTGTTGCTGAGCATGCGAGTAGTCCTGTTTGTAGCTTCACCAGGTTGACATCTGATTTTTAGGTATGCTTGGTGCTGCCCCTGCCATACACTCCTGATTGAACCAGGATCTTGTATGCCAGGTCATGAGGTTACAGATTGTGGTTGAATATAATTCTGCTGCTGCTAATGGCCCACAGCATCTTATTGATGCCCAGTTTTGAGTTGCTAAGTCTGTTCTGAACTTAACTCATTTAGCACAGTGGTAGTGACACACAAAGCATTCCAGAAACTGAAACAAAACTGAAATGCTGGGAGTTGTTGGCAGGTCCACCAGTTTCTGCAAAATACATCTTGGCACTTGTAATGATGCTTCCCAATAAGAAACGACAAACCGGTCTATTCCGATGCTAACAAAACTACTTTGCCCTTCCACGTTTCCAGAGTATTCAGATTTCCTTTTTAAGTTTTCCATGCTTATATGATTGTACTTCCAATCACACATGCTGTTACCAAGGCAGAATGACAACAATCCGCATTGTGTAAATTCATCGTGTCTTTACTTGATCAATCTTATCAATTTATGACTGCAAAGGAATTTCAAAATTGTGTTCTAGGAATTAAAGCTAGCGAATTATGTCCCTTTAAATGGGGAAAATCAAGAATAAAAGGGCATAATCTCAAAATTACAACGAGCCCAGTAAGGAGTGAAGCAACTTTTCACATGAAAGGTGGTGGAACTCTCCCCGCCAATATCCTGTGAATTGTGGATTAATTGAAATTTTCTAGACTGAGATCAATAGGTTGTGACCTTTCAAAAAAACTGGGGTGGAATTTTATGCCAGTGGGATTTTATGATCTCGCTGAAGTCAATGGACTTTTGAGTGCATTTTACACCCTCACCGCGATAGGGATGTAAAATTCCACCCATCAACTTTGTTTCTCTTGGCACAGGTACTGCCTGAGCTGCTGAGTATTTCCAGCATTTTTATTTGCAATTTCCAGCATGCACTGTATTTTGCATGAGTTTCAATTGGTTTGTGTTAGACAATGGCATCGAGGGACATGGAAAAATAGCAGATAAATATCAGTGAAGTACAATTCAGTCAGGATCTAACTAAATGGTGGATAAGGCTCAAGGGTTGTTCTCACGAAGTCTGTTCTTATCACTCATCAATACAATAACGTTGAAACATCTGACTTTAAAACTCCCGGTGTGGATTCCCCTCTGAGTCAAAATCTTTCCCAGTGCAAACTCAGCCAACAGTGGCACGGAAAGTCCCAGGTTTAACCCCTTTCTTGGGCTGAACTCAGCATAAGAACACAAGAAATAGGAGCAGGCCATTCAGCCCCTGGAGCCATGTCTGATCTGATGTAGCTTAAACTTCACTTTCCTCTCTGTTTCCCATAACCCTCAGCTCCCATGTAGATTAAAAATCTGTCAAATTCAGCCTTGCTTATTTTTTCAAATTCTTTTCACAGGATGTGGGATTTGCTGGCTGGGCCAGCATTTACTGCCCATCCCTAGTTGCCCTAGAGAAGGCGGTGGTGGGCTGCCTTCTTGAACCGCTGCAGTCCATGTGGTGTAGGTACACCCACAGTGCTGTTAGGGAGGGAGTTCCAGGATTTTGACCCAGCAACAGTGAAGGAACGGCAATATATTTCCAAGTTAAGATGGTGAGTGACTAGGAGGGGAACTTCCAGGTGGTGGTATTCCCATCTATCTGCTGCCCTTGTCCTTCTAGATGGTAGTGGTCATGGATTTAGAAGATGCTATCGAAGGAGCCTTGGTGAACTTCTGCAGTGCACCTTGTAGATGCTACACACTGCTGTTACTATTAATGGAGGGAGTGAACGTTTGTGGATGTGGTGCCAATCAAGCGGGCTGCATTGTCCTGGACGGTGTCAAGCTTCTTGAGTGTCGTGGGAGCTGCTCTCATCCAGGCAAGTGGGGAGTATTCCATCACACTCCTGACTTGTGCCTTGTAGATGGTGGACAGGTTTTGGGGAGTCAGGAGGGGAATTACTCATCGCAGGGTTCCCAGCCTCTGACCTGCCCTTGCAGCCACAGTATTTATATGGCTAGCCCAGGATGTTGAGAGTGGGGGATTCAGTGATGGCAATACCACTGAACATCAAGGGGCGATGGTTGGATTCTCTCTTGTTGTAGATGGTCATTGCCTGGCACTTGCGAGGTGCGAATGTTACTTGCCATTTGTCAGCCCAAGCCTGGATATTGCCCAAGTCTTGTTGCATTTGGACATGGTCTGTTTCAGTATCCGAGTCGCAAATGGTGCTGAACATTGTGCAATCATCAGCGAACATCCCCACATCTGACCTTATGATGGAAGGAAAGTCATAGATGAAACAGCTGAAGTTGGTCAGGCTGAGGACACTACCCTGAGGAACTCCTGCAGTGATGTCCTGGAGCTGAGATGACCGACCTCCAACAACTACAATCATCTTCCTTTGTGCTAGGTATGGCTCCAACCAGCAGAGAGTTTTACCCCTGATTCCCATTGACTCCAGTTTTGCTAGGGCTCCTTGATGCCACACTCAGTCAAATGCTGCCTTGATATCAAGGGCAGTAACTCTCACCTTGGGAACCAAGGCTGTAATGAGGTCAGAGCTGAGTGGCCCTGGCGGAACCTAAACTGGGCGTCGCTGAGCAGGTTATTGCTAAGCAAGTGCCGCTTGATAGCACTGTTGATGACTCCGTCCATTACTTTATTGATGATCGAGAGTAGTCTGATGGAGTAGTGACTGGCTGGGTTGGATTTGTTCTGCTTCTTACGTACAGGACATATCTGGGCAATTTTCCACATAGCTGGGTAGATGCCAGTGTTGTAGCTGTACTGGAACAGCTTGGTTAGGGTCACGGCAAGTTCTGGAGCACAAGTCTTCAATACTATTTCCAGAACATTGTCAGGGCCCATAGCCTTTGCAGTATCCAGGGCATTCAGCCGTTTTTTGATATCACGTGGAGTGAATCGACTTGGCCGAAGACTGGCATCTGTGAGGAGTATTAGAGTACAAAACTAAATAAGTCTTGCTACTGTTGTACAGGATTTCGGTAAGACCACATCTAAAGTGGTGTGTGCAGTTTTGGTCTCCACATTTAAGAAAGGATATACTTGCACTGCAGGCAATATAGCAAAGGTTCTCTAAATTGGTCCCTGGGGCGGGGTGGGAGGCCAGGGGTGGGGGGTTGTACTATGATGAAAGGCTGAGTAAATTGGGTTATATTTTCTGGCGTTTAGAAGATTGAAAGGCAATCTCATTGAAACCTACACAATTCTGAAGGGGCTTGATAGGTGGATTTGGGGAATCTAAAGCACAGTCTCACAATAAGGGGCCAAACATTTAGGACTGTGATGAGGAGAAATTATTTCACTCAGAGGGTTGTGAATTTTTGGAATTCTCTACCCCATGGGGTTGTGGATGTTCCATCATTGAATACATTTAAAGCTGGGACAGACAGATTTTTGGTCTCTCAGGGATTAAGGGATATGGGGAGTGGGCAGGAAAATGAAGTTGAAGCCCAAGATCTCCCCCTTGATTATATTGAATGGTGGAGGAGGCTCGATGGGCCATGTGGTCTACTCCTGCTCCTATTTCTTATGTTACAAGTCAGGATGATGTGTGGCTTGGAGGGGAACTTTCAGGTGGTGGTTTTCCCATGCTGCCCTTATCCTTCTAGGCAGTAGTGGCTGTGGGTTTGGAAATTGCTGTCATAGGAATTTTGGTGAATTGCTGCAGTGCATCATGTAGATGGTAGACACTGCTGCCACTATGCTTCTGTGGTGGAGAGTGAATGTTTAAACTGGTGAATGGCATGCCAGTCAAGTTGGCTGCTTTGTCCTGGATGGCGTCAAGTGTTGTTGGAGTTGCACTCATCCAGGCAAGTGCAGAGTATTCCATCACTTGTGCCTTGTCGATGGTGTAGAGGCTTTGCAGAGCTGGCAGTCAATGATCCAGCCTCCACTGCTCTCCGGGGAAAGAGACTTCCAAAGGCTAGCGACCCTCACAGAGAAGAAATTCCTTCTCATCTCAGTCTTAAATGAGAGACCTTTCATTTTTAAACTGCACCCCCTAGATGTAGATTCCTCAACAGAGGAAACATCCTCCCAGCAACAAGGCATTACAATGGACCTCAGTATCATCAGTGGGGCAGAGTGAAGGAGGGAAAAAGGAACAGCCCAAGTTCCTACTCCTGATCAGTCTGGTTACGATGCCCTATGTGGCCGAATAGCCAGGCCCGGGCAGGAATAGCGGCCGCTTGGGGAAGACACGAAGCAGCCGGAATTTGTAGGGAGGGAGGGGTAGGAGGGAATAAGGGGGTGGGGGGGGTGGGTGGTGGTGATGCATGTATAAACACGAATTCTTCGTCGGCAGTTGTTTTGCTTTGGGAGCCCCGGTCCCTGAGAGGGTGAAAGCCGGGGCAGGGCCCGAGGCAGCGGATTAAAGTTGGCGTTTTCCCACCGGCCGCACCCACTCTAAATGAATCCATAACAGACCCGCTGCTCTTACCCAGGCCTCTTTCCACCGCCGCCTCTTTCTTCTTTCCCATCTTCAGCGCCCGTTTTAAAACCCGAATTTGGCTGAAACTGGGAGGCAGGGCGGGGACTCACTAGGTCCCTTCCGGTGTAACAGCCGGAAGCAGCCGGGCCTCTGGGCCGCCATTGATCAAAGTTCCGCCCCCCTCCTCCCCCTTTACCCCATCTGTACTGCTCTACACATCAACTGAACAAGGCACAAAACAAAATGCTGCAGAAAATAATTCAAAAGAACTGGCAACAGAGTTTTTTTTCTCTGCTGGCTTTGAGCCTAACTTATGAGACATAGAAATCCTCAGGTCCCGTCTCAGGTGAGGTCCTACAACTCTACAACTGTCGGCGCGACATTAGTCGTCTCAATTTCTCTGCTCCTCTCACCCATACTAACCTGTCTCTCTCTGAACTTACTGCACTCCATTCTCTCAGGTCCAACCCTGACATCGTCATCAAACCCGCTGACAAGGGTGGTGCTGTTGTTGTCTGGCGCACTGACCTCTACCTCACGGAGGTTGAGCGTCAACTCACAGACACTTCCTCCTACCTCTCCCTGGACCATGACCCCACCACTGAACATCAAGCCATTGTTTCCAGGACTGTCACTGACCTCATCTCCTCTGGGGATCTTCCTCCCACAGCTTCCAACCTGATAGTCGCCCAACCTCGGATGGCCCGCTTCTATCTCCTACCCAAAATCCACAAACAGAACTGTCCCGGTAGACCGATCGTCTCAGCTTGCTCCTGCCCCACAGAACTCATTTCTTGTTATCTTGACTCCCTTCTCTCTCCCCTATCCAGTCCCTCCCCACCTACATCCGTGATTCCTCTGACACCTTATGTCACATCAACAATTTCCAGTTCCCTGGCCCCAACCGCTTCCTCTTCACCATGGACGTCCAATCCCTCTACACCTCCATCCCCCACCAGGATGGTCTGAGGGCCCTTAGCTTCTTCCTCGAACAGAGGCCCGAACAATCCCCATCCACCACTACTCTCCTCCGTCTGGCTGAACTTGTTCTCACACTGAACAATTTCTCCTTCAACTCCTCTCACTTCCTCCAAATAAAAGGTATGGCTATGGGTACCCGCATGGGCCCCAGCTATGCCTGTCTCTTTATGGGGTATGTGGAACATTCCTTGTTCCAGTCCTACTCCGGCCCCCTTCCACAACTCTTTCTCCGGTACATCGATGATTACTTCGGTGCTGCTTCGTGCTCTCGTCAGGACTTGGAAAAATTTATTAATTTTGCTTCCAATCTCCACCCCTCCTTCATTTTCACGTGGTCCATCTCTGACACTTCCCTTCCCTTCCTTGACCTCGCTGTCTCAATCTCTGGTGATAGACTGTCCACCAATATCCATTACAAGCCTACCGACTCCCACAGCTACCTTGACTACAGCTCCTCACACCCCGCTTCCTGTAAGGACTCCATCCCATTCTCTCAGTTCCTTCGCCTCCGTCGCATCTGTTCCGATGATGCTATCTTCAAAAACAGTTCCTCTGACATGTCCTCCTTCTTCCTTAACCGAGGTTTACCACCCATGGTTGTTGACAGGGCCCTCAACTGTGTCCAGCCCACCTCCCGCGCATCCGCCCTCACGCCTTCTCCTCCCTCCCAGAAACATGATAGGGTCCCCCTTGTCCTCACCTATCACCCCACCAGCCTCCGCATTCAAAGGATCATCCTCCGCCATTTCCGCCAACTCCAGCATGATGCCACTACCAAACACATCTTCCCTTCACCCCCACTGTCGGCATTCCGTAGGGATCGTTCCCTCCAGGACACCCTGGTCCACTCCTCCATCACCCCCTACTCCCCAACCCCCACCTATGGCACCACCCCATGCCCACGCAAAAGATGTAACACCTGCCCCTTCACTTCCACTCTCCTCACCGTCCAAGGGCCCAAACACTCCTTTCAAGTGAAGCAACATTTCACTTGCATTTCCCCCAACTTAGTCTACTGCATTCGTTGCTCCCAATGTGGTCTCCTCTACATTGGAGAGACCAAACGTAAACTGGGCGACCGCTTTGCAGAACACTTGCGGTCTGTCCGCAAGAATGACCCAAACCTCCCTGTCGCTTGCCATTTCAACACTCCACCCTGCTCTCTTGCCCACATGTCTGTCCTTGGCTTGCTGCATTGTTCCAGAGAAGCCCAATGCAAACTGGAGGAACAACACCTCATCTTCCAACTAGGCACTTTACAGCCTTCCGGACTGAATATTGAATTCAACAACTTTAGGTCTTGAGCTCCCCCCTCCATCCCCACCCCCTTTCTGTTTCTTCCCCCTTCCTTTTGTTTTTTTCCAATAAATTATATGGATTTTTCTTTTTCCCACCTATTTCCATTATTTTTAAATATTTTTAAATCTTTTATGCTCCCCTCACCCCCACTAGAGCTATACCTTGAGTGCCCTACCATCCATTCTTAATTAGCACAATCGTTTAGATAATATCACCAACTTCGACACCTATATGTTCTTTTGTTCTGCCGTCTGTGACATCTTTTGATGATCTGCTTCTATCACTGCTTTTGCCTACAACCACACCACCCCCCTCCACTTCTCTCCCCCCACCCCCCACCACCACCACCTTAAACCAGCTTATATTTCACCCCTTCCTGGATTCGCCTAGTTCTGTCGAAGGGTCATGAGGACTCGAAACATCAACTCTTTTCTTCTCCGCCGATGCTGTCAGACCTGCTGAGTTTTTCCAGGTAATTCTGTTTTTGGTTTGGAGGTCCTACAATCTTGGTCTAGGACCAGAGAAGAAGAAATGTCAGCCGAGGTGCTTGCTGAAACCCAGGCTCGCACAAAAACAATGGATTTTGGGCAAGGTAGCTTTACTTAGAGTCAGTGCCTTCAGAGGAGGAGCACTATAGAACTTGGAAGGAACAATATGGAGAGGTCAACTTTCAATATTCAGTTTGAGGACTCTTTAGTTTTCTCAGGGTCCAGTCTTCCTTTGTATTGCTGATACTGCAGGATTGTCTTGAGGTTTTAACAATTCTATTAATAAAAAATGTTTTTTCTTCCATTTTCTTTGAATACTTTATTAGTAATACATCGCAAATAGGAAATAAAGGCTGTTTGGGAGGATGGAGTTGGGGAGATCTTATGATGAAACATTCAGAAACATGTCCAACAAGAGCTAACAACACAAGAATCACCAAGCCACCAAGCTATGCCATTTTAAAATATTCGGAAAAACATCTAAAGTATGCAACGCGAGACTGACACTCTGTAAAAGTTAATAGGATTTATTAGTAATAAAGCAATACTTGACAACCAGTTACGACTCACACATGGCCTTTACTCTCCTGCGCAGCTTGGACACAGACCAACACTAGTTCTGGTCCAGCCTGGCTTGTTCTGCTGTTTCTTCTCTCTTCAATCTCCTTTCTTCTGTGAATATCTACAACTGTCTGATAGACACTTTTGGAGCGCTTTTTTAATCCCTCTCTAGCTCTTGGATCCAGGATTTCTCCTAGATTTGGTAAAAGCAATTGACTCACATCGTTCATAACACAATCAATGCGATTGAGAGAACATTCACAGTTACATCAAACAAACACATCAACATACGGAATAGGAGCAGAAGTAGACCATTCGGCCCCTCAAGCTTGCTCTGCCATTCAAAAAGATCATGGCTGCTCTGTTTATGTTTTGAGTTAGACATTCCCATCTACCCCCGATAACCTTTGATCCCCTTGCCTGACAAGAATCTATCTACTAAGGTAAAAGCAAAATGCTGCAGATGCTGGAAATCTGAAATAAAAACAGAAAATGCTGGAAAGCTCTGAAGAAGAGTCACGCGGACTCGAAACGTTAACTCTGTTCCTCTCGCCACAGATGCTGCCAGGCCTGCTGAGATTTCCCAGCATTTTCTATGTTTTTATTCAAGAATCTATCTACCACTGCCTTAAAAATATTCAATGACCCCGCTTTCACCACCTTCTGTGGCAGAGGGCAGGATTTTTGGATCAGCCCCCGACCGCGATTTCATGCTGAATGACCAATTAACGGGCAGCCAGCATTAGAGGTGCACTGAAAGGCTCAGCACTGCTGGGGTGGTGGTAGGAGGAGAGTGAGTGCTGAAGTCAGTGCAGGTGTGGGGGAGTGCAGAGTGAAAGCTCCCTGAAGGCAGAGAGCTGCCTCAGGGAGCTGAAGAATTTAGATTCAATAAAAAAAAATTTAAAATCTGGAAAAGAAGTGCCCATGCACCAGAATGCGTCACCTTAACATATGGATGCTGAAATTTTTGTCCAAATATTTTATTATTTTTTAAATTAATTTCAGAAACCTCATCTCACCCTTGGATGAGGTTTCCTGAAAAGTGCAAAGG
The DNA here is from genome assembly GCF_017639515.1 of Carcharodon carcharias. Taxonomy (NCBI): domain Eukaryota; kingdom Metazoa; phylum Chordata; class Chondrichthyes; order Lamniformes; family Lamnidae; genus Carcharodon; species Carcharodon carcharias. The sequence goes on from NC_054467.1 coordinate 226,797,330, forward strand.
CTGCCCAGCTGATTTGCCTGCCCACTAACCGTAACGTTGGATGGGCAGTGAAAAATCCCAGTTAATTGCCCTGTTAATAGCCCTCTTAATTGTTGGTGGGCACGCTGCTGACTCTCACGCGCGTGTGCCGATCGAAATATCACACGCAATTTTATGCTCAAGCGTGTCCGGTGTGTGCCCACACGCTGAGCAAAAAATTCTGCCCAGAGAGTTCCACAGTCACACAACCCTCTGAGAGAAAAAAATTCTCCTCATCTCTGTCCAAAAAGGGCAACCACTAATTTTAAAACAGTGCCCCCTAGTTCTGGACTCACCCACAAGAGGAAACAACCTTTCCATGTCCACCTTGTCAAGACCGTTCAGAATTTTATATACTTCAATCAAATCACCCCTCACTCTTCTAAACTCGCAGTCTGTCTAACCTTTCCTCATAAGACAACCCACTCATTCCAGGTATCAATCTAGTAAACCTCCTTTGAACTGCCTCCAATGCATTTACATCCTTCCTTAAATCAGAAGGCCAAAGCTACACACAGTATTCAAGATGTGGTCTCATGAATTCTCTTGTAATAAAGGATAGCATTCCATTAGCCTTCTTGATTACATGCTGCACCTGCATACTATACTTTTCACAGTGGAAGACACGAGTGACATCCCCAAAGTTCAAGAGAGTCGGGGGGCAGAGGTGAGAATGGTGGCCATTACCAAGGAGAAGGTGCTAGGAAAACTGAAAGGTCTGAAGGTTGATATATCACCTGGACCAGATGGATTACACCCCAGAGTTCTGAAGGAGATAGCTGAAGAGATAGTGGAGGCATCATTGGTGATCTTTCAGTAATCACTGGAGTCAGGGAGGGTCCCAGAGGACTGGAAAATCGCTAATGTAACCCCCCTGTTTAAGAAGGGAGTGAGGCAAAAGACGGGAAATTACAGGCCGATTAGCCTGACCTCGGTCGTTGGTAAGATTTTAGAGTCCATTATTAAGGATGAGATTTCAGAATACTTGGAAGTGCATTGTAAAAATAGGGCAAAGTCAGCATGGTTTCATCAAGGGGAGGTCATGCCTGACAAATTTGTTAGAATTCTTTGAGGACATAACGAATCGGTTAGACAAAGGAGAGCCAATGGATGTTATCTACTTGGACTTCGAGAAGACCGCACAGGAGGCTGCTCAGTAAGATAACAGCCCATGGTGTTAGAGGCAAGGTACTAGCATGGATAGAAGATTGGCTGTCTGGAATGAGGCAGAGAGTGGGGATAAGGGGGTCCTTCTCAGGAAGGCAGCCGGTTCCGCAGTAGTCAGTGTTGGGACCACAACTTTTCACTTTATACATTAATGATCTAGATGAAGGAACTGAGGGCATCCTGGCTAAGTTTGCAAATGATACAAAGATAGGTGGAGGGACAAGTAGTATTGAGGAGGCGGGGAGGCTGCAGAAGGATTTGGACAGGTTAGGAGAATGGGCAAAGAAATGGCAGATGGAATACAATGTGGGCAAGTGTGAGGTCATGCACTTTGGTAGGAAGAATAGAGGCATAGACTATTTTCTAAATGGGGAGACAATTCAGAAGTCTGGAGTGCAAGGGGACTTGGGGGTCCTAGTCCAGGATTCTCTTAAGGTTAACTTGCAGGTTCCCATACTATACTCCATCTACCAGATTTTTGACCACTCACTCAACCTACGTATATCTGTCTGCAAACAGCTTATGTCTTCTTCACAAACATATTTTCCTACCTATCTTTGTGTTGTCTGCATATCTAGCTACCATGCCTTTGCTCCCCTCATCTAAGTCAGTAGGAGCACTGACCCCTGCGGGACTCTAGTTGTCACATCCTGCCAATCAGGCAAAGACCCATTTATACATGGGGCAGAATTTTTCATATGGTGGACGGGCTCGGCGGGAGCGGGCAGGATAGGGCATGGACCACGAGCAGCTCCATGCCGCCATCTTACGCGGGCGGGCCAATTAAGGCCTGTCTAGTGTAAGAAGCCTTAGGAAGGCAAATGCAATGTTGGCATTTATTTCGAGAGGGCTAGAATATAAAAGCAGGGGTTTGCTGCTGAGGCTTTATAAGGCTCTCATCAGACCACATTTAGAATATTGTGAGCAATTTTGGGCCCCGTATCTCAGGAAGGATGTGCTGGCCCTGGAGAGGGTCCAGAGGAGGTTCACAAGAACGATCCCAGGAATGAAAGGCTTAACATATGAGGAACGTTTGAGGACTCTGGGTTTATACTCGATGGAGTTTAGAAGGATGGGGGGGGATCTGATTGAAACTTACAGAATACTGAAAGGCCTGGATACAGTAGACATGGGGAAGATGTTTCCATTGGTAGGAGAGACTCGGACCCGAGGGCACAGCCTCAGAGTAAAGGGAAGACCTTTTAGAACAGAGATGAGGAGAAACTTCTTTAGCCAGAGAGTGGTGAATCTATGGAATTCATTGCCACAGAAGGTGGTGGAGACCAGGTCATTGAGTGTATTTAAGACCGAGATAGATAGGTTCTTGATTGGTAAGGGGATCAAAGGTTACGGGGAGAAGGCAGGAGAATGGGGTTGAGAAACTTATCAGCCATGATTGAATGGCGGAGCAGACTCGATGGGCCGAATGGCCTAATTTCTGCTCCTATGTCTTATTTTTGTGACTCATGCACTAGAACACCTAGATCCTTCTACACCTCAGAATTCTGCAGTCATTCTCCATTTAAGTAATACCAAAGTGAACAACTTCACATTTTCCCATACTATACACCATCTACCAGATTTTTGACCACTCACTCAACCTACGTATATCTGTCTGCAAACAGCTTATGTCTTCTTCACAAACATATTTTCCTACCTATCTTTGTGTTGTCTGCATATCTAGCTACCATGCCTTTGCTCCCCTCATCTAAGTCATTGACGTAAATTGTAAAACATTGAGGCCCCAGCACTGACCCCTGCGGGACTCTAGTTGTCACATCCTGCCAATCAGGCAAAGACCCATTTATACATGGGGCAGAATTTTTCATATGGTGGACGGGCTCGGCGGGAGCGGGCGGGATAGGGCGTGGACCACGAGCAGCTCCATGCCGCCATCTTACGCGGGCGGGCCAATTAAGGCCTGTCTAGTGTAAGAAGCAACCGGTAGCGCTCAGCGCTACCTGTGTGGGCAGGGGGAGGTGGGAGAGTCGGGGCCAGTGCTCTTTCACCCGCTTGACTGTGAAAGAGCACTTCAATCTCCCAGAGGAACAGGGCTGCCTCAGCAAGATTGAAGGGCTTCTGAAATTATTAAATAAAAGGTTTATAAATTTTTTAAAAATATCCCCTCACGTGACTGTGTCACATTAGATGGGGCGTGTTATTATATTGATGAAAAAGTTTTATTTATTGAATAAAAGCTTTAGGAAACCTCATCCCGGGTTTCCTAAAAAGCGCGAAGGCCACTTGGCATTTTTGCCTGCCCGTCAACTGTAAGGTTGGACGGGCAGCGTTAACGATTACTTCAATTAATTTCTTAATGGCCTTAATAGTCCGTTTACATATCGGTGTGCGCCCACTGAATGAAATATCGCGGGACTGCGCAATGATGTCGGGATGCACGCCCGATGTCATCACACCTCATTTTACGCATCAGCGTGTCGGACTCGCCCCCGCACACCGACTGAAATATTCTGTCCCTACTCTGTTTTCTGCCAGCCAGCCAATCTTTTATTCATTCAGGGGATCTGGGCTTCGCTGGCTAGATCAGCATTTATTGCCCATCCCTAGTTGCCCTTGAAAAGGTGATGGTGAGCTGCCTTCTTGAACCACTGCAGTCGATCTTTCCATGCTAATATGTTACCGCCTAAACATACCTTGGCAATTTTCCACATTGACGGGTAGGTGCCAGTGTACTGGAACAGCTTGGCTAGAGGTACAGCAATTTCTGGAGCACAATTCTTCAGTAGTATTGCTGAAATATTGTCAGGGCCAGTTGCATTTGCAGTATCCTGTGCCTTCAGCCGTTTTTTTGATATCACGTGGCATGAATCGAATTGGCTGAAGACTGGCATCTGTGATGCTGCGGACCTCCGGAGGAGGCTGAGATGGATCATGCACTTGGTATTTCTGGCTGAAGGTTGTTGCAAATGCTTTAGCCTTGTCTTTTGCACTGATGTGCTGGGCTCCCCCATCTTTGAGGCTGGGGATCTTTGTGGAGCTGCCTGTGGGTAGTTTAATTGTCCACCAACATTCATGACTGGGTGTGGCAGTACTGCAGAGCTTAGATCTGATCCGTTAGTTGTGGAATTGCTTATATCTGTCTATCATTTACTGCTTATGCTATTTGGCACGCATAGTTCTGTGTTGTAGCTTCACCAGGTTGACACCTTATTTTATGCCTGGTGCTGCTCCTGGCATGCCCTCCTGTACTCTTCATTGAAACAGGGTTGATGCCCTGGCTTGGTGGTAATAGGAGATATGCCAGGCCATGAGGTTACAGATTGTGTTTGAATACAATTCTGCTGCTGCTGATGTCCCACAGCGCCTCATGGATGCCCAGCCTTGAGTTGCGAAATCTATCTCATCTAGCATGGTGGTAATGCCAAGCTAAGTAAGGAAGACTTTGCAGGGTTGACAGGGCTGAATTTGCCATTGTCATTTCTGGTGCCTAAGTCAATGCTGGGTGGTCCATCCAGTTTCATTACTTATTAACATAGGGCATTTAAGAGTCAACCACATTTTACAGATCTAGAGTCACAGACCAGGTAAGGAGATTAGTGAACCAGAGGGGTTTTTACCACAATGGTCAACATTGGGCTTTTGATTCTAGATTTTTATTGAATTCAAATTTCACCATCACCGTGGTGGGATTCAAACTCAGGTTCCCAGAGCATTATCCTGGGTCTCTGGAACACCAATCTAGTGACAATACCACTCTGCCACTGCCTTCCCCCAAGGGATCCAGAGATTTTAACCTTTGAGGTACTGATTTTTAATTTAGTGCCTAGCTCCTCATACTCTATATAGAACCTCTTTCCTAGTTCAACCTATGTTGTTGGTACCTACATGGACCATGACAACTGGATCATCCCCCTCCCACTGCAAGTTCTTGTCCTGCCCTGAGCAGGTGCCCCAAACCCTGACACCGGGCAGGCAACATAGCTGGCTGGAACCTCACTCTTTGCTACAGGGAACAGTGTCAATCCCCCTCACTATACTGTCCCCTACTAACACTACATTCCTTTTTGCTCCTCCCACTTGAATGGCTTCCTGTACCACGGTGCCATGGTCAGTTTGTTCATCCAACCTGCATGGGAATTGCCCGGGAAGTTTGAACTTCCGAGCGGCAATTGCCCTGCTCCCTGGACCCCCCCGAAAAGCTCTCCAACTCAGTGTTAGAGTCAGAGACTACGCAGTTTTTAAAAATTATTGTTAGGGATGGTCATTGCCTGACACTTGTTTGGCTCAAATGTTACTTGCCATTTATCAGCCCAAGCTGATTATTACTGCACTGAGGTGTTAGCCAAGAATCATATGTTTAAGAGGCTCAACTCACAGCCTTCTGACTTAAAGGTAAGAGTGCTATCAACTGAGCCAAACTGATATCTACAATAATGGGAGAAATTAGTCACCTCATGGTTTGAATGAGACCTCCAGCATCAAGCCAGTGAATGCATGGGAAAGTTACATGTTGAATCCATTTTATAAGTTATGATACATTCATTGTCTACTTAAATGATTATCTCTCCTACTACTTCCAAAATTATTTAGAGAGTAAAATCATTTGAGACAAAAAAAACTTTAGTATTCATTTATAGAAAAGCAATATACTGTAGATGCTGGAAATCTGAGAGATGTCAGTGTGAGAACAAGGTGGAGAATTTAAATGACAGGCCACTGGAAGCTCAGGCTCATGCTTGTAGACTGAATGGAGGTATTCCACAAAGCAGTCACCCAATCTGCATTTGGTCTCCCCACTGTAGAGAAGATTGCATTGTGAGCACCAATGCCATTTTAATTCACCACCTTCATCTTCATGCTGACCTCTCTGTCTCAGTTTACTGCAGTGTTCCAATGAGGCTTAACGCTAGCTCAAGGAACTGCTCCTCATCTTTTGCAGACGCACTTTTCAGCCTTCCTCTCATTGAGGTCAACTACTTCAGACTATAGTTTCTCTCTCCCTCATTTTGTTTCCTTTTCTTTCAGTCTTAATCTTGTTTTCCTCTTGTTTTTGCTTTTGGATGGCAGCTGTTCATTATTTTGCCATTCACACTTCCTCTGGACACATCCTTTGTTTCTTTGCTTGCCCTGCTGCAACTCCCTTTGGCTCTGCTCAACCAACTCTTTGCCCATTAAATGTCTCCTGTATTCTGCCCTATCACAGACATCCCGTTTGCTTCTTTTCCACCTCGCCTTTTCGCCTTGCTGCTTAAAAAGTATTACATTTCCCAATTCTGACAAGAAGTTATCAACCTGTAAGGTTAACTCTGTTTCTCTCCCTACAGATACTGCCTGGCTTGCCAAGTATTTCCGCCATATTCTGTTTTTATTTAATATTCATTATTAATGAATATTAATATATTCTGGGCTTCTGGGCCCATGTCAAACTCAGAAACCATCTAACAACACTGAAGAGAAAGATCAAAAGGAAAAGATGGATGTGAGGAAAACTTTAGATGCACTGCTCCCCTTATGGGAACTAAACACAACATCACACAATCACAGAATTTTAACAGTACAGAAGGAGGCCATTCGGCCATCGTGTCTGTGACGGCTCTCCAAATGAGCATTATGACCTAGTGCCATTGCCCTGCCTTTTCCCTGTGCCCCTGCACATTGTTTGTATTCAAATAATTACCTAATGCCCTCTTGAATGCCTCCATTGAACCTGCCTCCACCACACTTCCAGACAGTTCATTCCAGACCTGAACCACTCGTCGTGTGAAAAAGTTTTTTCTCACGTCACATTTGCTTCTTTTGCAAATCACTTTAAATCTGTGTCCTCTCATCTTTGATCCTTTTATGAGCAGGAACAGCTTCTCCCTATCTAGTATGTCCAGCCCCCTCATGATTTTGAACATCTCTATCAAGTTGCCTCTTAGCCTTCTTCTCTCCAAGGAAAACAGCCCCAAACTCTCCAATCTGCTCTCATAGCTGAAGTTTCTCATCCCTGGAAGCTGCATATCATCTGCAAACTTTGAAATTGTCCCCTGCACACCAAGATCTAGATCATTAGTAATATTCAGGAAAAGCAAGGGTTCCAATACCGACCCCTGGGGAACTCCACTACAAACCTTCCTCTAGCCCGAAAATATCCATTGACCACTACCCTCTGTTTCCTATTGCTCAGCCAATTTTGTAATGAAAGAGGCGCAAAAGTAGCTGTGCGTCTGAATCATTTGAGGGATTCAATTGCACATACATTTGTTTTTGAATGAAATTTAAGAAAATAAAAATATATATTTGTAAACCGCCAAATAGAAATACTTAGATAGGTTATACATTTTGCCAAGTACAATGACTACATTGAAGGGTTTCCTGACTTAAATTTGAAATGTGTTGAGTCCTCAGTTTAACATGTTGGCTACATAATAACAATGACCACACTTAAAAACACATTGCATTTAGTTTCATCCTTCAGACTCAGAGGCAAGAGTGTAACAGTTGAGGGTGGGTGAAGTAAGTGGATAAGGAGGTAGGGTGGCAAGTGGATTAGACAGTAAGTGGGTAAGGTTGTAGGAGGGTAGGGTGATACATTGGCCTGAATCTTCCAAGGAATGGCAACCACTGTCGGATTGCCACACCACTCCCACTTTTCTGTGACACGCCAGAGCTCAGCATTTCCAGCCGGGACTTTGGACCCTGGCTTCTCCAGAAATGTGGAATGTACCTGAAATCCAACTGCTTCCTCGTAGTGCTAGGTCACTGCAGGATGACAAGCCACACCCCGTTTTTATGGCATTAGTTGCTGTATTCTGGTAAGTGTTCACTAGCACACTGAGGCATTTAAACAGCTTTTCAGCAAATGAGTGTCTGAATGAATGGGTGAATATGTAACTGGATTAGGGTGTAGAGTGGGTGGGGTGAGTGGATAAGGAGGTAGAGTGGCAGGTACGTGAGGTGGTAGGTGGGTAAAGTGATAGGTGAGTAGGGTGGTAGGTGGGTAGGATGGTGATGTTGGACCAAGTTGGGTTGGTGGTGAGTCGGGTGGGGGGGGGACTAGTCAGTTTGGGTTGGGGTTAGTCAGGGTTGGGGAGGGTCGGAGGGTTGGGGGGCTTTGGGTAGTGAAGTCGGGTGATGGGTAGTTGAGGGTTGGGGGGGAGTCAGGGCATCTGTGGTGAGGTCAGGCCAGATCTGGTCAGGGGGTGTTGCGGGGGGGAAAGTGGGGGGTCAGTTTCATAGTTACCCAGGAGCTGACGAGGAATTTGAATCCCACCACAGCAGATAGTGAAATTTCAATTCAGTAAAAGATCAGGAATTAAAAGTCTAATGATGACCATGAAACCACTGTCGATTGTTGTAAAATCCCTTCTGGTTCACTAATATCCTTTAGGGAAGGAAATCTGCTGTACTTACCTGGCTGTACCTACATGTGACTCCAGATTTGCAGTAATGTGGTTAAGTCTTAACTGCCCTCTGAAATGGCCTAGCAAACCACTCAGTTGTATCAAACTGCTAAAAAGTCAATAAGGAATGAAACCAGATGAACCACCCGGCATTGACCTAGGCACTGGAAATGACAAGGGCATTCTCAGCCCTGTCAACTCTGCAAAGAACTCCTTACCAACATCTGGGGGCTAGTACCAACATTGAGAGAGCTGCCTCACAGACTAGTCAAGCAACTGCTGGACACAGGCATTCTCACGGAATCATACCTTACAGTTAATGCCCCAGACACCACCATCACCATCCCTGGGTATGTCCTGTCCCACCGGCAGGACAGATTCAGCAGAGGTGGCGGCACAGTGGTATACAGCCAGGAGGGAGTTGCCCCGGGAGTCCTCAACATCGACTTCAGACCACATGAAGTCTCAGGTCAAACATGGGCAAGGAAACCTCCAGCTGATTACCACATGCTGCCCACTCCCAGTTGTCAAATCAGTACTTCTCCATGTTGAATACAACTCGAAGGATGCACTGAGGGTGGCAAGGGCGCAGAATGTTCTCTGGGTGGGGGACTTCAATGTCCATCACCAAGAGTGGCTCAGTAGCACCATCTATAAGATGCAATGCTGGAATTCACCAAGGCTCCTTCGACAGCACCTTCCAAACCCACGACCAATATCCATCTAGAAGGACAAGGGCAGTAGACACATGGGAGCACCACCACCTGGAAGTTCCCCTCCAAGCCACACATCATCCTGACTTGGAATTATAGTGCCATTCCTTCACTATGGCTGGGTTAAAATCCCAGAACTCCCTCCCTAACAGCACTGTGGGTATACCTACACAACAGGGACTGCAGTGGTTCAAGAAGGCAGCTCACCACCACTTTCTCAAGGGCAACTAGGGATGGATAATAAATGCTGACCAAGCCAGCAAAGCCCACATCCAGTAAAATAATTTAAAAAAATGGAGTGTTGGACACACTCCTGTCCATGCATGTGAATGTAAATGATCTCATGGCAGCATTTGCAGAAAAACAGCAGACGTCACCTGGTGAGCTGACCAATATTCATCCCTCAACCAGGGCCTATGCCACAGAATAATGCTGGTAATTTTTCTTTTTCTCTGTAGGCCTCTGCTTACTGAACCGTGCTTTTTAGTTGTCTAATAGATGCAAACAATGCCCATCATGAGAAATTTTCATTGATCTGTATTTAATCTTTATGTGGGTACAAGTGCAGAAAGAGCTGAACTGTAAAATCCTAGCAGCTATACTATCCCAGCTCATGTGCTAGAGAAAATGTCAAGTTAAACAACTAACTGTTTCTTATGAAACATCGATGAACAGAAGGTTGATTAATTGATATGGTCCTTGGAGTCACAGTGCAGACTGAATGATTTGCTCCTTTGGGCTAAATCCAAAGCCAACAACTGCCTCAATATATTGATCACGTTACTGAAAATGACATTGCTGCAAGCAGCATACAATAGCCAACAAGCAGCGAGGTTTCTCTTCCTTGCACAGCTCTTTGCTTGTCTACATCTTTTCAGATTTTTTTTTGAAAATGAAAATAAATGATAGACTATGCAGTGTACACTTTCAGGAAGGGCAGTAGCCATTTGGAGTTCTCATTTTTTTAACCAGTCAGTTATGTAACACATGTGGAAACCCCTATCACCATGTTTACACACAGACCAAGCTACTGGGGAATCTTATATGTTTGCCCTACATGGAGCTGATACTGTCTCTCTGTAGAGAAAAACATCACTTCCCTAAATCTAACTTAGTTTCAGGTTGGCAGGAGCTGAGGTTAGGGATCCCCTTAGTTTATTCAGGGAAATATGTAACTCTCCCAGCTAAAACGATGCAGCCTAGCAGAACAGAGCAATTAGAGATGGGCAATAAATGCTGGCCTTGCCAGTGATGCTCACACCTGTAAATGAAAAATAAAACTAGAAATTCAGAGAGGTAAGTAGCTACGGTTGAAGCTTCACACTTCTGACTGCCAGAGCTCACTGGTAACCACTGCCATTTTGAAGAATAGGATGAGGAAACTGCCAGCTGGGAATTAAACACAATCAAGACTGAATAATAGGAGAATTCCTAATACTTCGCATACCCTAAATGCAAGAATCCCTCAAACCGCAGCTCATTACATCAAGTACCTGGGCAGCAGCTACAATTATATTTTGATACACTGAACTCAGTCATAGGTTTATAACTGATTCAGGTGTGTACCGATCTTCAGAATAGAAAACTGAAAATTAATCATCAGCTTGGCCCAGTAGGAGCACTCTTAGTCAGCAGGTTGTGGGTTCTAGGTTGGCACTTCCTTGCAGTACTGAGGGACGATTACAGGAGAAGCTGTTCTTTGAACGAGACATTAAACTGAGGCCATGCCTGCCTTTTTAGGTGAGCATAAGAGAAGCTGTGATGTTAGATATCGGTGCTCCTCTAATTCTGGCCTCTTGTGTGTTCCAATTTTAATTATTCAACCAATGGTGGCCATGTCTTCAGTTGCTTAGACCCCAAGTTCTGGAATACCCTCTCCACATCTCTCTGTCTCTCTACCTCATTGTCCTCCTTTACCTCTTTGACCAAGCTTTTGGTCATCTGACCTAATATCTCCTTATGTGGCTTGGTGTCATAATGCTCCTGTGAAGCATCCTGGAAGCACTTTACGGTTGTTGTTGTGAGGCAACAGAACATGGTGATAAACACGTGAAAGGAAGGAGGTCTGAAATGTTGGCAGTAACACCTGGAAACACACAGTAGCCCTGCCATTCCTGGAGAAAGGTCAACACCCAGGGTGCAGACCCTGGATCCCCATCTCACTGGCATCCACCAGAGCTATGTTCAAGTGAACTGTCAACAAACCTTCCCCCTTCCCAATTGTCGATAACACCCCACATCACCAGTCCCCTGAAACTTCAGATTGGAGGAATAGGTTGCATGGAACAAAGATTAGATACTGTTCCTGAAGCTTAAATAGAGCGGACTTGGACTAGCAATGGAGGCAGAGTGGGAAAATGGTACTGGTGCCTCACAGCACGGAGGTCACAGTACCCCACACTAAGATATCCAAACTGAGGTGCTCCTACCTCCAGTTATCCCAGGAGCAGTGCTTGCAGGTGTTTTACTTAATAAATAAGGCCATCAACAACAACTTGCAATTATACAGCATCTTTATCACAGTAAAATGTCCCAAGGTGTTTTACAGGAGCAAATTCAAACAAAGATTGCCACTGAGCCATTAGGATACCTTACAGTAGGTAACCACAAGCTTTTAAGGAGGATCTGAAAGGAGGAGAGAGGTCAATGAGTTATGACACTTCCTTCAAGTTGACGTATGGTCTATTTCCACCACTAGCATTACACTGCCAACAAGTATAAGGATCACAGCTACCCATCAGTTTTATGGTACCAGTCATTCCGACTGTCAATGGGAACAGAGGGAGCATTAGCCAATCAGCTGTGCTTTGAGCAAGTACAGATGCACTATTTGCTAGAGCAACAATTTCAGCCTCTTGCTCTAAGTACAACCAGTGCTGCCTCAGAACACTATAATTTTACAGAATGGCAGGATTCCTCGAGGTTGAAGCAGCAATGGATTTTCCCATGCAGCTTAATGTGTTAGCATCCTAATCCTCCACCTCCCTCTCTCTCTTTAAAACCCACAAACAGCCCAAGTTTTAGATCACCTCTCCTATTCCTCCTTTTTTGGCTTGTTGTTCATGTTTGTCTGATTATGTCTCTGTGAAGGAGCTCTGTATTAAAGGAACTCAATAAATGTGAGTTGCTGCGATGCGCCATCCCCTGTTCGCTTATGCTTTATGTGTTGCCTGGTGTGTCTCCCCTGTGGCTCACCCACTCTAATTCTCACAAGTTGAATGTGTGTTAACTGTCAGTTAGGGAGAGAGTAAAGTGATGCCAATGCTGAATGCAGAGGGGCTTCTTTCTTCCTGTGGTATATTTTAAAAAGTAAAGCAGAAGTGAGTTTAGAACAGTTTCCTGAATGGAGTTCATGTGTCACTTTCAGTGAAGGAGTGAAGGGTATCACACAAACCTACAACTACCACAAACTCTTCCACTTCCTTCTCCTCCCTCCCTCCCCAGGATGAAGAGTGTTAGTGAGGCTGTTTTCGTTAGAACAGAGGAGATTACAGATTTGATAGTGTTTAAAATTATGAAAGGAAGGGTTAAGGGAGACAGAAACAGGCTGATTCCAATGATGGAAGGATTTGGACTCTAAGGACCGAATAGAAGAACAATCCTTTGTAGATTGAGGGTATAAATGCAGTGGAATCCTCTAACAGAGTAGGAGATTGAATCAAAGACCATAGGAAAATTCACAAATAGTTCAGATTCGGGCTGGCGAACCTCCTGGAATACTTGGGACTCTCCCAAAACAGACGATTTATCTCTTGGGTAAAATGTGTAGGCAGCCCAGCCCTCTCAGCCCTACAATGTCCTCCTGATGAACATCTGGGTACTTGTGCCAAAATTGGGAGAGCTGTCCCACAGACAAGTCAAGCAATAGCCTGACATAGTCATACTCATGGAATCATACCCTAAGACATGTTGCAGACTCCGAAATAACTGTTCACTGACCGTCAGTTTGGGTTCCACCAGGGCTACTCAGCTCCTGACCTCATTACAGCCTTGGTTCAAACATAGACAAAACAGCTGAACTCCCAAGGTGAGGTGAGAGTGACTGCCATTGACATCAAGTCCGCATTTGACCGAGTGTGGCATCAAGAAGCCCTAGCAAAACTGGAGTCAATGGGAATCAGGGGGAACACTCTCCACTGGTTGGAATCATACTTAGCACAAAGGAAGATGGTTGTGATTGTTGAACGTCAATCATCTCAATTCAGGGAGAACACTGCAGGAGTTCCTCAGGGTAGTGTCCTCGGCCCAACAATCTTCAGCTGCTTCATTAAAGAACCCATGTGGTTGACTCTTAAATCTCTCTGAACAGGGGTAATTAGGGATGCTGGCCCAGCCAGCAACACCCACATCCCATGAACAAATAAAACAATTAGCAGCTAGTGGTATTTAAATTCAATTAATAAAACTAAGAATTGGAAGATTGTCTATCATTGATTGTTATAAAAATCCATCTGGTTCACTAATGTCCTTTAGGAAAGGAAATCTGCCGTCCTTCCCTGGTTGGCCTACATGTGACTCCAGGTCCACAACAATGTGGTTGACTCTTAACTGCCCTCTGAAATGGCCTAGTAAGCCATTCAGTTCAAAGGCAATTAGGGATGGAAAACAAATACTGGACTCGCCAGCGACACTCACATCCCATGAAAGAATGCATTTTTAAAAACAACCTACCTGGCAATATGGAAAATTGTCCAGATATGTCCTGTCCACAAAAAGCAGGATGAATCCAACTTGGCTAACTACCGGTCCATTAGTCTACTCTCAATCATCAGCAAAGTGATGGAAGGGGTCATCGACAATGCTAAGAAGCAGCAATTACTCTGTAATAACCTGCTCACTGACTCTCAGCTTGGGTTCTTCCAGGGCCACTCAGCTCCTGACCCTATTACAGCCTTAACAAAATTACAGCCTTGGTCCAAACATGGACAAAAGAGCTGAACTCCAGAGGTGAGGTGAGAGTGACTGCCCTTGACACCAAGGCTGCATTTGACAGAGTGTGGCATCGAGGAGCCCTAGCAAAACTGGAATCAGTGGGAATCATGGAGGAAACTCTCCGGCTGCAGCTTTAGATGGTATTCTGTCCTCCTTTAACAATTGCAAAGCACGTCAGGTTGTGAGCAATGGACTGTGCATTATCAGCCATGTAGTGAGGTCAGGTGTTGAAAAGAAACCCTTTCATTTCAGTCATTGCAGATCTCTCCTGACTATTGTGAGTTGTGTTGTCCTTAAAAAAAGTAAGCAAAAGGCAAGGTTACTGCTGATTCTCGTGACAGGCAATAAGACACTGTTATCAGCATATAGGGATTATAATAGTACAATGCAATGGGTGATGCAACACATGTCATGTAAGGCTTTCTGTGAGAAGAATTCAAGGAGCTGTGTTATAGAACATGTACAGGTGAAGACTGGGGAAGTACAAATGTCCCATGTTATTTCTGAGCATTGATAGTAAAAAACAAATCAGTCATTTTAACGGAGGAGTGTATGATTGTAAGCAGCAGATATGCTTAGTACAGTTCATAGAATCAAAGAATCATAGAGTAATACAATGCAGAAAGAGGGCATTCGGCCCATTGAGTCTGCACCAACTCTTTCAAATAACAAACCAGTTCGTTACATTCCCCAACTCTTTTCCCAAATCCCTGCATTTTTTTCTTCTTTATGCATTTATCCAGTTCCCCTTTTAAGACTTCTATTGAATCTATATCACTATCAGGCAGTGCATTCCAAATGCCAATCAAGTACTCATGTCACTTCTTGTTCTTTTACCAATCAACCTATATCTGGTCATCCAACCTTGAGGCACTGGAAACAGTTTTTCCTTATTTACTCTATCTAAACCATTCATGACTTTAAACACCATTATCAAATTTCCTCTTGCCTTTCTCTGCTCTAAGGAAAACAGCCTCAATTTATCTTGTCTCTTCATATAATTCAAACCCCTCAACCCTGCAACCATTCAAATAAATCTCATCTGGAGCCTCTTCAAATGCTTACCATTCTTCCTAAAGTTTGGCATTCAGAATTGGAGACAATGCTTGAGCTGGGGTCAACCTCATGTTTTCAAAGTTTAGCATAACCTCTTGGTTTATGTACTCTAAGCCTCTATTTATAAAGCACAGGATCACATCTGCTTCATCCTTGGAAAGTGCAGCTGTGTGCTCTTACCTTGCATGATCTGGTAAACTTTCATTGAGTAACTATGCTTTTAGTGCACGGTTGACACAGAAGACGTAGGTAGGGTTCTAAATGAATACTTTGTGTCAGTGTTCACAAGTGAGAGGGACGACATGGGTATGGAAATCAGGCAGAAGGACTGTGATATAATTAAAGAAATTAGCATAGAAAGGAAGGAGGTTCTAAGTGGTCTGGCAGGCTTAAAAGTAGATAAATCTCCAGGCCCGGATGAAATGTATCCCAGGCTGTTGAGTGAGGCAAGGGAGGAGATAGCAGGGGCACTGGCAATAATTTTCAATATCTCTCTGACCACAGGAGAGGTGCCAGGGGACTGGGGGACAGCTAATGTGGTACTGTTATTCAAGAAGGGAGGAAGGGATAAACCAGGGAACTACAGGCCAGTCAGTCTAACCTCAGTGGTGGGGAAACTATTGGAAGCAATTCTGAGGGACAGAATTAACCTACACTTGGAAAGGCAGGGATTAATCAAAGACAGTCAGCATGGTTTTGTTAAGAGGAGGTCATGTCTGACCAATCTGATTGAATTTTTTGAAGAGGTGACCAGGTGTGTAGATGAGGGCAATGCATTTGATGTAGTCTTCTTGGACTTCGGCAAGGCTTTTGATAAAGTCCCGCATGGGAGGCTGATAATGAAGGTAAGAGACCAAGGCGATTTGACAAATTGGATCCAGAATTGGCTGAGTGACAGGAAGCAGAGGGTGATGTTCAAGGGGTGTTTTTGTGACTGTATGCCTGTGTCCAGTGGGGTTCCACAGGGATTGGTGTTGGGTCCCTTGCTGTTTGTGGTATTATATAAATGATTTAGACTTGAATGTAGGAGGGTTGATCAATAAGTTCATGGATGACACGAAAATTGGTGGGATGGTAAATAGTGAGGAAGATAGCCAAAGATTACAGGAGGATATAGATGGACTGGTCAGATGGGCTGATCAGTGGCAAATGGGATTTAACCCGGATAAGTGTGAGATGATGCACTTGGGCAGGACAAACAAGGCATGGAATACACAATGAATGGTAGGACCCTGGGAAGTACCAAGGATCAGAGGGACCTTGGTGTGCATGTCCACTGGTCTCTTAAGACAGTGGGAAAGGTAGATAAGGTGATTAAAAAGGCACATGGGATACTTGCCTTTATTAACTGAGGCATAGAAAATAAGAGTAGGGAGGTTATGCTGAAACTGTCTAAAATGCTGGCTAGGCCACAGCTAAAGTTTTGCGTGCAGTTCTGGACTCCACATTATAGGAAGGATGTGATTGCACTAGAGAGAGTGCAGAGGAGATTTACCAGGATGTTGCCTGGGCTGGAGAGTTTTAGTTATGAGGAGACATTGGGTAGACTGGGGTTATTTTCCCTGGAGCAGAGGAGATTGAGAGGGGACATGATTGAGATGTATAAAATTATGAGGGGCATAGATAGGGCAGACAGGAAGGAACTTTTCCCCTTGGTGGAGGGATCAATAACCAGGGGGCATAGATTTAAGGTAAGGGGCAGGAGGTTTAGAGGGGACGTGAGGAAGAATTTTTTCACCCAGTGGGTGGTGGGAATCTGGAACTCACTGCCTGAAAGGGTGGTAGAGGCAGAAACCCTCATAACATTTAAGAAGTATTTGGATGTGCACTTGCGATGTCATGGCATACAAGGCTACGGGCCTAGTGCTGGAAAACGGGATTAGAATAGTTAGGTGCTTGTTTGACCGGCACAGACTCGATGGGCCAAAGGGCCTTTTTCTGTGCTGTAGACCTCTATGATTCTATGACACTCATACAATCACCTCCTTCTACTGCCTCCTGAGCAGTTCTCATTGCATAGCAAACAATGCATCCCCTTACATAACCTCCTGCAGTTGCAGTTCCACATCTGGATTGGAGAAGGCTGACATTACAGATTTTTCTTTTAGCAAAAGTGTGTGCTTTGACACAGGAGGAATAAAGATGATGATTCTTGCCTCTTTAAACAGCTGCAGTTAGTTAAATCCTGGGACAGCAGAGTCAGTACATGATGTCGGGCAGATGTTTCATGCTCTGCTGTATTTCTAGTTCAGGTTGGAGAATCTAAGTTATTAAATCTGTAATTCTGGTGAATTTGCTATATCCTTGTTACTGTTGGAGGAGAATCAGTTCAGACCTGTCCAAAATAGTCGGTACCCGTAGCACGAGCACTACTGGTACAACTACTGCTGGAGTTCTGTTTTGGGGAATAGAAAACCAGTTCAACAGTTAATAGATCTGTTTGGTAATTGATAGCTTAAACCATAGTCTAATAACATTTACCACTTTCCAAAGCCAAGGTGACCACAAGTGAGCATGTGATTTATCCAGCAAGCTGAAATAAAAGGAATTATTTTCAACACCTGACCTCACCACAT
Source organism: Carcharodon carcharias (assembly GCF_017639515.1). Taxonomy (NCBI): domain Eukaryota; kingdom Metazoa; phylum Chordata; class Chondrichthyes; order Lamniformes; family Lamnidae; genus Carcharodon; species Carcharodon carcharias. The sequence continues at coordinate 226,815,138 of NC_054467.1, forward strand.
GGCAGCTAATACACAGCCCATTGCTGGCAACCTGAGGTGTTTTGCAATTGCTGAACAATTGCTGAGGTAATGCTGTACTGTTGAAGGTACTGTCTTCCGGATGAGACCTTGACCTGCCTGGTTGGGCAAAGGACCCCATGGCACTATTTTGAAGGAAAGCAGAGGAGCTTTCCCTGCTTTGTATTGATTGATGGAGGAGCAATTGCTGAAGGAGGACAGAATCCCATCAAAAGCAACAGTTGGACAATTGTTTTGAAGGGGTCAATAAAGCCCACCTGGTGCAAAATAAATGACTAAGTGCCCCCAGGAAGAAGGGACCAATAATAAACCCATCCTAAGCAAACTAGAACTACATTATGACATTTAAATTAGAGTTTGATTCTGTCCATCAATCAATATAAACCAAGCAAAACTCCTCTGCTCTTCTTCAAAATAGTGCCATGGGATCTTCTGCCCACCAGACAGGTTAACATCTCATCTGGAAGATAGTACCTCCAACAGTACAGCACTCCCTAAGTGTAGCACTGGAGTGTCAGCCTTGATTTTTGTGCTCAAGGTGGGACTTGGACTCAACATCTTGTGACTCAGAGGCATGAGCACTACCAACCAAGGCCTGATTGTTCACCACTACTCAGCCAAATATCAAAACAATCTCATTATTTTGAAAGGAGTAGTATTGTGGCAATGTTGGAAATCTGAAAAAGAAACAGAATGTGCTGGGAATGGTCAGCAGGTCTGGCAACATCTGCAGAGAGAGAAACAGAGTTAATGTTTTGGTTTGATGACTCTTGATCAGGTATGGAAGATGTTAAGAGATTTTAAGTGTTTAAATAAATTAAGAGCCAAAGAAAAGAACCTAGGGGAAAAGTCTGGAGAGAGGAGTAATTAAATGACAAAAGTGAGAATGGTGTAAGGCAAAGGGATGTGATAATGAAACATGTATGGAAGTAATAGATGGGTCCAGAGGAAGAGCAAAGCAGTGGATTGGCATGGGGGGTGGGTGGGGGTGTGCGACAGGGGAGAACTGGAAAACCTGACAAAGAAGGATTGGATACTGATAGAAGCCTCATCCTAAGAACCAGTCTACGCCTCAACTCCCAGTGGATCTGCTGAAGATATCCTGTATAGTTCTTACTGAAGCGGTATGGTAGTGGGAGTGAACGTTATGGTGGATAGAGTGCTGCTCAAGCAGACTGCTTTGTTATGGATAGTGTCAAGCTCCAAGTATTGTGGGAGATGCACCCATCCAGGCAAGTGGAGAGTATGCCATCACACTCCTGATTGTGCCTTGGTGGGCAGACTATGGGGAGTCAGGAGGTGAGTTACTGAGCAAAGGATTCCCAGCCGCTGACATAGCTCTTGTAGTCACAATATATATGTGGCTTATCCAGTTCAGTTTCTGGTCAATGGTAACTCGCAGGATGTTGATAGTGGGGGATTGATCAAAGCTAATGCCACTGAATGTCAAGGGGAAACGGTTAGATTATCTCCCGTTGAAGATGGTTATTGCCTGGCATTTGTTTGTGTGACACAAATCTTACTCGGCGTATTTTGGTTTGTAAGCAAAGCTCCGTGTTTTAACAAGTGCATCATCTCTCTGATTCTGCTCTATGAAGCAAGCTACTCACAAGCTACAGGACAGAGATCCGGCAGTGACTTCAACATGTCACTCGCGGTGTTAAAAATGGAAGAAAACAGAATTTGTTCTGAAACTTTACATTCGCGTTCATATTCAACAATGATTTTGCCAATTGAATTGAAATTATTTACACGAACGGTTTGTTATTTTTAAAGCAGTACAAAGTTTGGATCGAAAGCCTCTTCCCGAAAATATAAACCCCACCTCCGCAGAATGCGGAATGAAAATAGTTGTTGCTGTAGCTGGGACTTGTCACATGATGGGAATCATATGATAGCGCTGGTTCCTGAGTTGTTCTACCGGTATGATCACACAATAGGCAAAACACAGAAAGCAGCAATATCTGCCATCAGCAGATTGAAAGAGGAGTGTAATCGCCGCTGAAATTCCCATCGGCCAAGCGACAGATCAGCTTTTCACAACAAACACCATGAAACACCCCGGGCACAGATACTACTCGCTTCTGGTTGTGGTCTCGTCCGTCGGTGAGGAATATTTATTACTTTCGGGTTTCATTTACAGATTAGACAGACGTGTCTTATTTGCGTTTGCTTTAAAATCTTGTAAATACTTCAGAAATTAACACTGAAATATTTAAAACAGATTAGTAATCACAGAAAAATAACAGTGTCCCTGTGTAGCAAATTTTACCTCTGTCACACTTTTTTCTCTTCATTCTCTGTCCAAACAAGTTGGGAATAAGAGAGGAGGGGGAGGGGGGAAGTAAAGCTCTAAATGCTAGAAATCTAAGTTGACAATGCTCAGTGGTTTCAGGGATATTAAGCTGTCCTTTTATTGTAAATGTGAAGGGACTTGCTGTGTGTTTCCAGCGTGTTCTCTTTTAGAGCAAACGACTGGACAAAAGCCTGGAATTTTGGCAAAGGTGTTTTGTTGAGAGAATCTAAACTGGAAGAAGATACCAAAATGGCTTTTTTGTGTCGTATGTTTAGACTTCTGTAAGGAGAGCGACGAGATCGGGAAATTATAGCCGGGTTCAGTCACTGTGTATTGTAGAAAAGGTACAGCCGGACACTGGCCAACCAGCTATTGAGGAAAGGGAGAAAAGTCTGTACTGTACATCTAATGTTGAATGTAGTTTAACCATTTGAAGAGTGCATTTATACACCAAATAATGCCAACATGAGTGTTTGGCACCAGGAATTACCCAGACCAGTTGGAATGATAGCCCATTTGGGAGCTTCACATTCCTCTCCTGGTCTCTCTACAGTTTAAATGTATTATTCTGCTGTTCATGTCAAAAGTGCATTGTTGCAGCCAGCTTTTAGATTCCTACTGTATACCAGATATAAAAGGTTTGCAAGCTCACTGTCAAAACCAACTCAATGTGGAGTAGTGGCAAATACATTTTTTTTAAACAAACGCTTTGTTACACTTTTTTTTACCAAATATGTGATATTGAAATTTCTAAAGGATTAAAATTGGTTTTAATACCAGGAAATTAAATTGAGGGTTTGAAGAAGTTTATGCTAATTCTTCTGAGATGCCTGATCAATTTTCTTGGTGAAGTATGTGTTTTTTTAAAAAAACTTTCTTGAATACTGTGTGTAGCATTGTAGTAGGGTAGGCCTGGAGCGAGGACTAGTACTGTTAAGTGTTTTGTGTGCTACTTGAAACATTGGGAGTTGCACAGAATGTACAACATAGAAACATGCAGGCCATTCATGCCAACCGATCTATATACTTCGATGTTTAAACTCCGATTTGAGCATTTATATCCCTCAATTCCTTTTTCCTCGTGGACGCATCAAGCCTCCCCTTAAATATACCAATGCCATCTGCGTCAACCACTCCATGTGGCTGAGTTCCACATTCTTACCACTATCACTAATTCATTGCTGTCTTTTAAACCCAAAGACTCAACTACAGTTTATATTTTGAGCATATCCAGGTGCCTAATGGCTGCTTGCTTCTGACTACAACAAATCCCTCAGCACAAATCAAAGACTGTAGCAGATGATTGCTTCCTCAATTGCGCAACTGCCAAAACATTCAGTATTTGAAGCCCTGCTACTTGAGCAATTAACGGCAACACAGCTGTGTTAATGCAAGTCCAGAACCCTACTAATATAAAGTGTTTTTAAAAAATAAATTGAAAAATATTGAGGTATTTAATTCAAAAGAAGTTAAAATGGTCACCAATGAAGTGTTAGCCATGGCTCAGTGTAGGACTCTTCTGACCTGAGTCAGAAATTTTGACCAAAACACCAACAATTTAAGCACACAATTTCAGAAGTATTTGTTAATAGAATCCAGGCCAGTTGGTGATGTCCAAATCAAGATACGGAGCTTTGTTTTACTGAGAGTTTATTGAATTTGTTCAGTTTCACAGCTCTCCCCTCTCACACCCAGTGTCCCCTATTTATACTCTTGAGTAGACCAATAAAATGAAGTAGACTAATTAACTAATTAAACTAATTAACATGTCCACTATTGATGTGGTCAGTGTTTAATTAAACAATGGCCTTCACCTGTGTATCTTGATATAAATATAAATACCATTAACAATACTCCAGCTTTGGAAATGCTACAGTATTTTTTAGATGAGTTAGGCCCATCTTTCCACTCGGATGGATGTAAAAGATTCCACAGTTTTTAAAAAGCACAGACCTGTAGCCAAGACATTCCTTAACCTACATTGTTAAAACATTTGATCTGATCATTTGTCTCATTGCTCTTGTGGGATCTTTCAGCTCGCAAGTTGACTGCTTTGATTTCTAGCGTTCCAACAGTGACTGCACCTCCAAAAGTACTTAATTGAAATCCTCTGGGACGTCTGGAGGTTATGAAAGGTGTCACATTGTTTTAAACCTGCCCATGATGAGAAATAGCTGGATGGGGTTGTTAATTCCTTTTTTCTATATAACCCGTAAAGCAGATTACAATGAATATTAAAACCATAAACAATGGAGTAATTTAAACAGTATCCACTAGACAGAAACCAGGAGTGTGGTCCATGGCCCAGTTTACTCACTCACCAGAAAGCTTCCAGGAGCTCACTGTTCTGAACTTGAGCTGCTCTACTGAGCAGATGGCGATAAAAAGCTGCCCCAAAAACTGGCAAAATTCTTTGACAGATTCACGTCGTGTCTCTCAGTAACCATTGAGTCTTGACTACAGTTTAAACTGGTGTAGAACCTGCTGGAGGGTTCCTGCCAGGTAAAGGCAGTGGGAAAGAGTAGCTGGGCTCAGAATAAACTGAGGAAACTATTTATTTTAGTAAATTTTCAGTTTTGGGGCCAGGAGGAGCAGGAGTAATCACCTGGGATCTCACAACTAAGGGAAACTTAATAAAAGCAGAAAATGCTGGAAAAATCCAGCCGGTCTGGCAGCATCTGTACAGAGAGAAACAGAGTTAATGTTTCAAGTCCATGAGTTGGACTTCTTTCTCTCTCCACAGATGCTGCCAGACCTGCTGAGTTTTTTTCCAGCATTTTCTGTTTTTTTTTCAGATTTCCAGCATCCGCAGTATTTTGCTTTTATCTTAAGGAAAGCTTAAACCTCCCGTGCAGTTTTCCACTGCTTCCTGTTAATTCCCCACCCGATCCAGCTTATCTAACTCCCAGATCTCATTTAAATCCCACTTGGGAGTGTCAGCATAAAGAAGAGGAAAACCACACGGATAAAAGCAAAAAACTGCGGATGCTGGAAATCCAAAACAAAAATAAAAATACCTGGAAAAACTCAGCAGGTCTGGCAGCATCTGCGGAGAGGAGCACAGTTAACATTTTGAGTCCGTATGACTCTTCAACAGAACTAAGTAAAAATAGAAGAGAGGTGAAATATCAGCTGGTTTAAAGGGGGGGGGGGGGTTGGGACAAGTAGAGCTGGATAGAGGGCCAGTGATAGGTGGAGATAGCCAAAAGATGTCACAGACAAAAGGACAAAGAGGTGTTGAAGGTGGTGATATTATCTAAGGAATGTGCTAATTAAGGGTAGAAAGCAGGACGAGCAAGGTACAGATAGCCCTAGTAGGGGTGGGGTGAAGGAATCGAAAAAGGCTAAAAGGTAGAGATAAAGCAATGGATGGAAATACATTTAAAAATAATGGAAATGGGTGGGAAAAGAAAAATCTATATAAATTATTGGGAAAAAAGGGGGGGATTGGAAAGGGGGTGGGGATGGAGGAGAGAGTTCAAGATCTAAAATTGTTGAACGTCCTTGGCCTGCTGCATTGTTCCAGTGAAGCTCAACGCAAACTGGAGGAACAGCAGCACCTCATCTTCTGACTAGGCACTTTACAGCCTTACAGACTGAAAATTGAGTTCAACAATTTTAGATCATGAACTCTCTCCTCCATCCTCAACCCCTTTCCAATCCCCCCTTTTTTCCCCAATAATTTATATAGATTTTTCTTTTCCCACCTATTTCCATTATTTTTAAATGTATTTCCATCCATTGTTTTATCTCTACCTTTTAGTCTTTTTCGATTCCTTCACCCCAGCCCACCTCCACTAGGGCTATCTGTACCTTGCTTGTCCTGCTTTCTACCCTTAATTAGCACATTCCTTAGATAATATCACCACCTTCAACACCTCTTTGTCCTTTTTGTCTATGACATCTTTTGGTTATCTCCACCTATCACTGGCCCTCTATCCAGCTCTACTTGTCTGAACCCGCCCCCCCCTTAAACCAGCTTATATTTCACCTCTCTTCTATTTTTTCTTAGTTCTGTTGAAGAGTTATATGGACTCGAAATGTTAACTGTGTTCCTACCCGCAGATGCTGCCAGACCTGCTGAGTTTTTCCAGGTATTTTTATTTTTGTTTAGGAAAACCACATGGCTGGGAAGCCAAGTACTAATGCCAGGTAGGTGGCGGGATTGGCTTTGAGTGCTGTCCAGCTGGGGGTCTCGTGCTCAGGGAAGTGGAAGCCTAAGTTTGCTTGTGGGTGTCCAAAGGAGTATTTCAATGAAAGGATAAGATATTCGTTCAGCACAGGCTTCTCTATCTGCTCTCACTTTTCATCTGATGGGAAAGCTACAACATCTTCCCTGTTCAGGTCACTGGTTAAAATTGTGGCTGAATCTTGTTATTTGAAGTCACTCATGCTCCCTTGCTCTTGTGCTCTTCCTCTTCCTCATCCCACAAACAGGATAAACTGTTTTCCTGCACATGTGACCATGTAGAGAATGTTCCTGTACATGATGTTGACAGTAAGTGCAATCATTCCATAAATAAAAGCTGGAACTGGAGTTCGAATGAGCTATTCATAAACAATATGTGCTGTGGAACAGATAGTTGGTTATTTAGAAGAGTTTTCATTTAAGTCAGTCAACATATGAACAGTGATTCGACTAAACTTGCTTAAAACACAAAACAAAAACAGAATTACCTGGAAAAACTCAGCAGGTCTGGCAGCATCGGCGGAGAAGAAAAGAGTTGACGTTTCGAGTCCTCATGACTCTTCGACAGAACTGTTTTTATCTTTGCTTAAAACACAACCTGTTTTCTCGGCTTCTTAATCAAGAAGCCATGTAAAACTAGGGTGAAAAGGCTTTGAATAAATGTTAATGATTCCATGTGGTGTTATAAATGATTGCACTGATTATTGTCAGATGAACTATTAATGCTCTTTTTACACAGCAAAAATTCATCCCTATGAAGAAGAAGCATGCTAAAGGGAGGACAAGGCAACCATAGCTGACAAGGGAAGTTAGGGACAGCATAAAAGCTAAAGAGAAAGCATACAATGTGGTGAAGAGCAGAGGGAAACCAGGGGATTGGGAAGCCTACAAAGACCAACAGAGGACAACTAAAAAAGAAATAAGGAGGGAGAAGATTAAATATGAGGGTAAACTAGCTAGTAATATAAAAGAAGATTGCAAGAGTTTTTTTAGACATATAAAGGGTAAGAGAGGCAAAAGTGGACATTGGGCCACTGGAAAATGATACTGGAGAAGTAGTAGTGGGGAACAAAGAAATGGCGGAGGAACTGAATAGGTACTTTGCGTCAGTCTTCAGTGGAAGACATGAGTAACATCCCCAAAGTTCAAGAGAGTCAGGGGACAGAGACGAGTATGGTGGCCATTACCAAGGAGCAGGTGCTAGGAAAACTGAAAGATCTGAAGGTGGATATATCACCTGGACCAGATGGATTACACCCCAGAGTTCTGAAGGAGATAGCTGAAGAGATAGTGGAGGCGTTAGTGGTGATCTTTCAGGAATCAATGGAGTCAGGGAGGATCCCAGAGGACTGGATAATCGCTAATGTAACCCCCCCTGTTTAAGAAGGGAGTGAGACAAAAGACCGGAAATTACAGGCCGATTAGCCTGACCTTGGTCGTTGGTAAGATTTTAGAGTCCATTATTAAGGATGAGATTTCAGAATACTTGTAAGTGCATTGTAAAAATAGGGCAAAGTCAGCATGGTTTCATTGAGGGGAGGTCATGCCTGACAAATCTGTTAGAATTCTTTGTGGAGGTAATGAGTAGGTTAGACAAAGGAGAGCCAGTGGATGCAATCTACTTGGACTTCCAGAAGGCCTTTGACAAGGTGCTGCACAGGAGGCTGCTCAGTAAGATAAGAGCCCATGTGTTGGAGGCAAGGTACTAGCATCAATAGAAGATTGGCTGTCTGGCAGGAGGCATAGAGTGGGGATAAGAGGGTCCTTCTCAGGATGGTAGCTGGTGACTAGTGGAGTTCCGCAGGGGTCAGTGTTGGGATCACAACTTTTCACTTCATACATTAATGATCTAGATGAAGGAACTGAGGGCATTCTGGCTAAGTTTGCAGATGATACAAAGATAGGTGGAGGGACAGGTAGTACTGAGGAGACGGGGAGGCTGCAGATGGATTTGGACAGGTTAGGAGAATGGTCAAAGAAGTGGCAGATGGAATACAACGTGGGGAAGTGTGAGGTCATGCACTTTGGTAGGAAGAATAGAGGCATAGACTATTTTCTAAATGGGGAGAAAATTCGGAAATCTGGAGTGCAAGGGGACTTGGGAGTCCTAGTCCAGGATTCTCTTAAGGTTAACTTGCAGGTTGACGCGGTAGTTAGGAAGGCAAATGCATTTATTTCGAGAGGACTAGAATATAAAAGCAGGGATGTGCCGCTGAGGCTTAATAAGGCTCTGGTCAGACGACATTTAGAATATTGTGAGCAATTTTGGGCCCCGTATCTCAGGAAGGACCTGCTGGCCCTGGAGAGGGTCCAGAGGAGGTTCACGAGAAGAATCCCAGGAATGAAAGGCTTAACATATGAGGAACGTTTGAGGACTCTGGGTCTATACTCGATGGAGTTTAGAAGGATGAGGGGGATCTGATTGAAACTTACAGAATACTGAAAGGCCTGGATACAGTGGACATGGGGAAGATGTTTCCATTGGTAGGAGAGACTCGGACCCGAGGGCACAGCCTCAGAGTAAAGGGAAGACCTTTTTAGAACAGAGATGAGGAGAAACTTCTTTAGCCAGAGAGTGGTGAATCTATGGAATTCATTGCCACAGAAGGCTGCGGAGGCCAGGTCATTGAGTGTATTTAAGACCAAGATAGATGGGTTCTTGATTGGTAAGGGGATGAAAGGTTACGGGGAGAAGGCAGGAGAATGGGGTTGAGAAACTTATCAGCCATGATTGAATGGCGGAGCAGACTCGATGGGCTGAATGGACTAATTTCTGCTCCAATGTCTTATGGTCTTATATTCCAAAATATTTCTGAGACATAACTCATCTGTGGGGGTGCTGAATGAAGGACAGGTACTTTGGAGAGGGAGAGAGGGTGGAAATACTGATTCATTTAAAAAAAAAAATGACTGATTGGCTTTGGAACTCCTCCTTGAAGTACGTAACATTGCTCCATCGCTGAGTTCTAGCTAAATCGTAACTTCTGGAGATATCGATCTTAAGTCTGTGTAAGCTGTGCCCAGGCTTGGAGATGAGATGGGAAGCATGATGGCAATTCCAGGCAGTGCACCTGCCAGCCCTTCTTATTGTGCCCTGCTGGGCCTAGTGACAAGTGCATACTAAAGGCAATCCATCATTCTGTCTGTTCAATTTGGCAGTTGCCACTGGTGTCCAAGTTGACCAACTTTCAGCTTAGAAGCTGAACCAAGTCTCACTTGTTCAGGTTTTGAAAGAAATTGCCGCATTGAAAACAGAGTTTCTGCAGAAAGGAAATGTATGGTTGCTTTCAGGACTTCTTGGCACTTAATGGCAGCTTTTGAGGTGGCACCTGAGCTCACTACTGGACATAATACCTACTGCTTCTATACACTGAGGCACAACTAGTTGGCAGTGACTGAACAACAAAGTTACCGAGGCTGAAGAGACAAAAGCCACTATTAATTGGCTGGCACCTCTTTAGATGACTGAAGGAACTTGAGGAGAAGAAATATCAGAAGTTCTGACTGCAATGTTTTAATCTTCCTTTTGATGTGCAAATTGTTCTGGGGTGGGGGTGCAGTGGCAGGTAAACCAACGTATCACCTTTACTTAAAAGCAGAGAAGGATAAACCAGACAACATTAAATTGGTGAGTTTAATGTCAATTCTGGGCAATCTATTATAATCCATAATTTGAAATCAAATTCATGAGCATTGTGAAATGCATGGGATAATGAGGATAACCAGCTCAGGTTTAAGTGCATTTGTGGAAACGATTACAAGGATAACAAATGCAGGAGATCACTTAACCCTGAGGCCACTACAATCAGGAATTTGCCTTTGCACTTCCTTGTACAGTTATATCATAATGTGAGATGGGGCCCATAATAAGACACCATACTGGACACTCTGATCTTGCATGTGCTCCATGCACATTTTCCTCTATATTCTGGAAGATGAACTGATGATTCTTTTCAGAGGAATCCAGGAGGCAGAAAAGAGAAGGATCTGTTGATAAAGTGAGATGAAGTAAATAGAATGGGAGGAGGCTAATGAGGAGCATAAACACCAGCCAAATGGTTTATTCCCATGCTGTAAGTTTTGAGCAGTGAAATGAGGACAATTTACATCAAGGAAAATGGGTTCATTTTTGTTGAATGTGGACAGATTTTTGTGAAATTTGATCTAATTAAGTAATTTAACAAGGAGTAATAATTGATAGAAATTTAACCCTTGATGTATTTTCTGCATTGATTGGCACTAACCACAGTTTGTCTGTTAGTTTCAAATTCAGGCTTCTATGGAATTAGCCGGATTTTACTGGTAAAATAACATTGTTGACAAGGCATGCCGTTATTAATGTGCAGCTCTGATCCATTGCTGGTCCATTTATGCCGCTCGCTGTTTGCTTCAAACAGCAGCTTGCCCTTAGCATTATATTTATTTGTAAGTATTTGCTGAATTTTCTCTCAACTGCTAAGTTTAATGGGCAAGTAAAATCTCATAATTAATGTGTAAGTATATATTTAACAAAGTAATAATTGTTAATGACTGTCAATTGACCTTGCTGACTAAAAATAGTGAACAATTTAAACTGTGGCATTGCATCTCATTCTGAATTATTGTTGAGGTTTTTAAAATGCCAAATTTTAAATTTTAAACTGTTGTACTTTTCCTTTCCAGTGGCATCTGTCTGTGTCTCTCACCCTCCTTTAGTTGTTCTGTTTATTTCTCAATCCTTAAATCTCATTGATTAAGGAGATACACTGTTAGATCAGTTGATCACTTCAGGTCCCAGATGCCCTGTTGCTCTCAACACACCATTATCAGCTCACTCTTCCAGCAAGTTAGGCATTTTTAGAGTTGGAGGCTGCAGGGAATGTTTAATGGGATATACCAGGAGCCCACTCCAGCTGGACCTGTTCTTTCCTAGCCTCCCTTAGCCAGAGAGGAAGCCAAATAAATAGAATGGGAGGAGGCTAATGAGGAGCATAAACACCAGCCAAATGGTTTATTCCCATGCTGTAAGTTTTGAGCAGTGAAATGAGGACAATTTACATCAAGGAAAATGGGTTCATTTTTGTTGAATGTGGACAGACCCCTCCCTTAACTATCTGTTGAAATTTCTTCATGTAGGCAATTAGGAGTGTGAAATATTTTGCTTCGGGGAACAGGCAAAGACTGTTGCATCTCTAAAACAAAAGCAGATAAATATTTGAGATTGCATAAGATCCAGGGCTACGGAGAGAAAGTGAGCATTGGAATTAGTTTTGGATTACATTAGCAAAGAGCCAATGTGCCTCCTTTGAGTGTATGCCTCTTGTGGTTCTATTTCATTGAGGAAGACCTCCAACATACAACTAAGATCTGTACAAGTTATCTTGGGTCTTGCATTTTTATGCATCGGTCTCGTTGCAAGGTATTTGCAATGTTGGCCAATTTGTTGTACTTGGTCACGGATCACCAGGATTGTAGTGCACACGCATTCCCTTCCCATGATACTGCACTGTAAGAGATCCTACATTTTGAATGAAACGTTAAACTATATGGGCTCACCTTCCTCTTCAAGTGAATATAAAAGTTCTAGTCTTATTGGAGGAAGTTCTCCCAGTGTCCTGACGAACATCACTTACTCAATCCACCTTACCTAAAACAAAATATCTGGTCATTTATCTTGCTGCTGTGTATGGGGCCTGGTTTGGTGCAAATGGTTGTTGCTGCATTACAATGGTGACTACACTTCAAAAGTATTTCATTTGCTGTAAAGTGCTATGGGGTATTGTGATGTTTTGCAAGCCACTATTTAAATGCAAGCACTTTCATTTCCTTATTTTCTTTCTTCTCTTCCTCTTTCTCTTTGCTATTTTTTTTCTCTGGAAATTTTTCTCCTCATTATGGTTCGAGGTTTGTGATTTGACTACCTGTGATCTTTGTAAGAAATGCTTCTCTCAGTTCTTGCAAAAAATTTTGCTTAATTCTATCGGGTAATGCAATTAGTTGTCACCTTAAGATAGTAGCAAGTCAAACTTTCCTACTGTGTTGGCTGGATTTCCACGCTGTAAATTACCCTCCAATTAATGCTTCAATTGTACTGGTTTCCAGTAGTCACTAGGTAAAACACATACTTCTTAGGCAGTGCCTCGGAACTGAGGATAACTTTCTTCCAATCCAGGGCTGTGGGTCCTGAGGTGACTTAAAAATTTCAATGCTGAATCTACTCACTGCCGCAGGTGGTGTTTGATGAGGTAGGTGGATGGGTGGGATGCTGGGATTTTGGTACACTCCTTCTGTTGTTTGTGCTTGGCCTCCACCTGGACCTGTCGGAGATGTTCAAAATGGTTGGCACCTTCACGATGATTCGTCTCTAGTTTGAGTGGTCTCGAGCAACAAATTGCCACAAATCAGTGGGGATGTTGGATTTTTCTCAGGCAGGTGTTGAGGACGTCCCTGAGCATTTCCTTTGCCCTCCTGGTAACTGCTTGTCATGACAAAGCTTTAAGTAGAGAGCTTGTTTTGGGAGCCTTGTCTCAGGCATGTGGAAGGTGTGAACCACCCAATATAGCTGATTAGCCAAAACCAGTACTTCAATACTGGGGATGTTGGCCTGAGTGAGCAGCTACCCTGCCAATGAATTTGCAGGATTTTGTGCAAGCATTGCTGGTGATATTTCTCCAGTGATTTAAGGTGTCTGCTGTACATTGTCCATAACTCTGACACATACAGGAGAGCAGATAGCAATGCAGCCGTGTAGAGCATGAGCTTTGTGCCGGGTTTGAGGTCTTTGTCATCAAACACTTTTTAAATTTTTTCCTCAGACAGCCGAAGGCTGTGCTGGCACACTGGAGGCACTGTTGAGTTTCATCATTGATGCCTGCCCTCGCTGAGAGGAGGCTCCCAAGGTATGAGAAATGATCCATGTCCAATGGCTCGCTGTGGATCTTGATGGCCAGGGGACAATGTTGCACAGTGGGAGCAGGCTGTAGAGGACCTTTTGTCTTCCAGATGTTTAGCCTCAGGCCCATTCTTTCTCACACTCCATGAATGTGCGATGATAGTTTGGAGTTCGCTGTCCAAACCAGTGTGTGCCTATGCAAGTGTCGTCAACCATGCTGCAGCTCTGACAGAGGTTGGGGTGATCTTGGTTCTTGACTGGAAGTGACATAGGCTGAATAGTTTTCCACTCATTCTGCAGAGTATCTCCACTCTGGCGGGGAGCTTCGTGGAATGGGGTAGGGTGTTGTGGTGAAGAAGATGGAAAAGAGCGTTGGTGCGATGACACAGCCTTGCTTGATTCCAGTTTGCACTCGTGGTAGATCACAGCATGCACGCCATTGTGCAACAGATAGAGGGTGATGATTAATTCCTGTGGGCAGCCAAATTTGAGGAGGACACTCCATATCCCTCCCCATCAATAGAATCGAAAGCCTTTGTGATCAATGAAGGCCATGAGTAGAGGTTCTCTATATTTTCTTGGACATGAGGTAAGACATATGCACTCACTATATGCATTTAATTTGGCAACCTCAAAAGAGCTCATTGCACCTGCACAGGCTAACAAGTAGCCATCCAGTCTAAACCCACTCTTGGCCTATAGCCTGGTTGGTTACGATACTTCAAGTGCATGTCCATGTACTTTAATGTTGTGAGGGCTTCTGCCCCTCCCACCCTTTTTATAGGCAGTAAGTTCCAGAATCCCACCAGCCTCTGGGGGAAATCTTCCCCCTTTCAATTCTTTCTAAACCTCTTGCTATAATATGCTTTCAGAAAGCTGGAGAGAATGGGAATGCACCCGCCCTCTGACAGACAGCATTGTGAAAGCTAGAACTGAACTTCTATTTGATTTATTTTGGACCTGGCCACATGAACGATGTGGGGATTTTTTCTCCCCCTCTAATTTAGGTCTTGTGTTTTACTTCCTCATTAAGACAGCAGTACTTCAATTTTAAGCTTTACTAAGGTTATTTTTAAACTTTCCTTTTCTCAGTAAACATTCAGTCTAATGGGTATATGCACACTCTAATATAAAGCAGTGGCATGCCCTTTGTATAGTAAGTGGTTTATTTGTCCTACACTCCAAACTAAACCCTTGTGACCTGGTTTTGGTTGATGTGAAGTCCAGGTTTTTCCCTCTTGCCTCAATTAATAAAGTTTTGGGTTTTTGCTTCAGTATTCAGAGAAACCGAAGCCCAATATTTACAAGAGGGGGTGTATTTGTTGGGGTGAATCTTGGAAATGCGTTTAGTATCTTTTAGTCCGTTTATTGACTAAGCAGTAATATTAACTTATGGCTACTGCATAATAGTTTCTTAAATATTACTATTTGCAACTTTTATAGGAAGCATCTTAAACATATGACCACTATTTGGTTTGGCTGTACTCTGGTACATATATATATCCTCAGTATAGTTGCATCATACTTTCTTTAATAAATACCACAATGGAACAAAATTTTACTGTATTTAGTATCATAGCAAGTCTCAATGTCCAAGGAATTTACATACAATTACCTTGAAGTGAACCACTAGAACAGGCAATGAAGGCTTCAACTGAATATCATCAAAAGGATAACACCCCCTTCTTACTCAACAACAAAGGTAATTATGCTCCTTTTTTGTTTTTAATATATATTCTATGCTAGTTTCTCCCCTCCCACTGTACTACAGCATGGTTTCACTGGCATGAGGCATGATCTCCTCTCTCTCTCACTCTCTGGTATCATGTGACTAGCAGGTTGTTATTCACAATTACAATGAGCCTCATCTTGTCCACGACAGGCATTTCCAACAGGGCCCTTCTTGAACTGTTTGGATCGTCAACCAGCTTACTGGGTAAACCTGCTGAATTATCTGTTTGTGCAGCAGGTGGAACAAAAAGCAGCATATGCAACTCTGTATGGGACATTTATTTATTGGTTGTATTAACAAACTCTTGTTGAATTCTGACCAGTTTAAGTTGGTCATGTGAACAGTGCTATTAGTGTTACACTCCAGTTAGGGACCATTAACATTTAAAAAGAAATCCAAATACCTCATTTTTAACCAGTAAAGCTATGCTACAAGATTTCACTTTTTTAAAAAACAAAACGTTTTTCTATATAAAAGAATTAAACAAAAAAAACCCACTGTTAACAATATGGTTTATAACGATGGATGTTATGCACTCAGGTTTACTTTTTACACCTCCTCCTCCTCCCCCCACCCAAAGAATTCTCTTATAGGGCACATCAATCTTAAAACTATTTTTACTTCTGGTGGCAACACCGATAAGTATGCCACAGTGCTCTGGAGAATTCTCTTCTGGATGCCCCATTCCCAGTTCTGGTTATCTTTCAATGCTTCCATGCTAATTCAGCCGGTTACTTTCTTTTGCAATAAGAAACTGTGAGGCCCACTGTGGATTCTCCTACTAGCTTCAGACTAATTAATCCTCCAGCTTCTGCTGCCTCAAGATTCAAACTGAGATTACACCTTACCTGCGTTCCATGCAGTCAGTAATGATGCTGGTTCTTTACTCTGCTTACAGTGCAGATCTAACTTGTCATTTGCTTTGGATTACTTCTCTGAGCTGCAAACTGCACGAGGTCCAAAATACAACTCTAGTATTGCTGAAAAAAGACATTTTGTCAAAGCTTTTTGTCTTCCACTCATCAGGAAAACAGCAAGAATAAGTGAGAGCATGTACACGCATTGCACCTGTTTCGGCTAAATAAAATAAGTGATAGCCATTTGCTGGTTCATTCCTCAGGGCAATGTCTTGACTAATCAGTCAAGCTGCCTGATTTAAATTTCAAATAATGCTAGGCAGTTAACTGTTGTCACCATTAAACTGGTGCATTCTCCATCACACTGCCTCTAAGGGGAGGCTGTGACGTAGTGGTATTGTCACTGGATTGGTAGTACAGAGCTGAAGAGAAGTGGAAATATGATGAAATTTATACTCTTTAAGGGGGGGCGGAGCAGGTGAAGCTGGCTAGAAGGCCAGCGATAGGTGGGACAAAGGAGAGATTGACAAAGATGTCATGAACTAAAGGACAAAAGGAATGTTAATTGTGATGGTAAGGGCTGAAAAAAGGTGCTGATAGTGGTGCAAAGGTAAGAAAGCAGAATGTGATAATAGCAGAACAAGGGTGGCATTGTGTGAAAGAACAACATGGAACAAGTAACAGATGGCCCTTTAAGGGATGGGGTGGGGGCAGGGGGTAGTGGTGGGGTGGGGGGGGGGGGGGAGGGGGGGGTGGGGAGGATAGAAAATAGGATAGAAGGGATTTTAAAAAAAAAAGGGATAAAACTATGGATAAAAAATAAAAATGAATGTAGAAAAAAGGGGATTAAAAAAGGGCTGAGGATAGAGGAGAGAGTTCATAGTCTGAAGTTGTTGAACTCTTTTAAGTCTGGAAGACTGTAAAGTGCCTAATTGGAAGATGAGGTGCTGTTCCTCCAATTTGCATTGGGCTTCACTGGAACATTGCAGTAGGCCAAGGATGGACATGTGGGTATGAGAGCAGGGTGGAGTGTTGAAATGGCAAGCGACAAGGAGGTCTGGGTCATGCTTGTGGACAGACTGGACGTGTTCTGCAAAGCGGTCACCCAGTCTGTGTTTGGTCTCTCCAATGTAGAGGACACCGCATTGGGAGCAGCAAATGCAATAGACCAAATTGAAGGAGGTGTAAGTAAAGTGTTGCTTCACCTGAAGGGGGTATTTGGGCCCTTGGACGGTAAGAAGGGAGGAAGTAAAGGGGCCAGTGTTGCATCTTCAGCAGTTGCATGGGAAGAAGCATTTTCTGTATTTTGAAAGGGATGAGGTGTTGGGGGTGATGGAGGAGTGGACCAGGAGGGAACGGCCCTACGGAATACTGACAGGGTGAGGGGAAGATGTTTTTGGTGGTGGCATCATGCTGGAGTTGGTGGAAATGGCAGAGGATGATCCTTTGAATGCAGAGGCTGGTGGGGTGAAAAGTGAGGACAAGGGGGACCCTATCATGGTTCTGGGAGGGAGAGGAAGGTGTGAGGGTAGAGGCGTAGAAGGTGGGTTGGACACGGCTGAGGGGTCTATCAACCGCAGTGGGTGGGAAACCTCAGTGAAGGAAGACATGTTTGAAGCACCATTTTGAAAAGTGGCATCATCGGAACAGATGCGACGGAGGTGAAGGAACTGAGAGAATGTGATGTAGTCCTTTGGGGAAGCAGGGTATGAGGAGCTATAGTTGAGGTAGTTGTGGGAGTTGGTGAGCTTGTAATTAATATTGGTAGACTGTGTCTCCATTTCTGGTGATAGATTGAGGTCAAGGAAGGGGAGGGAAGTGTCGGAGATGGACCATGTGAAGGTGAGAGAGGGGCAGAAATTGGAAGCAAAGTTGATAAATTTTTCCAGGTCCAGACGAGAGCATGAATTGGCACCAAAACAGTCATCGATGTACCAAAAAAAGTTGTGGGAGGGGGCCTGAGTAGGACTGGAACAAGGAAGGTTCTGCATACCCCATAAAGAGACAGGCATAACTGGGGCCTATGTGGGTATCCATAGCCACACCTTTTTATTTGGAGGAAGCAAGACAAGTTTAAGAAGAAATTGTTTAGTGAGAGAACAAGTTCAGCCAGACGAAGGAAAGTTGTGGTGGATGGTGAATGTTCAGGCCTCTCTTCAAGGAAGAAGCGGAGAGCCCTCAGACCATACTGGTGCAGGGTGGAGGTGTAGAGGGATTGGATGTCCATGGTGAAGAGGAGGTGGTTGGGGCCAGGGAACAGGGAATTGTTGATATGACGTGGGCATCTGACGAATCACGGAGGTAGGTGGGAAGAGACTGGATGAGGGGAGAGAGAACGGAGTCAAAATAGGAAGAAATGAGTTCCGTGGGACAGGAACAGGCTGACATGATCAGTCTACTGGGACAGTCCTGTTTGTGGATTTTGGGAAAGAGGTAGAAGCTGTTTGGGGTTGGGAGACTGGTTGGAAGCAGTGGAGGGAAGATCTCCCGAGGAGATGAGGCCAGTCTTGGAAATGATGGCTTCATGTTCGGTGGTGGGGTTACGGTCCAGGGGGAGGTAGGAGGAAGTGCCTGAGAGTTGGCGCTTTGCCTCTGCGAGGTAGAGGTCAATATGCCAGACAACAATAGCACCATCCTTGTTGGCAGGTTTGGGGCCTGGTGCCAAAATTGGGAGAGCTGTCTCTCAGACTAGTCAAGCAACTGCCTGACATAGGCATCCCCATGGAATCATGCCTTACCGATCATGTCCCAGACTCCACCATCGCCATCCCTGGGTATGTCCTGTCCCACTAGCAGGACAGACGCAGCAGAGGTGGTGGCACAGTGGTATACAGTCGGGAGGGGGTTGCCCTGGGAGTCCTCAACATTGACCCCGGACCCCATGAAGTCTCATGGCATCAGGTCAAATTTGGGCAAAGAAACCCCCCTGCTGGTTATCACATACCACTCCCTGTCAGCTGATCAATCAGTGCTCCTCCATGTTGAACATCACTTGGAGGAAGCAGAGGGTGGAAAAGTTGCACAATGTATTCTGGATGGGGGAAGTAGCCACTACTGACCAAGCTGGCCGAGTCCTAAAGGACATAGCTGCTAGACTGGGTCTGCAACAGGTGGTGAGAGAACCAATGAGGGAAAAGCATACATGACCTCAACTTCACCAACCTGCCTGCCGCAGTTGCATCTGTCTGAGACAGTATCTGTAGGAATGACCACCGCACAGTTGTTGTGGAGACTAAATCCTGTCTCCACATTGAGGATACCCTCCATTGTGTGGTATGGCACTACCACCGTGCTAAATGGGATAGATTTCAAACAGATTTAGCAAGACTGGCCATCCATGAGGTGCTGAGGGCCATCGGCAGCAGCAGAATTGTACCCAACAACAATCTGTAACCTTATGGCCCGGCATATCCCCCACTTACCATTACCATCAAGCCAGGGGATCAACCCTGGTTCAACGAAGAGCGCAGGAGAGCATGCCAGGAGCAGCACCAGGCATACCTAAAAATGAAGTGTCAACCTGGTGAAGCTATAACATGCTGTTTGGCACACAAGTGCTGTCTCTAAGCAGCAACTGATAGAGCTAAGCGATTCCACAACCAATGATGAGATCTAAGTTCCGCAGTTCAGCCACATGCAGTCATGAATGGTGATGGACAATTAACCAACTCACTGGAAAAGGAGGTTCCACAAAGATTCCCATCATCAATGATGGAGGACGCCTGCATATCAGTGCAAAAGATGAGGCTGAAGCAATTGCAGCAACCTTCAGCCAGAGAAGCCAAGCGGATGATCTATCTGCCTTCTCCAGAGGCCCCCAGCATCACAGATGCCAGTCTTCAGCCAATTCGATTCATTTCACGTGATCTCAAGAAACGGCTGAAGGCACTGGATATTGCAAAGGCTATGGGCCCTGAAAATATTCCAGCAATAGTCCTGAAGACTTGTGCTCCTGAACTTGCCTTGCCCCTAGCCAAGCTGTTCCAGTACAGCTACAACACTGGCATCTACGCGGCAATGTGGAAAATTGCCCAGATATGTCCTGTACACAAGCAGAACAAATCCAACCTGGCCAATTACCACCCCATCAGTCTACTCTCGATCATCAGTAAAGTAATGGAAGGGGTCATCAGCAGTGCTATTAAGTGGCCCTTACTTAGCAATAACGTGCTCACTGCCACTCAGTTTGGGTTCCGCCAGGGCCACTCAGCTCCTGACCTCATTACAGCCTTGGTTCAAACAAAAGAGCTGAACTCCCGAGGTGAGGCAAGAGTGTCTGCCTTTGACATTAAGCTCGCATTTGACCGAGTGTGGCATCAAGAAGCCCTAGCAAAACTGGAGTCAATGGGAATCGGGGAAAACTGTCCACTGGTTGGAGTCATACTGAGCACAAAGGAAGATGGTTGTGGTTGTTGGAGGTCAATCATCTCAGTTCCAGGACATCACCACAGTGTCCTCAGCCCAACCATCTTCAACTACTTCATCATAACCTAAGTTCAGAAGTGGGGATGTTCGCTGATGATTGGTGCTGAACATTGCACATTTGCGTCTCCTCAGATACTCAAGCAGTCCATGTCCAAATGCAGCAATGCCTGGACAATATCCAGGTTTGGGCTGACAAGTGGTAAGTAATATTCAGGCCACATATGCCAGGCAGTGATCATCTCCACAAGAGAGAGTCCAACCATCTCCCCTTGACATTCAATGGCATTACCATCACCGAATTCCCCCACTATCAACAATTTTTGAGAGTTGCCATTGACCAGAAACTGAACTGGACTAGCCATATAAATACTGTGGCTACTAGAGCAGTGATTCTGCAGTTAGTAACCCACCTCCTGACTCCCAAAGTCTGTCCACCATCTACAAGGCACAAGTCAGGAGCGTGATGGAATACTACTCACTTGCCTGGTTGAGTGCAGCTCCAAGTACACGAAACTTGACACCATCCAGGCAAAGCAGCTTGCTTGATTGGTATCCCATCTACAAACATTCATTCCCTCCACTACTGACGCACAGTAGCAATGTGTACCATCTACAAGATGCACTGCAGAAACTCACCAAGCCTCCTTTAGACAGCACCTTCCAAACCCACGACCACTATCATCTAGAAGGACAAGGGCAGCAGATACATGGGAACCCTACCACGTGGAAGTTCCCATCCAAAACACTCACCATATTGACTTGGAAATACATTGCCATTCTTTCACTGTTGCCGGGTCAAAATCCTGGAACTCCCTCCATAACAGCACTGTGGGTGTACCTACAACACATGGACTGCTGCAATCCAAGAAGGCAGCACATACCACCTTCTCAAGGGCACTCAGGGAAGGGCAATAACTGCAGGCCTAGCCTGCAGTTCCCACAACCCATAAATTAATTAAAAAGAAACCAGAGACCACTTGGCAACCAACCAGCACGTTCATCTCATACAGTATGTAAAGTTATTGCTTCCCTAACATTAGTATTCTTGCGATTGTCCTGATGAGTGTAAGATGAAAAACTTTTACACTATCTTTTTTCAGCAGTACTCAAGTTCTGCACTACCAAATCACTCTCAGAAAGCATCCAGATAAATTGAATCCAGCAAACCTTCCTAAGCTCCACCCATCTGGGATGTCATCCATCTGACCTTCAGTTTGATTATCTCCCGCTTCATGGGTTTCACGACCTTTTGGGGTGTAGTGAATACTTTTGAACTAAGTTAGCTCTACCTCTCAAAACAAAAACATCTCTCTGGGCTGCGATTCGTCTTGCAAGCATTGCAGACATCATGTAACCAACTCTTTTAGCTAAATAAGCCCACCTGTTTTATAGCTCCATCTCTTCTCTTCTGACTTTACTAAACAAACATAGTCATCTTTTTGAACTGTGATTTCTTGATGTTTTCTGGCAATCTGTAAAGCCTTGCATTTTAATTACTTTGCATTCCTAGCTGTTAACCTCTTTAAGGCAACGTGACTCCAACCTTTTAAACGTAATAGACTCCAAGCTTGCTTTAATTACATGTATCATTTTTTAATAGATAAACTTTAATTCCTGAAACTAAAGATGATATTCAAAAACATGTGAACCATGAACTAGATATTGGCAACAAAGGGTAAACTACTTATTCCAAAACTGATTTTCACTTGCACAGTTTAGGCTTCTGAAGGTTAAAAAATAAAGTGAAGTGATGGCATTGATTGTGAATGGTTGGAAGATAAGTTAGTGTCTTGTCGAGTTTTTCCTTCTACTGTGACTTTCTGACCTGACCAAGAAGATCCATCATAGTTATTAATCAACCTGCTCAGTATATTTCCAGCCAGATTGCATTGGGCATATCATACAACACTGAACGTGGAAGGGGTTAAGGAAGAAAATTAAACTGTTCCGTTGCCAGTTGGCACCAGTGTTGGCTAACGATCTGTGTGGACTTCTTGGGAAGGGGAGAAAGAACAGTGCCCATGATGTAATGCAGCTGGTAATGTCGCTAAATTAGTTGGTCTTAATCCCTGGCTTGCACATGAGGTTTGGGAGGTGAAGAGGGGCTGGAAAGGGTTGGCACCACTGATGGTAAAACTGAAACCCATGGGAGTAAAGGGGCAATGGCAGCATGAATAGGAAATTGGATAATGGACAAAGGCAGAGAGGAGTGGAGAAGAGTTATTTTTCAAACTGGAGGGATGTTCATAGTGGTATCTTCCAGGGGTTGGTATAGGATTCCTGCTCTTTTTCAAGATGCCTCCATGTATATGCAAGGTCGTTAATATAAGTTCGAAGTTTGGAGGTGGTATGAAACACGGAAGTATAGTAAAACAGTGAAGAGGATAGTAAGACAACAAACTGACAAAATGGGCAGGTGAACTTTAACTCAAAGGAGTGCAAAGGTGTGTTTTGGTAGGAAGCATGAGAAGAGGTAGCATGAACTAAATGGTACAGTTTTGAAGCGGGTGTAGGAACGAAGACCTGGGCGTGTATGTAGACAAACCTTTCAAGGTGACGGGGCAAGTTGAGGAGGCTTTGTGAACAGAAGCATAGGGTACAAAAGCTAGAAAATTATAGTAAAAACTTTTATAAAACACTGGATAAGGCTCAGCTGGAGTATTTCTTCTGATTCTAAGCACCACGCTTTTAAGAAGAACATCGAGCCTTTAGAGAGGATGCAGAGGAGATTTACTAGAATGGTACCGGGATGGGGGACTTCAAGTTATGTAAAGAGACTGGAGAAACTAAGGCTGATTTCTTTGAGAGTAGAGAAGGTTATGGAGAGATTTAATAGAGGTTCGTGAAGGGTTTTTGATTAGAGTAAATAAGGAGAAACTGTTTTTAGTTGGAGAGGAGAGACTTTTTTTAAATTCTGGTTATCATCTGAAAAGCATTATCTTATAGAGTTGGGGAAGTAAATTGAATAATAACCTTCAAAAGTGAATTGGATAAATACTTGAAGGGAGAAAGTTTGTACGCCTACAGTGAAAGGGCAGGCGGATGTGACGGTGAATGGGACTAAAGGGTTAGCTCTTTGAAAGGGCTGTCACGGGAATGATGGGCCAAGGCCTCCATCTTGCTGTATCATCTATGAAAGCATTCGTGAATCTGTTCTAATGAAAATGAAATGCATCCATTATAGGCACCAGACTGCCCTTTGCTTAGCTGTATTCAACAAGCTGCTTTTAAAATTTGTATTTTACATTGCTGAATTACAAGGGGGGGGAGGGGGGTGGTAAATGGTACCTGGCTTATAAGACTTAAGGTTTGTATCTGTACTGAACCTGGTAATTATGCCTCAGCACTGACATTCATCACTTTGCGACTATTTTCCTGTTGAGTCTGGTACACCCAGGTACAGGCTGGGATGGAGGGTGAAAATGTGTATTCTGAGCTCAAAAGGCAAATTGTACTCTTGAATGTTACAATTACAGAGATTATGATGTTTTGGGACTGTGCCTTTAAGGTAAAAAGGAAGAATGAAGGGAGGGGTCACAAGACCTGCTCTGAATTATGCTGACAACAAGCCTGGGTCGCTTGGCTGTTAAAGGGAGCCTCGGTGTTTTACTGAGGTGCTAGATATTCACACCTGTAAACACAGTAATAACCAGGGAAGCTGTGCTGACGATCGATTGACCATTATTCTCCAAGTTACTGGGTGTTGTTAGGATGGCATGTTTTATAAATGGCAATACTTTAAACTGTCTATTTAATTCTTGATAAAATGAAGTTGTGGATCTGGAGAATACTAATCGGCATTTCTACCTGGATACAAGGCCCATGTGAGTCACTTTGCTATGAAGATGGGCTTTGATAGGGGGAAGAGTCCATAAGAAGCCATTGTAGGATTGAGTTGGAGGAATTCCTAAAAAAAAAATACCCTGAACTGTTAGGCTCTGTCTTCAAGAATGCAAGCAGAGAGATAGAGACAGCAAGTCCCTATTGTTCACCATACAAGATGTAGGTGGGAACCCATGCTTGGGATAAAGAAACCAAGTTCATGAAGGGTTTAAACACAACTGGGAGATTCCTCTAGCTTTGGCTAGAGGAAGGAGCTACAATTCATTTCTCAAAGTCAGTTTGGGGAATAGAAGTTACCTGGGTGGGACAGGAAAAGGAGCTGAGAATAACCTTGGACTGGTTCTTGAAGAATGAAGTTTCCACTTGAAGGACAGTGAAGTATAACCGTATCGGGGGATTTGCGGTCATTGTGAAAGGTAAACTACAGAAAGGATCCCCCATTTAAGAGTATAGGTTGCCTACTGAAACAGTGTTTAGTCAATGTTGCTTTTAGTTTGTTGCAGTAGAAGCCTTGACTTAACCTTGTCATGTGATCCTTCCAGTCAGTCGCTGGAAGTTCGAATTTCTTTTTAAAAGTCTCTACAAGGATCATGAAACAAATTTGACACAAGATAGCTATTACTATTTTAATGCCTATGTAGCCAAAAAATGCCTTTTGAAATAATTTTAGTGCATTATGTAATTGACAAGTGTTTTCTTTGTCCCTTTAACCATCACCACAGGAAAAGCTCTTACAGTAGCAGTGCCAAACTTTTCACTTCATGCACCAACAATCCTTATGGCCTGGTCTTGATGCAACTGACAAATTTGTTTTTTTTCATTCGTTCCTCAGCTTATTGGGGTATTGGCTTGTTAACCACTAAGTAGAACATCCTGTTAAGGGATGTTGCTTTTGTTATTGATTTTTTCATGGCAATTTGAGAACAAACCATCAATCTTGTAGGTCCAATTTTTACGCTGCCTGTTGATGGGACTCGTGATTTTGTTTGTGCTGTGGTTAAGCAGTTTGGAAGCAAGAAAAGCCACAGTGCAAGGATGCAGTTAGTGTTTCTGCTTGTCTGTGATTGCGCTAACTCGAATCAATGCTAAATCCCATCTGGTCTTGTGCTGTGTGGTAAAGTGAAAAGCATTGGGCAATTACCTGGGTATCAAGATTTTCTTTAGTGTGGGGAAACCCACAATTCTTTCACCTAACTAATCTCATGTTACCTAGTGATAGCATATCTTGCTTTGGCAGACTAATAATCAGTATAGTAATCAGTATATATTTACTTTCCCACCTCTGAACTCTTCTCTCTTCAAGGTAGGTAGAACCCACCACTGAACATCAAGCCACTGTTTCCAGGACTGTCACTGACCTCATCTCCTCTGGGGATCTCCCTCCCACAGCTTCCAACCTGATAGTCGCCCAACCTCGGACGGCCCGCTTCTATCTCCTACCCAAAATCCACAAACAGAACTGCCCCGGTAGACCGATCGTCTCAGCTTGCTCCTGCCCCACAGAACTCATTTCTCGTTATCTTGACTCCCTTCTCTCTCCCCTTGTCCAGTCCCTTCCCACCTACATCCGTGATTCCTCTGACACCTTACGTCACATCAACAATTTCCAGTTCCCTGGCCCCTACCGCTTCCTCTTCACCATGGACATCCAATCCCTCTACACCTCCATCCCCCACCAGGATGGTCTGAGGGCCCTTAGCTTCTTCCTCGAACAGAGGCCCGAACAATCCCCATCCACCACTACTCTCCTCCGTCTGGCTGAACTTGTTCTCACGCTGAACAATTTCTCCTTCAACTCCTCTCACTTCCTCCAAATAAAAGGTGTGGCTATGGGTACCCGCATGGGCCCCAGCTATGCCTGTCTCTTTATGGGGTATGTGGAACATTCCTTGTTCCAGTCCTACTCCGGCCCCCTTCCACAACTCTTTCTCCGGTACATCGATGATTATTTCGGTGCCGCTTCATGCTCTCGTCAGGACTTGGAAAAATTTATTAATTTTGCTTCCAATCTCCACCCCTCCATCATTTTCACGTGGTCCATCTCTGACACTTCCCTTCCCTTCCTTGACCTCTCTGTC
Organism: Carcharodon carcharias; assembly: GCF_017639515.1. Lineage (NCBI taxonomy): Eukaryota > Metazoa > Chordata > Chondrichthyes > Lamniformes > Lamnidae > Carcharodon > Carcharodon carcharias. Next base: position 226,841,447 of record NC_054467.1, read on the forward strand.
TCAATCTCTGGTGATAGACTGTCCACCAATATCCATTACAAACCCACTGACTCCCACAGCTATCTCGACTACAGCTCCTCACACCCCGCTTCCTGTAAGGACTCCATCCCATTCTCTCAGTTCCTTCGCCTCCGTCGCATCTGTTCCGATGATGCTACATTCAAAAACAGTTCCTCTGACATGTCCTCCTTCTTCCTTAACCGAGGTTTTCCACCCACGGTCGTTGACAGGGCCCTCAACCGTGTCCGGCCCATCTCCCGCGCATCCGCCCTCACTCCTTCTCCTCCCTCCCAGAAACATGATAGGGTCCCCCTTGTCCTCACTTATCACCCCACCAGCCTCCGCATTCAAAGGATCATCCTCCGCCATTTCCGCCAACTCCAGCATGATGCCACCACCAAACACATCTTCCCTTCACCCCCCTTATCGGCATTCCGTAGGGATCGCTCCCTCCGGGACACCCTGGTCCACTCCTCCATTACCCCCTACTCCTCAACCCCCTCCTATGGCACAACCCCATGCCCACGCAAAAGATGCAACACCTGCCCCTTCACTTCCTCTCTCCTCACCGTCCAAGGACCCAAACACTCCTTTCAAGTGAAGCAGCATTTCACTTGCATTTCCCCCAACTTAGTCTACTGCATTCGTTGCTCCCAATGTGGTCTCCTCTACATTGGAGAGACCAAACGTAAGCTGGGCGACCGCTTTGCAGAACACCTGCGGTCTGTCCGCAAGAATGACCCAAACCTCCCTGTCGCTTGCTATTTTAACGCTCCACCCTGCTCTCTTGCCCACATGTCTGTCCTTGGCTTGCTGCATTGTTCCAGTGAAGCCCAACGCAAACTGGAGGAACAACACCTCATCTTCCGACTAGGGACTTTACAGCCTTCCGGACTGAATATTGAATTCAACAACTTTAGGTCATGAGCTCCCTCCCCCATCCCCACCCCCTTTCTGTTTCCCCCTTTGTTTTTCCAATAAATTATAAAGATTTTCCTTTTCCCACCTATTTCCATTATTAAAAAAAAAACCCACTAGAGCTATACCTTGAGTGCCCTACCATCCATTCTTAATTAGCACATTCGTTTAGATAATATCACCAACTTTAACTTTAACGCCTATGTGTTCTATTGTACTATTGTCGTTGACATCTTTTGATGATCTGCTTCTATCACTGCTTGTTTGTCCCTACAACCACACCAACCCCCTCCACCTCTCTGTCTCTCTATCTCTCCGCCCCCCACACACACACCTTAAACCAGCTTATATTTCAGCTCTTTCCTGGACTCGAACTCAAGTTCTGTCGAAGGGTCATGAGGACTCGAAACGTCAACTCATTTCTTCTCCGCCGATGCTGCCAGACCTGCTGAGTTTTTCCAGGTAATTCTGTTTTTGTTTAGGTAGAACATTTGCCCTATGAAATCTGCATATGAGCCAAATTCATGCATTCCTACAGCGGTGCAGTGCAAAGTAGTTATGTGAGTGACCATTTGGGTGATTAGAGCACTTTCCAGCGAGGAGTTTGCAATCCCAAGAGAAGGATGATAGAATTTAAATATGATGCTGTGCTCTGTAATTGAAGTATAGATTAGGCTGTTGTTCATTTTGCTTCCCTCCATGTTCTTGTCTGCCTGCAATGACTGAGAATCTATATGGAGCATCATGGATGTGAATCCCTATCTATTGCTCCATTCTGTGGCTTGTATCAATAGCAAAGTGCCAATTCGTCTTGTTTCTTTGCAGCAACTGAGTAATGGGAACATATTCCAATGTGGTAATGAAGAAAGTTCCTGAATGTCTAACCAGCTGAGTGTAAACCTTAAAAAATGGCAGAGCTGCTTGCTTTTTCCACCATTGCATTGTTATGCCATATGTTGTAGGGTGGCTGAGTGGTACTATTAGTGATAGAGTTGATATACAGACACTTTTTGAGTAGAAACATTAAGTTTATTTACAATATACGCAGCAGCAACTACATGTGTGCTTTCAACTCCAACTCTGTCTCTACACCGACTTCCGAGGTAGCCTGCACTACTCTCCTATTGGTTACTACAGATCATGTGATCTTCCTTAACAAGTATTATTCTTAAAGGTACATTGCAAACTAAATAAAACCATAATTACTACACTGTACTAGTCTAGAGTTCACTTTTGCTCGATATCTTGACTGTTGTTTAGGAAACCTTTCTATGACGAGATTAAATGCCTGAAAAGATTACTTCTTGGATAATGGAGTCTTTCTGAAATATTGAAGTTGAGGGCTATAAGGAGCTGGCATGAAAGAGGAGTTGAGGCCTGGGGTAGATCAGCCATGATCTCAACCAGTGATGGGGCAGGCTTGAGGGGCCGAATGGTCTACTCCTATTTCTTATGTTCTTATTGGGGCTCTGGTTTCTGCATTCAGTGTATTAACCCAATAACCAGAATGTTAATGCACCGAGTTGTGATTATAATTATTATGTGCGCACATGGCATCATTCTGTTTCTTTTTTTTAAAAAGTCATGCTTGTGTTTTTACTTTTAGGTTTGGTGCTTGGTCAAGTCAGCACTGTTCCTACAGTTCCACTTGGTTCTACACTAGTGACCACTTTGCCTAACACAACTGATGGCATTAACATTACCAGCAGCACGACACAGGGAATTAACGCCACATCAGCTCACTTTTCAGGGACAGTCACATCCATTTCTCCAAACTGTACAGTTTTAAACATCTCTAATTGTGCTGGGTGTTCTCCAGGGCATTTCTCCAATAATGGTAAGTGGCTTTGGTGTTTCTATAGTTAGAAGTTTTGCCCAAGTCTTAAAGCAGCAATGTACTTAAAATCTTTGGTCTTTTTTTCCCCCCCCTGTGGAATGAATCTTGGGGCGGGATTTCCCACCTCTGCAACCCCCCCCACCCCCAAAACCAGGCTCATCTGTTCCCACCGAACCTCCTGTGGCAGGTCCTGATACGACAGGACCAGGAAAATCCTGGCCTTGGTCTTTGGTGCACGGTTCCAGCCAGTTCCATCATCTTGTGCTATCTTTGTTTAACGCATGTTGTATGTGATGATGCATCTGTTGGTATACTTTTTACTGTGCCTGGATTCGCAGCTGTAATCTGTTTGGATCATCCTAATGCAAATTAGTACCACTATGGAAATCCAATCCTCAGTATTATCACCGGGATGTGAGGAGTGTGAGAATTATCAAGCCCTACTACTCCACAGTCTGTACTGTTAATTTAAATGCTTAATTTACTCACCAAAATGGCCAGTTGTGTACCTATACCTCTAGCACCCAGAAAAAAAGGGACGCTGGTCAGTCTTCTTTCAAAGACTCAGAATGATTTAATTTATTTTAAAAGCAAAACTTGTTTTAACAAGCTGCAAGTACTGGTTAACACACTTGCAATCGAGTATAACCATCTCTTCCTGAAGAATTCCCCCAGCTCGTTCACTTGCATAATGGAGTCTCTCTGCAGGGATGGGTGTTATAAACTAAAGGGTAACGTTCACAGGGCCTCAATCCTGTTGACTTGGAGTTCTCTCACATAAAGACAGGCTGCTGATCCCAGTGGATGCCTGGGTGTTCTTACCACTGGTTTCAGTCTGCATTTGGACCTGCAAAGCTGGTTACGCTCCGGTGAGGGTTCTCTGGTTGATAGCCACACAATTTCAGGCAAGTTAGAGAAAGGGGGCCAGTCGAGGTAGCCTTCTTTCCTCAGCTTGGTTTCTAACCAAACTGCCTTCAAAACAAAGGCAAAATACTGCAGGTGCTGGAAACCTGAAACAAAAACAGAAAATGTTGGAAAAACTCAGCAGGTCTGACAGCATCTGTGGAGAGAAAGACAGAGTTAATGTTTTGAGTGCCTATGACTCTCCTTCAGAGCTATCTAGTTCTGAAGAAGAGTCGTACAGTCTTAAAACATTAACCCTGTCTTTCTCTCCACAGATGCCGTCAGACCTGTTGAGTTTTTCCAGCAGTTTTTGTCTTTGCCTTCAAAACAAGCAGGTTCACAACTTAAGTTTTTTTTTCTCTCTCTCCCATGCCTTTTTGTCACCCAGATTTTCATTATTGATTTGCTTTTGCAGTTCAACACAAACAAACAACTCCTTCTCAAGTACTGTACAGGCCAGGTGATTTCTTGGAAAAGGCCTGCTTGTTTACAGTTCCAAGGTGAACTTATGACGTTTTTTTAAAAAAAAAAATCCCAGGTTAGCATCCACACATCCAGATCATGACAAATTCTTCCATTTTGTAAAAGAAACTTCAGTCTTGAGCGATATGATTCTAACATCAGAAATATCTACATGCATCCCCAGATTTAGGAATTCAGGATCAGGAGAAGTTCATTCAGTTCCTTAAACCTGTTTCGCCAATCAATTAAATCATGTATTCCAGTGCGAATTTTAGGTGGTTTATGGGACAACAGGAAGCCTGACTTGCCAAGCTATTTTGAATTTGATACACTTCTGCTGTTAACTAAGGTTTATGAATGTCCTCGTTTATATTATTGAGTTTAACTAAAGTGTTTATATTTCATGTCTAATGTGATGGATATTTAAGTATGGCCATAACTTTTATTTTTTTCACTTCTTCAAGGGTCCCTGAACTGCTCCTGCTGTTCTGATGGGTTCTGCCTTGCCCCAGATGATTGTCTGATGTGCCCACAGGGTTATTACCAGTCTCGGGCTGGACAGATGACTTGTTTGCCTTGTTCAAAAGGTGCTTATACGAAGTAAGTACATGGGAGAAATACCAACAATTGGACATTGGGCTCCCTTTAATATCTTCACAAGTGGCCCTTCTTCACGGGTGGCTCTAGGCACTGAGTGGCAGGTTCTTTGACCAGACGGGCAATGTAGTTGAGCCCAATCCTAATCTCCTCTGACAGTTAACCTTCCTTCCGCAGTGACATTGAAGCTTTGCACCCACCAGATGAATGGTCAAATGAGCACCATATCATCATTTGTCAGGGTTTATCCAAATGTTATAGAAAAAGCTGACTAAATTTCCAGGTTTTAATAACAGAAAAATAGCCAGACTTGCATAGACTGAGAAGTTGGAAAAGTGAAAAAGGAACAGTGAACTAAAAGGTTGCTTAATTATGTGCCTTCAAGTTGGAAGGCAGGAAAATGTTTGCTAAACCTTCGTCCCAGAGCAACTAAATTGATGACTAGACATGTGAATGTTTGAGAGGAAAGGGGACTACTGAAGAGTACAGGAGAGCTGATGGTGATAGTCCACTAGGGGTTAGCAAAATGAATAAAACGTTGTACCGATGCATCCAGTCTACAACCCATACCATTACCCAACTAAGATCAACCAACCCTGTACAGACTAGGAACTGAATCAGACACTAACTGGTCTCACTATCACAGAATCACAGAATTGTTACATTGTAGAAGGAGACCAATCGGCCCATCGTGTCTGCACTGGCTCCCTAAGCATTTTAACTTGGTGCCAATCTCCTGCCTTTTCCCTATAACCCTGCACATTGTTTCTATTTAAATAATCATCCAATACCCTCTTGAGTGCCTCAATTGAATCTGCCTCCATCGCACTTCCAGCCAGTGCATTCCAAACCTTAACTATCCGTTGTGTGTAAAAGTTTTTTCTAACCTCACACTTGCTTCTTTTGCAAAATACTTTAAGTCTGTGCCCTCTCGTCCTTGATCCATTTACGAGCAGGAACAGTTTAGAAACAAAGAAACATAGAAACTAGGAGCAGGAGTGGGCCATTCACCCCTTCGAGCCTGCTCTGCCATTCATTATGATCATGGCTGATCATCCAACTCAATAGCCTGCTCCCACTTTCTCTCCATATCCTTTGATCCATTCGCTCCAAGAGCTATATCTAACTCCTTCTTGAAAACAAACAATGTTTTGGCCTCAACTACTTTCTGTGGTAGCGAATTCCACAGGCACACCACTCTCTGGCTGAAGAAATTTTTCCTCATCTCAGAGTAGGGGGTTTCTCCCTATCTACTCTATCCAGACCCCTCATGTTTTTGAAAACTTCTATCAAGTCTCCTCTTAGCCTTCTCTTCTCCAAGGAAAACAGTCCCAACTTCTCCAACCTTTCCTCATAACTGAAGTGTCTCATCCCTGGAACCATTCTTGTAAACCTCTTCTGCACTCTCTCCAATGTGTTCACATTCTTCCTATAGTGTGGCGCCCAGAACTCTACACAATACTCCAGCTGAGGTCTAACCAGTGTCTTATATAAGTTCATCATAACTCCCTGGTCTTGTACTCTACGCTCCTAATAATGAAGCCTAGAATACTCTCTCTACCTGTCCTGTCACCTTTAATGGCTTATGTACATCTACACCCAGGTCTCTGTTCCTGCACACCCTTTAGAATAGTATCTTTTATTTTATATTGTCTCTCCATGTTCTTTGTACCAAAGTGTATCACCTCACACTTCCCTGCATTGAACTTCATCTGCCACCTATCTACTCACTCCACCAATGTGTCAATGTCCTTTTGAAGTTCTACACTGTCCTCCTCACAGTTTACAATTCTCCCAAGTTTTGTGTCATCTGCAAACTTTGAAATTGTCCCCTGCACACCAAGATCTAATTTTTTTGAATATACCAGTAGCTCAGTTGCATGCTAGCTTTTCTAACTGATCCACTGGAAGATCTGTATTAAACTTCCTTTTAGTGGGAAACCTTTAGTTTACTGTGCGTGTGACACTGCTTTGCGATCATAAACGTTGTTCTTATACTCTTCCATCCATCACAGTAGCTTTAGGACCTGCTGCCTTTGCTTAAGTGTTTAATGGGCATTCGCGGGACTGAAACAGATGACAGGAAGTGAATGAGTAATGTGGATCACAGAGAGCCAATTAACACACACACTTCCTGTAGGAATGTGAACTGATCTAATATCTAAATGGGGTCATGACTGTTTTAGGAATTTGAACTTTTCTTTTCCTGTGTTGGCTACCATTTAAAAAAAATACATTCCAGCCATGTTCGGTGTACTGAATTCTGGGAGGGTCTAGACTGTTCATAATGAAACATTTTACTACCATGGTAGACATTGCTGGGACCCCTCACAAGTTGATCAAAAATGAAGTCCGAACTGTGGAAATGGGGAAACAGATGATTCAGTCCATCTGCTGCTGGAATCCTCATCCATACTTTGTTACTTCAAGGCTCAACTATTCTAAACCCCTCGTAGCTGGCTTCTCATCTTCCATGCTTCCTAAAGTTGAGCTTATCCATCTATCCTAACTCAACCAAATCCTGTTCACCCATCACTCTGATGCCTGCTGTCCTTTAGCTCTGGACCTGGTAACACCTCTACTTTTTTCATTCTTATTTTCAAATCCCTCCCCAGCTATGTAACTCCTACAGCCCTACAACTCTAGGAATGGAGCAACACAGAGTTCTTAGTCATCACTCCACTATTGGCAGTCATGCCTTCAGCTGTCCAGGCCCTAAACTCTGGATAAAAGCAAAAAACTGCAGATGCTGGAAATCCAAAACAAAAATAAAAATACCTGGAAAAACTCAGGAGGCCTGTCTCCCAACTATACACCCCTTTTAAGGCAACAGTCCAAAATACATTTTAAATTTAAATCATCAAGCCAGCAAGTCTACCACAGCACCCACTTGACAGTGGAATTCCAAATGCTTTCCCCCATCTTTGGTTACTGGATACAGCAGAGTTCTGCAAAAATGGCTGGAGGCATCATTTTACATGGTCCTCTTAGATCTTACCTGGCCCCCAACATAGCCTTCCATTCTCTTATCTGTAAATCTCATTGTTCGATATGTCTTTGGAAATTTACTTTTCCCACAATATAAAAATCTTTCATGTTGCCAATATGGTCAGTAGCTTTGGGGGAAAAATAAACATACAGCTCAGCCTTGCTTATCTTGTTAGTTGTAAACATCCAATCATCCCTTTGAAACCTAAACAACTCTTCATTTATCTAAGATTAAAATTTCCTTCGCACCCTAAATGCTAAGACCTCATCCATGTTTACTCATTTGCATTTCAAATGCCTTTTACCCCTAACTCTTGATAATTTCAAGCTTTCAGTCTATCTGACTCTAAGTCAATTAAATTATACAGGCGGACCCATCCACATTCATACCCTTAAAAGTCCTTTTCGATAAACCACAATAATATAATGAAAAACTAGTTTCGTGATGATGCCACTCCGTTCAAGGGCAATTGGGGATGGGCAACAAATGACACCCACATCCCATGAAAGAATAAATTTTAAAAAAATCAATGCAACCTTGTTCTCTATGCCCAATAATCAAATAAAATACACTCACTGACTTTTGTTTATAGGTGGCCGGAGAGGAATGTTTTTTTATTGCAAAGTAATTCTCTAACTCTTTTTAAGTGTGTTTTGTGGGGCTTCTTGGCAGTTCACTCATTCTGTGTAATTCCTCATTTGGCAGACATTGTATTGATACATTGTAGATTCTTTGAGTGGTGAAAAATGTTACGACACTGCCCCTTATTACTGCCCCTTATTTTCTGGGTATGGGTTCAAATTCAGATCTGTCTGGATTTTTTTTGCTTGTGTGCGTATATATAGCTTCAGTTTAGCCAACAATAAACTTGTTACAAAATATAGGTGGGGGAGGAAAAGACCCTTCATGTAGTAAAGTGGATTCAAAGCAGAAAGATTTGGGATTGTGTATAATAAATTCCAATTCCATCTATAAGGGTATGAGGTAGATCTTCACAATTGCCTAATCTTTTATTGTAAGTTTTAAAAGTTTCATTCCAAGTCATTTTAAGTTCCAACGTAATACTTTGGTGTCTATTCTTTTGCAGTTCTACAGGGAGCACAGAATGCCAATCCTGTGAATCTGGGTTTTATGCCAATGAAACTGGTTCCAAATCCTGCAGAGCTTGCCTTCCAGGTAGAGTTGCTTTCCTACTGCTATGCAAAAGTTCAGTGAAGGTGGGCTAGGGGTGGGTGGGGAGGGTTGGTAATGCAGTAAATTGCTGTGTCTTGTGTTCTTTACGTTCTTTCTCCCTTCACTTATAACTCATGGAAGGTAAATGGAACAAACATAGGTTTAAACCCAACTTTGATTCACTTGCGCAGCAAAGTGGAAGTTTTAAACTAGATCATTGTGTTCACCCCTTTTCCACATGGATGTTTTGCATCATCTTTAAGCTAAAAGAAGGGAGCAGAGTTTGTGATTGAACTGTGTCACGACTCACTGGGGATAGCGCGCAGTAATATCAGTAATATCAAGCCCCACTGCTTCCCTGAGCCATGACAAATGTGAAAAGTTTGATTAAACCATCAGATTGCCTCAATGCTACCTAACTGTAGGTTATCAGAGTACAAGCACCAGGTTTATAAACTTAAAAGTAAATAAATTAAACTCTACTCCCTTCTTAAATCCCTATATATACATGCGCGCGCACACACACACCATGGGTTTTAAGGGTGGGATAAAACAGCTCAATAGCACCAATCCGGAGCACAGGACTCGATGGGTTGATTTGGATTGATGTCTTCCAAATTCCTTTCAGTTCTTGTTGATGACACGAGGTGGTCTTCCAGCATTTTCAGTATTTAGCTCACTGATAGAGACATTGAAAAGCAAGTTCTCAAACAATGGTTTTCCCCTTTTCCTTTTAACAGATGTTTCCTCAGAGAGAGAGAGTAGGAGAGAAATGGGGAAAAGAGATTTGAGATGCAGGCCATCTTTGCAGGCCAGGAGCTTTCTGCACTGCTCTTGCACAAAAACCTGGTCACCTGGTCAGGAGCTGTTATCAGACAGCTCCCTTGGTCTAGCACTGCTGTCCAGCACCATCCTGCCTTTCATGGCACACTCTGTTCCAGGGCTGCAACATTGTATATATATCTCATCCTGTCCCAGTGGACATTTCTCTCAAACTGCAGCCATTGCAATCCCAATCCACAGTCCAACAGAAAATAAAAAGATATGTTCTTTACAACAGCTCCTCCTGCAGTATTTTACTTCCTGATTGTGAAACAACTCTGAAAACAATAGAGCAACTCTTTTCTCCCCAAAGTAGTTTGTGTTATTTCTCTGTTCAGGAAAATCAGTTTGGAATTTGATCCATGTCCATTGAGCTTTTTAATTTTGAACCTTTGTTGTTCCATGGTTGTTATTTTTGTAGGCTGCTATGCAGATGACCATCCACACTGAAACAATCTATTCAGCATGTTTGGTGTAGATGTAGAGTTAGATTTTCTATTGATGCATAGAATGATACAGAAATCGAGGCCAATTGGGTCTACATAGAAGCACTTTTGAGAAGAGTGCTCCAGTTAGTTTCACTCACCTGTTCTTTCACCATTGCCATGAACATTTCTACTTTTCAAGTTTATCCAATTCCCTTTTGAAAGTTGGTATTGAATCTGCTTCCACCACCCTTTCAGGCAGTATATTCCAGATCAGAACAATGTTCTGCTTGTTTTAAAAATAATTCTCCTTATTTCTCCCACCCACCCCACCAAACCTTTTATTCGTCAGTTATCTTAAATCTGTGTCCTCTGGTTACAGGCTCTCCTGCCAGTAGAACCAGTTTCTCCTTATCTAACAGAACTTTTCATAATTTTTTTAATATTGTAAATCTTCCATGCAACTCCTCTGCTTTAAGGAGATCAATTCTCTAGTCTCTCCAGCCCATCAAGCCTGCTCTGCTAGCCAATGATATAATGACTGAACTTCCATCTGCACTTTCCTACAATATCCTTACAGCCCTTCATTCCTTTTAGTGCCATCTGTCTTCGATATACCCTGAGCACCCATCGCCCTCTCGGGTATAGAGAATTCCAAGCTTCACAACACTTCTGAATGAAGAAATATCTCCTCATCTCAGTCCTAAATAACTGATCCCTTATGCTGAGACTGTGAGCCTTCTAATCCCCTGGGGATTAAAATAAGGTTTACCATAGCTTCTATGCACTATATGTGTCTTTATAGGATCCTATTTGCTTTTTTTAACAGCCTTACTGACTGGTCCTGCCATCTTCAAAAATTTGGGTATATGTCCCGCATGGGTTTTTCTTTTCTTACAATTATACCGTTTTGTATCGCTGCTGCTTTTTTTTTTTGCCTTCTTCCCCCCAACATTGTTAAATTTCGTGTGTGTGTGTGTGTGTGTGTCTGCCCATTTCATCCATCTGTCACTGTTCTTATCCACTGTTGAACAGTGCTTAATGATTCCATTAAAATTATGAACTGGATAAGAGAATTTGAAGGAGCTATTTGCTTTGTATTTGGAAGTGACGGGCTGGGTTTCCCCCCGCCCTACCCTGCCCCACCCAGCCAATGGATTTAAAGGCAGGGGCCTCAACATCCAGCAGGTAGCCTTCCTGCCTGTCTGAAGTTTTATGGGAGGCATTGGACACATTACCCATCTGCCCTCGGACCTATTGAATCCCTCGCATGACCAATTAATGGTCCCTTTAAGGGTCTCACCCTGCCACTGCAGGCATTCTACCTGTGGCAGTGGGGGAGGGCCACACCATGCAGGAAGCCCAGCAGCTCTAGCTGTGCAAGTCTGTGGGGGAAGGGGGTCTCTTTTTTTGGGGGGGGGGGGTGCCTGTCTTGGCCAATTGGAAGCACCTAAGGTCAACTTTTCCCCCTGTCTCTTGAACCTGGCTCTAACACCCTTCACTCTCCTTGCCGAGACCCTGGACTTTACTTAGCCCCTTGACATTGGGGGACTACGTGTCATCCCAGCAGTAGCCACTGTTGCTGGGTGCTGAGACGACTGCTATTCCCAGCGTTAAATTGCTGCGGGGCAGTAGTTGAGATTGTGGATGGGCTCGCCCACCTCTCTCCCAACTTTTAGCTGGAAGGGGAAAGGAGACCGGGGACCAAGCTGGCCTGTAAATTTCAGTCGAGTGGCTCCTTGGACTTGAGGGGTGGGGGTAGTTATACAGGCCAGTGTCACCCCTGGACTGCAAGGACTTGATGCCTCTTCGTTGATGTGTCTCTAGTTTGAATATATTTGTGTGAAAATTGGCTTATTCTGAATATGTTCAGTTGGAAGCGATATGCACCAAAATTCCACTTGTTTCCCCAGGTTACTTTTCTGAGAAAAATGCAACTGTCTGTGAGTCCTGTTCCCAAGGATTATTCTGCAAGTAAGTATTGGCAGTGTGTATATCTGCAGAACCACATCTATGGAGTTGCTAATTTGTGGATTCCTGGTGTGTGCTGTGTTAGCAGATCTCTGCTCAGTACATCTACAGCCTGTGAACCACCCCCCCCACCCCCCACCAACCGACTCTGTATCAAACTCCTATTGCTCCCCCGCCAACCGACTCTGTATCAAACTCCTATTGCCCCTGTTGTCTCCTGACTCCACGTGCTGCAGCGAGGTAACTTCAAAATTCTCATCACTTTTGGATCTCTCTCTGAACTTATTGAATGTTACCATGATCTTTTCCAATCTCTTCATCCTGTAGTCCTCGAATTAGCTGCTTCTTGGCCTTCTTTCCACTCTTTGGCCATTTTTCAGCCCTCTTTTGACTCTGAAGCATTTTTTTTGTTTTATTTTCTATTTCTTTGAATCAAATGTCTCCCAAAAATCCTTCTCTCTTGATCGTGCTTTTGCCTTGCCCACTTCCCCACTCCCTTTTGCTTTGCTCGCTCTCTGTGAACCCATTTAGACACATCCACATGAGGGATGCTATAGAAATGCAAATTGGCCATCAGCGTAGACTTAAGATTCCACCTTTTTCACTAATGTGAGCTGTGCTGTCGGTCAAGTGTACCTTCGATCATTTCAATTTTATTTTTTTGGATTCTATCTTTTTACTGATTGGAAGCCTATTTTCAGGTTAGTGTGCATGTGTAAAATGTTCTCTTGCTTTCCAGCACAACTAACTGCAGCAAGTGTACACTGTGTCCCGGTGGGGAGGAAGCTCTGTCTACAGCAGCAACAGAGTGTACGCCGTGTCGACCAGGTACTTTCATGGTGATGGGGGCTGGCTGCAGCAATCGAGGACCCTTTATTGGGGGAAATTCAATATTTGGCGGGGTGGGTGGCAAAGAGGAAACAAAACCAAGTATATGCACAAAACATTAAGGAAAGGAACAGTAGATTTTCTGAAATTTTGAGTGACTGCTAGAGCATTAAGCAGTGAAGTTTTTCAGATGGTGGGAGATGTCTCCTGTTAACAGTTTCTAAGATAACCCTTGGGTCCTATCTTTTGGTTTAATTTTCTTTTTTTACCTTTTTTTTTAATTTCTTCTCTGAATGTGGATGACCCTGCCAAAGCTGTGTCTATTGGTATGTGCTTAGTTACCCTGAGAAGCTGGTGGTGAGCTTTCTACCTGAACTGGTGCAATTTTTTTATGGTATCTAAACCTGGGTTGTGCATATATACAATTTATTTCTGCTCAACCCACACGACTATCTCAAATGCGCAGTGAAATCCTATAGTGGTGAAATCTGCCCATTTTAAGATTGGTTGAATTTAAATACAGTGACAGACGAAGCGGGAGGGTAAAGCATGTGGTCAAAAGCATAATGCTATTCCTGTTAACTAGACTTGTTCTAATTGTCTCCAACTCATTTGGTCCAAGCGGGCGGCAGTGTTTTCTGGAACTGCAACGTTGATGGGATATGTAACCAAAGCTCATTGGAGCTGAGTAATCCTGTCCAATGGGGATGGAGGGGGGTGCAGGTTACTGAAGCAGGCAGTGAGCCTCATTTGTTTGTGCCCCTTCCGGCTCCCAGATTGAGAGTAGGGAGGTTATTAGTAGTGCCCCTTTCTTGTCTGCTTGCCTGTCGTTGGCTGTGCTACTCTTCTGGTTGGCACCAGGTTACTCCTCCTCAGAGCAGCAATCAGACTAATCATTGTGCTGGTCTGCATAGCTCGAGAGCTCTAGATGCCACGTGGCGTATTTACCCATTGAACAGTGGCGATATCTAACAGGTGGGTTTATGTAGGAATTTGAAATCATAACATTTGTGAGGTGTGATGATTGGGTCCCAGCCTGATGCTTTCATGGAGTTTCTTTATGTTGCAGGAATGCACAAACAACCAAAAGATCTGCTCTGTAGAATGTGTAAAACTGGGTATTACCAGATAATGATGGGACAGGAGAGTTGTAGCCTATGTCCTGAAGAACATTATTGCCCTGTGAGTAATCCTAGTTTGATGGAGTTGGAGTATTTGGACACTATCCTGATTGGGGACTTTTTTTATGTGGGGGTGGGGGGTTGTGCTCGTGGTTTGCTATGAATGAAAATAACCCACAAAAACAAAATAAAAAATTCTGAAATTGCACATGGTAATTTTCAGCAATGTGGAGTGAATGTGAGTTATTTCCATAATATGTGCTTGGTTTTTGGGGTTGGGAACAAACTGCCTCACAAAAATCTCAATCTCTTGGTCTACTGTGAGTAATACCTCATATATATTTTTGAAGGCTGGATGTCCTCCTTTGGCGTTTTGGCTGTTCTATGTTGCTTGGGTTTTGCTTTGTAAGTGTCCTCAGCAATCAGTTAAAACCATAATGGTTCCTGTGTGATTTAAGCATGAATGTCAGGAGTGGACAGGAACAATAATTGCAATATAATTTGTTACAACATCATTTAAAAAAGGGGGAAGTTTCAAAGCACTTTAATGAATTCCAAGTCCTATTTTAAAGAGCAAGGTCTTCATAATCTAATAAATATAAATAAACAACAAATTTGTCAACATCCATGAAAAACACAGGTAGAATATTTGCCAAGATTTGCAGTGTTTGTTTGTGTTTTTTTCTCATTTTGCCATATCAATTGTTTCACTATTTCCATGTTTTGAGCTTCTGGTGCTTGGCAGTTGAATTTAAACCCAATCTTAAATATGGCCAATAGGAAGTGCAAACTACCTGACCTCTGTTTTCTCAGAGTCCAGATGTAGCTCCAATCCGATGTCCAAGTGATGCATTTTGTCCAGCTGGAAGTACTGCCCCTCAGTACTGCATGGAGACATTCTTCTTCAAATCAGGAGATCACTGTGTGCTGGCACCACTGACCATATTCCTGCTTGTGGTCATGTCACTAAGTGAGTATGCAATGTATATTTCTTCTCATGATCTCTCCCTTGTGATCTGTCCCTCAGGAACAGTAATTTATTGCAGTAAGACATGGTGTCCAACTGTAACTGCTCAGTAACTCAAAGGAAGTTTCCCAATAGTCCTTGAAGCAGATGAAGGGAAAATCTCAGCTCATTCATTGCACATTATAGAGCATTCCAAAAAAGAATATCTAGAGAAGGGGATTTGGTGTTTTTACTGGGTAAAGAAGCAGAATTCCCTTGATATGTTCTTGCTTCTGGGATACATATAGCCTGGATGTTGAAATCGGTGCCGAGCTGATGGTGTTCACCACAAACTTTGAAGAAGGCTATCTGCAAAGATTTAGTGATCTCTGTGACATAAATTAACATCGGGAAAGTGAAATCTCATTCGCCATCATCTACTGGGTTCTCCAATATCGAACAAAGGATTAAGCAGGCTAAGCAGCCAACCACACACAAGAATTCTTGCAGACATAAAATCAGGAAGCCAAAAACTGATTATCCTTCACCTTGGTAATTATTTTAGAGACTGAAATGTATACATGTGATTGAAGCTGAAATATCATCATAACCTTTTCTTTAAAAGACAGCTTTTTCTTATAATAATGGAGCAATTTGACATTTCACAAAAATGAAATAGTTTTTCAGGTTGAGTGTGGTTGGTCAGATGAGTGCCATTAAATACCCAAAGACACCTCTTTCACAAGGTATAACCTTTTCAAGGGCTTTTGCAGTGAAACTAACGGAAGTTCATATCAAATGAAGTGATTTCTAAGATTTCCATTTGCAAGGACGACAGCAGCATGTCCTGTGGAGGAGTTGGGAATCATTAACAGACTTTTTCCGGATTTAACTGCATATTGGATATCAGAAGTTGCTGCTGGTTTCACAGAGCAATGACTGAGAATGCTAACGGTTTCACTGCAAAATCCAAGCCAATAATTTACATGAGCACCAGGCTTCCCTAACTGTCCTCATTACACATACCAGGTGTAAAATAACCTGTTCCCTGGTTGGCTCCAGAATGTATTGTTCTAAGAAACCATCCTGAATACACTATATTACTGAATACACTCATCCTTTAGGCTACTTTTGCCAATTTGATTTGTCCAATTTATATGAAGATTAAAATCACCCACAACTATTGCAGTATCTTTCTTACAAGCCCCCATTATTTCTTGATTTACACTCTGTCCTACAATGTAGCTACTACCAGGGGGACCTATAAACCACTCCCGCCACTGATTTATTTTATTATTGCCGCCTGAACTGACCCTACATTTGAATCCTTTGAACAAATATCATTTCTCACTACTGTATTGATCTCATGCTTTATTAACAGATCCACCCCACCTCCTTTCACTTTCTCCTTGTTCTTATATTTCAAATACCTTAGAATATTCAGGTCCCAGCTGTGGTCACGTAGCTATTATTTCATATTCATTTATTTTTGTTTGTGCTATCAATTCATCCATCTTATTAAGAATACTTTGTGCATTGAGATAAAGGACTTTTTAATTCTGTCTCGTTACCATTTTTTCCCCCTACTCTGGCACTTTTTGCTGGTGCTGTGTCCTTTCCTATCACATTCTGGTTATGACTACTCTGCACTGTTGCCTTTTACTTTTTTAACGTTCTAGATGTCTCTTCATGTGGAAACCCCCACCCCCACAACCCCACTATTTAGTTTAAAGATCTCTCTGCAGCCTAGTTATGATTTGCCAGTACACGGGTCCCAGTGTAATTCAGGTGAAGGCCGTCCCAACAGTACAGCTCCCTCCTTCCCCAGTGCTGATGCCAGCGCCCCATGAATTGAAACCCATTTCTCCCACACCAATCTTTGACACACGCATTCAACTCTGATCTTATTTACCCTGTGCCGATATGCTTGTGCCTCGGGTAGCAATCCAGAGATGATTATCTTTTTATGATTCTGCTTTTTAATTTAGTCCCTAGCTACGTGTACACCCCCAGCAGAACCTCTTTCTTAGAACTATCTATGTTGTTGGTACCCATGTGGACCATAACAATTGGATTTTCCCCCTCCCGTTCCGAGTTCCTCTCCAGTCCTGTGGAGATGTCCTTAATGTTGGCACCGGGCAAACAACATATTCTTTGGGACTCTCTCTCCCTTGGCTGCAAAGAACAATATCTAACCCCCTGATTACACTCTCTTCTCCTCCTACAATTACATTCCTTTTTATTCCTGCCACTTGAATGGCCTCCTGCGACACAATGCCATGGTCAGTTTGCTCATCCTCCCTGCAGTCCCAGCTCTCATCCCTCACAACTTGCAAGAACCTTGAGCCTATTGGACCATAAGCAAGGCTGATTCATTGCTGCCTTCTGGGTCCCCATACCTGCCTCACTCGCTGTCGCACTCTCCTGTCTCTGACCCCAGACCAAATCTAATGTACCTATCCTAAGGGATGTGATTGCCTTGAGGAACAAAGTGTCCAGGTAACTTCCCCCTCCCTGATGTGTTGAAGTTTGTCAAGGTCAGCCTCCAACTCTAACTCTGAGCTGAAATTCCTTAAACCACAGACATTGCAGGTGTGATTGCTACAGCTGCAACATATCACCTTGCCCTGCCATATTTTGTTTACTAAATTATTGAAATATCACTCTAGTTATACTTGTAGCTATACCAAGTAGTTTAAGTAGTCAAGCTATAAATTTAATATGTTTATCTCCCCAGTACAGTTTATACTATTGCCTGCATTTAGAAGGATAAAAATCTTAACTCACCAAGAAATCACCTACCTGCTCACCTAATAGAACAAAGAACAAAGAAAAGTACAGCACAGGAACAAGCCCTTTGGCCCTCCAAGCCTGCGCCGATCATATTGCCCGTCAACTAAAACATTTTGCACTTTCGGGGTCTGTATCCTTCTATTCCCATCCTATTCATGTATTTGTCAAACTGCCTCTTAAACACCACTTTCGTACCTGCTTCCATCACCTCCTGTGGCAGTGAATTCCAGACACTCACTACCCTCTGCGTAAAAAACTTGCCCCGCACATCTCCTCTATAGAGTTCTCTCCTCTCACCTTAAATCTATGTCCCCTAGTAATTGACTCTTCCACCCTGGGAAAAAGCTTCTGACTATCTACTCTGTCCATGCCACTCATAATTTTGTAAACTTCTATCAAGTCTCCCCTCAATCTCCGTCGCTCTAGTGAGAACAATCCGAGTTTCTCCAACCTCTTCTCATAGCTAATAATCTCCAGACCAGGCAGCATCCTGGTAAACCTCCTCTGCACCCTCTCCAACGCCTCCATATCCTTCTAGTAATGTGGTGACCAGAATTGCATGCAATATTCCAAGTGTGGCCTAATCAAGGTTCTATACAGCTGCAGCATGACTTCCCAGCTTTTATACTCAATACCCCTGCCAATGAAGGCAAGCATGCCATATGCCTTTCTGACTACCTTATCCACCTGCGTTGCCACTTTCAGTGACCTGTGGACCTGTACACCCAGATCCCTCTGCCCGTCGATGCACTTAAGGGTTCTGCCATTTACTGTATAATTCCTGCCTGTATTAGACCTTCCAAAATGCATTACCTCGCATTTGTCTGGATTAAACTCCATCTGCCATTTCTCCGCCCAAGTCTCCAACCGATCTATATCCCGTTGTATCCTTTGACAATCCTCTTCACTTTCTGCAACTCCTCCAACCTTAATGTCATCTGCAAACTTACTAATTAGCCCAGTTACATTTTCCTCCAAATCATCTATGTATACTACAAACAGCAAAGGTCCCAGCATTGATCCCTGCGGAACTCCACTAGTCACAGCTCTCCATTCAGAAAAGCACCCTTCCACTTCTACCCTCTGTCTTCTATGACCAAGCCAATTCTGTATCCATCTTGCCAGCTCACCTCTGATCCTGTGCAACTTTACCTTCTGTACCAGTCTGCCATGAGGGACCTTCTCAAAGGCCTTACTGAAATCCATGTATATAACATCCACTGCCATTCCATCATCTTTGTCACTTCCTCAAAACTCAATCAAGTTAGTGAGACACAACCTCCCCTTCACAAAACCATGCTGCCTCTCACTAATATGCCCATTTGCTTCCAAATGGTAGTAAATCCTGTCATGGAGAATCTTCTACAATAATTTCCCTACC
Source organism: Carcharodon carcharias (assembly GCF_017639515.1). Lineage (NCBI taxonomy): Eukaryota > Metazoa > Chordata > Chondrichthyes > Lamniformes > Lamnidae > Carcharodon > Carcharodon carcharias. The sequence goes on from NC_054467.1 coordinate 226,860,613, forward strand.
ACTGACATAAGGCTCTCCGGCCTGTAATTTCCTGGATTATCCCTGTTACCCTTCTTAAACAATGGAACAACATTGGCCATTCTCCAGTTCTCTGGGACCTCACCCATAGCCAGTGAGGATACAAAGATTTCTGTCAAGGCCCCTGCAATCTCCTCCCTTGCCTCCCTCAGTACTTTGGGGTAGATCCCATCTGGCCCTGGGGACTTATCCAACTTAATATTCTTGAAGACGCCTAACACCTTTTTTGATCTCAACATGATCCAGGCTATCTACACACTCTTCCCTAGACAGATCGACTGCTAAGTCCTTCTCTTTGGTGAATACTGATGAGAAGTATTTAGTATCTCTCCCATTTCTTCTGGCTCCACACACACATTCCCACCTCTGTCCCTGAGTGGCTTACCCTTTCCCTGGTTACCCTCTTGCATTTTACATATGTATAAAAGGCCTTGGGATTTTCCTTAATCCTGGTTGCCATTGACTTTTCATGACCCTTTTAGTCTCCTGACTCCTTGCTTAAGTTTCTTCCTACTTTTTTTATATTCTCCATGAGCTTCATCTGTTCCCAGCCTTCTAGCCCTTACAAATGCTTCCCTTTTCTTTTTGTCTAATCTCACAATATTCTTCGTTATCCAAGGTTTCTGAAACTTGCCATGCTTATCCTTCATCCTAGCAGGAAAATGCTGGTCCTGAATTCTTATCAACTGACGTTTGAAAGCCCCCCACATGTCAGTTGTTGATTTGCCCTCAAACATCCGCCTCCAGTCTAGATTCCTCAGTTCCTGCCTAATATTGTTATAATTAGCCTTCCCTCAGTTAAGCACCTTTACCCGAGGACTCCTGTTATCGTTATCCACCAGCACCTTGAAACTTACTGAATTATGGTCACTTTTTTTCTTGAAATGCTCTCCTACTGAAACTTCAACCACTTGGCCAGGTTCATTCCCTAATACCAGGTCCAGTATTGCCCCTTCCCTAGTTGGACTATCTACATATTGTCTCAGGAAGCCCTGCTGGAAGCACCTTACAAATTCTGCACCATCCAAACCCCTAGCACTAAGTGATTCTCAGTCAATATAGGGAAAGTTAAAATCACCCACCACAACAACCCTATTGCTTTTACATCTTTCCAAAATCTGCCTACATAACTGTTCTTCAATCTCCTGCCAGCAGTTGGGAAGCCTATAGTAAACCCCCAACATTGTGACTGAACCCTTCCTATTCTGTAGCTCTACCCATATTGCCTCGCTGCATGAGCCCAACGAGGTGTCCTCCTGTCGTACAGCTGTGATATTCCCCTTAACCAGCAGTGCAACTCCCCCACCTCTTCTACATCCCTCTCTATCCTGCCTGAAATATCTAAATCCTGGAACGTTTATCTGCCAATCCTGTCCATCCTTCAACCAAGTCTCTGTAATAGCAATAACATCATAGTCCCAAGTACTAATCCAAGCTCTAAGCTCATCTGCCTTGCCTGTTATACTTCTCGCACCAAAACAAATGGATTTCAGACCCCCAGTCCCACTGTGTTCAGTAATTTCTCCCTGCCTGCCCTTCCTCTTAGTCCTACTGGCCATATTCACTGGTTCCCAGTCCTTTATTTCACCTGCTGACCTATTGCTCTGGTTCCCACCCCCCTGCCATACTAGTTTAAACCCTCCCGAGTGACACTAGCAAACCTCACAGCCAGGATATTGGTGCCCCTCCAGTTTAGATGTAACCTGTCCTTCTTGTACAGGTTCCACCTGCCCCAGAAGAGATCCCACTGATCCAGATATTGGAAACCCTCCCTCCTACACCATCTGTTCAGCCACGTGTTCAGCTGCACTATCTTCCTATTTCTAGCCTCACTGGCACGTGGCACAGGGAGTAATCCTGAGATTACAACTCTACAGGTCCTGTTTTTTAACTTTCTGCCTAACTCCCTGAACTCTCGCTGCAGGACCTCGTCACTCTTCCTGCCCATGTCGTTAGTACCAATGTGTACCACGACCTCTGGCTAATGAAAGCCTTTTAACATTCACCAGCCTCTGGAGGCTGAAAAATTGCATAAAAAGCAGCACCTCTTTCCTCCCCCTCCACCAAATTCCCAATTTAGCACGTACCTCATCACACTCTGGCCTCGTTGCACTCTGTGGAACCTTTTATTGATGAACTTCTGGAGGTCCATATAAATACCACCCATAGACACTCCTTTATTTTCCATGTAAGGGATCTCCTCAGAGAATTTAACTAGTCAGCTAGGCATGATCAGAGACTGAGATTGTTCTCCTTAAGGGCAGAGGAGGCTAATAGGGGAGTTAAGAGATGTTCAAAGTATGAAGGGTTTTGCTAGAGTGGGTAAGAAGAATTGGGGGATAGATGGTCTTCTTGGAGGAAAATACTAAAAACCTCCCTTGGAGTTTCTCCCTTGGAGAATCAAGGGACTAAACAAGGAACTGCAAGATATTAATATTCGTTTTTTTTATAAAGTATGAGAGAAATTAATGGGGCTTCAAGTAGGTAAACCCCCTAGATCTGTTGATCCACATCCGAGTGTTGAGAGGTGGCTGTAGAGGTGATTAGAGCTTTGATCATCTTTCAAAATTCTATAGACTCTGAAACGGTTCCTGCAGATTGGAAGGTGGCAAATATAACTCCACCATTTAAAAAAGGGAAGAGAGAAAATGGGGAGCTACAACCCTGTTAGCCTGACATTAGTAGGGAAAATGCTAGAATCTATAATCAAGAATATAATAATAGGACACTTAGAAAATAATGGTAGGATTGGGCAGAGTCAACATGGGTTTATGAAAGGGAAATGATGTTTAACAAACATGGATGTAGCTAGCAGTGTAGATAAGGGGGAACTGGTGGATGTGGTACATTTAGATTTTCAGAAATTTTGATTAGGTCCTACACAAGAAGTTAGTAAACAAAATTTTTAGAGCACTTGGGATTGGGGGGAATATACTGGCATGAATTAAGAACTGATAAACACACACAAAACAATAGGAATACATGGGTCATTTTCAGGTTGGCAGGCTGTGACTAGTTGGGTCCCACAATGATCAGTGCTTGGGCCCCAGCTATTCACAATGTATGTCAATGATTTGGATGTGGGGATTAAATGTAATGTTTCCAGATGAGGCAAAACTAGTGCGAGTTATGAAGAGGATGCAAAGACGCTTCAAGGGGATTTGGAGAGGCTAAGCGAATGTGAAAAGATTTGGCAGGTGGAATACAGTGTGGAGAAATGAGGTTGTCCGCTTTGGTTGGAAAAACAGAGTATTTCTTAAATGGTGAGAGGCTGGGAAATGTTGAACATCAAAGGATGACCTTGTTCATGAGTCACTGAAAGCTAACATGCAGGTACAGCAAGCAATTAAGACAATAAATGGTATGTTGGCCTTTATTACAAGAGGATTTGAGCATAGGAGTAAAGATGTCTTACTGTAGTTATATAGGGCCTTGGTGAGACTGCACCTGGAGTATTGTGTGCAGTTTTGGTCCCCTTACCTAAGGAAAGATATACTTGCCATAGAGAGAATTCTACAAAAGGTCACCAGACTTATCCCTGGGATGGCAGGATTGTCCAATGAGGGATGATTAAATAGACTGGGCCTTTATCCTCTGGAGTTTAGAAGAATGAGAGGTGATCGCATTCAAACATACAAAATTCTTACAGGGCCCCACTGGGTAGATGCAGGAACAATGTTTCCCCTGGCTGGGGTGTCCACAACCAGGGGACACAGTCTCAGAGTAAGGGCTAGGCCATTTGGGACCGATGAGGAGGAATTTCTTCATTCGAGAGGGCGGTGAATCTTTTGGAATTCTCTTTCTAAGAGGGCTGTGGAGGCTCAGTCATTGAGTATATTCATTAAGTATATTGACTGAATGGTGGAGTGGGCTCAAAGGACTGAATGGCCTACTTTTGCTCCTATTTCTTATGTTCTTGTGTAACAGATGTTAAGATAAATGGGTTCATTATTCACCTCCCTTTCCATACCTAATGGCACTGTGGGAGTAGCTTCACCATATGGACTTCAATGGAGAACCACTTTCTTAAGGGAAAATAGGGGTGCTCAATGGATGCTGGCTTTGCTAGTGATGCCCACACTGTGTAAATTAATAAATCTACACAACGTGCTGTACCATGTAACTTAGTGTTATCAGCAAACTTGGATATACTTAAAGAAGCAAGTTGTATTTGGTGAAAACTGAGGCCCCAGTACACATCCCTGGGGAGGATCATCTGTCATTGTCCCAGTGCCATTGAGAGCTCAGTTTGTGGTTCAATGAGTCATTGCACGACAGATTGGCAATATTGAGCTGAACAGACTTGAAGGTTCCTGATTTCATCGGTCCTGGATCTGTGTCATGTGGCAAGAAGGATTCTGCCATTGGATTCTGGGTCCTGGATTCAAGAGTGTGTTCTTGGCGGTTATCAGTGGGCCCTGCTTGGGGCGAGATGCTGGCAGTCTGCCTTGGCCATATAGTAGTTGGAGTCAGCAGTACAAGATGTTAGAATTGGAAAAGTGGGGAGGTTTGTTTTTAAAATGAATATTTCCAGCCAAAGTTGGAATAATTTTGTTCGGATCACCTTTTTTGTACGTATCTTTCTCAGCTCAAAATGTTTTTTAAACACCTTGAAGGATTATCAAGTAACAAGCCTCTTTCTTTGGAAGTGGGGATGGGGTGGGGGTGGAATCCATCAAGTTAAAAGTCAGCTGTAAGTGGATATATTGTACTTGGTGTTAGTTACAATAATTGACTAGGCTATTTGGTGTAAGAGGCAAGTATTTTTTCTTCACTGCTCACTTTTGCTTTTCTAGTTTTTTTTTATATTATAAAGAAATTACAAAGAAAAATGACCAAGTAAAACTGTTGTGCACTTGCCTGTTACTAATTGTGTTCTTGCATGCTTCCGCCTCTGATCAATTTTCACCTTCCTTTTCAGTTATTTTGCTGATAATCTCTGTAATAATTGTTCGTCACAAAAAGAAAGTCAGACCAATAGACTCCGTGCGATCCCCATTACTGAGTAAAGAGCAGTTCCCTGGGCAGGAGCCTCACCCATCTTACGGAATCTCCTGGGATAGAGAACCGGTGTATGCAGGATGGTAACTGTGGCCCCACGATTCTTTCAGCACCAGGGCTAGGCTCACGATTGGTACACGATGCACAATTTCTTTCTAAAAAAAAAAATGAAGAAATGATGCTCATCCAAATGTGTATCTTCTGAACTGGGAGTTGGAGTCTTGTGGAACCACACAATCCTCTGATTCATTACAAATCTTTGATGCATTCTGGATCACGAGCAATTTCTTAAATGGTGTCTTTTGTTGCCCATTGTCACCTGTCTCGTTTCCTTTAGAAGAGAGGGACAATTGAGTCGTTTGTCTGACATGGTCTATAATGTTCACTGGTGATGAGGTACTTTCAATGTGATCAGTCGACCGGACTGGTTTGTTGCATCCTTCTTTGTGACGATGCCATCTAGAAGACCAGATGAAACCCGGTGGCGTTCCATGGAGTTGAACAGCTGTTACCAGTTGTCTTGCAAATAGAATTTCTGGCTGGAGGTTAATGGCTCATCCTTGTGCCACCAGGGCATCTCAAAGTCACCTCATCAACTTTTTGTTTGCTGAAGAAATTGCACCCAGAACTGTACATAATTCACTTGTTTTGAGAGCCTAGAAAGTTATGAGACACAAAATTTAAGATGAACAGGGTTAACAATTGCATTTTGCACTAATGTCTTTTATCTTAACAAAAAAACATTGGGGTTTTTTTTTTGGTACTAGAATTTTTCTGTTTTGAGTAAAAATTTACTGACAAACTACTGGATGCACCTTAACTACATTTTTCCAGGCAGTATCTATTCAAAAATACTTTGTTTTTATTTTGGAAGTTATGATGGGGTGCTACTTATCTAACTTTGTCTGGTACAGTGTTCTTCCAGGAAGTAACTGAATGAAGCATAGAACTGTGCTCCCATGTTATTAATGGATCGTTGGTACAAAGTGAACATGTGCAGATTTCACTAAATTTTCTTTTTGGAACCATCACTGTCCAAATTGTAACTTTTTTTCCCCCCCTGGTAAGCTGGATTTTAAATTTGCTCTTCTGAACCTTTTTATATAAAATGTTGTTTATGGAATGTTTAAATGTAAATTAGTTTGCAGTAAAACTCTGGCCGATTGTATATTTAAAGCGTGCTGTAAAGCGATATAATAGCCTGTATAGATGAGTGGGGAAAGGATTGTCTTCCTTGCCCCATGTCCATTTTTCCTTTTGGAAGTTGAAAGTTTTTCAAATGTGGAAGTGCCAAGTCAACTGCAAATGTGCTGTTCGCTCTTCATTGTTGGCTGCAATTAGATCTGTGAAGGACCCAGTTTACCTTCGTAGATTCCCACTTATTTATTTTGTGGATTTTTCAGGTTGAAGTGTAAACTGGAGTGAGTTGGTCAGTGGGGCTGGGTGTCTGATAGTGTCGCTCTCAAAAAGTGGGAAGTTATTACAGATGCACTATCAGAACTGCACGCTTCAATAAATCAAATTTTGTTTTCTATAGTAACTTGCAGGCATTGAATGGATTTCGCTGGCTAAAATTAATTGAGCAAAATTTCTTCCCCGTTTTTAAAAAAAAAATCTTCTCTCTTCCCTCTCCTCACCTTCCAAACCCTGCTGCACCCAAACACCCACACCAGTCTCTTCAAACCTCACATCATTAAGCAATTTCTTATTCCTGTTTTTTGTCCATGTAAGTCACTGAACTCATGTGACTCACTGTACTATTGATCTGAGATCTTACAAAATTATATTTTTATATAGTTGGGAATCCATACATTTTGGGAGGCAAAATATGGCTTTGATATCACTTAACCTGAAAAACTGAAATGGATACTATATTAATATCAGTACAGGTAATTGTGTTTTTGGGATGTTTGCATGTTTAACTGAATTCACAGCTGAATTTTTGATACCTCCAGTGACATCAGTGCTGACTGTTTAAGTAGATTTTTTTAAAAATTGGGATTGAGAAGAGGAAGTGATGGTTCTCTAACTCTGATTTTTAAATTTGGTGCAGACTCTAATGTTGACTCTTTCCACTAAGGTGTGCCTTGAATCCTGTAGTGAAATGCTTAATATTTTGAATTGTAATTTTTTAAGAAAAATAAATGCTGTGTATGTGAAATGACCAAACTGAAAGGACTCAGACTTCTTTCTTTCACAGGACTGTTCAGAGATGTTTTGGTGTTTGGTTTTGTGGTGTATGGTTTGTGTTGGCATGATTGGTTTGAGAAGTAAGCAGGCCCCTCAATGGAGTATGGCTAATAGACATTATGGGCTGAATTTTACTTTGGGACCCCAATGTTGGTTCCAAATTGGGGCCTTGAGCTCACACTTGCCAGCACTGAGACTAGCTTAGCAATCCAACAGAGGGCGCTGGTGAGAAGTGACTGAAGCGTTCTGGAAGAAGTCGCCGCAGACACCGCTACTCAGGAGGGAATTGAGGAGGACCCACTGTCAAAGAATGGAATAGCCCCAAACATTACATTGCTGTTGTGTTTCCATCCCTCCCTCCCTCCTCAAACCTAAAAAAAGAGAGAGGAAGAGGCAGTGCCTTCAGGAGTGCACCAGACCTGCGAGAGACACTCTTCTGAAAGTGGATTTTAAAGAAAAAGCAGCTGAATGGTGAGTAAATCCTGGGAGCAGATTTGGAGGGAGGAGCAACGGAGCGGTGAGTATAAATCTAGCTTACTTCGGGGATTCACGGCTTTGTCTCCAGGGAGCAGACTCGGAGGGAGGAGCACCGGAGTGGTGACCTCAGGATACAGAGTAACTGAAGCCAAAACTGAAAAAAGTGACATCACAGGAAAGCTGTATCCTGATTGGTTGGTAGGAAATCTGCACCAAATTTGAAAAAAACACTGCAGAACTAATTAATAAATTAATTAGCTAAATTGAGATGGCTGGGCAGATGATGTTCTGTAGCTGTATGATGTGGGAGCTGGCAAATCCCATTGTGAGCCACAGTGACCACATCTGCAGCAAGTGTTGGTTCCTGGAGGAACTTCGGCTCAGAATTGATGAGCTGGAGTCTGAGCTCCGGATGCTGCGGCACATCCGGGAGGGGGAGAGTTACCTGGACGCTTTGTTTCAGGAGGCGGTCACACCCGGTAGATTAAGTACCTCAAATTCGGTCAGTGGTCAGGGTTAGCAGGGTGTGACTGCAAGTGAGGCAGGTAGAGGGATCCTGTGTTCAGGAACAGAGGAGCCTCAGCTCTTGACCTTGTCCAACAGGTACGAGGTACTTGCTCCCTGTGTGGATGAGGAAGAGGGCTGTAGGGAGGATAAGCCAGCTGACCACAGCACCATGGTACAGGAGACCATTCAAGAGGGGGCAGCAAAAAGACAAGTGGTAGTTGTAGGGGATTCTATAGGGGAATTAATAGCATCCTTTGTAAACAGGATCAAGTGTCCCACATGGTATGTTGCCTGCCTGGTGCCAGGGTGAGGGACATCTCCGACTGGCTTGAAAGGATATTGGAGATGGAGGGGGAGGATCCAGTTGTTGTGGTCCACGTCAGGACAAATAACATAGGTAAGACTAGGAAGGAGGATCTGTTTGGGGATTATCAGGAACTAGGAACTAAATTAAAGAACAAGTCCTCAAGGGTTATAATCTCTGGATTACTACCTGAGCCATGTGTAAATTGGCATAGGGACGTGCGAACAAGGGAAGTAAACACGTGGCTAAAGGAGTGGTGCGGGAAAGAGGGTTCCATTTCATGGGGCACTGGCATCAGTATTGGAACAGGAGGGATCTGTACCATTGGGACGGTCTCTACATGAACCGATCTGGGACTAGCGAAAAGGGTAAATAGGGTGGTCAACAGGACTTTAAACTAGAAAGTTGGGGGGGGGGGAAGGAAAGGGTAAAACTCCAAGAAGTATGACTAATGGGAAATAAAGCAGCAGGTTAGCATGTTTGGGAGGGGGGAGGGTGGATTCAACTTCATGGAAAATTATGAAAAAACTGATAAGAAAGGAGAGCCCAGGAGAGGCTATTAAAGTCTCCAGAACACACAATAGGACAGAGTGTTTGGAAAGGGCTAGGAATCTAACTTCAAGCACATCAGACAAAGAGACGACAATGAGAAAGGGGAAGGGAAAAAGGGATGGGAAATCCAGGACTGAAGGTGTTGTATCTGAATGCACGCAGTATACGAAATAAGGTAAATGAGGTTGTGGCGCAGATTGAAATTGGCAGGTGTGATGTGGTGGGCATCACGGAAACATGGCTGCAAGGGGATCAGGACTGGAAGCTAAATATCCAAGATATACATCCTATCGAAAAGATAGGCAGGTTGGCAGAGGGGTGGCGTTGCTTTGTAAGTAAGAAATTAAATTAAATCGATAGCAAGAAATGATGTAGGGTCAGATGATGTAGAACCTGTGTGGGTAGAGTTGAGGAACGGCAAAGGTAAAAAAACCATAATGGGAGTTATGTACAGGCCTCTGAACAGTAGTCAGGATGTGGGGCACAAGATACACCAGGAGATAGAAAAGGCGTGTAAGAAAGGCAAGCTTACCATGATCATGAGGGATTTTCAATATGCAGGTAGACTGGGAAAATCAGGTTGGTAGTGGATCCCAAGAAAAGGAATTTGTGGAATGTCTATGAGATGGCTTTTTGGAGCAGCTTGTGGTGGAGCCCACTAGGGAACAGGCAATTCTAGATTTACTGATGTGTAATGAGGCAGGTTTGATAAGGGAGCTTAAGGTGAAGGAACCCTTAGGAGGAAGTGACCATAATATGATAGAATTTACCTTGCAATTTGAGAGGAAAAAGCTGGAATCAGATGTAACGGTATTAAAGTTGAATAAAGGCAACTACAGAGGCATGAGGGAGGAGCTGGCCAGAATTGACTGGGAGATGAGCCTAGCAGGAAAGACAGTGGAACAGCAATGGTAGGAGTTTCGGGGAGTAATTTGGGAGAGATAGCAAAAATTCATCCCTAGGAAGAAGCAGCATACTAAAGGGAGCACGAGGCAACCGTGGCTGACAAGGGAAGTCAGGTACAGCATAAAAGCTAAAGAGAAAGCATACAATGTGGCAAAGAGCAGTGGGAAACCAGGGGATTGGGAAGCCTACAAAGACCAACAGAGGACAACTAAAAAAGAAATAAGGAGGGAGAAGATTAAATATGAGGGTAAACTAGCCAGTAATATAAAAGAAGATTTCAGGAGTTTTTTTTAGATATATAAAGGGTAAGAGAGAAGCAAAAATGGACATTGGGCTGTTGGAAAATGATGCTGGAGAAGTAGTAGTGGGGAACAAAGAAATGGCGGAGGAACTGAATCGGTACTTTGCGTCAGTCTTCACAGTGGAAGACACGAATGACATCCCCAAAGTTCAAGAGAGTCGGGGGGCAGAGGTGAATATGGTGGCCATTACCAAGGAGAAGGTGCTAGGAAAACTGAAAGGTCTGAAGGTGGATAAATCACCTGGACCAGATGGATTACACCCCAGAGTTCTGAAGGAGATAGCTGAAGAGGTAGTGGAGGCGTTAGTGGTGATCTTTCAGGAATCACTGGAGTCAGGGAGGGTCCCAGAGGACTGGAAAATCGCTAATGTGACCCCCCTGTTTAAGAAGGGAGTAAGGCAAAAGACGGGAAATTACAGGCCGATTAGCCTGACCTCGGTCGTTGGTAAGATTTTAGAGTCCATTATTAAGGATGAGATTTCAGAATACTTGGAAGTGTATGGTAAAATAGGGCAAAGTCAGCATGGTTTCATGAAGGGGAGGTCATGCCTGACAAATCTGTTAGAGTTCTTTGAGAAACTAACAAGTAGATAAGACAAAGGAGAGCCAATGGATGTTATCTACTTGGACTTCGAGAAGGCCTTTGACAAGGTGCCGCACAGGAAGCTGCTCAGTAAGATAAGAGCCCATGGTGTTAGAGGCAAGGTACTAGCATGGATAGAAGATTGGCTGTCTGGCAGGAGGCAGAGAGTGGGGATAAGGGGGTCCTTCTCAGGATGGCGGCCGGTGACAAGTGGAGTTCTGCAGGGGTCAGTGTTGGGACCACAACTTTTCACTTTATACATTAATGATCTAGATGAAGGAACTGAGGGCATTCTGGCTAAGTTTGCAGATGATACAAAGATAGGTGGAGGGACAGGTAGTATTGAGGAGGCGGGGAGGCTGCAGAAGGATTTGGACAGGTTAGGAGAATGGGAAAAGAAGTGGCAGATGGAATACAACGTGGGGAAGTGTGGGGTCATGCACTTTGGTAGGAAGAATAGAGGCATAGACTATTTTCTAAATGGGGAGAGAATTCGGAAATCTGGAGTGCAAAGGGACTTGGGAGTTCTAGTCCAGGATTCACTTAAGGTTAACTTGCAGGTTGAGTCGGTAGTTAGGAAGGCAAATGCAAAGTTGGCATTTAATTCAAGAGGACTAGAATATAAAAGCAGGAATGTGCTGCTGAAGCTTTATAACGTTCTGGTCAGACCACATTTAGAATATTGTGAGCAATTTTGGGCCCCGTATCTCAGGAAGGATGTGCTGGCCCTGGAGAGGGTCCAGAGGAGGTTCATGAGAACGATCCCAGGAATGAAAGGCTTAACATATGAGGGACGTTTGAGGACTCTGGGTCAATACTCGATGGAGTTTAGAAGGATGAGGGGGGATCTGATTGAAACTTACAGAATACTGAAAGGCCTGGATAGGGTGGATGTGGGGAAGATATTTCCATGAGTAGGAGAGACTAGGACCCGAGGGCACAGCCTCAGAGTAAAGGGAAGACCTTTTAGAACAGAGATGAGGAGAAACTTCTTCAGCCAGAGAGTGGTGAATCTATGGAATTCATTGCCACAGAAGGCTGTGGAGGCCAGGTCATTGGGTGTATTTAGGACCGAGATAGGTTCTTTGGTAAGGGGATCAAAGGTTCTGGGGAGAAGGCAGGAGAATAGGGTTGAGAAACTTATCAGTCATGATTGAATGGTGGAGCAAACTCCATGGGCGGAATGGCTTAATTTCTGCTCCTATGTCTTATGGTCTTTCTGGGAGTGTCCTTTTAATAGTTTGCCTACATGCTCACCTCACTGGCCTTGCAGGCTTAGTGGCTCTCAAGCCTTGGCACCCCCAACAGGTCAGGCAGGCGCTGTTGAAGCAGGTTAGGGACAGTGAAGATGCTGGAGGCACAGATCTAAGATAAAAGTTATGAGGGGCAAAACCTTGCCCCCTTTTGAGAGGGTGGGGGAAATGCCTCCAGGTGAATAATTTGGGCTGCAAGAGTGGCCACTCTTGCCTGACTCCCTCTTTGGAGGATGAAGCCTTTGGCTCCAATGCCCTCTCCACCCCCAAACTTGCCTCGTGGTTGCCTTACTGGAAGCGGCAGCCTCTGCATGTGGCTGAAGTCACTCAAAAGGTAACAAAATGCTTTCAAAATCACCCTTAATTGGGGCCTTAAACATCTTAGCCGGCTGCTAGCTTCTGTGGAGCACACAGCCAATCCTACTCGCACTGGGAAAGATCCCTGGGAATGTTTCAGAGAGCCATCCCAACCTGGCTCCCCCTATTTTCCTACTGTTAGGGGGAGTACGGTAAGAATTTGTTGAGAAGGAATTACTTAGAATCTCCAGGGAGACCGTGCCATCAAGTACATTAACAGCTAAGGGTTACCAGATGAACTTTGCACACCCTTAGGGCCTGCAATCACCAGAAAGACCCTGGGAACCAGTCTGGAGATGGAGGATGAAAACAATATAGATTAAGTGTGCTCTTCAACAGATAAGGAAAGGACAGATGGTCCCAGCTCAGATAGGGGGAGAAGCTCTGCCTGGGTGAAGGGGGATGTATGTACTGAACAATGTTCTTGTACATGATCAGTGATGTATAAATAAGCTGTTAACTTGTAATTTGGTAGAGTGCTACCTCAAGCTGCTTTGAGGTGGTTCTCTCCTTGCAATTGCTCGAATAAACGATCGTAATCTGTACCTGAGTCTCCTGTGGTTCGTTTGTCAAAGATACCAAACACTACCTTACCTGCCTCAAAGCCCACCACCATAAACTGGGAAAATTCAGCCCTGTGATTTTGATCCCTGTTTCAGCTTCCCTTGCCTAATTTCCTCCTCTTTAATTACCCTCCTGTTCTCCCAAAACACCACTCCATATTTACAATTTCATCTGCAGTTTTAAAATTCTAAGCTAGTTAAGATACCTAATTACAAGGAACTGCCTGCGAATGACAGGCAATTGTTCATCAACAGAGGGGTTAACTGAATAAGTGTTAATTACTTTAGCAGGAAGCTGTTGTGGCTTGTGTGTGAGACATAAGCTCTTTTATAAGTAGATAGAGGTTGCTTTCCCACTCTGTGCAGTAGCACTGACTGCTTCGTGAATTGAGTGCAAACTTGGGAATTTGGTGCAAGTGGGAATTTGGCATGGAGGGAGGAAGAAGAGCTGCTGCTTTTTATTTTTGAGGGTTCTTTTGTTTCCAGTCCAGGAGACTGCAATTTGTTATTAACTTCACTAACCAGTTACTAATTTAGTAAAGTAATCAAATAAATAAGGTTAGACAGGCATGACAAGGCAGGTGGTGTGTCAAGGATGCAACATTTGGGAGTTTGTGGAATGCATTGCAGAGCTGGATGACTATCTGTGACAAGTGCCTGCAATTTTGGAACTTGGGGTCAAAGTTGTCAGTTCTTCAGCATTGCAGGCCATCAGGGAGATAAATAGTTTTTGCAATGAGGCAGGGTTAATTAGTAATCACAATATAAAAGGTCTGCTGAGAAAAGTCATTATAAAACTGAATTCCATATTAAGCATGAAATTGACATATCCGATCCCAAGCAAGAACTTTAAAACAAAACCAATGATATAGGTATGAGGGGAGAGCCTGCTAACGGAAATAGAATGTATGGTGGTAAATAAGCAGAGAGAAACATTTAAAGAAACAATTCAACAAAAGTAAGAACTTGCTACCCGGGCTGAGATGAGAGGAGGTAACTGGTATACTAGAAGAGCTTTCAAGTTGAGAGGAAGGTGGTGTTGGAAAGGCTATCTTTACTTAAAAAACATAAAGTACCAGGACTGGATGAGATGCTTTCAAGGTACTGAGGGAAGTGAGAGTGGAAATTGCAGAGGCACTAGTGATAATCATCCAGTCTTCCTTGGACACAGGAGGTGCTAGAAGACTGGAGAACTACAAATGTTAAAACCTTGTTCAAAAAGGGATCCAAGGGTAAAGCTGGCAAACTACAGTTTGACCTCAGTGGCAGGGAAACTTCTGGAAACTACAGTATGGGATAAAATCAATAATCACTTAGACAAGTGCAGGATAATTAATGAAAATGAGCGTAGATTCATCAAGGGAAAATCATGCTTAACTAACTTGCTGTAGCTTTTTTTGAGGAGCTAATAGAAAAGGTTGATAAAGGAAATGCTGTTGATGTGATATATATGGTTTTTCAAAAGGCATTTGATTCAGTGCCACACAACAGACTTGTGAGCAAAATTCTAGGTCTTGGAACAAAATGGAAAGTAGGTACTTGGATAAGAAATTGGCTGAGTGACAGGAAACAGAGAGTAGTGATAGATAGCTGTTTCTCAGATTGGAGGAAGGTTTGTAGTGGAGTTCCTCGGCGGTCAGTGATGGAACCCTTGCTCTTCCTGATATACATTAATGATCCAGACTGTGGTGTGCAGGGCATGATTTCAAAATTTGAAGATGATATGAAGATTGGAAATGTTAACTGATGGGGATAATCTTGAACTTTAAAAGGACATAGACATGTCCATAGGTGGATTGAGCAGACAAGTGGCAGATGAAGTTCAATACAGAGAAGTGTGAGGTGATTCGTTTTGACAGGAAGAATATGGTGAGACAATATAAAATAAAGGGAGAGCCTCTAAAGGAGGTGCAGGAACTGAGGGACCTCAGTGTATACGTACATACATCATTGAAGATGGCAGGGCATGTTGAGAGAGCAGTTAATAAAACATATAGTATCAGGCTTTATTAGGGGTATTGAGTACAAGAATAAGGAGGTCATCTTGAACTTGTATAAGACACTAGTTAGGCCTCATCTGGAGTACTGTGTCCAATTCTGAGTACCATACTTGAAGAAGGATTTGAAGGCTTTGGAGAGACTACAGAAGAGATTACCAAGAATGATTCCTGGGATGAAGAACTGTAGCTATGTTGATAGATTGGAGAGGTTGGAACTGTTTTCCTTGGAGAAAAAAAGGCTGAGAGGAGACTTGATAGAGGTATTCAATATCCTGAGAGGTATGGACAGGGTAAATAGAAACTGTTCATGCTCAAGAAGACATCAAGAACTAGAGGGCACAGATTCAAAATAATGCATAAGGAGCAAATATGATGAGGAAAAATGTTTTCACCCTGAGGGTGGTTGGAGACTGGAATAAACCTTCTGAAAGGGTGGTAGAAGCAGGTTTGATCGAGGTATTAGAAAAGGAATTTGATTGATACCTGGAAAGAGAGAATGTGCAAGGTTGTGAGGATAAGGCAGGGGAGTGGGACTAGGTAGAATGCGCTTTGAGAGCCAGTGCAGACTCAATGGGCTGAATGGCTTCCTCCTGCACTATGAAGATACTGTGAAAATACTTTCCATTAAAGAAAAACTTGGCAAGAGGGATCCAACTGTCACTCACTAAGGAAGTTAAGAAAAGTATTGGGTTAAAAGAGGAGGCATATAATGTTGCAAAGAACAGTGGAAAGCCTGAGGATTTGGAGTGCTTTGGAAACCAGCAAAGAACCACTTCAGAGTCAACCCAATCTCTCCTCATACGACAATCCTGTCACCCCAGGAATCAGTCTGGTGAACCTTCACTTCACTCCCTCTATGGCAAGTATATCCTTGCTTAGGTAAGGAGACCAAAACAGCACATAATACTCCAGGTGTGGTCTCACCAAGACCCTTTACAGCTGCAGTAAGACATCTTTACTCAGTACTCAAGTCCTCTCACAATGAAGGCCAACATACCAATTACCACCTTAACTACTTGCTGCACGTGCGTGCTTGCTTTCAGTGATTGGTGTACAAGGACACCCAGGTCCCTTTTTAAATCAGCATTTCCCAATCTATCACTATTTAAATAATACTCTAATTCTGTTTTTCCTGCCAAAGTGGATAAATTCACACTTATCCACATTATACTGCATCTGCCACGTATTTGCCCACTTACTCAACCTGTCTAAATTGCTTTGAAGCCTCTTAACATCATATTCACCACTCACATTCTGACCAAGTTTTGTGTTATCAGCAAACTAGGAAATGTTGCATTTGGTTCCCTCATCCAAATAATTGATAAATATTGTGAATAGCTAACCAAGGAGCTAATAAGTGAGGAACATAAGGTCATTGATATCAGTGGAGAAAAAGCATTGGAGAATAAGTGACTAAAATCTGAAAAATTCCCAGGAACTGATGACCTACACCCTAAGGTGTAGACTTGGTGGTAGACTGGTCATGATTTTCAAAATTCCCTAGATTCTAGTCCCAGCAGATTAGAAGTTAGCAAATGTAACACCACTATTCAAGAAAGGAGGTAGAAAGCAGAGAACTACAGGACAGTTAGCCTGACATCAGTAGTTAGGAATATTCTGGAATCTATTATTAAGGAAGTATTAACAATACACTTAGAAAATCATAATATAATCAGACAAAAACATGGTTTTGCAAAAGGGAAATTGGTTGGCAAATTTATTAGAGTTTTTTAAGGCTGTAACTAGTAGGGTAGATAAAGGGAAACCAGTAGATGTAGTAAACTTGGATTTCCAAAGAGAGTCAATAAGGTGCCACATGAAAGGGATCCAGAGACCCCAGGGGGTCTGGGGAGGTGGGTTCAAATCCCACTATGGCAGCTGGTGGATTTTAAATTCAATTAATTCCTGGAATTGAAAGCTAGTCTTGGTAATAGTGATACTGAAACTATAATTGATGGTCATAAAAAGTTATCAGGTTCACTAATGCCCTTTGGGGAAGGAAATCTGCCATTCTTACCTGCTGGCTTACAGGTGACTCCAATATGGTTGACTCTTAACTTCTCTCTGAAATGGTCTAGCAAACCATTCAGTTCAAGGGAAATTAGGAATCGTGACAAATACTGGCCTTGTTCACAATGTCCCTATTCTAGGGAATTATGTTTTTAAAAACTTAATACACAAGATAAGGGTTCATGGAACTGGGGTTATAATTAGCATGGATGGAGGATTTTTTTTTCTTATGCATTCACGGGCTTCGCTGGCTGGGTCAGCATTTATTGCCCATCCCTAGCTGTCCTTGAGAAAGTGGTCGTGAGCTGCCTTCTTGAACTGCTGCAGTCCATGTGGTGTGGGTACACCCACAGTGCTCTTAGGGAAGGAGTTCCAGGATTTTGATCCAGTGACAGTGAAGGAACGGCAACATATTTCCAAGTCAGGATGATGTGTGACTTGGAGGGGAACTTCAAGGTGGTGGTCTCCCCATCTATCTGCTGTCCTTGTCCTTCTAGGTGGTAGTGGTTGTGGGTTTGGAAGATGCTGTCTAAGGAGCCCTGGTGAACTCCTGCAGTGCATCTTGTGGATGGTACACACTGCTGAAACTGTGCATCGGTGGTGGAGGGAGTGAATGTTTGTTGATGTGGTGCCAGTCAATTGGGCTGCTTTGTCCTGGACGAAAACAGGTTGTAGTGTTCCTACCTACTGATGCCCTACATTACACTGTGTTGTAATGTATTGTACAGGTGATGAGGTGTTTGAATTTAAAAAAAAAACACCACCTCAATTGAAATTTCGACTTTGACAGGATTAAGTACATTTCCTCCTCAAATTCAGTTTTCAGGCAGGCAGGCAGGTGGTAGAGGGTCTACCGCCGCCCCCCCCCACCACCCCCCCCCACCCAACCCCCCAAACACACACACCACACACACACACACACTCTTAAACCAGCTTATACTTCACCTCTTTTCTATTTTTACTTAGTTCTGTTGAAGAGTCATGCGGATTCGAAACGTTAACTGTGTTCCTCTCCGCAGATGCTGCCAGACCTGCTGAGTTTTTCCAGGTATTTTTATTTTTGTTTTGGATTTCCAGCATCCGCAGTTTTTTGCTTTTATCTTAGCTGGTAGAGGGTGTTGGGCAGATGTGCTGCCCAATATCCTAGTGGAGACCTGTCCTATTTTGGGGTCTGGGCCTGATCACCCAATTGCCTGGCAGACTGCCGAGCAGAAAATGAATGTCTGGGGTGAGTCGCACTCCCTCAGTGGTGCATGAAGTGGGACTTGGAACGCACAACTTTCTGACTTACAGTCAATGGGCTACCCACTCAGTCAAGTTAACCTTTCTTGCAAAGGCATAAGCATCTACATTTACCTCTGGCTGTTCAGTTCAAAATAATAAAATTAACAAGATTATTTATTGAAGATTTAAATTTCTTCAAAGTTTTAGTATTCGCTCATTTAGATTACAGCAGACTGTTTTCATTGTTACAAAGACTACAACTCCCAGCATACCTGTTATTGACTGTAAGGAGCTGGGACAATTTGTTCTAACTTCCTCTTCCTATATCACAGCTGGCCTCGACTTCTGGGATGCTGTACATTCAGGAGAGCTGAGGTGTTTGTTTTTGGAGCCGTTCCTGCTAATGAGACTCATCAAGATTTCGGTAAGCAGGTAATTAGTATTTTTTTTAATTGTCTCCCTCACTTGAATCCACATAACAGACATTTTCTTCCCTTTGCCCTTTGTGTTTCTTCCCATGAACATCACATTATGTGGCCTGTCTTATGGCAAATCTGAAGCCCTCTGAACTTGATACATGATTATATGTTTTAATCGGAATGACAGTAGGTTTTGCCAAGCGCCATATCGCGGATAATTTATTTAAGTTAAAACGTGTGAAAGGTAATGGAGACATCTTGCATAGTTAATCTGGAAAGAAAACAAATGGAGTCCGATTTAACGGAAAAGGGTTTGAATGGTCGTGACTTGGCAAATTTGAACTTATCCCTGCATCAGCTATTTTTATCTGGAAATGGGACCCTATTTGGGAACGTAGCTCGTGTCTTATTAATTAGATTGCATCTTCAGTGAATACAAAACATTTATTTATGCCTAATTTAGATTGTGCATTTTATCAAAATAAGATATTGTAATTCACCACATTCCCCCTCAACCCTGACCCTGCTTTCTGATCATGCTGACTGATTTTGCATACATTTTCATAGGTTGCTACGCACCTGTGTTCTGCAGGGAGCCAGCTGTAGGGTCACAGTGCAATCCTTGTTGAGATTAGCTAGCTCAGCACAGATCAGAGGTAGCAGGCATTTTTGAGCCTGTATGCCTGAGTAGCACTTTGGACATAGATTTTATACTTTAGGAGCACTTGGGGAAGTCACCTCTTTTAAATAGGAATATAGGAATAGTTTATATTTTATGTAGTTTATATAGGAATAGTTCATTCAGCCTCTTGAGTCTTTTTTACCATTCAGTTAGATCATGGCTGATCTATATCTTAATTCCATTTAGCCACTTCATAACATGTAATGTCCTTGCTGAGCTTTGAATTTTTCAACTGACTTCACCCCAGTGTTTTGGGGCCAGAGTACCATTTTTTCCCCATTATTCTTTAGGTGAAGAAGTGTTTCCTGACACCGTCTCTCAACAGCCTAGCTCCAGTTTTAAGGTTATTCATCCCCCCCACCACATTCTGCCTCTCCCATTCCAGGATTTTTTTTTCTTTATTTTTTCATGGGATGTGGGCATATTTCAGAGGGCAGTTAAGAGTCAACCACATTGCTATTGATCTGGAGTCACATGTAGGCCAGACCGGGTGAGGATGGCAGATTTCATTTCCTAAAAGACATTAGTGAATAGGATGGGTTGAGATAGTTGTCACAGTCACCATTACTGAGACTAGCTTTATATTCCAGATTTATTAATGGAATTTAAATTCCACCAGCTGCTGTGGTGGGATTTGAACCTGGAGGCCCAGACCTCTAGCCTAGGCCTCTGGATTCCTAGTCTTCCTTAAATAGGATAGTCAGAGAGAAACTATAACACCTTAATTGTAAAACATCTCAATTAGATCACTCCTTTAATCTTGTATGTTCAAGTGAATATAAGCAGTGTTTATGCACCCTGTCCTCATAATTTAACTCATTTAGCTCCAGTGTAATTCTAGTGATTCTGCACTGCTCCATCCAACAACCCCCCGACAACATCCGCCCCCCGCCCCCCGCTTCCCCCGCCTACCCCACCTCCCGACCCTCCAAGGCTAATATATGTTTCTGGAGAACTGAATATAGTAAACAGGGTCTAACCAGAGTTTTATATATTGGTAACATAACTTCCATCCCTTTTATATTCCAGCTCCCTTCAGATAAAGGTGAACATTCCATTAACACTTTAAATTGACTTTTGTGCCTGTCCTCTTCCTTTTAGTGGCTTAGATAGTCGTTTGGTGGTACAGAACTCAAGTATTGCTGAAAAAAAGAGACTTTTTTGCCAAAGATTTTTGTCTTGCGCTCATCAGGACAATTCGCAAGAAAATACCAATTGTAAAAGGAACAACAATTTATCCTGTATGAGAACAGAGCGCTGATTGGTTGGTAAGTAGACTATGATTAGTAGAGATGTTACTATGGAGAATGCACTGGTTGATGGTGACTTATAGTTAACTGCTAAGCATTTTAGCGATTTCTGCGCTTGGATCCCTAAATTTCTCTGTTCTTCCATAGTTCCTTGCATGTTGTCATTTAAAAAAATACTCTGATCTTTCTTCAGGTTCAAAATGGATGATTTCACACTTCCTTATGTTGAACCCCATTTGCTACAGTTTTTTGCATACGGATAGTCTATCAATTATGCAGTCAGTGGTGGCGGAACAGTGCCCAACCTTCGATTTATTGACAGTTTCCCAAAGGTTTTACAGGTTCAGACTGAAGACTTTCTCTAATCTGGTGACAGCTCCAGCGCAGTGCCCTCTACTGTGCATCTGTGGTATCTGTGAGCAGTGCTTGAAACAGCAAGCCTCTTCAATCAGATTGGAGAATCTCCACCCATTTGAACACTATATTGAAGGAAATATAAATTAGATTTAAATCATGTACAGAAAGAAGAATAAAGATTGGGGCAGATGGGATTAGGAAAGAGAGAGGGATAAGAGACAGAGTTAAAAATTATATTTTTAAATCTCCGACACCAATTAACTAATGAAGGAATGAGGTTCCATTCTTCTAAAATTAAATTTTCAGGACCAGGGAGGCTCGTCTTCTTTTTATTTATTCATGGGATGTGGGCTTCACTGGCTGGGCCAGCATTTATTGCCCGTCCCTAGCTGCCCTTGGCAATACGTATCAATTCTCATACCATTGAAAGTTTACGTATTCCGGAATACATCAGGCCGGTCCTTTTATGGAAAGTGGGGAACTGGCGGGCAACTATCCCAAGTTCATGACATTGATATCAATGCTGTAGCAACTGTATTGACAAAGATTGTTACAATGCACCTTGTGGAGGAGCGGGATACCTTTGAATTTGAATTATTACCAAAGCTGAACATCTGAGTTTACCCAGATGTTTGTTCTCGATGCGTAAACACCTTGAGCTTTCTTCCCCTGGAAAACATCGAGAGACTGAAACTTTACGTAGAGCTATCACATGGCCGATTCAGGCGGGCGGGACAGAATGTCCACCTGTCATAATTCCAAAATACTATAAGTTGGAGCGTCAGATAGTTGGAAGTTTGAGAGATGTGCAGGCTGTGTAAACCTAGCCTGGAAAGCTTCCAGTTAGGCGATCGGAGCTGGGGGTGAGAAATAGTTGGAGGACTCGCAGAGAATTGGTGCAGCATCAGAATATAAGACATGTTGTTGCTTAAGGGGGTAATGACAGCACTGGAGGAAGCAAGCAACCTGGCTGAGAAGGACATCACCAGAAGAGTACTGTCAGGCTGTCTGGTTTATTCCTGATCAATCACATTATAAACCATGTACAGGAACATCTCAAGGACTCCTGGTTTTCAAATCCCTACCTGGCCTCATCCCATTCTATCTCTGTAATCTCCCCTAGCCCTACAAATGCATCTGAAACACAGGCATCTATGTTCCTCCTGGTCTCTTATGCATCCCAAATTTTCATTGCTTCATCACCGTCTTAGGTCCTGAGCTTTGGAATTCCTTCCCTGAACCTTTTCGCCTCACTGTCTTCTGACCAAGTTTCTGGTCACCTGTCCTAATTGTTTGATAATGCTGCTGCGAAGTATCGCCAGACGTTTTACCACATCGAATGGTGCTATTTGAATAGAAGTTGGCGCGGTTGCAAACTCAACCACTTCCAGGTAAGACAAGCCATGCAGGTAACATCCTCCTTTTCTACAGGCTAAGGCTGTTGGTTTGTGGTTCGGTTTTAAATTGTGGATTTTTTGAGGACACTAGGTTTTGGCCCAATTATCATATATGCAGATGCATCGTCGGCCAGCATCTGTTTCTAACTGAAATTGAGCATGCGTTTTAGAATGTATTGAACTGTTGTATATCTTGCACCCCAAAACCCTCCCCTCCGGCCCATAGCAATTACCCCACTTTTGCACCCCACCAAAATTGAGGAATTTGAGGCTTCATTTTGCATTTTCTTCCAGTGGCGGGCCAGATCGGGTAATACGTAGAAAGTAATGCTCTTGTGTCATAATCCAGCAGTGTAGCTGATGGGAAGCGCCGCTCATCTCATTTTATCTCATATTTTGTGTGTGTCCCCACCTTGGTCATCCTTGTGACCTCTTAGTGACAGACTATTCATGAGCAGTTACTTTGGTGAGAAATCCCCAGTCCTGAAAAAGAGGCAAGTTTCCTGGAGTTTTGTCCTCGCCCTGCTGCATGCTTACCCTGCATGCTCAGTTTGCAGTGCCTCTCTCTCTCCCCCCCCCACACCCCACCCCCCATATTGTGCATTTTTCTGCTTGAAGTGTTGTCCATATCTGAATGCATGACCGAGCTGAAAGTTTGGGCTTTTTACTGAGCCAAACCACTGTGTCTTTCTGCTGCCAGCAAGACCAAGTGACAAAAAACTGGATCAACTTCAAAATATAACTTAATTCAAAATATCAAATTGCTTGATGGAATTCATCAACTGCCATACTGCAATTTTAAAGGGGATTGGATGCTGGAGCTGTGGAATACATTCACACTAACATTATTTTAGCACACATTCCACTGCTCTATGTAATGAAATGTTAATGACAACATTAACCTATCTTTCTCTTTCAGATGCTGATTGATCTGTTGTGTGTACCCTCTGTTTTCTGATTTTAGTAATCTTTGGTTCATTTGATGTCCTTGCTCCTAACATCAGCAAAATGCTGGAATAATGTGGGAATAAAAGCAGGGAATAATGGTGTTAAACTATATCAGTCGATTGCTACTGTGACACGGCCTCCAAGATGTCTGCCAGCACTCATTCAGTTCATCCCGGTGATTAAGATAGCCACGACTTTTTAAAAAAATTCATTTACAGGATTTGGGCGTCGCTGGCTGGTGCCAGCATTTGTTGTCTATTCCAGATTGCCCTTGAGAAGGTGGTGGTGAGTTGCCTTTTTGAACTGCTGCAGTCCATGGGTGTAAGTACACCCAATTAGGAAGGGAGTTCCAGGATTTTGACCCAGCAACAGTGAAGGAATGGTGATATATGTCCAAGTCAGAATGGTGAGTGGCTTGGAGGGGAATTTCCAGGTGGTGTTGTTCCCATGTGCCTGCTTCCCTTGTCCCTGTAGATGATAGAGGTCGTGGGTTTGGAAGATGTTGCCTAAGGAGCCTTGGTGAGTTCTGGCTGCTCCCCTTGCAAAATGTCCTTTTACCTGCTCCGTGATAACCTTTGCCTGGCACCAGGGAATCAACATAACATTCAGGAATCACATTTGCAATTACAGCAACACTTGCCTATGCTCTTAACTCTTGAACACCACCCCCCCCTCTATGACTACTGCATTTCTACCATTTTTTGCCCTGTGTGCAGTCACACCTCCAACAGTACATGCCAGGGATCTAATTCTTACTGCATTTCTCCAGGGAGCCATATCCTGCCCTGTATTCAAAACTAAAAACTGATTAGCAAGTGCCACTGACGTGAGGGATTCCTGCACCTCCTGCTGGGTGGTGACCCTCATCCCCTTTACCTTCTGTGGCAGTGGGATGAGTACCTACTGGAATGTACCTGATGCACTGCAGTGACTCCAGCTGCTCAAACTTGGAGTTTGAGCTTGAGCAACTGGCAGCACTTCCTGTATACAGATATCCAGGAAGTCTTGGAGTCTCCACCTCAAACAGGATGTGCTTGGAACAGGACCCTGCTGGCCTGCCATGGTAATCAATTCACTTACCTCTAAATCACCGAGATGCTGACCACTAAAATACTTGGCACCGAACACTGAAAATCTTAAGACATTGCCTAAGAATCTGAGCTACAAAAATAACTAAAAACATTGAAATTGAAATCCATCAACCTAAAACACAATGGAAATTACCATCCAGTGAATCAAAAGTACAAAAATGAACAATTTAATGCAATAAGTGAACACTTGCCAGCTACCAAACAACCTGCTCACCCCATGGCAATGACAACTTTGAAATTTTCTTTCCTGGTATCCAAGTTCAGCTCATCCTGACTTAACCACACTCAGGCTTGTTCTCTTGCTTTCGCTGACTTTTTGCAGCTTTTATCTGTTGGCCTTTCCCGCTGTTTCCCCTCAGGTTCTCTCTCCTCTCTTAGACTGAAGAATAGAAAGCAGGGCACCAGAAACTGTATTTCTTATCTAAAGTTTTGTATCCCTGCTAAAAGTAATCAACTTTGACAGCAGGAAAATGAGAAGTGTTTTTATATACAAAAATAGTAAACTATAGAAAATGCAAGGAGAACACGACCTCAAACTAAACAACTTTTTTCCCTTAATGGGATGTGGGCATTGCTGGCAAGGCCAGCATTTATTGCCCATCCCTAATTGCCTTAGAACAGAGTGGCTTGCAGAGGGCAGTTAAAAGTCCACCACATTGCTGTGGGGTCTGGAGTCACATGTAGGCCGGACCAGGTAACAATGACACATTTCCTCCCATAAGGACATTAGTGAACGAGATAGGTTTTTACATTTATGATAGTTGTCATGATCACCATTCACTAGCTTTATATTCCAGTTTTATTAATTGAATTTAAAATTCACCAGCTGCAATGGTTGGTTTTGAACCCATGTCCCCAGGGCATTAGCCTGGGTCTCTAGATTACTAGTCCAGTGACATTACCGCTCCACCACCATCTCTTCTATTCTATTTATATTAAGCCTCAACATAATAAAATGTCCCAAGGCACTTCACAGGAGTACTATGAAACTAAGTATGGCAAGGAGCTTGGTCAATGAGGTATGTTTTAAGGAGGAAAGCAACATAGAGAGCTGAGAGGTATGGAGAGCATATCCCAGAGGTTGTGGCCTAGGCAACTGAAGATGGTGCCACCAGTGATGGAGTGATTAAAATCAGGGAGACAGAAGAGGCCAGAATTAGATGAGTGCAGACATCTTGAAGAGTCATGGGGCTGAAGGAGATTACAAAGTTAGGGAAGGGCAAGGCCACGGAGGGCTTTGAAAACAAGTATGAGAATTTTAAAATCAAGACATTGCATTACTGGGAGTCAGTAGAGGCCAGCAAGCAAATGGGAGACAGGGGAACAGAACTTAGTGTGTTAAGACACGGGCATCAGACTTTTGGATGACCTCAAGTTTACTCAAGGCAGAATGGGGGAGACCAGCCAGTAGTGCGTTGGAACAGTCATATCTAGAGATAGCGAAACTGAGATAAAGAAGTTCAGGCTGATATCAGGATGTTTTTCCAATGGTGATCAATACATAGAATGCCAACATGTTGGAGAAAAACCTTAGAATCATGTAGTTTTTTTAAGTTTGAGAAAATAGGGAGAAAACAACGTAGCCTAAACATCCCCACAATCAGTGTAGACTTTCTAGCAGCGGCTCATTAGAAAGCCATCTGAATTAAAACAGCTAACTCTTTATTTGTTTCTTTCAGCACCCCACCCACGCAATCTAGCTCTTTGCACGCTATACAGTCACCCCACTGAGATCAGCTAACTGCATAGAGCAGGAATTGGATCAGACGCCTTGCATGCTAGCTCTACCAGCTGAACTAAACCTTCCTTTGATGGAAAGCCTTTAATTTACTAGGATGTGGCTCTTGTTTATAGCTTTAACCAAAGCTTTTTTAATTCTCCCAATTATTGCAATTCTACTGCAGAACTGGGATATGTTGCCTTCCACTTGATAAGTGTTCATTTGAGAGACTGGAGCTAGAAACAGGAAGTGAATGAATAACCTGGATTACACAAACTTGGTGCAGTAATATGTGAATCTGTATAAAAATCAAATTAGGTCATGATATTTTAGAAATTTGCATTTTAATACCCAAAGTGTGTTTGTTCCTGTTCTGGTAACCATTTTTAAAGATTCTAGCGATTTTTAGTGTGCTGAATTTTGTTTTTATTAATTTATGGGATGTGGCCATCGCGGGCCAGGCCAACATTTATTGCTCATCCCTAATTACCCCTAAGGTGGGGGTGAGCTGCCTTCTTGCAGTCCATGTGGTGTAGGTACACCCACCGTACTATTAGGGAGTTCCAAGATTTTGACCTAGCCACAGTGAAGGAATGGTGATATATGGTGAGTGGCTTGGAGGGAAACTTCCAGGTGGTGGTGTTCCCATGCATCTGCTGCCCTTGTCCTTGCAGATGGTCATAGGTTTGGAAGGTGCTGCCTAAGGAACCTTAGCCTTCTGCAGTACATCCTGTAGCTCGTACACACTGAGTAGATAGTACACACAGAGGGACTTGATTGTTCATAAGGAAACTTTTCTGCCACTATGTCATAAGCTGATCAAAACGATCACTGAACCAGGAACTGGGGAAACTGATGAGGATGCAATATGTATGGTTCTGTTTCACCTACTAGCTGGAGACTGACCAGCTTTATTGGGAGAAATGTGTGACTGAGGAGCTGAAATGGAAGTTTTCCTCCTTCCCCCACCCATCTCCACCACATGATAACAATTCCACCATATTGAGGTAGATCCTTAATCCATCTATCACACTTATCCCTACTATTACCCTGAAGCATTTCTAATAACCCTCAATACCATTTCTTGACAAAATCCATTAAGGTATTTTGTCCTCCGACCATGCCTGTAATTTGTTAAGAAAGAAAGAATTTAAGGGCACCCAAAAGTAATCAAGTGGCTGTCAAGTAGCTTAGAGGTATAGTAAACTCTACTCTAGCTGAATAGCAAAACACATTTTGGTGGATTCAACCCTCTTTGCACCTTTGTTTTCTCTGACATCCTTGAAGAATGCTTTACTGTTCTGCTTTGCTCTCTACTCTTTCCTCACCTTTCTTTGCAAGCAACGTATCTTACTTTTCAGCCTCTCTCATTTAATTCCTGAACATGACTTTTTTAATGCTTTCTCTTTTGCCTTAATTATATTCACAACTATCTTACATATCTACCTCTGACATAGGGACAGAATAAATTTGTTTTACATCTTAAAATTCTTTTGAAACTATTCCACTTGCCTTCCAGTATTTTCCCATGCACCCTTAAAACAAGCTCATTTAAAATGTGGCATTTTAGTTGGCTTCCTTTTTTATTTTTGACCCTTATCCTGAATATTCCTTTGCTCATTTGTTAGGGCTGAAATTAAATCCAATATTGTATTAATTCTTGGGGGATCCTTGGGTGCACTAAGTAAACTGTAAAATGAACAAGGAAACCAATCAGAATTCTGCTCTACTCTGAATAAGCAGTTTGGCTTGATAGACAAACCATTGCACAGAAAAATGTGTGGCCCTGGAGGACTGGCAGATAGCTAATGTAATTCCTATATTTTAGGAGGACTTGGGGGGACAGAACATGTAAAGGAAATTATTATGCCAGCGGTATGAAAAATAATGGAATTCTTACTAAAGGTGCAAATAGAAAAACATCTAGAAATAAGAAATATAATGATGAATAGTCAGTATGGATTTCATAAGGGGAAATTTTTTCTTGACCAACAACGTTAAATTTTTTGAAGGGGTAAAAGTAAATAATAAGTGCAGTAAGTCTAAACTACCTGGACTTTCAAAAGACCTTTGATAAGGTGCCCCTTCATCGACTAATGAATAAGGTCAGAGAATGGTGGAGTTGGGGACAAGTGGCAGGGGTTGCCAACTGGCTTCAAGACAGAAAGCAGAGAATAGGAATAAAGGGTAGTCAGCAAAGGACCATCATTTGCCTGTGACCTCAAAGCTGGCCAGAAAGTTTTAGTGGGGTTTAGAGCACAGATTTTCTCTATTCCAACGTCCACTTGGATCAAATGTCCACTGCATATGGAAGATTTGTGGCATCCGAGTCAGGCTGGTCAACCAATCCCATTGAAAGATTAAAAGTAGGAAATAAAAAGTAGGGAATATAAAAATGTTTAAATCATTAAGGGAGAAATGACGTGTCAAAACAAACTATAAAAATTAACTTATCTGCAACATACATTTTCCACATTTTTTAGGGCTAGAGGTTGTTCAGCAGTAATTATGATTTAGTACACCATTAAAAACTCACTCATTCCTAACTGAACAAAGCTTAACTTTTCCATCGGACTTTACAGTGAGAATAGCGGGTAGTTTAATTTCACTCTCAATCAGTGGTTTTATAATAATGTCGTCTGTGAAGACTGGACAGTGCACCCAGTGGAGGAGCAGGATATCTCTGGTAGCAACTGTGTTTTCGCATTTAACTGCGAATGTGCAGACCCCAGAAGTTGCTGTCACTACCAATAATAACATTGATTGCCAACTGCGTCTCTGTTATTGTTACCACAAATTCTGGGCTTCTTGGAATAACTTTTGGTTATTCTTTGCAGCAGTTAGTAGAATGAATAAATTTGAAAAAAAGACTAGGTCTTTTCATCCAAAAATTTGAAAAGCACTTCTTACAATCCAGCAGCAATCTTATCATCACCAATGATCAGATGGTTTTAGATCTATTAACAGCAAATTTTCTCCCTTGTTTTGAAGATAGAGGATGCTTAATAGGTCATATTTAACCCTATATCTGGAACAAAGGTCAGTGCATAAATAAGTAGGATCAGATGCATTATTAAGTTGAAAGAAGCAATAAGTTGAGTGAAGTTAAACTTGGAGTATAACACTTCACAACTTTTTTTCCCTTTGCGGGGAGGACTTAAAAATATGATCTTTTAACTTGTCTAGAAAAAAAAACTTTCACAAAGGGGGCAGTGTACTTCTTAACTGGAGTAAAGGACATAACTCCCCAATAAGCTCTAGGGCTTAATACCTATCCTGACTTGAAGTCTTGGCGTGTGCAAACATAGCTCAGTTTGAAAATGCCAATATGCCCACATATATGTATAGTATAAACTTATCCCTCAAATTATTGTCGTTCAAGTGTATTGAGTTAGACTTGCCCCAGTATTTACGTAACAATCTACAGTAATGATGTAATTACATGACATTCCCTCATAAACCTGACCGACTTTGCTACCATCCTATGTATTGCTGAAAATAAGAGATATTTTGTTGCAGCCTTTCGTCTTGCATTCATCAGGCCAATTTGCAAGAAAACACCAATGTCAGGGGATTCAACATATGCTGTATGAGAAAAGAGTGCTGACTGGTTGGCAAGTGGACTCTGATTGGTAGGGGAGTTGCCGTGGAGAATGCACCAGTTGATTGTGACTGACAGCTAACTACCAAGCATTGTTCAAAATTTAAACCAGGCAGCTTGACTCTGATTGGTCAAGACATTACCCAGGGGAATGAACCAGCAGATGGATGTCACTTATTTTGTTTAACTGAAACAGGTGCAATGCATGTGTTTTTTCTGTCTGCAAAAAACAGGGCCCTGTGTATTACTATATGTAACTTCCAGGGTCCTGTTCTTTGCAGATAGAAAGAATATGTACACACTGTGTGCCTGTTTCCCCTAAACTAAATAAGTGACATTCATTCGCTGGTTCAATCCCCAGGGCAATGTCTTGACCAGAGTCAATTTGCCTGGTTGAAATTTCAAACATTGCTTGGCAGCTAGCTGTTAGTCATGATCAACTGGTGCTTTCTCCATGGCAATACCTCTACCAATCAGAGCCCATTTGCCAACCTATCAGCACTCTCTTCTCATATAGTATAAATATGTTGTTTTCCCCAACATTGGTATTTCCTTTCGAATTGTCCTGATGAGTGCAAAATGAAAAGCTTCGACAAAAAATCTTTTTCAGCAGTACTCAAGTACTGTACTACCAAACGACTATCCCATGTAAAAACATAAGAAATAGGAGAAGACCACATGGGTCCTCAAGCCTGCTTCCCGTTCAATATGGTCATGACTGGATCTTCTACCTTTCCTGACTGCTTCCCATATCCCTATATTTCAGGGTTCAAAAATCTATCTACCCCAGCCTTGAGTATATGCAACAACAAAGCATCCACAACTCTCAATACTAGAGGATTCCAAAGGTTCACAATAGTGAATGAAGAAATTTCACCTCATTTCAGTCCTAAATGATCAACCACTTATCTTGAGACTGCGTCCCCATGTTCTCGATTCCTCAGCCTGTGGAAACTACCTCTATCAATCCTGTCAAGTCCCCTCAGAATCTTGTGTGTTTCAGAGATCACCTCTCATTCATCTAAACTCTAGAGCATGGGCCCAATTCACTCAGCTTCTGATCCCAGGAACTTATCTAATGAACCTTTGCTGTATCATTTCCAAGGCAAGTATATCCTTCATTAGATATGGAGACTAAAACTACACACAGTACTCCAGGTGTAGTTGTACCAAAGCCCTCATCCAATTGTATCAATACTTCTGTATTCTTGTACTCCAATCCCCTTTCGATAAAGGGCAATACGACATTTGACTTCCTATTTCCTAAATACTAATTTTCCATTCCTTGTATGCGTACAACTGTCTCTTTGACTATCAACTTTTTACACCTTTTAAAAAAGTTGTTTTCTATTCTTATTTCCAAATGTAAATAACCTGTCAATTCCCCACGTTATAATCCATCTGCTATCTTGTTGCCCATTTACCTCTCTATATCTCTTTGCAGTTTATGTCTTCCTTACAGCTTACATTTCCATCTTTGTATTGTTGGCATACTTGGGTACCTTACTCTCAGTCTCATTACTCTATCTTTTCATTGAAGTTATTACAGATATCAGAAGCCCCAGCACTGATTCTTGCAGCATTCAAGTTATATCCTGCCAGTGTGAAAATATTCCATTTATGCCTACCCCCTGCTTCCTAATATCTAATCTTCCACCCCTGCTAACATATCCCCAGTGAGATTTTTAATCCTGCCTCACTGCACATTAGGTTTTGTCCCTTGTTGGTTCCAGAATATTGTTCCAGGAAACTGCCATCAAAGTATTCTACGAACTCATCCTCCAGACCACTTTCAACAATTTGATTGGCCCAGTTTAAGTGAAAGTTAAAGTCTTTCTCATTATTAAATTGGTTTTAAATTGGGGCCTATAAACTACGTTCACCAGCATTTTCTGACCCTTGTTATTCCTAATCTTAGTCCATATTGATTCTACTTACCAATTTTCTTAATTAAGATCCTTTCTTAGAACTGTTCTATGTTATCCTTAATATCAGGGTTACACCTCCTCCTTTTCCATTCTGCCTATCTTTTCAAAACATTGTGTACCCTGGAATATTTTTCCCAACCTTGGTGACCTTGTAACCATGTCTCAGTAATAGTGATCAAATGTTTATCTCTATTCATGATGCCAGTTTGTCCATCTTGTTACAAATTCTTTGTGCATTCAGGTAAAGAACCTTTAAATTATTTTTTTAACCATTATTCTTTCATGGACCTAATTCTCTGATGCACTATTACCATTAAACTCTGTCCCTGTTCCATTCTGCTTCTCTTTACCCAAATTGCTAAACTGTTCTGTTGCCTCAAATTTTCTTTAAATTTCCCTTCCTCTGATCCCTCAGTTTAAAATTCTATCCATAGTCCTATTTCTATGATTTGTCATGACACTGATCCCAGCATGATCTAGAGTTCAGAAGAATGAGGGGAAATCTCATTGAAGCATGCTAAATTCTTAGAGCTCAACAGGATAAATGCAGGAATGATGTTTCACCTGGCTGGGAGGAGGGGGAGGGGGAGGGGGAGAGGGAGGGGAGAGGAGGGAGGGGAGAGGGGGGAGGGGGAGAGGGAGGGGAGAGGGGGGGGGAGAGGAGAGAGGGAGAGGAGAGAGGGAGAGGAGAGGAGGGAGGGGAGAGGAGGGAGGGGAGAGGAGAGAGGGGGGGAGAGGAGAGGGAGGGGGGAGAGGAGAGGGAGGGGGGAGAGGAGGGGAGAGGGAGGGGAGAGGAGGGAGAGGAGAGAGGGAGAGGAGGGAGGGGAGAGGAGGGAGGGGAGAGGAGGGAGGGGGGAGAGGAGGGGAGAGGGGGGAGGGAGGGGAGAGGGAGAGGGGGGAGGGAGGGGAGAGGAGGGAGAGGAGAGAGGGGAGAGAGGAGAGAGGGAGGGGAGAGGAGAGAGAGGGAGGGGAGAGGAGAGGGGGAGAGGGAGGGAAGAGGAGAGGGGGGAGAGGGAGGGAAGAGGAGAGGGGGAGAGGGAGGGAAGAGGAGAGGGGGGAGGGAGGGAAGAGGAGAGGGGGGAGGGAGGGAAGAGGAGAGGGGGGAGAGGGAGGGAAGAGGGGGGAGAGGAGAGAGGGAGGGGAGAGGAGGGAGGGGAGAGGAGAGAGGGGGGAGAGGAGAGGGAGGGGGAGAGGGAGGGGGGAGAGAGGAGGGAGGAGAGAGGAGGGAGAGGAGAGAGGGAGGGGAGAGGGAGGGAGAGGGAGGGAGAGGAGAGGGAGGGAAGAGGGGGAGGGAGGAAAGGGGGAGAGGAGAGGGAGGGAAGAGGGGGGAGAGGAGAGGGAGGGAAGAGGGGGGAGGGGCCAGGAGAGGGAGGGAGGGGGAGGAGAAGGAGGGGGAGAGGAGAGGGGTGAAGTGAGAGGGGGGAGAGGGAGGGGGGAGAGGGAAGGGAGAGGGGAGAGGAGGGGGAGAGGAGAGGGGTGATGTGAGAGGGGGGAGAGGGAGGGGGGAGAGGGAAGGGAGAGGAGGGGGAGGGAGGGGGAGAGGAGAGGGGTGATGTGAGAGGGGGGAGAGGGATGGGGAGAGGGAGAGGGAGACAAGGGGGAGGAGAGGGAGGGTGGGGGGGAGAGAGGGGGTCGGGGGAGAGACGAGTTGGGGGGGAAACCACCATCTCACAATAAGAGGTAGGCATGAAGAATTTTTCCATTCAGAGGGTGGTGAATTTTTGGAATTCTCTACCCCAGAGGGCTGTGGGGGCTCAGTCATTGATTATATTCAGCCAGTGATCAGGTATTAAAGATCTCAAGCAATTTGGGACAGTGCAGGAAAATGGCATTGTGGTAGATCAGCCATGAATAGCAGAGCAGGCTTGAAGAGCTGAATGGCCTACTCCTGCTTCTATTTCCTACGTTCTTCCCCACAATGTATGAATGCCAGTGCATCGAAACCCTTATTTCCCACACCACTTTCAGCCACAGATTTAATTCTCGAACTTGCTTGATGCTATAGCAATCTGCGCCTGACACGGGTTACAATCAGATCATTGCCTTTGAACTTCTGTGCTTTAATTTGTACTCTTAACTTCTCAAATTCTCAGTAAAACATCATTCCTAGTTCTACCTAGGTTGCTGGTTCCTCCGTGGACCATGACAATTGGATTTCTTGCCCTCCCACTCAGTTTGTTTCCAGCCATGAGGAGGTCTTCAACCCGAGCACTGGGAAGGCAACACAACTTTTTGTAACACGTGGTTGAGGCTGACTATTCTGTCTGCTATCAATACCATGTTGCCTCTCAGTTTCTCACTTGAGTGGCTTTCTGCACAATGGTATAAGTCAGCTTGCATTTCCACCCTGCAGACCTTGTTTTCATCCACACAGGCAGCAAGTACCTCATACCCATTGATCAAAAGGGCAGGTCTCCTCCATCACTACATAACATACAAAATAACAGTAGCAGGTGGCTATTTGGTCCCGTGAGCCTGCTCCATGATTAAGATTACAGTTGATCTGATCATAGCCTGAACTCCACTTTCCTGCCTACCTGCCCACTCTCCCCCCCATAAACCTTAGACTCCCTTGTAGATCAAAAATCTAACAGCATTGAATATATTCAATGACCCAGTTTCCACTGCTTGCTGGGGTAGAGAATTATAAAGATTAATGACCCTCAGCGGAAATTTCGTGTTCTCCATTAAATGGGAGACCGCATTTTGAAACTGTGCACCCAGTTCTAGAATTCCCCCATGAAAGGAAACATCATCTTCGGCCCCCAACCTGTCAAGCCCCCTCAGAATCTTATGTTTCTGTACGATCATCTCTCACTCTTCTGAATTTTGAAGAGCAGAGGCGTAACCTGGTCCTCCTTTCCTCATAAGGCAACTCCTGCATCCCATGATTCAATCTAGTGAACCTTCTTAAACCACCTCCTATGCAGGTATATCACTCCTTAAATAAGATCAAAACTGTATGCAGTATTCTCAGTGTGGTCTTACTAATGCCCTGTACAATTGTAACAAAGCATCCCTACTTTTATACTCCCTCCCCCTTGCATTAAAGGCCAACATTTAATTTGCCTTCCTGATGAATTATTGTACCTGCGTGGATAACTATGATTTATGGGTGATGACACCCAGGTCCCTCTGTACTACAACATGCTGTGAACTCCACTTCCTGTTTTCCATTCCTCCTACCAGTGGATAACCTCAAATCTTCCCACATTGTCCTCCATCTGCTAAATTTTTGCCCACTCACTAAACCTAGCCACATTGCTTTGCAGTCTCTGTATCCTCCTCACAACATGCTTTTCCACCTATTTTTGTATTATCAGCAGATTTGGCTAGAGTAATCTGTCCCTTTATCCAAGTCATTAAAAAAGATTGTAAATACCTCTGGTTATAGTTTGCCAACCTGAGAATGACCTATTTATCCCTACCCTGTTTCTTGTCAGTTAGCCAATCCTCCATCAATGCTAAGATATTACCCCCAACTTCATGAGCTGTCATCTTGTGTAATAACCTTTTGTGGCATCTTATCGAATGCCTTTGGAAATCCTGGATCCCCACACTTGCGTATGTCTTGCAGTCACACTCTCGTGTTTCTGACCATTGACCAAGTTCTACTTAATCCAAAGCACGTGACCAGTGCCTGGAGAAATGTCTGAGTAACTACCCCCACCTCCCTGAAGCCTCTCAATGCCTGTGACTTGGACTCCAGCTCAACAACTCTGAACTGAAGCTGCTTGAACTGCAGATATGGCTTCCTGCAACGTCCTCCACAAACTTGCACATGTTGCAGACTCGGCACACCACCTTCCCTGCCACGTCTGTCTATAACCTTATTTATTGATTCGATTAGTAAATTTAGTAAAGTAATAAGTTAGTTCCCTAGCTGAGGCAAAAGAAAACCACTCACCAGCTAGTGGAGGTAAAACAAAAATAAAAAGCAGCACCTCCTACCCCTCTGCACTGGACTCCCACTTGTAAATCCCTGACTTAGCACTTTTTCCTGAAGAACTTAGTTTATGAAAACTCTGTGCTCCACACTTGCACAAGTCAGAGTTCAATCTTGCAAGTCTGGCTTTCCTTCCCACCCCCTTTTCATTTGTGCCTTGTGTAGTCCCCTAAAGCAAGTGAGCAACTTGTGCCAGGATTC
This sequence comes from Carcharodon carcharias, assembly GCF_017639515.1. NCBI lineage: Eukaryota > Metazoa > Chordata > Chondrichthyes > Lamniformes > Lamnidae > Carcharodon > Carcharodon carcharias. Next base: position 226,896,399 of record NC_054467.1, read on the forward strand.
TGTTGATGCTTTATCAAGAGACCAAACTGTGACTTCCAGTCCCCTAAAGCTTTCCTCTAGGAAGAATAATGTTTAGAGCAATAAAATGGGTTAGCAGCTATTTCAATAGAATAATTTTCACTATCACACATTACCCAAAACAATCACAAGGAAAGATAAACTTTTAAAATACATTTTTGCCTGCTTGCTGAAATCAAATACAAATCGCGGAACACAATTTGCACTGGTCAACTGTGAGCGGTTGCATTATATAATAGCATTTGTGTACAATAAGTTATAGCACAGAAGACCATTTCACCCATCACACCAGTGCCAGTTCTTCAAAAATAGCCATCAAATTAGTCTCACTCCTATACAGTTCCCCATAGCCCTCCAATTTTCTTCCTTCAAGTATTTACTGAATTCCCTTTTAAATTTGATCCAGGACCTTTTTATCTAGTGTCTTCCAGATAATTAGAACTCATGCATAAAAAAAATTCTAATTTTCACTGCCTCTTCACAATTACTTTAAATTGTCCCCTTTGGGTATCACCCAATGCCAGTGGAAATTGTTTCTCCTCCTTTATTCAATTAAAATCCTTCAATTTTGAACACCTATTAAATCCCCCTTTAACCATCCCTATTCCAAGAACAATCCCAGCTTCTCTAGTCCCTCATCCATACTACCATTCCAGTAAATCTCCTTTGTAGCCTTAAAATCTTTCCCAAAATACAGTGCGCAGAATTGGATACAATACTCCACCTTAAGCCTAACAATCAATTTATAAAGGTTTAGCTTGGCTTCCTTGCTTTTGTACTCAAACTTCTATAAAGCCACTGAGCCTGCATGCTTTTTTAAAAAACAGCCTTCTCAACTCATCCTGCCAGCTAGGAAGAAATTTGTGCACAATTCCCAGGTCTCTATATTCCTGCGAACTCTTTTAAAGTGTACTACTTAAGTTGTATTGCCTCTCACCATTCTTCCTTATAAAACGGATCACTTCTCTATACTGTATTAAATTTCATCTCCCACGTCTGTCCATAAGGATATAAGAAATAGTAGAACATATGGCCCATCATGCATGATCCATTCATACTGCTCTATCAGTATGATCATGGCTGACCTTTGGCTTCAACTCCACTTTCCTGCCCACTCCCCTTATCCTTTGATTCTCCGGGAGGCCAAATATCAGTCTATCTCAGCCTTAAATGTATTCAATGGTGGAGCATCCACAAATCTCTGGGGCAGAGTTCCAAAGGTTCACAACCCTTTTGGTGAAGAGACTTATCTCAGTCCTAAATGATCGCTTCGTTATCCTGAGACCGTGCCCGTGCTCTCAATTCCCCAGCCAGGAGAAACAACCTTTCAGTTTCCACCCTATCAAACCCCCTTAATCTTGAACGAGCTCACCTCTCATTCATGAACCTTAGGACACAGACCCAATATAATAGTACAGCATTCAGAAATGCATAATATAATCAAGCAGAGTCAGCATGGCTTCATGAAGGGGAAATGGTGCCTGACAAATTTATTAGAATTCTTTGAGGAGGTAACAAGAAGGATAGATAAAAGGGAACCGGTAGACGTAATATATTTGGATTTCCAAAAGGCATTCAATAAGGTACTGCACATAAGGCTACTTAAGAAGATTAAGTCCAAGGTGTTGGGGGTAGTATATTAGCATGGATAGAGGGTTGGCTAACTAATAGAAGACAGAGTTGGGATTAAGGGGGGGGGGGGGCGGCATTTTCAGGATGGCAACCTGTAACTAGTGGAACCACAGGGATCACTGCTGGGGCCACAATTATTTACAATATGTATTAATGACCTAGATGAGGGAAGTGAGTGCCAAGTTTGCAGATGGCACAAAAATAGGTGGGAATGCAAGTGGTGAGGATGATACAGAGCCTATAGAGGGATATAGACAGGTTAAGAGAGTGGGCAAAAACTTGGCAGATGGAATATATGTGGGAAAATGTGAGGTTATATATTTTGACAGGAATAGAGGAGCTGAATATTATTTAAATGGAAAAAGACTGCAGAAGACAGCAGCAGAGGGATTTGGGAGTCCTTGTGCATGAATTCGAAAGAGTTAACATACGAGTTCAACAGGTAATAGGGAAGGCAAATGGAATGTTGGCCATTATTTCAAAGGGAAAGGAGAATTAAAAATAGGGAAGTCTTGCTAAAACTATACAAGGCACTCGTTAGACCACACCGACAATAACGTGAACAGTTTTGGTCCCCTTATCTAAGGAAAGATGTACTGGGATTGGAGGCAGTCTAGAGAAGGTTCACTAAGTTGATCACAGGTACAGAGGGATTTTCTTATGAGGAGATGTTGAGCCTATACTCACTGGAGTTTAGAAGAATGAGAGGTGACCTTTTTGAAACATAAAAGATTCTTAAGGGTCTTGACAAGGTAGATGCTGAGAGGATTTTTCCCCTTGTGGGAGAGTCTAGGACCAGAGGGCATAATCTCAGAGTAAAGGGTCACCCATTTGAGAGAGAGGTGGAGGAGGAATTTATTCTCTGAGGGTAGTGAATCTCTGAAATTCTTTACCGCAGAGGGCTGTAGAGATTAGGTCATTAAAAATTTGTCTCAGCTTTGAATATTCTTAATCAGTTAAGGAATCAAGGGTTATGGGGGGAAAGGTCAGGAAAATTGAGTTGAAGATTATCAGATCAGCCATGATCTCATTGAATGGCGGAGCAGACTTGATGGGCTAAACGGCCTACTTCTGCTCCTACGTCCTATAGCCTCTTGACCAAAGGATAACCCTCTCATCCCCAGGTCCAATCTAGTGAACCTTTGCTGTGCTGCCTCCAATGCAAATGTATCCTTCCTTAAATATGGAGACCAAAACTCCACACTATGTTCCAGGTGTGATCTTAGCAAGCCCCGTACAACCACAGCAATACTTTCTTATTCCTGTACTATAATCCCCTTGCAATAAAGGCCAATGTGCCATTTGCCTTCCTAATGGCTTGCTGTCCCTGCATGCTAACTTTGTGTTCCTTGTACCCAAGTCCCTTTGGACATCAACATTTACAAATTTCACACCTTTTTAAAAAATATTCTTTCAATTCTTACGACCAAACTGAATAACCTCACATTCCCCCATATTACACTCCATCTTGTTGCCCACTCACTTAATCTGTCTATATCTATTTGCAGCCTCTTCATAGCTTACATTCCCACCTTTGTATTCCCAGCAAATTTAGACACCTTACTCTCTTCCTTCTCACCTAAGCCATTAATGTAGATTGCAAATAGCCAAGGTTCCAGCACTGCCTATTGCCAACTTGAAAATGTCCCAATGTCCTACTCTGCTTCCTGTCCATTAACCAATCCTCTGTCCATGATTAATTCCATGAGCCCTTGTGTATTAATATTTCTTACCAATACCTTTTGAAAATTCATCTCACCTGTCTGTACACCATCCTGAGATTTGTGACTATCCTCATTATTTATTACATTTCTTAGTTTCATGCTATTTGCAGATTTTGAAATACTTCCAGATACCCAATTATTAAAAATCGCAGTGATCTCTGAGGGACACCAAATTACACCTTTATGGTTGAGTTTGTTCTCAGCCACAAAAGTTAACTTCGACATTTAAATGATGGGCTGCAATTCTAGGTAAGCAAGGCTTTTAATACAAAACTTCAAAAAATAAAATCTTGTTGAGGTGCACAGTGAAAAAAAGCATACAGCAGCTTCAGTATGTTATGTCCCAACAATAAGACCATGAACTCGAGACACATAATTGTTGTCTGGTTGTTGCTTAGATTTAAACATGTACAAGAGAAATTATACTATAATTCAAGCTTATCTGAATCAACTGAAGTTCAAATAAAATCCCGTTAGTACCAATTTATGCGTAAGTCTAATTTGCACAACAGTTTCAACACTGAGCTAAGGTTAAATGTATTAATGATAAGGGGGTGAAATTGGTTTTTGCAATAGCACGGTCAGAGCCGAGTTTTTTATTTTTACAGTGGCCTGAATGCACTTTGTGGTGCAGGCAAAGACCAATTTCACCTGCAAAACCTTTTGAGGGGGAAATCCGTCTACGCACATCTTCAGGTTAAGAATCAGTATTGTGCAAGCAGTAAGTACCTCCAACTGGGGCTCCTACTCCTGCCTTCAGAGAAATTTTCAAAAGGACTGATCTTTAGTTAGCAGCTGAAGAATCCTAAGTAGGAAAAGTCTACCGCCTGCCCTGCTCATTGCGGTCCAATTTGTGCAAAAGGATCTAAAAGAGATATTAGGGCTCTTCATTTACTTATCTATCAGGCCTGACAGCTGTTTAGGTCATCCAAATGTTTGACATTGGTTCCCAATATTAGACTTCATGCTTATTTTACGTTGACTTAGGCTCATAAGGTTTCTCTGAAAATTTACTCTTTAACTTTGCAAGAACCAAGTCTTTTCTTAGTCAAAATAAAGTAACTACTTACTGACTGAACTCAGTCGGAGGTTATTTTTAAATCCTGAGAAAACCATATTGGTAGTTACTTAGCACATCACCATGATTCAGCTTGGCACAAGTTTTCCATCCATTGACTATGAACGGACAGAAATTTAGTTATGTTCATCACATCAACTCCACATTTACTCTTTAGGTGTTAGATATTGGACATCAGGCTTGATATGGCCACTGGCAATCAATGAGTATCTGATAGGAAGTGTGCTCCCATAGTCAGCTTAGGTTTGCTTTATTAACATTAAGTCTCCAGTTTAGAAAAATATGGTAGCCTGGTCAAGATGGGAGACCAGCTGAAGCTAGCTTTTGGATGCAAAAACTCGAACACTGTTAAGTCCAATATTGTACAACAGGAGCTTCTGGGATGCGTTTATTCCAAAACTAATGAATTCCCTACAAACTTACTGGCATCAATTCACTTACAACTGGAGTCAAAAAAATTTGAAGTATTCTTTCCATGCATCTTATTCAATCTGCCCTCATCCAGTATCTTCAGAATTCAAAACTATTTTCAGTTCAGGTTGCTGCTTTATACCTTTAGGGGTAAATTCTAAACACTATTTCTTTCAGCTGGCTACATGCATGCAGCACTTAATTCAGTCTTCCACAGTTCTCCAATCACTTATTATTAGTCTGTTTGCACTGCAAGTATAAACATTTTTCAGGAGCACAATTATTTTCTGTACTTAAACTAACTGTATGTGGTCAGACTATTTACAAGAATGCAAAATAGTTAACGTAAGGTACCTCTCACAACCATCTAGGAAAGAAGAGCACCATCCTGAGTATTTCCACAGGGGTGGAAAATGAAACCCATCAGGTTGTTGGCTGAAAAGTGCACAATGGAATTGAATCCAAAAGCCAGTTATGTTTTTATGACTACTTTTGGACTGGCTTGTTGCTTATAAAAAAAGAGAGAACTGCACTAGTGGAAGGAAAAGTAAGAAGTTTTACCAGTTAGGACTAAAGCAATTTAAAAAAATCATCTAAATAGGTGGCAGAAGAACCGTTCAAGCTTCGAATGTTGTATTAGATTAACCTTCTTCCTGACAGTGTAGACAGACATTGTAAAAGGGAAGTTATGTTTCCCTAATAACACAACACATTTGTGTGAACCAGCAGTAATGAATCTTCAGTTCTGGCTTTGGAAATTTACATTGTGTGCTCGGTGAATCTGGAGTTGCAAGTGACCCAAATTTCATCCAGTAAACGCAAATATTTTTTTTTGCAAAACAGCACGCACAGATCTATAAGCAATAATACAATGTGACAGCAAGAGGGAAATAGTGTACCAAATCAGTGAGATGAAAACTCATTCATCATCATCATCATCATCATCATTCAGTGATGGAACACATTTTGTTTCCATCTTGCAACAAGCCTATGAATTTCATTTGTCATCCCTAGAGGAATTCTCAAGGTGGCAGCCACAGCTGTCAAATGAAGACACAGATAATATTGTTGGCAATATTCAAACAACAGAATATGATTAAAGAAATTTTGCCAACAAACCATTTTGTTTACATGTGTTGTAAACAATATCAGTAAAACCTGGAAGCTCTCCTGCTGTGGACTGGGCTACTCTTGGGCCCCAGCTAGAGCTACAAAAGTAGTATTGGAATATACGGAGTACAAAAGGTTAAAACTAGAGGCTGAACTCTGCGAGCAGTGCTTTGAGCAAAGCAGAGTTAAAGGATACATCTTTGATCTACAAACAGTTGGCGTCTTTCTCATTGGAATTTCAAAGACAAAAGTTTAAAAAGCTCCTGGAACCTCCAAAGGATGAACAAAAATAAACAAAACTAGAAGAAACACAAACAATAATCTAAAACATTTTCAATTAAGGTGAACATGGTTCACAGTTTGGTACATATCTGACTAAACAGAACTTGTATTTGCTGTTATTACAGTTGGTTTAAATAAAACTTGCCTGACCAGAATTTTTCCAGTAAAAGACCCACAATTGCTGCATTTACTGGCTACAGTAATACAGTTTCAATCCCTGCGGTCACACACAAACAGTTCAAACAGCCCTGAAAAGAAGGTATTTTAAAACACTGAACAAGTGATTATCTATGCACTGCAATAAAAACCAGCAGAGTTACAAAAGATACTGAACTATTAATGTAAACTACACTAACGCATACAAACACAATGAAGAGCAACTAATAGTGTCATTTCTTTCAGTATCATATTTTAACACTTTTAATGATTGATAAATGCTATTAATTTTTTAGTTTCAATCCCAATTTGTATTTTGGTCTTTTAAATCTACCTCCTATTTTCAATATTTCATAGGAGGGATAGTTTCAATAAGGATTCCCAGTGTTAATATAATGCTGTGTCGTTTTGCTGTCCGGTTACTGTGAGTTCTGTAGCCACAGTCTTGAGTTATCAGTGCAGATGCAGTTAAGAACTGCTGGAGATGGCTCAGTGGAATCAAGAATGCCTTTTCCTGCAAACAGTTTTTGCATTACAAGTTGTGAGGAGTGTCTGTGGTAGTATTTATCAATCAACATCAATCACCAATAGTGTCTACAGTTCAAGTAATTCACTGTGCTTTTTCAACTGGCATATGATTGCTGGTTTTGGGATTCTTCGACTCTAACTTCACGGTTTCATTCAGAGAAAGATTGGTCTCCGGGTTTTTGCATCGTTCCAGAGGTTCTGCCATGTTGCAGTGGTCATGTTCGCAGCAGCAAGCACGTCCATCAATTGTGGACCTGAACATTGTTCCTTCCTCATGATCCTTGCAGAAAGAGTTGGGGCAAAATTGACAAAAAACAACGGAGGGTTTTCCACAGACATCACAGTGGTGCCATGGGCATTCCCATTTTCCTGAAACAATGGCAAAATATAAATTAGTGATGGTACAATAGACGGAGCAAGTGTATATCTATTTTTTGCTTAAATAACTCCAGTACACTTGGATATCCATTCTGCTCCATAGATCACTTCAAAACAAAAATCCCACATTTACTGCAACATTCCAGAAATTCATTTTCCGTGTTCACACAGATTATAATCTAATTTGGAAAAACACAATTGCTTTTTACAACATAAAATGTATTATTCATTCAGAAATGCTAAGGAGACCCTGGAGGAAATCTGTGAAGAGTGCTCAATTATCAGGAGTTGCTAGACATTGGAAAGGCCCTAATAGACTGAAAACTGGCCAATGTGATGTCCATATTTAAAGAAGTGAAATAACAAAGGCTCAGACAACTACAGGCACATCAGTATTCAACTTTATGTAAAATAATGGCATTGATTGGGAGTAAACTTGAAGGCTATCTGTATAATAACTCAATAAACACAAATTCAGAAAAGGGAAGATGCTGTTTGACCAGCCCCCTTGAATTCTTCAAGAATGTGACATCCTAGATGAACTGTGGTAGGTCTTATAATATTGTACCAAAGGCACCTGACAAATTTTACCTGAAAAGCTAGGTGCAAAGTGGTGGATATTCAGGCAACTTCTTAGCTTTGGATAAGAAATTGGGTGAAGCATGGAAAACAACATGTATTTGTCTGAGCAGTTGTCTCTGTTAGAGTGGAGGAGGGCGGCTAGAAAGTACTGATTGGGTCTTAGGACCGTTACTGTTACTGATTTACATCAATGATTTGGAATCAGAAATCAAATGCAAACTAGTTATATTTGCTGTTGGTATTAAATCAGGAGGAACAGTAGACCTGGAGGATGCATTTCACAAACACAGTAGGAGCTGGACAACTGTGCACACTGGCAGACAGTGGCAAATGAAATTTAACAAGTGTGAAATTACTGCCTGTGAAGAGAAAATATGGGAGAAACGTACTCCCAATGAATGATGTTGAAAGAGATGAGGATGAAGTTGAAAGAGACCAAAGAATCTGGGGAGACTCAGTGCTCAGCATGCCCAAACGATGCAGAGTAATAGTCAACAATTCCAAAGAATGTTGAAGTATACAGGCAAAACAGTGGAATGCAAGGCAGAGGAAGCCAAATGGTATAGGGATCTTGCAGGTCCACGCCTTAGGTAGTGTGTCCAGTTCTTATTACTGTGAAATATTCAAGTGATAGAAGAAACATGGAGAACAGAATGATCTCCAGTAAGATTTGTCTTTTATGGTTTCCTTTCCTTGTGGTATCATTTTTAATGGCTTGTGCATCTGTACACAATGATTCAGTGTTCATAAGATCATAAGAAAAATGACCCAGCCTCCACTGTTCTCTCTGGAAGAGAATTCCAAAGACTAACGGACCCATTGAGAAATTCCTTTTAGTCTGTCTTAAATAAGACACCCTCTTTTTTAATATAAACTGTGCCCCATAGTTCTAGATTCCCCTACAGGGAGGCATCCTCTCAGCATCTAACCTGTCAACTCCCCCATAGAGCCTTATATGTTTCAATAAGATCACCTCTCATTCTTCTAAATTCCAATGAGTCTAGGCCCAATCTTTCCTCATAAGCCAACCCCGTCATTCCAGGAGTTAGCTTAGTGAACCTTCTCAGAACTGCTTCCAATGTAAGTATATCTCAAGTAAGGAGATCAAAACAGTTCACAGCATTCTAGATGAAGTCTCACCAATGTCCTGTAGAGTTGTAGCAAGACTTCCCTACTCATATACATCGTCCTCCTTGCAATAAAGGCCAACATTCAGTTCGCCTACCTGCACGCTACCTTTTTGTGATTCATGTACAGACACACAGGTCCCTCTGTCCCGCAGCATTCCACAGTCTCGCTCTATTTAAATAATATTCTACTTTCTATTCTTTCTGCCAAAGACGACAAGCTCACATTTTCCCACATCATATCCATCTGCCAAATTTTTGCCCAGTCACATAACCTAACATCACTTTTGCAGACATTCTGTATCCTCATAACTTGATTTCCTTCCTATCTTTGTAACATCAGCAAATTTGGCCATAATACAGTAGGTCCCTTTCATCCAAGTTAGTAATACAGATTGTCAATAGTTGAGGTCCCAGTACTGACCCCTGCGGCACTTCACCAATTACCGATTGCCAACCCATTCATCCCAAAATCTCTTCCCTGTTAGTTAGCCAATCTTCTATCCACGCTAATGTATTACCCCCAACAGCATGAGCCCTTATCTTTTGTGGCACCTTACTGAATGCCTTTTGGAAATCTAAATACACTACATCTACTGGTTCCTCTTTATCCAGGATGCTTGTTGCATCCTCAAAGAACTCTAATAAATTTGTCAAACATTATTTCCGTTTTACAAAACCATGTTGACTCTGCCTGATAGTATTATGATTTTCTGAGTGTCTTGCTATCACCTTAATAATGAATTCCATCATTTTCCCAATGACAGATGTTAGGCTAACATTATATATAAAGTTTCCTGCTTTCTGTCTTTCTCCTTTCTTGAATAGCGGTGTTACATTTGCAGTTTTACAATCCACTGGGACCGTTCAAGAATCTAGGGAATTTTGGAACATGTAAGAGGTAGTCTTATAAGACTAGAGGCCCTTATGGTTCTTCGGTTTTGCAAAGAGGAATCTGAAAGGTGGTCCAATACAGGGAATAAGTTATTAAATGATGTGGAGAAGGCAAATCTAGACAACTACTGTAAATTTAATCTAGAGTAGAAAAGAAGTCACGAGGACTTATATCAGCAAGTTCTTCACACAAAAAAGTGGTTAATACAAGAGAGAGAGAGAAAGAGAGAGAGAGAGAGAGAGAGCAATGAGAATCCAGGAAACCATTTAAGAGCTATAGGAAAGAGCAAGGGTATGGGACTAATTGGATAGTTCTTTCAAAGGACTGACACAGGCATGACAGAGGAAATGACTTTTTTTGGTGCTGTAAGATTACATATTTTTAGGAACCAACTGAATGCTGAAATCAGGACTGGGGTGGTGGTTGGGGAGCATAGTGCTCACAAGGTTATTCTGGGTGGATGATCTTTCTCATCCCTACTTATCATCTGAACTCTAAGAATTCTGTCTACACTTAGGCTGTCAGTATAAACTATCCTCACCATCTATCAAGATTCATTTATTCTACCTCATTTACTGAGGAAAAAAAGCAGCAGCACAAAGCAATTGAAAAAATATTGTGCAATGAGATCCATCTTATTCTGAGTAACCTTGTAGCTGCTCAGATTTTCTTTTAAAAATTTAAAATGTTTGGGATATGTATGGATGGTATTACTGGTGGGGACTGGATTGAACAATGGTCCAAAAACTGAAGCAATCTGACATCGTGTATGTATGTTATTAAAATTCCTAAAACAAAGGGTGCATTTCTCCGCATTGACTAGTCTATAGTGCTGCATTAACTAGTGACATAGCAACCTGAAAGTGGAGAATTATTCAGCCTCATCAGAATTCTTTTGTTCCTCATCCTTTCACCACTGCTGTTGAGTGAAGGAATTATTCCCAGTACTTCAACACCTGTCTCCAGCCAGCTGTTTAAGAGCCCCATCTCAATACATCCCATTGTCAAGGAGCGTCAACAACACGTTTTGCTATAATTCTGCTTTACCATATAAGAACGTTTTTGGTCATTCCTTCTAAATATTTACAACATTCCTTTAACCTGATCTGGAACTCAATATCGTACAGCATTTCTAGTAACTCACTTGAATATAATTAACTGCAGTTATGAACTCCTGAGTGAACAAAGGCCATTCAGCCCCACATCATCTAGAGTCCATAACAATGATCAATTATTCTCTCATGAGCTCCAAATTCCCCCTGTTGATTTGCTAATTAAACACTACATTCCTTACCCTACATCCCTAGGGAAGAAAAATGAAGCAGTGCTATCCTCTCTATAATCCTGAATCTGCTTTATCAGATATCCTACCTTATACATCAACATTGATATGGGAATTTGTTCAGCTTATGCACCAGGTTGTGAGAAAGCTTCCTAATCTTTTTGGGTTCAAGTTTTCACATTACTGATCAGTGAAATGGCTGGAATTGTCCCACATCCAATGGATCAGATCAAAACTCTGCAGTCCTGTCATGTCCAGTCATGAATAGAGGACCAATTAAAAACTGGCAGGAGGAGGAAGAAAATAGCAGCAAAGGTCAAAACCAGAAAAAAAATCTACAAACTGAACTTGCTGGACCTATGCAAGATGCTGCTGTCACAACACTCCAGACCTTAGCACTTGCCCTATCATACTCTGCAGCAGAGAACTGTGCACCTGTCTGGCAAAGGTCATCTCACACACAGGACACCTTGTTGACACTCTTGAATGCAACAATGCACATCATAATTGGACCTCTCCGCTTAACACCCCTCCCCTGGCTTCCTGTCCATGCAAACATCACTCCCCTACACATCAGCTGACTGATGAAAACCCATAAGCTAGTTGAAACCATCCGTGTTGCACCTCACTTATCACTCCATGTTCACCTGCTCAGCCCACCTACTGCCTACCTTCCATCTCAGTGCCTCATATAGAGCACCCTTCCTGAACAAGATCTATCAGCAAACATCCTTTTGACCAAGGAATGGAAACACGGAGTCACCAACAAGTTCCTTGTGACAAACCCCATTTGCTGTCAAATGGCAGGCTTTGAGCTACCATGACGAGAGTGGTCTTTGTGAAACAAGTAAAGGACAGGCCAGAGCCCCTTTGCAGCCAACTTCCACTGTTGGAGCCTCAGCACAAACCCCTGAGACACAAACAATACTGCACCTTAACGAGGAGCATCCCCTCCACAGGCTAGGTGGCAGACTAATCACCTTAAATTCAGTAAATGAGGCTATCGTTTGGCTTTGCGGATTTGCATCTGTTAAAGGAGGGCAGGGATCTATCTCTACCTTCAGTGTCAGCAGAGCACAGCAAGCAAGCAAAAGACAAGGCTGAAGGTTTTATAACCATCCTCAGCCAAAAGTACCAAGTGAATGATCCACCTTGGCCTCCTCCCGAGGGCGAGGAAGCCCCATAGATAACAGAAGCCAGTCTTCAGCCAGTGCGATTCACTCCAAGCACTATCAAATAATGGTTATGGGTACTAGAAATAACAAAGGGTATGGGCTCCATTCTAGCTGTGGTGCTGAAGCCTTGTGCTCCAAAGCTAGCCATTCCTTGGCATCAAGGCAGCACTTGAACGAGTGTGGCCTCAAGGAGCCCTAGAAAAAAGTGAAGTCACCAGGAATCAGGGAAAACCCTCCCCTGGTTGGAATCTACTAAGCAAAGATGCTGGAGATGTTGGAGGGTCATTTCAGTCCCAGGGCATCGCCGCGGGAGTTCCTCAGGGTCCTAGCCTCAACCATCTTCAGCTGCTCAATAACATTCTTTCCATCATGAGGTCAGAAGTAGGATCGCACAGTAGTCAGACCCATTCACAACTCCTCAGATAACAAAGCAGTCTGTCCCTGCATGCAGCAAGAACTTGACAACATTCAGGTTTGGACTGCTAAGTAGCAAGTAACATTTGCAGACACACAAGAAAATTTCTGTGGTCTTGTGACAGACAGTAGCATCTTTATCCTTCAAAAGGAATATCAAGTTCTCCAAACAACCGACCTTCGCCGTGTAAGCTAGCTCGGGGTTGTGCAGCAGGCAATGATCATTTCCAACAAGATAAAAATCTAACCCCGTCCTCATGGCATTCAATTACATTACAATCATTGAATCCATGACATCAGCATCATGGGAGTTATCACGGCCCAGAAGCTTAACTGGATCAGCCACATGAATACTGTGGTTACAAGAGAAGGTCAGAGGCTGAGTTTTCTATAGCGAATGATTCACCTAACTTCCCAAAAACAGTCCACCATATACGTAGCACAAGTCAGGAGTGTGATGGAACACTCTCCACTTGCCTGGGCAGGTAGAGCTCCAACACCACTCAAAAGGCTCGACACCATCCAAAACAAAACAGCCCGCTTGACTGGCACCCCATCCAGGACCTTCAACATTCACTCCCTCCACCACCGATACACCATAGTTGCATTGTGTACCATCTCCAAGATGTGCTGCAGCAACTTGTCAAGGCTTCTGAGACAGCACCTTGCATACCCAAAACCTCTCACCTAGTAGAACAAGGGCAGTAGGCATGTGGGAACACCACCATCTCCAAGTCACACAGCATCCTGACCTGGAAATATTTCATCATTCCTTCACTGTCACTGGGTCAAAATCCTGGAATTCTTTTCCCCCCACCTTCAACAGCATTGTGGATGTATCTGCACCACATGGACTATAGCAGATCAAGGTAGCAGCTCACCACCACCTTGTGAAAGGCAATAAAGACTGTCCTTGCCAGCGGTGCCCACGTTCTTTGAGTGAATAAAAAAAAATACTTTTGAGCTTTGTGAATTCAGTTTCATCTCCCTCAAATAAGCACGAAACTTATTTCAAACTAAGTAATTTTCTGGGAAAATAGATAATATTGCACAGAGATGAGTTTGAAGTCTTCAAAACAGTGAGATTATCAAGAGTTTCAGTTACCAAATGGAGGTTTTGTAAGACTGAGGCAGGATAGGTGATATGACTTCGAACAAATTTTTCTGTCACAAAGTACAAGTTCTCCACCATCTCTGCAGCGGAAGCATTCATCCTCATGCTCTTTTTTCCCTTCACCCTTTGATTTGCGTTTTCGCATTTTCTTTTTTCCCCTTTTTCCTTTGTCATCGGAACCATTGCTTGCATTCTGTAAAATTAAAAATAATTGTGTTTAGATTAGATTGGGGGTCTTATTTTCTAAAACAAATTACAGCAAGAAAACACCAACTACAAAGTACTAATGCACCAGTGTCATAATGGTTCTTACGAATAGTACAGTAATGGCTCTGTCAATTAGTATCTTCATTACTTACCAGTCATGCATTTCCCCCAGTACTTGTACTGCAACAGTAAGAACCACAACATCTTTAAAATTTACTTATGCAGGGAAAAATATAAATTCAGAGGTGACTGATGTGCCCTTGTTTTTATTACTCATATTATGAGCATTTCTCTTATTTCACAGGTAAGCCTGGATCCCAGAACTTCTCCTCTAACCTCCATCCCATTACAATTCATTTCAACAAATCCTTGATTCAATAAATTTACTTGGAGTTTACAGGAGCAAGGTGACAAGGATTTGTGGCCTAACTATTTGCTTGTAGACACAAATGGGATCCAAAATAGTTTGGGACGATGCTTCAATAAATATTGGAATTTAGAAAATTCAGAATTTAGGTTCCCTAATTGTTTGACACTGGTGAGTGCTGTAGTTAAATCTAACCTCCCTTCAAGAACTATCAACGAATCGTACTTGCAGATATACAAAAAAAAGGGAGTGGAAATATATGCAATACTCATTGATTGCAGCGTTCAACTGGGCAGCTTCACACAAGCAAGATGGTTAAGCCATGAATGGCCCTCTGGATGTGAGTAATACATGATTGTACAAAGTATTCCAAACTGAGGCCTGAGAAATAGTAGTAGCCACTAAATGGAAAGAAATGCGAAAAAGGTAATTATTTTATTTCTTTCATATGGCAGAAGTTCTTTAAATTTACTTAAAATCGCAGCAAGTGATAATCTTCAAAGTCAAACTAAAACCATTAGCAGAGCCACAGAAAAAAAATTCCCAAATCCAATATTGCATTGATTAATGTTAGAAGTTAATATTTTTATAGTATCATAAGGAACAATTGGTTTAAGCAAATAAAATCATTTTACTACCAACATGGAAGCAGTTTTTGATGTTTCTGTATATACTTAATTTCTCTCTGCTGTAAGGAATGCTTGGAAGCACCCACTGGACCAGCGTACGTAAGAGAAGTACGTAAAATAATTAGCTAGGCCAACTAAGCTTAAAAAAAAAATCACCATTCAACAGTTAAGAAATAAAAATTTGAAACAGTAACTTTTGTGCATTTTGATCACTTTGATACAATTGGTTAGGGTGGCTATCCAAAGTTGAACAGAGTCAACATCCACTCATATGAAAGTACATCCATTTAGGATAATTACTAAATACCATTATTTTTCTTTTCCCTTCCCTGAAGGTAAAGACTTGCATTTAAAAAGTGCTTTTCACAATCACCAGACATCTCAAAGCACTTTACAGCCAATTAAGTGCTTTTGAGGTGCAGTCACTGTTTTAATGTAAGAAATGCAGCAGCCAATATGCACACATCAAACTCCCACAAACAGCAATATGATAATTACCAGATAATCTGCTTTTGTGATTTTGAATGAGGGATAAATCTTTGCCAGGACACCAGGGATAATTACCCTGCTCTTCCTCAAAATAGCACCTTGGGTTCTTCTCAAGTGAATGTAAAAGGGGATGGGTTTTAACATCCCATCTGAAAGACAGTGCAGCACTCCCTCATTAATGCACTGGAGTGTCAAATTTGATGTTTATGCTCAAGCCCTGGCGTGTGACTTTGAACCCGGAACCTTGTGACTCAGCGGCAAGAGTGCTACCAACTGAGCCATGGCTGAGAGTGTCAGAAGAATGAGACACGGAATTGCCCATTTTATGCTGCAATCTATTCCCAACTTCCTTTCTGATCACTACCACCTGCAGGTGCAAAAGTGCGCTCCTCCCTCCCAGTGGGGGATAGCTATCAGCTATTGCTCACCAAATTAATTGTAATCCATTCCCCACAAATCGGGAGCCAGGGAAATATTTAAATTTGGCAGGTGTGGAGTTTTGGTAGGAAGAATAAAGAGGCCAAATGCTGATTGAGATAAGATGCAGAAGAGCAAAGGGACCAAGGGATACAGTCTCACAAATCAGTAAAGTAGAATATGCAGATCATATGCAAATCGACAGCCTACTGCTCTACGGCCAAGTGTGTTGGAACTCCAATACACTACATCGTGCTACCCTAACCTCCTTGAGCTTCATGGAACTCCCAAAGCTTTGGCAGATCTAGAAGCACCACTTTGATAAATCACACATTATGAAATAAATCTAACTGATAAAATGCTCAGCAATTTTTTTTAAGCAGCCTATTTCATTGGATGCTTATGGGTTTATATAAGCCTTAAGGTGCAATCAGTACTTAAAAACAATACCTTCTTTCTTAATTACATATTCAATTATTCCTGGATACAATAACTAATCATACCTTGGGTCTGACCCCGAGGAATCCACTGCAATTTGGTGCACCACACCTGCAGATAGTCTTCTCATTGCCAAGGCAGTCCAGGTTATAATTAAAGGTGAGCTCAGTCCCTATTGGTTAAAAATAGTCATTATACATACATATCTGCCTCTTAATAATTAGCAACATTGTACTGCCAACATTGCAAATAATGTAAAGGATTTTCTTCACCAATTACTGGATTTTTCCCAAAAAGTCTTAAAACATCAGTAACTAAAGCAGTCAACTTCAAATTTCTGCTCAACTGGCAACAAAACCCATTTTTCAGATTGTGTGCCCTATTGCCATCAACATAACAGATGTAATACCTTCACTCAACTTGCCCAAGCCACACAGTGGAGGAGAGAACTGGTTAGGTCAAGCTCAGCAACCTATAATTTCTCCAACTGCTGCCTACCCATACAGGGGCACCAGAGAAATAATTCAATATAGGCAATTGTGAGGTGTTACATTTTGGTAGGAGGAATAAGGAAGCCCCACACTGCTTGGAATAAGAGTCCAGGTGAGATAGTGAAGCAAAAGGATTTAGGGCCACGGATGCACAAATCACTAAAGTAGTGATGCAGATTAATAAAACAGTAGAAAAAGCACACCAAGCACTGGGGTTCATTTCTAGTGGGACAGAATTGAGCAGAGAATTTACATTAAACATGCTTTAAATCTTTGTTAGGCCACATTCCACACTAAACAGTTTGGGTCTCCATATTATGGAAAAGATATGGAGGCATTAGAGAAGGTGCAAGAAGATTTACAACTGTAGAAATGAAAGATTATACTCATCATGGAAGGCTGAAGATCTTTTCTCTAGGGGATGACCTAATTGAGGTCTTTGATTATGATGGGATTTTCTAATGTAAAGGTAGAGATGATATTTCCACTTGTGGGAGAGACAGAAACTAAGAGCCATAAATATAAGGCAGTAGCTAATAAATCCCACAGACAATTCAGGAGAAGCTGCCTTATCCAAAGAGTGATAAGAATGTGGAACTCATTACCACAAGGAATAGCTGAGGCAAATGGCATAAATCATTTAAGGGAAAGTGAGATAAACATGAGGGAGAAAGGAAAATAAGAATTGGTGGAAGGAAGCTCATGTCGAACATAAGTGTCAAAATGGTCCAGTTAGGCCAAATGGTTCGTCTCTGCATTGTACACATTAAAATTCCACACATTTGTTTGGAACAGCCCCAAGGTTAGAAAGGTCAATATTATTTTGAAAATCTCAGCACGCCCCCCCTTTACCTGCTGGGATGTCAGAGAGAGAAAACAACCCAACTCGAGTGTCTCCATTCACTGTCCATTTCTGTGTTTCACAATTGGGCTGGCAACTGTGGTTCATAAAGCGACAATAATTCCCTTTAGGTCCAGCATCAATTATTCGATCCTGAAATAGATAACAGTTATATTAGTAAATAGCTGGTAGGATCAGAAAACATCTGTAGATGTACTTGAGAGCAAGTCTGTTTGTTGACAGAGGAGCTAGTGATAAAGAAAAAAGGACAGTGTGCAATGGTATGTTCTTAATAATAATTTAGGATTTGAGTCACAAAATACATGAAGAAATATTCAATAGTATAAACAGGCTGGGATCCATCCCAATCTAAAAATATTAGAATGCGTGGAAATATTTTCAAAGGGGTGCAACTATCCAGCCAAATATTCCTCTTACTAATCATGAAGGTGTCAAAATCATTCTACATGATCATCAGGTTTTAACCTGGACAGTAATCTAAATAAACTTATTCCAGGATCATTAATCTCCTTAGTTAAGGACCAAAAGAGATCGGTTGATCAGTACATCAACTCTATTTGCAAACTTTTGATTCAGATCCCTTGATATTCTGACCCTGATCTCAGTGTTGAAAATTTTCAATTGACCTAGAACTCAGCTTTTTGAGTTGAGACTTTCAAATTCCCAATAACCGTTGTGAAAATGTGCTTGATTTCTGTGCGGCCCAGCTCTACTTTTAATACTGTGACCCCATGCGTTGAAGGCCTCACCAGAGGAAACAGCTTCTTTGAAAACACCCCAATTATAACCGAGGAAGTGCTGCACTTTCGGAGGTGCCATTTTTCAGATGGGACATTAAATGTGATGCATCTATCTTCTCAAGTGGATGTAAAAGATCACATGAAACTATTTTGAAGATGAGCATGGGATTTATTCTGAATGTCCTGGCTAATACTTATCCCTGAACTAACACATCACTAAAAAAATAGATAAAATAGTCAGTTAATTATTTACTGTTTGTGAGACCTTGTGTGCAAATTGGTTACACTTCCCATATTACAGCAGTGAATACAGTTCAAAAGTAGTTAATTGACTGTAAAGCACTTTGGAATGTCTTGAGGTCATGAAAGGTGCTGTATAAATTCAAGTTCTTTCTGGAATTTAAGACATAAAAGGCTAGATTTATATAACCTGCATGGGCCTCAAATTTTAAATAATGTATCACACAAACTCATAGTAGGTTCAGAGCTTTGACTTTATAACGGGAGGAGCTTCTGCCATACCCATCTGATTTCTGACATGACGACACCATTGGAGCAACATTACCTGGTCATTATCACATTACTGTTTGTGGGATCTTGCTGTGCGCAAATTGGCTGGTCTACATTACAACAATGGCTACATATGAAATATACCTCATCAATCAGAAAGCACTTTTGGGCATCCAGAGGTCATGAAAGGCATGATATAAACACAAGTCTTTTTTTACTTTTAATTAATCACCTTGTATTAATTATTGGTGAAAAAAAATCCACTTCCGCACAGAATCAAAGTTAGGAAGGAAGAATCCAAAACACAGCTATATAAATGTGCTTCAATTCTTCATTATCAGTACACTTTATTCAACAGGAATTCAGGTAAACAACTCCTGAATTGTAATATGTGACAATCAGTCCGAGCAAGTTTTACTAAAATCCGAGTAAGTTTTACTAAAATCCGAGTGACAGCCTTGTTGAAATTCAACATTTCTTTATTTATATTTATGCAATTTTCCATTTCTCTAAATCTTTGTTTTATCCTATAACCAGACTTTTACTACCGTCACCTTAATTCTGTTCCCTTACACAATGTGGTTGACTCTTAACCGCCTTCTGAAAAGGCCCAGCAACCACTCAATTCAAGAGCTATTAAGCATGGGCAACAAACGCTGGCCTTGCCAGCAACATCCACATCCCATGAAAGACACACACAAAAAATACATTGTTAAATTCTGTTCATAAATTGAGAGAATGTGGCACACATGCATATACACATACACACACACACATACAGAAAAGACAGGACAGAAATAGACATGAAACCAGAATGCAAGAACTAGAAATACAAGAGGAGAAAAGCGACAAGGTTAAAGAAACAGCAAAGCAAGATGTTTTAGATTAAATCTGTTTGCAGGTCCACAACATTGCTGCTAGCACATGGACCAGCTCAGCAATGCATG
Organism: Carcharodon carcharias; assembly: GCF_017639515.1. Classification (NCBI taxonomy): domain Eukaryota; kingdom Metazoa; phylum Chordata; class Chondrichthyes; order Lamniformes; family Lamnidae; genus Carcharodon; species Carcharodon carcharias. The sequence goes on from NC_054467.1 coordinate 226,916,402, forward strand.
AAAAGTTCTGTCACAAACACACCTAGTAACACGCTTTATTTTAAATGGTGAAGTGGGAGAAAGTAGAAAATCACCAATTGGACAAGATCTAAAGGCATGAATTCTTTGTTCTTAAAAACTGTTCAAAGCAAGAAAGAACCAAATTCTGCACTCTTAATCTGCCCTGTCATCTAGGTTCACATACAGGGGGGCCTGTAGAGGATGTTGTTTGCTTTGTCCAGTCCACAATTCAAGCAATCATTTCTAGAAGCTAAGTTTGAAACACACAAGTTTAGTGATAATTGCCTAAACTATATTTGTATTATTGCCCAAAGGACAGTTTAGAAAATGCCACACAAGTGAATTCCCAGATGGAATGTGTACTAAACATTGCCTGCATAGATAATGCATGAATACCCAGCAGACATATCCAGAAACTTGTCTGTCTTTTTAAAAAAAAATCAATTATCATTGAGGAAGGGCAAAGAGTAATGGAGGGGGGCTGGGAGAGAAATGTTCATGAATAGGCATAATTCAATTTTCATTTTCAAAACTTGAACAATAGGAAACCAATTTAAGAAAAATCAAAAACAGCTATGGTGAATAAGGGATAAACTGTTGTATTCCAAAGCATTGCATCGCATTGACTTCAATGTGACACTCAGAATTAAATACCTTATTGTAGCTCACTTCACTCACAACCATGACTGAAATCAATACATGGCAGCGTGCTTCTTGTGAGCAAGTTGCCCTAGAAAAATCCTACACAACAATGTGGTCTGCACACAACCACCTGCTTAATATTAAATGCTTAAAGTGGCAAGAGAAATCACAAATATTGAAAATACTTCTTAAATACAACAAATCGTCCTCTTAAGGTGCTCGGTTTTAAGTTGTTCCATTTTAACGTCACGCAGTTAACGGGGTTGGTATTTGCATTTAGCGCTAGGAGTTTCGTTTTTAAACACTGGGTCACGTGACCTGATTGGTGCCCGTTTTGGGACGACTTCTCCCTCTCCCCTATCCTCCTGCTTACCGCTGACTCTCCTGCTTAATGTTTACCTCTGTAATGCTGCAATTTGAAGCTGCCCACCTCAACTCTCACTTCCTGGGCCCTTGTTCGCAGTGAAAGTTCAGGAGAGGGAAAGGCAAGCCAGAGGACCGGCAAGCAGTAGCAGCAGTGAGCAGGAGGTAAATAGAAAAAGTTAGCATATTTCCTTCACATTTTTAAATTTATTTAATGTGATTTTACAAATATAGGAACTTGCAATATAAAGTATTTCAACTCTCAGGGTATAATGTTTGATTTTTTATTTGATGAGAAAGATCCTACAACAGCTTTTACATTGGCTGTGATGTGAAAAGCCGATTTTCTTGATGTTGTTTCATTTAAAGTTTACTTTTCAGGAACACAAATACAAAGTTAAGTGAGAACCTACTGTATTAACAATTAAAATAAATACAGGTGTATTTAACAAGTCTAAGTCAAAAATTCACAAATCTTCCTTTCCATTCCCCCTCAAAATGGAAGGGGGAATGTACAGAGCTAAATTTGTGGAAAATTTAATTTTACCTTATCAATTGTAAGCATGTAGAAGTTGGCAATGTTGTGCTCTTGGGCAAACCGGATTCTTGCTCGGCACTCATCTTCATCTATTACCTCTCCCACGTACTCATTTACAAATACTCCCTGAATGAGACAAAACATGTAGAATTGGAACAAGGAAACTGTAATTCGAACTTCCGCACCACCCCAACATCATCAAGGTTGGCTGATTTCTTTTTATTCTATTTCTGCTCTTTTTTTTCCCCCAAAGAGAAGGAACTGGAATGAATCTCAACATAAGTGAATCTGATGTCTATCTGCTGCCTGATATAGCATGTTGGCAACATTGACGTACTTTACTATCGCTCTGCCTTGGCTTCAATATTACTCCAGAGAGTTACTGCTTGCACAAATTAAAACTTAATCCAGGTAACTGAACATAGTTTTAATTTTAATATTGCTCAAGGATTCTCTCCAAGATGGTCAAATCACAAAGTGATTGTCAAACAGCTGTATAATATATAGGCACTGAGAGCCAAGGAATACAATATGGAAAGTGAACAAACGAGTGCCATAAAATAATAAATGGGCAAATTTAGTCTGGTCCTTGTATTATAGAAGTTTCTTATTGATTGTGCTGGCGTTAAAAGGAAACATCTGGTGCTAGTATGTTTTTTGAAACACAGGCATATAAATCACGGAGATAAGAGCAGGGAGAGAAGCTTTTTTCCACCCCTAAAGTTTTCAAATTTGTTCACCCTTAATATCGCTCCTTCCAAATTGTACTATTCCGGTGAAAATTAATGATTGCAGAATGTACCATGAGGACTGCTACAAAGGAGACCACAGGTGAATATGTTTAGTGCATTTGCATGCAGATGAGAATCCGTCGGCTTTGTGATGTAGGCAGTTTAAGGCTTCAGAGGAGGCAATTAAGCAACTCTACAATCAAAACACCCAATCCTGGAATCCCCTTGTTTTAGCCTGTAGCAACTTACTTCAGAAGGATACACTGCTCAAATAGTTTCTAATCCTACAGTTGAAAGAATGACGAGCTTTCTGAAGGTTCTGAACTTTTATAAACCTGAATGAACAAAAACTTCCTTTCCATTAATTTCAAGGCTGTTCAATTTCTGATTGCATATCATGTCTCATCCTTGATCTCTTCCATGCATTCCTGCACACTTGTTGCAAGCATTTCCATATTTGTCACACAGCAAACAATATTTTTAATAATGGATCTTTTGTTCTGCTGGAAGGAGCTATTCTTGTGCAAGTACAAGTATATTCTGCCCTTGATGTCCTGAACTGGTATCAGCTACAGACTAATAGATGCTTGCCTTGAATTAAACTCATCATTTTCAGGTTCTTGACCAACATGTACACTGTCCAACCACACATTGAGCTCCCCTCAATTAAGTACCAGCAAGGTATGAAAGAGTAAAAATGTAACACAACAACTTACTTTTTTAATGTCAGTCTTTGAAATGAGGCCCCAGCCCTTTCCAGCAGTCTTGACCACCTGTGATTCAGGATACTGTCGTTTGCTAAAACACTGGTTTTGGCACCGTGAACCAGCTGGGCAGACAGCTGGATGACATTCATACATTAACATTCTGTTCAGGCACTCTGAATCCAGGCCACAAGGATGATCATCTGTAGGCTTACAGTTGCACCTCGAGATTTCCGAAATATCAGCTGTATAAATCTGTGCTTTGCCGTATGGTTTATTGACCTTTAAAAAAAAGTTTTGTTTAAAAAAAAATCGCCAAACTTAAAAGGTGCTGAAATTATTGCTTTAATATATTTGAAACTTTATTTTTATAGTTTGTACATTAACAAAAATCATGCAACACTTTATAAAGATGATATTTTATTTGGGCTGTGTGCCTGATAAAACGTGTAATCTTATTTATTTTACAGAGGCAGGGTCATGAAATGAAGAAAGTTATTCGTATAAGAACTACTTAAATAACAGGAAAAGCTAAACAATGGATCATGTCAGCTATTGCTTTATATGCTGCAATCCGTTTGAAAAACTGCAATGACTCACAAATCCAGCAACATATTCTGACTTATAATTGTAAACTACTAAATCCAAAATGCATTTCATATTTTCATATTGTGGGCCAATGGAGCTTAAATGGAGCACTGCAAGATGAACCAGCAAAGAATCAAGACCCTAAAAAATCACAAACTGAAATGGTTCTCATGCAACACTTTATAAAGAAATGATTAGCTCATAAGTAAACTTCTTCCTCTAGCATAGAAGTGTCAGCTTCTACGCTAGAAAAAGGAAGTGTTGTTTTCAGAGCAATTAGTCAGTAGAAATATCCTTAAAACGACTAGACCACACAGTCCTAAAGGATAGCTATATAAACAAGCGTAATTCTGTTCTGATTCTGTTATTCAATATATTTTCTCCATTTTGTTTCATTGCATCAGCCTTAAAAAAAACTAACTTGGCAGCTTGGCAGATGGCCAAAAAACACAATACAGGCCGAAAAGATTGAGGGTTCAATTTTTCGTTTCTGTTGAGTAAGTCAATCTCAGGTGGGTCTGCAGCAAGTGTGCACAACAGCAGGGTTCAAGTTTTTGAATTTAAAAAATTGTTTTATGGGATGTGGGCGTCACTTGCAAGGCCAGCATTTGTTGCCCATCCCTTATTGCTCTTGAACTGAGTGGCTTGCTAGGTAATTTCAGAGGGAAGTTAAGAATCGTTGTGGATCTGGAGTCCAGGTAAGGGCGGTAGATTTCCTTTCCGAAAGGACATTAGTGAACAAGGTGAGGTTTTACAATAATTGATGATGGTTTCACGATCACCATTACTGAGACTAGCTTTATACTCTATATTTTATTAACTGAATTCAAATTCCACCAGCTGGGATTCAAACCTGTGTCCCCCAGCTCATTAGCCTGGGCCTCTGGACTATAAGTTCAGTGACATGGCACTATGCTGCAATCTCCCCATTACTACCCAATAACCACTTATGTGGATATCCTTGGTTTCATGAATTCCTTTGACTGCAAATGATTCTTGGCTTGCCCAAGAGTTCTTGCCTCCTTTCCCATGAATTGTAGAGTTAAGGAACTGTTCAAGACTGTCCAATTCTAACACTGCACATATCTGAGGGAGCTTTTTCATTCAGCACCTCATGCAATCTTGGACAAGATAAAGTTAATTGGACAGGAGAGGCCCATTGCTCCCCCCGGCCAATATCCTCATAATCCAACTGCTCTTTTAGTTTCCATGTTTAAAATTTTCTGGTCTTTAGTTATGATCAGCACTTCTTTGAACTTTTCTCTCTTGTTCTTTCCAAATATGCAGTCCTGTCAATCATCGCATGTACGTTGCTGGCTTTCAAAAATTACTGTACAATCTCCTGCACACTCAAAGATCTCACGTATTCATGCCAGAGGGAGCAAAAGAACAACGAAACTGAGTCTACTTCACACCTACCCTTATGTGTTTATATGGTGGAGGTTTTCTACCATTGCGCTCATTTTCCTGAGCTTCTCTGGTCTCCCGCTGAGCTTTAAGATCCTGAAAACGTTCTGCTGCCTCTTCTAAAGCTGAAATGATAACAAAAAAATAACAGTGTGACTTAACTTTATGACCATAAAGAAAAAGTGCCAACTTCATTTTAGTTACAAGATGCAGTTTAAAAATAAAACAAAATTGCACGCAACAAACAATAATGCAAAATTTTAACACAAAATTTATAATTGGTTGATTTCACAAGATCAGGGCCTTTGCATATTTAAGTCCTGGGTTGTGCAAAAAAATGTCACTCTTTCAATCTGGAACAAGTTCCTGGGCTCACTATGGGAGTTTAATTTTAAATGAGTGCTTTGTGAAGTGCTAGTTCTCTGCTTTTTTCCCAGCTGCTTGTACACAAAAATAGTTACCAGCTGTTATAGTAGCCTGGTGGTGTTGGTTTGACTCTTAGAACCCAGAGCACATCTACTGCCGTGTTTATTGCAGGTAAAACCTTTGACTTTGTTTTTATGGTAGCATTTAGTTAAACCAGATATATTTCAGAGCACTGACACTGATGGTGAAGAGTTCGCTGACATATTACACAAAGATTTTGGAAGAAGTTTTGGCCCTCTGAGAAAAGAACATTTTTTTAAAAAGACATGTTTAGATGATCCTGCACCAACCCAGTCCCAGCATGAACAACAATCACATTTGGGCACATTCTTCAGGTTAAGATTCACCAACTCAAGCCACCCAGTTTACCTATGGAATGAAAGCAAGACTGGTTTGTAACAGTGGGTGCTGTTTCCAATAAAGTTCAAGTATCCTTACCAAGTAGTAGTAATGGGGGCATCCAGAGGTAGCCCCATGCACAAGATGCACCTAAAAGCTTATCACACACAACAGGTATTTTGAGGTTTTTGAAGGTGATTGGGTTGATGCCAGACAAGAGTCTTGGCTGGGTACAAGGAGAGTCCATAAATAAGGTTGATGGTTATGAAGTCTCAAGTCTCCATAGAGATGGGGAGGCAAAGAAGAAAAAGTGCTTAAGACACAGCAAAGAGAGACTTGTTACAAAGTAAAGTGAGAAAAAGAAGTTAGACAATCAAATACAGAAACAATGATGTGATTGTGCCAGTCTGAAAAAGTGAGTGGGCAAGACAGAAAAAAATGGAAGATAAACAGAAAGATGAAAGTGCCGACAGAAAGAATTAAAAAGATGTGAGACAAGTAGGAAAGTGTGTTACAGAAATGGAGCCGATTAATTTTTAAATTTAGGTCATAAGGAGATCAACTTGTATTCAGATTTAAAAAAAAAAATGCTGCCACAACATGCATTTCAGACAAATGCAATACTTACAATAAACAAACATACCAAAATCCTTCATCTATTCATTTTTCCTTGCAAGTTCCCAAGTGCTGAGACTAAAGTTAGCTTTTGAGACTACAAAAAAAGTACACCATTAAAAACTAATTTCCCTTACTGATGTCATAAGTATAAACCAGATGGCAAGCAAGTAATCTGTTCTCAAATCTCTGCCATTGCCAATTTAACCAGTTCCCATGAAGTGCCAGTGCCTGCTAAAGCATTCATCCCAAATTTCCCTTCCCACTGGGAAGCCGCACTTGGGGATTCTTGCAGGGATTTACCAAGGCTCCTTAGACAGCACCTTCCAAACCCATGACACCTGCCATCTGGAAGGACAAGGGCAGCAGGTAGATGGGAACACCATCACCTCCAAGTCACTCACCGTCCTGACTTGGAAATATATCGTCGTTCCTTCACTGTCTCTGGGTCAAAATCTTGGAACTCACACCCACAATGCTGTCAGGCAGGAACTGGCAGGGCTGCAGCGGTTCAAGGCGGCAGCTCACCACCACCTTCTCAAGGGCAACTAGGGATGCACAATAAATGTTGGCCCAGCCTTCCGCCCACATCCCGTGAATGAATTAAAAAAAAAATTCTACTCAGCATTTCTCCAATTGGTTGTCAAGTAGGGGAATTATACGGAAGAAGCTATCCCTTTTTATGTTTGTAATATACTAAATTATCACAAAATTCAGGCTAAATAAAATCTCAGCTATCTTCTTCATACTAATGTTAAATTACATTAGGCAGCACACTTTTTTACAAATGTATTGGCTTTTGAAATTGTCAAGTAGATACCAGTATCGGTTGATTATTTATAAATAATCTGGATATTGGAATAGAATAAATATAGTTTGAGGCAGACAGTGAGGACAATACCTATTAACTGCAGCAGGAAATAGTTGGTTAGCAGATTGGCAGACAAATGGCAGAAGGAATTTAATACAGAGAAGTGTGACTTGATGCATGTGGAAGGAGGAATAGGGAGAGCAATAGGCAAAGGTACCTAATGGCGCAGTTCTAAAGTGTGGCTAGAGATGGTGGAACATGGGGTTGATGTGTATAGATCTTTGAGAATGCAAGAGCATAATAAGCATAGCATATGGGCTACTGGGCTTCATAAATAGAGATATTGAGCACAAAAGTAGGAAGCTATGCTGAACCTTGAAAGCTCTTGTTAGGACCTAACCAGATTATTGTGTTCAGTTCTAATCACGTCACTTTAGGAAAGATCCTTGAGGGTGCAGAGGAGATCTACCAGAATGATTCCAGGGATGAGGGACTTTAGCTACAAGGTTAAGTTGGAGAAGCTGTGGTTGTTCTCCCAGGAGAAAAGGAGGTTGAAGAGATATTTTAATGAGATGTGCAAGATTATGACAGCTTTAGATAAAAGAGAGAAAGAAAAGCTATTCCAACAGTCAAAGGACTAGACAACACAGATTTAAGGTTTATTCTGAAGGCAAGAGATAGAGGATAGAAGTGAGGAGGAACTCTTTTATGCAGCAAACTGTAATGAAAAGGAAATATTGGATAGGCACTGGAGGGAAATAAACTTTGTAGGGTTATAGGGATAGAGTGGGGAATGGGAATGACTGGATTGATCCAGAAACTTGATGGGCGGAAAGGCCTCCTATGACACCATCAAAGCTGAAAGTTAAAAAAGGTTTAATTTAACTGCAGCATTTTACTTTTATAGTAGTACCTTTTCTAAAGGCTTTGCTGAGGCTTTTGATTTTGTTGTCTTTGCTTCCCTTATCACCTTCCATATAAGGAAATACGCGTGCCTGATGGGTCCAAAAGTAGTCGTTTGATCCAAAGAAGTGAACTGGAAACTCGCCAATCTCGTGCTTCATGTTTTGAATATTTGTTGGAACGTTTCTCGGGTGACATATCTCTGCGGGCCACCACCTGTGTTTGGATAGCAGATCTCAAATAATCAGTACAAAAGTAAAACCAGGTTACTGCAACAAGTAATTTCAGTCTAGTTAAATGGTAAATTAATAAGATGATAGCTCCCAAACTTCATTGTAAACTCCTTTTCAATTTTTTGAAAATAAACAGCAGCCACCAGCAAAATTTAAGGTGGTTTATACCTGAAGAGAACTGGGAAGCTAAACTGAGCTGTGGGGAGTTGGAGTTAAACTAATAAAGTGGGGGTGGAATGAAAAAAATATAAGCTTTAGGCATGTAAATAATATGGAAGTACAGAGGGGAAAGAAAGAGATTTAAAAAAGGCAATTCACAAAACCTGTGGAGGCCAGGTCACTGAGTGTATTTAAGATCGAGATAGATAGGTTCTTGATTGATAAGGGGATCAAAGGTTACGGGGAGAAGGCGCGAGAATGGGGTTGAGAAACTTATCAGACATGATTAAATGGCAGAGCAGACTCGATGGGCTGAATGGCTTAATTTCTGCTCCTATTCTTATGGTCTTATGGCAAGATGTCAAAAAAAAGAGAAACCAAATATGGGATGACAAATCAAAATAAATGTATGCACATTAATAGAGAACCAGAAAACAAACTGGGGTAGGGACATTGATTAAAATACAAAATCAAAATCTAGATATTAGAGTGGCTGCAGCTGGGTCAGGATTGACAATTAAATATAAAAAGAGAAACTACTGGAAATACTCCAACAGGTTCGGGCAGCATCTGTGGAGACAAACAGTTAACATTTCAGGTCAATTACCTTTTGTCAGAACTGACAAATTTTGCCCTTGCTCGTCAATAAATATACCTGAATATAAAACTTAATGGATATTATTTTGAGACAACATCCTACAAGAGCACAAAACAATTGAAGACATGGTCCAAAGAAAATCCCTGTAGATTCAGCTGAGAGAAAGCCAGGGATATTTTACTATTACTACTGGGATTATATTGCCAAATAGTGGAAAGGAAATCACTGACTACAAATTTCATTAAAAGATGCATTAGCAATAGTGCTACAAATTTTAAGTTATCCAAAAAACAGGCAAGGAAAAGCTAATATATTTGTCTCGAAAAACAGGAGAATGACGAAAGGACACATGAATGAGGAAGAAGAAATTCTAAACATAAATAAGGAAACATTGCCAAATTGAACTGTACATGAGCAATGGAAAACATCGAAATACAATAGAAATGGTACAAATCAAGTATATTCTGCTAAGTGTACTGAGAAAACATTCAGCACTTAACACAGCAGAACACAAAAATGAAAGCAAGGTCAAATATAAAAAGACATAGCAAAGTTAAAAAAATTAGAAAGGCCAAGGGAATACAGGCAAAATTAGAAAATGCTACTATGAGCTGCAGGCAAGCTTACAATGCGGAATGTGCGAGAAGAGATTATTTAAGCTTTTACCTCAGTATTCACATGGAAGTTGGCTATTGGCAGTATAAAACCACCATGGGTGTGTGAAACAGTTGGTAAAGATTACCAAAGAGTAATCAATTCCAAAATTGGTGGGAAGAAAAAAATTATCCCAGAGAAGAGGGAGCAAATGGAACTCTCCCCTTCAAAAAGGGCACAGGAGCAAGCTTCCTGAAGTGTGTGACTGAATTGGCGAACAGAAAGCAGATGGTGTGATTTTCAGAAATGATTTGCTAAGATGTCTCAAGGGATGCCTGGACATAAAGTTAGTTGACTGATAGAAAACAAAGGATTAGGGCTGATTAGTGTAACTCTTATTGGCGTCTACTCTCTTAAGGGTTAGAAGTAGTTCAGCAGTCAGTTGAAGGCTGTGGTTTGGCACACAACATGCCTTAATGTAAAAGATTTCAGTAGGACGGATTACAGTCAGGTCACAGATGCAATTTATTGCACAGATGTGCCAGGTAATACACTGTTAGAAGGAAAACAAGAAATGGAAACATAAGCAGGGCGATGGCAGGCCAGTCAGTTTAACCTTGGTGGTGGGGAAGCTTCTAGAAGCAATAAGTTGGAACAAGATTAATAGTCTGTTGGACAAATATGGATGAATTGCAGAAAGTCAGCATGGATGTGTTTTAAAAAAATTCATTCATGGGATGTAGTTATTTTATTGCCTATCCCTAATTGCCTTTGAGAAGGTGGTGGTGAGCTGCCTTCTTCAACTGCTGCAGATCCTGTGGTGTAGGTACACCCACAGTGCTGTTAGGAAAGGAATTCCAGGATTTTGACCCATCAATAGTGAAGGAACGGCAACATATTTTCAAGCCAGGATGGCGAGTGGCTTTGAGGGGAACTTCCAGATGGCGGTTTCCCATCTGTCTGCTGCCCTTGACCTCCTAGATGGTAGTGGTTGCAGGTTTGGAAGGAAGGAGCCTAGGTGTGTTCCTGCAGTGCGTCTTGTAGATGGTACACACTGCTGCTACTGGTGCTGGAGGGAGTGAATGTTTGTGGATAGGGTGCCAATCACGTGGGCTGCTCTGTCCTGGATGATGTCAAATCTCTTGAGTGCTGTGGGAGCTGCACTCATCCAGGCAAGCGGAGAGTATTCCATCACACTTCTGACTTGTTCCTTGTAATGGTGGACAGGCTTTGGGGAGTCAGAAGGTGAGTTACTTGTCGCAGGATTCCTAGCCTCTGAACTGCTCTCATAGCCACAGTATTTATATGGCTAGTCCAGTTTAGTTTCTGGTCAATGGCAACCCCCAGGATGTTAACGATGGGGGATTCAGTGATGGTAATGCCACTGAATTTCAAGGGGTGATGTTAGATCCTCTTTTGCTGAAGATGGTCATTGGTACCACACAAGTACCAGGCAATGTTACTTGCTACTTGTTGGCTCAAGCTGTGATATTGTTCAGGTCATGCTGCATTTGCACATGGACTGCTTCAATATCTGAGGAGTCGTGAATGCTGCTGAACATTGCTAGTGATTGCACAAACATCCCCACTTCTGAGCTTATGATGCAAGGTCATTGATAAAGCAACTAAAGGTGGTTGGGCCTAGGACTCTACCCTGAGGAACTCCTGCAGTGATGTCCTGGAGCTAAGATGATTGACCACCAACAACCACAAGCACCTTCCTTACTAGGTATGACTCCAACCATCGGAGAGTTCACCCCCTCTCGATTCCCAATGAGTCCAGTTTTGCTGGGACTCCTTCATGCCACCCTTGGGCAAATGCTGCCCTGATGTCAAAAGCAGCCATCTGTTAAGGGCAAACCATGCTTAACTAACTTGGAGTTTACTGATGAGGTGAACAGAGGGAGTTGATGAGGGTAACGCTGTTGATGTGGTGTGCATGGACTTCCAAAAATTATTAAATTCTGCAAACAGGCTTGCGAGCAAAGTTACAACTCATGGAATAAAAATGGGGCAGTAGGGAGATGGATATGAAATTGTCTGAGTGAGGTTTGAGGGAACTCTGTTCACTGTCAGTAGTTAATGTTTGTTTTCAGGCTGCAGGAAGGTTTATAGTGGATTCCCCAGGGGTTGGTGTTAGGACCCTTTCTTTTTATGATATATATTAAAGGGCCTAGCTTTGGTGTACAAGGCACAATTTCAAAATTTGCAGATAATGCGAAACTTGGAAGCATCGTAAACTGTGAAGGTAGTGTAAACTTCAAAAGGACAGACGTGGGTGGAATGGGCGGACAAGTGGCAGATGAAATTTAATGCAGAGAAGCATGAAATGGTTCCGTTTAGAATAATGCAGAGAGGCAATATAAAATAAAGGGTACAATTCTAAAGGGGGTACAGAAGCAGAGGGACCTGGGTGTTCATGTGACTGAGTCATTGGAGGTGGCATGTCAGGTTGAGAGAATGGTTAATAAAGCATACAGCATCCTATGCTTTATCAATGGGGGCATAAAGTACAAAAACAAAGAAATTATGTTAGACTGGTGTAGAACATTGGTTTGGCCTCAGCCTCAACTGGAGTATTGAGTGTAGTTCTGGGCACTCCACTTCAGGAAAGATGTGAAGGGATCAGAAAGAGTGCAGACACGATTCACAAAAATGGTTCCAGGGTGAGGAACTTTAGTTATGTGGATAGAGTGGAGAGATTAGGAAATTTTTCCTTGGAGAAGAGAAGGTTGTGGGGAGATTTGACAGAGGTATCCAAAATCATGAATGGCCCAGACAGAGATGGGGAAAACTGTTCCCATAGGTGGAAGGATAGAGAACAAGGGGACACTGATTTAAATTAATTGGCAAAAGCAGGATTGGAGACATGAGGAAATTTTTTTCATTTGAGCGGTTGGGGTCTGGAGTGCACTGCCGAGAGTGTGGTGGAGGCAGGTTCAATAGATGCATTTAAGAGGGAATTGGATTATTATCGGAAAACAAAAGGGGAAAATGCCAGGGACTGGCACTATGTAAATGGTTCCTTCGGAGAGTCGGTGCCAACATGACAGGTCAAATGGCCTCCCATGCTGTAACCATTCTTTGACATACATTTTATGCGACGCTGTTGAAAATTGCGGAGCAAATCTAGATAAATAAAGCCATGAAAAGCAAAATCTTCTTAGGTTTTCTAAACAGATGAAGAGTGCAAGTGAAAAGAGATTATGATACATTTGAGAAGTGATTAAGTTAGAGTTATCTGCAGTTTTGGGCATCCCGTTATCAGAAGGACATGAAAGCCACAGAGCATGTAGTGCAAGATGGTACCAGTGGAAAAACTGGAGATACTGAGACTATTTCCAATGGGAAATGGAGGGGAGGTTTAATGGAGCTTTTTAAAATCATGAAGGCTTTTGATAGTGAATAGGGAAAGACTATTTCTTCTGATTAGGGAGTTGGTAACAAGCAATCAATTTACGGGAGAATTTGAAGAGGGTAGGAGAAATTTTATTATTTCACATATCTTTAAGTTCTATATCCATATGTGACAAAACTAGGAGGCTCTACTCATACTTCACATTTTTGGATAAGGTATCCCTTCCAAAATCTTTTTTTGGCTGCACCTCACGTTTCTATTTCATGATGTTTTAATATGGTTTTCTCTCTTGACCCTTCTAATCTGCAAACATGCTAACCTATGTACAGTCTCAATGTGTTGCTGCAATCACAAACTCTTACAGCAATTACTTCTTTCCAGGAAAACTAAAACTGTAGCTCCTCCTCAGTCTTTGTTATTCCTAATTCCTTCCGATTTTGAAATCTGCTCCTTTGTGGCCAAAATTTAGAAGGCTGTTCCTCTGTCAAGATTATCATGCAACAAAGCAGGACAATACCCCACTGCTAGAGACCATGTTAGTTCCACCTCTTTGGAAGATAATATAAAGTATGGCTACATGTTATGGGTATACTAGCAGTTCAGTCACAAATAGGGCTCACAATACAATTTCCCAATGGCAACATAGACTTTGTCTAGACTACTAAAAATTCTTTAGTCTCTGACTCCAATAACAGTTGCCCTAATGGATGTCAAGATGCCACTTCAATATCCCAATCTTACTGTGGATTTGATGCCACAAAACAATGGATCAAATGTCTGCCACTTCATTGAAATGGCTCCATTGCTAGGCTTTGGAATGGGACTAACACCAGGACTCATAGGAAGTCTCATCCCTCTGTAATTCTATCTGCTTAACAGCCTGTCAGAAATTTCTAGACCTAATCACTCAGCTAAACAATTCACAAGAATGGCTTTCCAAGGATATATGCAAATGAAACAGCAAATAATTTGCATTATTTAACTTTTACAAAACGATCTTGGATTTCAAAGTTTCCGGCTTTGAAACGCCATTGATCTTGCCAGGCAATGCATTCTCATAAAATGAAAAACATATTTAACAAAACTTGTTAAAAAAAAACAAAGCCTTTTCTTTGTTTGCACTGACCTGTAGCTACCCAGTTTAACCCAGATGATGTCTTTGTATCGTGGCTTCTTGCCTGCTTTGCAATCATTGCAATACCAGCTCCCCTCCGGCATATCAATGTTCAGGCATTCTGGGTGAAATGCTGCAGGACAGGACTCGCAACACAAAAGGCTTCCACCTGTAGAAAATAAGCCAAACAGGGAAACAACCTTAATAAAAATTTACATTGTGTTTAGAAAAAAAAACGAAGTTTTGCATTTATATAGCAACCATTATAAAATCTCAGAAAACATTTAAAGCACTTCTGGTGCAAAGGGTCACTTTATTTACTTTGAAGTGCAGAGGGAGTGATGTAGGAAAACAGTCAAGAGGAAATTAGCAGCCATGCAATTTTTATTTCTTCCACTAAATATATAAACCTATAAGGGGCATTATTAGCACCCATTTTTAAAAGCACATTTAACATTTGATGAAGCATTAACTCAAAGATGCTCATAGATGACACTTAAGAAATGCAACAGAGCTGTTCATGGATCACCGTGTCTCTTGCCAATGCAAGATTGTCACCGATATCTGCCTGCACATGTACACTGGTCCACACGTGTGCAGAAATCTAATGACGTCACACTGCTGCACCCCTGCCTGCCAGTACCCTCTGTGCATGTGTCAATGATATGCTATAAATACCACACAATGCATATTGTGCCATTAAGTTTATGGCAGTGTTTTTCTGCTTCTGTGTAAAAGATCAATAAATATATTCATTTTAGTTTGTTAATAATGGTTTGATGGTGTGGCATTTACTGCTAGCAGTAGAAAAAAATGCCAAAAAGAAAAACTGAGTAGTAGCATCTGGGGTTGATTTGGTTATAAACAATGTCAAGGAACAACTGAAAATTTTACAGGACATAAATACTCATGCTTGAGCTAATGGAAGCAGACAACCTGAGTGGAATGAGACCTGCTGTGCAACACATCACACTTAAAGAAGCAGCAAAAAAAGTTAAATATGCAAATGGTTTAACTACAATTCTTGAAGTTGCAGCCAGGGCATAAGATATAAACTTGGGAGTTTTAAGATGCAATATGGAATATGAGTCATCAAAAAAAATATCAATCGTGCTGAACAATGTCTCTCTCGCATCCACAAAATCCTATATCTGGTAAACAATGTCTGACTCCTGCTCAGATCAAAATCACTGCCCAAGGCCTAAGTCTGATTGGGTCTATGACCCAGAAAACCGACTTCCTCTGTGGGTGACAGGCGCTCCGGCCAATCCACTTCAATTAGGAATTAAGGGACAACACCTAAAACATAGCCATGATGATATGAGCTCACAATAACAAAATGGAGTAAAACATGAAAACTGCGCATGCACAGCGTTAGCAACAAATGCAGCCTTCATGGATAGCCTTTCCTCATTTCCATCGCTTCTGCAACAGACAAGTGCCTCACACTTTTATACTTCCTTATCTGTGTAAAAGAGATTAGAAACTAATCCCCTCCATGAGAAGCCACAGGAGAGCAGACATCATTCACCCTGTCAACAGAAAAAAATTGAACCTGTGCCCATCACTGATAGGGCACCTGTTGAAATCTGAAGCTAATGGGAACTGATGACATTAGTGGAGTGCTGATTTGAAATTATTAATAAAGCTTAGCTGTGGAAAGGATCACAAAGAGAAACTGGATGCTTCCTGGACAGGGAAAGAAAATATTTGATTGGGACTTCCTGGCCATTTGCGCTCACCTTGTTGTTGGGAATGTGAGGAAGTGAAGAATCTCAAAAATTAGATTCTTGTCTTTATTTGCAACGACAGGTACAGAAACTTCTGTTGAAGTACTAGATGTAGCTGATTTAGGTAATTCTTGTAGAATAATCAACCAAAGCTCCAGCATAGAGAATCAATACTAATGCCTATTTATTTGTGAGTTAGCATTTGCAGTGCTGAAAGAGATAAACTTTGGCTAACCTGAATCAGGCCGGCACAGTTCTGAAGATAAATACCTCTACATGGTCCACCAGCTTAGTCAGATTTTTTGAACAGCACCTAAATTAATTTGTTCTTGAAGATTAGTGCTCTATTTGAGACTAGCTAACCAGGGTGTATATCCCTAGAAACTGTGGTGACAAATGAACCATCAGGAAGACTATGGGTAATTTAGTTGCTGAACTCAAGTAAGAGCATTCAGCTAGTAACACCAATTAACTCTGAGAACAAGTCAAAGTTGATGACTATGCAGGACAAACATTGTAAACAAAAGTAAGCTTAACTTTTCAGAAGGTATGCCATTATAAACTCAAGTAAAAATATGAAAGAGAGTGTCCTGTGTAAGTGTGGGCCATGTGCTTGTTTGGAAGGGTATGCACATCACCTCACTTCAGGAAACAGTCCTTCCATATATGAAGGTCAGAGGGGAAGATTACCTTTGCATGCAAATTCAGTCAGTCTGTAAAGCTAATTATTCAAGGGCTAAAACAATCATTCAATTCACATAACCCAACAGTAAAAAGACCTTAAACTAACCTCTTGAACACACGAAGCACCAGCTAACATTGACATGGGCATGATGACTGTACCCCTTTTTTGGAGCAAAATGGTTGCTACAGATAATACTGTTGGCCGTCAGCATTACAGACCCTGCTGCAATACAGGTCTCCCCTCCATGATAAGCCACTGGACAGCGGACGCAGCGCATCATTCGCCCTGCTAACAGAGAGAATTTAGTGTTAACCTTTAAATAAAGTTGTCATTTTCTTAAAGCTCCATCTCTCCTGATTTTCAGTAAATTCATAGAGAAATATTTTAAAACAGATTCTTATCAAAGACTTCACTTAAAAGCATTGTGGCATCCCGCCCCAATAAAATTCTCCTCTTTCCACGAATTTGAAGGTCAGTGAGGAATCCTGTACCCCTTGAAATTTCAAGCATTTAAATTGAACATTTCAGTCTTGCAAATATATCTAGCGACAAACAAACTTAATTTAGATTTGAGGGTCATTATTTTCAATACATTACAAATGCCAAAGGTATTTCGTTTTTATTTTTGCTTTATGTCACAGAAGTTTCCTGAAAAAAGATCTGATGACTTATGCAGCAGATAAATATTTTGGAAAAAATGCACAAGGTAGAAAGTTATAGGTTTTTGAATAGTCACGAATGGAAGAAGTCCGAACAAAGAACAATTACTCTCAGTCCTGAATCAGCTTGGCTTTGTAAATGATTCTTAAATTTGGTATTCATGTGAATTTCCGCATTATGGGTTTATGAAGCGTTATAAAACGTTTTGATCATGAAATTAGTAAACCATTTCTATCATCCGATTCATAGTATGGTGAACTAACACCGAAAGCAAATGAATACAGGCTCGAGTCAGGTCAGTGCAAGAACATTTTACAGTAACCTGAGACAGAAATAGCTTTTCTCCAATTTAACCAGTTGTTTGACAGCATTTAAATGAAGTCCAAGTTTTAAAAATAGTCTTTGAAAGTATTTAAAACAAAGTTAAGGTGAAAGTAGTTTTAAGACTTGCAAACTTGCATATCTACATGAAATACATAAGTCTTAGCTTTCATACATTTTTCCCACTAATCCCCTAAAGAAAAACTTCACACTAAGTAAGCATAACAGATGCATTAGTCATGTTTAATTATCTTTTTAAAAAAGGTAAAGAACTCCATTTCAACTAAACAATAGTTCTGAGATTTGGTATAGAAATTTAAATATGCTTCATATGTCAAAATTACCACTTTTCAGGCTCTCCAGTATAATAATGCAGTTATTATGCTTGAAACATATGAACTGAACTTGGGCGTAACTCTTGATCCCAATCCAAATGTCTGTTTCAATTGAACCTGGTGATTTGCATCTTTGTGAATTGATTGATATAGCTCAGTGTAAAACTTCATGCTCAATTCACCACTAGGACTCCCACTTCAAAATGTGAAATACCTCCAGACTCAATGTTTTCAATACCCACTTGAGGCCAGTGACACTTTGCACTATGGAAAATCCAACCTCCATCTTTCAACCCAATCTTTTCTACCCCTCAGCTCACTGATCTCTAAAATTCTCATCAGCCTCCTGTCATTGGTGCTTTCCTATCTTTACAATCTCTAGGCATGCTGTGTCCTTGCCACGTCTTCAACTTTTCTAATTAATCTGCGAGTTACCTCTCTTTCTAGACTACCACTACTCCCCATAAATAGTAATGTGACAGGATGAGAGGTCCAGGCTAATGCTCTGAGGACATGGGTTTAAGTGCTACCATGGCAGCTGGTGGGATTTAAATTCAATTAATAAATCTGGAACATAAAGCTAATCTCAGTGATGGTAATCATGACAACTGTCATTGACTGCTGTAAAAACTCATTTGGTTCACAAATGTCCTTTAGGGAAGGAAATCAGAATCACAGAATTGTTATGGTGCAGGTGGCTGCCATTCGGCCCATCGTGCCTGCACAGGCTCTCTGAGTATTTTAACAGTAGCAATCTCCTGCCTTTACCCTGTAACTCTGCACATTGTTTCTATTTAAATAATCATCCAATGCTCTCTTGAATGCCTCAACTGAACCTGCCTCCACCACACTTCCAGGCAGTGCATTCCAAACCCTAACTACTTGCTGTGTGACAAAGTTCTCACCTCACATTTGCTCCTTTTGCAAAACACTTTAAAACTGTGCCCTCTGGTTCTTGATCCGTTTACGAGCCAGAACAGTTTCTCCCTATCTACTCTGTCCAGGCCCCTCATTATTTTGAAAACTTTTGAACTGGTCTGGCCTACATGTGACACCAGATCCACAGTAATGTGATCGACTCTTACTGCCCTCTGAAATAACTGAGCAAGCCACTCGGTTCAAGGGCAATTACGGATGGGCAATAAATGCTGGCCTTGCCAGCGATGCCCATATCCCAGAAAAATTAAAGGAAAAACGTTGGTGGCAGAGCCTTCAATTATCTTGCCCCCACATTCTGGGATTGTCTCCCTAAACCCTTTTATCTTGTCACATCTGTTCACACATATAAAACCCTCATTAAAATTTACCTTATTTACTCCATTTTTAGACACCTTTCCTACCCTTCCCACCTTACTCCGTGTCCGAGTCACAGTTGTGAAGCAAGTTGGCGCATTTGCATTTGTCAAAGTACATGCATAAAGTTCTAGGAACATAACAAATTGTAGTACGAGAAAATACCATTATGATATATCCAGATGGTCACAGAGCACATTGAGGAGGTCTTCCTGAACATTCCTGGTTTCAATAGCTTCTCCGCTACATCAGGTATTTAATTCAAGGTAGCGTTCGCTACTTCAGCATATCCGCTCAATGTTGAGCTGTCCACAATGGTGTACTGCCTCCTAAATTGTAAACAGTGCTCCCTTTCCTTTAATTTTGTATCAGCTAACTTAGATAGTTGTTTTAGTTCTCAATTTCAAATCATTGATCTACATTGATGATAATGGCCCTTGTATGAATCACCAAAGCACCCTTATAATCAATTTCTGATCCACTTTTGGAAACCTAACACTACCCCACCCTGACAAATTCATGTCTTTCAAAAGAAAGAACGAATAAATCACTTTGTGCAAGTTTCTCTAAAATCCAAAGACAAAGCTATAAAGCACTATTTTTGTTGAGTTAAAAGCAAATTTTGAAAGTGCAGTCAAAGAACTTACATTATTCAGATTTTCATATGAATAATCAATTACAATTAGGCAACTACACATAGGTTTTCAGTTCAAAATTATATTACAACATCTAAGGTACATTTAAAATTTAAATCCTGTAAAAAATAAATTTTTCACACAAGTAAATTTTAACAATCTATGCTCTAAGGCATTTTCACTTATCTGAGGAATTTTGCACCTTTTGTTGCCCTGGGGTTAGAGGGGTTTGTGGCATGGCAGCTGATACAAGTATGCAGTGGGCATCGAAACCTCTTGTTTTCAAACACAGTTGGGGGGTACTTTCTCACACAGTCCTCATGGTAGAACTTGCCACACAGAGGAACATTACAACGTTTAACATCAGGCCCATTCTTCTTACACACAAAACATGTGTGAACACCTGCACAAAATAAATAAATAAAATAAGAAACATATAATGCATAAATCTGATTTTTTTAAAAAAAGTTCCATGAGTACAATGTCTCACAATAAATTAAAAAAAAACTCTAATCATAAAAATTTCATTAAATCATGGTCTTTTGCATCTTTCAGAAGAGGTTACCGTGTTTGGTCATCATATGACAGGTGTAAAAATTTCTATTCTGGACTTGAGAAATATCAAGTGTAAAATTATGGGTTTTGTAAGAGTTGCCAGATAATATTGTCAGAAATGCAACTAATTATTCAATCTATAATCTCAAAGCATCAGCCTTCTCCAACAATTTTTAAAAATTCATTCATGGGATGTGGGCATCGCTGGCTAAGCCAGCATTTATTGCCTATCCCTAATTGCCCTTGTTCAGAAGGCATTTTAAGAGTTGACCACAGCAAGGTTTGGGGGAGGGGGGGGGGCGCAGAAGAGAGGCGGTGGCATAGTGGTAGTGGTACCCAGGTTTGAATCCCACCATGGCAGATGGTGGGATTTGCATTCGCATTCAATAAAAATCTGGAAATCAAAGTCTAATGACAACCATTAAACGATTGCTGATTGCCGTAAAACCTTCAGGTTCACTAATGTCCTTTAGGGAAGGAAATCTGTCGTCCTTACCTGGTTTGGCCTACATAGCAATGTGGTTGACTCTTAAACTGCCCTCTGAACAAGGGCAATAAAAGCTGGCCTAGCTAGCGACGCCCATATCCTATGAACGAATAATAAATAAAACAATGGCTGGAATGACTAGTTGCAAAGTTCTCAATTTGAAAGATTATCTTTTAGATAAGTATGCTGTATTTTATTCTGCTCCCATCAAGGACAAACACCAATCGCAATGCCTGTCCCTGCTTCCCCTCAACCCACCCCACCTCAAAACCAACTGGCCTTAGATATTGAAACAATTTGTGACAACATTAAGGCTTGGGCTGATAATTGGCAAGTAACATTCACACCACACAGGTGCTGGACAATGATTATCACCAACAAAAGAGAATCCAACCATCTCCACCTGCAATTCAAGGGCATCACCATCATTAAACTCCCATCAACATCCTGTGGGTTGACTAGAAACTTAACTGTACCAACCATATAAATACTGGAGCAGGTCAGAGGCTGAATTCTGTGGCAAGTAACTCACCTGACTCCCCACAGATTGTGCACCACCCAGAAGGCACAAGTCAAGAGTATGATGGAATACTCTCTGCTTGCCTGAATGAGTGTGGCTCCAAGCACATCCAAGAAGCTCAACACCACCCAGGACAAAGCAGCCTGCTTGATTGGCACCCCATCCACAACTTTAAACATTCATTCCCTCCATCACTGGCACACAGTGGCAGCAGTGTGTACCATCTACAAGATGCTCTGCAGCAACTTGCCAAGGCTCCTTTGAGAGCACCTCCCAAACTCATCCTTCTGGTGGTAGGGGTTGCAAAGATAACAGATGCATGGAGACACCACCACCTTCGAGTTCCAGGCCACACGCCATCCTGACCTGGAACTATAATCATCATTCCTCCACTGAAGCTGGGTCAAAATTCTGGAACTCCCTCCCTAACAATGTGGGTGTACCCATACCAGATGGACTGCTGCAGTTCAAGACAGTTCACCACCACCTGCTCAAAAGCAGTTAGGGATAAACAATAGTGCAATAAATGCTGGACTTACCAGCGATGCTCACATCCAACGAAATAAAAAAATACAAGGTAGGCGACGTTAGATCCACTGGGGAAGGTTTAACTACACAGGAGACAATATATTTGGGAGATGTGCCGGATATACCTCAGAGGTCTGAGTAATTTGATGGTTTAGGATTTGAGGTCATTTTTTTTACCAATGAAGTACAGACTGATACATAGACACTCATGTACTACTCCATTCACACTATATGATTCATTTATGAACAAGAAAATAAACTGATTATTTAACTGGATTATCAAGCATAGAATGCAGTTACATTCAATAGGTCATGGAAGCTCTGGTCTGGGTAACTCAGCATGTTATCTGAATTGTTAGAGCCACCACTATGCTGTTAATTTTACAACTGAAAATGCATCAAATCGAAGAAGCTGGAGTTTAAGATAAAAATATGCTGTTAGGGGCATGCACGTGATAACCCTTTGCAATTAAAGCAAGGGATGGAACATGGAGGACAATGGCATAATGTGGGGCATGCAACAGAATATTAGATAAACTCCATTTAAAATGGAGTATAACCTCTGGCAACCACTTATGCTACCCAAACACTAATGCATTGCAATAGCAGGATTTCTCTAACTTCTTCATTGTCTGGATATAATAAGTTGTGTGGTTTGGGACATAAAGGTCATGGCACCGGGCATATTCGGCCAAGATTCTTTCACATTTACCCAAACTACACCACAGTACATGAATTTTAATTCTGGAGATAATAGTCTCCTTTAGCTACAAAGAAAATCTGGATTATACTGGAAATTCTAAAGTAGTTTATGTACGAGAAGGACGCATTCTCATTGGCCATTTGGTATCTCAGGTGAAAAACATCACAACCTCTTTAGACATTTTCTGTTCTGCATGACTTCTTCAAAGACTGGGTGAGCTTCTAACCCTACAGATTATAGAAGTTAAAAAAAAAGCCTACCGTTGAAGAAAATCTGAAATAAAAACAGCAATGAATAGCAGATAATGAAGAATCACACCTGAAACATTGATCACCCTTTGTGTTTCACATGCAGGATACAAATGGATCTTTTAACAGGGGAACAAGGCAGTTGACATTTAAAAATAAATGCTTACCTAGTTTTGCCTCTACTTGCCTAATCTGGCGTTGCAAATGCAAAATGAGTCAGTTATTTATAAGTGTGGAAAAGCAGAGCAGGTGTACAAAA
The DNA here is from genome assembly GCF_017639515.1 of Carcharodon carcharias. Taxonomy (NCBI): domain Eukaryota; kingdom Metazoa; phylum Chordata; class Chondrichthyes; order Lamniformes; family Lamnidae; genus Carcharodon; species Carcharodon carcharias. The sequence goes on from NC_054467.1 coordinate 226,939,484, forward strand.
GGATGTGGCATAATGGAAACTCATATCGTTTTATAGATTGTGTGTTGAGGATAGAGGTTAAAAAAAAACAAGATTTAATGCTGGTTGTGGTTAAAGTCAAGCAAAACAAAGTGAAAAGATGAATAATTTGCATACTGTCTGTGGAGTCACATCATGCTAAATACTAACGCGTTCTGCAATTCAGTGGGTACATTATTTTGTTGTCCTATTTTACTCATTGTGATTAGCTAATTATTTCCTTTCCAAAAAAAATCGTAGTTTGTGTTGAATGAAACATGATTTTGGCAAAGTAAATTTAACAGTGAAAATGTCTTAATAAATAATTAAACTAAAGTGGCAATTATGCAGTAAGAAAATTTTTTGAATAATTAGTGCACAGAAATTTGAACATAACACATTTACAAAGCGCAGAACCATTTGTTGCATATTATGTGGAATTAACTAACAGCTATATTACAGAAACTGTAAATTTTGACATTTCCAAGAAGTTACATACATACAAAATAGGAGAAGTCGACCATTCGGCCCCTCAAGCCTGCTCCTTCAATCAATAAGATCATGGCTGATCTGTTTGTATTGAGTTCCACATTCCCATCTACCCCCAGTAACCTTAGATTCCCTTGCCTAACAAAAATCTATCTACCTCTGTCTTCACTGCCTTCTGAGGCAGGGTATTCCAAAGTCACACAACCTTCAGAAAAAAATTCTCCTCTTGTCTGTCCTAAAAGGGCAGCCCCTAATTTTAAAACAGTGACCCCTGGTTCTGGACTCACCCACAAGAGGACACATCCTTTCCATGTCTACCTTGTCAAGAACATTCAGGATCTTATATACTTCAATCAAGTCACCCCTCATTCTTCTAAACTCCAATGGAAACAAGCTCAGCCTGTCCAACCTATCCTCATAAGACAACCCACTCATTCCAGGTATCAATCTAGTAAGCCTCCTCTGAACTGCCTCCAATGTATTTACATTCTTCCTTAAATAAGGAGATCAAAACTGTACACAATATTCGATATTGTCTCATCAATGCCCTGCATAACTGAAGCATAACATCCTTACTTTTATGTTCAATTCCTCTTGCAATAAAGAATAGCATTCCATTAGCCTTCTTGATTACATGCTGCACCTGCATACTAACATTTTGTGACACACGCACGAGAACACCATCTCACCTCAGAATTCTGCAGAACTTCACATTTTCCCACATTAAACTCCATCTGCCAGGTTTTTGTCCATTCACAACTTATCCATATCCTTCTGCAACCTCCTTATCCCCTTCACAACATAGTTTCCTACCTATCTCTGAGTCATATGCAAATTTAGCTACCATGCCTTCGCTCCACTCATCTAAGTCACTGATGTAAATTGTAAAAAGTTGAGGCCCCAGCACAGGCCCTTGCAGAAATCCACTCGTCGCATCCTGCCAATCAGACAAAGGTCCATTTACGCATACTCTGTTTCCTGCCAGCCAGCCAATCTTCTATCCAGGCCCCTACATCATGAGCTTTTATTTTCCACAATAATATTTGGTGTGGCACCTTATCAAATGCTTTCTGGAAATCCAGTTACAGTACGTCTACAAGCTTCCCTCTATGCACTGCACGTTACTCCTTCAAAGGACTCTAATAAATTGGTTAAACATTATTTCCGTTTCACAAAACCATGCTGACTCTTCCCGATTCCCTTAAACTTTTCTAAGTGCCCAGCTATAACCTCTTTAATGAATGACTCTAACACTTGCCCCACAACAGACGTCAAGCCAACTGGGCTTTAGTGTCCTCTTTTCTGCCTCCCTCCCTTCTTGAATATAGGGGTTTTATTTGTTATTTTCCCGTCTGATGAAACCTTTCCAGAATTTAGGGAATTTTGGAAAACACCAACACATCTACTTCCTCATTAACCACCTCTTTTAACACCTAAGGATGAAGTCCATCTGGACCTGGAGACTTATCAGCCTGCAGCTCCGTCAGTTTGCTCAGTATTGCTTCCCTATTGATTGTAATTTCACCAAGTTCCTCTCTCCCCACCACCTCCCAATTTACAGCTATCACTGGAATGTTTTTTGAATCCTCTATATAGTGAAGACAGAAGCAAAATATTTGTTCGTTTCATCCACCATTTCTTTATTATCTATTAATTCCACATTCTTACTCCCTAGAGGACCAACAATTACTTTACCTACTCTTTTCCTGTTTGTTTTTCTGTAGGACCTCTTGCTATCCGTTTTTACATTTCTAGCTAGCTTCCTCTCATAGTCAATCTATCTAATTTCATTCTCCTGATTAAGTCTGATGCTTTCCCCAACTGCTTTGGTTAACCATGGATGGTGGGTCCTCCTTTCAGAGTTCTTCTTTACAGTAGGAATATACTTATTCTTAAAATTCTGAAATATCCCCTTAAATGTCTGCCATTGTTTCTCTATTTGATCTATCCCCTAGTTTTTGTCAACTAGCATATTAATCTTTTTAAAAATAAAGCTAGCTGATTATTTTAGGGCATGTAATTGTTTTGCATTTTAAGCACATAAACAATCCAAATTTGATTTGAGATACATGGATTTAGGTTTTAAATCTTAAGAGAATGTTGTATACAACTCAATTCATTTCAAGAGGCTGCGACAGTAAAAATAATATATTACCTGACGTGCATTCTCTGCATATAAATTTGCCTTGAGGTAATTTAGACAGCCCAAGACAAGCCAAATGGAACGCCCCACAACACTGTCCTTCACAAAGGAGCAGTTCACCAGAGCTCTCACACATCTATAAACAAAAGAAAAATCATGCATCAGCCTGTGGAAAAGTTAGCAAACTGTCCAAAATTAAATTTTTAAAACCTTCACGCTTGCAAAAGATGTGCAATCGAAGTTTAGTTTTGAGTGAAGTGTGTATGCTGCTCTGAAATTATTCAAAAGCTTGTACAGGACCCTACATAAATGTCACGCTGATGAATAAAAAGATCACTTTCTCTCTACTGCATCACAGCTGCAAAATCACTTAATTTTTTTTAAAAAATTAGGTATACCAAGAAGAAAGACAGATTACTCACCTTTAGGTGCAGTATTCCTCATTCTTCAAATGAAGTTGTCCTCCACATACCTTGGGTAAGGTCAGCATACCAACAGGAAACTCACTTGGGACGCCTGTCCCTTTAAGAGACTCAGCCAGAACCACACCACTGCCCCCTTCCCGCGCCCAAATACAGTAACCCCACGTGGCAATCTTCGGTTCTTTTTGACAAGAGAAGACAAGGCAGAAGAGGATAAGCAAGGAGACCAGCAAGGAATCCATTGCCCTCTCATTTTTTTCAAAAAAAAAGCCAAGAAACTTATTGATTAACTTTATGTTAATTCATGTTCAGTGTTTTTTTTAAAATAATGTCCTACAGATGCTAAACACACATGCCACTCAGGTTCAACAAATGCATAAACTGAAAGCTAAGTGCCAAAACCTTAGACTAGATGATTATGTAAAAGATTGAAAACTTGATATGCGGAGGTTAACTTTATACTAGGAGTACAGTAACAGAGTACACCAAAAAAAGGAAGCAAGCCACTTCACATTTCATTATCCGCCACATACCATGGGTGATTCTCTCTCAAGATTCACTTCAGAAAAGTGAGGTATTTTAGTATCTAAGACACAGGCACGGTTAGCCCCTACCTAACCATGCATCTCTGTAGTTAAGTGCGAACTATAAGCAACTTCTGGTAAATATGTAAGGATTATTTGACATGGTTGCCTTGTATATATCATTCAATGCAATGTGCATAAAACCAGCCAACACTGTGGCTATTACTTGAGTGAAATGCTGCTTAACAATGAAGTCCAACGTTTTAGATAGTTTCTGCTCCATGGTTGAAGTCAGTTAGTTTCCACTCTTCATTCATAATTTTATGTGGGAGAAAATGCACCTTTAAGTCATTAAAAAGTAGTGATGTGTTCAATCCACAGTAATTTTATGAACTACTGAAAACCACCAACAGTAGTGAACATACAGAAATCGTACGGTGATTTACTTTAATTCTCCAAAGACCACACTGTGAAGTATCTTCAAACTCCTCAGATATTAGATCATCACGTGAGTGAAGGTACCCATATTGCTGTCTATTATATATATAAAAAAAATTAAAACGCACACAAATAGGGAGCCAGTTTCTTTATTCATAAGTCAAGCACATAATAAAAATATCCAGCGATCAATAGTTTTTATCACAAGTCAGAAAGACAGATGGAATGCAGTCACATCTGCAGTACTCATGATTTTAGATTTTCTTTCTTGCTCATGAAATAAATTGATCACGTGACCGAACAGCTCTATTTCTTTGTACTGTATGTATGCTTGAAGTTCGTCTCACCTGACAAACTCCTTCTTTCTTAGCTGTACCAGTGCCTCCTCGCTCTCCTTGAGATTTTTTGGATGATACAGATGAAGCCTCTGTTGGAGTTTCATCTGCACTTTCATCTGCTGACTCCAGCTGTCCATCAAATGATGTCTGAATACAAGAGGCAAAACAAAATTATATTTCAACATCACTAATTACTATGATGTTATGACATCAAGTGACACATTGGTAAAATAACTAATCTGCAAAAACAGTATCAAAAGACCAACTGAGGTCATGTAATTTTTGGGGAACTTACACAACACTAAATCAGGAGTAACTGTAATGCACTGTACCTTTCCAGAAATTTCAGTATACATGTTTGAATATTTTAAAACTGTTGAATTCAGCAAATAAATAAGCAGCACAAGAGGAAATGGGTGCTGTGCTTGCTGACATAAAATACTGGTCAAAAAGATTACATAAATTCCTCAACATGATGAGCTTGAAACAAGTGATAGGGACATATATATTTCCCTGATAGAAATGTTTACAACAGCAGCTTTGGCACAGCAACCAGTTTCAGAAGGGCAGCAACAAAGGTCTACTAGCAGGTCAGCCACTTGAACCTCTGGTCAAGGACAGTGTATGGGGAAACATCTTGGCATGAATTAAATTCCATATACAAATTAAGAAAGCCAATATGTTCTCTACAGCGGGTTATTAACATTCATTAGATACAATGTTTTTAGTTGGCAAATGAATTAACAAGGCAGAAGAGGATGAGCAAGTTGGCAATATTCTAATTTTAGAGCCAAGTAAAACAACTGAAGCATTAATGGAGCAGAGAGGCCAAGTGTGTTTTGGGGGGGGGGTGGGGGGTGTTTCCAGTGTGCTTACAACATGGATTGGTCCCACATGAGTTCAGAATCTTAGAAAATCAAATTCCATTTCCTTAAACATCCTTTCATGATTGAAATAGTGACAAAGAAATAAAAACAATTTAGCTAGAATGCATTTTTGTACCTACATATATTGCAACAGTGCACTGATTTAGACATCTAGCACGAAATCTATCAAAGCTAAACATGCACTTTTTAAAAAGGGTATTGCCATCAACAGCCAACTTTCAAACAAGTTAGTTGGGAATACATATTAAAAAAGATTACTTGAAAAGAAAAAAAGGTTTGGAGCCAGTAACTAAGTAGGAACATCTGAGTATCACATTTGGATAATGTATGGAATAAATAGATCACTATTCATATACATTATCTGGATGTAAGCACTTCAGTAATTTTTTTTCAGAGTTGGGATGTTGAGTGAGAAACAGTCATCACAAATACACCCAAAAAGGAGACATGTCAAATGGAATCCTATTGCACAAAAACAGACTGCTGCTTGACCCATCATATCTGTGCCCGTATTTTCTTCATCAGCCATTTACTTAAGTAGAGTCTCCTGCATATTTCCCATAACCTTTAATGCTCCAGTCTTTTCAGGCAACCATCTAATCCTCTTAATAATTTATGTTTAGGCAGATAATTCCACATGCTAACCATCCTCTGTAAACTGCTTTTCCTAATATTCCCTTGAATCCTTTTTGTGATCATCTTTAATTTATGCCCTTGTTGCAATCTCTACTTGCACTTGATAATCCTGAAGCCTAATCAGATCATCTCTTAATCTCTCAGCTCTAAAGATAAAAGCTCTAACTTTGCAAGCATCTCTTCATAACTCATCCTTGGTACTATCCTCTTGAACCCACACTGAACCTTTATACGTACTTCCCAACACACATGGCTAAAACAGCACAAAAAATTCCAACTGTGGCCACCCTTCAGTGTTGTGTCCTTCTAGATACTAAACCAAGTATGTCATTTGTCTTTTATTGGTTTCCTTTTCTTGAGCTTTCAATTTTAACAGCATATGCATCTGTATACAATACTCCTGTGCTTCTCAACACTATCTATAATCTTGACATTTAATGTGCATTTCCTTCCCTTTTAGAATCAAAGCTAGATTTAGATTTTTATGCTAGATCTTTTTTTTAAAACTCTGGTTTCAGGATTATTGGAACTTCATTTACATTTTCTCTAAATATTTTTTTTTCCTCCCATCACAAGTTCTTGACACCCCTCCAGTGGGCTGAACTTTCTGCCAGTGGAGTGGTGGCAACCCCTTTTTGTCCTTTTAAGTGCCAACAAATGTGAAAATGCAACAAACACACGGGAAAATATACTGAAAAAAGAATACAAAAAATCCAGGAAGAGGTGGTTGACAGGAAAACTCTAATGGAGTCATTAATGATCTGTACAATCAATACTATTCAAGTAGCTAGTGGGAACTGCAGAGCAGGAATCCACACAGCTGGTACCATATCAAAGTAAACAGATAATTAACATTAATCTCATGGGACTATAGAGACAGTGGCATAGTGATATTGTCACCGGACTAGTATTCCAGAGAGCCAGGGTAATGCTCTGGGGACCTGGGTTTGAATTCCACCATGGCAGATAGTGAAATTTGAATTAAATGAAAATCTGGATTTAGAAGTTTGATGACAACCATGGAACCATTGTCGATTGTCTTTAAAACCCTTCTGGTTCACTAATGTCCTTTAGGGAAGGAAATCTGCTTTCCTTACCTAGTCTGGCCGACATGTGACCCATTAAATGCCCTCTGAACAAGGGAAGTTAGGGATGGGCTAGCGATGCCCACATCTCACGAACAAATAAAAGCCTCCAGTTTCAATCCTTTAATCCTCAAACAATGTCAACCGAAACCCATTTTTCTCTATTCTCACAGGTGCAGGACCAGTTCAGTCTCTGCAACTCCTCCTTGAAATTACCTCATTTTCTGTAAACACAGTTAGAGGAGATGGATTCTTGTTGACAGCTGGTATCAGAGTTTCTGCCGTTGATGCTCTGCTTCGCTTTTTCAGTGGTTTACACGCATCAGAGAGTTTGCTTATATCTGAAAAGTGTGCATGAAAATATTTGATACCAAGTTTATTCAATGAAAGAAAGCTTTTTGCTTTCCGCCTAAGCAATTGTAACTTGTTTATTTCAAAATATGAAATAAAATGCATACTAAGATAGGGCCAAAAGATTATTACAAATATATAGAAATTGATATCTCTTTACCTGACTGGCTGTTTTGGGATGCATTCGTAATACAAGATGTTTCTCCAGCCTCGATACCATCACTTCCACAAGCCTCTGCCTGGCCAGCATTATTGAACTCATACTGTGCATAAAAAGATAAAAGTCAACATTCATTACCCAAAAGTGTCACAGGATAACATTTTAAGACACAAGAAAAAAGTGTTATCGGTATGCCTAAATACAGCCCTCAAAAAGGATGCAAGTTGAATTGCCGCTCAGTATGTTCTAATTTAAAAATACACATTCCACTGTCTGAATCATGCTTACAGACTAGCAATGTTAACCACGAACTCAAGTTCTGTCGAAGGGTCATGAGGACTCGAAACGTCAACTCTTTTCTTCTCCGCCGATGCTGCCAGACCTGCTGAGTTTTTCCAGGTAATTCTGTTTTTGTTTTGGATTTCCAGCATCCGCAGTTTTTTTGTTTTTTTTTTAGCAATGTTAACGTTGCCTGCAATATTCAGGTTTTTTTAAATTCATTCACGGGATGTGGGCAAGGCTGGCTGGGCCACCACTTATTGCCCATCCCTAGTTGCCAATGTGAAGGTGGTGGTGAGCTGCTTCTTGAACCGCTGCAGTCAATGTGCTGTAGGTACAGCCACAGTGCTGTTAGTAAGGGAGTTCCAGGATTTTGACCCAGCGACAGTGAAGGAATGGCGATATATTTCCAAGTCAGGATGGTGTGTGACTTCGAGGAGAACTTCTATGTAGTGGTGCTCCCATCTGTCTGCTGCCCTTGTCCTTCTAGATGGTAGTGGTCATGGGTTTGGAAGGTGCTGTCGAAGAAGCCTTGGTGAATTCCTGCAGTGCATCTTGAGATTGGTACACACTGCTGCTACTGTGCGTTGGCGGTGGAGGGAGTGAATGTTTGTGGATATGGTGCCAATCAAGCAGGTTGCCGTGTCTTGGATGATGTCAAGCTTCTAGAGTGTTGTGGGAGCTGCACTCATCCAGGCAAGTATTGGGAAATATTCCATCACACTCCTGACTTGTGCCTTGTAGTTGGCAGACAGGCTTTGGGGAGTCAGGAGGTGAGCTACTCATCCCATGATTCCTAGCCTCTGACCTGCTCGTGGTCACAGTATTTATATCTGGTCAATGGTAAACCCCAAGATGTTGATAGTGGGGTATTCAGTGATGGTAATGCCACTGAACATCAAGAGGTGATGGTTGGATTCTCTCTCGTTGGAGATGGTCATTGTGTGGCACGAATGTTACTTGCCACTTGGTAGTCCAAGCCTGGAGATTTCCTGGTCTTGCTGCAATTGTGTATGGACTGCTTCAGTATCCAAGGAGTCACGAAGGTGCTGGACATTGTGCAATCATCAACGAACATCCCCACTTCTGATCTTATGATAGAAGGTAGGCCATTGATGAAAACAGCTGAAGATGTTTGGGCCAAGGGCATGACCCTAAGGAACTTCTGCAGTGATGTCCTGGAGCTGAGCTGACTGACCTCCAACAACCACAATCATCTTCCTGTGTGCTAGGTATGACTCCAACCAGTAGAGAGTTTTCCCTGATTCCCAATTACGCCAGTTTTGCTAAGGCTCCTTGACGCCAAACTCAGCCTTGATGTCAAGGGCAGACACTCTCACCTCGGGAGTTCAGCTCTTTTGTCCATGTTTGAACCAAGGCTGTAATGAGGTCAAGAGCTGAGGGGCCCTGGTGGAACCCAAACTGGGTGTCAGTGAGCAGGTTATTGCGAAGCAAGTGCCGTTTGATAGCACTGTTGATGACCCCTTCCATTACTTTACTGATGATCGAGACTAGACTGATGGGGCGGTAATTGGCCAGGTTGGATTTGTCCTGCTCTTTGTATACAGGGCATGTGGGGTTAATTTTCCACATCTGGGTAGATGCTAGTGTTGTAGCTATACTGGAACACCTTGGCTATAGATACAAATTAATGGGATGAGGAACTGGCTCTTACTCAAAATAATTTATCACACGAACATACAAAATAGGAGATGTAGGCCATTCAGCCCCTCTTAGGCAAGGGAACCAATGTACCTCTGTCACACGACGCTCAAGAGAAAAATTTCTTCTCATCTCTGCCCTCAATGGGTGACCTCTAATTTTAAGAACAGTGCCTCCTAGTTTTGGACTCACCCACAAAGCAAAATGTCCTTCCCATGTCCATCTTTTCAAGAGCATTCAGGGTCTTATATACTTTAATCAAGCCACTCCTCACTCTTCTAAACTCCAGCGGAAACAAGCCCAGTCTGTATAACCTTTCCTCATAAGACAACCCTTTCATTCCAAGTACCAGTCTAGGAGACCTCCTCTGAACTGCCTCCAATGCATTTACATCCTTCCTAAATAAGGAGACCAAATCTGCACAGTTTTTGAGGTGTGGTCTCAGCACTACCCTATATATTTGAAACCTAACACAGTCACCTTTATTTTTAACTCCTTTTGTAATAAAGGGTAGCATTCCATTAGCCACCTTAATTGCTCGCTGTGCCAGCATACTAACTTTTGACTCATGCACTAGAAAACCTAGATTCCTCTGCACCTGGAAATTCTGCGTTGATTTTCATTTAAGTAATAATCTGCTTTTTTATTCTTCCTGTCAAAGTGAACAACTTCACATTTTCCCACATTATATACTCCCATCTGCCAGATTTTTGCCCACTCAACCTACCTACATCTGTTTGCAAACTCCTTACGCCCTCTTCACAACATATTTTCCTATCTATCTTTGTGTCATCTGCAAATTTAGTGACCATGCCTTCGCTCCCCTTGTTTAAGTCATTGATATAAATTGTAAAAAGTTGAGGCCCCAGCACAGACTCCTGTGGATCTGAACTTGTCACAAGCTGTCAATCAGAAAATGACCGATTAATGCACACTCTGGCTGGCTAGCAGAAAACAATCTCCTATCCATGCTAATGTTACCCCCCACAGCATGAACTTTTATTTTCCGCTATAACCTTTGGTGTGGGAGCTTATCAAATGCTTTCTGGAAATCCAAGTACAGTACATCTACTTATGCTGCTTATCAACGGCACGTTACCCTTCCAAAAAAACCTCTGATAAATTGGTTAAACATGATTTCCCTTTAACAAAATCTATGCTGACTCTTCCAATTACCTTGACTTTTTCTAAGCACCCAGCTATAACCTCCTTAATGATTCATTCGACACCTTCCCCACGACAGACGTCAAGCCAACAGGCCTATAGTTTCCTCTTTTCTGCCTTGTTCCCTTCTTCAAGAGGGGTTATATTTGCTACTTTCCAGTCTGATGGAATCCTTCCAGAATCTAGCGAATTTTGGAAAATTAACACCCACACATTCACAATCTCATTAGCCACCTCTTTTAAAGCCTTAGGATGAAGTCCATCAGGAACTGAAGACTTGTCAGCTCACAGCTCCAGCAGTTTCCTCAGTACCACGTTCCTTGTGATTGTAATTTTGCCAAGTTTCTCCCTTTCATCTCCTGATTTACAGCTATTACTGAAATGTTTTTGTACCTTCTATATAGTGAAGGCAGAAGCAATGTGTTTGTTCATTTAATCCCACATTTCCTTATCATCTATCATTAACTCTCCATTGTCACTCTAGAGGACCAACACTCACTTTACTTACTCATTTCCTTTTAAATTCCTGTAGAAAATCTCACTATCCGTTTTTACCTTTCCAGCTAGCTTCCTCTCATACTCTGCAGCCCTGCCACATCCAGTCATGAATGGTGGTGGACAATTAAACAACTCACTGGAGAAGGAGGTTCCACAAAAATCCCCATCCTCAATGGTGGGGCAGCTCTACATTTCAATTTTAAAAAAATTAATGTACGGAAAGTGGGCGTTGCTGGCTAGGCCAGCATTTATTGTCCATCCCTAATTGCCCTTGAGGAGGAGTTGGTGAGCTACCTTCTTGAACTGCTGCATCCCTGTGGTGTAGATACACCCACAGTGCTGTCAGGGAAGGAGTTCCAGGACTTTGACCCAGCAACCGTGAAGGAACAGCGATATGTTTCCAAGTCAGGATGGGGAGTGGCTTGGAGGGAAATTTCCAGGTGATCGTGTTCCCATTTATCTGCTGCCCTTGTCCTTCTAGATGGTGGGGGTTGTGGGTTTGGATAGTGCTGTCTAAGGAACCTTGGGGAGTTTCTGCAGTGCATCTTGTAGATGGTACACACTGCTGCCACTGTTCGTCTGTCACGGAGGGAGTGAATGTTTGTGGAAGCAGTGCCGATCAAGCAGCTGATTTGTCCTGGATGGTGTCAAACTCCTTATATTGTGGGACTGCACTCATCCAGAAAAGTGCAGAGTATTTCATCACGCTCCTGACTTGTGCCTTGTAGATGGTGGACAGACTTTGGTGAGTCAGGAGGGGAGTTACTTGCTGTTGGATTCCTAGTCTCTGACCTGCTCTTGCAGCCACAGTATTTATATGGCTAGTCCGATTCAGTTTCTGGTCAATGGTAACCCTTAGGGTGTTGATAGCAAGGGATTCAGTGATGGTAATGTCATTGAATGTAAAGGGGGTGATGGTTTGATTCTCCTTTGTTGGAGATGGTTATTGCCTGTCACTTGTGTGGCGCAATGTTACTTGCCTTTTGTCAGCCCAAGCCTGGATATTGTCCAGGTCTTGCTGCATCTGTACATGGACTGCTGAAGATGGTTGGGCCTAGGGCACTACTTTGAGGAACTCCTGCAGTGATGTCCTTGAACTGAGATGATTGACCTCCAACAACCACAACCATCTTTTCTTGTGTTAGGTATGACTCCAACCAGCAGAGTTATCCCGGATTCCCATTGGCTCCAGTTTTGCTAGGACTCCTTGACGTCACACTCGGTGAAGTGCTGCCTTGATGTCAAGGGCAGTCACTCTCACCTCACCTCGGGAGGTCAGCTCTTTTGTCTATATTTGAACCAAGGCTGTAATGATGTCAGAGGCTGAGTGATCGTGGCAGAACCCAAACAGAGCGGCAGTGAGCAGGTTATTGTTAAGCAAGTGTCGTTTGATAGCAATGTTGATAATTCTTTCCATCACTTTACTGATGATCGGGAGTAAACTGATGGTCGGTTTTGGCCAGGCTTGATTTGTCCTATTCTTGTGTACAGGACATACTTGGGCAATTTTCCACTTTGCTCAGTAGTTGCCAGTGTTGCAGCTGTACTGCGACAACTTGGCTTGGCAAGTGCTGGAGCACAAATTTTCAGTACTATTGCTGGAATATTAGGGCCCATTGCCTTTGCAGTATCCAGTGCCCTCAGCGATTTCTTGATATCACGTGGAGTGAATCGAATTGGCTGAAGGCCAGTATCTGTGGTGCTGGGAAACCTGGGGAAAGCAGAGATGGATCACCCACTTGACACTTCTGGCTAAAGATTGTTGCGAATGCTTCAGCCTCACCTTTCACACTGGTGTCCTTGAGGATGGGGATATTTATGGAGCCTCCTCCACCAGTTAGCTGATTAATTGTCCACCACCATTCACAAGTGAATGCGGCAGGACTGCAGAGCTTAGATCTGAACCAGTGGTTGTGGGATTGCTTAGCTCATTCTATCACTTGCTGCCTATGCTGTTTGACAAGCAAGCAATCCTGTGTTATAGTTTCACCAAGTTGATACCCCATTTTTAGGTATGCCTGGTGCTGCTCCTGGCATGCCCTCCTGCACTCTTCACTGAACCAGGGTTGATCCCCTGCCTTGGTGGTAGAGGAAGAAGAACGGGGGATATGCCCACCTTGAGGTTACAAATTGTGTTCAAATACAATTCTGCTGCTGCTGATGGCCCACAGCTCCTCATGGATGCCCAGTCTCGAGTGGTTAGATCTGTTCGAAATCTATCCCATTTAGCACGGTTGTAGTGCCACACAACATGATGGGGGGTATCCTCAATGTGAAGCTGGGACTGTGTCCCCATAATGACTATGCGGTGGTCACTCCTACCGATACTGTCATGGACAGGTACATCTGTGGCAGGCAGACTGGTGAGGATGAGGTCAAGTATGTTTTTCCCTCCTGTTGGCTCCCTCACCAACTGCTGCAGAGCCAGTCTAGAAGCTATGGCCTTTAGGAATCAGCCAGTGATGGCGGTACCAAGCCACTCTTGGTAATGGAAATTGAAGTCACCCACCCAGAGTACATTGTGCACCCTTGCCACCCTCAGTGCTTCCTTCAAGTGGTGCTCAACATGGATTCATCAGATGAGGGGGTGGGGTGGAGAGAGAAGGAGGAGGAGCAGGAGGGGGTGGTATGTGTAATCAGCAGGAAATTTCCTTGTCCACGTTTGACCTAATGCCATGAGACTTCATGTGGGCAGGAATGGATGTTGAAGACTTCCGGGGCAACTCCCTCCCAATTGTATACCACTGTGCTGCCACCTCTGCGGGGTGCGCCCTACCGGGTGGGACAGGACACACCAGAGGCAGCTTGTGGTGGAGCCCACTAGGGAACAGGCAATTCTAGATTTAGTTGACGTTTCGAGTCCTCATGACCCTTCGACAGAACTTGAGTCGAAGGGTCATGAGGACTCGAAACATCAACTCTTTTCTTCTCCGCCGATGCTGCCAGACCTGCTGAGTTTTTCCAGGTAATTCTGTTTTTGTTTTGGATTTCCAGCATCCGCAGTTTTTTTGTTTTTATCTAGATTCAGTGATGTGTAATGAGGCAGATTTGATAAGGGAGCTTAAGGTGAAGGTACCTTTAGAAGGAAGTGACGATAATATGATAGAATTTACCCTGCAATTTGAGAGGAAAAAAACTGGAATCAGATGTAACGGTATTACAGTTGAATAAAGGCAACTACAGAGACATGAGGGAGGAGCTGGCCAGAATCGACTGGGAGATGAGCCTAGCAGGAAAGACAGTGGAACAGCAATGGCAGGAGTTTCTGGGAGTAATTTGGGAGACACAGCAAAAATTCATCCCTAGGAAGAAGAAGCATGATAAAGGGAGGACGAGGCAACCATGGCAGACAAGGGAAGTTAGGGACAGCATAAAAGCTAAAGAGAAAGCATACAATGCGGCGAAGAGCAGTGGGACACCAGGGGATTGGGAAGCCTACAAAGACCAACAGAGGACAACTAAAAAAGAAATAAGGAGGGAGAAGATTAAATATGAGGGTAAACTAGCTAGTAATATAAAAGAAGATTGCAAGAGTTTTTTTTTAGATATATAAAGGGTAAGAGAGGCAAAAGTGGACATTGGGCCGCTGGAAAATGATGCTGGAGAAGTAGTAGTGGGGAACAAAGAAATGGCGGAGGAACCGTATAGGTACTTTGCGTCAGTCTTCACGGTGGAAGACACGAGTAATATCCCCAAAGTTCAAGAGAGTCGGGGGGCAGAGGTGAGTATGGTGGCCATTACCAAGGAGAAGGTGCTAGGAAAACTGAAAGGTCTGAAGGTGGATAAATCACAAGGACCAGATGGATTACACCCCAGAGTTCTGAAGGAGATAGCTGAAGAGATAGTGGAGGCGTTAGGGGTGATCTTTCAGGAATCACTGGAGTCAGGGAGGGTCCCAGAGGACTGGAAAATTGCTAATGTAACCCCCCTGTTTAAGAAGGGAGTGAGGCAAAAGACAGGAAATTACAGGCCAATTAGCCTGACCTCGGTCGTTGGTAAGGTACATTATTAAGGATGAGATTTCAGAATACTTGGAAGTGCATGGTAAAATCAGGCAAAGTCAGCATGGTTTCATCAAGGGGAGGTCATGCCTGACAAATCTGTTAGAATTCTTTGAGGAGGTAACAAGTAGGTTAGACAAAGGAGAGCCAATGGATGTTATCTACTTGGACTTCGAGAAGGCCTTTGACAAGGTGCCACACAGGAGGCTGCTCATTAAGATAAGAGCCCATGGTGTTAGAGGCAAGATACTAGCATTGATAGAAGATTGGCTGTCTGGCAGGAGGCATAGAGTGGGGATAAGGGGGTCCTTCTCAGGATGGCGGCCGGTGACTAGTGGAGTTCCGCAGGGGTCAGTGTTGGGACCACAACTTTTCACTTTATACATTAATGATCTAGATGAAGGAACTGAGGGCATTCTGGCTAAGTTTGCAGATGATACAAAGATAAGTGGAGGGACAGGTAGTATTGAGGAGGCAGGGAGGCTGCAGAAGGATTTGGACAGGTTAGGAGAATGGGAAAAGAAGTGGCAGATGGAATACAATGTGGGCAAGTGGGAGGTCATGCACTTTGGTAGGAAGAATAGAGGCACAGACTATTTTCTAAATGGGAAGAGAATTCAGAAATCTGGAGTGCAAAGGGACTTGGGAGTCCTAGTCCAGGATTCTCTTAAGGTTAACTTGCAGGTTGACGCGGTAGTTAGCAAGGCAAATGCAATGTTGGCATTTATTTCGAGAGGACTAGAATATAAAAACAGGGATGTCCTGCTGAGGCTTTATAAGGCTCTGGTCAGACCACATTTAGAATATTGTGAGCAATTTTGGGCCCCGTTTCTCAGGAAGGATCTGCTGGCTCTGGAAAGGGTCCAGAGGTTCACGAGAACGATCCCAGGAATGAAAGGCTTAACACATGAGGAACGTTTGAGGACTCTGGGTCTATACTCAATGGAGTTTAGAAGGATGAGGGGGGATCTGATTGAAACTTACAGAATACTGAAAGGCCTGGATAGAGTGGACATGGGGAAGATGCTTCCATTAGTAGGAGAGACTAGGACCCGAGGGCACAGCCTCAGAGTAAAGGGAAGATCTTTTAGAACAGAGATGAGGAGAAACTTCTTTAGCCAGAGAGTGGTGAATCTATGGAATTCATTGCCATAGAAGGCTGTGGAGGCCAGGTCATTGAGTGTTTTTAAGACCGAGATAGATTGATCCCCTTACCAATCAAGAACCTAAGGTTACGGGGAGAAGGTGGGAAAATGGGGTTGAGAAACTTATCAGCCATGATTGAATGGCGGAGCAGACTCAATGGGCTAAATGGCCTAATTTTTGCTATGTCTTATTGTCTTATGGCATGTTGATGGTTACATCTGGGATATCATCTATAAAGGTATGATTCCATGAGTATGCCTGTGTAAGGCTGTTGCTTGAGACAGCTCTCTCAATTTTGACACAAGCCCCCAGATGTTAGGGAGGAAGGCTTTGCAGGGTAGATAGGGCTGGGTTTGCCATTGTCGTTTCCAGTACCTAGGTCGATGCCAGGTGGTCCGTCCTGTTTCAATCCTTCTTGTTGACTTTTTAGCTGTTAGATACAACTGAGTGGCTCACTAGGCCATTTCAAAGGGCATTTAAGAGTCAACCACATTACTGCCAATCTGGACTCACATGTCAGCCAGACAAGGTGAGGCCAGATTTCCTTCCCTAAAGAACATTAGTAAAACAGATGTTTTTTTTAAAACTACAATCGACAATGGCTTCCTGGTCATTATTAGACATTTAATTCCAGGTTTTAATGAATATTTTTGTTGAATTCAAATTCCACAATCTGCCATGGTGGGATTCGAGCCCAGAGCATTACCCTGGGTCTCTGGATTACCAGTCTTCTGACAATACCACACCACCACCACATTCACAGCAATCTTCAACCACATCCATCGTGGCCTCCTCCAGAGGTCCCAGCATCACAGGTGCCAGTCTTCAGCCAATTCAATTCAACCCGCGAGTTATCAAAGAATGACTGAGAACACTGGATACTGCATAGGCTAAGGGACCTGACAATATTCCGGCAATAGTACTAGAGACTTGTGCTCCAGAACTTGTCGCGCCCCTAGCCAAGCTGTTCTAGTACAGCTACCCATACCCAGGTATGTCCTGTACACACAAAGCAGGGCAAATCTAACCCAGACAATAACTGCCCCATCAGTCTACTAAAGTAATAGAAGGGGTCATCAACAGTGCTATCAAGTGGCACTTGTTGAGCAATAACCTGTTCACTGCAACTCCGTTTGGGTTCTGCCAGGGTCACTCAGCTTCTGAAGTCATTACTGCCTTGGTTCAAAAATGGACAAAAGAGCTGAACTCCTGAGGTGAGGCAAGAGTGACTGCCCTTGACATCATAACAGCATTTCACCAAGTGTGGCATTAGGGAGCCTTAGCAAAACTGGAGTCAATGGAAACTGGGGATAACTCTCTGCTGGCTGGGGTCATACCTAGCAGAAAGGTAGATGGTTGTGCTTGGAGGTCAATCATCTCAGTTCGAGGACATCACTGCAGGAGTTCCTCAGGGTAGTGTCCTAAGCCCAACCATCTTCAGCTGACCTTCCTTCCATCATAAGGTCAGAAGTGGGACCGTTCGCTGATGATTGCATAATGTTCCACCATCCATAACTCCTCAGACATTGAAGCAGTCTATATCCAAATGTAGCAAGATGTGGATGATATCTAGGTTTGGGCTAACAAGTGGCAAGTAACATTTGTGCCACACAAGTGCCAGGCAATGGCCACCCCCAACAAGAGAGAATCTAGCCATTGCCCCTTGACATTCAATGGCATTAGCCATCGCTGAATCTCTGACTATCAATATCCTGGGGGTTACCACTGACCAGAATCAAACTGGACTAGCCATATAAATACTGTGGCTACAAGAGCAGCTCAGAGGCTCGGAATCTTGCAGCAAGTAATTCACCTCCTGACTCCCCGAAGCCTGTCCACCATCTACAAGGCATAAGTCAGGAGTGTGATGGAATACTCCCCACTTGCCTGGATGAGGGCAGCTCCAACAACATTCAAGAAGCTTGACACCATCCAGGACAAAGCAGCCCACTTGATTGGAATTGCATGCACAAACAATCACTCCCTGCACCACAGATGCACAAGTGGCAGCAGTGTGCACCAGCTACAAGATATGCCGCAGGACCTGACCAAGGCTCCTTAGACAGCACCTTCCAAACTCATGACCACTACCATCTAGAAGGACCAGGACAACAGATAGATGGGAACACCACCACCTGCAAGTTCCCCTCAAAGTCACTCACCATCCTAACTTGGAAACATATCACCATTCCTTCACTGTCGCTGGGTCAAGATCCTTGAATTCCCTTCCTAACAGCATTGTAGGTGCACCTGCACCTCATGGACTGCGGTGGTTGAAGGAGGCAGCTCACAACCACCTTCTCAATGGCAATTAGGGATGGACAATAAATTCTGGCCTAGCCAACGATACCCATATCCAATGAATAAAAAAAAAAAACCGCTCTAATTTCTTTCTCCTGTTTAACCTTTTAGTCATTCTGTCGGTCTTTATATTCTTACCAATCATCTGACCTGCCAATCATCTTTGCAGAGTTATATACTTTTCCCTTATGTTTGATGCTTTTCTTAACTTTAGTTAACTACAGATAGTGGGTCATCCCCTTAAAAGTTTTCTTTATTATAGAAATATTCTATAGGAATGTATTCTGGTTGAATATTCCGAAACATCCCCTTAAATGTCTGCCACTGCTTCCCCATTGATCTATCCTCTAGCCTTCTATCCCAATTCACTTCAGCTAGCTCAGCTGCCAATCTGATTTTTCCAGTTTATATATAGATTAAAATCACCCATGATTATTGCTGTCCCTTTAACACACACACACACACACACACACACACACACACACACACACACACACACACACACACACACACACACACACACACACACACACACACACACACACACACACACACACACACACACACACACACACACACACACACACACACACACACACACACACACACACACACACACACACACACACACACACACACACACACACACACACACACACACACACACACACACACACACACACACACACACACACACACACACACACACACACACACACACACACACACACACACACACACACACACACACACACACACACACACACACACACACACACACACACACACACACACACACACACACACACACACACACACACACACAATATTTCTTCTCATCTACTTTGTCCTACATTGTGGTTACAGTTGGGGACCTGTTGACCACTGCCACTAGTGACTTCTTTCCCCTACTGTTCCTCAGCTCCACCCAGAATAATTCTACAACCTGATCTCCACAACCTATGTCAACTCTAACTACTGCACCAATGCCATCCTTGATTAACAGCGCTATTCCTCCACCTTTACCTAACTTCCTATTTCTTCTCGAATGTCATATATCACTCAATATTCAGGACCCAATCCTTGTCATCCTGCAGCCATATCTCCGTAATGGCTCTCAGATCATAGTTATTTACTTTAATGTGTGCTATCAATTCATTTACTTTGTTATGCATGCTACGTGCATTCAGATACAAAGCCTTTAGTTTTGTCTTTGTGTTATCTTTGTAACATCTGGTCTTGTATTCTTAGACTTTTTTCTTTGTCCCTTCCTGCCATTCTCTGACTCCCATTTCCCACATGGAAAGCGAGAGTTCAGAGAAAAAGCAGTGCTCAGCACAAAAGACAAACTCAGTTTCTTGGGAGTAAAGTTAGTATTTTGGTGACGGTTGCTGGCAAACAATATTTTCTGGTTGAATTTTGAGCCTAATTGAGATGAGGAATGCTGGAAATGGAACACTTAAACACAAACTCAAGCACCCAGGAGAGAAATTTACCTCAACCGGCCTGGTGGGAAACATTTCAATGGCCAGTTAAATCAAACAGTAAAAACTGGGTGGCCAATCTGGTTGCACCTGTTTTCCACAGGACAAGTTAAAATTATCAACATTAGTGTCAACATTAAACACATTCTCATTTCAGCTGAAGAAAATACAATTAATTTAATGTTCCCTCTACCATACCACAACATTAGGAGATACGCCCTATTATACTAAAGCAGCATTTTTTCACTTTCCATGTCAGACATCCCGTGTCTGATAGTGAATTCATGATAAATTAGGGGTTTCATATCCTTGGAACTAGACTGAGGCTGCTCAAATACAGGACCGTGGGACCTTTGGAACTATCAACCAGAGGAGATCTCATCAGGTTGGGCTGACTATGATTTCATTGCACCAGCCTGCTGTTTTTTTTTTGGCAGTCTGTGTGCTTACTTCAACATTCTACCAGAAAAAAAAAAGAACACAGCAAATTCGATTTAGGACACATTGCCGGAGAAAGATCTTCAATATGCACATTTTCCCAACCCACCAGGTGAGTCAGGGTTTGGTGCTGGGCTCTTCCCCCCACAATTATTAGAGGCTGGGGGGGCAGGGGTGTCCTCTTTTGTTTCTTCTCATCCAGCGTTAGTAACCTGTTTAAAGTCAGTGAGTTGTCATTTCTGATCAGAGGCTGTTAATACCAGAAGCACACAGAAAACTAGCACAGCAAACATCTGTATCACCACAAAACATCTATTTGCAACCCCCTTGCCTCTCTTAAAAGGACAGGGCAGATTACACATTTTGCGCAACAAATTTTGTAGGTGAAATTCTAAACATGCAAGAACCTTTTCATCTATGTAGTAGTTCCGCTTTAATCTCTTGCTGGAGCCAATTCGTTCTGGAGAGTCCTCCCTGTAATCTATTATTTTCCTGGATAGTCTTCTTTGCCTAGTTGATTCTGAACTAACTGTAAAAGGAAACAAAGAGCAGTTAACAGCTTGGCTCAGTTTGAAACAACTTTATCCAAATTGGAAGGTAGGGAGTTCAAGTCTCATTCCAGACTTGAGTGTACAATCTCGGCTGCTATTCAGTGCAATACTGAGGGAGTACCCCAATGTCAGAACTGCCACCTTTGGGATCAGGCATTAAACTGGATGTTCTACCTGCCTCGTTAGACGAGCATAAAAGAATTCCCAGGCATTAATCAAAGAGCAGAGTTTTCCTGATGTTCTGATCAGCATTTCCCCATCTTAGTAGACTCAGCCAGTACTGAACATTTAAAAGGTTTTAAAATGAAAACAGTCATCTTACTGTTTGTGGGGCCTTTACACAAATGAGTTATTGCATTTGCTTCAAGCAATTAACTGATTGTGAAGTGCTTTGGGATGTCCTGAGGACATGATACAAATTCTTTTCTTACCTGAAATAGGTTTAGTAAAAAAGTTAATCAAATAAGGTGAAGCGTTTGATTTTGGGTGTCATAATAACTCGTCACGTATCAAGTACCTTTAAATTTAATAAATTCGAATCATAATCGACCTATAATTCTATAGCCATTAGCAGCAATCTGCCTCCAGAGGCCCAGTGGGATTGCAGTTTCAATTTTTATGAGTCAATATAACTGCAGTTCATCTCCATTATCTCCTTAATGAAAAGATTTCTCCCAGGACTCAGGCACTTAACAAATACAAGCATGGCACATGGAAACTCACATCTATGTCTGAGTGCTGCTCTCTCAGACTGTAAGCATTTACATATTTAAAAATCGTGTCCAGTTCAAGTCTCTTGTATCATGCCTTCCAAAGGTGTCACATTTGAAAGAGTCACAAATCTGTAGGCCAAAATTACTATCAGTTAAAACAAGGACCTCTGTTAAGTTAGCAATCAAAATCCAATTGACTCAATGTCAATGAATCAAAAGCAGTTAATTCCAATGGGGCAAAAGTAAACTTAAGAAAATTTCCCTTCAAGGCAGCTATTTCTAATAGCAGAAAAAAACCAATCAAGTTGTTAAAATAATTTTGTGAAGTTCTTTTGAGTCACTGTCTTGATTTAAAAACACTACCTGAAAATGTACTAGCAAAGGCAAAACTCAGAAGAAAGCCACAGAAACAAATTGTATTCGCACTCACAACAATCACTCTCTGGAAAACCTTTCCTGGGAAGCCATACTCTTGCGTTAGGAGCATAGGGCATAATTCAGAGCACTTGCCTGGACTGTAGTTAGCTTTTTTGTACAGTTTTTTCTCTGCTAATGCCATGGCTCCTCCGAATTGACTTGTACAAGTTGATATTAATTTGTCCTGGAGAGATTGTAGGACATGAGGGAAAGGAGTAATGTGTGTAAATGACAGGAATGCAGAGTCACCAAGAAGCCTCATGCACCTCGACCCTGACCTGCACATGGGAAGTTATGAGGTCAGATCAGATAATATTCCCTACTGTTCCTCACCCGTATTTACCGACTGAATCAATCTACATTTGAGTTGGTCACATTCAGCCAATTGAATACTTATCTACTTGCAAGCGAAGGCACTAGTTATGGCAAATCCCCATTTCTGGGCAGTTTCAGTTGAGAATTAGACTTTCCAGAATATAATCACATGCAGGAGCTTAAGAGGAATGGTCAAAAACAAACAAGGCAACACATACTAGTAATATTTAAGTAGAAAAGTGAGCATTTACAGAGAAGGTTGAGATTTGCAGAACGTAATCCTGACCCCTCCTTAAACAAATGTTGGAAATAGCAAAGTTCAGAGGTATTGTGCGTGTGTAAAAATCAAAACAATTTGACTGCCTGGATAGATTTTCAGGCTCCACCGAGGTTGGGAATAAAGGCAGATGGGGCCAGAAAGTATGGAAACTGGCCAGTGTGCCGGTTTCTTGGCCCAGTTCTCCAGGTGGGCCATTTCGGCAAATTAAGAGCCTTAAGTTTCAGGGTTGACTGGGATTTTCCAGTCGACTGCCTGTTTCCCGACATGATAGGGTGCAGATCAGCTGTCTGGAGTACAGCACCCAGCAGCAGGCCAGGGTACTACCCTCCTGGTAGGCCTACAGGATTTCCCTACCCATACAACCAGGGGAAGGCAATGGGAGAAAGCATAGCCAAAAGCCTGTAGAGGGATTTCCCCATTCCACCCACACCCCAAATGGCAGACTGAGCATTCTCTCTATTAATTTAAATTGAAATGTCCGCTCAGTTACCAGTCAGTGCAGCCAGGCCTCTGAGCCCACCCCCATCACCCTTAATTGAACAGGGAACCTGTCTCCATGCCAATTAAGGGGTCACCACAGTCAAAATCCAAATGAGTGACTCTTTCCCCCTTACCGAGCTTCAAGACCCGAAAACTGACATGCCTCCTGTTTCCTGTTCTCAAAGTGAAACTTCAGTCTCTCTGAATCACTCATTCTCCTCACCCACCATCAAGTAAAACATCTTCCTTTGGTTTCTGCTTTCAAAATGGAGATCTGCGTTCAGGTCCACGGGGTTCTGTCGTTGCCTTTCATTCCCTCTCAACACAATTAACAGCTAACACATTGCTAATTTGCACTCAAGCCTCATACCACTCTACAGGATAGAAGAATGATGCAGTCAAATAGTCCTGAATCACCCTCCTCGCACTCCCCCCCGCCCCACCACGTTGCATGACACAAAACCAAGAAAAAACACTTACTTCACTCTCTGCACAAGAATCTGGAAACCTCCTTCCAAATCTTTTCAACGAAGCATGTACCACACCTATCCCAACATTAGTGGAATGCCTGCCTTACATTGAGCAATGCCATTGGAGATAAACTAATTTCACATAAATGTGCCTTAGCCATTCCAAAATTTCTGTTTCAGTTTTATTTTAAATTGCAAATTTAATAACCATCCCATATAATTGTGACAGCATTCCCAAAATTGAACCAGCAACTTATATGGTTATGTAAATACTAGTCATTTATAAATTATAAAGACGCTTTAATCACCCAGGTAAACCCAGACAAATGTGAAAGTTCAAGAATAGTTATATGAAACTTTCCAAATGCATTTGACGAAACCACATGCAAATCAACTAACTGCAAGAAAGGTTTCCTTCAACCTACCACTCGATCTAGTTGTTCTTTTTGGAGATTCTTGCAGCACTTTGCGTCTGGTTGGCCCAGGTGATCCTGCTGAAAAACCTATTGAGAAGAGAAAAATGCTTGACTGAAGACTAACAATTTAAATTCATACCTTGGGCTACTAATCCCTGCATTTTACTAGTACCAGATTGTTTTCAGCACAGTACGAAATAAAGCTGTTTTAATACAACAAAAAAGCCATTAAAATCAACAGGATGCAGAGGGATGAACAATTAAGCTTTGGTATGATATTTATTTGTGTATTCCTAAGTTTTTTCTATAGTGTGCAATGTAAAAAATAGGCAAAACTGTTTTTTCATCTCCTAGATCAGAAAGTTATGGGTAATTTCCAACTCTGGATGTGGCAGTATTTAGAAGGATAAGTGAAGGCTGCCACCTACATGTCTAAATGAATTGGAAAAAACACTATTGCATGCCCAGCGTAAAAATATTCCAATTACTTTTGAAATAAATATCTGCCCATTCTATCTAAATATTAATAGTTTTGTCCCTTTGTCAAGAAGTACTTTATTAACTTGGAAACCAAAGTAAAAATAGCTTCCAGAGTGTTATGCAGAATAAAAAGCAAATCATACTCTATTGACTTAATACAGAACATTCAGGAAACAACATATGCCCTCATACTGTGAGGGCAATGTTAAATTCACCCTTCCATTTGAAAACTGAGGATAAATGGGGTAATATTGAGTGTAAAACTGGGGTTCCACATCATCCTGTCAGTTTCCTGATGGGAGGATTATGTTAAAGTTCCTCCCTGTTTCTGTACACTATCACGAAAGGACTCGGAAATATCCCTTCTGTTCTGGTATTTTATTGTTCTCTGCATGTTAACTTTGACAGTTTGTTTTTGGGTTAACATTATATTTGAAGCAGATGCCCATCTCTTGCAGAATTAAACTTTAGAACCAGTAACAATTGATAATTTACACTCACCTGAGCCCAGCACAGGAGATTTGTGCTCTGTTACTGGGGTTACTATAGAGAACTTGGTATTGTAACGTGCTCTCTGTTTGTCACTAAGCATAGCCCATTGAGATTCCAACAGTTCTTCAATCTCCTCACCAGAAGCATCTGGGTGCTCCTCAGCTAGCTGCAAACGTAAAAGCATTTCAGAATTATTTTGCTCCCCATTGAAGACAATGCAAATTCTATTGGTAAAAAGGATTCACATCTATTCCTCAAAATATTGCACAACAGACCATTTTGAAAGCATAAGCTTGATATAAGCATTTGTAGAATAAGGTTTGTGGTCAATATTATATTTCCAATTGATGCAATGATACAAGTTTCAACACACCATCATGAACTGGAGGGCAATTACAACTCAACATAAATTAAGAGCCTTGGCCAACCAATCAGGAGAAAGGGTAAAACAGATATCAGACACCATTACACAGTGACATGAACCAGGCTATCAGCTGACAAATTGCTAAGTTGCATCCTGATGGACTAATGGATAAACAAACTATAAAGGAATGGGACTCAAATCACTCAGGTCAAAAAAGTTGGAGATTCAATTTCTGGTATGCACTGGATCAGATCTCAGTCTGGTGCTTGGGGACAGAAATGATGAAAAAGGGATAGAGAAAAAAAGATCAACTATGGATTCCACTGCTATTCACCATGCAAGATTTCTTACTGGAAACGTAGGTGAAGGGGCCTGGTACACGGACAGGATCGGGTTGAGCTGTGATGCCTGCCCAGGTAAATTCACTGTCTAGAGTAACACAAAGCATTGTCACAGAGCTGGCAGTACCCATGGAACTATTTCCCAACTTTTTTAGAGGAGTGGAGAAAAGTAGAAAAAGGGTGGAGAATTAGAATAATGCCAACTTGTATGCTTCTTCAGACATCATTAAAGCAGACTAAAATTATGCTGGAGCCTTCTTCAGTCCATATCACGACGAACAGAAATTCAAAGGAAATTTTCAATATGTAGTTGGAACAGTAAGCATGAATAAATGTTTTATCCATTCAATAGGAAACATAACTCAATGTATCTTCAGAACATTGAAACCTTGGAGAAATTATTTCCTTATGTACAGTAATACTAGTATAAAGCCACATTTACAACTTCATTATAAATTGTGGAAGAAATCTTCCCTCTTAATGCTCAAGACGAGGGCGGCTCAACTCACATTTGGTCAATTTACAAATATTTGCAGATTTTAGATTAGAAACCTTGGGCCCCGATTTTAACTCTCACATACAAACCAGGAGGAGTAGGCCACTCGGCCCCGCGAGCCTGCTCTGCCATTCAATAAGTTTATGGCTGATCAGATTGTAACCTCAACTCCATATTCCTGCCTATCCCCAATAACCGTTCACCCACTTGCTTAACCAAGTACCTATCTATCTCTGCCTTGAAAATATTCAAAGGCTCTGCTTCCACCGCCTTTTGAGGGGGAGTTCCAAAGGCTCATGACCCTCAAAAAATTTCTCCTCATCTCTGTCTTAAATGAACAACCCCTTATTTTTAAACTATGATCCCTAGTTCTAGATTCTTTCACAAGAGGAAACATCTTCTCCACATCCACCCTGTCAAGTCCATTCAGGATCTTAAAGGTTTCAATCAAGTTACCTTACTCTCCTAAACTCCAATGGATACAAGACTAGCCTGTCCAGCCTTTCCTCATAAGACAACCTTCCTATTCCTAGTATTAGTCTAGTAAACCTTCCCTGAACTGCTTCTAATGCATTTACATCCTTGCCTACATAAAGAGTCCAACACTGTACACAGCACTCCAGAAGTGGTCTCACCAATGCCCTGTATCACTGAAGGATAACCTCCCTACTTTTGTATTAAATCCCCCTTGCAATAAACAATAACATTCTATTAACTTTCCTAATTACTTGTTGCACCTGCATACTAACCTTTTGTGATTCATGCACTGGGACGCCCAGATCCCTTTGCATCTCAGAGCTCTGCAATCTCTTGCCATTTAGGTATGCTTTTTAATGCTTCCTGCCGAAATGGACAATTTCATATTTTCCCACATTACACTTCATTTGCCAGATCTTTGCCCACACACCCAGGCACTGAGACCCAGCACTGATCCCTACGGCAAACCACTCATTACATCTTGCCAACCAGAAAATGACATTTATGCCTGCTTTGGCTTGCTAACAGGAAACAATCTTCTACCCACGCCAATATGTTAACCCCTAGACTGAGCTTTCTATTTTCTGCAATAACCTTTGAACATTCAAAACCCATTCATTGATACAGAATTAAAACTGGGCACCATGTGTCTGGGATTTTAAAGCTCAATTAAAACAAAGAAGAGATTTAAGCCAAAATGTTACAAAGGAACCAATGCATAGTGGTTGCCTTGATATTGTGGAATATCTGCATGGCATTCTCTATGTCTGCACCTAGCAATTTTTAGTTGACAAAATTGCTGGGGTTCCACTTTATAAGCACAATAGATTTACAAACAAATGTAAAACCCTTATTGGCTTCAAGCTATAACAAAGTACTGTGACTCAAGCATACAAAGACATGTACATTTTCAGCCAAGAACAAGTGCACCAGAGAGGAATTAAAACACAAAAAAGTAGCATTTCTAATTAGTTCACAAAAATACAGCAAGTCACAGAATGTGAAAATCAAATATTTCTTACTGTGCTGAATGGTCCATGTAAGGAATTTAATCATTGCATGGTAGAGTATATTGAGCAACACTAACCACCCTTGCTGGCTGAAGACTATACACACATCCCTACTCCACACTGAACTGAAGTCATGTGGAAAGATCACAAGCATGAGCTAAATGTATAACATTAATTTAGTGAAGAATTCAAACACTGATGTTTGATAATTTTTTGCAAGATAATTTGTTTTATTGGGAATTATGCCTGTCAAGATTTAGTTTATTTCATTCCCAGTAGAGAAGATGTTTATATGTTTTGAGAAAGATTGGCTTGCTGTTTATGAACAAATCAATTACAGCACATCAAGAGATCATTGGGGCCATCTCCTGTAATCCTACCTCCTCTCCTGTCTTTTCCTTTTTAAATGATTTTGCATAGCCTCAAAAGCATAAGAACATAAGAAATAAGAGGAGTCATTGACCATCAAACTTGCTCTGCCATTTAAAAAAAATTATTTCACGGAACGTGGGCGTTGCTGACATTGCCAGCATTTGTTGCCCATCACTGACTGACCTTTGAACTGAGTGGCTTGCTTGGCCATTTCAGAGAGTAGTTAAGAGTCAACCACATTGCTCTGGGTCTAGGATGGCAGAATTTCTTCCCTAAAGGATATTACTAAACCACATGGGGTTTTACGACAATCGATGATGGTTTCATGGTCACTATTACTGACACTAGTTTTCAATTCCAGATTTTAGTTAATTGGATTAGTTTTACTTTAAAATTCATTTATGGGATGTGGGCTTCGCTGGCTGGGCCAGCATTTATTGCCCATCCCCAATTGCCCTTGAGGTGGTAGTGAGCTGCCGTGGTGGGATGTGAACCTGCTTCCCCAAAGCAGAACCTGGGCCTCTGGACTACTAGTTCAGTGACACCTTCTCCCCTCAGTCAATACAATTATGCCTGATCTTGCATTTCCTCCATTTTCCTGCTTCCCATATCCCTTAATTCCCTGAGATACCAAAGACTTTTCTATCCCAGCCTTAAATATTTTCAATGATGGAGCATGCACAACCATCTGGGGTAGAGAATTCCAAAGGATCACAACCTTTTTAGTCAAGAAAATTCGCATTTCGGTCCTAAACGATCAGCCCCTTACCCTGAGACCATGCCCCCTGTTTTAAATTCCCTGACCAATGGAAACAATCTCTGTGTCTACCCTAACAAGCCCCATCAGGACTTTGTAGGTTGCGATGAGATCGCCTCTTGTTCTTCTAAGCTCCAGAGAATATAAGCCCAATTTATTCAGCCTCTCAACTCAGGGACTGTGCTGTACCGTCTTCCAATGCAAGTATATCCTTTCTTAAATGTGGAGACCAAAATTGCGAACATTGCTCCTGATGCGGGTCTCACCAAAACCCTGTAGCAAGCATTCCATGTTCTAGATAACTCGCTGTATGAAAATGGTGGCCCAGATCTCTGGACCCAACAATGACGAATGCAGAGACCTTTGCTGCTATTGAGTGCTGCAATGTATCACAGTATCTTTACAGTGCAGAAGGTGACCATTTGGCCCATTGAGCATTCCACCTAGTCGCACTCCCCTGCCTTCATCCTCGTTACCTTGCACATTCTCTCTTTGCAAGTAGTAATCCAATTCCCTTTTGAATGCCTTGATTGAGCCTACCTTTCAGGAAGTTGGTTCCAGATACCAACCACCCCCTGGATAAAAATTTTTTTCCTCATCACATTTACTCCTTTTGTCAATTATTTTGAATCTGTGTCCTCTAATTCTTGATGTTAGAGTGGGAACAGTTTCTCACTATTTACCCTGTGCATACCCCTCACGATCTTGAATACCTCTATCAAGTGTCCTCTCAGCCTTCTTTTCTCCAAGGAAAAGAGTCCAAACCGCTCCAATCTATCCTCATAGGCTACAGTACTTTGGTCCTGCAATTAATTTTGTGAATCTCCTCTGTACTCTCTCCAAAGCCTTCATATTCTTCCTTAAGTATGGCGCCCAGAACTGGACGCAGTACTCCAGATGAGGCCTAACTAGTGTCTTATACAATTTCAATACGACGTCCTTACTCTTGTACTCAATGCCCAAGATACTGTATGCTTTATTAACTGCTCTCTCAACATGCCCTGCCATCTTCAATGACTTTGTACGTATACACCGAGGTCCCTCTGTTCCTGCATCTCCTTTAGGAGATCTCCCTTTATTATTTTGTATCATCTCACCATATTTTTCCTGCTAAAATGAATCACTTCTCTGTATTGAACTTCATCTGCCATTTGTCTGGCCGATCTAAGCATGTCTACATCCTTCTGAAATTCAAGGCTATCCCCATCACAGTTGACAACATCTCCAACCTTTGAAATCATACCCTACACACCACAGTCTAGGTCATTAACATACACCAGGAAGAGCAAGGGTCCCAACATTGACACCTGGGGAACTCCACTACAAACCTTCCTCCAATCTGAAAAACAACCATTTATCACTACTCGGTTTCCTGTTAATCAGCCAACTTCTTATCCAAGTGCCTGCTTTCCCTTTTATTCCAGAATTTTGCTCACAAGTCTGTTGTATAGCACTGTATTAAATGCCTTTTGAAAGTCCATATACATCACATCAACAGTGTTTCCCTTATCAACCTTCTTTCTTCACCTGCTCAAAAAACTCTAGCAAGTTAGTTAAACATGATTTTCCCTTAATGGCTCGATGCTGGCTTTGGTTAATTATCCTGCACTTGTCCAAGCGACTATAGATTTTATCCTGTACTACAGTTTCTGGAAGTTTCCCTGGTACTGAAGTCAAACTGAAGTTGCCAGATTTATCCTTGCATCCCTTTTTGAATAAAGGTGTAACATATGCAGTTCTCCAGTCCTCTGGCACCTCCCCGGTGTCACAGGAAGGCTGGAAGATTATCAATAGTGCCTCTGCAATTGCCACGCACTTACCTTAGTACCCTTGGGTGCATCTCATCCGGTCCTGGCACCTTATCTATTTAAGTAAAGATAGCCTTTCCAACTCTACCTTCCTCTCGATTGTAGTGGAATCGCAAGTTCTGGGGGCGACCAACGCTAGAATCCCAACTTCCAGTTTGCCAGAAATGGCTCCGGGAGAGCCTCTGCCGATGGTGCCATTGTGACTGGTCAGTGCATAAACTTAGGCTGTTTGACTGGTACTTAATTAGTTTTTTGCTCTTATTTATTTAGCGCTGTTCTGAACAGACGTGGAGCCAGCTCCAGAAATGCTGCCCTTTAAAATCAGGAGAGTGTGTGTCTTTCCACTACCGTCACCCCCAGTGCTGCTAAACCAACCCTCCTCCCCTCAACTCAATCCAGCCCCCGCATTCCTTGCTTCCACTGATGTCGAATCAGAGCCAATGATGCCCTTGGGGGCTGGGGGCAATTGGAGAAAGGTGTGTGACACTAGGGATGGGGGACTGTGAGCGCACTGGGTATGTGGTTTGGCGGTGGGGTGGGGCAGGAAAATAAGAAATAGGAGCAACAGAGGCAGTCCGTCGAGCCTGCTCAACCATTCAATAAAATCATTGATCTTTTGCTTCAACTCCACTTTCCCACCCACTCCCCATATCTCTTGATTCCCTGAAAGACCTATGTCTACCTCAGCCTTAAATATAGTCAACAACGGAACATCCACAACCGCCTGGAGTAGGGAATTCCAAAGATTTGCAACCCTTTGAGTGAAAAAAATCCTCATCTCAGTTCTAAACAATCAATCCCCTATCCTGAGACTGTGCCCCCATGTCCTAGATTCACTAGCCAATGGAAACAACCTGTGTCTACCCTGTCAAGCCTCTTCAGAATCCTGAATGTTTCAATGGGGTTGCCTCTC
This sequence comes from Carcharodon carcharias, assembly GCF_017639515.1. NCBI lineage: Eukaryota > Metazoa > Chordata > Chondrichthyes > Lamniformes > Lamnidae > Carcharodon > Carcharodon carcharias. The sequence continues at coordinate 226,971,079 of NC_054467.1, forward strand.
ATTCTACTAAACTCCAGAGAATATAGACCCAATTTACTCAGCCTCTTATCCATAGGGCAACGCTCTCATCCCAGGAATCAATCTCGTGAACCTTTGCTGTACTGCCTCCAATGCAAGTTTATCCTTTCTTAATTATGGATTCAAAGACTGAACAGTGTGTTCCAGGAGAAAAAACAAAAAATGCTGGAAAAACTCAGGTCTGGCAGCATCAGAGCTCTGAAGAAGTCATATGGACTCCAAACGTTAACTCTGCTTCTCTTTCCACAGATGCTGCCAGACCTGCTGAGTTTTGCCAGTATTTTTTGTTTTTATTTCACATTTCTAGCATCCGTAGTATTTTGTTTTCTAGGTGTGATCTCAACAGCCTGTACAATTGCAGCAAGACTTTTCTATTCTTGTACTCCAAACCCCCTTGCAATAAAGATCACCAACATGCCATTTGCTTTCCTGGTTGCTTGCTGTATCTGCATGTGAACCTTTTTGGGTAAACACAAGTCTCTCTGATCACATTTATAACTTGTATGGCGTTTAAAAAATACTCTGCTTTTCTATTATTACATCCAATGTGAATAGCCTCATACTGCCCCAGATTATATACCATCTGCCACATTGTTACCCACTCACTTAACCTATCTTTATCTCTATGCAGCCTGTGTCCTCCTCTCAGCTTGCTTTCCCACCTACTTTTGTCTCTGGTCTAAGTCATTAATATAGACTGTGAACAGTCCTGTGGCACTCCATGAGTTACTGCCTGGCAACTTGAAAATGCCTCATTTATCCCTAATGTCTGCTTCCTGTCCTTTAACCAATTTGCTATAAGAACAAAGAAAAGTACAGCACAGGAACAGGCCTTTCAGCCCTCCAAGCCTGCGTCGATCATATTGCCCGTCAGCTAAAACATTTTGCACTTCCGGGGTTCATATCCCTCTATTCATGTATTTGTCAAGCTGCCTCTTAAACACCACTATCGTACCTGCTTCCACCACCTCCTCTGGCAGCAAATTCCAGACACTCACTACCCTCTGCGTAAAAAACTTGCCCTGCACATCTCCTCTATAGTTTTCTATGTTAATATATCATTCCCAACTCCATGAACACTCATCTTATTTAATATCCTTCAGTGTGGCACCTTATTGAATGCCTTTTGGAAATCTAAGTACAATTCCTCTACTGGATTCCCTTTATCCATTCTATTAGCTACATTCTCAAAAAGCTCTAATAGGTTTGTCAAACAGGGTTTCCCTTCAGTAAAACCATGTTGACTTAGAAAAGCATAGTATGATTAGAACAAGTTCATTGTTAAGGCTTCAATAATAGATTTGTACATTTTCCCAATGACTGATGTCAGGCTAACTGGCCAGCAGTTATTTGTTTTCTCTCTGCCTTCTTTTTTGAATAGTGGTGTTACATTTGCTAACTTCCAATTTGCTGGGAGCATTCCAGGACATAGGGAAGTTTGGAAAATCAAAGCCAGCGCATCCACTATCTCTGCAGCTATCTCTTTTAAAACCCTGGGATGTAGGCCATCAGGCCCTGGGGATTTGTCTGATTTTATTCCCTTGAGTTTCTCTAGTACTTTTCCCTGCTGATATTAATCAACTTAATTTCTTCACTCCTATCAGCCCCTAAGTTATTTCTGGTATGTAACATGTGCCTTTTACTGTCAAGATAGGCACAAAATTGTTCAGTCTGCCCTTTTCTCATTTCCCATAATTTCTACTCTGCATCTAAGGGACAGATATTTACTTTAGCTGCTCTTCCCTTTTATATGTTTGTAAAAGATCTTACAATCTGTTTTTAGATCATTGGCTAGTCTACCCTCATTCTATTTTTTCCCTTTTTAACACCTTTTTGGTGGCCCCTTGTTGGTTTCCAAGACACTCCCAATCTTCAGACTTGCTACTATTCTTTGCAACATTATAAGTTTCTTCTTTTAATCTACTCTTCTCCTCAACCTCCTTAGTTAGCCATGGGTGGATCTCTGATTTTTTGTTTTCCAATGGGATGTATTTTGTCAAACATTTTGAATTGTTTCTTATAAACACTTCCCACTGTTTACTTACTGCCATACACAAGCCTATTTTCCCAATCAACTTTAGCCAGCTCTTTACTGTCTAAGTTCAAGATTCTTGTTTGCAATTGGAATATATGTCACTTTCAAAATTAATGCGCAATGGATGAGCAGCACAAGGGACGAAGGGGAAGCTAGAAAGAATAATTAAAATTTACTTTGAAAACACTTGGAAATGTTGAACCGAAGGCAGATTTCAGCATGCTTTCAGTTCATGACAACAAAGGAGGCACTGTTTCACTTCAAATAGGTTTGCCACAAGGCCTCCCTACTCACCTTGACAACTAATCCACACTGCAGCTGGGACAGGAACTTCCCGCTGCAGCTGACGGAAAAGTAACAACAATTTAAAATGTAGGCTGCTGACAGGAAGATCTAGGCCTAACTTTTTATTTTGGTCTGGTAATAAAAGAAAACCTTTGCCTTTTTGCCATTTCACTCACCAGAGGAAAACACTCCCTAACAATGGCCAATGGCAAGTGCTGCACCTCCATAGTTTTGTCCATTACGGATGCAAATTCCACGCATTTGGCCAACTTCAACCTTCCATGAATATAGCCTTTCAGATTGTTATGTGCAACATTTCACCCTCATTTGCAATTTTAAGTGCAACTAATTATTCCTAACTGGAAAAAGCTTTCTACTCTATTCATTTTCACCTCATAACTAAATTTATGAACTGTACTATGACATTCATGTTGTCAACTGAAACAAAATTTTTCATTGATAATATCAAAGTCAAGTATAGCAACATCAGGAAATGCACTTTAGCGCAAAACACAAGCCAGCTTTCCGTTCAGTGTTAATTTTCAGGTAATTGTGCTTTCTTTACAATTCACTGAATTGGGCAGTGTCTTAATGTAATGCCTAGTCAAATCTTCAGTGCTAAATATTATTACATATTGTATTTCTGGTACTGCAGACTACCCTGTACTGCCACTGTATAGAGACAGCTCTGGAATTCAACAGCTTATTGGAGACAGAAATGAAGTCTGAATGCAAGAATTTATATTTTACTTGCCAAGTAAGCTTTTAAAACACAAACCTCATCTCTGTGTTTCTGACAAAAGGCCATGAACTGAGCGAAGGCAGTATCACATTTCCTGGTCCGCTGAATGGAGGCTCCTTGTTTTCTCTTAGCCACCGGGGAACCTGTACCACTCTCAGAGTCTGATGATCTACAAGATGTCCTATCACTTGACTGACTTTGAGCAGAACCTTCAATACAATCTACAGTCCTATTTACACACTGCGCTGCAGGGGTCTTAGGTTCACACAGCTTTGAACACTGCCTTTTATTTGGTGCACTGCGGTTTCTTCTCCTACGGCCTTTACTGTCAGTGAGATTTTCCTTGGTACTTGGGAATTCTTCAGTTGGCCATTTCCTGTCCTCTATAAGTTCAACAGGAACTCCAGCTTCCTTTGCAACCTGGGGCGGGAGTAGTGGACGATCATGATCATAAACAAAGGTGTATTTAGCCTTTCGATCCTCTCGGGTCATTGCCAATGCTTCTTTAGCCTGGGAAATGCCGATATCCCACTGACCACGAATTTTGGCAGGAATTGGTTTTAGGATCTGAAAAACAGAAAAGTAATTTCATTCTCTAAGGACATATAATTGCTAAACTGCTGAAAGAATTTCTTCAGACTTGCTAGGGACGGAATCGACACCTCACGTTCTAAACCCATTATATTTTATCATGAACGACTGAACATTTAACTCTACAGACATCTCTGTGGAATTTGTAGCTACTGAGGATAGTTTTAAAAGAAAATACACACTTCAACTCAGGTGGAAATAATGTGTTATAGGAATAAAGCTACTGTAGTGATAAACATATTAACCAGGAGGTCCAATATGTGAAAAGATTCAGTAAGATAATATTTCCATATGACACCAGGCAGGTTTAATACCACAAATAAAGGCAACTCCAAGGCAGATTTCACTTGTAATAGCGGAGGCTCAAATTTGGCTTGAATACACTGTTTGGCTCTGAACTTCAAGACTTACTCATCTGCCAAACTTTAGGAGTGATGCCAAAGCAGATGGGAAATTTAGAATTAATTAAGCCCCAAGAGGCTGGAAAAAATTATTTTAGTTTTATCTGAGCATTTTGTATAGTCTAAAAATTTCTGAGCGAATGATGTTTGGGATAAGGCCAAAAGGAGATGTTTTATAAAGCACTCCAATGCTGATCTCAGATACTGCAGCAAGGTTTGGTCAGTCATCCAAGTCTGGACATGGTTAATGACCATTTTTTAAGCTGGTCTAGATAGTGGCAAAAAGCTACATCAGTTAATGCAACACTGGCGACAGTTTCAGCAAGAACTACAAACTCACTGTTGGAAGTAATGGGGGGGGTGCGGGGGCAGGAGAATATTTTAACAATCCTGTGAGGAGCAGAAAACAAAACATAAGAAAGATGTTCAGAGTGAATGACAAACAAATCAGATTAGACTTCTGTGAACAAAACTTGTACATGCCACAGGAAAGAAAGATGCACTGTAAAATCTCAATACTTAATGCATCCAAGGGAATTTTCTACCTTGTTCTTCTCTGCCTTGGAACTTGCATGTTTGGCACTTTCTTGGACTAACTCATCATATTGTTGAAAATCTTCAAAGGGTATCATGCTCTTTTCAAAAATCCAGGCTCTTTCTGGAGCTTCTCCAAAAAACTGGACATGATACTGGCGACAAGTGGCCCTATTCAGACCTGTCAAAATAAGAGAAAAGTATTGTTTGCAATTTTTACGGCAAAAATTGAACACAGAGTTACAGAGCAGTGCGATTATTCAGGGAAGTCATATTTTACTGCATAGACTTACATTGGACTTTACTACATTGGATTTGGAGTCTATTTACAATTAAAAAATTGACAATACAATCCTCAAAAGAATTACAATTATTGAAAGCCTACAATGATGCGTCTTGAATTAAAGACAAAACTATGGATCTGATTTGCTAGAAACAGGCTTCCCTACACTAGAGCCACAACCTGTATTCAGCTAACGAGCAATGCAATTCTGCTCATGCATATAAAATTGCTTTAATTAAAAAAAACTTATTCTCAGGAAGTGGGTGCTGTTGGTAAGGTCAGCATTTATTGTTCATCCCTCATTGCCTTTGAGAAAGTGATGGTGAGCCACCTTGAACTACTGCAATCTGCATAGTGAAGGTACTCCCTGCAATAAAGTTAAGCAGGGAGCTACAGGGCTTTGACACAGCGACAATGAAGGAATGATGATTATTGTCCAAGTCAAGACAGTGTACAAATTGCAAGGTACATGGGAACAGTCAGTCTCTCGAGCTTATTTCACCTCCTAATGAGATTATGACCTATTTGCAGTTTAACGCCACTCTTCTACCTTTTAACCCATGTCTAGCGAAATTTCAGATCCAAAATTATTAACTGAGCTGGCATCCACTACATTTTGAGCCAATGAGTTCCATATTACTAACATCCTAAAAACCTCAAACAAATCAACCCTTAACTTTGATATTCCAAAGAACACAAGCTGAGTTTATGTAATTTTGAGATGCAATGCCAGAAATGTACACAGTAGTCCAGATGTGGCCTAACCAGGGCTTTGCATAGCAGTGTCAAAAACTTCCTCCCTTTTGCATTCTAGCCCTCCAGTTAGAAAGACTGCTTTCATTCACGGGATGTGGGCTTCACTGGCTGGGCCAACATTTATTACCCATCCCAAGTTGCCCATGAGAAGGTGGTGGTGAGCTACCTTCTTGAACCTCTGCAGTCCATGTGGTGTAGGCACACTCAAAGTGCTGTTAGGGAGTTCCAGGATTTTGACCCAGTGACAGTGAAGAATTGGCGATATATTTCCAAATCAGGATGGTGAGTGACTTGGAGGGGAACTTCCAGGTGGTGGTTTTCCCATCTATCTGCTGCCCTTGTCCTTCTAGATGGTCGTAGTCGTGAGTTTGGAAAGTGCTGTCGAAGAAGCCTTGGTGAATTCCTGCAGTGCATTTTATAGATGGTGTACACTGTCACTACCATGGTGGTGGAGGGAGCAAATGTTTGTTGATGTGGTGCTTTGCCCTAGACAGTGTCAAGCTTGAGTATTGTGGGAACTGCACTCATCCAGGCAAGTGGGGAGCATTCCATCACACTGCTGACTTGTGCTTTGTAGATCGTGGACAGGCTTTGGGGAGTCAGGAGGTGAGTTCTTGTCGCATGATTCCTAGCCTCTGACTTGCTCTTGTAGCCACAGTATCTATAAGGCTAGTCGAGTTCAGTTTCCAGTCAATGGTAACCCCCAGGATGTTGATTGTGGAGGATTCAGTGTGGTACTGCAATTGAATGTCAAGGGGCAATGGTTAGATTCTCTCTTGTTGCCGATGGTCATTGACTGGCACTTGTGCGGTGCAAATGTTACTTGCCACTTGTCAGCCCAAACCTGGATATTGTCCAGATCTTGCTGCATTTGGACATGGGCTGCTTCAGTATCTGAGGAACCACGAATGGTGAACATTGTGCAATCATCAGCAAACATCTCCACTTCTGACCTTATGATGGAAAGAAGGTCATTGATGAAGCAGCTGAAGATAGTTGGGCCAAGGACACTCCCCTGAGGAACCCCTACAGTGATGTCCTGGAGCAGAGATGGCTGATTTCCAACAACAACCACCATTTTCCTTTGCGCTCAGTATGACTCCGACCAGCGGACAGTTTTCCCCCGGCTCCCATCGACTCCAGTTTTGCTAGAGATCCTTGATGCCACATTTGATCAAACGTAGCCTAAATGTAATTAGATTTAATTAGTAACGGGTTGAAAGGTTATGGGGAGAGGGCGGGAAATTGGAGTTGAGGCCGAAATGAGATCTGCCATGATCGTATTGAATAGCGGGGCAGGCTCGAGGGGTTGAATTGCCTACTCGTGCTCCCAGTTCTTATGAGAAGGCCAGTCATTCGCACCTCACTCTGGGAGTTCAGTTCTTTTGTCCATGTTTGATCCAAGGCTGTGATGAGGTCAGGAGCTGAGTGGCCCTGGCGGAACCCAAACTGGGCATCAGTGAGCAGCTTATTGCTAAGCAAGTGCTGCTTGATAGCACTGTTGCTGACCCCTTCCATTACTTTACTGATTATTGAGAGTAGACGGATGGGGCAGCAATCACCCAGGTTGGATTTGTCCTGCTTTTTGTGCACAGAACATACCTGGGCAATTTTCCACATAGCCAGGTAGATGCCAATGTTCTAGCTGTACTGGAACAGCTTGGCTAGGGCTGCGGCAAGTTCTGGAGCACAAGTCTTCAGTACTGCTGCCAAAATATTGTCATGGCCCATAGTCTTTGCACTATCCAGTGCCATCAGCCGTTTCTTGATATCACATGGAGTAAATGATTGGCTGAAGACTAGCATCTGTGATGCTGGGATGTCCAGAGGAGGCAGAGATGGATCATCCACTCGGCACTTCTGGCTGAAGATTTTAGCAAATGCTTCAGCTTTGTCTTTTGCTTGGATGTGCTGGGCTTTCCCATCATCGAGGATGGGGATATCTGTGCAGTCTACTCCTCCAGTGAGTTGTTTAACTGTCTACCACGTTCACGGCTGGATGTTGCAGGCCTGCAGAGCTTAGACCTGATCCGTTGGTTGTGGGATCACTTATCTCTATCATTTGTTGCTTATGCGGTTTGGCATGCAAGTAGTTCTGTGTTATAGCTTCACCAGGTTGACTCCTCATTTTTAGTTATGCCTGGTGCTGCTAGTGCCATCCCCTCATGCACTCTTCATTGAACCAGGGTTGATTCCCTGCCTTGATGGTAACGGTAGAGGGGTGGGGGGGAGATATGCTGGGTCATGAGGTTACAGATTGTGTTCGAGTACAATTCTGCTGCTGCTGAAGGCCCACAGCGCCTCATCGATGCCCAGTCTTGAGCTGCTAGATCTGTTCGAAATCTATCCCATTTAGCATGGCAGTAGTACCACACAACATTATGGGGCATATCCTCGATGTGAAGACAGGACTTCGTCTCCACAATATACAGTGGTCCTCCCGATACTGTCATGGACAGATGCATCTGCGGCAGGCAGGTTGGTGAGGATGAGGTCAAATATGTTTTTCCCTCGTTGGTTCCCTCACCACCTGCCGTAGACCCAGTCCAGAAGCTATGTCCTGTCGGACTTGGCCAGTTCAGTCAGTATTGGTGCTACCGAGCATTGAAGTCCCCCACCCAGAGTACATTCTGCGCCCCTGCCACCCTCAGTGCTTCTTCCAAGTGATGTTCAACATGGAGGAGCACTGATTCAGCAACTGAGGAAGGGCTAATCATCAGGATGTTTCCATGCCCATGTTTGAGCTGGTGCCATGAAACTTCATGGAGCCCGGGGTCGAGTGTCTCAGCATTCCATTTGTCCTTTTTGATTATATTCTGTATCCGATTCCTGCACTTTACCGATCTATGTACTTTCACGATGCTACCATGCAGTAGCAGCACGAGTAGTGTTTGCCACTAACAGAATGCTGTCGAGCAAAAAGACGTTCTGCCTGTCACAAAAGTGCACAATGTAGTATATGAATTTCAGCGCCAGTGTGGTGCTAGGTACGTAGGCTGAATGTCCCAAAGACTGATGGATTGTATCAAACAGCATGTCTCTTCTGCTGCTCGCAACTGGTAACGTACAGGGCATACCCAATCAGCCCATGCTTTTTTAAAAATTTGTTCACGGGATGTTGGAGTCATTGTCTAGCCCAAATTACCCTTGTTCAGAGGGCATTTAGGACTCAACCACATTGCTGTGGGTCTGGAGCCATGTGTAGGTCAGACCAGGTAAGAACAGATTTCCTCCCCTAATGGGCATTAGTGAACCAGATGGGTTATGAAATTTGGCAGGCAATGGTTTCACGGTCATTATTAGACCTTTAGTTCCAGATTTTTATTGGATTCAAATTCCACCACCTGCCGTGATGGGATCTGAACCCGGGTCCCCAGGGCATTACTCCTGGGTTTCCGGATTACCGGTCCAGTGACAATACCACTACACTATCACCTCTGCGTCGCTTACAAAGCTCAAAACAGTATCCAACATTAGGTGTGATTCCACGATTGGACAATATTTGCTAAATAATCCTCAGTGTGCTAAGAATTATGCTGACAACCAATTTAAGATAGCCAGTCAGGCTTGCGTGTACAGAAGCTACATATATTAATACATGGCCCTGTCACTGGGTCAAAATCTTGGAACTCCCTTCCTAACAGTACTGTGGGTGTACATACACCACATGGACTGCAGTGGTTCAAGAAGGCAGCTCATCACCACCTTCTCATGGGCAACTACCGATGGGCAATAAATGCTGGCCCGGACAGTGAAGCCCACATCCCAGGTTTTTAGGTATCGATCCTAATATCTCAAGTGGTTTGGTGTCAAATTCTATTTGATAATGCCAAGAAGCATCTTGAGACACTTCACTACATTAGAGGTGCTAAGTAAACTTAAGCTGTTGCTAGGAACATTTTAATGTGCGGGTCAGGAAGAGTAATTGAGTGATAGTGGAAATAGGATCAAGATATTAGGGGGTGGCTCTTATGGACAAGATAAACTCAGAGAGAGCATGAGAGGAGATAGGAGAGAAACCAGACAAAGGTGTGAGCTCCAGATTAGGGATTGGTGAGGCTAAGGGAAGTTATGGAAAACAGACTGAACAGATAGTTTCAATCTCTGTGGCAAAGAAGTTCATAAGCTCCTTGCACTGGTCTTTAAAGAGGGTGAAGGGGACACAGGAGGGTTATGAGGCAACGGTTGGCAGTGGAGACAAAAAGCCAGGGTCTTTGCATTGCAATCCTGCAGCAGTAAACAGCTTTGTGAGGAGAGAGTGGGAAGACTATACTTCACTATAGAGGATACAAATAACATCCCAGAAATAGCTGTAAATCAGGAAACGGAAGGGACGAAGGAACTTCAGAAAATTACAATCACCAGGGAAGTGGTACTGAATAGGTTGTTTGATCTGCGGGCTGAACACCATCACCTGGAAGTTCCCCTCCATGCCACCCACCATCCTGAATTGGAACTATATCGCCATTGCTTCACTGTCACTGGGTCAAAATCTTGGAACTCCCCTCCTAACAGCACCGTGGGCGTACCTACACCACGTGGACTGCAGTGGTTCAAGAAAGCAGCTCACCACCACCTTCTCAAGGGCAACTATTGGTGGGCAATAAACGCTGGCTCTGCCAGCAAAGCTGACATCTCATGAAAGAATGAAAAGAAAGCCTCCGGGTCCTGATGGACTTCATCCTCGGATCTTAAATAAAGTGGCTAGTGAGATAGTTGATAGGTTGGTTTTAATTTTCCAAAATTCCCTGGGTTTGGGGAAGGTTCCATTAGATTGGAAAATACTGAACGTAACTTCCTTAATCAAAAAGGGAGGGAGAAAGAAAGCAGAAAAGTACAGGCCAGTTAGCTTAACATCTGTCATAGGGAAAACATTAGAAGCTATTATTAAAGATGTTATGCAGGGCACTTAGAAAACTTCAAGGTAATCTGGCAGAGTCAGCATGGTTTTGTGAAAGAGGAATCATGTTGAACCAATTTAGTGGCATTCTTTGAAGGAGTCACATGTGCTGTGGATCAAGGGGAACTGGTGGGTGTACTGTACATGGATTTCCAGAAGGCATTTGATAAGGTACCACATCAAAGGTTTTTGTGGAAAATAAAAGTTCATGCTGAAGGGGGTAACATATTGGCATAGATAGAAGATTGGCTAGCTAACAGGAAACAAAGTATGCACAAAAGAGTCATTTTCTGATTGGCAAGATGTAACGAGTGGTGTGCCAGAGGGATCAGTGCCAGGACCTTAAATTTTTACAATTTATAAAGATGACTTGAATGAAACGTCCGAAGGTATGGTTGTTAAATTTGCTGATGACACAAAGATGGGTAGGAAAGTAAGTTGTGAAGAGGACATAAGGAGGCTAACACAGGGATATAGATAGGTTAAGTGAGTAGACAAAGATGTCGCAAATGGGGCTTAATGTGGAAAAATATGAAATTGTCCATTTGGCAGGAAGAATAAAAAAGAAGCATACTATCTAAATGGCGAGAGATTGCAGTGCTCCGAGATGCAGAGGAATCTGGGTATCCCAGTGCATGAACCACAAAAGGTTAGTAAGCAAGTACAGCAAGTAATTAGGAAAGCTAATAGAATGTTATCATTTATTGCAAGGGGAATTAAATACAAAAGTAGGGAGGTTATGCTTCAGTGATAGAGGGCATTGGTGAGGCCATATCTGGAGTATTGTGTACAGTATTGGTCTCCTTATTTAGGGAAGGAAGTAAATGCACTGGAAGCAGTTCAGAGAAGGTTTACTAGATTAATAGTAATCCTAGGACAAGTTGCTTTATCAGGCCAGGCTTGTATCCGCTGGAGTTTAGAAGAGTAAGAGGTGACTTGATTGAAACATAAGATCCTGAGTGATCTTGACAAGGTGGATGTGGGTGGGGAGGATGCTTCTTCTTGTGGGAGAATCTAGAACTAGGGGTTGCTGTTTGAAAATAAGGAATCACCCATTTAAGTCAGGGATGAGGAGAATTTTTTTCTCAGAGGCAGGGGGTCTTTGGAACACTTCTTCAAAATGTGGAAGCAAAATCTTTGAATATTTGTTAAGGTAGAGGTAGATAGATTGTTGCTTGGATAGGCAGGAACTTGGAGTTGAGAAAACAATCACATCAACCATGAATTTATTGAATGGTGCAACAGGCTCGAGCTGCCAAGTGGCCTACTCTTGCTCCATATGTATGTGTGTGTGTGTGTGTGTGTGTGTGTGTGTGTGTGTGTGTGTGTGTGTGTGTGTGTGTGTGTGTGTGTGTGTGTGTGTGTATACGTGATGTAGTGCTTGAAGAGCCCAGTCAGATCTAATGACGAAGGTCTACATCAATTGTGCGCCATAAAGGTTCAAATCTGCTTTTCTTGGATCTGAGGCAGTTAGGATAGGACTATACCAAGGGGAACAAAGGTGGGAGTGAGTAAGGGTTTAGTAGGGCCAAGAAGAAAGGTGGAGGCAAGCAAGCTAGTGGAATTGTGCAGGGAGATAGAGAGAGGGGCTGTATTTGTTGATCTGTTAACAAAGTCCACATAGTCAGCAGGGAGAAGGATCAATGTGACAGGAAGGATTAACCCTCAACACGATAGGTGGGAAGGTCAATGAGAAAGCAGGAAGGGGAAGCTGGGGTACCTGTCTGTAAGCACTCAGCAAGTGCTTGGAAGGATCCTTTGCAAAATGTGTAGAAGACAGAGGGCAACTGCAGGCTTATCCAAGAGAGAGTCAAGGCAACAGGATGATAGAAGATCTAGGAATAGTCAAAGGTTCTCGATTTAGTCAAGGAATTTGGGCAGGGGCAAAGTGCTTGAGAGGTGATAAATGAGAAGATGTCTGAGGGCAACATGAAAAGAAGCTGACAGGAGAGGAAAGGAGGAATAAGGGAAACTTAGATGTTAACTGGATCTCAAGCCAGATGGTGAAGTATGAAGCAAGGCGCTATTTACAAAATGCAGCAAATACATGTCAGTCTTCTGTCGACTAACTCAGTGTCCCAGTAGTTTCTCTTAATAAGTGCTCTAAGTATTGTGTATATTCGCTTGTGTATCTTAACAATTAACATGCCATTAATAACAGAGGTGCCTTAAAATTGTTTAAATTATAATTGCTTTACCAATTCAACATTTAAAAAGCTGTTTCAAATACCTTTCAGTCTTGTATGGGTGCTTAAGAGGGGATCTGAAGAAACCATGCAAGCCCACCAAGGATAACCAGACACTTTGGACCACACCATGTCTCCCACATGATATTTCACTGGGACATCCTTATCCTTCTCCTTGATTTCCTCATCTTTGGCTCTTTCATCGCCTTGGTCTTCTTCAGTCTATTGATATAAACATCACAGAAGCATCATAGTGAAATTTAGAATTCAGTTCTGAAATCACAGATTTATAAAACATACTTGTCAACAGTAAATTATTTTGAGAAAGACAAGGTTTATACAGCATTAATTTGACAAAAATAGTCTTCACTTTCTGTTATGCTTAATTACATGGCAAATTTCAAAATACTGATGCATCAGAGTTTATACCTCGTCTGTTTCATGGAATTCATAGTCTTGGCACCAATTATGTCTCGGAAATTTGGAACTTTACATTGGGGAATAAATAAGTCATTCAAAATTGAGGGGTAAAATAAATCATAGAAGAGATCATTTCATTAAACAAACAAGCCACCAGTGCAATCTGATTTCATTTTCTTCCCTCTTTTATTCCTTTCCCTATCCCAAAAATACTTCACTGAACAATTTGGATCTTGTCGTGCCATGGGCAGGCCAGTATTCAATGTGAGAAAGGATAAATATTCTGGAGTTCTCCCGGATTACACTTAGGAAAGCTGAGTATTTCAATATCAATCTCCTTCAGGTTGCATGGATTGGTCAAAGGTAGACTGCATATGATCTGCACTGTCACATCTAATTTTTAAAAGATGTTAAAAATTAACACTATGTGACTGCCAACACCCATGAGCCATACTTACGGGGTAAGACAACAAAAAAAACCTTTAGTCAAGTTATTGGATACACAATACACACAGCAGACCAAAATTAAATCATCTGAAGGTACTTGGGATATTATGGGAGGCGAGCAAGAATGCAGGAAAATGGGAAAAGTTGTGGAAAACATTCTATTTTCTAATTTCTTGGGAACAGCACTATTTTGGATGTTCACTGATACTGATGTTAAACCTACATTTATTTGACACCTCCCCGACCCTCTTTCCCAGATCACACCAACACAGTTCAACAAGTCAGTTTTCTCCGATGCAGACCTCACTGACCTTTCACAGCTCCTATCTGCTGCTGCATCTTGTCAAGATTCAGACGGATTGTGGGAAAGAACTTCTTCTGTTACAGTATACAGTAGCATTTAAGATACTGAGCAGTAGCAGGTGGGCATGATAGTGAAGGGCAAGTTGGTAAGCAGGACAGGACAATTATTGTGAATTCAGTGTTGAGGACAGGGTTGCAATTTTCTAGTTGCTCTTCGGATTAGATTAAAAAAAAAATCTTGTTTCTCACCAAACATCAAAAAAATTCAATATGTTAATTTGGCCATTAGTGGAGTCATTTGCAGGAATTAATGCAAGCTTGGATATTTGAGCTGTCGGTCTGAAAATAGGACTGCTTTCCTTATCAATCATTCTGGTCATGTGGGGTTCAGAAAACCAACACCCCACCCCATTCTAAACAACTCTACAGGTGCTCAGAGTTATCAACAACCATCTCATCTCTTTCATATGGCACAGCAGGTGGTCAATTTCCTGTTTTTGTGATTTGGAAGGAAAACGATTTGACATTTATACATATATCTCTTAATTTAGAAAGGATATTTATGGACCTATATATCTTCTGTACTGGATTCCAATTTACCTCAAGGGCTTGAATCAATTCATTGCCTTGGTAATTGTAAAGATTCCATTAGCATTCTTTTTAAATTACCAACTCAATATATTCTATGCTTACATAATAAGTAAATAATAAGAAAATAATAAGTGGGCAATATTTTAACTCATCTGGTCCAAAGTACATTTCTGCTACTTCACTTCTGAGGTGGCTATCACAAAGAAGCTGACTCAAACCTAGCTCAAGTACATTCAGTTTTTTAGTTATACAAATTTTATCCATGTGCAGACTCTCATATGGGAATAATAATAGTTAAACCACTAAAGCCTAGCCAAATTTTGCATCTGCTTTACAATGTACACAACCTATTTTTCGTACACATCCAATACACAAGGAGAGTTCCGAAATAGAGTCATTAACTCTATTTCTCTTTACAGACGCTGTCAGACCTGCTGAGTTTTTCCAGCACTGTTTTTATTTCAATAATCAAAATATCGATTCGTAGGCATAAATAAAAGAGCCCAGCTGAACATTTGGTACAAACTCTAGTTTTTTTTTTTATTCATTGGATGCAGGCGTCACTGGCTAGGCCAACATTTATTGCCCACCCCTGTTCAGAGGGGATTTAATTAAGAGTCAACCACATTGTTGTGGATCTGGAGTCACATGTAGGCCAGAACAGATAAGGGGAGCAGATTTCCTTCCCTAAAGGACATCAGCGAACCATATGTGTTTTTAAAACAATCAACAATGGTTTCAAGACTTAATTGCAGATTTTAAAAAAAATTGAATTCAAATTCCACCATGGCAGGAATCAAACCCGGGTCCCCAGAGTATTACCCTGGTTCTCTGGATTACTAGTCCAGTGACAATACCACTATGCCATCACCTCCCCCACTTGATGCAGTTGCCTTTTTAATGTAAACCATGCCAGATTTTGAAAGGAAGCAAAGAATCCCATTCTTTGGCTATGATATGCTACTTTCCCATCCCTGCCATTAAAGGGCAAAAGTGAAATAAAAAAGAGGAAGCAAAAGTTACAAAAACTGACAAGTGACATGATATCAAACACAAAAGATCAAGAAACCTACCAAATTAAAATGAATATTTGAAATTTGATTCTTGATGGTAAAACAAAACCCAACAGGCTACATAGACAATTAAAAACAGTCAGGGGGATTTAGGACCATAGATTATATTGAACTGCACCAACTTGCATTTATGTAACTACTTATGACAGAATTAACATAAAACAATATTCCAAGGTGCTTCACAGACCTATCAGGTAAGTGTTTATGTTCCTTCACTTAAGTGCGCCATTGGATTCAATCCTGAGATCTGGCATCAATAAAGATATCCTCGCCAGGAGGTAGTTTCACTGGGCGTCCCATCAGCAAAATACTGCCAGCAATAAAGGTAAATACCTGCAATTTTGATGCTAGCATCAGTAGCCACATTTGATGCTAGCCATCAGTAGCCACACAGGTTAAAAAAAAAAACTGTTTTTGCTGGCTTATGCAGCCTCCTACTGATGTTGAAGGCGGCCACAATGAGAAATGAATGAAAAATACTGCAGATGCTGGAGATCAGAAACAAAAACAGAAAGCGCTGGAAAAACTCAGCAGATCTGCCAACATCTGTAGAGAGAAACAGCATTAACGTTTCAAGTCCAATATGACTCTTGTTCATTGTGAATGTGATTCTGTGATAACTGCAGCCGCACAGTAGTTTCACTATATTATGGCACATTTGCCAATAAACAGTATAGATTCACAGCAACATGAAATTAACACATTTTGAGGTTCTTCCACTGCAAATGGTTAGGTTATATAGTATCGGACAATAAAGATAGTTTGGCCAATAAAAGTAAGACCCAATTCAAGTTTAATCACAAAAAAATTATGAAGTGGTCAATTTAGGATACAATACTGTCAGAAAGTAGATCTGATTACTTATTCACCTTGCCAATCTCAGTCGGTCTTATGTCAGTATACTTATTCACCTTGCCAATCTCAGTCGGTCTTATGTCAGTATATATCAAGAGCAGCCTGCCCTTTCCCCACAGGGAGCAGGAAGGGAAAAAGAAACAAAATTGGGAGAGAAAATTCCAGGGGAACAAATACCATAGTGGATGCTCAAAATGTAGTTATGTACTTCTACTTGATCAACAGTTTTGTGCATACATTGTCGTTTCTAATCTTTGACAGATGCAGGAGTAGACTTAATTCAGATAATGTAAATAAAACGTATTTGATGTTTATCAATTAACTGTATATTTAACAAATATAATTTTGAGAAATCATCCTAATTGTCATGCCTCACTTGCCCGCTTGTAAAGAGATTACATAACTAACTCCAATAATTAGGGCAGGTGGAATTGAGTTGCTATACTTTTGAAAAAAATATGAGCTCCCTAATGGAAAAATATACCCCAGCACAAGTCATCACCTTCAGGAGAGGAAAGCTGAAAACTGAAAAATAGGGCAGTTTCCATACAAAAAGTAGTAGAAAGATGAATGATCAAAGAAAATGCCATTGACTTGCGCAAAGATTAAATTTTCCAACCTCTCATGCTCTAATGGCCTGACAATGGGAGCATGTTATAGATGGATCAGAAAGGCTAATCTGACTCTGTACGACCTCTGTACAAAGAGCCACATCACGCTTCATCATTAAGGTGATTAGAAAGGATTAACAATGCAAAAAATAATTCCAATTCTGTTGTGTTTAAAAAGTGGTTGGGTAAAATTCCCAACTAGTTATTTCCATGCAAAAAGACCATATAGGTTTGATCCTCAGAATTAAAAGTGCCAAGGGGAAAACACAACTCGTCCTCAGTGAGACAAATCTGATAGAGAAAGAACTCCTCCAAGTGAATGATCAAGTGAAAGTTCTGTTCTCCAATCTCATTTAAACCCTGTTCATACCAAGATGAGCCAGCCCAAATACAAATACCATGAGTTAGACAATGGACTAGGCAGAGAGACATTCGGAGCCAAGAATTACTCATGTACATTTTTCCACAACTGCCTAAGTCTCAACTCCTTCACCCCTTCCCATTGCCTCCTCTTATCAGGAGGCAGATCCTTGTTGGGCTATGATTCCTGAGATGCCATCAAACGTCTAGTGACTTTATATGCGAGCACTGACAGGCTATTTGGCCACGGAGGACATCACAGCTAAGCACAATCCTGTTCGTATCCAATTCAGCTTCAGCATACACATTTTATAGCAGAAGTCATCTAACTTCTTTGTTTCATTTCACTTCCTATAAGAACTACACAGGTCAACTGTAAAACTCGAAATGCTGCACTGATTCAGCAGTTGAGTACAGGACAGAGGGTGAATCACAGACATAATAATCACAATCAGAATTAAATCATGACCCACTTGTCTGAAAATTGTACATCAATTTGGACTTCAAATGCGGTCAGATTATTGGGCTATGGGAACCATTGGGCAATTCACTCTTGTCCCAGCAGGTCTCTCACAAACGTACTGCCCTGCAATCCTATCGAGAATAACAAATTGGTCACTTTATTTGTATCTCCTCCCAGCCATTTGTTCGGAACCATCGAGCAATTAAAAATTCCCATCAAAGGCTAATTGATTTCTTTGATCTGTGCTGATCGAAGCACTAAACTGACTGTAAGACACTTTGGGACATCCTTAGGTCATGAAAAACATTATATAAATGTTATTTTGAAATGGAAGGCAGAAATCTTCACATTATTGTCCCATAAAACACTTTGATTCAATTCTCAGATCTTTAAACTGTGAAACATTCAAACTTGTTCAATAGCATGCAAACTTTGATCTATGGGCGTGGGGCAATCAGCTATCAGACAAGAGATGAAAAAGAAACCAAGTTGACCAAGCTGCCTTGTGGGCCTTTTAAGAACTGATTATGAACTTAATTAGCAGAAACCTGTTAAGGTTTTCTAAGTAAAAATATTTTTACTTGGTTCTGTTGAAGAGTCATACAGACTCAAAACGTTCCTCTCCGCAGATGCTGCCAGACCTGCTGAGTTTTTCCAGGTATTTTTAATTAAATGAGATGTATGTTAATCCTTAAGCATTACTTTAGTTATCACAATGTTATTTGTTTAGCAAAGAAGGTATTTTTAACGGCTAAAAATTTTCAAAGCTACAAGATGCCCGACGCAATATTTGATGTTTCCAAAGAATGGTCTAGGCTAAGACTACTCTGCCAAGTGTTTAATGTGCAATTGCCATCCATAAAACTTATTGAAAAACTTAAACTCCTCCACATCACTATAAAGGAACTTAAAAAAAACCTCCATAAACTTGAGGCCATTCAAAACTCTGCTGCTGCATGTCCTGACTCATAATCACATCTTGATCAGCCACGTACACACTGACCTATCGTGGCTCCTGGATAAGCACAACACCTCAGTTTGAAAATACTCATCCTTCAAATTGTTGGCCAGGGGCTGCAGCCGAACTGCTGACACAGGCAAAAGTAACTTTTGACTTGAAGTAACCTGAGTCCAGTCACTGGCCTGAACTGGCTGGAACCTGTTTTGAAGTAGCTGAGTTTCTTGAAGAACAAAGGGAATGAGATGAGATACAAGTCCTTATTTAGAAAAGGAGTAACGAGGTTATTGCTACCTAAGTCTTGGAACAGAGCAAATGAGAATATGCCACAGACTAGGCAAGCAGGCCTAAACCAACGGGAGAGAGAAAGCAAAGCTTGAAGAGATAAGATTCAATATAAGACTGGAGTATTTCGGGTGTGGAGCAGCGAGACTCCGGAGATCAACCATCGCAGAAGCGGAAGAACCTATGTCAGCAACATAGAGATGCAAGTGAGAGAGAATGGAACGCCTGGCCAGCGTCAGCTCTCCTTTTCAGGTATTAGTGTCAGAGAAACTTAGTGGGTGTGTGATTGGATCCTAGTTTTGGGTATAAAACTGTATAACCTTCTGTAAACTGCACATCTATATTTAACCAGACGTATAAGCCATATGTAGATGATCTAACGACGTGAATAAAGCGAATTTAGAGTTGAGAGAGAACTGACTCTTCTCCTCTTTGTACTAAGCCAACAAATTTTGTTTGGCAACAAAATTCTCTGCCCTCCCCATCTTCCAGACCCATAACCTTCAAGAGATAAGAGATATTGGTAATCCTCAATCGCAGGTCTTCAGCTGCCAAAGCCTAAACTCTGGATTTCCTCCCCAAACCTCTCAATCTCTCCCCTCCTTTAAGGTGCTCCTTAAAACCTAGCTCTTTGACCAAACTTTTGTTTAACCGCTCCGATATGTAACGTGTAATTTGTAAAATTCTGCGAAGTGCCTTGGAATGAGAGCGCCCGAGTAATGGCAGTGTGTTCGAGCAACAATATGCTGGACCAAAGGTAATGAGATATACCCCAGTCACCAAGTTTCTGATCTCACTAACACTGTTTCCCCCCACAAGAAATATTTCCCCATGCTGATCTCATGCATCTTTAAGTATTAATTTTCAGTTAAGTACTGCCAGTAGCCTGACAGTGTATTTCTGACTTGACCTTGGGAGTTGGTGTGAGGCAGCAAAAAAGCAGCAAAATAATCAAACTCATAATGGTGTTTTAAGGCTAAGTATTTCCCTGTAATTCGAAATCTACTAAAAATCTTAAAAGGAACACTTCTAGACAAGTTTGTACAATACATACAGACAGGTCAATGACCTTTCATTCTAATTCTGTTTCCAACCCAAAATAGCTGCCCTTTTCAAATATACGCTTGATTTTACCCTTTTCTCAGCTCATCTGCTGCTGGAAACCTCATCCATTCCTTCATTCCCTCTAGGTTCAACTATCTCAATGCACTCCAGGCTGGTCTCCTACATTCTCCCTTCCGTAAACTGGAGGTCATTGAAATCTCTGCCATGTCTTAACTTGCAGCAAGTCCCATTCTTCCATCACTCCTGTGCTAACTGACCTACATTGGCTCTGGGTCATGCAATGTGTTGATTTTGAAACTTTCATCCTTGTTTTCAAATCCCTCAAAAAGTCTTGCCCCTCACTATCTCTATAATCACCTACAACCCCACAACTCTCCGAAAAATCCGCGTTCTTCTAATTCTGGTCTCTTGTGCACCCCAATGTCTTCAGTTGCCTAGGCCCCAAGTTCTGAAATTCCTGCCCTACACCTCTCCGTATCTCCATCTTACTTTCCTCCTTTAGAACAATCCTTAACATTATACTTCTTTGACCAATCTTCTGGTTATCTGACCTAATATCTCCTTTTGTAGTTTGGTGCCATAGTTTGTTTCATAACGCATCTATGAAGTGCCTTGAAACATTTCATTATATTAAAGCGCTATATAGACACAAGTTTTCTGTTATTTTAAAATTTCTTTTTAGAATACAATTTAGCGCCCAACTGCCTCTTTCAGCTCTGGCCTGTTATTTCCTGCCATGCTAGATGCAGGAAGTACTACCCAGCACTGTAACTTGGGCCAATAACAGCTCCAAGCTAGAGTTAGTATTTCACACATGCAGAACTTTCTACAGTAGTGTCTCTTTCCCACAGTACAGTTTATGTCATGCACTAAGACACAACATTCCCCATCAATTCTTGATCAACTGAAGTATGGAATGAAAAGTAATCTAAAGGTCAAAAATTACCTCCCAATTGTTCACGAAGTGTTAAAATACTGAGTTATGCAGACGTAAAGGTACCAAGTTCTAATTTAGATTTACCTGGAATTACTCAAGTTATATTTTATTACAATTAGAAAAATAACTTCAACCTGGCCTAATGGCCACATCAAAACTACTAAGCCTGGGAAATCCATGAATTTCAATTTGCAGCCTGGGCTTAGGTTGTATTTTAATTTTTTTGTACTATTTCCAAGCAGTACAAAAAACATGGTAATTCAATAAACTTAAAATGCTAAATAAATCAGCTCCACATACACGATCTAAGTAGGTCTGTCGCCTGGCAATAAGTTATCCCTCATCCAATACAATAAAACAAAATTATTTGGTCATTACCTCACTGCTGTTTATGGGACCTTGTTGCGTGCAAAGTGGCTGTCGTATTTCCCACATCACAACAGTGCCTCATTCTCCCAAAGCAGTTCACAGCCACCGAGGTGATACAAGGTGCTATATAAAAATTTCTTATAAGTCCCAGCGAACTATCCAATGACTGACCAAATCAAGTCTGGATTCTCATTCCTGATCAGTATCCAGTGACTCTTATTGGAATTGTGCATGTGTGGATGATGAGCTTGCCCATCAACATCCAGGCTCACATAAGTAACTATTTGCACTGATGAAGCAAAAGGACTGCTGCCTGTTAAACCCCAATACAACAAAAGTTCAATTCCTTGAGGATGAGGAAGAGGAATGCAGGTTGAAAGGGCAATGTTACACTAAAACTTCTTTTTGCACACTGGGTGAAAGTTTTTTTAAAAAAAATTAAAGTAGGGTTTAACTCAATAGAATCATAGAAATTTTGCAGCATGGAGGGAGTCCATTCAGTCCTTCATGACTGTTCCAGCTCTCTGCAAGAGAGCAAATTAGCAGGTTCCACTTTCCAGCTCTTTCCTTTGTAGCCCTGTAAATTTCTTTCTTCAGGTGCTTACCCAATTTCCTTTAGAAACTCAGAAAAAAAAGCTTTAATTCTCCAACATGATTGTAGACTTTGGGAATGCAATATACAATGAAGCAAAGTGATTTGAGGGTACAAAAGACTTGCACCACAGATTGCGGTTTGACAGTTCCCAACTGCAAGCTCAATGGTTTAACAATAACTGATGGACAAAGAGAAACGTTATTTGTCAAAGATATTTCTTGTCATCTTGCAGCAGTAACCAACAAGCTGGAATATAGTGAAGAGCAGAAGTTGCCTAATGCAGAAAAGTCCCTGTAAGAAAAGTAAATTAATTAAGTGGCTGCTATATTCATGTTGAAATATTTCAAGTACTTGCTAAAATTCAAAAAGGTGATGAAAAGGTCGAAAACATCAATATATTAAACATTTCCTGTGAAATACCCAAAATAGTAGAGTTCTGTAATGAAGTATCATTAGCCTCATACATAATTCTGAAAGGAACTCCTAGTGTTCTAGTTGAATTTAGAGTCAGAAGTTGTCATAAAACCACTATTTGACACTGAACAAATAAGCAAAGTGGGGAAGGGGGTAAAAATAAGTCATTCTGAAAACTGCATTGCAACATCCATTTAGGCAGTTTTGTTCCAACTCTCAATAGTCAAACTTGAAGCTGGGGCCTTAACGGCACATTTAAACAAGTTTTGAAGCAGTTTGACTGTGCAGATACTAAGCCTGTGAGTTGTGTATTAAGTATCAAGGCCTGAACTGACAACTTATACTTATGTAACATCTTTAATGCAGTAAAAAATTCCAATGTTGTTCACAGGAGTGAAAATTGACCCAAACCTCCCTGTCGCTTGCCATTTTAACACTCCACCCTGCTCTCTTGCCCACATGTCTGTCCTTGGCTTACTGCATTGGTCCAGTGAAGCCCAATGCAAACTGGAGGAACAGCACCTCATCTTCCGACTAGGCACTTTACAGCCTTCCGGACTGAATATTGAATTCAACAACTTTAGGTCTTGAGCACCCTCCTCCATCCCCACCCCCTTTGTTTCTTCCCCCTTCCTTTTGTTTTTTCCAATAATTTATATAGATTTTTCTTTTCCCACCTATTTCCATTATTTTTAAATCTTTTATGCTCCCCCCACCCCCACTAGAGCTATACCTTGAGTGCCCTACCATCCATTCTTAATTAGCACATTCATTTAGATAATATCACCAACTTCAACACCTGTGTTCTTTTGTCTGTGACATCTTTTGATGATCTGCTCCTAACACTGCTTGCTTGTCCCTACAACCACACCACCCCCCCAACCTCTCCCCCCACCCAACCGCACCCCCCACACCCCCCACCCAACCGAACCCCCCCCCCCCACCCAACCTCTCCCCCCACCCAACCGCACCACCCCCCCCAACCTCTCCCCCCACCCAACCGCACCCACCCCCCCCAACCTTAAACCAGCTTATATTTCACCCCTCTCCTTGGATTCACATAGTTCTGTTGAAGGGTCTTGAGGACTCTGAACGTCAACTCTTTTCTTCTCCGCCGATATAGCCAGACCAGCTGAGTTTTTCCAGGTAATTCTGTTTTTACTTTGTTCTAATGTCTTCTTTCAACTAGACCAAAGCAAATAACCAAAAGCTTGAACTATGAGGTAGGTTTTAAGGAGCACTCTGAAGGAAGAGAAAGGGATAGAGAAGTTTAGGGAGGAAATTCTGGAGCTTGGGGCTTTGGCAACTGAAGGCACAACCAGCAATGGAGGAGCAATTAAAATGGAGGATGCTCAAGGCCATAATTAGAGGAACTCAAGACAGGGCTGCCAATGGTGGGGCAAGAGCTGAGGGATGCACAAGAAGCCAGTGTTGGAGGAATGCAGAGTTCTCAGATTTGTAATGCACAGAAAATTTGTATATTTAATTGAGCTGAGAGAAAGAGCTGAATTTTAATAGCTCATTTGAAAGGCAGCACCTTATTTACTGTAGCATTCCCTCAGTGCTGAAATAAAACGCCAGGCTAAGTTATACTTCAAAATTCTACAATGAGGTTTGAATTTGCATCCTACTCAGAAGAATGTCACCACTGAGCCAAACTTTACATTTGAAAGAGAAAAAAATGAATGAATGAGAGCAGCCAGGATTTCAATGAAACAAATACACAACAAAAATCATTTTGCTTTTACATCCATTCCAAGTCAGAAGCATTGATACTATGAGGGTTTGTCCAACATAGCAATGTGTAAGGTAAACGGCATCCTCCATAGACTGTCACAATACTCAGTTGTGTTCTTAATGCTTTATAATCACGATTGCTATATAGCAACAACTTCTGCCGAGAAATGATTCCTCAACAACAAATAAGATGAATAACCTGCAATATTTTGTGATGTTGGTTAAAACATGAATGGTGGTCAAAACAGAAGAGCTGTCTTGTCCTTTGATATGCCATGGTATTTGGATTCTTTTTAACACAATCTCCTGAAACGGCAGAAAAGTCTCAAATTGTAATGTCTCGTCTGAAAGACTGCACCTCCAGCAGTGCTGCATTCCATCAGTATTACATTGTGCTTTCACATCCTGAAGTAGAGCCTGAACACACATCCTTCTGATTCAAAGGCAAAAATGCTATCAAGGCAACCAAGTTGGATATAAATTCAGGCGGAAGTATTAAAATAATGGTTGCAGCACAGGTAGTGGCTTTATTCTTTCATGGGATGCGAGCGCCACTGAAGTGGTCAGCATTTGTTGCCCATCCCTAATTATCCCTGAACTGAGTGGGTTGCTAGGCTATTTCACAGGGCAGTTAAGAGTCAGCCACATTGCTGTGGATCTGGAGTCACATGTAGGCCAGGCAAGGTAAAGATGGCAGATTTCCTTCCCTAAAAGACATTAGTGAACCATGAGATAAAAACAAAAAAACTGCAGATGCTGGAAATCCATAACAAAAACAGAATTACCTGGAAAAATTCAGCAGGTCTGGCAGCATCGGCTGAGAAGAAAAGAGTTGACCCTTCGACAGAACTTGAGTGAATCCAAGAAAGGGGTGAAATATAAGCTGGTTAAAGGTGTGTTTGGTGGGGGGGGGGGAGGAGAGAAGTGGAGGGGGGTGGTGTGGTTGGAGGGACAAACAAGCAGTGATGGAAGGAGATCATCAAAAGATGTCACAGACAACAGAACAAAAGAACACACAGGTGTTAAAGTTGGTGATATTACCTAAATGAATGTGCTAATTAAGAATGGATGGTAGGGCACTCAAGGTATAGCTCTAGTGGGGGTGGGGGGGAGCATAAAAGATTTAAAAATATTTTAAAATAATGGAAATAGGTGGGAAAAGAAAAATCTATATAATTTATTGGAAAAAACAAAAGGAAGGGGGAAGAAACAGAAAGGGGGTGGGGATGGAGGAGGGTGCTCAAGACCTAAAGTTGTTGAATTCAATATTCAGTCCGGAAGGCTGTAAAGTGCCTAGTCGGAAGATGAGATGTTGTTCCTCCAGTTTGCGTTGGGCTTCAATGGAACAATGTAGCAAGCCAAGGACAGACATGTGGGCAAGAGAGCAGGGTGGAGTGTTAAAATGGCAAGCAACAGGGAGGTTTGGGTCATTCTTGCGGACAGACCGCAGGTGTTCTGCAAAGCTGTCGCCCAGTTTACATTTGGTCTCTCCAATGTAGAGGAGACCACATTGGGAGCAACGAATCCATCATTTTCACGTGGTCCATCTCTGACACTTCCCTTCCCTTCCTTGACCTCTCTGTCTCAATCTCTGGTGATAGACTGTCCACCAATATCCATTACAAACCCACCGACTCCCACAGCTACCTCGACTACAGCTCCTCACACCCCTCTTCCTGTAAGGACTCCATCCCATTCTCTCAGTTCCTTCGCCTCCATCGCATCTGTTCTGATGATGCTACCTTCAAAAACAGTTCCTCTGACATGTCTTCCTTCTTCCTTAACCGAGGTTTTCCACCCACGGTCGTTGACAGGGCCCTCAACCAAGTCCGGCCCATCTCCCGCGCATCCGCCTCACGCCTTCTCCTCCCTCCCAGAAACATGATAGGGACCCCTTGTCCTCACTTATCACCCCACCAGCCTCCGCATTCAAAGGATCATCCTCCGCCATTTCCGCCAACTCCAGCATAATGCCACCACCAAACACATCTTCCCTTCACCCCCCCTATCGGCATTCCATAGGGATTGTTCCCTCCAGGACACCCTGGTCCACTCCTCCGTCACCCCCTACTCCTCAACCCCATGGCACCACCCCATGCCCACGCAAAAGATGCAACACCTGCCCCTTCACTTCCTCTCTCCTCACTGTCCAAGGGCCCAAACACTCCTTTCAAGTGAAGCAGCATTTCCCCCAACTTAGTCTACTGCATCCGTTGCTCCCAATGTGGTCTCCTCTACATTGGAGAGACCAAATGTAAACTGGGCGACCGCTTTGCAGAACACCTGCGGTCTGTCCACAAGAATGACCCAAACCTCCCAGTTGCTTGCCATTTTAACACTCCACCCTGCTCTCTTGCCCACATGTCTGTCCTTGGCTTGCTGCATTGTTCCAGTGAAGCCCAACGCAAACTGGAGGAACAACACCTCATCTTCCAACTAGGCACTTTACAGCCTTCCGGACTGAATATTGAATTCAACAACTTTAGGTTTTGAGCTTCCTCCTCCATCCCCACCCCCTTTCTGTTTCCCCCTTCCTTTTGTTTTTTCCAATAAATTATATAGATTTTTCTTTTCCCACCTATTTCCATTATTTTAAAATATTTTTAAATCTTTTATGCTCCCCCCACCCCCACTAGAGCTATACCTTGAGTGCCCTACCATCCATTCTTAATTAGCACATTCGTTTAGATATTACCACCAACTTTAACACCTATTTGTTCTTTTGTTCTGTTGTCTGTGTCATCTTTTGATGATCTGCTTCCATCACTGCTTGTTTGTCCCTCCAACCACACCACTCCCCTCCACTTCTCTCTCCTCCTCTCCCCCCTCACCCCCCCCACCAAACACACCTTTAACCAGCTTATATTTCACCCCTTTCTTGGATTCACCCAAGTTCGGTCGAAGGGTCATGAGGACTCGAAACGTCAACTCTTTTCTTCTCCGCCGATGCTGCCAGACCTGCTGAATTTTTCCAGGTAATTCTGTTTTTGTTACATTAGTGAACCAGGTGGGTTTTTACAACAATTGATGATTGTTTCATGGTCACCATTATAAGACTAGCTTTCATTTCCAGGTTTTTATAAACAGAAATTAAATTCCACCAGCTGCCATGGTGGGATCTGAACCTATATCCCCAGAGCATTAGCCTGAGCCTCTGTAGTCTAGTGACATTAGCCCTATGCCACTGACTCCCTGTTGTGTCCGTGCTGGCTCTCTGCAAAAGCAACTAAGCTCTCCTGCCCTCTCCCTATAGCCCTGCAAATTTCTCCCTCAGATAATTATCTAATAGCCCTTTAAAAGTCATAATTGAATCTCCTTCCACCATACTCACAGTCAGTGGCCATTCCAGATCCAGCTACGCGAGATGCTGTAGCTTTTCCTCACATCAGTTTGGTTCTTTTACCAATCCCTGATATAATATCTCACTGGAGTGTGTTCAAACTTTATTTAAGCAAAGCATGAGAATGCAAAAGTCAGAAAAATTAACCAGATAGTAGTATGGACGTCTGACAAATATGAAATATTATGACACCATACAGTTGCAAAAATTAAATGGTGGCCTTCCCCACCATCTTGGTCTCTATGCGGCTTTGAAACAAATTATTGCAAATTTGGGGATTATTTCTTTCTTCGTCACTCAAAATGGAGCAATTCATTACCATGAATAATCTCATCCTTAATCAGATGACAATCTTGAGGGAAGAATTTACGAGGGGAGGAAAAAAAAACAAAAATGTACCAAGAATATAAAAGAGACGATTGAACTTGGATCTCAGTACATGAATGGAACTCAATCTTTGTAACTGGGAAATGATAATCTAAAATGTGTACAATAGCAAATCACTTAGATGCTGTGAAAAACAAAAAATGCTGGAAATACTCAGCAAGTCAGACAGTGGAAAGAGAAACAGAGTCAACATTCCAGATCAATGACCTGATGAATAGTTAAACCCAAAACGTTAACTCTGTTTCTCTCACAAATGCTAGGCCTGCTGAGTATTTCATCATTTCTGTTTTTGTATTAGTGTACACTCGTGCTTAAAATGAATGCCAAATATCCATTAAAACTCAGTTCAACGGGGGATAACGGAGCAAAGACACTAAAAAATACTGCCTAAACGAAAGGAAAAAAATTTCAAAGAAATCACAACCTTTCAAGTTTTGGAAATAATCTGCCAAATCGAGGTAGTCACAAAGATTGTGCATAAGGCGTCGTCTGCATATAGCAATCACATAGATATCCAAAAAGCATTTGATATGATTCCATAATCAATTATTGGGAAGAAAAAAATGAATGCCTCTATATTTGGAAACAATCTTGCAACACAGGTTAGAAAACAGTTGACAGGTAGGAAACAGTAGAGATAATCATAGAATGATAGAGAGCGAGGCCATTCAGTCCACTGTGCCAAAGCCGGCTCTGAATACAGCGATACAATTAGTCCCATTCCACTGCTTTTCTCACCAGAGGATTCCCCCAACCCCCTCAAGTAGTTATTCCATCCCTTTTGAAAGCTATTCATAAATCTGCTTTCACCGCCAATGAGTGGATTCCATATCATCATAACTCACACCATTAAAAGAAAAATATTCACGTCACCTCAGGTTCTTTCGCCTATCACTATAATTCTCCCAACCCTCCTTTCCTGGAAACAATTTCTCCTTATTTACCCCAAACTGTTCATTATTTTGAAAACCTCTGTCAAATCGACTTCCAATCTTCTCTACTCCCCAGCTTCTTTAGTCTCTCCACATAACTTAAGTCTCTCGTGCTGGTACTGTTTCAGTAAGCTTCTTATGCAGCCTCTTTAAAGCCAAGACATTCTACCTAAACTGTGGTGTCCTGAATTGAATACAATGCTCCAGCTGAGGTCTAATCAGTGCTTTATAAACATTTAGCGTGACTTCCTTGCTTTCATACTCTGTTTCCATACTAATAGAGCCAAGAATCCCATATGCTTTTGAAAAAACAGCTTTTTCAACTTGGCTTCCCACCTTCAATAATTAGTGTACATACACTGCCAGGGGGTCTCTCTTCCTGCATGTTAACATTGTACCATTTAGTTTATATTGCCTCTGCTCATTCTTCCTACAAGAATGCACCACTTCACACTTCCCTGCATTTAATTTCATCTGCTATATATCTGGCCATAAAGAGTACATATTCTGATTGACAGAAGGTGACAAGTGGTGTCCCCAGAGATCTGTACTGGGGGGTCTCAGCTTTTCACCATATTTATCAATGACTTGGACTACATGAGCTTGCAGATGACACTAGTTGGCAGGCACAGTGCTCAAGCAGGAATGCAGATGGGAACAACACAAACAGGTTAAGTGAGTGGGCAAAGCTAAAATTCAATCTGGGAAAGTGAATTCATTCACTTTGGACCAAAACAAAAAAAAAAATCAATTCCCCTATCACCTGCTCATCCATCATCAGTGAAAAGATAGAAACTGTGGAGGAGCATGGAGATTTGGGTGTTCACATATCCATTAGCTTTTAGTGATTTGTGTAAGTAAAATAAGGCTAATAGTTTGGTAGCCTGTATCGAGGAGGATGGACAACAAAGGGAAAGGAGACTTCAGCTGTTTAAAGACTTGGTCAGGGCCACTCAGGAATACTGTGTTCAGTTCTGGGCACTGCACCTTAAAGGATTTTATGGCACAGGTTCACAGAATGACACTGGGGAGTAAAGGGGAGGGATATTTCAGTGAGGCATTCAAAATGACAACCTATTTGATAGGGTAGGTTAAGAGAAAACCTATTTCCTCTGGTGGCTGAATCCAAAACTTGCTGAAGCAGTCCATGTCCAAATACTGGAAAATATTCAGGCTTGAGCTGACAAGTGGCTAGTAACATTCGTGCCACTCAAGTGCCAGGCAATGAATGACCACCTCTAAGAAGAGCCATCACCCCATGACGTTCAATAGCATTACCATCACTGAATCCCCTACTATCAATCTCCTCCGGCTTACTATTGACCAGAAACTGAACTGGACTGGCAATACAAATACTGTGGCTACAGGAGGAGGTCAGAAGCTAGGAATCCTGCGGCAAGTAACTCAACATCTGACTCCCCAAAGTCTGTCCACACTCCTGACTTGTGGCTTGTAGATTGTGATGGAATACTCCCCACTTGCCTGGATGAGTGCAGCTCCCACATCACTAAAGAAGCTTGATCCCATTCAGGACAAAGCAGCCACCTGATTGGCACCACATCCACAAACATTCACTCCCTCCACCACCGACGTACAGTGGCAGCAGTGTGTACCATCTACAAGATGCACTGCAGGAACTCACCAAGGCTCCTTAGACAGCACCTTCCAAAACCACAACCATCTAGAAGGACAAGGGCGGTAGACACCACCACCTGGAAGTTCCCTTTTAAGCCACTCACCATCCTGACTAGGAAATATATCGCCATTCCTTCACTGTCGCTGGGTCAAAATCCTGGAACCGCCTTCCTAACAGCACTGTGGGTGTACCTAAGTGGGCTGCTTTGGCACTCACTTAACTTGTCTACGTTGTTCCCGTTTGCATTACTGCTTAAGTGCTGTGCCTGCCAACTAGTGTCATCTGCAAGGTCATCTAGTCCAAGTCTTTGATAAATATGGTGAAAAGCTGAGACTCCCATGGTCTGCAGGGGTTCAAGGATGTAGCTTACCACCACCTTCTCAAGGGCAACTCAGGATGGGCAATAAATGACCTAACCAGTGACACCCACATCCCATGAACGAATAAAAACAAGAGGGTCAGAGTGTCATTTATGGCACAGGGGGCCATTCCACCCGTCAAGCCCATGCTGGGACCCCCACTGCTATATCCCCATAGCCCTGCAACTTTATTTCCTTTAAGTGTCCATCCAGTTTCCCTTGCAATCATTCACAGTCTGTGGTTCCACAACCCTTGGGCTCATTGTGTAAAAATGCTCTTCCTCACATAGCCCCTGCCGCATCTCTGACCCAAAACCTTGGAACACCTGTGTCCCCTTATCCCTGTGCCATCAGTTAATGGGAACAGTTTTTTTTCCCCTTGTCTACTATCTATTACCTCTATTTATAAAGCTCAAGGTGCCACGTTTTGATAAACGCCCTTTCGATATGTCCTACCAAATGCACATGATTCCCCTAGGTCCCTTTGTCCCTGCACACTCTTCAGAACTATGGCAATAAGTATAATTACCTCTCCCTATCGTCTTCTGCCAAAATGATCCTCACTTCTGCGTTAAATTTCATCTGCAATTTGTCTGACCATTCTGTTAGCCTATGTCCTGTTGCAGACAATTGGTATCACCCTCGCTATCTGCCACTCCTCCAAGTTTGGTATAGGCCATTCAGCCCATCAAGCCTGCTCCACCATTCAATTAGATCATGGCTGATCATCTACCTCAACACCACTTTCCCAATACTATCTCCATATCCCTTAATGTCATTAGTCTCCCAAAATCTATCGATTTCCATCTTGAACATGCTCAGTGATTGAGCCCTCTGGGGTAGAGAATTCCAAAGATTCACCACTCAATGAGTGAAGAAATTCCTCCTCATCTCGGTCTTAAATGTCCTGCCCCTTATTCTGAAATTATGTCCCCTGGTTTTGGATCATCAGCCAGGGGAAATATTTTATCTGCATCCATGTCATGTCCTGTAAGAATTTTGTAGTTTCAATGAGGTGACCCCTCACTCTTTGAAATTATAGCAAATACAGGCCCAGTCTCCCCAATCTCTCCTCATAAAACAATCCTGTCATCGCAGGGATTAATCTGGTGAGCCTCTGTTGCACTCCCACTATGGCAAATATATCCCTCCTTAGATAAGGGGACCAGAACTGTATACAATACTCCAGGCGAGGTTTCACCAAGGCTCTATACAACTGCAGCAAGACATCTTTACTCCTGTACTCAAATCCCCTTGCAATGAAGGCCAAGATGCCATTTGCTCTCCTAATTACTTGCTTGCTAACTTTTAGTGACTCATGAACAAGGACACCCAGGTCCCTTTGGGCACCTGCACTCCCAAACCTCACAATTTAAGAAATATTCTGCCTGAATATTCTGTTTTTTCTACCAAAACGAATAACTTCACATTTATTCACATTATATTCCATCTGCCATGTCCTAGCCCTTCCACTTAGTCAGTCCAAGTCCTATTGAAATCTCTTTACATCTTCCTTACAACTTGCATTCCAGCCCAGTTTGGCATCATCAGCAAATTTGGAAATATTACAATTGGTCCCCTGCCTGAAACTGAAGATGGTTGATGCGAAGAAACCAGCTCCCAAGAAGGGAGCCAAGAAAGCCTTAAAGAAACCGGCAGCAAAGGGCGGCATGAAGTGGCGAAGGTCGAGGAACGCAAGTTACTCCATCTACAAAGTGATGAAGCAGGTTCACCCTAACACTGGCATCTCCTCCAAGGCCATGAGCACCATGAACTTGCTCGTGAACGATATTTTCGAGTGCATCGCGGGTGAGGCTTCCCGCCTGGCCCATTACAACAAGGGGAGCACCATCAGCTCCCAGGGAATCCAGACCACCGTGTGCCTGCTGCTGCCCTGGGAACTGGCCAAGCACGCCGTGTCGGAAAAGACAAAGGCGGTGACCAAGTACACAAGCTCCAAGTAAAACTCCACAAATGGACTGAAAAACACATCCAAATCATTTATACAGATTGTGAACAGCTGTGACCCAAGTACTGATCCTTGGTACCCCACTAGCAACAGCCTGCCAGTCTGAGAATGGCTTGTTTATTCCTACTCTCTGCTTTCTGCCTGTTAACCAATTCTCAATCCATACGAGTATATTTCCCTCAATTCCATGCACTCTAATTTTATTTACTAATCTCCTGTGCAGGACCTTAACAAAAGCCTTCTGAAAATCCAAATACACCACATTCACTGGTTCTCCTTTATCAATGCTACAAGTAATGTCCTCAAAAAACTCCAACAAGTTTGTCAAACATGATTTCCCTTTCATAAATCCATGTCATCCCTGCCCCATTTTAGCATTCTTTTCTAAATGTACAGTATCACATCCTTTATAATAAATTCAATATTTTCCCTACCACTGACATCAAACTATCAGGTGTGTAGTTATCCATTCTCCCTCTTCTTAAATAGTGGGGTTACATTTGCT
Organism: Carcharodon carcharias; assembly: GCF_017639515.1. Taxonomy (NCBI): domain Eukaryota; kingdom Metazoa; phylum Chordata; class Chondrichthyes; order Lamniformes; family Lamnidae; genus Carcharodon; species Carcharodon carcharias. The sequence goes on from NC_054467.1 coordinate 227,004,421, forward strand.
ACTTTACAGTTCACCTTTCCAGAATCTATATAATTTTGAAAGATGACCATCAATGCATTCACCGCCTTCAACACTCTGGGATGAAGCTCATCTGGTCCAGGGGATTTATCAACCTTCAATCCAGTTAACTGTTCAAGTGCTATCTCTTTAGTAATACTAATTTTAGTTCCTCAGATTCACAAGTCCCTTGGTCGCCTAGTATATCTGGGAGATTATCTGCATCTTTTTCCACGAAGACAGATGCAAAGCAACTGTTTAGTTTCTCCACCATTTCCCAGTTCTCCACTGTAAATTCTTCTGTCCCCACCTGTAATATGCCAACATTTGTCCTAGCTAACCGTTTCCTTTCCTCAAACCTAAAGAAGCTTTTACAGTCCTCGCTAGTTTGTATTCACATCCTCTTTTTCTTTTCTTAATCAGTTTCTTGGCCCTCCTTTGGTTTGTTCTAAATTACTCCCAATCCTCAGGCTTCCCACTTTTTCTGGCATCCTTATAAACCACTTCCTTTGATCATCACCAAATTTTAATCCATAATCCAATACCCAAGTCATTTACATATATCTTTAAAAAAAAGTGGTGCTATCACCGACCCTTGCGGAACACCAGTCTGAAAAATCATTTACCATGACTCGCTGTTTTCTGCCCTTAAGCCAATTTTTTTAAATCTAAGCCGAGACTGACCCTCCTATTCCATGAGACTCAATTTTATTAACCAGCCTTTTACGTGGTACTTTGCCTACGTGGATTTTAAGAAGGCATTTGATAATGTCCATTGCATTTCCTTCATCAACCTTCTGTTACTTCATCAAAAATTTCAATCAGATTAGTCAACCATGATCTCCTTTTACATACCCATACTGGCTCTCCTTAATTCAAATCTTTCCAAGTGCCTGATTTTTTTCTGATTATCGTTTCTAAAACCTTGCTCACCATTGATGTTAAATTAACTGGCCTGCAGTTGCTAGGACTGTTCTAACACCCTTTCTTGAATAAGGGCATAGTATTAAGTATGCTAGCCATGCCCTGAGCCTCTAAGCACATCACCATCTTTGTCCCTAATAGGACTAACTCCACCTCTTACTACCAGCTTATTATTTGCTTGTTGGTAGAAGATTTTTGGGTCCTCTTTTATGCTAATTGCCATTCTATTTTCATCCTCTCTCTTTGCCAGTTTTATTTTCCTCTTCATCGCCCCACTCAGCATATTGTATTCGACCTGTTTTCCAATTGAAGCATTGACCTGGCATGCCCTCTTTCTTTATTTCTTCATATTATTTATCTCCCTCATTATCTAATAAGGACTGGCTTTGGTTCTCTTACATACCACCCTTGTTGGAATGTATCTAACCTGCACCTTTTTAAAAATTCATTCATTCAAGGGGTGTGGGCTTCATTGGCTAGGCCAGCATTTATTGTACATCCCTAGTTGCCCTTGAGAAGGTGGTGATGAGCTACTTTCTTGAACCGCTACAGCCCACGTGTGGGGGGAGTTCCAGGGTTTTGACCCAGCCAAACGGTGATATATTTCCAAATCAGGATGGTGAGTGGCTTGGAGGGGAACTTCCATGTGGTGGTGTTCCCATGTATCCGCTGCCCTTATCCTTATAGGTGTTAGTGGTCGTGGGTTCGGAAGGTGCTATCTAAGGAGTATTGGTGAGTTTCTGCAGTGCATCTTGTAGATGGTACACACTGCTGTCACTGTGTTGGTGGTGGGGGGAGTGAATGTTTGTGGATGGGGTGCCAATCAAGCAGGCTGCTTTGTCCTGGATGGTTACAAGCTTCTTGGGTGTTGTTGGAGCTGCACTCATCCAGGCAAGTGCTAAGTGTCCCATCATACTCCTGTTTTGTGCCTTGTAGATGATGTACAGACTTGGGGGTGGGGGGGGGTAGTCAGGACGTGAGTTACTTGCTTCCGGGTCTCTAGCCTCTGACCTGCTCTTGTAGCCACAGTATTTATATGGCATCCAGTTCAATTTCTAGAAAATGGTAACCCTCACGATGTTGATAGTGGGGGGGATTCAGCAATGGTAATGAACGTCAAGGGGCTATGGTTAGATTCTCCCTTGTTGGAGATAGCCCAGCACTTGTGTGGCGCTAATGTTACTTTCTACTTGTCAGCGCCAAGTCTGAATGCTGTCCAGGTCTTGCTGCATTTGGACATGGACTGCTTCAGTATCTCTGAGAAGTCACGAATGTGCAATGTTCAGCACCAATCACCACTTGAAGCATCTCCTCCTCAAAGATGACCCGTTGTTCTGTTACAGATTTCCCTGTCAGTCTTTGGTTCCATTTTATAATCATCATTAGAACCAAGCCATTCAGCAGTGAAAGCAGGAAGCACTTCACACAATAGGCAGTAGAAATCTGGAACCCTCTGCCACAAAAGGTTGTTGAGGCTGAGTCAATTGAAGCATTTAAAGACTGCCTCTGTAAATCTCTTAAGATAAGTATTCAGAAAGCAGTAAAGCCTCAACAACAAAAATTGCTGGTTTAGAATTAAAGAATGCAGTCCATATATTTATCTCTCATTTCAGAATGTAGAGTCTGCTAAACAAGGGAAAGCACCCACATCAAATGCCATTTCTCTAGAATTTTATCAGTACAGGTAGCAGCAGTATTTTTCTTCCCCTTAACAAGAGCTAAGGATGTTCCCAAATCAATAACAGATGTAATTCAAAATCTAAACCTTTTCCTTGCATACAAGATAAGCATAAGTACAGTCCTTAAAAGAATAACATGCTTCAAGAACATCAATAAAACAAAAAAAAGTCACCTGGGAGATAACACCTCAATGAGGGAGAGCAATCAATATTCGACAAATTTCAAGCACGTGATAAAAACTTAGGAAAGTACTTCCTGATTGGCCAGCATACCAAATGGTTAGAACTTCAAAATGTTAAACATATTTACAGGAGTTTGAACAAACCAAATCTCTGAATTTCAAATAGAAAATCTTAGAAACATTCTGCAGATCAGGTGCAGTATTTTGCTTTTAAATATAGTTTCAAAGCCATATTCCAATTTAAATGAACTACCAGAAAACTTACTCTGATAAACCTGCGCAAATTAACAACACCTCAGAATATTTAAAATCTGGAATTTTATAAAATAACAAAAGGAGTGGAAATTTTTCTGAAACTGCAAAAGGAATCTCGTATCAGATATCGAATAGACCCTGAGGGAACAATGAAGGAATTGCCATGACTGGAAACATTTGAAATTGGTTAAACCTCAAAAAGACAAAGTAATTACTTTATATTAAAAATGGATTTCATGACTTGGAGCAATTTTAATGCAATTGTCTTTGTATTTAAATGATGTATCAGTAAAGTAAGTTGTAGTCATATTGTCATTTGGCATTATTCTGAATCCCAAAAAACATCTGAAGGAGATTTCCAAAATCTTAACAAGAGATGTCAATTTTTTTGTTTAATTGAGAAAATTGATAATTAAGAATGTCATGATATTTCAAGCATGGCACTGCAGCCATTTGATAGAGCTTTAAAAAAAAAGGTGATCTTCATATTGCTGGTAGATGTGGTAAAGCTGCCAATTTGTTCAAGTAACTAATCTGTGAATTAAATTTAATTTATAAAAATTATGCAAATAATATTCTAAACAGAGCCATACAAATATCATTTTATAAATTATGCTTAACTGCTTTAGATGCTAACGTATGCTACAGAAGCTCCCCCTTACTATTCAGGAGTCACTAATCAAACAGACTGATTTGATATCAAAAAAGTGTCAGGTTTTTTATAATTCACATCACATTTCAGTTACAAAAAATAAGATAACCAGCAATAATTTGGTGGTAAGCCTGTCCACAAATGGCTATAACTATCCACACTCACCTTTTCATGCTCATCAGGAGAACTGGATGTCTTGGACACAAGTGCCACTTGAGCCAGACTTTGTTCAAGTAATGCATCATACTTCACACTTCTCTTCCTTTTTCTTTTCTCTCTATTTTTTCCTTTGTCTTCATCCTTTTCTTCTTCTTCCTGCTGTGCACACTCGGGGTCACCTATCTGCAGATCTCCACAAAGTGAGGATTCAAACAGTGGCTTTCCATTCAAGTAAGTTTTAGTAATCCTCAACTTAATCTCTGGTGAACCACTCTTCTTAGGCGTTGTTCGAGGTGGTGTTTTGTTCCCTCTGTTCTCCGTGGAGCATTCAACTGGAGAAGATGCATGCTGGGATGGTGGGTCTTCAACTACATCTGGTGCACCAGAATCTCCATTTAACACAAGAGAAGTTAAATCCTTTAATTTGTCTGATGATCTGTATGCAGAAGCTGCATCATGTCCATTTAATCGGTGTATCACACTATCCTGAAGAGCAGCTGATAATGGTGTGACAGCTTTGTCAGTCAGTATGGAGTGCTCAGAAGTCACTTCACCATTTTGACTCTTCTTATTAGCAATACTAAGGATCTCAGGAACCTGTTTCATAGTTATGGGATTAATCAACTCGTGTGCCAGTGACCGGGAACTCCCCATTACATTCTGTGGAATTCGGTAGGGTTGAGCCATGCTGTATAGATGTTAGCAGTCTCAGAGCTTTAGGTGGGCAAAAAGAGAAAAACTGATTATAAAACATATTTCTGTAATAAAGAAAAATTGCAATGCAATAATATCAAGTTGACAAATACTTGGAAGTGTTATGCTACCAAAATATTCAAGATAAGAATAATAGAAGTCAGGGGTTATACGGCCCCTTGAGCCTGTTCTACCATTCAATTATATAATGACTGATCTTCTACCTCAACTCCATTTTCTTGCCCAATCACATCCCTTGACTTCTTTACTGCTCAAAAATCTACCACACTTTGTCTTGGATACATCAATTGACGGAGCATTCAAAAGCCCTCTAAGAGAAGACTCTAACTCACGAAGTGAAGAAATTCCTCCTTATCTCAGTCCTAAATGGCTGCCTCCATTTTCTGAGGCTATGTCCCCTAATTCTCGACTCTTCAGGCAGGGGAGAGCCTGTCAGGCTCTCTAAACATTTTTGTAAAGAATCTTCAATGAGATCACTTCTCATTCTTAATGCCAGATAAAGACCCATTCTGCTTAATCTCTCCTTAAAAGGACACTTCCCTCACCCAGCAAACAAACGCACGAAACTTTGTTTGTTGCACCCCTAAGACAAGTCTCCTGGGCAAGTCCAAAAATCTACACAGTACTCCAAACTTGGTCTCACCAATGTCCTATATAACTGCAGCAAGGAACAATGGCTATCAATCATTCGACACCCTAATTGCTTGCTATCCTATGTTAACTTTTTTGTACAAGGTCCCCTAAATCCCTCTACATGCTAATACTTACTAGTCTCTCACCTTTTAAAAATAATTTGCTTTTCCAATCTTCCTTTCAAGTAGATATCTTCATGCTTTCCCAAGTCATATTAAATCTGTCACCTCTTGCCAATGCAACTCTCCCTCCTACTCACCACAATTTACTTCCCCACCTAGATCTGTATCATCAGCAAATTTGGTTCCCTCATCTCAGCATTGATATGGATTGCAGATAGCTGAGGCCCAAGCGCTGTTTCTAGATGCATTCATTTCATTACACCCAGTCATTGTGAAAAAGACCAGTTTATTTCCATTCTGTTTTATGTCCATTAACTTACCCTCAATTTATGCTAATATACTGCCCCATCCCATAAGCCCTAATCTTGTGTAACAGCCTTTCATGTGGCATCTTATCGTATGCCTTCTGAAAATCCAAACATGCAACATCCACTGGGTCTCCCTTATTTATCTTGCTAGTTTTATCCTCAAAAATCTCAATGATGGTCAAACATAGTTTCCTTTTCATAAAACTGTGTTAATTCTACCTATTCATAGCAATTTCCCAAATACCCAGCTAATACACACTTAACAGATTCTAGCATTTTTCCTACTATTGATGCCAGACTAACTGATCCATAGTTCCCTGCTCTCTCCTTCTTGAACAACAGGGTTACACTTACACTTCAGGGACCATGGACGATCAATGCTTCCACCATCTCTGCTGCCAAATCTTAAAACCCTCAGGTCTGAGCCATCAGGTCCTGGGAATTTGTTGGCTTTTAGTTCCATTAACTTTTCCTTTTTATTTTACTAATATTAATTATGTTAAGCTCCTCACTCTAATTAGACACTTGGCTCCCCACAGTTTCCAGTATTATCTCTTCTATTACAAAGACAGGCAAAACATTTTTTTTTAAATTTACGGGATGTGGGCTTCGCTGGCTGGGCCAGCATTTATTGCCCATCCCTAGATGCCCTTGAGAAGGTGGTGGTGAACTGCCTTCATGAGCTGCAGCGGTTCAAGGCAGCAGCTCACTACTGCCTTCTCAAAGGCAACAAATGCTGGCCCAGCTAGCGAAGACCTCAACCTGCGAATGAATTTTAAAAATTATTTAACGTTTCTGTTTCCATAGACCCACTATATTTTCTCCTGTCACTACCTCTAAGGGACCCATGTTTACTTTCAAAAATCTTTTCCTTTTTACATACTTATAGAAACTGATTAAGATTTTTTACATTTCTTGCTAGTTGACTGCATTCTATTTTCCCCTTCCATCAATTTCTTGGTCATCCTTTGTTGATTTTTAGAATCTTCCCAATCCTCAAGCTTACCAATCTTTTCAGCATCATCGTAACCTCTTCTTTTAATCTATTAATAAACTTCTCTAGCGTGGCTTAGCTGTACCCTTTTCAGAATCACAAAATTGTTACAGTGTGGATAGAGGCCATTTGGCCCATTGTGTTTGTACCAGCTCTCTAAATGAGCCATTTACTTACTGTCATTTTCTCACCGTAACTCTGTACATTGTTCCTTTTCGGATAATAGCTAATTTCTTTTTGAATGCTTCGATTGCACCTGCCTCCACACACTGTCAGGAAATGCATTCCAGGCATTCACCAATCGCTCCGCAACATTTTTTTTTCTCATATTGCTTTTGCTTCTTTTGTCAATTACATTAAATCTGCGTCCTCTCGCTCTTCTAACGAGTGTCTCCCTATCTGCTCTGTCCAGACCCATCATGATTTTGAGTATCTCCATCAAATCTTCTCTCAAACGTCTTTTCGCTAATCTAACTTCATAACTTAATTTCCTCATCCCTGGAACCATTCTCAGCCTCAGGTCAGACACAATAATCCAGCAAAGGCCAAACTAGTGTCTTATTCAAGTTCAACATAACCTCTTTGCTCTTGTGCTCTACGTCCCTATTGATCAAACCTAGGACACCATATGCTTTATTAACTGTTCTCTCAACCTGTCCTGTCACCTTCAATGACTTATACACATATACATCCAGGTTCCTCTGCTCCTGCGCCCCCATTAGAATTTTTCCATTTATTTTATATTGTCTCTCCATGTTCTTCCAAGCAAAGTGAATTATTTCATATTTCTCTGGACTGAAGTCCTTCTGCCACCTATCCACCCATTGCGCCAACTTATCTACGTCCTTTTGAAGTTCTACACTATCCTCAAAGTTCACAATGCTTCCAAGTTTTGTATCATCCAGTGGCAGTTTTATACCTCAAGGGGGTGTATATTCACTCAGGCCTATCTGGTCTTCTGTTCAATGTGACATTGAACACTTTACAAGATTTCCAATTAAAATATCCACTGACATATAAAACTATACACAACGTACATAGACACAAAAAGCCCTATTGCTCACTGAACCAATACATTTTCTGATATGGTATGTGTACAACCTAGCAAAGTTTCAAGCTGGGTTCTATAAACTGTACGACATTAAGTGATCTCTGCAGGAATGTAATTGAGGTGTTAAAATGGCTTCAGCAATCCTAGACTAAGCAGTGCTTTAAACCAGCTTGAGTTCCAACTCCTGATCGCCAAACAATCCCCAGTTAAAATCTTCATGTGGACCACAGGTGAGGGCAAGTTTTGAAGCCATGAAAACAAAATAGCCTGCTGATAATCATAAAGAATCAGATGAACATTCGCTACTTGTATACCAAACTTCAGCAAGAACTAATGCCAAGTAACAAAGAACAGGAAATAGGTGATTTAATTTATGAAAGTAACAGTGTTTGTTCATCAGGCAATGCAAGGTCTAAATTTTAGAGTAGAAAATAAAACAGTGGACTCCTTAATGGCTTCATAGCATTGACTAAAATTGTGATTTACAATCGATCCTTAGTTTGCTCTGTTAATTGTCATCAATTGGGAAAGTGACTTTGATATTTGATTGGCCACAATGTCTCTTTATTATCAAAACAAGAAAAACAGCTCAGGTTTTGATTCTCAATTGGTTGCTAAAGTGCACATGTGGACACAAGATGAAGGCAGGATCAACCTTTGGTTTGGGGTCTGCCATATTAAACAACCTGACATTACTAAGTCACTTGGGAAATCTATCACAGGGTTGCTGCCATCCATGGAACTAACGCCTAGGACATAACAGTTTTGAGAGAGGTGACTGAAAACCAAACATCAATTCTAAAGTTCTGTCCTGACCTTCCACCCAACTCTCTTTAACCAAAATTTTTTTCCCTCAAAGCTACAAAGCTGTTAATTATGACTATCACATCCTTGGCCAAAAGTCTCTTGGGGGGGGAAAGTAATAGCTATTATTAAAAGTAATGTTTGTTTTTTGTCATTTTCTGCTGCCCTCCTTTTAGGTCTCTGTGCACAACAGCTAGCAAGGTAGCTTCAACTACCCACACCAGGGTAAGTGAGAGATAATTGTCTTTTCCTGTAACAAGGTAATCAAGCTTCATTTAGCACCTCACATGAGAAAATGGCCAAGCCTTGAAACTCACCATGTGGCTATAAATGATCTGTGAATCTATACTTTACTACAAGACACTGTATTAAGTGATCAGGTTATCTAAAATCAAGGGGTCACGATCTCAAGGTGTCCCAAAATGCTTTACAGCCATGAAGTATTTGTTGAAGTCTAACCTCTGTTGTAATGCTGAAAATGCCACAGCCAATTTGCCCAAAGCAAGTCCAACAAACAAAAATGTGATCATGAATAGATAATTTTGTTTTAGTTGGTTGAGGGATGTAAATATTTACCACCTGTTCTTCTTCAAAATAATGCTATGGGGTCATTTAGGTTCACCTGAAAAGTCAGAAGGATCTTGTTTTATATTCTCAAGTGAAAGATGGCCTAGATTATGTGCTCAAGCCTCTAGTGCACACTAGAAGTTTCTACATTTTAAATAGTGTGTTACATTAAAACAAAAGTCTTAATTTGGCAATTTCCTAGACTGCGAAATCCCAATATCAACAGAAGGATGCACAGAGCAGAAGCCAAACAATTTCCAAGGTTGAAGGGACAATTGATAGAAGGCCAGCAAACTCAGGCAGCTACTGTGTACCTCCCATCCGATGGATTGATAACAAGTGGACATATCTCACCTATTTCCATACCAAATAGAAGGCTTTAAGAAAGAATCAAGTGGGGAAGGGAAAATAACCAAAAAGTACATTAAAATTGGATTCCATTACGTAATGACCAGGACAGCTCTCAAATTGTACTACTGTACACTTAAAAAAAAGCCCAAAGGCCAATAAAGACCATGTCAATTATCTAGGCCCATTTTAGACCTTTTTTTAAAAAAAGTGTTTGCTAATCTTAACAATTCTTATTGATTTTTAACAGATGATAAATTGAGATGACCAAAGCACCAAAGTTGCTAATGGTAGCATATTGCCTCACTAATTTACTGCAGCTCGATTTTTACTTAAGAGTTTCAGAAAACCTTATTCATTCTCCAAAAAAAGCAAAACTAAAAAGTTCCATCTGTTTGTGTTAGGACTTCTAAAACTTTCTCAAAGCTACATTTAAAACAAAATGTTACTGCCTCATACCATCTTCTATCATTTAAGGTATCATCATAAGCAACTATTGCCACATCACATTTAAATCTGTTCCATGTGTGATTCAAATATTACATTATTATGCACTACACCACTTTTGGTGGGAGCCAAATTGAGTTCAAAGTATTAATTTCAAACCTGAATCTAGAAAATAAAGCAAGCCCAGTTGGGAAGGTGTAGATCAACACATCTCAGATTAGAAGCAATGTTTCAAAAGCTTTGATTATGAATAACTTAATTAAATTAAAATACTCTATATTTTTAAATGTAACCTAAATGGGCTCAGTGAAGAGCATGGCAGGCAATTAGGTTTGCAATCAATATTAAGGCATATTACCATAAAATAGGGTAATCCAAATGTGTTTTAGTTCACCAAAACATGATGACATCATGCTGAATTATCAACCCATTCAAAAGTACTTTTTCATTCATTTCATGTCAACTGTTCAGATGACTAATTTGGACCACAAATATACATTTTATTCACTGAACTGCAGCACCATCCTGAACATTACAGTAAACCAGTCAGTATGAGATAAATCAACAATTTCAGTTAACTCCTTGATTCTTTCGGGGTCAGAAATGTTTTAATCATAAAACAATAATCAGTTGTACTAAAGCAAAAGAATAAACGAACACGTTAACTATTTTAAAATGTCACATCGACCATATCATTAAAACTTTTCCGACTTACAAACCTAAGTCTGCAGCATTAACCGAAGTATTTCTTTCGTTTAATCTGTTTCTCCCGTTATCTTTATCACGAGGGATTAGCAACTTGCATCAAACACAAACAGTTTTGTTAATTCCACTCAATACTCGAAGCGCAACAAATACAACCGAAGTACTGCGTTGACAAAAATGGCCTTTTTGTCATTCCAATGGTCCATTCCCAGCAGGTCTCCTGCTGGATGCAGCACATCCTACTTTTTTTTTGCAAAATTTCTGCCACATATTTACAAAATCTCCACTGGAGCTAAAGCAATCCGCCAGTGCTGTGCGTGCTTTTTTTTTAAAAAGACAAAACAAAAAAAAAACACCTGTTGCAAGACCGAAATTAAATTTCAAACCATCCCGAAAAGAGACCAACATAAAATTAAAAGACCCAATCTTAAAAATTTAACAAACATGGCTGCCCTCCATACATCCAGCAAGCAGGCAGGCAACAGCAGCAATGCAGATTCAACCCCACAGCAGCTTTTCTTTTTAAAAAAAAACGATTGAATCTGCGCTCACCGTGCTTGCAGACATCCGAAATTATTAATCGTCCGTGTGCAATCAAATAATAGATAACTGGTTCTTTTAAAATGGAATACATACGCAGAAGACCTGTATGGGAAGGAAGGGGGGGGGGGGGTAAAGAATAAAAAGACGCTAAAATCTCATTCCCTGTTCAAGACTGACTGACTGCCCAGCTTCTGATTGGACCAATTCAGGGTCTAGTTCTCTCTAACTAAGTAGCCACCTCTTCTCATTCAGCCACCTTTTTTTCCCCCACCTCCCTCCGGCCCGCTATGCGGTTTACACCGCAAAAAGGGAGAGAGGGAAAGGAGGGGAGAGAGAGAGAGAGAGAGAGAGAGGAGGAGGGGGGCGCAATGGAAAGGCATGAGATTTGAGGTCAGGTAAAAAAAAAATAATGCACATGAAAAGAAAAGCAGCGAACCTGTTTATCCGTACATCTTCCTGAGCCGGGGGGGGGGGGAGGTGGGGGGGGTTACTGTACTTTGAATGAGTACAGTAACTCACTCCTTCACTCCCTCATCCTCATCATCCTCCTTCTTCTTCCACCAAGCCAATCAGCGCGAAAATTCTCGCTTCCCATTGGCTGCGGCTGGGACCGAGTTGTTGGGAGGGGGGGGGGTGGGGAAGAGAGTGGAGGGAGCGCGAGGGAAAAAAGAAACACGAGATTTCACGCAACTTTCCATCCATTTTATTTTAAAATAAAGCTTCAAGTATTTTTAAATCCTTATTTTTCACCCAACCATTTCCTCAAGTGCTTGCGATAAAATAATTTAAAAAGCCGAACGTTGAAAACGCGTGACGTCACAGGCTCGCCAGCATCTTTTTTTTGAATTGAAAAGGTCCCCACCTCCCCCTCCCTTGGCTCGAGACATGGGGGGGGGGAAAACAGCCACACACGCGCGCGCGCGGTTCCCGCCTCTCCCCCGCCCCAACCGAACCTGATTTAAAAAGGCAAGCTCGCGGGGCCCACGTGACCGGCGTTCACAAGCCCCCGTTGAATTCTTCCCCCTAACACCGCCCCCCCCCCCCCCCCTGGGCAGGTTCCGCCAGGCCGTTCGAGCGAGCTGCGCGCCATTTACGAAAGGCCGACCAATGAGAGGCTGGACTCGATGTTGGGGAGGTGGAGCACGGCAGGGGAGTGGGTGCGGTGTTGCTGGGCAGGACGACGCAGGAGCGTGTGCTGTGTTTTTGTTTTGATTGGTTGGTTGTCGGCGGGATGGGTTTTTTTTCCCAGCGGCGTCGCAGTGCAGCCCCTTACAGGCCGGCGGCGGCGGGTGGATGAGGAAATCTGACTGGTGTCTTCACACACACGGAGGGAGAGCTGGGAGCGATATGGTGCCGTGACTCATTGAAACGTGCAGGGGGATTTTGTTTGTGATGTGCTTCACTAAATGGTCGCTCCCTTCGATGTGAAGCTTTCACTCCGACATTTTCCTTTGTAGACGGTGCTCGAGAACGATAACGAAAATGACCTTCATGTTGTTCACAAGCTGCCGGTCATCGATATGGAAGACGCTTAACGTGATGTGTCGGCGGGTGAGGAAAGGTACGTGCAATTCTCCCGAGCGAGAGAGGGAGAGAGATAGATGCTGCTGGGTGTTTCATCTTGCGACCTGAGATCAAAGCCCAACGGGTGTCAGTCATGAGTTTCGGATCAAAAATAACATCCAATTATGGAAATGCTGTCCTGTGCCTGTGTGGAAAGAAAACTGCCAAAGCTGGGCGGATTTATTTAAATTTGCAGTAGGCCTGAGCTGCTGGTGTGAGGTTTGCCTTTCAATTATCAAACAGCAAAAGTTAAACATTTTAAGTATCTCCCACACCCCCACCCCGATGAAGTGTAGCCATCAGTTACCTGTACATTCTCTCCCCACCCCCCCCCCAACTCCTTTAAAACCATAATGTAAAATGGACCCAGGAACCTCGATGTTTTTTTTCTCTCTTCCTCTCTCATACTCGAATGATTTGAAGGCGGTCACTTGTTGCTATGGTGTCAATTCCCTTTAAACTCCGCTGTCTTGACCGATAAAATGTGGAGGCCGCTTAGATTTAGTACGCACATGTTGCTTGAACGGTAACGAAAAGTAGCTTGTCCCCCTGATCGAGTTCCTTTTTAGATTTTAACTGCCTTGCTTGATTATTATGTAGGCTTCAAGAGCCTGGCCAATTTGCAGAAGCCGAGAGAGGTGTTTAAGCTTCACTTCAGCTCTAGATTTTCGGTGCCAGTCTCCCCTTTGAATGACTTAAATTCTGTTACACGGTTAGAGTGCACTGGACGCTGGCAATTGGCAATAAATGATAACAGAAAATGATGGAAATACTCAGGTCAGGCAGCTTCTGTGGAGGGAGAAGCAGTTAACATTTTGGGTCGGTGACCTTTTGCAAGAACTGTGAAGTGTTAGATGTTAGAGGATTTAAGCAAGTACTGAAGAAGAGAATCGGGGTGGTGGGTGGAATTAGGAGGAAATTCAAATATTGCTGCCAAAGCTTAAAATTGTGAAACAAACACTATTTTGCATATACACACTGCTGCAGCCTTATTAAGAACTGGTATTTGTTTTGAGGTATTTGAAAATTATTGACTTCATATCTTAATTGAAAGGGCCCGCTGCTTTTAAAGCACCTTAGTTAAATTATAATTGCAAATTGTGATTTATATTCCATATTTGCAAATGTTTATGCTTTACTGCTAAATGTTGGGACCATGTAATATTGTTTTTCTAAGAGGTTATAAAGGACTAAATGCACAAAGCTATTTTTACTGAATGATTTGCTTCTGGAACACTCTAATGAATGCAAATACATGGAACAATTTTAATTATGTACTAGGTTAAGCATTCAAGATTTAGGTTAATGATTCCAAGGATCATATCTCTTGCATGCGTTGTGAAAAGAATTTTGATGTTGCAATAACTGTAATTAATAGTGCTGTGCTTGTGATAATTTCATAGTCTTTTTGTACTCGACTATTTCACACTGTTTCCAAAATGCAATAACAAATTCCCCTGTACTCCTCAAATTATTGTGTGCATAAAGTAATGGTTTCAAGAGGCTAAGTTATTGAGAACAAGCTACCTTGTCCAAATCCTGTGGCTTTGTTTTCACACAAATACCACCGTCACCACATGGCTTGCATTTAGAACTTTAACTGGACCATAATTTTAACTGGACCAAAGATTGGCACTTCCATATCCAACTATCTGCCACCCAAGAATAGATAGACTGTGGTACAAGCTAATGTGCATGTTGATTCAGTTGTTATGACCTCACAAAATGAGATTCTGGTACCTTAGTTACATAGTGTGCACAAACATTACAGTTGTAACATTGGAGCTTCAACACCCTAAGCAGAGATCTGAGAGCAATGACCTGTGATCCCACTTGGATCATATGAAAAAAAGTCTTTGTTATGAAGAAACTGATAAGGTGAAAGAATTGACCCCAGTACTTTAACCTTAAGCAATTTGCAAGATTACAATAAAGGGCTTTGCATGCCATGTCAGCAGCTGGGAATCCACTTTAAGATTAAATATAAATCAATTAATCTGGAGATTTAAAAAAACTAATTGGTGATTGTCATAACCATAAAAGTATGTTTCAACGACAGCTTGCATTTATATAGCACCTTTACAGGTGCTTCACAGCAACATTATTATATAGTTCTACATTTATAGGATGTACAGAAACTGACCATTTGACCTGACCAGTCCAGGCCAGTGCTTATGCTCCACTTGCCTCTTCCCATCGTTTCTTATCTGAATCTACCATTGTAACATTCTATTCCCTTCTCCCGCAAATGGTTGTCTAGCTTCCCCTTAAATGTATCCATATGACCTATTTGAATGGTGAAACAAAATTTGGCAGGTCACATAATGTAACACTAGAGCAGGTGGACAAAAGCTTGGTTCAAGAGTTTGGTGTTAATAAGGAGGAGAGAGAGTTAGAAATGCTGAAAAGTTTAGCCCCAACAGTGAAGCAATTAAAATCTGAGATGCTCAAGAGACCAAATAGATGTGCGCAGATATTTCGGAGGGCTGTGGTGCTGGTGGAAGGGGGTGAAGCCATGGAAGCATTTGAAAGCAGCGATGAGTATTTAAAAATTGAAGCATTGGCTCCTGGAGAGCAATGTAGGTCAGTGAACACAAGGTTAATGGGTGAATCAGACAAGGTGCGAGTATGGGCATGGGCAGCATGGTTTGTGTAGAGCAAGAGGAAGATAGAATATGGAAAGTCAGCATGGAGTGCATTGGAATAGTTAAGTCTAGAGTTAACAAAGGCATGAATGAGGGTTTCAGCAGAAAATTATGAGGCAGTGGTAGATTCAAATGATATTGCAGAGGTTGAAATAGGCAGTCTTAGTAATGGCACGGATATGCAATTGGAAGCTCCTCTTGGTGTTAGATATGACATCAAGGTTATGAGCAGTGTGGTTCTGCCTCAGATAGTTGCAAGAGAGAGGAATGGAGTCAGTGGCAAGGGAACAGTGTCTGTGACAGGGAAACAGCTTTGATCTTTGCTATACTCAATTTGGAGGAAATTTCTGTTTACCTGACATCCAGTAATGGATGAGCAATCTGATAATTTAGCGATGGTGGAGAGCTGGGTGTCAGCAGTGTACATGTGAAAGCTAACACATTGTTTTTGGATGATGTTGGCAAGGGGCAGCAGGTAGATGAGAAATAGATTGGGGCCAAGCATAATGCTGTGGGGGAGAAGAAAGTGAACATATTGCAGTGATACTCTAGCTATGATTAGATAGATTAGAACAGAAGCAAGCAAATGCAGCCACGCCCAGCCAGAGGCATTGGAGGAAGATGCTGTGGCCAACTATGTCAAAGATGGTAGACAGCTAGAGAAAGATGAAGAGGGATATTTTACTTTGTCACAGTCATTAGGATTTCAATTGTGACTTTGTTGGGAGCCATTTCATGATTGTGGCAGGCACCAATATCTGTTTTGGAGGGATTCTGTCATGGTTTTCAGGGAAAAGTGGGCACTGAATAGGGAGGGGAGGGACAACAGGTTCAAGGACTTTGTGGAGGTAGGGCACTAGTTTGCATAGACGGTGGGGTTAAGAGTTAGTTGTTTTCAGGAGAGTGGTGAAGGCTGGTTTTGAATGAAAGAACCATTAATAATATCAACAAGATGGAAAACAGGAGGGGAAGTTGTGTAGTCAGTTGTTTAATCAGAATAGGGCTGAAAGAGCAGGAGTTGGGTTTTATGGAGGAGATAAGCTTAGATGGGCCATGAGGTGAGATTGGAGTGAAACTAGAAAACATTGCGAGTTCAGGGCTACAGTAGAGGTAACTTTAGAAGAAGTTTGGCTGAGTAGGCTTGGGGAAGGGAGTGAAGTGACAGGCAGCTAAATCTTGATGACAAAGTAGTCCATGAGCTCCTTTACACTTATGTTGGAGGTAAGGGAGGAGGAGAAAGAAAGGCAGTTTAGATTAGAGAACAGAAGCTGGGGTTACCTTTGCATTCCAAAATGATCCTGGAATAATGAGCAATTTTAGCAGATGAAGAAAGGACCTGACCTGACAGGGTTCTTTGGTCTAGCCAGATCTGACGGTAAATAGCTGGTTGACTGTCACATTCATTCAAGTCTGCATCTCTTGGGCCTCAGGGAACATAAATGAGGGCCTAACTTTGGCATCAAGGAGGTGGTTGTGCAAATCAGTAGCTGCAGTAATGTGGTGAATGTGAAGGCCAGTTGGGATATTGAAAGTGCAATTGTAATTGAATTGTGGGGTAGTTTTTTTTATGGGGCAAACAAACAAGGAGATAGCATTGGGAGTGGAAGATGATACAAAGAAGTTATCAAAGCTGGCCTTATGTGATTGATACAATGGTTGTAGCAGGGCCACATGGAAGTCGGGTCAGTATCACATTAATAACCGGACAGACCAGCCAGCATCAACTTGCATGTTGGTTTTGGAAATGACAAAGGCACACCAAATTCACTTGGTCCTGCCACATCCTCCTCGCCAGCATCAGGGGACTTATGTCAAAGTTGGGTGTGCTTCCCCACTGCTTGACATTGTCACACTCTCAGAATCAGAGTTTTCAGTCAATATCCCAGAGTCCTCCATAACCACCCCTGGCCATGCCCTGCCCTACAGGTAGGGCAGATCTGCCAGCAGAGTTGGTAGGGACTGACTCTAGGAGTCCTCAACATTGACTTCGGAACCATTGGAATCTCGTGTCTTCAGGTCAGTCATGGGCAAGGAGATCTGATTACCACCTACTTCTTCAGCTAATGAATCAGTACTCCTCCGTGATGCACACCACTCGGAAGAAGCATTGATTGTAGCAAGAACACAATGCACTCTGGGTGGGGATCTTCAATGCCCATCACCAATAGGCTTAGTAGCATTGCCACTGACCTAGGTTGCTGAGTCCTAATGGACTGAGATGTCAGGATGGGCTTGTGGCAGATGCTGAGAGAACCAACAGGGGGGAACCTTACTTCATCTCTCCCTCAACAATCTACCTGTCGCAGATGCATCTGTCCTTGATGGTATTGGTGGCAGTAACCACCACAGAGTCCTTGTGGAGACACAGTCCTGTCCTTACAGAGGTTACCCTTCATCGTGCTGTGTAGTACTATTGCTGTGTTCAATGGGATAGATTCAGAGCAGATCTAGCAGCTGCAATCGGGGCACTATGAGGCGCTGTGGGTCATCAGCAACAGAATTGTATTCAACCACAATCTGTAACCTTATCGCACTCTACCGTTACCATCAAGTCAGAGGATCAACTTTGATTCAGTGAGGATTGTAGGATAGCATGCCAGGAGTTGTAGTGGGTGAACCTAAAAATGCAGTCAACCTGGTGAAGTTGTTTTGGCCCAATCAGTCCATGCTGGTATTTATGCTCTGCCCAAGCCTCTTCTCATCTCTAAATCTACCATTGTAAGCATCTATTTCCTTTTCCTTTAAATGCATCAAAATTACATGCTTCAATCACTCCCTGTGGTAGCGATTTTCACATTCTTACCACTCTTTTCCGTGAAGAATTTTTCTTGAATTCCCTATTGAATTTCTTGGTGACCATCTTATTTATTGACTGCTTCTACTTATGCTTTACCCCACAAGAGGAAACATTTTTTCTCTATCCACTCTATCATCTTTCTTAACCTCTATTAGATCGACCTTCACCCCTCTCTCTCTTTGAGAAAGAAGAAACACCCACGCACTTCTGGTATCATCCATGTAAATCTCTCACTCCCCCTGTCTTCTGCCCTCTCTCATCTCTCGGTAGCATCTTCGATTTGAGAGTTGCCAAACCACAGCTTATGCTGTGATTTTAGTGTGGGGCAGGCCCCGGGTCTACCACAGCTGGAACACAGATCAAACCCAGTGCTATCGGCATTATTCTAAACCACAAGTTAGCAGTCTAGCTAACTGAGCTAACCAGCCCCTGACACCCTCTCTAGTGCCTACATTTTAGTTGTACCTCACTAGAAATAAAGCTTAGTGCTTGGTTTGCTTTTCCAGTGGCTTATTAACCTGTAGTGCAACTTTGTGACTGATGTATTTGTACTCTGATCCCTTTATTCCTCTACCCGACCTAGACTTGCACCTTCCAAGTAATAAGTGGCCTCTCAATTTTTCCTACCAAAATGTATTGCTTCAAATTTTTGTTTTGATCTTCATTTGCCAATTATTTGTCCCTTCTGCAAGTTTATTAATGTCCCACTCTTTGGATTGCTAGCTGGCTTCAAAACAGAAAGCATTCTGCCAGTTGACCCCTGACTCCACATTCTCCGATCTTATTCATTACTCTGTTATTGGGCACCTTATTGAAGGCTTTTTTGAAAATCCAAATAAGTTACATCTAGAAACCCAGATAAACTACATGTACACATGCATGCACTTTAGTAACTCAAGATTCCTTCAACAGCACCTTACAAACCTGTGACCACAACTGCCTAGAAGAACAAGGGAAGCAGATGCATAGGAACACCACATCCAAGTTCCCTCTGACCCTCACACCATCCCAACTCGAAAAATATATCCAGAAAATGCTGGAAAAACTCAGCAGATTTAGAGAGAGAAACAGAGTTAATGTTTCTTCCTGAAAAAGAGTCATATGGACTTTAAACGGTAACTCTGTTTCTCTTGCCACAGATGCTACCAGACCAGCTAAGTTTTTTTTCAAGCAATTTTTGTTTATATTTCAGATTTCCAGCATCTGCAGTATTTTGTTTTGTTTTGTTGTTACTTTGATCAAAATCCTGAACCACTCTATCAGAGGCATTGGGAGTTTCTTCACCTCCTGGACTGCAGCACTTCAAAGAGGTGGCTCGTGACCACTTTCTCAAGGACAATTAAGGATGGGCAATAAATACTGGTCTTGCCAGTGATGCCCACATCCCAGAAGTGAATTAAAAGAAGAAACGTCCTGAGCATCATGAAATAGAAAATCAGCTGCAAGTATGTGGCAGTCCTGTATCCCCTTTCAGAGACCAGTGGAAATTTGTTTTTAAACAGCTTCAAATTTGACCACCTAGGTCAATAACTATTTGGTATTATTGTCTAATGCTGAGCTAAGACTGTTGATTTGGGATTTGTTTTCTTTAACTATGGTAATGTCACCTATCATGGAAAGAAATGCATAGGAGAATGGTCGATTGGTAAAGTGGCCATTATGCTGGATATTGGGGACTTTGAGCCATAGTTAGAGTTAGCTTTGGGCAATAGTACTTTTTCATGCAGCAGGATCCAAGCTGGCATACTTGGTATTATCAAATCATTTCCATTATTTGAGTAGTTCCAGATCGAACTGAACATGCTACAATTGTCATGTTTTTGAAATCTGCACTGGTCTGGTTATATTCCTATTAATTTTTGACACAAAAATCAGTAAGAATCTAACTGTTTACCAAACCAAGGGTTTTCATACTCCATGATTTTAGTTCAACTCCTAAAAACAACTGCTTCTATAATGCCTCATGTTTGAGGATGGGATAAGAAATTGTGGCAAAAGTTGGTGACCATAAGACATAGGAGCAGAAATTAGGCCATTTGGCCCATTGAGTCTGCTCCGCCATTCAATCATCGCTGATAAGTTTTTCAACCTCATTCTCCTGCCTTCTCCCCGTAACCTTTGATCCCCTTACCAATCAAGAACCTGTCTGTCTCGGTCTTAAATACACTCAATGACCTGGCCTCCACAGCCTTCTGTGGCAATGAATTCCATATATTCACCACTCTCTGGCTAAAGAAGTTTCTCCTCATCTCTGTTCTAAAAGGTCTTCCCTTTACTCTGAGGCTGTGCCCTCAGGTCCTAGTCTCTCCTACTAATGGAAACATCTTCCCCACGTCCACTCTATCCAGGCCTTTCAGTATTCTGTAAGTTTCAATCAGATCCCCCCTCATCCTTCTAAACTCCATCGAGTATAAACCCAGAGTCCTCAAACATTCCTCATATGTTAAGCCTTTCACTGCTGGAATCGTTCTTATGAACCTCCTCTGGACCCTCTCCAGGGTCTGCATGTCCTTCCTGAGATACGAGGCCCAAAATTGCTCACAATATTCTAAATGTGGTCTGACCAGAGCCTTATAAAGCCCTCAGCAGCACATCCCTGCTTTCATATTCTAGTCCTCTCGAAATAAATGCCAACATTGCATTTGCCTTCCTAACTACCGCGTCAACCTGCAAGTTAACCTTAAGAGAATCCTGGACTAGGACTCCCAAGTCCCTTTGCACTCCAGATTTCTGAATTCTCTCCCCATTTAAAAAATAGTCTATGCCTCTATTCTTCCTACCAAAGTGCATGACCTCACACTTCCCCGCGTTATATTCCATCTGCCACTTCTTTGCCCATTCTCCTAACCTGTCCAAATCCTTCTGCAGCCTCCCTGCCTCCTCAATACTACCTGTCCCTCCACCTATCTTTGTATCATCTGCAAACTTAGCCAGGATGCCCTCAGTTCCTTCATCTAGATCATTAATGTATAAAGTGAAAAGTTGTGGTCCCAACACTGACCCCTGCGGAACTCCACTAGTCACCGGCCGCCATCCTGAGAAGGACCCCCTTATCCCCACTCTCTGCCTCCTGCCAGACAGCCAATCTTCTATCCATGCTAATACCTTGCCTCCAACACCATGGGCTCTTATCTTACTGAGCAGCCTCCTGTGTGGCACCTTGTCAAAGGCCTTCTGGAAGTCCAAGTCGATAATATCTATTGGCTTTCCTTTGTCTAACCTCCTCGTTATGTCCTCAAAGAATTCTAACAGATTTGTCAGGCATGACGTCCCCTTCATAAAACCATGCTGATTTTGCCCCATTTTATCATGCACTTCCAAGTATTCTGAAATGTCATCCTTAATAATGAACTCTAAAATCTTACCAACGACTGAGGTCAGGCTAATTGGCCTGTAATTTCCTGTCTTTTGCCTCACTCCCTTCTTAAACAGGGGGGTTACATTAGCGATTTTCCAGTCCTCTGGGACGGTTCCAAAGATGAGAGATTTTAGTTACAAGGTTAAGTTGAAGCTAGGGTTGCTCTCCTTAGAGCAAAGGAAATCGAGGGGAGATTTGAGAGAGATGCACAAAATTCTGGCAGGTTTAGATATGGTAGACTAAAGAAAGCGGTTCCCATTAGCTGATGGTACAAGGACAAAAGTTCACAGATGTATGATTTTGGACACGAGATGCAAGGGGGATGTGAGGAAAAGCAAAAAAAACTCAGCAAATGATAAGGGCCTAGAACTCGCTACCTATTAGGGTGGGGGTAGTGGAGGAGATGAATGACTTTAAAAGGAAATTGGATGGGCATTTGAGGGGAATAAACCTTAGGGTTACAGGGATTGAACAGGGGAACGGTGCTGACTGGATTGCTCTAAAGTTACTAGAAATGTCCTTGCACACTTTCTTGAGAAAGGTGTCACATTTACCACACTCAAATCCTCCTGCCACTCGCCAATCCTCTTGCATCTCTCACTTTTCTAGGGATGTTTGGAAGATGGTGGCAAGCCCCCACTATTTCCACACCAACTTCCTATAGCAACTTGGGATGCAAGCCATCGGACCAGGTGACTTATCTACTCTTAAGGAGTTTTTATTTTGTGCTCTTAGGATGCTTGCAACTAACAAAGCAGCATCCTCAGTTTGTGGGTGTTGAGTCAACAACAATATTGTATGTGGGACTGGCGTCAATTGTGATTGGTACTCTTTTCTGAAGGACCTTTATAAATCAGTGGGCTCCATAACAATCCAGTAGCTTTCATGGTTGTTTTTTTTCCATTGTGTCAAATGTTATATTACCACAAATTTACTGAATTCCGTTTCATCACAATGCATGGATTTAAACTCTCAATCTCAAGGTTGTTAGTCCAGTACTATAACCACTTAGCTACCATACCTGCTTCTGGACCTTTTCTGTGATTGCTTAAATATCCATACAAAATAATATTTTAAGAGTAATTGTTTTTTTTATTTTTCAAGACTATCAAGACAAGTTTTTAAAAAACGTCAGGCTTGTTGCTTTTATGATGTAATGACTTGTAAGGAAGCTTTTGTGAGATCACAGTGATATTTCCACTGTGGACCATGAAGGCAGATTAAACCTGATTTTTAGTTTAAAACTTGATCTTGATGTTCAACAGTCCAATATTAAGTTATGTAAGATTACTAAATTTATCAATCTGTATAACTTAGCTGTTGATATATTTTATCTACTTGATTTATTATGAGAATGTATTTGTTGGACAGGTTTAAGCATTGTGGTTGCAGAAAAAAAAAATCTCTCTAAGAAGAATGACTTTTTATTCATGGAATAGGAAAGGACCAGAAATGTTGCAGAGCTCATGAGATAATATCAACCCAAGTCATTGCTGTTAATGTTTTCATAGGAATATTTGCTACTTTCATAACAACCTGTTGAGGGATTTGGATAAAATCAAAGGTCAATTGTTAGTCTTTCTTTATCTCTTTTTGGGGTAATAGAATGACATTTCATGTCAGGCAAGTTCTCATTCTATCTCCACCACAACCCCCACAACATTCAACCATGAGGAGAGCACTATAATTTCAAAAAAGCAGCCCAGTGAAGCTTCAAGCTAAAAATGAACACATAGAGTGTTATGTAATGATCTGGTTTTCATTGTTGATTATGTTGTTGATCTACTGGTAACAGAGATCTTCAAATGAACAAAGAGGCACCACGTACTCATGCTCCAAGTTCACCTGGATATCCTCTGGGCTTGGAATTGTGGCAAGCAAAGAAAAGCAACCGGTGCTGGTAATCCTACATGCCCTGTACCTGTAAATAGTGATTTTCACTAGGCCCAGGATCCGAACTACCTGTAGAACATCTTATTTGCTTGCCCCTCTGTGCACTGGGCGACCAAAGATGAGGAATGTGTGGAAAACATCCACAAGTTGAGGGACAGTTATTTCAGATGGGGAAGAGACTGATGCCTCTTGCACTACATATCAAAGAAGTCACTCAAACAGATTTTAGTGCTAGTGCTCCATACAGTAGCATCCACCCTAAGGTCTCTAGTGGTAGGCTAGTCTAACATGCTCTATAAACTCGTCATTTTTTTTTAATGGAAGTCCTGTTTTGGAACACCCCCATTTTGGTTAATATTTTGTCAATTACACCATTGTAGAATGTTGCAGAGCTCATGAGATAATATCAACCCAAGTCATTGCTGTTGATGTTTTCATAGGAATATTTGCTACTTTGATAACCTGTTGAGGGATTTGGATAAAACCAAAGATCAATTGTTAGTTTTCTTTTATCTTTTTTGGGGGTAATAGTATCGCAGTCATGCAATCTCATTCTATCAGGCAAGTTCTCTTTCTATCTCCACCGCACCCCCCACCCACACTGTACCACCACTGGAAGTGGACAGATTTTTAAAGGAAGATTGCATATTTTATGTGGTTAGCGAACCAGAAAAGTAACTTAGTGCAAGATAATGTACTTTTATGAAAAATGGAGTTTCTTATTATTAGAAACAATAAAAACCTGAGTGTGTTTGTAATCTTATCAGAATGTAGCCATTAAAAACAAGTGAAGTTGCAGCAATTGTTTAACCTTGATACTAATTCCTCTTAGTGTATGTTTTTTCACATTGGCAGAAACTTTGTGCCATCCCTGCTGGCCAAGCCACTGCTTGCAATTGATTAGTTGTTAAATCATCACTGTTAGGCAATTGAAAAATTATGTTAATTGGAAAATGGTGTATTATGCATCGAGTTCTAGAAATTTATCTCACCTACATATGACAATGCTCTTTGTCATATACATATTTTATAAATAAGTTGGGAGGAAATTAAAATGCCACCACCTGATGTCAGCGTAATTGCCTCTACCAATTCCATCTTTAATTAAACATGAGAATGTTGTCTCTTAATTTATAATTGCCTTCATATCTAGGCTAGACTTATTTCATTAGCACTCCAGCATCTATTTCATGCACAGTTAAATGTTTACACCACTTTAATCGAGTGTTGGTGCAGTTATTTTAAAAAGGGTAGAAACAAACATAAAATAGGAACCCCTTCCTGTGTTAGGGAAGTAAGGGAGATGTCTAAATATTTTGTAATCTTTCTTGATCAGTAGCCTAAATTATTACTGTACTTGGTAGCTAACTTTATCGTCTAATGCTGTAATCATTTGATGAATTAATTTACTGTTTGTTTGAAAAAAAAAAAATTTTTCTCTTGGCCCTATACAAATTGTCTAGCTGAGTTGAATCAAGGAAAATATTTATGCCATACTTCTCATAAATTTGATATTTCCTTTTTGTAGGTGGTGTTGGTGAAATTGCCTGTCTTAAGTGTACTGCACTAAGGTTGACAAGCCACAGGTAAGAAAATTATTTATTGCCAGACAATATTGGTGCTTTTCTAGAATGGAAACCAACAAAATGAGTTCACTAATTATAATGTTGATGGTATGCTTTAGTAGTTAACCTTGGTTGATTTCCCCAGCACTCTTAGCACAGTTACTCATGGGGATGCTCTGTTAACTGAAATATTAGCTGGGCATGGGCCAATTCTCTATAATTTGATGACATTAATTAGTAACTTGGTAAAGGAATTGTTCTTTGGGTTGGGATATTAAATGTTTTAAATTAAGTGCATCAGTTTGGCTGATACTGAAAACTAGCATCCCGGAGTCCCCCGTTTCAAATGAGTCCAACATGTCCTCTGTCTTTCCACACATTGCCCTTCTGGACAATCTATTCCATATAATCACTACTCTAGAAAATAGTTTAAGTTTAAAGTATGTGCCCATTTTTCCTAACTTTGAGACCCTGCCCTGTGTTTGTAGCTTTTGTGACCATCTTTAATGTACAATTCTTACAGTTCTTGAACTCTCAATAGTTAAGTTGCAATTGTTTAATTTGAATTTTCTGGTCATTTGTTTTTTAACATTAAGTTCCCATTGCTGTTTATTTACATTGCTTCAATTGGAACTGTTGGACAATTCATTTTTCAAATGCATAATAAAGTCTTCCAATGATCAGCAATATTCCTTTAAGCATGAGAGGATTAATTTTAGAAGAATTATTGGACATGATGACATGACAGATGATACATTGATGTCTAGAGACTGAGAAAGTGCTCTCTGGGTTTGTAATTGGAATTGGGTGGTGTTCCTGGTTCAGGGTTGAAATCTCAAACTAGTTCGTCCTAAAGATGTATTCGGCTATGGAAAATATGAATTGCAATTCTTTGTAGTTGTTTTGTTAAAAGGTTACTGATGGTTTTTGAGTAATATGAAGAAGTGAAATAAAACAACCTGCTGGAATAACTCAGCAGGTCTGGCGGCGTCTGTCGAGCGAGAAAGAGAGTTAAGGTTTTGAGTCTAACATGACTCCACTTTGTAACTGTTCCAAAGAAAAGTCATGTTGGATTGAAAACGTTACCTCCGTTTCTCTCCCCGCAGATGCTGCCAGACCTGCTGAGTTATTCTAGCACTTGCTGTTTTTATTTCAGATCTCCAGCATCTGCAGTATTTTGCTTTGATATGAAAAAATGGTTGTTTTGGGTACAGTACTGCAGGATGATATAGATGGGCAGAACAGTAGCAAATGGAATTTAATCTTGAGGAGTGAGAGGTGATGCATTTTGTGAGAACTAACGTGGCATGGGAATACACAATGAATGGTAGGACCCTAGGAAGTACAGAGGATCAGAGGGACCTTGGTGTACATGTCCATAGATCCTTGAAGGCAACAGCACAGGGAGATAAGGTGGTTAAGAAGGCATATGGGATACTTGCCTTTATTAGCCGAGGCATAGAATGTAATAGCAGGGAGGTTATGTTGGGGCTATTTAAAACACTAGTTAGGCCGCAGCTGGGGTACTGTGTGCAGTTCTGGTCGCCACACTATAGGAAGGATGTGATTGCACTGGAGATGGTGCAGAGGAGATTCACCAGGATGTTATCTGGGCTGGAGCATTTCAGCTATGAAGAGAGACTGGATAGGCTAGGGTTGTTTTCCTTAGAGCAGAGAAGGCTGAGGGGGGACCCGATACAGGTGTACAAAGTTATGAGGGATGTAGATGAGAAGAAACTTTTCCCCTTAGTGGAGATATCAATAACCAAGTGGCATAGATTTAAGGTAAGGGTTAGGAGGTTCAGAGGGAATTTGAGGAAAAATATTTTCACTCAGATGGTAGTTGGAATCTGGAACACTGCCTGAGAGGGCGGTACAGGCAGGAACCCTCAACATTTAAGAAGCATTTAGATGAGCACTTGAAATGTCATTGTATATAGGGCCATGGGTCAAGTGCTGGAAAATGGGATTAGAATAGATAGGTGCTTGATGGCTGGCATGGATACGGTGGACTGAAGGGCCTGTTTCTGTGCTGCATAACCCTATGACTACTAAATTGCTTTGCTTTGCTTGCTCCCTCAGATTTTTAAAATTCTGGTTAGTCTGTGAATAAAGCCAATTTGAATTTATCTCAAGTGCAATAAATTCTGTATTCACAATGCTGGCTATTATGTTATATACTACTATATGTTTAGCGTATCCGATATAAGACACCAGTACCTTTTTTGAGGACAGTCTTGGCTGCAGTTCCACAAATTCTGTACTTTGTGACCTCACTGGAGTTTTGGTGCTCTATTTGACAATGGAACAAATTGCTTCTGAGACCCATCTAGCCCATGCTTTGTCAATGTGCGCCTTTTCCAGCATTGGTCACTGGATCATTATCAGGTTTAGAAATCTGGAATAATTTTCCAAACACTGGCTTGATGATATCGAGTCTGCTGCTCTCCAGCCTTGTACTGTTGTTGGCAAAGCTCAGCTATGTCAGTGTGGACTGGCAGTTAAACTATCCTGTTCCTGGTTTTTGACGTGCTGCTTCTACCTGTGAGTACTTTGAGTGGTTGAGAGTTGTGGGAGGTCTTTTGTTACATCACATCCGCTTCAGTTGTCAAGATGTCCAAATGTCTTCAGTCAGGCAAGAAGATCCCTGTTTTACTGTATTCTGAGCCTCTACCTCTCTCCCTCTTGATGGCAATTAGAGTTGTATAGTAAAATAGTATAGTAGAATAGTAAAATCTTCCTGTTCTAAAGTTCATCCTTTGACTTGCCATAAGAAGCCTCTCAGAAAATTTGCAAGTGTATTAAAAATTATACATCTAATACATTTTCTTCTCACCAAGCCCCCCAACAATTGAAAACACCAATATCTTAAATGTCAAAGAAAACCAAGATGCTAATCTAAAGAATAATTAAACTAATATCATGGCGTTAATAACAGTCACACTTTATGGCCTTAAAAGGACATAGTTTCAACTTGGCTGAAGAATATATTCTGCTATATAAATGATATTATAAAACAATGTCTCCTCTGCCTTATTGTGAGTGATTCATAGGGAAATTATGGGCACAAATATATTTATCTTCCATTTATGACTGGTCTGAAAGAAGTTCAAGACCATGTTGTCCAGTTGACATGGGTCTTCAACTATGTTTTCCTTTGGTTGATATAGATTGGGGACCTTAATTTCATAGCTGCACTCTAAACTTTTTTTTGTTTATCTTAATGTCATCGGATTTATTTCAGAAAAGTTTGTTGTAGAAATAAATGTCGTTAGAAATAAATGTGAAGCTGTGTGTGGGATTAGATTTGTACTATGTTTAGCATGTATTTAACTTTTTCTAGTGTCTGCAAGTGTTTCTCTCTTCAATTCATTCTCAAAGTCCTGATTTATTTAGAATAATTACAATCATCTTCAAGTACTGGGTCGAATAAAAAGTAAGATACAAATGTTCCTTTGAGATCCTTGCTACCAGATGAATTTGATTGATCATTGATGTCATTTCAGGAACACAGACATATTTCACTTCTGCAATAAAAACAAAAAACTGCGGATGCTGAAAATCCAAAACAAAAACAGAATTACCTGGAAAAATTCAGCAGGTCTGGCAGCATCGGTGGAAAAGAAAAGAGTTGACGTTTCGAGTCCTCATGACCCTTCGACAGAACTAGGTGAATCCCAGGAAGGGGTGAAATATAAGGTGGTTGGGTGGGGGGAGAGAAATGGAGGGGGGTGGTGTGGTTGTAGGCAAAAGCAGTGTTAGAAGCAGATCATCAAAAGATGTCACCAACAGCAGAACAAAAGAACACATAGGTGTCGAAGTTGGTAATATTATCTAAACGAATGTGCTAATTAAGAATGGATGGTAGGGCACTCAAGGTATAGCTCTAGTGGGGGTGGGGGGAGCATAAAAGATTTAAAAATATTTTAAAATAATGAAAATAGGAGAGAAAAAGAAAAATCTATATAATTTATTGGAAAAAACCAAAAGGAAGGGGGAAGAAACAGAAAGGGGGTGGGGATGGAGGAGGGAGGTCAAGACCTAAAGTTGTTGAATTCAATATTCAGTCTGGAAGGCTGTAAAGTGCCTAGTCGGAAAATGAGGTGTTGTTCCTCCAGTTTGCGTTGGGCTTCACTGGAACAATGCAGCAAGCCAAGGACAGACCCAAACCTCCCTGTTGCTTGCCATTTTAACACTCCACCCTGCTCTCTTGCCCACATGTCTGTCCTTGGCTTGCTGCATTGTTCCAGTGAAGCCCAACGCAAACTGGAGGAACAACACCTCATCTTCCGACTAGGCACTTTACAGCCTTCCGGACTGAATATTGAATTCAACAACTTTAGGTCTTGACCTCCCTCCTTCATCCCCACCCCCTTTCTGTTTCTTCCCCCTTCGTTTTGTTTTTTTTCCCAATAAATTATATAGATTTTTCTTTTTCCCTCCTATTTCCATTATTTTAAAATATTTTTAAATCTTTTATGCTCCCCCCACCCCCACTAGAGCTATACCTTGTGTGCCCTACCATCCATTCTTAATTAGCACATTCGTTTAGATAATATCACCAACTTCGACACCTGTGTGTTCTTTTGTTCTGCTGTCTGTGACATCTTTTGATGATCTGCTTCTATCACTGCTTTTGCCTACAACCACACCACCCCCCTCCATTTCTCTCCCCCCCATTCCAACCACACCCCCTCCCCCGCCCCACCACCTTAAACCAGCCTTAAACCAGCTTATATTTCAACCCTTCCTGGGATTCACCTAGTTCTGTCGAAGGGTCATGAGGACTCGAAACGTCAACTCTTTTCTTCTCCGCCGATGCTGCCAGACCTGCTGAGTTTTTCCAGGTAATTCTGTTTTTGTTTTTTCACTTCTGCAATGTGAATGGATTATCTTTAAATAGAGTTTTTAAATAATTAGGAACAGAAGTAGGCCATTCAGGTAGATTATTGCTAATTCAATCAACTCACGTTGGCTTCACATCCTTTAATATCCCTAGCTAACAAAAATTTAGCAACTTCAGAATTTAACTTATTAATTGGGCTAGTGTCTGCAACTTTTTTTGTGGGAGTGTTCCATACTTGGAATCATAGAATGACCATAGCACAGAAGGCCATTCAGTCCAACTCTCTGTAAGAGCAGCTCAGGTAGTTGCACTGCCCAATCTTTTCCTGTCGCCCTGCAAACCTTTTCTCTTCAGATAATCCAATTTCCTTTCAAAGCCAAGATTGAATCTGACTTCACCACACTCTTGGCAGTGTGTTCCACATCCTAACCACTCACTACACAAGGTAGTTTTTCCTCATATTGCATTTGATTCTTTTGCCATTCACCTTGTATCTTATTCTTGACCCATCTGCCGATGGGAGCAGTTTCTCCCTATCTACTCTGTTCAGACCCCTCAGGATTTTGAATACCTCAATTAAATCTCCTCTCAACGTTCTCCAAGAAAGACCAGTCCCAGCTTCTGCAATCTATCCATGTATATTTTTAAATTTACTCTTTCATGGGATGTGGGCATTGCTGGCTAGGCCAGCATTTATTGCCCATCTTTAATTGCCCTTGAGAAGGTGGTGCTTTTGTAGGAACACCCACGATGCTGTTAGGAAGGGAGTTCCAGGATTTTGACACAGCAACAATGAAGGAATGGCAACGTGGTTCCAAGTCAGGATGGTGAGTGACTTGGAGGGGAACTTGCAGGCGGTGGTGTTCCTATACATCTGCTGCCTTTGCCTTCTCGGTGGTAGAGGTCACGGGTTTGGAAGGTACTGTCTAAGGAGCCTTAGTGAGTTTCTGCCGTGCATCTTGTAGATGGTACACACTGCTGCCACTATTCATTGGTGGTCAAAGGAGTGAACATTGTGATGGATGGAGTGCCAATCAAGTGGGCTGCTTTATCCTGGATGGTGTCAAGTTTCCCTGATCATGGTAACCCCCCCGGATGATGTTAGTGGGGATTCAGTGATGGTAACACCATTGAATGTCAAGTGGAGATGGTTAGATTCCCTCTTGTTGGAGATTGTCATTGCCTGGCACTTCTGTGGTGTGAATGTTACTTGCCACTTTTCCAGAGATTGTTGCAAGTGGGTATACACTGCAGCAGTATGACGAGTTGCAAATTGTATTAAACACTATGCAATCATCAGCATGCATTCCCATTTCTGACCTTATGATGAAGCAGCTGTAGATGGTTGGGCATAGGATACTACCTGAGGAACTCCTGCAGTGATGTCCTGGAACTGAGATGATTTGACCTCCAGCAACCACAACCACCTTCCTTTTGTGCTAGGTTAGACTCCAACCAGCAGAGAGTTTTCCCCCGATTCCCATTGACTCCAATTTGCTAGGGCTCCTTGATGCCACACTTGGTCAAATGCTGCCTTGATGCCGAGGGCAGTCACTCTCAAATCACCTCAGGAGTTCAGCTCTTTGGTCCATATTTGGACCAAGGTTGTAATGAGGTCAGGAGCTGAGTGGCCTGGGCGGAACCCAAACTGGATGTCAGTGAGCAGGTTATTGCTAAGCAAGTGCCGCTTGATAGCAATTGATGACCCATTCTATCACTTGCCTGATGATGGAGAGTAGACTGATGGGCAGTAATTGCCTGGATTGAATTTGTCCTGCCTCTTGTGTACAGGGCATACCTGGGCAATTTTCCAGATAGCTGAGTAAATGCCAGTGTTGTAGCTGTACTGGAATAGCTTGGCTAGGGGCACAGCAAGTCCTGGAGCCCAAGTCTTATATACTGTCGCCAGAATATTGTCAGGATCCAAAGCCTTTGCATTATCTAGTGCCTTCAGCTATTTTTTGATGATGTGGAGCTAGTTGAATTGGCTGAAGACTGGCATCAGTGATGCTGGGGACCTCAGAAGGAGATTGACAAGGATCATCCACTCATCACTTCTGGCTGAAGATGGTTGCAAATGGCTCAGCCTTGCCTTTTGCACTGATATGCTCGGCTCTCCCATCATTGAGGATGGGGATGTTTGTGGAACCTCTTCCTCCCATTAGTTATTTAATTATCCACCACCATTCACGACTGGATGTGACAGGACTGCAGAGCTTAGATCTGATCCATAGGTTGTGGAATCGCTTAACTCTGTCCATCACGTTGCTTATGCCTGGTGCTGCTCCTGGCATGCACTCTTCATTGAACCAGGGATGATCTCCTGGCTTGATGGTAATGGTAGAGTGGGGGATATGCCCGGCCATGAGGTTACAGATTGTGTTTGAGTACAGTTCTGCTGCTGCTGGTGTTCATATGGTTGTCCAGTCTTGAGTTGCTAGATCTGTTCGAAATCTACCGGATTTAGCACAGTGGTAGCGCCAGACAACAAGATGGGGGATATCCACAAGGACTGTGTGGTGGTCATCCCTGTGGATACTGTCATGGACAGGTGCATCGCGAACAATTAGGGATGGGCAATAAATGCTGACCTAGCCAGTAATGCCTGCATCCCATGAATGAAAAACAAAAAGACCCTGGCAGCTTTGCCCTTCAGAACTCTGCCAGCTCGATCAGTAGTGGTGCTACTGAGCCACTCTTGGTGATGGGCATATAAGCCCCCGTCCACATTCTGTAACCTTTCCACCCTCAGTCTTCCTCCAAGTGGTGCTCAACATTGAGGTGTACTGAGTCATCTGCTGAAGAGGAGCTGTAGGTGGGAATCAGCAGCAGGCTGATGTGTCCATGTTTGACCTGATGCTATGAGACTTCATGGCGTCCAGAGTTTATGTTGAGGACTGCCAGACAATGCCCTCCCAACTGTATACCGCTCTGCAGCCACCTCTGGTGCATGTCTTATGTTGGCAGGACAGGACATACCCAGGGAAGGTGATGTTGGTGTCTGAGACATTTTTCTGTAGGGTATGATTCTGAGTGTATGATTTATTAATTGAGTTTACCACTTGCCAAGTTGGGATTTGAACTCTTGTCCCCAGAGCATTAGCCTGGGCCTCTGAATTACTAGTTCAGTCACATTACCACTACGCCACTGACTCCCCATAAATTCATCGATGGACATTCCCCTATTTACTACATTAGTTACTACTGCAAAAAATTCTGAGAGGTGTTTTAGGCATGATCTGCTCTTCACGAATCAATGTTCTTTCTTTCTGAACAGTCCAAATTACTTGGAGTTCAGACACTTTGCCCTTCATTATAGATTCCAATAACTTCGGCACAACAGATATTAAACTAATAGGTCTATAAGTTCCTTGTTTCTCTGCATCTACAACCTTTCTGCTATTTGGGGCTTTGTCAGCTCTAATGCTGTTATCGTTTTCTAATACTGTTTACTTTTTTAATGTTAGCTTTGGTGAGTTCTAGGCATTGATTCGTATTTGGTTTCTTTTGAATGTCCTGTACCTTATCCTCTTCCTTTACTTTGAAGACTGACACAAATTAATACAAGAGTCATAATCCATTTATGTAAAATGCACTGATGTATTTCTCCCTGACCTTGCTGCCTCATGCTAGATATCTAATCTATAAAAGTTATGAAGCTATTTGTCATCATTCAGCGATTGAAATGGAAACTGTCAAATTACTTATTTTATTGTTGAGTAGGTTGTATTGTTTAGTTTTAACATTTTCCTTGAGTAAGCCTGGAATAGAATGTGTTTCATCTTATTGCCAATCTGAATATAGATATGCCAGATTTCAGTAGCTTCACTAAACTGTATTTCAAAATTTTTTTCAAAAACAATTGAAGCAGTAAATTATTGAATTTTTTTCTGAAAAAAATTGAGGAAAGTTTACTCCTTTTCTTTAAGTTGTTCTAAATAATTTTTTCTTTTCTGTCCATTTTTCAGAAATGTTTGGCTCAGAAACTGCAGCACGGTGTCTACAAGCAACAGTCCTTTGCACATAAGAGATCGTTATAACAACTGGACAAAAGGCCCAAAGCGTTGGTACTGTGGGGTGTTGGGTGCTCCTCTGCCATGCACTTCTACCAACATGAGTTTTATTGGAACCAAATGTGTTTCAGTAAGATGGTGGCATTCTACACATCACCTATTTGATGACTCCAAGGTAGAAAAATCTCTAAAGTCTCTAAAGGACAAGAATAAGCGACTGGAGGAAGGAGGTCCTGTGTATAGTCCTATAGAACCTGAAGTCCGCAAGTCTTTGGGTCAGAAGATTGTAGATGAAGTAAAACACTATTATCATGGCTTCAGGTTGTTGTGGATTGACACAAAGATAGCAGGCAGAATGCTTTGGCGAATCCTGAATGGATATGCTCTATCGAGAAGAGAGCATAGACAGGTACGTGTGCAGTAGACCATTTGTGTACAATCTTCAATTTTCAGTGAACATTCTAAATTAAAGTTCCAAGTTATAGTACACATCTGAAGTTCATCAGAAATTTCAAAGTCTTGGTAATCTCCAATGGAATTAATATATCACTGATTATTCCCCATTTGTTTATTAACCTAATACAAGTAAAACATCTCCATCCTGCACTGGAGAGAGGAAAAACTGCACAATGCTGATAACAGCTACTTTCCCCCTCCTCTCCCTCAAATGTAGTTTGCTGCAAATTCTCGTCAGATTTCTTGTTCTATTTATGGTTCAAATCTACAAAGGTTTTGTTTTGTTTTCACTAATTCCATTTTCAGTAGCATCTCACTGTGACCTGTTTGGATGAATACCAGCTCCCAATTTTGAAGGCTTGTGTAAAATGCTGCATGCCCTTCCCAATGTCCAATACTAACAAAAGCTATCTACTGTCATCGCAAGTTTTTAAAGTTTGGTTTCCCTCTTTAAAAACT
The DNA here is from genome assembly GCF_017639515.1 of Carcharodon carcharias. Classification (NCBI taxonomy): domain Eukaryota; kingdom Metazoa; phylum Chordata; class Chondrichthyes; order Lamniformes; family Lamnidae; genus Carcharodon; species Carcharodon carcharias. The sequence continues at coordinate 227,039,100 of NC_054467.1, forward strand.
CCTGATATTGGTGCAGTTTGTGATAGGTTGATATTTAATTCGCAGACTTGCAAACCACAGGGCAACTTGCCCAAACCATGACATTTATTATTATCATATAGTGAGGCATTGGTCACTGAGCTCTTCTTTCTATCTTTCCCTTTCCACTTCCTTCCCCAAATTTCCCCCCTCCCCCACCCTCACATCAACTTCCTCGAGGGATTTTTGTTTTTAAGAAGTTCTTTCATTTTGTGTTCTTGGTCATTGCACCAGAATGATCACCTTAAACATGATGTTGATTATAGTATAGGCATAGTACATTTCCATTGCTGATCATGACCATGAGTCACCTGAGAATCATAAGAGCACACGGAGGGAAACCATCTGCCAACAATTTGCAAGACCTATGCAACTACTCCCAATCCTTGCTCTTTCTATGTAACCCTCAATCTTTCCCTGTAAGTATTTATCTAAATACTTGAGAAAGTTGATTCTCCAAGTTATGCTTGGATTAAAACATCACAGTTGTATAGCCATGTAAGACACATGGGTACTTAGCAAAAGGGCATACATTTCCCATGCTCTCAGGAAGGCGAAGGACATGGGAAGAGCTTTCATTTTAGAAGCTCTCTTTTCTCTCGGCTGAGCTTTTTATGGATTGTTTTTTAAATGTTGATTCAGCCACCAGTATGCCCTGTGGCAAGGAAGGATGCCTTGATCAGCATAATATTTGTCCTGTTCAGGTTTGGTGATTAAAGTTGACATCACCTACATGGATTGCAACAAAAGTAATTTAGAAAAGTTTGTTTTGCGTACTTGGAGTTTGATGGACTCTGAGGCTCCCCAAGCTGTCTGAATTCTTGCCACTGCAAATTTAATAAAATCTCTTTTTGAAAGAAAAACTCATAATTATGCAGATGTGAATTGAAATAAGTTATTGCCCAAAGGAAGACTTTTTATTCCTGACAATACTTTAAATGTGTTTGGAATTGCACCATATATATTGTATGATGTTTCTGCACAAATGACTCGTCAAGTTTAACCCTGTTTCTACTCCAACTTGGTTGACCCATCTTGCTATTTCTGGCATAGAGTGAAACAGTTTTCCAGCTAAAGATAATTCTAAATTTTATTTGATTTGCAAATTTTACTGTGGAGGATATATTTGCCACCGCTTTCAACGATCAAGCGGTGAGAAATGGATAGGTAGTAGAATCTGAATTCACATGCAAAATGACATGAAGCTTTTGTGCAGATACATGGCAGATTTTTAAAATTCATTGTGAGTGTCACTGTCTAGGCCAGCATTTACTTCCCGTCCCTAATTGCCCTTGAGAAGGTGGTGGTGAGCTGTCGTCTTGAAGCCCTGCAGTCCGTGTGGTGTAGGTACACCCACAATGCTGTTGGGGAGGGACTTCCAGGATTTTGACCCAGCGACAGTGAAGGAACAGCGAAATATTTCCAGGTCAGGATGGTGAGTGGTTTGGAGGGGAACTTCCAGGTGATGGTGTTCCTATCCGTCTGCTGCCCTTGTCCTTTTAGATGGTAGCAATTGTGGATTTGGAAGGTGCTGTGTAAGGAACCATGGTGAGTTTCTGCAGTGCAACTTCTAGATGGTACACACTACTGCCACTATGCCTCAGTGGTGGAGGGAGTGAATGTTTGTGGATGGGGTGCCAAGCAAGTCGGCTGCTTTGTCCTGGATGGTGTCAAGCTTCTTGAATGTTGTGGGAGCTGTACTCCTCCAAGCAAGTGGAGAATATTCCATCACATTTGTGACTTGTGCCTTGTAGATGACAGACAGGCTTTGGGGAGTCAAAGTGAGTGACTCGCTGCAGGGTTCCTAGCCTCTGACCTGCTCTTGTAGCCGCAGTATGTATATGGCTAGTCCAGTTCAGTTTCTGTTCAATGGTAACCACCAGGATGTTGATAGTGGGGACGTCAGCGATGGTAGTACCATTGAATGTCATGGGGTGAAGGTTAGATTCTCTCTTGTTGGAGATGGTCATTGCCTGGCACTTGTGTGATGCAAATGTCACTTGCCACTTGGCAGATATTGCCCAGGTCTTGCTGCATTTGGACATAGACTGCATTGACTTCAGTATCTGAGGAGTCACGAGAGGTAAATTGTGCAATCATCAGTGAACCTCCCCCCTCAACTTCTGATCTTATGGGAGGGAGGTCATTGATGAAACAGTTGAAGATGGTTGGGCCTCAGACACTACCTTGAGGAAATCCTGCAGTGATGTCCTGGATCTGAAATGATAGATCTCCAATAACCACAAACATCTTCCACTGTGCTCGGTATGACTCCAACCAGCGGAGAGTTTTCCCCGATTCCCATTGACTCTAGTTTTGCGAGGGCTCCTCGATGCCGCACCCTGTCAACTGTTGTTTCGATGTAAAGGGCAGTCACTCTCACCTCATCTCTCGAGTTCAGCTCTTTGGTACATGTTTGAGCCAAGATTGTAATGAGGTCAAGAGCTGAGTAGCCTTGATGGAGCCAAAAATGAGTGTCAGTGAGCAGGTTATTCTTAAACAAGTGCCACTTGATAGCAGTGTTGATGACCCTTTCCATACTTCACTGATGATCAAGAGTAGGCTAATTTGTCAGGTTGGATTTGTCCTGCTTTTTGTAGACAGGACATACCTGTGCAGTTTTCCACTTTGCCAGGTAGATGCTAGTGTTGTCACTGTACTGGAGAAGCTTGGCTAGGCACATAGTAAATTCTGGGCCACAAGCTCCCAGTGCTATCCCCAGATTATTGTCAGGGCCCATAACTTTTGCAGCATCCAGTGCCTTCAGCCGTTTCTTGATATTGCGTGGAGTGAATTGAATTGGCTGAAGACTGGCTGGCATCTGTGATGCTGGAGACCTCTAGAGGATGCCAAGATGGATCATCCACTCAGCACTTCCTTGCTGAAGATTATTGCAAATGCTTCAGCATTGTCTTTTGCACTAATGTGCTGGCTCCGCCATCATTGATGATGGGAATGTTTGCTGGGCCGCCTCCTCCATTGAATTGTTTCATTGTGCACCAGCATTCACGACTGGACGTGGAGGACTGCAAAACTTAGATCTGATCCGCTGGTTATGGAATCATTTAGCTCTGTGTATCACTATCGCTCTAGTCCTGTGTTGCAGCTTCATCAGGTTGACAGTTCATTCTTGGGCACGCCTGGTGCTGCTCCTGACATGCCCTCCTGCACTCTTCATTGAATCAGGGTTGATCCTCCTAGCTTGGTGGTAATGGTAGAGTGGGGGGATATGCTGGGCCATCAGGTTACAGATTGTGGTTAAGTACAATTCTGCTGCTGTTTATGGCCCAAGAGCTTCATGGTTGCCCAGTCTTGAGTTGCCGGATCTGTTCGAAATCCATCTTACTCAGCACGGCGGTAGTACCACACAACACGTTGGAGGGTATACTCCATGTGTAGACAGGACTTTGTCTGCACAAGGACTGTGTGGTGATTATTCCTACTGATGCTGTCATGGACAGATGCATCTGTGGCAGGCAGGTTGGTGGGGATGAGGTCAAGTATATTTTTCCCTCTTGTTGGTTCCCTCACCACCTGCCGCAGACCCGGTCCAGAAGCTATGTCTTTAGGACTTGGCCAGCTCGGTCAGTCATGGTGCTACCGAGCCATTCTTGGTGCTGGGTATTGAAGTCCCCCATGTGGAGGATATTCTGTGCCCTTGCCACCATCAGTGCTTTCTCCAGGTGTTGTTCAATGTGGAGGAGCACTGATTCATCAGCTGAGGGAGGGCAATATGTAGTAATCAGCAGCTTTCCTTGCCCATGTTTGACCTCATGCCATGAGACTTCTTGGGGTCCGGAGTCGATGTTGAGAACTCCCGTGGAACTCCCTCCCGACTGTATACCACTGTGCCATCGCTTCTGCCGGGTCTGTCCTGCCAGTGGGACAGGACTTACACTGGGTTGGTGATGGTGGTGTCTGGGACATTATCTGTAAGGTATGATTCCATGAGGATGACTGTGTCAAGCTGTTGCTTGACTTGTCTGTGAGACAGCTCTGTCAATTTTGGCACAAGCTCCCAGATGTTAGTAAAGTGAATTTTATAGGGTTGACTGGGTTGAGTTTGCTGTTGTCATTTCTGGTGTCTATTTGATGCTGGGTTGTCCGTCCGGTTTCATCCCTTTTCTAGTGGTTTGATACAGCTGCGTGGCTTGCTAGGCCATTTCAGAGGGCATTTAAGAGTCAACCACATTAATCAATGTAAGCAGTTGTTTCTTTCTTTCTAACTCATTTAATAACCATTAATAAATAGCTTCAAAAATTGAGTAATGGAATCTTGTGCATCTCCAAATTGATTCAGCTTGGGGGGGCCAAGTCCACTTGTGTAAAAGCAAAAATCTGCGGATGCTGGAAATCTGAAACAAAAACAAAAATACCTGGAAAAACTCAGCAGGTCTGACAGCATCTGCGGAGAGGAATACAGTTAACATTTCGAGTCCGTATGGCTCTTCACCAGAACTAAGGAAAAATAGAAAAGAGGTGAAATATAAGCTGCTTTAAGGGAGGGTGGGACAGGGAGACCTGGATCTCTAGCCAGTGATAGGTGGAGATTGCCAAAAGATGTCATAGACAAAAGGACAAAGAGGTGTTGACGGCGGTGATATTAGCTAAGAAATGTGCTAATGGTGACATTAGAGTAGAAAGCAGGTTGAGCAAGGTACGGATAGCCCTAGTGGGGGTGGGTGGGGGGAAGGGATCGAAATAATAGGCTAAAAGGTAGAGATAAAACAATGGATGGAAATACATTTAAAAATAATGGAAATAGGTGGGAAAAGAAAATATATATAAATTATTGGAAAAAGGGGGATCGGAAAGGGGGTGGGAATGGAGGAGAGAGTTCATGATCTAAAGTTGTTGAACTCAATATTCAGTCCGGAAGACTGTAAAGTGCCTAGTCCGAAGATGAGGTGCTGTTCCTCCAGTTTGCGTTGAGCTTCACTGGAACATTGCAGCCGACCAAGGATGGGCATGAGAGCAGGGTGGTGTGTTGAAATGGCAAACGACAAGGAGGTCTGCTTGCAGACAGACCGAAGGTGTTCCGCAAAGCAGTCACTCAGTCTGCATTTGGTCTCCGATGTAGAGGAAACCTCATTGGGAGCAGCGAATGCAGTAGACTAAATTGAGGGAAGTGCAAGTGAAATGCTGCTTCACTTGAAAGGAGTGTTTGAGCCCTTGGACGGCGAGGAGGGAGGAAGTAAAGGGGCAGGTGTTGCACCTTCTGTGGTTGCATGGGAAGGTGCCGTGGGAGGGGATTGAGGTGTAGGGGGTGATGGAGGAGTGGACCAGGGTTTCCCGGAGGGAACGATCCCTGCGGAATGCTGCCGGGTGGTGAAGGGAAGATGTGTTTTTGGTGGTGGCATCATGCTGGAGTTGGTGGAAATGGCGGAGGCTGGTGGGGTGATAACTGAGGACAAGGGGGACCCTATCGGGGTTCTGAGAAGGAGAGGAAGGTGTGAGGGTGGATGCGTGGGAGATGGGCTGGACACTGTTGAGGGCCCTGTCAACCACCGTGGGTGGAAGACCTCAGTTAAGGAAGAAGGAAGACATGTCGGGAACTATTTTTGAAAGTGGCATCATCTGAACAGATGTGATAGAGGCGAAGAAACTGAGTGAATGGGATGGAGCCCTTACAGGAAGCAGGGTGTGAGGAGCTGTAGTCAAGGTAGCTGTGGGAGTCGATAGGCTGTTCTGTCGAAGGGTCATGAGGACTCGAAACGTCAACTCTTTTCTTCTCCGCCGATGCTGCCAGACCTGCTGAGTTTTTCCAGGTAATTCTGTTTTTGTTTTGTAATGAATATTGGTGGACAGTCTATCACCAGAAATTGAGACAGAGAGGTCAAGGAAGGGAAGGAAAGTGTCCGAGATGGACCATGTGAAAATGATGGAGGGGTGGAAATTGGAAACAAAATTAATAAATTTTTCCAGGTCCAGACTAGTGCATGAAGCAGCACCGAAGCAGTCATCGATGTACCAGAGAAAGAGCTGTGGGAGGAGGCCGGAATAGGACTGGAACAAGGAATGTTCTACATACCCCATAAAGAGACAGGCATAACTGGGGCCCATGCGGTTCCCCATAGCCACACCTTTAATTTGGAGGAAGTGAGAGGAGTTTAAGGAGAAATTGTTCAGTGAGAGAACAAGTTCAGCCAGGCGGATGAGAGTAGTGGTGGATGGGGATTGTTTGGGCCTCTGTTCGAGGAAAAAGCAGAGAGCCCTCAGACCATCCTGGTGGGGGATGGAGGTGTAGAGGGATTGGATGTCCATGGTGAAGAGGAGGCGGTTGGAGCCAGGGAACTGGAAATTGTTGATATGATGTAGGGTGTCAGAGGAATCACAGATGTAGGTGGGAAGAGACTGGACAAGGGGAGAGAGAATGGAGTCAAGATAGCAAGAAATGAGTTCCGTGGGGCAGGAACAGGCTGCCATGATCGGTCTGCCGGGACAGTCCTGTTTGTGGATTTTGGGTAGGAGGTAGAAGCGGGCTGTCCAGGGTTGGGAGACTGAGGTTGGAAGCTGTGGAGGGAAGATCTCCAGAGGAGATGAGGTCAGTGACAGTTCTAGAAACAGTGGCTTGATGTTCAGTGGTGGGGTCCAAGGGGAGGTAGCAGGAAGTGTCTGCGAGTTGATGCTCAGCCTCTGCGAGGTAGAGGTCAGTGTGCCAGACAACAACAGCACCACCCTTGTCAGCAGGTTCGATGACAATGTTAGGGCTGGACCTGAGAGAATGGAGTGCAGCAAGTTCAGAGAGAGACAGGTTAGAGTGGGTGAGAGGAGCAGAGAAATTGAGAAGACTAATGTCATGCCGACAGTTCTCAAAGACAAGATCAAGAGCAGCTAAGAATCCAGAGGGAGGGATCCAGGTGGAGGGAGAATATTGGAGGTGGGTAAAAGGATCCTTTGTACTCTTACTCCTGCCCAAAGAAGTGAGCACGGAGACGAAGGCAGCGGAAGAAGAGTTCAGCATCATGCCGAGCCCAAAATTCATTGAAATGAGGGCGTAACGGTATGCAACTGAGTCCTTTGCTGAGCACTGAACGTTCAGCATCAAAAAGGGGAAGGTCAGGGGGTATGGTGAATACACGGCCGGGGCTGGGATTGGAAGACAGGTTGGGGACAGAGGGATGGGCAGGGGTGGAGGGTCCTGGATGGGCATTGGTGTCAATGAGTTGTTGGAGCTTGGGTTCCTTTGCACCTGGAAGAAAGAGACAAAGTTTCTTGTTGAGGCAACAGATGAGACGAAGAATAAAATGAAACTGGGGGCAAGGGCAGCTTAGAAATAGGGTGCGTTGGTGCTGCTGGAGGGAGAGGTCGAGTGTGTTTATATGGCGGCGCATGGCACTGAGTGTGGATCTCAGGATGCGACGAGAACAGCAGTCCAAGGAGCGTTGTATGTCCTGGCGATACCTGTAATCCTGGATGGGTTCGAAACATGTGGGTTGGAACTTCAGCTGAAATTCACATGGGTTAAGTCTGAGATGGAGACAGTCACTGAGGAAGGAAATATGGCTGTGAAAGCGAGTTTTTGTAAACACCTTGTCAAACACCACTTGTGTGTTTGCCACAAGAAGTAGTATGCTGGTAAGACTCTCTACATTGCAGTGACCTGAAGCTGTTCGGATTTTTTCATTTAAGTATTTCTGCTTACTTCTCGGAATCTGTTTAGTTTTGCCATGACTGGCTTTGCCTTGGGAGGTATTTGTTTGCCATGTGTTTTGGTACCTGTACGCCAACATGGCCTTTCTATTGGTGAACTTATTTTTGTACTGATTGATGGCAGAAGCCAGTTTCAAGAGCTGCATTGAATGCAAATGCCTTATGACTGGACTAGTAATTCAGGGGCACAGGCTAATTCCTTCAGGGCACTGGTTCAAATCTCACCATGGCAGAGGATGGAATTTAAATTCAATTATTTTGTTAAAAATCTGGAATTAAAGCTAGTCTCAGGTGCCATGAATCTATTATTGGTTGTTGTAAAAACCATCTGGTTCACAAATATCCTTTTGAGAAGGAAATCTACTGTCCTTACCTTCTGGCCTACATGTGACACCCAGACCCACAGCTGTGTGGTTGACTGAATTGGCCTCTGAAATGGCTTAGCAAACTACTCAGTTGTATCAACGCATTACAGAAAAGTCAAAAAGGAATAAAACCAGATGGCCGCCTGGCTCTGACATAGGCACCTGAAAAGACAAGGGCACACCCAACCCTAAAAGTCCTCCTTACAGATGATTTGTGCCAAAATTGCGAAAGCTGCCCCACAGACTAAGCAACAGCTTCTCATTGTCATACTTGCTGAATCATATCTAATTGCATCATACCTTAAAGCTAGTGTCCCGGTCAAGACTGGGTATGTCTTGTCGTCTGACCTGCCAGTGGAACTAGAGGCAGTGGGACAGTGGTATACACTCAGGAGGGAGTTGCCCTGGGAGTGCTCAACATTGACACCAGCCCCCCTGAAATCTCATGACATCAGGTCAAACATTGACGAGGAAACCTCCTCCTGATTACCATGTACTGCCCTCCCCCAGCTGATGAATCAGTACTCCTCTGTGTTGAACACCACTTGGAGGAAGCACTGAAGGTGGCAAGGGAGCAGAGTGCACTCTGGGTGAGGGACTTTAATGCCCATAACTGAGTGGCTTGGTAGCACCACTACTGACCAAGCTGGCCGAGTCCTGAGTTACATATCTTCCAATCTGGACCTGCGTTAAGTGGTGAGGGAACAAACGAGGAAAAAGCCCATCTTGTCCTCTCCAATCTGCTTGTTGCAGATGCATGTGTCCATGACAACACAAGGCCAGAGTGACCACTGCACAGTCCTTATGAAGAGAAGGCCCTGTATTTACAATGAACATGCCCTCCATTGTGTTGATACTACCACTATGCTAAATAGGATAGATTCATAAGAGACCTAGCATCTCAAAATTGGGCATTCATGTGGCACTGTAGCCATCGTGGCATTGTAGCCATCTGCAGCAGCAAAATTATATTCAACTGCAATCTGTAACCTGATAGCGTGGCATTTCCTCACTCGACCATTACCATTGAACCAAGGCCTGGCGAAGCTACAACATAGAACCATTTGCATGCCAAACGGTGGATGCAGCATGTGGTAGACAGAGCTTAATGGTCCCACAACCAACAGATCAGATCTAAGCTTTGCAATCCTGCCACACCCAGTCACGAATGGTGGTGGATGATTAAATAACTAACAAGAAGGGGAGGCTCCAGAAGTATCCCCATCCTGAATGATGAAGGAGCCCAGGACATCAGTGCAAAAGGCAAGGCTGAAACATTTGCAACCATCTTCAGCCATAAGTGTGGAGTGGATGATCATTCAGCAAAGCAATAGCATAGTGCTCTCAAACGGCACTTACTCAGCAACAGCCTGCTCACTGATGCTCAGTTTGGGTTCTGCCAGGGCTACTTGGCTCCTGACCTCATAAGTGCCATGGGTCCAAACAAGGACAGAAGAGCTGAACTCAAATGAGAGTGACTGCCCTTGACATCAAGGCAGCGTTTGGCCAAGTGTGGCATCAAGGATTCTTGGCAAAATTCAAGTCAATGGGAATCTGTGGAGAGTGAAACAGTTTTGAGTCCAATATGACTCTTCTTCGGAACGGAAGAAGTTCCAAAGAAGACACATGTTGCACTCGAAACTGTTTCTCTCTCCACAGATGCTGCCAGACCTGAGCTTTTACGTTTTCTGTTTTTATTTAAGGTTTCCAGCATTTGCTTTTATTTTAGCACTGTTCAGGAGGGAGTTCCATGATTTGACCCAGCGACAGTGAAATAATGGCAATATAGTTCCAAGTCACGATGGTGTGTGGCTTGGAGGGAAACTTCCAGGTGGTGGTGTTCCCATGCATCATGCATCTGTTGCTTTTGTCTTTCAAGGTGGTAGAGATGGTGGGTTTGAAAGGTGCTGTGAAAGGAGCCTTGGTGAGTTGCTGCAGTGCATCTTATAGATTAGACACACTGCTGCCACTGTGCAGGGAGTGGATACTGAAGTTGTTGGATGGGATGCCGATCAAGTGGACTGCTTTGTCCTGAATGGTGTTGAGTTTCTTGAGTGCTGTTCCAGCTGCACTCATCCAGGCAAATGGGGAGTATTCCATCAAACTCCTGACTTGTGCCTTGTAGGTGCTGGAAAGGCTTTGGGGACTGGGAGGTAAGTTACTCGCTGCAGGATGCCCAGCCTCTGACCTGTTGTGGCCTCTGACCTGTTGTAGCCACGGTATTTATATGGCTGGTCCAGTTCGGTTTCTGGTCAATGGTAACCCCAGGATGATGTTGTGGGGGATTCAACAGTGGTAATGCCATTGAATGGCAAAGGGCAATGGCTGGATTCTCTCATTGGAGATGGTCATTGCCTGGCATTTGTGTGGCGCGATTGATAGTTGCCACTTGTCAGCCCAAGCCTGGATATTGTCCAGGTCTTACTGCATTTGGACATGGACAGTATATGAGGAGTTGTGCATGGTGCTGAACATTGTGCAATCTTCAGCGAACATCCCCACTTCTGATCCTATGATGGAAGGAAGGTCATTGATGAAGCAGCTGAAGATGGTTGGGCCAAGGACATGACCCTGAGGAACTCCTGCAGTGATGTCCTGGAGCTGAGATGACTGACATCCGACAACCACAACCATCTTCCTTTGTGCTAGGTATGACTCCAACCAGTGAGAGTTTTTTTCCCGATTCCCATTGACTCCAGTTTTGCTAGGGCTCCTTGATGCCTCACTCAGTCAAATGTGGCCTTGATATCAAGGACAGTCACTCTCTCCTCACCTCTGGAGCTTCACTCTTTAGTTCATGTTTGAACCAAGGCTGTAATTAGGTCAGAAGCTGAGTGGCCTTGGCGGAACCCAAACTGGGTGTCAGTAAGCAGGTTATTGCTAAGCAAGTGCTGCTTGATAGCACTATTGATGACCCCTTCCGTTACTTTACCAATGACGGAGAGTACTCTGATGGGGCGGTAATTGGCCAGGTTGGATTTGTCCTGTTTTTTGTGTACAGGACATATCTGGGCAGTTTTCCACAAAGCCGGGTAGTTACCAATGTTGCAGCTGTACTGGAACAGCTTGGCTCGGGGCGCGGCAAGTTCTGGAGCACAAGCCTTCAGTCCTATTGCCGGAATATTGTCAGGACTCTGTCTTTGAAGCATTTGGTGCCTTCAGTTGTTTCTTGATATCACGTGGAATGATTTGAATTGGCTGAAGACAGGCATCTGTGATGCTGAGGACCTCTGGAGGAGGCCGAGATGGATCATCCACTCGGCATTCCTGACTGAAGATTGTAGTAGATGCTTTAGCCTTCTCTTGTGTATTGATGTACTAGGCTCCCCCATCATTGATAATGAGGTTATTTGTGGAGCTGCCGCCTCCAGTGAGTTGTTTAATTGTCCACCACCATGCATGACTGGATGTGGGGCGGACTGCAGAGCTCAGATCTGACCCGTTGGTTGTGGGATTGCTTAGCTTTGTCTACTGCTTGCTGCTTATGCTGTTTGCCACGCAAGTGGTCTTGTTTTATAGCTTCACCAGGTCGACACCTTTTTAGGTATGCCTGGTGCTGCTCCTGGAATGCCCTCCTGCATTCTTCTTTGAATCAGGGTTGATCCCCTGACTTGACTTAGAGTGGGGGATATGCCAGGCCATGAGGTTACAAATTGTCTTCGAATACAATTCTCCTGATGACGCACAGCTCCTCATGCATGCCCAGTCGTGTTTCTAGATCTGTTCGAAATCTATCCAATTGAGCATGGTGGTAGTGCCACACTCTGGAGGGTATCCTCAATATGGAGGCAGGACTTCATCCCCACAATGACTGTGCGGTGGTCACTCTACCAATACTGTCATGGACGGATGCATCTGTGGTGGGCAGGTTGGTAAGGATGAGGTCAAGTATGTTATTCCCTCTTGGTTCCCTCACCACCTGCCACAGACGCAGCCTAGCAGCTATGTCCTTTAGGTCTCAGCCAGCTCAGTCAATAGTGATGCTACTGAGCCACTCTCAGTGATGGACATTGAAGTCCCCCATGCAGAGTACATTCTCTGCCCTTGCCACCCTCTGCTTCCTCCAAGTAGCGTTCAACAGGGAGGAGCACTGATTCATCAGCTGATGGAGGAGCGGGAGGTGATAATACAGTAGGAGGTTTCCTTGCCCATATTTGACCTGATGCCATGGGACTTCATGGGGTTTGGAGTTGATGGTGAGGACTCCCAGGGCGATTCCCTCCCAACTGTATACCACTGTGCTGCCACCTCTGCTGGCCTGTCCTGCTGGTGGGACAGGACATGCCCAGGGATGGTGATGGTGGTGTCTGGTACATTATCTGTAAGATATGACACCGTGAGGATGACTCTCTGCTTGACTAGTCTGTGACACAGCTCTCCCAGATTTGGCATTAGCCCCCAGAGGAGGACTTTGCAGGGTCTTCAGGGCTAAATTTGCCATTGTTGTTTCTGGTGCCTAGGCCAATGCCATCTGGTTTCATTCACTTTTTTCTGTAATGGTTTGATACAACTGTGTGGCTGGGTAGGCTATTTCAGAAGGCAGTTAAGAGTTAACCACATTACTGTGGGTCTGGAGTCACATGTAGGCCAGACCAGGTAAGGACGGCAGATTTCCTCCCCTAAAGAGCATTAGTGAACCAGATGGGTTTTAAGAACAATCGACAATGATTTCATGGTCATCATTAGACTTCTAATTCCAGATTTTTATTGAATTCAAATTTCACCATCTGCTGCGGCAGGAATGGAATCCGGGTCCCCAGAGCATTATCCTTGGTCTCTGGATTACTAGTCCATATAGTTCATCCATACTAGTCCAGCAAAAATACCACTATGCCATCGCCTCCCCTTGACCCATGTCCTTTAACATTTCTGGTGAACAAAAATCTATCAATCTCAGTTTTACAATAGCAGTTGATCTAGTATCAATTGCTGTTTGTGGAAGACCATTCTAAATTTCTACTCACCTGTGTTTTTAGAACTGTTTCTTTGAATCATGCCTTTCAGGAGCGGAATATATCCCCATTCCTGGACTCCCCAACCAGTGGAAAGAGTTTCCCTCTATCTACCCTGTCTGTTTCCTTAAATAACTTGAAAACTTCAATCAAATCACCCTTCCACCTTCTAAATTTGAGGGATTACAGCCATAGTTTGTTTAATCTCTACTTGTAATTTAAGGTTTGGAGTCCAGGTATCATGCTGGTAAATCTGCACAGCGCTCTGCAGAACTGCTCATAGGACTCCAGGTCTAACCAGGGCTTTGTAGAGCTGCAGCATGACTTCTATCCACTCTTAATGGAGGTGGACTGGGGGGTGGGGATCGGGGGGCATTTCAATGCTGTCATTTGACTTAGTTTAAATATTTTCTCACAGTGACGAATTGACAGCACAGTCAGAAAAGAGGAGATGCAGTAGTTTAGCTTGACTACCTCATTCAGCCAAATGTGCGACTAGACCTTTAGCTGATGACAGGCGGTAAATACATATTGTAAAAATCTTCGTATTTTTTAACCTTCATGACTAGATTGGTCAGTTGACAGAAAACTCCCATGTGCGACTGGTAGAGATGAAGTAAAATGATGTTTGTCTGAAAAAAGACCTCCGTTTCAATACTGAACAGTTGCTATTTAGATGGCAACCTAATAGGATTGCCTGGATCAATTTAGAAGGGAAGTTGTGCCTGGTTTTTTTTCTTGGAGGGAGGGAAAGAACAAGATTGTCAATATCAGCAAGGTGCAAGAGAGACAGAATTGAAGATGGGCATGGGCTAAGGGTGGCATTTAGGAAGGCTATTTTTAAAAAAACATCTGGCAAATTTACTTTGAAATTACTGCTGGCTGTGCAAGATTGTATTCTGAGAACCAACGGTAATAATGTTAATATGAATGCAGCTATGAACTCGACACTGAACCTTTAAGAATTCTCATAATTTATAAGGCCAAAATTCTAATGATTTGTGGTTGATTGCTAGAGAATTCTGTGCCTAATGTAGCTCCAAAATAAATTGAAAACACAAAATTAGGTATAGATTAATTGTGGAAAAACTCAGCAGGTTTGGCAGCATCGGCGGAGAAGAAAAGAGTTGACGTTTCGAGTCCTCATGACCCTTCGACAGAACTAGGCGAATCCCAGGAAGGGGTGAAATATAAGCTGGTTTAAGGTAGTGGGAGGGGGTTGGGTGGGGTGGGGGGGGGGGAGCGGTTGGGTGGGGGAAGAGAAGTGGAGGGGGGTGGTGTGGTTGTAGGCAAAAGCAGTGATAGAAGCAGATCGTCAAAAGATGTCACAGACAGCAGAACAAAAGAACACATAGGTGTCGAAGTTGGTGATATTATCTAAACGAATGTGCTAATTAAGAATGGATGGTAGGGCACTCAAGGTATAGCTCTAGTGGGGGTGGGGGGAGCATAAAAGATTTAAAAATATTTTAAAATAATGGAAATAGGAGGGAAAAAGAAAAATCTATATAATGGAAAAAAAAAACAAAACGAAGGGGGAAGAAACAGAAAGGGGTTGGGGATGGAGGGGGGAGGTCAAGACCTAAAGTTGTTGAATTCAATATTCAGTCCGGAAGGCTGTAAAGTGCCTAGTCGGAAGATGAGGTGTAATTCCTCCAGTTTGCGTTGGGCTTCACTGGAACAATGCAGCAAGCCAAGGACAGACATGTGGGCAAGAGAGCAGGGTGGAGTGTTGAAATGGCAAGCGACAGGGAGGTTTGGGTCATTCTTGCGGACAGACTGCAGGTGTTCTGCAAAGCGGTCGCCCAGTTTACGTTTGGTCTCTCCAATGTAGAGGAGACCACATTGGGAGCAACGAATGCAGTAGGCTAAGTTGGGGGAAATGCAAGTGAAATGTTGCTTCACTTGAAAGGAGTGTTTGAGCCCTTGGACGGTGAGGAGAAAGGAAGTGAAGGGGCAGGTGTTACATCTTTTGCGTGGGCATGGGGTGGTGCCATAGGTGGGGGTTGGGGAGTAGGGGGTGATGGAGGAGTGGACCAGGGTGTCCCGGAGGGAACGATCCCTACGGAATGCTGACAGTGGGGGTGAAGGGAAAATGTGTTTGGTAGTGGCCTCATGCTGGAGTTGGCGGAAATGACAGAGGATGATCCTTTGAATGCGGAGGCTGGTGGGGTGATAAGTGAGGACAAGGGGGACCCCATCATGTTTCTGGGAGGGAGGAGAAGGCGTGAGGGCGGATGCGCGGGATATGGGCCGGACACGGTTGAGGGCCCTGTCAAAGACCGTGGGTGGAAAACCTCAGTTAAGGAAGAAGGAGGACATGTCAGAGGAACTGTTTTTGAAGGTAGCATCATCGGAACAGATGCGAAGGAACTGAGAGAATGGGATGGAGTCCTTACAGGAAGCGGGGTGTGAGGAGCTGTAGTCAAGGTAGCTGTGGGAGTCGGTAGGCTTGTAATGGATATTGGTGGACAGTCTATCACCAGAGATTGAGACAGCGAGGTCAAGGAAGGGAAGGGAAGTGTCAGAGATGGACCACGTGAAAATGATGGAGGGGTGGAGATTGGAAGCAAAATTAATAAATTTTTCCAAGTCCTGACGAGAGCATGAAGCAGCACCGAAGTAATCATCGATGTACCGGAGAAAGAGTTGTGGAAGGGAGCCGGAGTAGGACTGGAACAAGGAATGTTCCACATACCCCATAAAGAGACAGGCATAGCTGGGACCCATGCGGGTACCCATAGCCACACCTTTTATTTGGAGGAAGTGAGAGGAGTTGAAGGAGAAATTGTTCAGTGTCGCTTGCCATTTCAACATTCCACCCTGCTCTCTTGCCCACATGTCTGTCCTTGGCTTGCTGCATTGTTCCAGTGAAGCCCAACGCAAACTGGAGGAACAACACCTCATCTTCCGACTAGGTACTTTTCAGCCTTCCGGACTGAATATTGAATTCAACAACTTTAGGTCTTGACCTCCCCCCTCCATCCCCACCCCCTTTCTGTTTCTTCCCCCTTCCTTTTGGTTTTTTTTTCCAATAAATTATATAGATTTTTCTTTTTCCCACCTATTTCCATTATTTTAAAATATTTTTAAATCTTTTATGCTCCCCCCACCCCCACTAGAGCTATACCTTGAGTGCCCTACCATCCATTCCTAATTAGCACATTCGTTTAGATAATATCACCAACTTCGACACCTACGTGTTCTTTTGTTCTGCTGTCTGTGACATCTTTTGATGATCTGCTTCTATCACTGCTTTTGCCTACAACCACACCACCCCCCTCCACTTCTCTCACCCCCCCGCCCCACCACCTTAAACCAGCTTATATTTCAACCCTTCCTGGGATTTGCCTAGTTCTGTCGAAGGGTCATGAGGACTTGAAACGTCAACTCTTTTCTCCTCCGCCAATGCTGTCAGACCTGCTGAGTTTTTCCAGGTAATTCTGTTTTTGTTTTGGATTTCCAGCATCTGCAGTTTTTTGTTTTTTATAGATTAATTGTGTTGAGTCTTGAAAGGCGTTAATATATATTAGCATATTGTTTCGTCCAAGCGCATATATTGTAGAAAAATGTATTGTAGCAGTTCAGTAATTATATTAGGGTTTCCCTCCTCAGTTTAGTGGGTAGAAAATAAATTCAATGCAACACCAGTACATTCTGTGCCATGAGTTTCTATGTATGTCTAGTTGTTTGGCTTGTGGCCTGCTAGTGAGGGCAGTGAAAGCTGCTGATGAGGAGGAGAATAGTGATGAAAACTAATGTGTTGCGTCACTGCTCACCAAATGCTCTAGTTAGAAAGTGACTGACATTCTAGTAAGAATGACCTTTGTTTTTATTATCTTATGCTCAGCATTTTATTTTGAAAGAATAGTTAAAAGCAGTCTAGAATGTCATAGGAAAGGCGCCTGGGTACAGGGTGTTTTTTTAATCTTTTTGCCAGAAAGTAGGTCTTAGCTTTTGAATGAAACATTTTTTTGTGAAAGCAGTGTATGCAGTGTGCATAGGAAGCTTTATTAAATGCTTTGTAAACTATTTTTATTGAAAGTTCATTGTCTTTTAAAGACCAGGATACACATTTGCTATTAAAATAGTTTAGTCCTGTTACTTCAAAGTTACTTGTCTAAAATAAAATCCATTGTGAACTGCAAGATGGAAATTTGCAATTTCTAAACTGAATACTTGGCAGGTTGCCAAATGACTTTGGAATACATAATTTGATTATATAATGAAATGCATGTTTTGAATTTGTATCAACAGAAAAAGATCAAAAAAAGACCTAACTCCGAATTATTGCATTTGATGTCTTTTGTCTACTATAAATTTGTTAGTAAAGTCATTTTTAGTACAAACTTTATTCTCTTTATTTAACAAGAAGCTTCTGATTAAATTATTCTGAATGTACTATCATCTCAGCTTTGTTAGAAACAATAATGGACCACAACCATAAAACTTGTTCCTCGAACCAAAGGCACTATATAACTGTCATGTGGTTAGATACCACTGGATCAGTTCATTTAGAGCAGCATGATATTTTTCATTAAAATAATCATTTGAAACCATAAAGTGCAGCCTAATGAGTTTTTTTCCCCACAATAAAAATACAGCTCTTACTTGACTTAATTTTTTTGGGCATTTTTTCATGCTATTCAACTGGAAAATGTTGGGAGCCACAGATGATATGTTACAGAGCCACATGCAGCTCTGGAGCTGCAGGTTGCTGACCATCGATCTATACTGTTTTTCTTATTTTCATGAAAGTTTGATTATCCCCTTAAACTTCAGGGAAATTTTTCCTTTGCTTGAAATAGCAACTGATCAACTTATTTTATCAGTTCCAATTTCAGAAACAATTCTGTCCAGGTTTGATGTTTTATGTGGTGTATATTTACATTAAAGACAGAAATGCTTACTGCTGGTTTAGAGGTAATTTCTCTATCTCCCATTCTCAAGCATTTTGTCTCTGAAGATAAAAAATTGCCTGAATGGGTTAAGACCAGGTCTTTGAACAGCAAAGCTTTTAGTCCAATTGATGATCATGCTGTGACATTCAATGTCTGCTAAGTTCTTAAAAACTGCTGGATCTCTTGCTGCAGCATCTGTGTTCACGCAGACCTGAAAATCATTGTTACCTGTTTTAAAAAGAAAAAGCAAAGAATCTATTGATGCTCTTCCCCAAGAGCTCAATGGGTAATATGTCCAATCATATCTGTCAATTTGCTGTTGCTGCAGCTTGTAGCTACTCCTGCCAGGAGATCTGCTGTCATGGTATGTCATGCTTGTCTGTTTGTGCCATTCTCCTACATCCACTGTAGGTCGTCTGTAACCACACCGTGATGTCTGCCATTCAACTATGCCTCGGTCTTTCTGCTGCCCTCTACTTTGCCCTCTAGAAGAGATCTCTCTGGCTTTTCAGCTTTGATCAAAAGGCCAAAATACTGACATTTTCTTTTCTGGATGTAACGTTTTACAGTTATCTTTATTCTTACAATTTAAATTTAGAAAGTTAAAATTTAATGTCCAATATCTGAATCAATACAAAAGCTGTTTGGTGAATTAAAATGGAGGGGGAAAAAAGCTTGGGGGGAAAAAAATCTGCCAGCAGAAAGGGTTAACTTTGCTGCTTGATTGTAAGGGATGGAGCAAATTTATAAATGGAAGTCTTTCTCATATGCACGCAATTGCAACACTTAATGTATTTTTTTTAAAACTCTGCCGATCAAAAAATAACTGAACAGCGTTTTAAACTTTTTCCCAGTACCTTAAATGGTAACTGACAGTAGCCAAGCAGAAGAATGCACGCATGCTTCAACATTTTTAATTCAAGCTTCTAGGAATTCTCATTCAGAATTGAGGCCTATGACCTCCAAGAACAATTCTCCGCTTCATTTGCATGTGTCAAGTACCACTTGGTGTTATTGGACCCATTGGCGTGGGGGTATTGGAAACATAATGTTGTATTCTTAGCTACAAAGCATTCAGGAAAGAGAGGGAAGGGGAAAAAGTCGGCTAGGGGGTTATCACAGAATCATTATATCACAGAAGGAGGCCATTCAGCCCAATGTGTCTGCACTGGTTCTACAATGAGCAATTCAATTAGTGTCATTCCTTCACCACCTCCCTGTAACCTTGCACATTCTTCCTTTTTCAGATAACAATCCAATTGCCTTTTGAATGCCTTGATTTGAATCTGCTTCCATCACGCTTGGGCAGTGCATTCCAGATCTTAGCCACTGGCTGTATGACAAAGTTCTTTGTCATGTCGCCTTGCTTCTTATGCCAATTACTTAACCTATTCCCTCTCATTCAAAAATGCTAATACAGCACAGAGAAGCCATGAATAAAGACAGAATCTGTTTGAACAATAGTGGGAAACAAAATGAAGGAGAAAATGTGCAGGCAAATCTCAGACAAATGCAAGAACTATAAAGTGGTGATAATGATATCCAAATATAGACTGGCAAGATAACAAGTGTTGGTGGAAAAAATGGAGAGGAATTCTTGAAATACATGCAAGTGAACTTTCTTATTCAGCACTTCCAGCCCAATGAGGAAGGAGCAAAGCTGAATCATGCTCTGAGGACTGAGATGACGATATCTCAGTGTGGAACATTTGGAAAATAGTGATCGCAATATCATTAGGTTTAGGGTAGTTATGGAAAAGAACAAAGAATAATCAAATGTCAAAATACTCAACTGAAAAAGAGCTAATTTCACCGAGTTGAAAGGGGATCTGACCCAGGTGGATTGGAATTGAAGATTGGCCGGTAAAACATGAATGAGTAATGGAAGCCCTTCAAAGTGGAGAAAATTTGGGTACAAACTAGACACATTATGGGAACTACTAGTTCAGTAGCATTATCACTACAGTAAGCTAGAGGCATGGACTAATGCTCTGGAGACATGAGTTCAAATCCCACCAAACAAATCTGGAATAAAAAGCTAGTCTCCGTACTGATGACAGTGAAACAACTAGATTGGGATAAAAATCCACTTGGGTTACTGATGTGCTTTAGGGAAGGCCATTCAGTTTTATCAAACTGCAGCAGAAAAGTCAAATATGAATAAAACTAGATGGATCACAAGGCATCAATCTTGGCACCAGATACACCCTGTCCAGTCAACCCTGTAAAGTCCTCATCACCTAACATCTGGGGATGTGTGCCAAAATTGGGAGAGCTGTCCCAAACACAAATCAAGCAACAACCTGATGTAGTCATGCTCACTGAATCATACCTTACAGCCAATGTCCCACACTCCTCCATCACCATCCCTGAATATGTCCTAACTCACCAGCAGGACTGACCAATCAGAGGTGGCCATGGCAGAGTGATATAGTTATGTGACCCTTGGAGCCCTCAACATTAACTCTGGACCTTATGATGTCTCTTGGTGTTAGACCAAACACAGGCAAGGAAGTCTCCTGATTACCACCTACTGCCCTCCCTCAGGTGATGAATCACTACCCCTCAATATTCAATACCACCTGGAAGAAGGACTGAAGGTGGCAAGGACATAGAGTGTACTCTAGATGGGCATTTAAGTTCCCCCATCATCAAGAATGGCTCAGCAGCAACCGAGTTCTAAAGGACATAGCTGCCAGACTGGGCTTGTGACAGGTGGCGAGAGAACAATGAAGAGGTAAAAATCTACTTGACCTCATCCTCACCAAACTACCTGTCTCTCAGATGCATCTGTCCAATACTAGCATTGGTAGGGGTGATCACCGGGCAGTCATTGTGGAGATGAAACCTCATATTTACGCTGAGGATGCCCTCCATGGTGTTGTATGGCGATAACACTACTAGATGGGATAGATTCAGAACAGATCTAGCAGCTTAATAGTGGGCATCTATGAAGTTCTTTGAGCCATCAGCAGCAGCAGCTGAATTGTATTTGACCACAATCTATAACCGCATGAGCCATATCCCTCATTCTACCATTACCTTCAAGCCAGGGAATTCAGTGTTTCAGCTTATTCCTGCCCTGCTCATCTGATTTCATTCTATCTTTTTTACCTCTTGCCCAGTTTCTTTCTGCCTATATCCGTGGCTTTTCCACTGCTTTGTGTCAATTCAACAATTTCCAGTTTCCTGGCTCTAGCTTTCCCCTTTTCACCATGGACGCCCAATCCCTTCATACCTCCATCCCCCATCATGACAGGCTGAGAGCGCTCTGCTTCTATCTTGAATGGAGGCTCAATCAATCCCCGTACACCACCGGCCTCCTCCGCCTAGCTGAACTTTTTCACACATTGAACAACTTCTTCAACTCCACTCACTTTCTCCAAGTAAAAGGTGTTGCCTTTTAGTACCCGCATGGCTCCTATGCCTGCCTTTTTGTTCAATACGCAGGACATTCTTTGTTCCAGAGCTACTCAAAATCAGCCCCACATTACCTCTTTTTTTTTTCCTGTACATTGACAATTGTATCAGTGGTGTTTCCTGTAGTCGCCCTGAACTGGAAAATTCCATTGACTTTGTTTCCAATCTTCATCCTTTTCTCATACAATCATAGAGGTCTGTGGCACAGAAAAAGGCTCTTCGGCCCATCGAGTCTGTGCTGGTCAAACAAGTACCTAACTATTCTAATCCCATTTTCCAGCACTGGGCCCATAGCCTTGTATGCCATGGCATCACAAGTGCACATCCAAATACTTCTTAAATGTTCTGAGGGTTTCTGCCTCTACCACCCTTTCAGGCAATGAGTTTCAGATTCCCACCACCCTCTGGGTGAAAAAATTCTTCCTCACATCCCCTCTAAACATCCTGCCCCTTACCTTAAATCAATGGCCCCTGGTTATTGATCCTTCCACCAAAGGGAAAAGCTCCTTCCTGTCTACCCTATCTATGCCCCTCATAATTTTATACACCTCAATCATGTCCCCCCTCAATCTTCTCTGCTCTAGGGAAAATAACCCCAGTCTATCCAATCTCTCCTCATAACTAAAACTCTCCAGCCCAGGCAACATCCTGGTAAATCTCCTCTGCACTGTCTCGAGTGCAATCACATCCTTCCTATAATGTGTATTCCAGAACTGCACGCAATACTCTAGCTGTGGCCTAACCAGCATTTTAGACAGTTCCAGCATAACCTCCCTGCTCATTTATTCTATGCCTCGGCTAATAAAGGCAAGTATCTCATATGCCTTCTTAACCATTTTATCTACCTGTCCTGCTACCTTAAGAGACCGGTGGACACGTACACCAAGGTTCCTCTGATCCTCGGTACTTCCCAGGATCCTACCATTTATCGTGTATTCCCGCACCTCGTTTGTCCTGCGCAAGTGCATCACCTCACACTTATCTGGATAAAATTCCATTTGCCACTGATCAGCCCATCTGACCAGCCTGTTTATATCCTCCTGTAATCCAAGACTATCCTCCTCACTATTTACCACCCCACCAATTTTCATGTCATTTGTGAACTTACTGATCAACCCTCCTACATTCAAGTCTAAATCATTTATATAATACCACAAACAGCAAGGGACCCAACACCGATCCCTGTGGAACCCCACTGGACACAGGCATCCAGTCACAAAAACACCCCTCGACCATCACCTTCTGTTTCCTGCCACTCAGCCAATTCTGGATCCAATTTGCCAAATTGCCTTGGATCCCATGGGCTCTCACCTTCATTATCAGTCGGGACCTTATCAAAAGCCTTGCTCAAATCCAAGTAGACTACGTCAAATGCTGACTGTCTTTGATTGATCCCTGCCTCTCCAAGCATAGATTAATTCAGTCGCTCAGAATTGCTTTCAGTAGTTTCCCCATCACTGAGGTTAGACCGACTGGCCTGTAGTTCCCAGGTTTATCCCTTCCTCCCTTCTTGAATAACGATACCACATTGGCTGTCCCCCAGCCCTCTGGCACCTCTCCTGTGGCCAGAGAGGTATTGAAAATTATTGCCAGCACCCCTGCTATCTCCTCCCTTGCCTCACTCAATAGCCTAGGATACATATCATCCGGGCCTGGAGATTTATCTAGTTTTAAGCCTGCCAGACCACTTAGAACCTCCTCCCTTTCTATGCTAATTTATTTAATTATATCACAGTGCCTCTGCCTGATTTCCAAGCCCATGTCATCCCTCTCACTTGTGAACATCGACACAAAGTATTCATTTGTAACTCTCCCTAGGTCTTCTGGCTCCACACACAAATTACCACTAAGGTCCTTAATGGGCCCTACTCTTTCCCTAGTTATCCTCTTACTTTTAACGTACTTGTAAAATAATTTTGGATTTTCCTTTATTTTACCTGCCAATGTTTCTCATGCCCCCTTATTGCTCTCCTAATTTCCTCTTTTTAAGTTTCCCCCCTATACATTCTGTACTCTTCGTGGACTTCCGCTGTTTTGAGCCCTTAGTATCCACCATAAGCCTCTCTTTTTCCCTTTATCCAATCCTGTATATTCCCCGACATCCAGGGTTTCCTGGATTTGTTGATCCCACCCTTTGCCTTAACTGGAATATGTTGGCCCTGTACTCTCCCTCATTCCTTCCAGTGCTCTGATGCAGATTTACCTAAAAGTAGCATCTCCCAATCCACTTTGGCCAAATCATATCTGATCTTATTAAAATCGACATTCCCCCAGTTTAGAACTCCTGACTTCTGACCCACCCTTGTCCTTTTCCATAAAACCTTGAATCTAAAGGAGTTATGATCACTATTTGCAAAATGCTTCCCCACTGATACTTCTACCACTTGCCTGGCTTCATTCCCTAAAATTAAGTCCAGGACCGCCCCCTCTTGTAGGACCTTCTACGAACTGGCTTAAAAAGCTCTCCTGGATGCATTTTAAGAATTCCACTCTCTCTAAACCTATCACACTATGACTAAGCCAGTTAATGTTGGGAAAGTTGAAATCCCCCACTATTACTACCCTATTATTTTTACACTTAACTGAAATTACCTACAAAGCTGCTCTTCTATTTCTCCCTGTTTGTTTGGGGGTCTATAGTACACTCCCAGCAATGTGATTGTTCCTTTTTTGTTTTTCAGTTCTACCCATATGGCTTCATTTGAGGAGCCTTCTAAGATGTCATTCCTCCTTACTGCCGTAATTGATTCCTTGATCAATATTGCGAAACCCCCTCCTCTTTTACCTCCTTCCCTGTCTCACCTGAAGACCATATACCCTGGAATATTGAGCTGCCAATCCTCCCCCTCTGTCAATCATGTCTCTGTGACAGCAATGACATCATACTTCCATATACTGAGATATATACTGCGAATGCTGGAAATCTGAAACAAAAACAAAAATAGCTGGAAAAACTCCAGGTCTGACAGCATCTGTGGAGAGGAATACAGTTAATGTTTCGAGCCCGTATGACTCTACATCAGAACTAAAGAAAAATAGAAATGATGTGAAATATAAGCTGTTTGAGGGGGTTGGGACAGATAGAGTTGGTTAGAAGGCCAGTGATTGGTGGAGGCAAAGAAGAGATTGCCAAAGATGTCATTGACAAAAGGGGTGTTGACGTTGATGATATTAGCTAAGGAATGTGCTAATTGTGACATTAAGGGTAGAAAACAGGACGAGCCATTGACAGATGGCCCTAGTGGGGGTGGGGTAGGGGGAAGGAATTGAAATGGACTAAAAGGTGGAGATAAAACAATGGATGGAAATAAATTTTAAAATAATAGAAATAGGTGGGAAAAGAAAAATATATTTAAAAAAAAAAATGATAAATTATTAGAAGAAAGGGGGTGGGGATGGAGGAGGGAGTTCATGATCTGAAGTTGTTGAACTCAATGTTAAGTCCAGAAGGCCGTAAAGTGCCTAATCGGAAGATGAGGTACTGTTCCTCCAGTTTGCATTGAGCTTCACTGGAACATTGCAGCAGGCCAAGGACAGACATGTGGACATGAGAGCAGGGTGGTGTGTTGAAATGGCAAGCGACATGGAGGTCTGGGCTGTGCTTGCGGACAAATCGAAGGTGTTCCGCAAAGCAGTCATCCAGACTGCGTTTGGTGTCTCCAATGTAGAGGAGACCGCATTGGGAGCAGCGAATGCAGTAGACTAAATTGAGGGAAGTGCAAGTGAAGTGCTGCTTCACTTGAAAGGGGTGTTTGGGCCCTTGGACGGTGAGGAGGGGGGAAGTAAAGGGGCAGGTGTTGCATCTTCTGCGGTTGCATGGGAAGGTGCCATGGGAGGGTATTGAGGTGTAGGGGGTGATGGAGGAGTGGACCAGGGTATCTCGGAGGGAACGGTCTCGAAACGTTAACTGTATTCCTCTCCTCAGATGCTGTCAGACCTGAGTTTTCCCAGCTATTTTTGTTTTTGTGCCATACTACCATGTGTTAATTTGTGCCCTGAACTCATTTGCCTTATTTGTCAGACTCCTTGCATTAAAATAAATACCATCCAACCTTGCCAAACTCCCTTGTGCCTTAACTGGCCTCTAATTTCTATGCCTTCCAGACTCACTTGCTCTCTCTTCTAATTTTGGCTGTGCATCTCCCCCTGCTGAAACTCCTCTCAGGATCCCATCTCCCTGCCAAGTTAGTTCAAACCCTCCCCAGCTGCACTTGCAAATGTCTTCGCAGGTTGGTCCCATTCCGGTTCAGGTGCACCCCATCCGCCTTGTACAGCTCCCACCACCCCCAGTAACGGTCCCAATGTCCTAGAAATCTAAAGCCCTCAGTCCTGCACTATCTCTCCAGCCATGCATTCATCTGGGCTAACCTATTTCTATACTCAATAACACGTATCACTGGATGTAATCCAGAGATTACTATATTTTGAGGTCCTGTTTTTTAATCTGTTTCCTAGCTCCCTAAATCCTGCACTCAGAACCTCATCCCTCTTCCTACCTACGTCTTTGGTACCAATACGTGCCGTGATCTCTGTCTGTTTGCCTTCTCCCTTTTGAAAGCCCTGCAGCCGCTCAGTGACATCCTTGACCCTGGCACCAGGGAGGCAACATATCACCCTGAAGTCACGTCTACAGCCACAGAAACACCTGTCTGTTGACCTTATTATCAAGTCTCCTACCACTATAGCTCTTCCCCTCATTTTCATCTCCCCCCCCCGCCCCCACCGTGCAGCTGAGCCACTCATTGTGCCACGAGCGTGGGTGCACTCCCCAGAGGAACCGTCACTCCCACCATTTTCCAACATAGAAAAACTGTTACCAAGTGAGATGCAGCTTGGGATTTCCTGACTAACTGCCTGACACCTTTCTTCTGACAGATGGTCACTCATTCCTTCTCTGCCTACACTTCCATAAGCTGTGGGGTGGTCACGTCCAGAAACATGCTATTCACGAAACACTCAGCCTCGCGGATGCACCTCAATGCCTCCAGCTGCCGCTCAAGTTCCGAAACTCGGAGTTCAAGTAGCTGCAGCTGGTGGCCCTTCCTGCACATGTGGTCGGTCAGAGCGCAAGGAACGTCTAGGACTTCCTACGTGTTGCAGGCAGCACATAAGACGGGAATGAGCTGCCCCGCCATGCCTCTAGTTGAAAAGAAAACCCTTACTTTAAATTAAGTACAGTTTTAAAAAAAAGTTATTATTTATGTACTTTAAATTAAAACTAGAACCCTTACCTTTCCTTAGCTTAATCTATTTTAAACTGGGGAAAAACACTTTCCCACTATTCAGCAATTAGCTCTCACCTTTGTACTGACGTCACTTTTTGAAGTGACTGCTTCACCGCGATGCTGACTGCAGGACGCTCTTCCCAGACTGCTTCACCGCGATGCTGACTGCAGGACGCTCTTCCCAGACTGCTTCATCGCGATGCTGACTGCAGGACGCTCTTCCCAGACTGCTTCATCGCGATGCTGACTGCAGGACGCTCTTCCCAGACTGCTTCAGCGCGATGCTGACTGCAGGACGCTCTTCCCAGACTGCTTCATCGCGATGCTGACTGCAGGACGCTCTTCCCAGACTGCTTCATCGCGATGCTGACTGCAGGACGCTCTTCCCAGACTGCTTCACCGCGATGCTGACTGCAGGACGCTCTTCCCAGACTGCTTCACCGCGATGCTGACTGCAGGACGCTCTTCCCAGACTGCTTCACCGCGATGCTGACTGCAGGACGCTCTTTCCACTCTTCACCTCGTCTATCTCTGACTCTTCCCTTCCGTTTCTGGACTTAGCCTAACCCCAGAAATGGAGATAGCAATCAACTAATATTTACTATAAGCACACGGACCCCCACAGCTACCTTAACTGCACTTCCTCACAACCTGCTTTCTGTAAGGACTCTGTTCCATTCTCCCAATTTCTCAATTTCATTCGCACCTGTTCAGATGATATAACCTTCCGTACTTATTCTTCTAATATGTCTTCCCTTTTCCTCAATCGAGGTCCCCCTCCCCGCCACCTTCCATTCCCTTCCACTACCATGATGGATGGAAGTTAAGGACAAGAAGAACCCTACCAACCCCTCATCTCAGAGACCGATCTAGTGAACCTTCGCTGTACTGTCTCTAATGCAAGTAAATATGGAGACCAAAACTGCACATGGGATTCCAGGTGTGGCTTCACCAAAGCTGTGTACAACTGTGGCAAGACTTCTTTGTTCTTATACTCCAAATCCCTTGCAGTAAAGGCTAACATGCCATTTGCCTACCACATCTGAGGTTCTGTGGACAGTATTGGTCACTTTATTTAAGGAACAATGTAAATGCGTTGGAAGCAGTTCAGAGAAGGTTTGCTGGACCAATACCAGGAATGGACAGGGTGTTTTATAAGGAAAGGTTGGACAGGTTAGGTTTTTTAATTTACATTCATGGAATGTGGGCTTTGCTGGCTATTGCCCATCCCTAGTTGCCTGGGAGAAGGTGGTGGTGAGCTGCTGCCTTGAACTGCTGCAGTCCATGTGGTACAGGTATACTCACAGTGCTGTTAGGAAGGGAGTTCCAGGATTTTGACCCAGTGACAGTGAAGGAACGGCGATATAGTTCCAAGTCAGGATGGTAAGTGACTTGGACGGGAACATCCAGCTTGTGGTGTTCCCATCTATCTTCTGCCCTTTTCCTTCTAGATGTGGGTTTGCAAGGTGCTGTATAAGGATGCTTGGTGAGTTCCTACAGTGCATCTTGTAGATGGTACACACTGCTACTGTGCATTGGTGGTGGAGGGAATGAATGTTTGTGGATGTGGTGTCAGTCAAGCAAGCTGCTTTGTCCTGGACGGTGTCGAGCTTCTTGAGTGTTGTGGGAGATGCACTCGTCCAGGCAAGTGGGGTGTACTCCATCAAACTCCTGACTTGTACCTTGTAGGTGGTGGACAGGCTTTGGGGAGTCAGGAGGTGAATTACTCATCAGGATTACTCATCAGAATCAGCAGGATTCCTAGCCTCTGACCTGCTTTTGTAGCCACTGTATTAATATGGCTAGTCCAATTCAGTTTCTGGTCAATGGCAACCCCCAGGATGTTGATGGTGGCGGATTCAGTGATGGTAATGCCATTAAATGTCAAGGGTCTTATTTCCACTGGTGTTTAGAAGAGTAATTGGTGACTTGATCAAAGTTTTTAAGATCCTGAAGGGTTGTGATAGAGTGGATGTGGAGAGGATTTTTTTAAAAATTCATTCATGGGATGTGGGAGTCACTGGCTAGGCCAGCATTTATTGCCATGTTCAGAGGGCATTTAAGAGTCAACCACAGGATCTGGAGTCACATGTAGGCCAGACCAGGTAAGGACGGCAGATTTCCTTCCCTGAAGGGCCAGATGGGTTTTTACAACAATCAACAATGGTTTCATGGTCATCATCAGACTTTTAATTCCAGATTTTTTTAATTAAATTCAAATTCCACCATCTGCCATGGCGGGATTCAAACCCGTGTCCCCAGAGCATTTCCCTGGGTTCACTGGTTCAGCGACAATACCATTGCCTCCCTCTTGTTTTGTCTTGAAGGCCTGAGTGCCCTACCCCTGCTCCTTGTTCGTAAGTATGTTCATATAACTGCACGCTAACTTTCTTGTACAAGTTCACCCAAGTTTCTCTTCATATCAACAGCTGATAGTTTCACACCTTTGGAAAAAATTGTGCTTTTCCATTCTTACAACCAAGATGAACAATTTCACACTTCCCCTTATATTCCATCTGCCACCTTGTTGCCGACTCACTTACCTACCTATATCTCTTTGCAGCCTATTTGTTTCCTCCTCACAACTTGTATTCCAGCCTAGTTTTGTATTAATTTAGGTAGGTTAATCTCTTTGTTAGGTACGTTAATCTCTTCATCCAAGTTAATTGCTGAGGCCCCAGCACTGACCCATGTGGCACTCCACTTGTCACAGCCTACCAACTTGAAAATGCCTCATTTATCCCTACTTTTTTGTTGTATGCCTGTTAACCAACCCTCCATTTATAGTATCTCCTGTCTCCAGGAACCCTTATCATGCATATTTAACCTTTTGTATGGCCTCTTATTAATTGCTTTTTGGAAAACCAAATATACTACATCTATTAGTTACCCTTTATCTACCCTACTAGTTACATCCT
This sequence comes from Carcharodon carcharias, assembly GCF_017639515.1. Classification (NCBI taxonomy): domain Eukaryota; kingdom Metazoa; phylum Chordata; class Chondrichthyes; order Lamniformes; family Lamnidae; genus Carcharodon; species Carcharodon carcharias. The sequence goes on from NC_054467.1 coordinate 227,068,552, forward strand.
TAAAAAATCTCTAATTTATTTAACATGATTTGCCTTCACTAAACCATGTGACTTTGTCTGATCATACTGTGACTTTCTAAGTATATTGTTAAGACTTACTTAATAATATATTCCAATATTTACCTGATGATTGACGTCAGGCTAACTAGCCTGTAGTTCCCTGTTTTCTCTCCCCCTCCTTTCTTGAATTGCAGTGTCACGTTTTATAACTTCCAATCTGCTGAATTTTGGAAAATCCTAACCAGCATATTGACACTCTCTGTATCAGCATCTGCAATATTTTGCTTTTGTAAACTAGGGATTAACCCTGGTTCAATGAGGAGTGTAGGATAGTATGCCAGCCAGGAGCAACACTAGGTGCACGTGAAAATGAGGTGCCAACTTCATGAAGCTGCAACACAGGACTACATGCATACTAAATAGCAGAAGCAGCATGTGATAGAGCAAAATGATCCCACGACGAACGAGTCAGATCAAATGTCTGCAGTCCTGCCACATCCAGCAGCGAATTGTGGAAAATTAAACAATTAATGGGGGGAGGAAGTTCCACAGTCATCCCTATTCTCAGTGCAAAACACAAGGCATTTGCAACCATCTTCAGCAAGAAGTGTGGTGTGGATGATCCGTCTCAGCCTCCTAAGGTCCCTATCACATGCCAAACATGAACCAATCGGTTCACTTCATGTGATTTCAAGAAATGTATTGAAGGCACAGGATACTGTTAAGGCTATGGTCCCTGACAACATTCTGACTGTAATACTGAAGACTTATTCTCCAGAGCTAGCTGTGCCCCAGCAAAGCTGTTTCAGCACAGATAAAACACTGGCACCTACTTGACAATAAGACCATAAGACGTAGGAGCAGAAGTAGGCCATTCGGCCCATTGAATCTGCTCCACTATTCAGTGAGATCATGGCTGATTTGATAACCCTCAGCTCCACTTTCCTGCCTTTTCCCTATAACCCAAGGTTTCCTTACTGATTAAAAATCTATCTGACTCAGCCTTGAATATACTTAACCCAGCTCTACAGCCCCCTATGGTAAAGAATCCACAGGTTCACTACCGTCTGAGAAGAAATTACTCCTCATCTATCTTCTGAAGTTATGCCCTCTGGTCCCAGACTCTCCCAAAAGGGGAAACAACCTTCCAACATCTACCCTGTCAAGTCCCCTAAGAATCTTACGGGCAAAATTGTTGGGCAGGCGAATCGGCCAGCCAGCCTTTGCATTCTTCAGGAAACCTCATCCAAGGGTGGGATGAAGTTTCCTTTATTAAATTTTTTAAAAATCTATGCACAGAATTTTTATAATGTCTATGCTCAGGTGACTGCTTGTTGTGTGGACGTTTTTTTCTGGATTTAAAACTCTTTATTTGATACTTTTGAAGTCTTCAGCTCCCTGAAGCAGCTCCCTGCCTTCATGGAGCTTTTTGTGAGCGCTCCCCCGCGACTGCACTGACTTCAGTGCTCGCCCTCCTCCCACCCCCAACCCATGAGCACTGATCATATTGGCATGCGCCTCACACTGGCTGTCCATTAATTGGCCAGCCAGCGTGAAATCACAGTCTGGGACCGACTGCTGGCGGCAACTCATTTCCTGGCTGCTCCCGGGCCCGCTGACCATGCCCGCACGCCAAACTCAAAATCCTGCTCTAAATGTTTCAATAAGGTTGCCTCTCAATGTGAAAAATTGCCCAGGGATGTCCTGTCCACAAAAAGCTGGACGAATTTATTCTTTTTTATATTTGTCCATGGGATGTGGGTGTCGCTGGCTCGGCCAGCATTTATTGGCAATCCCTAATTGCCCTTGTTCAGGGGCACTCAAAGTCAAACACCATTTCTGTGGGCCTGAAGTCAGATGTGGTAAGGATAGCAGATTTTCCTTCCCTAAAGGGCATTAGTAAACCAGATGGGTTTTTATGACAATTGGCAGTGGTTTGTGGTTATCATTAGACTTTTAATTTCAGATTTTTATTGAATACAAATTTTACCATCTGCTGTGGTTGAATTAGAACCTGTTCTCCACAGCATTACCCTTGGTCTTTGGAATATTGGTAGTGACAATATCAGTATGCCACTACCTCCCCCTAATTACTGCCCTTTTAGTCTACTCTCGATCACCAGCAAAGTGATGGAACGTGTCGTCAACAGCGCTATCAAGCTGCACTTGCTCAGCAACAACCTGCTCACCGATGCTCAGTACTTTTTCCCAAAATCACTTTATTCATAAAATATCTAAAAGAACATTCCAAATCATTTCAAAATGGTCATGAAATAATATTTAACTTTCCCCTATAGATATGTTTCATTCTGAGGTGCTTCAATACAATTGCAATACATGTGATCTTTACTGTATACATACAATGTCCAGCACACAGCCCGAGAGGTTCTACACAGTTTTCAGCCTCTTGGTGGAGTATGGCTGAAAGGCCTTAGACAGTGGCCTTTCCCCCTGCCTGCTCACCAGTGCCCAGTTTGGGTTTCCCCAAGGCCATTTAGCTCCAGACCTCTTGCAGCCTTGATCCAAGCATGGACAAAAGAGTTGAGATCCAGCAGTTAGGTAAGAGTGATTGTCCTTGACATCAGGCAGCATTTGACCAAGTATGCAGGAGCCCTAGCAAAGTTGAAGTCAATGGGAAGGGGGCTGGGGGGATGTGGGGAGACTCTCCACTAGTACAAAGGAAAATGGTTGTGGTTGTTGGAGGCTAATCATCTCAGCCCTAGGACATTACTGCAGGTAGATGTAGCCAGAGTGGTTATACGGTGTTGCAAATATTTAGTTCATGGTTTTTGTCACAGAATTGTTAGAGTGCAGAAAGCGCCATTTGGCCCACCGTGTCTGTACCAACTCTGAGAATGAGCAATTCACTTAGAGCCATTCTCCCATCTTCTCCCCAAAACCCTGCACATTCTTCCTTTTCGGATCGCAGTCTAATTCCCTTTTGAATGCTTCGATTGAACCTGCCTCGACCACACTCTCGGGCATTTCAGACATCTCAGACATTAACCACTCGCTGCATGCAAAGGTTTTTTCTCATATCGCTTTTGCTTCTTTTGCCAATTATTTTAAATCTGTGCCCTCTTATTCTCAATTCTTTCCTGAGCGAAACGGCTTTGCCCTACTCTGTCCAGACCCCTCAAGATTTTGAATATCCCTATCAAATCTCCTCTCAGCCACCTTTTCTGCAAAGAAAACAATCCTAACTTCTCCCATCTATCTTCATAACTTAAGTTCCTCATCCCTGGAACTAACCCTATGAATCTTTCCTGCACTCTCTCCAAAGCCTTCACATCCTTCCTAAAGTGTGGTGCCCAGAACTGTACGCAATACTGCAGCTGAGGCCGAACTAGAGTCTTATACAAGTTCCACATAACTTTTCTTCTTATTCATTCATGGGATGTGGGCTTTGCTGGCTGGGCCAGCATTTATTGCCCGTCCCTAGTTGCCCTTGAGAAGGTGGTGGTGAGCTGTCTTCCTCAGATACTGAAGCAGTCCATGTGGTGTGGATACACCCACAGTGCTGTTAGGAAGAGAGTTCCAGGATCTTGACCCAGCAACAGTGAAGGAGCGGTGATATATTTCCAAGTCAGGATGGTGAGTGACTTAGATGGGAACTTCTAGGTGGTGGTATCTGCTGCCCTTGTTCTTCTAGATGGGAGTGGTCGTGGGTTTGGAAGGTGCTGTTGAAGGATCCTTGGTGAATTCCTGCAGTGCTTCTTGTAGGTGGTACACACTGCTGCTACTGTGCGTCAGTGGTGGAGGGAGTGAATGTTTGTCGGTCAAGCGGTCAGTTTTGTCCTTGATGGTATGAAGCTTCTTGTATTGTGGGAGCTGCACTCATTCAGGCAAGGGGGAGTATTCCATCACACTCCTGACTTGTGCCTTGTAGATGGTGGGCAGGCTTTAGGGAGTAAGGAGGTGGGTTACTCGTCGCACTATTCCAAGCCTCTGACCTGCTCTTGTAGCCGCAGTGTTTATATGGCTAGTCCTGTTCAGTTTCTGATCAAAGATAACCACCAGGATGTTGATTGTGGGGGATTAAGTGATGGTAATGCCATTGAACATCATGGGGCGATGGTTGGATTCTCTCTTGTTGGAGACGGTCATTGCCTGACACTTGTGTGGCATGAATGTTACTTGCCTCTTGTCAGTCCAAGCCTGGATATTGTCCAAGTCTTGCTTCATTTGGACATGGACTGCTTCAGTATCTGAGGAATCGCGAATGGTGCTGAACATTGTGCAATCATCAGCGAACAACTCCACTTCTAACCTTATGATGGAAGTAAGGCCATTGATGAAGTAGCAGAAGATGGCTGGGCTGAGGACACTACCATGAGGAACTCCTGCAGTGATGTCCTGGAGTTAAGATGACTGATCTCCAACAGCCACAACCTTCTTCCTTTGTGCTAGGTATGACTCCAATCAGCAGAGAGTTTTCCCCCTGATTCCCATTGACTCCAGTTTTGCTAGGGCTCCCTAATGCCATACTCGGCCAAATGCTGCCTTTATGTCAAGGGCAGCCACTCTCACCTCACCTCGGGAGTTCAGCTCTTTTGTCCATGTTTGAACCAAGGCTGTAATGAGGTCAGGAGCTGAGTGGCCCTGGCGGAACCCAAACTGAGCGTCAGTGAGCAGGTTATTGCCAAGCAAGTGCCGCTTGCTATCGCACTGTTGATGACCCCTTCCATTAATTTACTGATGATGAAAGTAGACTTATGGGGTGGTAATTGGCCGTGTTGGATTTGTCCTGCTTTTGGTGTACAGGACATACCTGGACAATTTTCCACATAGCTGGCTAGATGCCAGTGTTGTAGCTTGGCTAGGGGTGCGGCAAGTTCTGGAGTACAAGTCTTCAGTACTATTGCCGGAATATTGTCAAGGCCCATAGCCTTTGCAATATCCCATGCCTTCAGCCATTTCTTGATATCACGTTGGGTGAATCAAATTGGCTGAGGACTGGCATCTGTGATGTTGGGAACCTCCGGGGGAGGCCGAGATGGATCATCCACTCGGCACTTCTGACTGATGATTGTAGCAAATGCTTCAGCCTTATCTTTTGCACTGATGTGTTGGGTTCTTCTTTCATGGAGGATGGGGATATTTGTGGAGCCTCCTCCTCCAGTGAGTTGCTTAATTGTCCACCACTATTCACGGCTGGATGTGGCAGGACTGCAGAATTTAGATCTGATCTGTTGGTTGTGGGATCGCTTAGCCCTGCCTATCGCTTGCTGCTTATGCTATTTGGCATGCAAGTAGTTCTGTGTTATAGCTTCACCAGGTTGATACCTCATTTTTATATATGCCTGGTGCTGCTCCTGGCATACTCTCCTGCACTCTTCATTGAACCAGGGTTGATCCACTGACTTGATGGTAATGGTAGAGTGGGGGATATGCCAGGCCATGTAGTCACAGATTGTGTTCGAGTACATTTCTGCTGCTGCTGATGGCCCACAGCGCCTCATGGATGCCCAGTCTTGTGTTCCTAGATCTGTTCGAAATCTATCCCATTTAGCACAGTGGTAGTGCCACACAACACGATGGAGGGTATCCTCAATGCGAAGCTGAGACTTTGCCCCTGCAACGTCTGTGCTGTGGTCACACCTACTGAGACTGTCATGGACAGATGCATCTGCAGCAGGCAGATTGGTGAGGATGAGGTCAAGTATGTTTTTCTCTCTTGTTGGTTCTCTCACCATCTGCCGCAGACTCAGTATAGCAGTTATGTTCTTTAGGACTCGGCCAGCTCGGTCAGTACTGGTGTTGCCGAGCCACTCTTGGTGATGGACATTGAAGTCCACCACCCGGAGTACATTCTGTGTCCTTGCCACCCTCAGTGCCTCATCCAAGTGGTGTTCCACATGGAGGAGCACTGATTCATCAGCTGAGGGAGGGCGGTACGTGGTAATCAGCAGGAGGTTTTATTGCCCATGTTTGACTGATGCCATGAGACTTCTTGGGGTCCGGAGCGGAAGTTGAGGACTCTCAGGGCAACTCCCTCCTGACCATATACCACTGTGCTGCCACCTCTGCAGGCCAGCCCTGTGGCTGGGACATGACATACCCACGGATGGTGATGGTGGTGTTTGGGGCTTTATCTATTAGGTATGATTCTGTGAGGATGACTAAGTCAGGCTGTTACTTGACTAGTCTGTGAGACAGCTCTCCAAATTTTGGCACTAGCCCCCAAATTTAAGTAAGGAGCACTTTTGATCGGGCTGAGATTGCTGTTGTTGTTTCCGGTGCCTAGGTCGATGCCAGGTGGTCCGTCCGGTTTCGTTCCTTTTTTGTGACTTTGTAACTTCCTTTGAGACTTCTTTGCGCTTTTACTCTGTGCCCCTATTAATAAGCCTAGGACACTGCATGTTTTATTAATCACTCTCTCAACCTATCCTGCCATCTTCAATGACTTATGCACATATCCACCCAGGTCCCTCTGCTCTGGGTGTTTGCTGGAAAAGTTTGTTGCAGCTTGGAACTAGTGTGAGCAGTTTGCAGCTCACTGAGAGAAGAAATGTTTGTTTGACCTGCACTGTAAGCAGCATGACAAAAACAACTTCTTTCATTGCGTGGCTAGCTTAATCCCAGTTAGAATTTTGTGAGGGAACAGAAGCTGGAAGGTTGCCAATTTTGAAGCTAGTGGAAGAGTCTACAGTGGTCTCCACAGAGTCTTGTGAAAAAGAAAGTAATCAACTAGATGAGCTGGAAAGCTTTGAGCATGTAACAGGAACAAGGGAGTGAGGCATCCAAAGTCGGGAAATGATAAATTAAAGTTTTACTTCTGAAAACAGCTGGAGCTGAGGAGAATTCTCTAGAGGACTGTAGCATACTTATGGTGGTCCAGATAGAAGTAAATAACTTTAAAGTTAATGTGTCTTACGTGAGAATTCTTGGGGGAAGTAAGAAGTAAACCTGAGCGCATAAGATACATTTTGTTAATTTCATGGTTTTTTTTGTTTGTCTTTTATATACAATAAAGTTTGTGATTTTGCTTTTTAAAAATGAAATCTTGTGGAGTAGTCCTATTGGTTAAAATGAGGTATTTGAATTTCTTTTTAACTGTTAACAGTCCCTAATCGAATCCTAACGATGGTTAGTCCATCTGATTTGATCAAATCATTTCAGATTTGAAGGCATTGGAGAGAATGCAGAAAAGAATCATGAGAATGATTCCAGGGATGAGAAAATTGAGTTATGAAGATGGATTGGAGAAGCTGGGACTGTTTTTCTTGGGGAATAGAAGACTGAAAGAAGTTTTGATTGAGGTACCTAAAGTCTTGAGGGGCCAGGACCGGGTAGATAGGGAGAAACTGTTGCCACTCATGAAAGGATCAAAAAGAGAGTTTACAGATTTGAAGTAATTGGCAAAAGAAGCAAAGGAGACATGAGGAAAAACTTTTTCATTCAGCAAGTGGTTGGGGTTTGGGAATGCACTGCCTGAGAGTGTGGTGGAGGCAGGTTCAAACAAGGCATTCAGAAGGGAATTGGATTGTTATCTGAAAAGGAAGAATGTGCAGGGTTATGAGGAGAAGGAGGGGGAAATGACACAAGGTAAATTGCTCATTTGGTGAGCTGGTGCAGACTGATGGGCTAAGTAGCCTCCTTCTGGATTTTGCCCGATTTAGGCACCACACTTCAGAAAAGATATGATGGCCTGAAAGAGGATGCAGAGGAGACCTCCCAAAATAGTACCAGGGTGCAGGACTTCAGTTACGTGGAATGTCTAGAGAAACTGGAGTTGTCCTTCTTGAAGCAGAGCAGGTTAAGAGGAAATTTGATAGACGTGTTCAAAATAATGACATTCTTATTACCAAAACGAATAACCTCATACTCCCCCATAATTTACTCCATGTGCTACCTTGTTGTCCATTCACTTAACTTGTTTATATTCTGTGTCCTCCTCACAGAGCTTACACTCCCATTTTGTATTATCTGCAAACTTAGCTACATTACTCTTGTTCTTTTTGACTATTCATTGACATATATTGTAAATAGTTGAGACTGCAGCTCTAATGGCATTCCACTTGTTATAGCCTGCCAACTTGAAAATACCCTGTTTATCCCCTCTCTCTGCTTACTGTCTGTTAACCAATCCTTCATCCATGCTAATGTATTACCCTCATCTTCATGGGCCCATATCTTGCATATTAATTCGTTTGGAAATCCAAGTACACTATGGGCAGGATGGGCGTGTGCCTGACCAGATAGTGTTGTATTTCGGTTGGCAGGCGCACTGAGAGTCAGCAGCCTGCCCACTGATAATTAAGAGGCCTATTAAGGCCCTTATTCAATTAATTTAAACCTTTTTTCGCTGCCCATCCAACCTTATGGTTGACGGACGGGTGAATTGTCCAGGTGGCCTTTTAATTTTTTTTTTAAGCAAACCTCATCCTTGGGCAGGATTAGGTTTTCACAAATAAAAAATAAATCTTTACTCTTGAGCTGAATTTTTATTCTGTTTATGTTATTGAGAGTTAGTCCCATGTCAGGACATTTTTTCAGATTTTAAAAATCTTTATTTTTGATTTTAAAATTGTTCAGCTCCCTGAGGCAGCTTCAGTGCGTACTCCCCCACATATGCGCAGACTTTTGCACTTGCACTCCTCCCGCGCCCATCCTGGCAGCACTGAGCCTTTCAGTGCACCTTTCACACTGGATGGCCAATTAAATCACGGCTGGGGGCCAATCGTGGGCAGCGGACCGTTCCCTGGCCGCTCCTGGGCCCACTGGATGACCCGAAAATCCTACCCTATGTCTACTGGCTGCCTTTTATCTAAAACAAAAACAAAAGTACCTGGAAAAACTCAGCAGGTCTGGCAGCATCTGTGGAGAGGAGTGCAGTTAACATTTCAAGTCTGAATGACCCTTCAACAGAACTAAGTAACAATAGAAAAGAGGTGAAATATAAGTTGGTTTAAGGGGGGGGGGGGTTGGGACAAGAAGAGCTGGATAGAGGGCCAGTGATAGGTGGCGATAACCAAAAGATGTCACAGGCAAAAGAACAAAGAGGTGTTGAAGGTGATATTATCTAAACGAATGTGCTAATTAAGAGTAGAAAGCAGGATGAGCAAGGTACAGATAGCCCTAGTTGGGGTGAGGTGGGGGGAAGGGATCGAAATAGGCTAAAAATAGAGATAAAACAATGGATGGAAAGACACTTAAAAATAATGGAAGTAGGTGGGAAAAGAAAAATCTATATAAATTGTTGGAAAAAACAAAAGGAAGGGGAAAATCGGAAAGGGGGTGGGGATGGAGGAGAGAGTTCATGATCTAAAATTGTTGAACTCAATATTCAGTCCAGAAGGCTGTAAAGTGCCTAGTTGGAAGATGAGGTGCTGTTCCTCCAGTTTGCATTGAGCTTCACTGGAACATTGCAGCAGGCCAAGGACAGACATGTGGGCATGAGAGCAGTGTGGTGTGTTGAAATGGCAAGCCACAGGGAGGTCTGGGTAATGCTTGCGGACAGACCTAAAGTGTTCTGCAGAGCAGTCACCCAGTCTGCGTTTGGTTTCTCCAATGTAGAGGAAACCGCATTGGGAGCAACGAATGCAGTAGACTAAATTGAAGGAATTTTGGAAAATCATAACCAGTGCATCCACTCTCTCTGCAACTACCTCTTTTAGAACTCTTTTGGATTTGCAAAAGGCATTTGATAAGATACCACAGCAAAGGTTACTGCACAAAATAAGGGCACATGTTGTAGTGGGTAACATATTAGCATGGATAAAGGATTGGTTGGCTAACAGGAAGCTGAGAGTAAGGATAAATGGGTATTCTACAGGTTGGCAAGCTGTAACTAGTGGATCAGTGCTGGGTCCTCAACTATTTACAATTTGTTTCAATCTTATATGTGAAGGCACCAAATGTATTGTTGCTAAATTTGCCGATGACACCAAGATAGGGAGGAAAGTGAGTTGTCATGAGGGGATAGATAGTCTGCAAAGACATCGACAGGTTAAATGAGTGAGCAAAAATTTGGCAAATGGACTATAATGTGGGTAAATGTAAAATTGTAAACTTTGACAGGAAAAGCAGTACACTATTTAAATTGAGAAAGATTGCAGAACTCAGTGGTACAGAGGGATCTAGGTGTCCTGGTACATGAATCTCACAAAATTAATATGCTGGTACAGCAAATGGTTAGGAAGGAAAATGGAATGTTCGTATTTATTACAAGAGGAATGGAATATAAAAGTGGGGAAGATTTACTGCAGCTGTATAGGGCCTTGGTGAAACCTCATTCGTAGTAGTGTGTGTAGTTTTGGTCTCCTTATTTAAAAGAAGATATCATTATTTTGGAAGCAGTTCAGAGTAGGTTCACTGGACTCATTCTGGCAATGAAGAGGTTGTTTTCTGAAAAAGAAAAGGTTGAACAGGTTGGTCTATGAAGTCCATTGAAGTTTAGAAAAATGAGAGGTGATCTTATTGAAATAGATAATTTCCTGAATGGACTTGATAGGATGTATACCCAGAGAATATTTCCTATTGTAGGGGAGAATGTATACCCAGAGAATATTTCCTATTGTAGGGGAGAATGTATACCCAGAGAATGTTTCCTATTGTAGGGGAGACCAAAACTTGAGGACATAGTTTAAAAATAGGACAACTCACTTTTAAGAGAGAGATGAGAATTGTTTTCTCCCAAAGGGTCTTTGGGTGTGGAATTCTCTTCCCCAGAAAGTAGTGGAGGCTGAGAATTTATTCAAGGCAGAGTTAGACAGATTTTTGTTAGGCAAGAGAGTCAAGGATTATAGGAGACTGGCAGGAAAGTGGAGCTGAACCAGGACAACCAAGATCTTTTGAATAGTGGAGCAGGCTTGAAGGACCAAATGGCCTACTCCTGTTCCTGTGTTCCTATGTTCTTGTATTTAGGCCATCAGATGCTGGGGATTTGATGGCTTTTAGTCCCTTGAGTTTCTCCAATTACTTTTTTCTACTGATATTAATTATTTTCACTTCATCACTCTTATTAGCTCCTTGGTAACTCTTTGTTTTTGGTCTATAATTTGTGTCTTCTACTTTTAAGACAGGCACCAATATCTGTTCAACATCTCTGCCATTGCCTCATTCCCCATAATCACTTCTTCTGTCCCTACCCTTAATGGTCTAGCTGGTCTCTTTTTTATATACTTGCAAAAGCTCTTGCAATGTCTTTTTATATTCCTGACTGGTTTATTCTCATTCTGTTCTTTTCTCTTTTTATCAATTTTGGTCACCCTTTCCTGGCTTCTAAACCTTCTTTTAATCTAATATAATCCTGAACTTCCTTTGTAAACTACAGATGGATCCTTCTGATTGAAATTTTGAAAAATCCTTTCACGGACATGAGCGTAGGATCTAGGCCAGAATTTTTATTGCCTGTCCCTAATTGTCCTGGCAAAGGTAATGGTGTGCCACCTTCTTCAATCGCTGCAGTCCATGTGGTTGAAGGGATGAAACTTTCAGGCTCCAATGAAAGGGCAAGGGAATGGGATTAATTTAAATAATTCTACCAAAGAGCTGGCACAGGCAAAATGGGCTGTATTACTCTATGCCCTTTACTGATGCAATGATCAGTTTGTGTTTTATTAGCATAGTCCTCTGAATTGCTAGTCCAGTAACATAACCTCTGGTCATGTCCTATTCCTTATTGATACAGTGAATCAGTTCAAGTTTTAATCAGCCAAAATATCATTAAATATGCTTATCATTTTCAGAGTTCTGATTACCTGTAATTGTTGAAATTTTTGTTTTATAAGTAAGTGAAAACAAAGGAAGTGCTTTTGAATTTAAACTTTTTTTTCCCTCTCTAAACAGTTCCTGAGAACATGTGCTGACCTCTTTCGCCTGGTGCCCTTCCTGGTTTTCATAATAGTTCCATTCATGGAATTTCTTCTTCCGGTTGTTCTTAAACTTTTCCCTAATATGCTTCCATCAACCTTTGAGACAAAGTCAAAGAAGGTGAGTACATATAGGTATTCTGTTTTAACATACACTGTAACCTCTCCAGTCCAGAATGCTTGTGATCAAGTCATTCTGGATTTCAGAGATTCTTGGTTTATCGAATAATAATAGAATGCCAAATCACAAGTGAACCTGAAAGTACAAATAGATATAAACCTTTACCTGAAATATAATACATTGATGAAGCGTTATAAAGTAGTAATAAAAAATATTTTTCTTATCCAAATACTTTATCTTCCATGTTTCCACTCCCAAAGTACTGTACTAAAATGATGTGAGTAGCTTGGGTCTGCTCAAAAGATTCTGGACAACTGGTGTTTCCGAACTATAGATTTCTTCATTGGAGAGATTTTATTTTACGTATTTTAATCTTCTACAGCTACACTTGCTAATTTTGCATTGTGTTAACCTGCTCAAGTTGGACTATAGCTAATTTAATTGCATAATTATTTGGAATCCCTAGTACTTTGTCTATAAATTCTGCAATTAAAGTAACTTGAGCAGGTTAATACGTTGCGTAAAATTAAGGCAGGTGTTGCTTTTGAAGAATTAGGAAGTTCTAACGTTTTGTCAAATTGTTTAACTCTGTGACGTTACAGTTGCAAATGAGGTTTTAAAAATAAGCCTCAAATTTGAAGTTTGGTCTTTTCCTACCATTTGTACAGTTTGTAGTTCATAAGAGTTAATATGTTCAGAGAAGGTCATACTTTCACCCTAATTATTTTTTACAAATATTTAATTGATGTTCTTCTAATAGATGAACAGGAACCAGAATGGAACAAATTTGCAAACTAAAATTTGACCTTGAAATGGAATTTGATACATTTAAATGGCCAGCTAAATTAGTAGTTTTTTTTTCTCCCTATGACAATCAAACATTGTTACATCTGCATCAAGGAAAAATTAAGTAATAGTTTTTAGTCCATTTTCCCCTTTCCCCTGAAGGTACTAGCTCCTTGCTTCAATACAGTTCCACACAAGCCAGATTTGCAATGGAATTGCAACATTACTCTGAAGAAGAGTCATACGGGCTTGAAACGTTAACTCTGTCTTTATCTCCACAGGTGCTGTCAGACCGGCTGAGACCAGTATCTTTTGTTTTTGTTTCAGTTTTGCAAAATGTTGCTCAATTGTCTGTTAGTCACATATGAGCCTGGTCTGTAACTAATGGCATGGTATTTGAGCCGTGGGATATTATAGCCAATTCTCATCCAATTCTACCTAGGTCACTTGCTAATGATCAAGAGCAGCAAGACTGGCCAACTTTTTCTCCTCTCCCCAGCTCTCCCATCCAACACCAAGCTTCAACACTATAGCACACTGAGATAAGTTAGTTCAGCACAAACCAGGGATTGAATAAGCAATCCTTTCTGCTCTGTAAAGCTCAGCTATTTACTTGACAAAGTCACTGAGCTATTAGGGAGTTTACAGTTTTGCCTAATACTTAAAATATTCATTTATAAAAACGAAAGATAAAAAAAAAACTGCGGATGCTGGAAATCCAAAACAAAAACAGAATTACCTGGAAAAACTCAGCAGGTCTGGCAGCATCGGCGGAGAAGAAAAGAGTTGACATTTCGAGTCCTCATGACCCTTCAACAGAACTGAGTGAATATTAGGAGAGGGGTGAAATATAAGCTGGTTTAAGGTGGGAGGGGGTGGTTGTAGAGACAAGCAAGCAGTGATAGGAGCAGATAATCAAAAGATGTCACAGAAGAACAAAGAGGTGTTGAAGGTGGTGATATTATCTAAACGAATGTGCTAATTAAGAATGGATGGCAGGACACTCAAGGTACAGCTCTAGTGGGGGTGGGGTGGAGAGGCTAACAGGGCATAAAAGATATAGATTTAAAAATAATGGAAATAGTGGGAAAAGAAAAATCTATATAAATTACGTTTGGTCGTAAACTGGGCGACCACTTTGCAGAATACCTGTGGTCTGTCCGCAAGAAAGACCCAAACCTCCCTGTCGCTTCCCATTTTAACACTCCACCCTGCTCTCTTGCCCACATGTCTGTCCTTGGCTTGCTGCATTGTTCCAGTGAAGCCCAGCGCAAACTGGAGGAACAGCACCTCATCTTCCGACTAGGCATTTTACAGCCTTCCGGACTGAATATTGAATTCAACAACTTTAGATCTTGAACTCCCCCCTCCATCCCCACTGCTTTCCGTTTCTTGCCCTTTCCTTTTGTTTTTTCCAATAATTTATATAGATTTTTCTTTTCCCACCTATTTCCATTATTTTTAAATCTATATCTTTTATGCCCTGTTAGCCTCTCCACCCCACCCCCACTAGAGCTGTACCTTGAGTGTCCTGCCATCCATTCTTAATTAGCACATTCGTTTAGATAATATCACCACCTTCAACACCTCTTTGTTCTTCTGTCTGTGACATCTTTTGATTATCTGCTCCTATCACTGCTTGCTTGTCTCTACAACCACATCACCCCCCCACTTCTCTCCCCCCCACCTCACAATCACGACCTTAAACCAGCTTATATTTCACCCCTCTCCTAATATTCACTTAAAATATTCACTTATTTTCTATTGCCATCTCAATATCCAGCATTTTTTCTGCTATACATGCTAGGAGTTGCAGTGATATTTGAAGCTGCATTTTATAATGCAACTGCAATACCCCATGTAATCTGGGGTATTAGAGGTATCTCCCCTTTCTCAATAGAATAGAACAATTTCTATATTTGCCTACATTGGAGGAAACTGCCAGAAGGATCCTTTGAACTTAGTATAGAAAAGTCTCAATCAATTGCTGAAACCTGAACGTAACCTGTAAATTTGTATTGAACTAAAAATTAAATGTAGTGAAAGTTTCTTTCATTGAAACATCTAGATGTGCTTAAAACCTAAAAATTTTCCTTTTTAGGAAGAAAGGTTGAAAAAGGAGCTGAGAGTGAAACTTGAAATGGCAAAATTTCTTCAAGATACAATTGAAGAGATTGCCCTGAGAAATAAAGCAGCTAAGGGAGATGTCACAAAGGACTTTTCTACTTTCTTTCAGAAGGTAACATTTAAGTTTCAACTGCACACCAGGATAATTACCAATGCAGAATGCACAAGTGAAAATGAGTTATCTAATATTTTCATTTTTAAAATTGACATTGTTGATGCCTCTCTTACTTCTCTTAGGCTAGGATTTTCCAGTCCTTGGGCAGGCTCGGCAGGAGCGGGCAGGGGTGGTCAGGGAGCCGCACGTGATCGGCTCCACGCCGCGATTTCACGCGGGCGGGGGGAGAGCGGGCCTGGCACACAGTTCGCACATGCGCGCAAAAGAGCGCTTCAATCTCCCTGAGGCACGGAGCTGCCTCAGAGATTGAAGCGCTTTTTGAAAAAAGTTAATAAATACAATAAAAATTCAATAAAACATGTCCCCTCATGTGACTATGTTTTTAATTTCAAAAGAAAGTTTTTATTTAATTTGTAATAGCTTTATGAAACCTCATCCCGCTCGTGGATGAGGCTTCCTAAAATATATAAAGGACGCTTGGCCTTTTCGCCTGCCCGCCAACTGTAAGGTTGGACAGGCAGCGTAAAATTCAGCTTAATTAGGTCCTCAACGGCCTTAATAGGCCTTTCAGTTATCGGCGGACGCGCAGCCAACTCCAGCATGCGCCCACCGAACAAAATATTGCGATGGTGATGTTGGGATGCACGCCCGACGTCATCGCGTACCATTTTATATTCCGTTGTGTTGGGCCCGCGCCCACCTCTGGCCTTAGAATCATTCAAAGCACGTGATTTTGATAATGGCAGAACTGCAACTGATCTTAATCTCCCTGAATCAATGTTACTCCTTCTGATTTATTACCCATTAATTGTGGTTAAAAAGTACAAGTGTTCGTTTGCATACAAGGACAAAATCAGATATAATTGTGTTGCTTTTCCTGCCAGTGCTTGCTTTCTGGAGAATGGCATGTTATAAGTGGTATATCCCTGCATTAATCCATTGCCTTTGGGAGTGGGACAGTTGAGAAAAGCATAGTGCCTGCAACATTTTCTGCTTTGGTCGATGCTCATTTAATGGGAAGAAGTTTGCCCTGTGCATGCGGGATCAGTCGGTGAGGCCAAGAAGCCGACTGCCACCGGCGATCCGCAACACACCTCGATTTTACGCGTGCACGCGAAAGAGCACTGAGTAATCTCCCTGAGGCACAACTCTCACATGAGCAGGGACATGTTTTTAATTAAAAATTAAAGTTTTTATTTCATTGGCATTTACCTTTGGAAACCTCATCCTGTCCGTGGATGAGGTTTCGAAAAAAAATGCAAAGGCCACTTGGCCTTTTCGCCTGCATGCCAACCGTTGGGTTCAACGGGCAGTGAAAAATTCAGGACAATTGATTTCTTAATGGCCTTACTATGCCTTTCAATTGTTGATAGGCACGCTGCTGGCTCTGGCGCACACCCGCTGACTGAACCATCGCGCGACTACCCGTCGACATCAGCACGTTTAGCTGATGTCAACGCACGTCATTTCATGTTCGGTCAGGTCAGGCACGCACCCATCCACCGAGCTAAAAATTCTGGCCAATGTTTTAGATAGCAGAAACACAATTGTCTATAGATTGTTCATCAGAGTAAGTTGAGGCAAACTTGATTATTGCTTATTTGTGACAATTACTCCTCTAAGTTTTTGTTTTATCTGTAATCTCAGGTATGTCTTGGCCTCAGAACAAATTTAAATGCTGAATTTGCACCTATTAAATAACAATTTGAAAGTGGAGATCCAGCAGCCCTCCAGCGCCTCACCCAACTGATTTTTCTTCATGTATGAGCAGTAGAATTGTTTTACACCACAATCTGTACCCTCATGGCCTGGTGTATTCCTTATTCTACCATTAAGCCTGCTGCATCCAGTTGTGGATAGCGGTGGACAATTAAACAACAAACAGGTAGAAGGCTTCATGAGTCCACAATGATGGTGGAGCCAGCACCTGCATTGAAGGCAAGGCTGAAGTGTTTGCATCCATCTTCAGCCAGAAATGTTAAGTGGATGGTCCACCTCTACCTCCTTCTGAAATGCCCTCCATCACAAAAGTCAGTCTTCAGCCAGTGGATTTGTTCCATGTGATATCAAGAACAGCTAAATGCACTGGATACCACAAAGGCTATAAGCCCTGATAGCATACTTGTTATAATGATGAAAACTTGTGTTCAGGAACTATCCCTGCCACTGGCAAGCTGCAACACTGGCATCTACCTCACAATGTGGAAAATTACACAGATATGCCCTGTCACAAAAGGTAGGACAAATTCAATCTGGCCAAATATCGCCCCATCAGCCTACTCTCAATCATCAGCAAAGTGATGGAATCTATTAAGACAGTGCTATCTGGTGGCACTTACTCTCCAATAACCTGCTCACCGATGTTCAGTTTGGATTCCACTATGACCACTCAGCTCTAGATCTCATTCCAGCCGTGGTCCAAACATAGACAAGAGACTGAATTCCAGAGTTGAGGTGAGAGTGACTTCATAAAGGCAGTATTTGACCCGAGTATGGCATCAAGAAGCCCTTTAAAATTGAAGTCAATGGGAATCGATTTGATGTGGGTGTTAAGTGGAGGGATGCTGTCCACTAGCTTCAGCTGCTTCATCAATGACCCTCTCTCCATCCTAAGGTCAGAAATGGGGACGTTCACTGATGATTGCACAGTGTTCAGTACCATTCGCAACTCCTCAGATACTGAAGCAGTCTTTGCCCACATGCAGCAAGACCTGGACAAGTTTCAAGCGTGGGCTGTTAAGCAGTAAGTACCATTTGTGTCATGAACATACAAACTGACTAGGAGCAGGAGTAGGCCACTCCGCCCCTCGAGCCAGCTCTGCCATTCAATAAAATCATGGCTGATCTGACTGTAACATGCTGCCTACCCCGGTAACCCTTCATCCCCTTGTTTACCAAGAATCTATCCGCTGCTGCCTTGAAAACATTCAAAGACTCTACACATTGCCTTTTGAGGAAGGGAGTTCCAAAGACTCACTACCCTTTGAGAGAAAAAAAGTTCTTCGCATCTCTGTCTCAAATGGGCGACTCTTTATTTTTAAATGGTGACTCCCATAGTTCTAACTTCTCCCACAAAAGGAAACATCCTCTCCACATCCACTTTGGCAAGACCCCTCAGGATCTCATGTGTTTCAATCAAGTCATCTCTTGCTCATCCAAACTCCAGCAGATACAAGCCTAGCCTGTCCAATCTTTCCTCATAAGATAACCTGCCCAATCCTGGTATTAGTTCAGTAAACGTTCTCTGAACTGCTTCTAATGCATTTAAATCCTTCCTTAAATAAGGAGACCAGAACTGAACACAGGACTCCAGATGTGGTCTCACCTGTGTCCTGTGCAACTGAAGCATAACCTCCCTATTTTTGTATTCAATTCCTCTTGCAATAAATGATAACATTCTACTAACTTTCCTAATTACTTGCTGTACCTGCATAGTAGCTTTTTGCGATTCGTGCACTAGGGCACCAAGATCCCTCTGAACTTAAGAGCTGTGCAATTTCTCACCATTAGATAACATGCTTCTTTTATTATTCCTCCTGCCAAAATGGACAATTTCACATTTTTCCCATGTTATACTCCATTTGCCAGATCTTTGCACAAGCGCCAGGTCATGGCCATCTCGAAAAAAGAGAGAATTTAACCACCTCTCCTTGACATTCAATGGCATTACCATTGCTGAAACCCTCTACTGCCCACCCCCGCCAACCCCCCCATCACCTTTATCAACACCCTAGGCATCACCATTGATCGGAAAATTAATTGGATCAGCCACATAAATATTGTGGCTACTAAAGCAGGCCAGAGGCTGGATATTTTAGGGTAAGTGACTTCCCAAAGGCACAGGAGTGTGATGGTATACACTTCCCTGGCCTAGATGCATGCAGCTTTAGCAACATTCAGAAAGCTCAACACTGTCCAAAACAAAGCAACCTGCTTGACTGGCATTCCATCCACCACCTTAAACATTCATTCTCTCCATCACTGGTACACTGGCTGCAGTGTATATCATCACAAGATACACTGCAGCAACACCTCCCAAACCTGTGACCTTTACTGACTAGGAGGACAAGGACAGTGGGCACATGAGAACATCAGCTCCCCAAGTTACATTCTAAGTCATACACCATCCTGATTTAGAACTATATCGTTATTCCTTCACTGTTGCTGGATCAAAAATTGGATGTGAGAATACCTTCACCACCTGGACTGTGGCAGTTCAAGAATGTGGCTCACCACCATGTTCTCAAGAGCAATTAGGGATTGGCAATAAATGCTGGCCCAGCCAGCAATTCCCACATCCTGTGAACAAATAAAAAAAAATTGAGTGTATATGGGCTGTTTTATCTTCAGTAATACTACAGGGTGAGTCTCTTACTTTTTACAAACTTTCCAACCACTTATTCAATGCACAACATCTGGCAGGGTTATGATTGGCAAGGACGACCTTCTTCTCAGTTGACATCTATGCAAGCATGCTTTCGCACCAGAAATAAATGGATAGTGACCCGGAATGAGAACTTTAGATTTCACCTCTTGCATGCAGACAAATGCACCCTAGCTTGAAATCAAAAAACTTACGATAGTTGCTGTCTGCTTTGGTGCCACAGCATGCAGTGGATTTACAAGGCTTTCAGGGAACACCTATCGTGTTAATCAGAATAGCTGTTTGAGCGCTTGTTGAAACTGTAGTTGCAGGATGTAAGGCATGCCATTAACATTATCTTAGAAAGAAAAATGCTGGAAATGCACAGCATCTTCAGAGAGAGATTGGCCTAGAATTTGTGGTAGGAATGACGGCGCAACTGTCAGCATTTGTCGTCATTACTCCTCTGATTTTTTTAGCAACTTCTGGGCTCCTCACATGCGCATTGAAGGTAGGAATCCAGAAGTTGCTCTCAGTAATTCCCAAAGGGTGCATTGTAGAGGTCTCCAGGCAGATTGCAGTCAAGTGTAAAGCAATGAAGTTATGAGAGCTTCCACTCTTAGCTAATAGTCCTGCTGTAATTGGGCTTTTAATGGTGTACTAAGTTCATAATTGCCACTCACTGCCCATGAAAGGGTAATTTTATATTTGTTAAATTTGCAAATTTCTCATGATAAACTTCACATATTTAAAAAGAAAATAAGGTCTGTGCTATTTTATCTTGTACCTTAATCCCATGTTTATGTCCTAATCATTTAATTTACAGATTTTTCAGATAGCAAAATAAAAGTGAAGGGATGTGGTGGTTTAAACTCCGTGGTTTGCTGTCTGTGAAAATGCTTCAAAGTAATTGGCTGCTTACCATGCATGGTGACATTGTTGTTGCTGGATGCCTGGAGATTCCCTTGATTTGGTACCAGAAGCACACTGTCTTGGAAAGGGGGATTGCTTGTGCTGCAGAGATCACTAGATCTTTGTGGGCAACTTTGTTTGCAAAATCTAGCCCATAAACAATTTGAGGCAATGAGGAATGACATTCTGGCATTTTTGTGTGTAAACACCCTTTTTGTTATTTCTATATATATTTATACATGGGAGGAGGAGATGATTCTTTGGAAGGTAAACTTAATTTAATTTTCAAATTTGCAGATGCTTGAAAATGTGCTTTTGTTTCTTTTCAGATTCGAGATTCTGGAGAGAGACCAAGCAATGAGGAAATCATGCGTTTTTCTAAACTGTTTGAGGACGAGCTAACACTGGACAACTTAACGCGACCTCAGCTGGTAGCACTTTGTAAATTGCTGGAGCTGCAGTCAATAGGAACCAATAACTTCCTACGGTTTCAACTGATTATGAAACTGCGTAGCATTCGTGCAGATGATCAGGTAACATATTTGTATTGTAGAAAAGATAGTAGTTGTGACAAAGGTGACCTATTGATATATTGCACTTCAAAAATTAAGATATCCATTTCCCTCTATGCCACAACTGGTTAAGTCAGTAAATAGTCAATTCCTTAGTTTGAGTTTATTTAGTGGATCTCAATTCCTGATGGGCACAGATTTTCAAATCTTATGGTTGCATTATTCAAATGCCAATACTGCTTGTAATTTAGTGAGTGACTGAAAGTCTGAGTTCAGTTTGGAATTGCATGCATGCATAATCAATGTTTCCTATAGGCCATGCAGCAGTCTGAAATTCTCCACTCACAAGCCCCTTTAAATTACAGTACTTGCATGACCGTGTCATAAAGTTAAAGGGACAATGCAAACCAAAAAGAAATAGAAGGAACATTTGTGCACAAATCCCTATTATCATAGAATGGTTGCTGCACAGAAGGAGTCCATTCGGCTCATCGTGTCCATGCCAGCTCTTTGCAAGAGTGACTTACCTAGTCTCACAGCCTTTTTCCCGGAGCCCTGCAATTTTTTTCCCTTCAGATAATAATCCAGTTCCCTTTTTGAAGGCCTTGATAGAATCTGTCTTTACCTCACACTCAGGCAGTGCATTCCAGATCCTAACCACTCACTCTATAAAAAAGTTTTTCCCCGTGTTGCTGCTGCTGCTTTCACCAATCATTTTAAAGTGGAGTCCCCTTGTTCTGGACCCTTCTGCCAAATGGAACAGTTTCCCCTATCAACTGTTTTGCCTGCTTATGGATAGTTTGTCTCAACTGTAGAATATTGATCTGTTTTGCCTATAGTTGATTGCAGAAGAAGGGGTAACCACACTGAATGTAAATGAGCTGCAGGCAGCCTGCCGGACTCGGGGAATGAGAGCACTAGGGGTGACTGAAGCACGCTTACAAGAGCAACTTAAACAAGTGAGTGGGTAAATGGAAATTACATTGTTTTTTTAAGTGTCAGTTATGATGTGATGACTTGTGACCCAAGACTGTGTTGTGAAAAAGATAACCATAGAATTGGCCACATGAAATTTATCTGATCATGGACCCCACCCAGTACTTCAGCCCCCTGAGGGAAAGTCCCAAACTCTGATCCTGAACAGTGATCAAGCAAAGTCCAGAATGTTTTTCCTTCATGTATACGTGCCATTCAACCCATAGTCTTCAACTTCCACAGCTATGGCTCAGTTATCTGCAGTATAATTTTAAAACGAATTGCTTTTTTTAAATCTTTCCCTCATATTCCCACTTAGCTCTTAATTTCTTAGCCCACTCAGCCTCTTAATTTCCTTATTTTCCTTTAGCTTTTTTATTATTATTCTTAGGGTCCTCACAGGCCCTCTTCAATTTTTGTTCGTTGTTAACCTCTTCATTTTCTCATGGCATTCTAAGACTACTGGTAGAGGGCCTGTGAGGACCCTAAGAACAGTAATAAAAAAGCTAAAGGAAAATAAGGAAATTAAGAGGCTGAGTGGGTAACGAAAGCTAAGTGGGAATATGAGGGAAAGATTTAAAAAAAGCAATATCAAACAAAAATATTTCACAAATGTACCATATAAAAACAATTGTTAAAAATAAGGTGAGACCCTTAAGAGGAGATTA
This sequence comes from Carcharodon carcharias, assembly GCF_017639515.1. Lineage (NCBI taxonomy): Eukaryota > Metazoa > Chordata > Chondrichthyes > Lamniformes > Lamnidae > Carcharodon > Carcharodon carcharias. The sequence goes on from NC_054467.1 coordinate 227,090,947, forward strand.
GCATGCTTTCTGGCAGTGCCTATTCAAAAATTAACTTGCAGCTCTATGATACTGTAAAAAGATCAACGATACAGTGTTTCTGGATGACTCATGGAACAAAGAGATCTGAACATTTTGAAATACTGATCGATTTCAGTTTCAATTTTCAGACTTCATTTTTTGTTCAGCATCTACATAATGGGTGCTGTGTAAAATTTCATTTCACTTGAGTACCAGTTACTCATATAACTTGCTAATACCATTGGGCTACCTGTAAATAGGAATGAATTTGAACATGCACAAACATTGCAAACAGCAATGTTTTTTTTCTAGTTCATAAAAATGAATAAATTTTGTGGAACAAAGAATTCACTATAGCACAGAAAATAACACACATTACACATTGATGATTTTTCACTATTAATTGTATTGGACCTATACAAGTAACTAATTGCAAAGAATACCAAATAATACACTAGTACCATTTTGTGTTTATTGTTTTATTCAATTTTAAATGTTCCCTATGTTTCAACTAAACACTGCCTTCCTTCTTTGCAGTGGTTGGAGCTACATCTGAATCAGCAGATTCCAACTTCACTTCTACTTTTGTCCAGGGCAATGTTCCTCCCAGATACCCTTTCGCCTGCTGATCAGCTTACAACAACTTTGCAGACCTTGCCAGATAGTGTGGTAAGCAATTTACCCAAGATAGAAATACACTTTTAAGCAGTTTGATATTTCATCTTAAAGCATTCTTTGACCTGAAGATGATCTAGGTTCTAATAAATTTTAACATAATATTGCATAATATTCTGTTGTTGGCTTGCACTAAGGCAGCTTTTGCTACCAAAATAGATAACCTCACATTTATCCACATTATACTGCATGTGCCATGCATTTGCCCACTCACTCAGTTTGTTCAAATCACGCTGAAGCATCTCTGCATCCTCCTCACAGCTCACCCTCCCACCCCTTTATATACAGAGGATGTTAAGATTTTGGTATTTTATTAGTAAAAAGGCAGTTAGAGGTGCAAACCTCCTTCAACAGAGATGAGCATAAGATAGCTAATATTCTCTATGATCAGTTCTTCTAAGGATGTTAGAGTGGCTGCCGGACATTCTTCTGGAGGAAGGTAATCAGCCAGAGGTCGTGGTCCACATTGGTACCAATGACTTAGGTAGGAAGGGGGATGTCGTCCTGCAATTAGAATTTAGGGACCTAGGTAGAAAATTAGCAAGTGGACCTCAATTGTAGTAATCTCCAGATTACTCTCACTGCCACATGCCAGTGAGAAATAGGAAGATAAGGCAGATAAATGCGTGGCTGGAAAGATGGTACACGAGGGCGGGCTTTAGATTGCTGGAGCACTGGAGCTGGCTCTGGGGGAGATGGCACTGTACAAGCTGGATGGGTTGCACCAGAATAGAGCTGGGCCTGAGTTCTTTGTGAGGTGTTTGCTAGTGCTGTTGGGAGGTCTTTAAGCTAACTCAGCAGGGGTGTGGGAACCAAGAAAAAATAGTAGAGAGGAATACCAGGATGCACAAAATACTTGGAGGGACAGATGGTACTATTATAGAGAACAGTAAGTTAATAAATAAAGTCGGGGCAGGGGAGAAAGTAACAAAATCTTAATCAGAGTTACTATGCATGTATGTGAATGCACTGAGTATAGTAAATAAGATTGGGAAGATACAGGCCCAGATTGCCATCTGGAAATATGGTGATGTGGCAATAACAGAGACCTGGCTCAAGAAAGGGCAGAACTAGGTGTTAAATATTCCAAGGTACAAGGTGTTCAGCAGAGATAAGAAAGGAAGGAAAGGAGGAGGGATGGTGGATTTGGTTAATGAGAGCATTGCAGTGCTGGAGAAAGAGGATGTCCCAGAGGGTTCAAGGACAGAATCAATTTGGCTAAAGCTCAGGAACAAAAAGGGTGCAATTACATTGCTTGGTGTAGTCTCTGGACAGGCAGCTAGTGAGAAGGACGAAGAAGAACAAATCTGCAGGGAAATTACAGAGCGATGCAAGCATTATAGAGTAATTATAACGGGGGACTTTATTTACCCAAATGTAGACTGGGACAGTAGTAGTGTAAAGAGTGGAGAGGGGCAAAAGTTCCTAGATTGTATTCAGGAGAATTTTCTACAGCAGTATGTGTCCAATCCAACACGAAACCTGTTGGACCTGGTTCTTGGAAATGAGGTGGACCAAGTAGATCAAGTGTCAGTGGAGGAACATTTAGGAGACAGTGATCATTGTATTGTATATTTTAGAATGATGATAGAAAAGGATGATAGGCAATCCAGAATAAGAATAATTAACTGGACAAGAGCTGAATTTGATGGGGCAAGAACCGAGCTGGGCCAGATAGACTGGAACTAAAGATTGGCAGGAAAAACTGTAGCTAAACAATGGGCTACCTTCAAAAAAGAATTGGTTCAGGCCCAGTCAAGGTATGTTCCATCGAAAGGGAAAGGTAGGGCAAACAAATCCAGAACTCTCTGGATGAAAAAGGAACTTGAAATTAAGAGAAAGAAGAAAAAGTGCGCTTATGACAGGTGTCGGGTAGAAAATACAATTGAGAACCAAGAGGAATACAGAAGGTTCAGAGGGGAGGTGAAAAAGCATATTAGAGAAGCAAAGAAGGATTATGTGAAGAGACTGGCAGCCAACACAAAGGGGAATCCCAAAATCTTCTCTAGGCATATAAATAGTAAAAGGATGGTAAAAAGAGAATTAGAGCCGATTAGGGAGCTAAAAGGGAATTTACACGTGGATGAAGGGGCCATGGATGAGGTATTAAATGAATACTTTGCATCCGTCTTTACCAAGGAGGCAGATGCTACCAGGCCATGGTGACAAACAAAGAAACTTTGTCACCAGAAGGGTTCAAAATTGATAAGGAGGAAGTGTTGAATAGACTGTCGGTACTTAAAGTTGACAAGGCACCGGGACCGGACAAGATGCATCCAAGGATATTGAAGGAAGTGAGAGTAGAAATTGCACGAGCACCGGCCATAATCTTTCAGTCTTCCCTCGACTTGGGGAGGTGGTGCCAGAGGATTGGAGAATTGCAAACATTATGCCCTTGTTCAAAAAAGGTTGTATTGATAAGCCCAGCAATTAAAGACCAGTTGGTTTAACTTCAATGGTGGGCAAGATTCTAGATACAACTATTTGGGATAGAATTGGGAGTCACACAGAAAATAATGGGTTGATAAGGAAAAGCCAGCATGGACTTCTAAAGGGGAAATCGTGTTTAACTAACTTGCTGGAGGTTTTTGAAAAGGTAACAGAAAGGTCGATGAGGGTAATGCTGTTGATGTGGTGTACATGGACTTTCAAAAGGCATTTAACACAGTGCCACACAACAAACTTGTGGAAAAAGTTATTGCTCATCGAATAAAAGGGACAGTAACAACATGGATACAAAATTGGCTGACAAATAAGAAGCAGAGAGTCACGGTCAATGCATATTTTTCAGGCTGGAAGAAGGTTTGTAGTGGAGCTCCCCTGGGGACCCTTGCTTTTCCTGATATATATTAATGATCCAGATCTTGGTGTGCAGGGGACAATTTAAAAGTTTGCAGATGATACAAAGCTTGGGAATGTTGTGAACTGAGAGGAGGATGGTGTGGATCTTCAAGAGGACATAGACAAGTTGGTGGAGTGAGCAGATAGGTGGCAGATGAAGTTCAGTCTGGGGAAGTGTGAGGTGGTGCATTTTGGTAGGAAGAACATGGACAGACAATAGAAAATAAGGGGTGAAATTTTGAAGGGGGTGCAGGAGCAGAAAGACTTGGGTGTGGATGTGCATAGATCATTGAATGTGGCAGGACAGGTGGAGAGAGCAGTTAATAAAGCATATCGAGAGAAGGAGATTTGATAGAGATGTTCAAAATCACGAGGGGGCTGGACAGAGTAGATAGGGAGAAGCTGTTCCTGCTCATAAAAGGATCAAGAACGAGGGAACAGATTTAAAGTGATTTGCAAAAGAGGCAAATGCAATGTAAGAATATTTTTTCGCTTGAGTGGTTCGGATATGGAATACACTGCCTGAAAATATAGTGGAGAGAGGTTGAATTGAGGCATCAAGAGGGCATTAGATGATTATTTGAGTAGAAAGAATGTGCAGGGGTATGAGGAAAAGGCAGGGGAATGACACTAGGTCATAACGCTCATTTGGAGAGCCGGTGCAGTCATGATGGGCTAAATTCTGAAGTATTCACAAGAGAGGACATATGCAGCATAATCTCCCTGATTAGCCATAATCTCAATGAAATTAATAATTTGATATGAATGTGACAAAAATCTTAGACTGAGCTCAAAATTAGCAAATGTTTAGGGGTAACGTTTATCCCAGAGTAGTAAAGGGGACAACAAGAGCTGAAAATTGCATCCTAGTTGTTGTGAAAAGTGATAACAAAGTAAAGTTTTGTCCACTTGTCAATTTTTTAAAAATGCTCACTGGAGTCAATGGAAACCAGGGGGAAATCTCTCCGCTGGTTGGAGTCTTACTAAGCACAAAAGTAGATGGTTGTGGTTGTTGGAGGTCAGTCATCTCAACTCCGGGACATCACTATAGGAGTTCCTCAGGGTAGTGTCCTAGGTCCAACCATCTTCAGCTGCTTCATCAATTACCTTTTTTCCATCATAAAGTCAGAAACGGGGATTATCGCTGAAGATTGCACAATGCTTAGCACCATTCGCGATTCCTCAGATACCGAAGCAGTTCATGTCCAAATGCAGCAAGACCTGGACAATATCCAGGCTTGGGCTGACAAGTGGCAAGTAACATTCACGCCACACAAGTGCCAGGCAATGACATCTCCAACAAGGGAGAATCCAACCATCACCCCTTGATGGTCAATGGCATTACCATCACTGAATCCCCCACTATCAACATCCTGCGGGGTTACCCCATTGACCAGAAACTGAACTGGAGTAGCCGTATAAATACTGTGGCTACAAGATTAGGTCAGAGGCTAGGAATCGTGTGACGAGTAACTCACCTTCTGACTCCCCAAAGCCTGAGCACCATCTACAAGGCACAAGTCAGGAGGAGTGTGATGAGATGGTCCCCATTTGCCTGGATGAGTGCAGCTCCCACAACACTGAAGAAGCTGGACACTATCCAGGACAAAGCAGTCTGCTTGATTGGCACCACATCCACGAACATTCACTCCCTTCACCACCGAAGCACAATATCAGTAGTGTGTACCATCTACAAGATGCACTGCAGGAATTCACCAAGCCTCCTTAAACAGCACCTTCCAAATCCACAGCCGCTACCACTTAGAAGGACAAGGGTAGCAGATGGTTGGGCACACCACCACCTGGAAGTTCTCCTCCAAGTCACTCACCATCCTGACTGGGAAATATATCGCCGTTCCTTCACTGTCGCTGGATCAAATTCCTGGAACTCCCTTCCTAATGGCACTGAGGGTGTACCTATACCACATGGGCTGCAGCGGTTCAAGAAGGCAGCTCACCACCACCTTCTCAAGGGCAACTAGGGATGGGCAATAAATACTGGCCCAGCTAGCAAAGCCCGCATCCTGTGAATGAAATTAAAAAAATAACAGCATTATGCTGCCTACCAGTTATCTGACCGTTGACCTGAATCACCCCTGTTATTGATTCCTGTAATTGCACATAGTGCTCAACACCTTACTTAGACTGGCATGCTCCTTTATTAGCACAGTTCATTTGAGAACCTCATCACAGTTCTTGTCTCATCTACCTGTGTAGATATTTCACAGGGACCTGCCTTCAGGGAGCTTACCCTTCTGTTTAGGCTTCTTTTTATTGCACTCTTCCCACTGTAGGCAAATGGCACTATAATAGCCAGCTGACTGGTCAGTTTCATGTCAGTTCAAATGTTGACAGAATTGGAATAATTCTCAAAATGTCAACATGTGAGGGTAGGGCTCTAAATGGCAAATTTTCAGTTGATGTTGGGAAATTCTTTCACATTGAAATTCATATATGAATGGACTTCAAGGTAGAGTAATAGAGACAAAAATCTTAACCATTTAAGAATAAAATATGTATGTCAATAAGGTACGTATGGTGTTTCTAAATTGACTTAGATGTGCTGAATGGTATTTCCTCATCTGTATTCATCTTGTGAAATTACCACTTTCTCAGCTCCCAGAAGCTTCAATAACTGACCTACTTCAAGCATCCATCAACCTTTTTCAATACTGTGCTCAGAGAATCACAGAATTGTTACTGTGCATAAGAAGGCCATTCGGCCTATCATCCTTGCACTGGCTCATGAATAAGCATCATGACTTAGTGCCATTCTTCTGCCTTTTTCCCGTACCCCTGCACATTGTTTCCATTCAAATATTCTCTAATGCCCTCTTGAGTGCCTCAATTGCATCTGCCTCCACCACACTCCCAGGCAGTGCCTCCCAGACTCGAATCACTTGCTGTGTGAAAACATTTTTTCTCACATCGCATTGCTTCTTTTTCAAATCACTTAAAATCTGTTTTCCCCTTGCTCTCAATCCAACTGGTTTGTCCCTATCTATTGTCCAGCCGCCTCATGATTTTGAACACCTCTTAGCCTTCTAACAGTCCCAACTTCTTCAATCTATCTTCACAATTGAAGTTTCTTAAGTTTTTTTTTCCTTTCTAACTCAAGCTAATTTAGTGCCATCTATGGTGCAGATATGCAAAGTTGATAGCCTGGCTCTTGAAAGGAAACTTCTAACCAAATAGCTTTCTTTGTTTAGTTTGGAACAACATTTATAAGATCATAGGAAATAGGAGCAGGAATAGGCTATTCGGCCCCTCAAGTCTGCTCCACTATTCCACTAGATCATGGCTGATCTTTTGCTTCAACTCCATTTTCCCTCACTATCCCCATATCCATTGATGTCTTTAATAGCTAAAATCCAAGCATCTCTATCTTGAGCATACTCAATGACTAAGTCTCCACAGCTTTTGTTTTTGTTTGAAAGTGTGAGATTGAAATTTCATTAACCTGTTGCAGGAATTGTTAAATTCATGGCCTTTTCTAGTCCTGCTTTCTACACACTAAAGTCTAACAAAATCTAAGATTGATATACAGCCCGTTGTGCCTGTGCTCACTCTTTGAAAGAGGGTATTAATTAGTCCCACTTCCCTGCTCTTCCCCTTTCACCCGGCATTTTTTCTACTTGAGATATTTATTGAACATGATGTTGAAAATTATTATTGAACCCACTTCCCGTTAGGCAGTGAATTCCAAAGTGTAATGACTCTGCAGTTTTTCCCTCCTATTACCTCTTGTTCTTTTGCCAGCCACCTTAAATCTTTGTTCTCTGGTTACTGATCCTTCTGCAACTGGAAACTGTTTCTCCTTATTTGCTTCATCAAAACCCAACATGATTTTGAACAACTCTATCAAATTTTTCCTAATCTTATCTCCTTTAAGAAGAATAACCCCAGTTTCTCTCTTCTCTCCACATAACCTCATTACAGCCTTGGTTCAAACACAGACAAAAGAGCTGAAGTCCAGAAGTGAGGTGAGATTGACTGCCCTTGACATCAAGGCAGCATTTGACCAAGTGTGGTGTCAGGGAGCCCTAGCAAAACTGGAGTCAAGCGGGAATCAGTGGGAAAACTCTGCTGGTTGGAGTCACACCCAGCACAAAGGAAGATGGTTGTTGAAGGTCGTCAGAGTAGTGCCCTAGGTCCAACCATCTTCAGCTGCTTCATCAATGACCTTATTTCCATCACCTGCTTTTGAGGCTTGACATCCTTCTTAAAGCTTTGGGACCAGAGTTGGCCACAATACTCCAGTGAGCCGAACTCGTGTTTTATAAAGGTTTGGCTTAACTTCCTTGCATTTGCTCTCTTTGCCACTATTTATAAGCTAAGCATCCTGTACATCTTCAAAGATTTATTTTCGGGCACCCAGAAGTGTGTCAGTTCCTGCATCACCTTTTAAAATTTTACCATTTAATTTATGTTGCTTCTTCTCGTTCTTCCCACTAAAATCCATCACTTCACACTTCTCTGTGTTAACATTTTTTCTGCCATGTACCTGTCCATTTCACCAGTCTGTCAATGCCCCCCTGTTGCTACCCTCCTGACTGTTTACTACATTCGAGTTTCATGTCATCAGCAGACTTTGAAAGTATGCCCTCAATACCCAAGCCCAAGTCATTAATACTATGGCTGTCAACATATCAGTTGCCCTTTGAAGCCTTGAAAAATCCCTCCAAAATCGGGGGTTGACTTATACGCTAAGCTGAAACTTGATCCGCCAGCATGGATGTCAGGATTTGGAAATGTTATAAGCATCTAAGAGTGGGCGTGTCCTAAACTCCACTCGTTTTTGCAACACAGCTTATATCACCTGCCTGATCCCTTGTACCCAGCTATAAGGTACCGGTAAGTAAAGCATGCATTTGTGGGGTGAAAAATTGAGGCTGACCACTAAGTATGCAAGCATTGAGGTTGACTACTAAGTCTGCAACTATAGCATATGTCTAAAAGGGGTATCGACTTTTAGGCAGAATATATTCAAAAACATGATCTTTGGAGCTGGAAAAATGAGATCATGTTATTTGCCAGGTCAATTTACATACCATAAATTCTGGCACATATCAAAAAGAGCAATTCTCTGAACGTTGACCTCGAGACACCACTGTATGCTGTACTCCGGTCTGAAAAACAATTGTTCACCACTACTCTGCTTTCTGCCCCTTAGCCAATTTTGGACTCATCCAGCCTCTGCTCCTTTGATTTTTCTAATAAGTCTATTATGTTGTACTTAATCAAATGCCTTTTCAAATTCTTTGCATGCATTGTATTAGTCATCCTTGTAGTGTGTAAGCACTGTGTCTTAGTAATAGGTCTGACTACTGAGACTCCGATAAACTACCTTTTTCAAAAATTGCATCTGAATTATACGTGTTTGAGCCTTTTGCAGTCATGCTTTATGCATTTCAGAAACCAATATGGAGATAGGTAGCTTGATTTACAATTTGGGAGAAACTGAGAACTTCCACAGTCCCGAGTGCTGTGGTGTTCATCTGATAGCTCAAGGTGATGTTGCTACCCTCAAAGTTACTTTCCATGATTAGATCTAAAGCATTCAACTTTGAGAGCTAGGGGTTGCTTTTTAAAAATAAGGGGTTGCCCGTTTAAAAGAGATGAGGTGAAATTTTTTCAGTTGGGGGTTGTGAGCCTTTGGAACTCTCTCCCTGAAAAGGTGGTGGAAGTAGAGTCTTTGAATATTTTTAAGACAGAGGTGAATAGATTCTTGGTAAGCAAGGGGATGATAGCTTAACGGCGGTAGGTGGGATACAGATTTCAGGTTACTATCAGATCAGCCATGATCTTATTAAATGGCGCAGCGTCGTTTAGTGCTTACCATATAGATCAGTATCAGATAGCAATCTATTATTTGCATACAATTAAATGAAGACAAGTTCAAATGAAGAACAGTATTTAGAGATATGGGCATGGTACTTGAAGTATTCTCTCATTTTATATAATCATCCATATGAAAGGGAGTTGGCTTTGATTTATGGGAGGAAGGCCTTCCCTGAACTTTACTCTCAAATTTACATGAGCTCTTGGAGCAAATGATGGACCTTGTTAATGATGGAAATTTTGTGGGGTGGGAATTGCTGGTTTGTGCACAAAAACCTGTTTGGAGAGTTTGAAACAAACAAAGAATAAAACGAAACCTCTCGCATCAAAATAAATCTCTTTTTCAAATGTAAATGAGATTCAAGTGCTGTTTTGAATTCTACATTTTTGAGTTATGTGCACTTTTGTCACCTTGCCAGTTGTATCATTATTTTAGGCACTATGTGAAGCATTTGTTACTAAGTTGCTCTAAGAATTGCAAGAGGGACTATGATGTGACTTCTTTAATCCTGTGCTTTTCTACTTCAGGCAAAGGAAGCACAAGTCAAAGTAGCAGAAGTTGAATGTGACAAGGTGGATAATAAAGCCAAATTGGAAGCAACCTTGCAAGAGGAGGCAGCCATCAAGAAGGAGAACCAGGAGCGAGAGATGGAACGTATGGCAGAAGCTGCTGAAAAAGCTAAAGAAAGCTTACAGGTTGAAGCTCGGGTAAGTGTTTAATTTATCCATTATAACATGCTTTGACTTTAGTAAAATGTTGCGAACCAGGATTCCAAATTTCTCAGTGATTTAAGAATTGAAATGGGTTACACATATCTGTCTAATTTACAAAACTGATTAGCTTTTGAGAAGTTACAAAAGAAAGATGTCCACAATGTGATAAAAAGTAGCTAGCATTCCTTAATGAAATTTAAGTTAGAGTATGTATTTTCCATAGATCTATTGAAATTCACAGCTCGTGTCAGTGTTGCTGTTTGAGGGAGTAATTCAACCCTATTCCCACAAGTTTTGAGTAAAAAAATGGCATAACCTGGTTTTTGTCTTGTGGAATTTTATATTTCAATATGGGTACATCTCAGGTGTCAACCATGACTCAGTGGTAGCACTCTAACCTCTGAGTCAGAAACTTGTATGTTCAAGACCCATTCCAGAGACTTAAGCACAAATTCTAAGCTCATGTTCCAGTGCACTGAGGTGCTGTCCTTCAGGTACAATGTTAAACCAAGGCCACATCTGTCCCCTCATGAAGCCATAAGCCCCGTGGCACTATTTGAAGAGGAATGAGTTCTGAAGAGTCAAATTTGACTTGAAGTATTAGGTCTCTTTCTCTCTCCACAGATGCTGCCAGACCTGCTGAGTATTTCCAGCACTATGTGTTTTTATTTCAGATTTTCAGCATTCGCAATATTTTGCTTTTATTATGAATTTTCCTGCTGTTCTCTGGCCAATTTTTATCCCTCAACAAAAAATACTGTGAACAAGTCATCAGTTTCATTAAGTTCAAGAGGGATGGATATGACTGAAACTAAAGGTTTTTTAATTCTTTCATGGGACGTGGGTTTTAATTAACCACCCTAATTGTTCTTGAGAATGTGGTGGTGAGCCGCTTCTTGAACCTCTGCAGTTTATGTGGTGTAACAGTGATATAGTCTGTCAGGATGGTGTGTGGCTTTGAAGGGAATTTGCAGGTGGTGGTGTTCCCATGCATCTGCTGCCATTGTCCTTCTAGGTGATAGAGGTCACGGGTTTGGGAGGTGCTGTTAAGGCAGTCTTGCATCTTGTAGATGGTACACACTGCTGCCATTTGCATTGGTGGTGGAGGGAGTGGATGTTGATGGTGGCAGATGGGGTGCCAATCATGCAGGCTGCTTTGTCCTGGATGGTGTTGAGCTTTTTGAATGCTGTTGGAGCTGCACTCATCCAGGCAAGTGGAGAGTATTCCATCACACTTCTGATTTGTGCCTTTTAGATGGTGGACAGGCTTTGGGGAATCAGGAGATGAGTTGCTCTCCGCAAAATTCCCAATCCCTAACCTGCTCTTATAGCACAGTACTTAGATGGCTGACACAGCTCAGTTCCTGGTCAATGGTAACCCCCCCAGGATGTTGATAGTGGGGGATTTGGCGATGGTAATGCCATTAAATGTCAAAGGGAGATATTTGTATTCTCTCTTGTTGGAGATGGTCATTGCCTGGCACTTGTGTGTACGAACCTTACTCCCTCCTTATCAGCCCAAGCCTGAATGTTGTAATTGGCCAGGTTGTATTTGTCCTGATTTATGTGACATGATGTAGCTGGACAGTTTTCCACATTGCCAGGTTGATGCCAGTGGAATCAGGGGCTAGGGGCACGGCTTGTTCTGGAACATAAGTCCTCTGTATTTTTGCTGTAATGTTGTCAGGACCTATAGCCTTCCAGTATCCAGTACCTTCAGCTATTTCTTGATGTAACGTGGAGTGAATCAGATTAGCTGAAAACCGGCATCTGTGATGCTTGGGACCTCTGGATCATCCATTTCTGTCTCCTCCTGTTGGCACTTCTGGCTGAAGATTGTTAGAACTGCTGCAGCCTTGTCTTTTGCACTCATGTGCTGGTCTCCCCTTCAATGAGAATGGGAATATTTGTGGAGCCACCTCCTCCCATTAGTTATCCACCACCATTTACAACTGGATATAGCAGGACTGCAGAGCTTAGATCTGGTCCATTGGTTGTGGGATCACTTAGCTCTGTCTATCACATGCTGCTTTTGCCATTTGGCATGCAAGTAGTCCTGCGTTGTAGATAGGTCTCTAGGTTGATGACTCCTTTTTAAGTGCTGCTCCTAGCATGCTCTCCTGCACTCTTCACTGAACAAGGGTTGATCTACTTGCCAGATGGCAATGATAGAGTGGAGGATATGCTGGGTCATGAGGTTACAGGTTGTTTTTGTATACAATTCTACAGCTGCTGATGGCCCATAGCATGTCATGGATGCCCAGTTTTGAGTAGCTGGATCTGTTCAAAATCTATCCCATTTAGCACGGTGGTAGTGCCGCACAACGCGATGGAGGGTATCTTCAATGTGAAGATGGGACTTTATCTCCACAAGGACTGTGCAAGGGTCACACCTACCAATACTGTCTTGAACAGATGCATCTGCGGCAGATAGATTGGTAAGGACAAGGTCAAGTAGATTTTCCCTCTTGTTGATTTCTTCACCACCTGTTGCAGACCATGTCTAGCAGGCTATGTCCTTTAGGACATAAGAGCATAAGAACTAGGAGCATGAGTAGGCAATTCAGCCCCTCGAGCCTGTCCCGCCATTCAATGCGATCGTGGGTGATCGCATTTCAGCCTCAGTTCCAATTTCTCCCCTCCCCATAACCTTTCAACCCATTACTGTCTATCTCCTCCTTAAATTTATTCAGCGTCCCGGCATCCACTGCACTCTGAGGTGGTGAATTCCACAGATTCACGATCCTTTGAGAAAAGTAATTCCCCCTCATCTCTGATTTATACCTACCACCCCTTAGCCTAAAACTATGACCTCTTGTTCTAGAATGCCCCACAAGGGGAAACATCCACTCCACGTCTACTTTGTCTATCTCCTTTACCACCTTACATATCTTAATTAGATCCCCTCTCATCCTTCTAAACTCCAGTGAGTATAGGCCTAAACTGCTCAATCTCTCCTCATAAGACAAGCCCTGCAACTCTGGAATCAATCTAGTGAACCTTCTCTGAACCACATCCTCAAGTAAGGGGACCAAAATTGTGCGCAGTACTCCATGTGCGGTCTCACCAATGCCTTGTACAGTTGCAACAACACTTCCATATTTTTATACTCTCTTCCTTCAGCAATAAATGCCAAAATTCCATTTGCTTTCTTTATTACCTGCTGTACCTGCATACTAGCTTTTAGCAATTCTTGCACGAGGACATCCAGATCCCTCTGCATTGAAGCATTCTGAAGTTTCTGTTCATTTAAATAATAAGTCGCTTTTTTATTCTTCCGACCAAAACGGATAACCTCATACTTATCCACGTTAAACTCCATCTGCCAAATTTTGGCCCATTCACCTATACTGCCCATATCCATTTGTAAATTTCTTATTTCTTCATTGCAACTTATTTTCCCACCTATTTTTGTGTCATCTGCAAATTTAGCTACAGTACCTTCTACCCCTGAATCCAAGTCATTAATATAGATTTTAAATAGTTGGGGCTCAAGGACCGAACGCTGTGGCATCCAGAAAAAGACCCATTTATCCCGACTCTTTGCTTTCTGTTGGTTAGCCAATCCTCTATCCAAGCTAATATATTACCCCTAACTCTGTGTGATCTTATCTTGTGTATTAATCTTTTGTGCAGCACCTTATCAAAGGCCTTCTGGAAGTCCAGATATACTACATCTACAGGATCCCCATTATCCACTTTGCTTGTCACATCTTCAAAGAACTCGAGCAAATCAGTCAAACATGATTTACTCTTCATTAAACCATGTTGACTCTGATGGATTGCATTTTGACTTTCCAAATGACCCATTACTACTTCCTTAATAATGGATTCCAATAATTTCCTAACGGCAGACGTTAAACTAACTGGTCTATAGTTTCCTACTTTCTGCCTCCCCCCTTTTGAATAAGGGCGTTATATTAGCATTTTTCCAATCCTCTGGAACCTTTCCAGAATCCAGGGAATTTTGGAATATTATAGCCAATGCATCCACTATCTCCGTTGCCACTTCCTTTAAGACTCTGAGATGTAGGCCATCAGGTCCTGGAGACTTGTCACCCTTCAGTGTTTAGTTCCTTTTCTCTAGTGATGGTGATTGTTCTAAGTTCCTCCTTCTCTATACCCTCTGCACTACCTGTTACTATTGGGGTGATACTAGTGTCCTCCACTTTGAAAACTGAGGCAAAATATTGATTAAACGTCTCTGCCATTTCTGTGTTCCCCACTATTAACTCCCCAGTCTCACCCTCCAAGGGACCAATATTCACTTTAGCTACTCTCTTTCCTTTTATATACTTGTAGAAGATTTTGCTATCAGTTTTTACATTTTGCAATGCTTTTCTTTCGTAATTTACCTTTGGTCTTTTTATTTTTTTTTTTTAGTAACCCTTTGTTGATCTTTAAAAGTTTCCCATTCTTCCAGCCTGCTACTGACCTTTGCAATTTGGTATGCCTTAGTTTTTGCCTATGTTACCTTTAATTTCCATGCTTAACCATTGATGCTTTTTTCCCATCTTACCATCTTTCTTCCTTTGTGGGATAAATTTTACTTGGGAGGAATTAAATATCTCCTTAAATATCTGCCACTGTTCATCAACTGTCCTACCTTGTAGTATTCCTGCCCAGCCCACGAGGGCCAAATCTGCCCTCGTGCCTATGTAATTATCTTTGTTTAACTCCAGAACACTAGTGTGGGACTCAGGTTTCTCGCTCTCAAACTGAACTCGAAATTCTAGCAAGCTATGATCACTCTTCCCTAAAGGACCCTTTACTATGAGATCATTAATTAATCCCACCTCATTACACAAAACCAAATCCAGAATAGCCTGCTCCCTGGTTGGTTCCACAACATATTGCTCCAAGAAACAATCTCTAATACACTGTATGAACTCTCCCTCAAGGCTACCCTTGCCAATTTGATTAGTCCAGTTTATATGCATATTAAAATCACCCGTGATTATTGCTGTGCCTTTCTTACATGCTCCCAGTATTTCCTGGTTTATACTGTGCCCTATTGCTGAACTACTGTTTGGGGACCTATAGATTACTCCCACCTTGCTATTTCTTATTTCTACCCAGACTGACTCTACATCTTGCTTTCCAGTGCCTATATCATTCCTCACTGTAGCACTGATCTCTTTCCTTTACTAGCAAAGCTACACCACCTCCTTTTCCTTCCTGCCTATCCTTACCAAACACTGAGTACCCTTGGATATTCAACTCCCAAACCTGTTCTCTCTAATCACATCTCAGTAATTGCCACCAAATCATACCTATTTACTTAGAAAAACTCAGCAGGTCTGGCAGCATTGGTGGAGAAGAAAAGAGTTGACGTTTCGAGTCCTCATGGCCCTTCGACAGAACTAGGTGAATCCCAGGAAGGGGTGAAATATAAGCTGGTTTAAGGTGGTGGATTTCCAGCATCCGTTGTTTTTTGTTTTTATCATACCTATTATGCGCTGTTAACTCATTAGTTTTATTCCGAATGCTATGCACATTCAGATACAAAGCCTTTAAGTTTGCCCTATTGTCAATTTTCCCTACTCTTTTTTGATTCTTTGGTGCAATATGGCATTCACACACACTGTCCCTTCCTTTCATTTTTTGGTAACAATCAGCCTCGTCACTAACCTGCACTCTTACCGTTTCCTTAAGATTTGTTTTTTTATATTTCCATACAACTGAACCTTCCCCCCCACTATTTAGTTTAAAGCCTTATCTACAACCCTAGTTATGCAATTCGCCAGGACACTGGTCCCAGCATGATTCAAGTGGAGCCCATCCGAATGGAATAGCTGCCTCTTTCCCCAGTACTGGTGTCAATGTGCCATGAATTCGAACCCATTTCTCCCACACCAATCTTTGAGCCATGCATTTACCACTTTAATTTTATTGACTCTTTGCCAATTAGCTCGTGGCTCAGGTAGTAGTCTGGAGATTATTACCTTTTTGGTTCTGCTTTTTAATTTAGCCCCTAGCTGCTCGTATTCCCTCAGCAGAACCTCATTCCTCGTTCTATCTATGTCATTGGTACCTACATGGACCACGACAACTGGCTCTTTCTCCTCCCACTCCAAGTTCCTCTGCAGCCCAGATGAGATATCCTTAACCCTGGTACCGGTAGGCAACACAGCCTTCAGGACTCTCGATCCTGGCTACAGAGAACAGTATCTATTCCCCTAACTATACTATCCCCGATTACAACTACATTTCTCTTTACTCCCCCAACCTGAATGGCTCCCTGTACCACAATGCTATGGTCAGTTTGCTCATCCTCCCTACATCCCCGCTGTCGTCCACACAGGGTGTGAGAATCTCAAACCTGTTGGATAAGGGCAGGGGCTGAGGCTCCTGCAGTGCTGCTTCCTGGATCCCTCTACCTGCATTGCTCATTGTCACACCTTCCTGTCCCTGACCACTGGCCAAATTTAAGGTAGCTAATCTATGAGGTGTGACTGTCACCTGAAACACTGCATCCAGGCAATTCTCCCCCTCCCTAATGTGTTGCAGTGTCCAAAGCTCAGACTCCAGCTCACCAACTCTGAGCTGGAGTTCCTCGAGCAACCAACATTTGCTACAGATGTGGTCACTAGGAACCACAATGGGGTCCCCCAGCTCCCACATCATGCAGCTACAACACATCACCTGGCCCTGCATCTCTATTTTTATTTAATTAGTTTTTTAATTTGTTTTTAAATTTCCTACTGGCCTTTAGTTTATCAATCTGTAAAATATTTATCCTATTTACCTTTAATCTGAAAACAAGTTAGAATAGAGATTCAAAATACACTTTTTAAAATCAACTGGAACTTGCTCTCTCTGCTGAGTTGAAGCTAAAGTGTTGGGCCTCCTATCCCGGGCCACAATAGTCACCTTTAACCTGAAATCAACTTAGAATAGGTAGTTCAAACGAGCAGTTACTTACCAACTAATGAACTTACGGTTTTCCTGTGATGTCACCCTTTGTTTTTTTTCACTTGGCGACAGTGACTGCAGAGTACACTCTTCCCAGACTGCAGCCCAGGATTCGGCTAGCTCAGTCAGAGTGGTGCTGCCGAGCCACTCTTGGTGATAGACATTGAAGTCCCCCACCCAGAGTACGTTCTGCACCCTAGCCACCCTCAGTGCTTCCTCCAAGCGGTGTTCAATGTGGAGGAGTACTGATTATCAGCTGAAGGGGTGGTAGATGGTAATCAGCAGAAGGTTTCCTTGCCCATGATTGACCTGATGCCATGAGACTTCATGGGGTCCAGAGTCAATGTTGAGAACTCTCAGTGCAACTCCCTCCTGACTTTATACCACTGTGCTACCACCTCTGGTGGCTTTGTTTTGTCAATGGGACTGGACCTACCCAGGGATGGGGATGGTGGTGTCTGTGACGATATCTGTAAGGTATGATTTGGTGAGTATGACTGTGTCAGGCTGTTGTTTGATTAGTCTCTGAGACAGCTCTCCCAATTTTGGCACAAGCCCCCACACATTAGTAAGAGTTGACAAGGTTGGTTTTCCCATTGTCGTTTCCAGCGCCTAGGTCAATGCTGGGTGATCCATCCGGTTTCATTCCTTTTTGTAGACTTTGAAGTGATTTGATACAACTGAGTGGCTTGCTAGGCCATTTCAGGGGGCATTTAAGAGTCAACCACATTTGTTGTGGATCTGGAGTCACATGTAGGCCACACCAGGTAAGGACAGTAGATTTCTTTCCCTGAAGGATTTACGAACATATGAATTAGGAGCAGGAGTAGGCCACTAATAGGCTAGTAGTAGGCAACAAATATAAAAACAAATTGTAAAAGCTTTTACAGGTATGTAAAAAGGCAGAGTATGCAAATAAACTTAGGTCCCTTGGAGGCTGAAACAGAAGAAATTACAAATGGAAATAAAGAAGTGGCAGAAGTGTTCAAACAAATATTTTATTTCTGTCTTCACAATAGAAGACATAGGAATATACCAGATACAATGGGGAACTAAGGGTCCAATAAGAGTGAGGAACTATAATTAATATTAGTAAAGAAATTAATGCCTCTTGTAGGTGGTATACACAATTGCCACTGTGCGCCAGTGGTGGAGGGAAGGAACATTTAAGTTGCTGCCCATGAAACAGACTGCTTTTTCTTGAATGGTGTCAGGCTTCTAGAGTGTTATTGGAGCTGCATTCATCCAGGAGATGGCTTGTTCCTAGTAGATGGTGGACATGCTTTGAGGAGTGAGGTTCTTGTAGCAGAATTCCCAGTCTCTGACCTGCCCTTGTATCCATAGCATTTATATGGCTAGTCCAGTTCAGTTTCTGGTCAATAGTAACCTCCAGGACGTTGATGATGGGGGATTCAGTGATAATAATACCATTGAATGTCTCTCTTGTTGGAGATAGTCATTGCTTGGCACTTGTGTGATGTGAATGTTACTTGCCGCTTATCAGCACAACCCTAAATGTTGTCCAGGTATTACAGCATGCAAAAACAAACTGCTTCAGTATCTGAGGAGTTGTGAATAATGCTCAGTACTATGCAATCTTCAACAACTATCCCCACTTCTGACCTTGATGGAGAGAAGGTCATCAATGAAGCAGCTGGAGCTGGTTTGACCGAAGACGCTCTGCAGCGACGTCCTGGTTCTGAGGTGATTGGCCTCCAACGACCAGAACTATCTTCCTTTGTGTTAGATATGATGGCAACTAATGGAGATTTTCCCCTGATTTTCATTGATTTCAACTTTGATAGGCTCCTTGCTGCCACACTTGGTAAATGCTGCCTTGATGTCGAGGGCAGTCACTTTCACCTTACCTCTGGAATACAGCTATTTTGTCCATGCTTGGGCCAAGGCTGCATTGAAGTGTGGAGCTCAGTGACCCTGGTAGCTGTGTTTCATACATGACAATAACAACTAATGTACTTAATTAATTGTAAGTGTTTTAGGCTGAAACGAATGGCACTAGATAAATGCAAGTTTTTTTTTCCCTCTCTCTCTCTCTCTCTCTCTCTCTCTCTCTCTCTCCTGCCACAGAAGGAAATAGAATCAGCAGTGAATCTGGAAGCAGCAGCTGTCAATGTGAAGCAAAGCCAGATTGCTGTCGATACAGAACAGGAATTAGCTAATGTAGACCTGGCAATGCATTCTGAGACCTTGAAAGACACAGCGCCAGTACTGGAAGGAATTAAAGTATGTTTTAATGTGAAGGTCAATAACCTTCATTTATACTTATTTTTAAGCTGTTCATGGTAGGTAAACACTGTCCTAATAACAATTTGGTTTATTTTTTTCTAATCAGAAATCACTCAAAGGTTTTTGTTGACATGACTCTATGAAGCTGATTTAACACACATTCCCTTTGTATTGCATAACATTTTGAAGGAATAACATGTCAAGTACATGCAACAACCACTTGGTGAACGTCTCAGGGCTTAGCTGGGTGATGACTGTTACTATTTTTTATTCTAAGAGATTAAGGTCTTCAGTGACAACTTTAAGTGCAAGGTGCTGTGATTGGCCCAACCTGTATTGTTGCTGCTTCCACTTGACTTCGAAAGGGCCTTCATTGCTAATGAGGTTGCTTTGGCTTTGAAACAAATGTTTTTCTTATAAACATTCGTGGTTTTAATTACATGTTAGAATATTTCCCAGTCAAAGCACTCAACTAGTGTTTTATTTATACTTTAATTTTGTAAAGCACATAGAATGGAGATATGCTAGTGGTTTAAAAAGAACCCTGTAAGGATAATTCAATGTGTTTTGGTGTAATTTCTGGATTTGGGAGGGTTTCCCAGATTATTTGTACATGGAAACCTGCCATCATTACATGGTCTAGCCTATATGTGACACCAGAACCACAACCATGTTGTTGACTCTTAAATGACTTCTGAAATAGCCTAAGAAGCCACTCTTGAGGCATGAGACTGAGAAGTTAATTTAATGTGACATATCTGTACTGGGAAAGACAGAGAACATTTGTTTTATACAAAGGTAGTGACTTCTTTAGAGAGTGCTAGTTGTGATTGGTGGAACAGACATGGCACTGAAGGCTCCCCTTCAGCAGCTGCAAAGCTGCATAAACAGAATAAGCTACAAGGTCATCTGTGCTACAGTGTCCCAGTGTGACAGGGGGAGAGTGTGACAGAAGGTGTGCAGGGGATGCGGTGTGTGACCGGGACGAATGTGACAGGGGAAGAGTCTCATCTGGGCTACAAGCCCAGCTACACATTATGCATGTGAATGTGCAACATACAAATGTCTGTCATGGTGCATTCATTGTGTGCAACTCTAGTCATCACTTGCATGTTCAGAGAGTGGGGGCTCATGGAAGATGGATAATTGGCGTTGTGGTTAATGACGCCTTTTTGCATCCCACATTTGGTTCCTTTCCTCCGCTTTCACACAGATATTTGCATCCACCAGGCAGGTCTTTGAGAGTACCATCATGAGAGTGGTGGTGAAGAGCTAATTCAGGTGTTTGGACAGGTCACCACAACTATGCTAGCCGTGAAGGACTGGACCTTGACATAGAGGAGTGAATAGAAACAGAAAATCCTGTGCTCCGAGTGTTAGAGCTAAAGATGTAATGTGTCTGTAAAAGGCCTCGTTTTTGAGAAGGCCATGTTTATGGCACAGGCTTTTACCCATTAAGTGCCTGCAGAAGTCACAAATCTTGACTGAAAAATCTGATCAATACTTAGGATTTTTTTTAAAATTGAAATATATATATCAATATATTTGTTTTATTGCAATATTAAACTCTCCAATAACTTGAACTATTTACAAGGATGTACCTTCAATCAATGATATACTTTTAATGTTTTGAAATAAAATTTTAATTAGTAGCAAAAGCACATCATAAACAAATAAATTGGGCTGAATGGCATCCCTATTTGTACTTTCCTTGGGTTGTCTGTTAGAACAGTGCATCAATAACACAGGAAGTTGTTACAATATACATGAGAAATTTAATGGTATTGAGCAAATAATGAGCTGTTTTAGCCACTTTTTTCATTTTGTTTTTCCATGCTGTCACAGTTTGAGAAATGGCAAAGATATCTACGCATCAAGGTTGGGTGTATATCTCTCCATATTTTTGGCATTTTAATTTACATGTATGCAAATTCTCTTATTTAATGCCTAATATCTCCCTAATATCTCTGTTTTCTAAATCTTTCTGCTCTTCATATCTTACAGCAGATGTGTTCTCCCCAGGCCAAAAAACTATGTAGCAAACTTTGCTGTAGTTGTCTGCAAGGGCTGCTCTTGGTGAGCTACTTCTGGAGATGCTTAACAGCCATCTTGCTCATTAGTATCCTGTGCCTGCTCTGTCTATTCAGTGACATGGCTGACATCATGAATTCTCAGTGTGGGAGATTTGAATACCCCATGACACAGTAAGCAATAATTAAAAAGGTTACTAGAATATTGGCCTTTATCTTAAAGGGGCTGGAATACAAAAGGGTGTAAGTTATGCTACAGTTGTATATATCTGAGGTTAGAACATCTCTCAAGTGCTACATTCAGTTCTGGGCACTGCACCACCAGAGTAAAACAATATTCTGGTCTAGGAGAGGGTATAATGGGGTTAAAAAGTTTAAATTGTTGTATAGATTAGGCTTGTATTTACTTGACCACTGCACATAAAAATGGTGTCTCCTCTTGCCTCTGGCTCATTTGCCATTTTCCTCAAATCTGTGAGCTTTGGTTGCCAACACTCTTCAAGTGGAAACTGTTTCTCCTTATTGACTCAGTTAGAGCTCTTCATGATTTTGAATGCTTGCTTTAATAGTTTCCCCTTAACCTCCTTTCTTCTAAGGAAGGCAGTCTCAGTTCCTCCACTTTCACCACATAACTGATGCCTCTTTTTTGGTAAGATTCTCCTAAATCCCCTCTCCAAGGCCTTAACATGCTTCCTAAAGTGCAGTGCTCTTAATGGATCACAGTATTCCAGCTGAAATCTAGCCAGTGATTTATAAAGGTTTAACATAACCTCCTTGCTTTGTACTCTATGCGTTTGCTTATAAAGACAGGAATCCTCTCAACAGCCACATAGACTTCTAGTAAGTAAAGCTACTAAAAAGTATGGAAACAAGGTGGCTAAATGGATTTGAGATACAAATCTAGCTGAATGACCTACTATACCTATGTAATGGAGTAAAATGGGAATTCTGAGTATTAATGGGTAGCCACACAATCTCAGTGTCCTGTTTTGATTGTCCAGTACTATAAAGTATATATTTTACACTAAAAAGGATGCCAGTCAGCCCATCGAGCCTGTACCAGCCAAGAACAATCCAGTTAGTCCTACCCTCCTGCTCTTTCCCCGTATTTCTGCAACTTTTTTCTCAAGTATTCATCCAATTTCCATTTGAAGGTGATATTGAAACTTTATCCACTACCTTAACAGCAATGCATTCCAAATTCTAATCACTCGTTGCGTAAAAAAGTTTGCTCTCATATTGGCCCTGGTTCTTTTGCCGATAAGCTTAAATCTGTGCCCTCTGGTTATCGGTACATCAGCCATTGTGAATATTTACTCTATCTAAACATTTCATGATTTCAAACACCTCTATTAATCATATTCTTAGACTTCTCGGATTCAAGGAGAACAGCCACAGCTTCTCCACCCTATCTGCACAATTGTAATTCCTCATTCCTGGAACCATTCTAGTAAATCCCTTTTGTATCCTTTCCAAAGCTTTCACATCCTTCCTAAAGTGTAGGCCCAGGATTAGACACCATTCTCCAGCTGGGCCCAAACTAGTGTTTTATATAGGTTTAACAAAATTTCCTGGCTTTTGGACTTGCTGCCTCCAAAACCCAGGATCCCATATGCTTCATTAACTGTGTTGCTAACTTGTCCTGTTACCTTCAAAGATTTGTACACAAATACTCCCTAGTCTTTTTCGTCTGGCACTCCCTTTAAAATTGTACTATTTAGCATGTGTTTTCTCTCCTTCTTCCTACCAAACTGTAGCACCTCATACTTTTCTGCATTGATTTTCACCTGCAATATGTCTTGCACATAGCACCAGGCTGTGTGTCCTTTTGAAGTCTGTTACTATCTTATTGTTTACTGCAACTATAAATTTCAGTGATGCAGATTTTGAAATTGTCCCCTGCATTCCCAAGTCTAAATCATTAATTTATATCAAAAATAGTGGTGCCCCAGTACTGAAATCTGGGGAAATCCACTGTATGCCTCACTCCTGTCTGAAAATAGTTTTTCACCACAACTCTCGTTTAAATCCCTTACCAATTATCTATCCTTGCTCCTATTGTGCCTTTTTTATCCACAGACTTCAAATTTGCTAACAAGCCTGAAGCGTTTAAGTTCATATACACATAAATTGCACTGCCCTCATCCACTCTCTCTGTTCTGTCATCAAAAAACTCAATCAAGTTCGTCAAACACAATTTGACCATAACAAACCCGTGCTGATACTCCTTTAGTAGCCCATGCTAACCCAACTGGCTTTTTGGTTTCTCCTACCTGACAGACAATGCCCCAGACACAACCAGCACCCGCCTTCCCTGGATATGTCCACCGGCAGGACAGACCCAGGAGAGGTGGTGGCACAGTGGTATACAGTCAGGAGGGAGGTGCTCTGGGAGTCCTCAACATTGACTCCAGGCCCCATGAAGTCTCATGGCATCAGCTCAAACATGGGCAAGGAAACCTCCTACTGATTACCACGTACTGCCCTCTCTCAGCTGATGAACCAGTGCTCCTCCATTGTGAACACCACTTGGAGGAAGCATTGAGGGTGGCAAGGGCACAGAATGTTCTCTGGGTGGGGGCCTTCAATGTCCATCACCGAGAGTGGCTCGGTAGCACCAGAGCTGGCCGAGTCCAAAATTACATTTTTGCTAGAGTGGGCCTGTGGCAGGCAGTGAGGGAACCAATAAGAAGGAAAAACATACTTGACCTCATCCTCACCAACCTGCCTGCTGCAGATGCATCCGTCCATGACAGTATCAGTAGGAGTGACCATCACATAGATGTTGTGGAGACAAAGTCTGTCTTCTCATTGAGGATATCCTCCATTGTGTTGTGTGGCACTACCACCATGCTAAATGGGATCAATTTTGAACAGGTCCAGCAACTCAAAACTGGGCACCCATGAGGCACTGTAGGCCATCAGCAGCAGCATAATTGTACTTAAACATAATCTATAACCTCATTGCCCAGTGTATCCCCCCACACTACCATTACCATCAAGCCCAGGGGGCCAACCCTAGTTCAATGAAGAGTGCAGGAGGGCATGCCAGGAGCAGCACCAGGCATACCGAAAAATTAGGTATCAACCTGGTGAATCAACAGGACAACTTGCGTGCCAAACAGCATAAGCGGCTAGTGATGTACAGAGCTAAGAGATCCCACAACCAACGGGTCAAATCTAAGCTCTGCAGACTGCCACATCCAGTCGTGAATGGTGGCGGAATATTAAACAGCTGATTGGAGGAGGAGACTCCTCAAATATCCCCATCCTCAATGATGGAGGAGCCCAGCACATCAATGCGAAAGATAAGGCTGAAGCATTTGCTACAATCTTCAGCCATAGGTGCCGAGTGGATGATCCATCTCAGCCTTCTCTGGAGGTCCCTAGCCTCTCAGATGCCAGTCTTCGGCCAATTCAATTTACTCCACGTGATATCACGAAACGGGTGAAGGTACTGGATACTGCAAAAACTATGGGCCCTGACAATATTCCGGCAATAGTACTGAGGACTTGTGCTCCAGAACTTGCTGTGCCCCTAGCCAAGCTGTTCCAGTACAGTGACAACACTGCCATCCACCCTGCTATGTGGAAAATTGCCCATGTATGTTCTGTACACAAAAAGTAGGACAAATCCAACCCGGCCAATTACCGCCCAGTCATTCTACTCTCAATCATCAGTAAAGTAATTGTAGGGCTCATCAACAGTGCTATCAAGCAGCACTTGCTTAGCAATACTCTGCTCTCTGATGCTCAGCTTGGGTTCTGCAGGGCCATTCAGGTCCTGACCTCATTACAGCTTTGGTTCAAACATGGACAAAAGAGCTGAACTCCAGAGGTGAGGTGAGAATGACTACCTTTGGCATCAAGCAGCATGGTATCAGGTCAAACATGGGCAAGGAAGCCCCCTGCTGATTACTATGTATCCCCCCCACCACCCACATCTCAACTGATGAATCAGTGCTACTCCATGCTTAACACCACTTGGAGGAAGCACTGAGGGTAGCAAGGGCACATAATGTACTCTTGAGTGGGGACTTCAATGTCCATCACGAAGAGCAGCTCAGTAGCACCATAACTGACCGAGCTGGCTGAGTCCTGAAGTACAGCTGCTAGACTGGGTCTGCAGCAGGTGGTGAGGGAACCGACAAAAGGGAAAAACTACTTGACCTCATCCTCACCAAACTGCCTACCACAGATGTGTCTGTCCATGACAGTATTGGTAGGGGTGACCACCACACAGCCTTTGCGGAGACAAAATCCCATCTTCACATTGGGGAATACATTCCATCAAGTTGTGTGGCACTATCACCGTGCGAAATGAGAGAGATTTCAAACAGATCCAGCAGCTCAAGACCGGGCAACCATGAGACTCAGCAGCAGAACTGTAGTCAACCGCAATCTGTGACCTCATTGCCCGGCATATCCTCCACTCTAGCATTACCACTAAGCCAGGGATCAACCCTGGTTCAATGAAGAGCGCAGGAGGGCATGATATGAGCAGCAACAGGCATACCAAAAAATGAGGCATCAACCTGGTGAACCTACAATACAGGACAAACTGCATAAGTGGCACGCTACAAACAGAGCTAAGCGATTCCACAACTATTGGATCAGATCTAAACTCTGCAGTCCTGCCACATCCAGTTGTGAATGGTGGACAATTAAAATTAAACAAGTCACTGGGGGAGGTGGCTCCACAAATATCTCCATCCTCAATGATGGGGCAGCCCAGCATATCTGTGCAAAAGACAAGGCTGAAGCGTTTGCCACGATCTTCAGCCTGAAGTGGCAAGCGGATGATCCTTCTCTGCCTCCACCTGAGGTCCCCAGCATCACAGATGCCAATTTTCAGCCAATTCGATTCACCTGACATGATATCAAGAAATGGCCAAAAGCATTGAATACGGCAAATGCTATGGGTTCCTGACAATATCCTCACAATACTACTGAGGACTTGTGCTCCAGAACTTGCAGCACCCTTCACCAAGCTGTTCCAGTACAGCTACAACACTGGCATCTACCCTGCAATGTGGAAAATTGCCCAGGTATGTCCTATAGAATATAGAAACTAGGAGCAGGAGTAGGCCATTCAGCCCTTTGAGCCTGCTCCGCCATTCATTATGATCATGGCTGATCATCCAACTCAATAGCCTGCTCCAGTTTTCTCCCCTTACCCTTTGATCCCTTTCACCCCAAGAGCTATATCTAACTCCTTGAAAACATACAATGTTTTGGTCTCAACTACTTTCTGTAGTAACGCATTCCACAAGCTCACCACTCTCTGGGTGAAGAAATTTCTCCTCACCTCAGTCCTAAATGGTCTACCCCATATCCTCAGACTGTGACCCCTGGTTCTGGGCTCCCCCACCATCGGGAACATTCTTCCTGCACCTACCCTGTCTAGTCCTGTTAGAATTTTATAGGTTTCTATGAGATCCCCCCTCATTCTTCTGAATTCCAGCAAATATAATCCTAACCGACTCAATCTCTCCTCATATGTCAGTCCCGCCATCCCAGGAATCAGTCGGGTAAACCTTCGCTGCACTCCCTCTATAGCAAGTACATCCTTCCTCAAGTAAGGAGACCAAAACTGCACACACTATTCCAGGTGTGGTCTCACCAAGGCCCTGTATAATTGCAGCAAGACATCCCTGTTCCTGCACTCGAATCCCCTGGTTATGAAGGCCAACATACCATTTGCCTTCTTTACATACCATTTGCCTTCTTTACCGCCTGCTGCACCTGCACGCTTACCTTCAGCGACTGGTGTACAAGGACTCAAGTCTCGTTGCACATTCTCCTCTCTCAATTTATAGCCATTCAGATAATAATCTGCCTTCCTGTTTTTGCTACCAAAGTGGATAACCTCACATTTATCCACATTATACTGCATCTGCCATGCATTTGCCCACTCACTCAGCTTCTCCAAATCACACTGAAGCATCTCTGCATCCTCCTTCCAGCTCACCCTCCCACCCAGTTTTTGTCATCTGCAAATTTGGAGATATTACATTTAATTCCCTCATCTAAATCATTAATATATATTGTGAATAACTGGGGTCCCAGCACCGATCCCTGCGGTACCCCACTAGTCACTCCCTGCCATTCGGAAAAAGACCCATTTATTCCTACACTTTGCTTCCTGTCTACCATCCAATTTTCTATACATCTCAATACACTACCCCCAATCCCATGCACTTTAATTTTACACGCCAATCTCTTTTATGTGGGACTTTGTCAAAAACCTTCTGAAAGTCCAAATAAACCACATCCACTGGTTCCCTTTCATAAATCCATGCTGACTCTGTCCGATTCTGCCACTGTTTTCCATGTGCTCAGCTATTAAATCTTGTATAATGGACTCTAGAATTTTCCCCACTACCGACGTCAGGCTGACTGGTCTATAATTCCCTGTTTTCTCTCTGCCTCTCTTTTTAAATAGTGGGGTTACATTAGCTATCCTCCAATCTTTAGGAACTGATCCAGAGCCTATCGAATCTCAGAAGATGACCACCATTGCATCCACTATTTCTAGGACCACTTCCTTAAGTACTTTGGGATGTATATTATCAGGCCCCGGGGATTTATCAACCTTCAATTCCATCAATTTCTCCAACACCATTTCCCTGATTTATTTCAGTTCCTCCCTCTCACTAAACCCTATGTTCCCCAACATTTCTGGTATGTTATTAGTGTCCTCCTTTGTGAAGACAGTGAAGTATGTATTTAGTTGGTCGGTCATTTCTTTGTTCCCCATTATAATTTCCCCTGTTTCTGACTGTAAGGGACCGACATTTGTCTTCACCAATCTTTTGTATACAAATAGCAGGACAAATCCAACCCAGCCATTTACTGCCCCATCAGTCTACTCTCGATCATCAGTAAAGTGATGGAAGGGGTCATCAACAGTAGTATCATGTGGCACTTGCTTGGCAATAACCTGCTCACTGATGCTCAGTTTGAGTTCCAGCAGGATCACTCAGCTCCTGACCTCATTACAGCCTTGGCTCAAACGTGGACAAAAAAGCTGAACTCCAGAAGTGCAGCAAAGCAGCATTTAACTGAGTGTGGCATCAAGGAGCCCTAGCAAAACTGAAGTCAATGGGAATCAGAGGGAAAACCCGCTGCTGGTTCAAGTCATACCAAGCAGAAAGGAAGATGGCTGTGGTTGTTGGAGGTCGGTCATCTCAGTTCCAGGACATCACTGCAGGAGTTTCGCAGGGTAGTGTCCTAGACCCAACCATTTCAGATGCTTCATCAATGACTTTCTTCCCCTCATAAGGTCAGAAGTGACATTTGCTGATGTTCAGCACCATTCACTCCATGTCCAAATGGGGCAGGACCTGGACAATATCCAGGCTTGGGCTGACAAGTGGCATTTGCGCCACACAAGTGCCAAGCAATGACCATCCCCAACAATAGAGAATCTAACCATCACCCCTTGATATTCAATGGCATTACCATTGCTGAATTCGCCACTATCAACATCCTGGGGTTACCATTGACCAGGAACTGAACTGAACTAGCTATATAAATATTGTGGCTACGAGAGCAGGTCAGAGGCTGGGAATCCTGTGGTGAGTAATTCACTTCCTGACTCCCGAAAGCCTGTCCACAATCTACAAAGCACAAGTCAGGAATGTGATGGAATACTCATGACTTGCCTGGATGAGTGCTGCACCAGCAACACTTTCAAGAAGCTTGATACCACCCATGACACAGCAGCCCACTTGATTGGCACCCTATCCACAAACATTCACTCCCTCCACCACTGATACACGGTGGCAGCAGTGTGTACCATCGACAAGATGCACTGAAGGAATTCACTAACCCTCCTTAGACAGCACCTTCCAAACCCACAAACTGCCATCTAGAAGGACAGCAGCAGCAGGCACCTGGGAACACCACCACCTGGAAATTCCCCTCCAAGCCACTCACTATCCTGACTTGGAAATATATTGCTATTCCTTCACTGTTCCTGGGTCAAAAACCTGGAATTCTCTCTGTAACAACACTGTGGGTGTACCTACACCATATGGACTGCAGCGCTTCAAGAGGGCAGCTCACCACTACCTTCTGAAGGGCAATTAGGGACGGGCAATAAATGCTGGCCTAGCCAGTGACATCCATATCCCATGAATGGATAAAAAAAAGTCAGCCCTTGTTCCCATTCATGATTACTATATAGCGATGATTAATGCATTATCTGTGAAAAATACCTAGCTTGGTTTTAAACCCATCCCACCCAGTCTTGTGGTTGAATAGCATTCACTGTCTAGAATAAGCTAGGTACGTTATGCTTGGGTTCATATTCCCATAAGGAATCTTTGTTTTCTTGGTATGGAACTTGAAACGTGAGCGTTATGACTCTGTATGCACTTAATCTATTGTACCTTTGTTGAATTTTGCATTTTTGTGCCTTGTAAGTAAAAAATTAAATTTAAGTAGAAGGAAAAATATTACAAAACTAAGAAGTACCTGTTCAATGATTGTTTCCTTTAACCAAACTAGCACTGCATTTTAAGCCCTTTCATGATTTTGTTTTTCATTCCGAACTATAGTTCATTGTGACGGACTGGAGGCTGTAACTTGAAAGTGTGCTTATGTCCTTGTCAGATTTTTTGTATGGTTATTCTCTCAAATCTTTATAGTAGAGAAGGAGGTCAATTTTGATACTGCCAAACCTTAATCTAGTTATCCCAGTGACCTCTTGTGATAGTGTTCTATAGCCTAATAACTCAGTGTGTGAAAACATTTGTTCTTACTTCCCCCCCCATTGTTTTAGTGATCACTCTTGAATTTGTGTTCCCTTATTTACAGACTCACCAATGAGTGGAAACACACTTTCACTATTTACTCTCTTGATGCTTTTTTGTAATTTTGAAAACCTCTTCCAGGTCTCTACATAGTCATCTCTGTTGCAGTGAAAATGCCATAATTTGCTTGAGCTATTCTCCATGGACCAGATCTTGCTGTGAAATTAATGTCATGTTATTCTCTGTTATTAATGTGCAATTCAGCCAATAACTTCAGGGGATTAAGATGCAATGCAAGTTACACATCTCTAGAAATTACTGGTTGATTTATGCCACTCCAACATATGCTTCACACAAAGGCACATTATCCTTAGCTTCTCCGTTATTTTTGAGAGCTAGCTTGATTTGCACGTTAATTGCCCAATAAGCATCCTTCCAACAAAATAATTGTTAATGCATTTGCCAATTAATCTTTCTGACCCAGAAATGGTACAACTTAAAATATTCAGTTTCATTCCTGCAGGTTGTAAATTGCTGAGACTTTTATTTTTAAAAAAATAATCCTACTTTTTGTTTCTTTCTCTCTCAATTCGTTATTTCATTCCTTTTCAGTGCCTGATTTAATTCTAAGTCATCCACCCTAATTCAACCTCCTCCTTTCAGCCCTATTTCTTTCTTAACCTTTAAACCTCATTGATTAAGGAGATCTACTATTGGTCCCATGTTCCCTAAGATCCCAGGTGCCTATTGACCTCACTACGCTGTTATAAGCCCAGACTTCCAGCAAGCTAAGGGCAAAAAAAAATTCAGTTGAAAGGTATAGTAAATGTAATCGCATATGCCGAAAATGCTTCTCTCCAGCAAGATCTGACCCATTATTATTTCAAACATGTAACTATCCTCAAACTTTAAATTATAATTCACCCTGACTTACTGCATTACTTTTAGGGTGAAGAGATTACAAAAGAGGAAATAGATATGCTCGGTGATGCTTGCACGAAGTTGAAGGAACAGAAGAAACTATTAACCAAAGAGAAGGAAGAGCTCGAGGAATTAAAGGGAGATGTACAAGAGTATAATGAGGTATGAAAATATTTGGTTTAGTCAGAATTAAATATTCATATCTATTTTTCCTCTCTACCCTAAGTTTGAGTGATTTACTTGAGACTACATCAGCGTACAAATTAAAGAGAAATGTCGTATCTCCCTGCTTGGACTGAACACTACACAAAATATAACAAACTTAAAAATTGCTGAGATCCACCTAGTTATTTTTCTCTAGAGATAGCAATGCTAAATTTGCTGTGTAAATACATGCCTAATTTAATTTGTTTACCTTGAAGGCAGGTCAGTCCCATGATTACAATAAATCCTTAAAATAAGATTAATTTGATCACTTGCCTCAGATTATGTCAGATATATATCTGTTGAAAGATTTTCTTGTATTCCATTATAGGATTTAGAAGAAATTAAGAAGGAATTGTCCAAGACTGGAAAGGAAACAATCGTAGAAGAGTCCAAAGCTAGCAAACTATTAACGAAGAGAGTAAACCGAATGATCGGTCGGATTGACACACTCATTGTTAAGCTGGAGAAAGGCAAAGAGGTGTTGGATGGACAACTGGA
The DNA here is from genome assembly GCF_017639515.1 of Carcharodon carcharias. Classification (NCBI taxonomy): domain Eukaryota; kingdom Metazoa; phylum Chordata; class Chondrichthyes; order Lamniformes; family Lamnidae; genus Carcharodon; species Carcharodon carcharias. The sequence goes on from NC_054467.1 coordinate 227,122,595, forward strand.
CAGTGATGCAACATCTGGGTATGTGGCTGTAATGCTACATAAATAGTTTATTTTGCTCTTATTGCTGTTGATAATTTAAACTACTACTTTTGATTTGCTTTGTGGGCCTAAAAAAATTCCTAATATTTAAATCTTCATTATAGAAATTGTACGCTTTTTCGCCCATCTTTTTGAATCATTGATCTGAACTGAGTTGAAAGCACTATTTCCAGGCACATTCTTCTGAAAAAATATTTATTTGAACTATTCAAATTACGTTGGAAAGCTCACAATAGTTGACTTTGAAAGTTTATTTTCACACTAATCAATGGAGTTATGGTAGTTGTAGAGTAGAATATCTCAGAAGTAAACTGCTTAAAAAAGGCATAGCTTCATTTCCACTAATTTTAAAACAGTGCTTCCTAGTTCTGGAGTCACCCACAAGAGGAAACATCCTTTCCATGTCCACCTTGTCAGGATCTTGTATACTTCAATCAAATCACCCCTCACTCTTCTAAACTCCAGTGGAAGCCCAGTCTGTCCAACCTTTCCTCATAAGACAACCCACTCATTCCGGGTATCAATCTAGTAAACCTCCTTTGAACCACCTCCAATGCATTTACATCCTTCCTTAAATAAGGAGACCAAAATTGCATACACTATTCAAGGTGCAGTCTCTGTATAACGAAAGCATAACATCTTTATTTATATGTTCAATCCCTCTCATAATAAAGGATAGCATTCCATTAGCCTCCTTAATTATTTACTGTACCTGCATACTAATTTTTTGTGGCTTATGTATTAGAACACCTAAATCTCTCTGTACCTCAGAATGATGCAGCTGTTCTCCATTTAAGTAATATTCTGCTTTTTTTGTTCTTCCTGCCAAAGTGAACAACTTCACATTTTCCCACATTAAACTCCATTTGCCAAATCTTTGCCCACTCACTCAACCAATCTATATCCATCTGCAACCTCCTCATGTCCTCTTCACAACATACTTTCCTACCTATCTTTGTGTCATCTGCAAATTTAGCTACAATGTCTTCATTCCCCTCATTTAAGTTATTCATGTAAATCGTAAAAAGTCGAAGCCCCAGTACAGACTCTTGTGGGGCTCCACTTGTCACATCCTGCCTATCAGAAAAACATCTATCTATGCATACTTTCTTCATGCAGCAAACTTTTTTTCACTCAATTAATTGTTAGGATTTTGAAGGCACTGACTGCTAAGTTGGTGGATGCAGGTTCAGTAGTAGCCTTTAAAGGGAAATTTGATATATACTTGAAGGGAAAAAATTGCGGGTCTAGGGGGAAAAGAGCAGGGGAATGAGACTAAATGGATTGTTCTTTTAAAGAGACTCGATGGACTGAGTGCCTTTCTTTTGTACTCTACTATTCTTTGATCACGTTCAGTCCCAACAATCTTGCCTAGTGATTTCAAGGCAGGAAAATAATGCCAAATTGCTTCCTCTGTGGCTGATACTTCCGCTTGAAAGACCGAAGATTGTTGCTATATCCTCCTGTTGAATGAGATCAGGTGTTCCCTGATGTTCACTATGATAACAAGGTCTTGAAACCATTGATTGTCTTGTAAGACGCTAGCAATTTTCCCTTTCTGACCCAAGCACAGCTGTATCTCATTGCACAATTTAAAGAAGTACTTCAGCACCGTTCCCTGAATTAGCCATTAAAATGAAGTATAATATAGCAGCCATGGTGAATTTCACATTCTTCCAAAAGTTGACTGAACTGGCAGTTGAGAACAGCAAGCACCTTGAATAAAATGTTTTAATAAACATATCTATAACATGATACATTTTCAACAGAGCTTCTTGATGTAAAATGCCTCAAAAATTGCTAAACTACTAGTTTAGGGTGATGCTTTGCAATTTGACCTTCAATTTTGCCATAACTCAAGAACACAAAAATACGTGCAAGAGTAGACCATGTCACCTTTCGAGCTTACTCCACCATTCAATACGATCTGGCTTCATCTCCACTTCCCTGCCCACTCCCCCTATCGCTTGATTCCCTGATAGACCAAAGATCTGTCTATTCAAGCCTTAAATGTATTCAGTGATGGAACATCCACAGCCCTGTGGGCCAGAGAATTCCAAAGATTCACAATCCTTTGAGTGAAGTAATTTCCCCTCATCTCAATCCGAAATGATCAGCACCTTATCCTAAGACTGTGCCCCCATGTTTTAGATTCCCCTACCAATGGAAACAATCTCTCAGCGACTCTTTTGAGCCCCTTCAGAATCTTGTATGTTTCAATGAGATCTCCTCTCATTCTTCTAAACTCCAGAGAAAATAGACCCAATTTGCTTAACCACTCATCATAGGATAACCCTATCATTCCAGGAACCAATTTAGTGAACACTCAGCTTTCTTGTCAAGTACACATCCAAGTCATCCAGAGCTCTCACCGAGCTGTTGAAGAAGTTGTTTTCTGCTGTTGTATCCCTCATCAGTACCAATTCTATGGGTTCTTTGGTTATGCACAGGCTTTGCATCAACTCCAAGGCAGAATTTTGTCCTTAGCGGGGATGCTCAGCAGGTGTGGTCGGCACCGCACCGTGATTTTACGCGGACAGGCCAATTATGGCCCACCCAGCGTGAAACGCGAGCAGCAGTGCTCAGCGCTGCCTGTGCGGGCAGGGTGGGGAGGAGGGTAAGCTCTGTAACATATGAGCAGGGACATGTTTTTAATTCAAGTGTTAAATTTTAATTTTATTTTTATTTGCTTTGGGAAACCTCATCCCAGTGTGGATGAGGTTTCCTAAAAAATGCAAAGGCCGCTCAGCCTTTTCACCTGCCGCCAACCATTGGGTTGAACACGCAGTGAAAAATTCAGGGCAATTGTTTACTTAATGGCCTTAATAGGCCTTTTAATTGTCAGTAGACGCACTTCCGGCTCTGGCGCATGCCCGCCAACTGAACTATCGCGAGAGTGTGCATTGACATTGGCACTTCGGCTTTTGATGATCTGCTTCTATCACTGCTTGTTTGTCCCTACAACCACACCCCACCCCCTCCACCTCTCTGTCTCTCTATCTCTCCGCCCCCCCACACACACACCTTAAACCAGCTTATATTTCAACTCTTTCTTGGACTCGAACTCAAGTTCTGTCGAAGGGTCATGAGGACTCGAAACGTCAACTCTTTTCTTCTCCGCCGATGCTGCCAGACCTGCTGAGTTTTTCCAGGTAATCTGTTTTTGTTTTACCAAGTATGTAAAGGCTATTCTAAAACACACACACCGGAACACAATCTGTCTATCCATCAATAAGGAGCCAGATCACCAGGTGAAAAGTTCACTCTCAATTTGCAGGAAAAGCAGCAAACAACACTATGTTGCATATTCAAATCTTTCCAAGGGAAATGATGGCCAGCTGGTTCAGAATTCTGCACGCTGTATGAAAATATTCCACACATTTGTCACCTCTGGTTTATTAGTTTCAGAGGTGATCTAATCAAGCTGTTTAAAATGATGAAAAGGATTCAGTAGGGTTGATCCAGATTAACTGTTTCCTATGCTGGGGAATTCAGAAGAAAGGGGTTGGGCACAATCTTCAAGTTATATCCATAAAATCAGATCGTGGAAATTTGGAATTCTCTCCCCAAAAGATTGCGGATGTCAATTGAAATTTCAACAATCAACAGATTTTTATTAGGTAGGGGTTTCAAGGGATAATAGAATGGATTTGAAGTGCAGATCTGCCATGATCTAATTAAATCAGGTGTGAGAGGCTGAGATGTAGTTGGATTAATCCCTCCCAGTTTTATACCTCTTGTTCCTTTGATATGTTCTATTCAAAGTCTTTCAGCTTTTTTCTTTATGTCACTGGTTGACCTGGACTGGGCACCACCCTCTGGTTATGAGTATGCTGCTGTGCTACTGAGTCAATGAGGCTTGTGGGGGAGGGTGTTAGAGGAAAATGTCTACAGGTTTGACTTTTAACTCTGGGCCTCCAGATCCAGAAACTGATTGGACACACCCTTTTATCAAACATCTAAACTCCAGGTGAAAATAATCTATTAGTAGCTCAATTGCACATATATCTGGTCCCATACCGCAAAAGTTGCCAAATCTCTGAATGTTATAGATGCGGAGCAGCTGCCAGATCTGGGAAGATGCTTGGGATGCAGAAATGGTTCTCAAGGTCCTGATTTCCTTGCTTTGCTTCTGGCCTCCTCTGACAACTTTCCTCTTGTGTAGGATTACATAGGATTACATTGGGTATATGGTACAAATCTTTCAGCCCAACCAGCTCATGCTGGTGTAGATACTCCACTTGAGCCTCCTTTCATTATTTCTCATCTAATCTACCATCATAACCATTTATTTCCTTCTCCCTTATATGCTTGTCTAGTTTCCCCTTAAGTGCACTGTTTGCTGCAATCACTCCATGTGGTAGCGAATTCAACATTTCTACCACTCTTTGGTGAAGAGGTTTCTTCTGAATTCCCTATTAGATTTCATGGTTTATATTAACAACCTCTAGTTAGGCTCTTCTTCATAAGAGGCTCTTGAAGAAATTACAAGTTTAAGATTTGTCATGTTGGCCTTTTATTGCAATGGGCCTGGGGTACAAGAGCATGGAAGTCTTGGGGCCTTGGTGAGACCTGGAATACTGTTCTCAATTTTTGTCTCCATATCTAAGGAAGGATATACTTGCATTTGAGGCAGTACAGTAAAAGTTTGCTGAGTTGGTTCCTGGGATGATAGGTTTATCTGATGATGAGTGGCTGAATGAATTGGCCTATACTGTCTGGAATTTAAAATAATGAGAGATTACTTCATTGAAACATTAAAGATTCTGAAGGGACTTAAAAGGGTAGACACTGCGGTTGTTTCCCTTGGCTCGGGAATCTAAAACATGGGGGCACAGTCTCTGGATAAGGGGCTGACCACTTAGGACTGAGATGCGGAGAAATTTCTTCACTCAGATTGTGAACCCTTGGAATTCTCAATCCCAGAGGGTTGTGGATGCTTCATCTTTGAGTATATTCAAGGCTGGGATAGATTTTTTAACATTTCAGGGAATCAGAGCATACAAAGAGTGGGCAGGAAGGCGGAGTTGGATGAGACGATCAGTCATGATCATATTGAAAAGCAGAGCAGGCTTGAGGGATCATATGGACTACTTTTGCTTGTATTTCTTATGTTTATAATGATTGTAAACCCGAAATCTTGAAGGCCAAGCAATTGATCCAGGCTTCTGTAGCTAAATTACTGTGTAGGGGAGCACTATATTGTTAATGAGCTTTCAGGTAAATTTGGAACCCCATCTGCGAAAACTGCAATTGACTAATTTGGGATACAAATACCCCAGCTTGTTCAAAGAATGATGTTAGGCATCAGTGACACACCAAACTTGAAAGTGATGGATGAAGTAACTAAATATGCAAGTAAAACCAAGATTAATTGTTTATTTTTATTATCATGAGATTAATTGTGTTTTTTTTTAAGTTGTTGGCCGCCTGGACAATTACTCAAAGCATCTGTCAGATGTAGAATTGTAATATTGATTACTGTACCAGAATTGAGAATTTTTGGCTTGCCGCTCAATTTTAGTTGTTTAAGCTAGCCCATTTGTGATAAAAATTTGTTGTATTCTTACTGGTCACAGAATTGCTAAGTGTTTCTGAAAACTGCAAAGAATATACATTAGCTTGGTACGTTGAAGGCACTGGTATGTGGGTATTTACTTGCTTGTTCTGTTCATTGTGAACTAATTGGCATAAATCGTATTGCTGTTGTAACTGTAATGAACATTGTCACTGAATGTCAGGAACAGATCAGTAGGTCAAACCATCAATCTGTGGGGCTATTTAGTATGTTTGGCAGTTTATGATGTGGGCAAATGTAGTTTTGAATGCTGATACACCATGTTTGATTCAAGTTAAGATAAAGAGTTTTAACGTACCAGTACCTGTGCTCTGCATATTTTCAAATTTGGTCTTGCACAAGGCTACAGTCAATCCGGAGCCAAGTGGACAAGTCAGAAGTTTTTATATAAAAGCACAAAACTGCGGATGCTGGAAATCTCTTGTTGAAGGGTCATTCGGACTCGAAACGTTAACCGTGTTCCTCTCCACAGATGCTGCCAGACCTGCTGAGTTTTTCCAGGTATTTTTATTTTTGTTTCAGAAGTTTCTATAGTTTATCCAATTAGTTTTGTGTTTTTCACCCAAGGGCAATCCCTTTCTAGTTTTGATTCTAAGGAGAATGGAGAAATCGATATTTTAAATCAACTATTCTATACCTCTTTTCATGTTTAGTAAAAAATTTAAAGGTAAACACTTTCTAAGACTGTACTGAATTGTCGTTTGGTAGTACAGAACCTGAGTATTGCTGAAAAAAGATGTGTTGAAGCTTTATGTCTTACACTCATCAGGGCGCTTCGCAAGAATACCAATATAAATGGAAAACAACAGTCTATACCATATGTGAAGAGAGTGATGAATGGTTGGCAAGTGAACTCTGGTAGAGGTGTTGCCATGGAGAATGCACCAGTGATGGTGACTGACAGTTAACTGCCAACCATTGTTTGAAATTTAAACCAGGCAGCATTCACAGTTAGGTAGATGAATTAACAACGCAAATAGATGCAAATGGGTACGATATAATTGCAATTACGGAGACATGGCTGCAGGGTGACCAAGGCTGGGAACTGAATATCCAAGGGTACTCAATATTTAGGAAGGGCAGGCAAAAAGGAAAAGAGGTGGGCTGGCCTTGTTAATTATGGATGAAATCAGTGCAATAGTGAGAGAGGACATTAGCTCAGAAAATCTAGGCGTTGAATCAGTTTGGGTGGAGCTAAGAAGGAACAAGGGATGGAAAACATCAGTGGGAGTTGTCTATAGGCCTCCAAATATTAGTGCTAAGTTAGGGGGTGGCATTAAACAGGAAATTATAAATGCATGTAACAAGGGTGCTGCAGTAGTCATGGGTGACATTAATCTACATAGAGACTGGGCAAACTAAATTAACAATAATACTGTGGTGGATGAATTCCTGGAGCATGTACGAGATGGTTTTTTGGTCCATGTTATGATGTGGCAGATATGTGCCGGGCGGACCAAATCCACAAATGAAACTTTGCCATGCTATCACAATGCTTTTGCAATTTGTATTTAGAACAAGGTGATGTGTGTACTAAATTTAGAAATAATGAGTCCACTAAGACCTTTAGAGATTTGAAAAATTTAATTAAAATATTTATTAACAAAATAAAAAATTTTAAACGCATACATAAGACTGCAATTACTTAAGGCTATAACAACTCCTAAAATACTTAATTAACCTGATTCTCAAATACACACCCCGTTTAAGGCAACAGTCCAAAATAGATTTAAGATTTTTTTTAAAAACAAGCAAGTTAATACAGTACCCACTTGACAATAGAATTCCAAATGGTTTTCTCCAAGTTCAGTTACTGGACACAACAGACTTATGCACAAATGGCTGGAGGCTTTTTCAAGGCTGCTTCACACACACCTGTTAGATCTTAAATGGCCCTCAACATAGCCTTTCATTCTCCTTTATATATGTTTCTCTTTCTTTAATATGTAAATTCCATTGTTCCTGTACCTGCAACTATACCTTTCCCATAATATAAAAACTTTAATGTTGCCAATATTGTCGGGAAAAATAAGCACGCTGCTTAGCGTTGCTTATCTGGCTAGTTGTAAGCAGACTAACATCCCTTTGAAATCCAAACAATCCCTTTACTTATCTAAAAATGCAAATTCCCTTCACACCTTACATGGTATGACAGTAACCATGTTTACTTATTAGCATTTCAAGTGCATTTCTACACCTAGCTTCTTTTGATAATTTCAGGCTTGCAGTCTATCTGACCCCAAATGTTATTAAATCACAGAACCATCTACACTCACACCCATAAACCTACTTTACAACAAACCAGAAAAATTTTATGAAAATTATTATACTTTCGCAACAACCAGTATATTGAAGAACCAACTAGGGAACAGGCTATTCTAGATTTGGTATTGTGCGATGAGAAGGGGTTAATTAATAATCTTGTTGTGCAGGGTCCTTTAGGGAACAGTGACCACAACATGATAAAATCCTTCATTAGGATGGAAAGTGAAGTAGTCCGATCTGAAACTAGTGTCCTAAATCTAAACAAAGGAAACTACGAAGGTATGATTCATGTATTGGCTAAGATAGAATGTCATTAAAAGATATGATGGTGGATAGGCGATGGCTAATTAAGGAACGAATATATGCATTGCAACAGTTATACATTCCTTTCTGGTGCAAAAACACAACAGGAAAAGCAGCCCAATCATGGCTAACAGAAGAAATTAAAGATAGTATTAGATCCGAAGGGGAGTCATATAAAGTTGCTGAAAAAAAGTAGCAAGCCTGAGGATTGGGAGCAGTTTAGAATTCAGCAAAGGTAGACCAAGAGGTTAAGAGGGGAAAAAATAGAGCGTGAGAGTAAACTTGCAAGGAACATAAAATCGGACTGTAAAAGCTTCTATAAGTATGTAAAAAGAAAAAGATTAGTGAAGACAAGTGTGTATATCCCATACAGTCCAAAACTGGAGTATTTATAACAGAGAACAAGGAAATGACAGAGCAATTAAACAATTACCTTAGTCCTGTCTTCATGGAGGAAGACACAAATAACTTCCCAGAAATGCTAGGGAACCAAGGGTCTAGTGAGAAGGAGGAATTGAAGGAAATTAGTATTACTAAAAAAAATAGGGCTTCAGAAATTAATGGGACTGAAAGCTGATAAATCCCCAGGGCCTCATAATCTACATCCCAGGGTACTAAAGAAGGTGGCCATGGAAATAGTGGATGTGTTGGATGTCATCTTCCAAAATTCTGTAGATTCTGGAACAGTCCCAGTAGATTGGAGGGTGGCAAATGTAACCCCACTATTTTAAAAAAAGGAGGGAGGGAGAAATCAGGGAATTGCAGACTCACATCAGTAGTAGGGAAAAAGCTAAAGTCTATTATAAAGGATGTGATAACAGGACACTTAGAAAAGATCAATGGGATTAGACAAAGTCACAATGGATTCATGAAAGGTGAAGTTTTTGGAGGGCTTAACTAGCAGAATAGTACGGGGAGGCAGTGGCATAGTGTTATTGTCACTGGACAATTATTCCAGAGATCCTGGGTAATGCTCTGGGGACCCAGGTTTGAATCCCACCACGGCAGATGGTGAAATTTGAACTCAGTGAAAAGAAATCTGGAATTGAAAGTTTGGCGATGACCATAAAACCATTGCCGATTGTCATAAAATCCCCATCTGGTTCACTTATGTCCTTTAGGGAAGGAAATCTGCCGTACTTATCTGGCTGGGCTACATGTGACTCCAGACCCACAGCAATGTGGTTGACTCTTAAATGCCCTCTGAACAAGGGCATAAGAACATAAGAAATAGGAGTAGGCCATTCGGCCCCTCAAGCCTTCCCTGTCATTCAATAAGATCAACCCCCCGATATTTCAAAAATCTTTCTACCACCTCTTTAAACACTTTCAGTGATCTAGCCTCCACAACTCCCTGGGGTAGAGAATTCCAACCATTCCCTACCCTCTGAGAGAAGAAATTCCTTCACATCTCAGTTTTAAATGAGTGCCCCCTTATTCTGTAACTACATCCCCTAGTTTGAAATTCCCCCACTAGTGGAAACATCCTCTCAATATCTACCCTGTCAAGCCCTCTCAGCATCTTGTACATTTCAGTAAGATCACCCTCATTCTTCTAAACTCTGATGAATAAAGGCCTAACCTGTTTAGCTGTTCTTGCTAAGTTAACCCCTTCATCCCAGGAATCAGTCTAGTGAATCTCTTTTGAACTGCCTCTAATGCCACTATATCCTTTTCTTGAATACAGGGACCAAAACTGTACACCGGGCAATCAGGCATGGCAATAAATGCTGGCCTAGCCAGCAACACCCACATACCATGAACAAATTAAAAAAAAAGATAAGGGAGAACCAGTGGATGTGATGTATTTTGGATTTTCAGAAAGCTTTGATAAAGTCCTGCATAAGAGGTTAGTGTGCAAAATTAAAGCACATGGAATTGGGGGTGATATATTGGCATGGATAGAGAATTGGTTGGCAGACAGGAAACAGAGTAGGAATAAATGGGTCTTTTTCAGAGTGGTGGGTGGAGACACCGCAGGGATCAGTGCTTGGGTCCCAGCTATTCACAATATATATCAATGATTTGGATGAGGGAACTGAAAGTAATATTTCCAAGTTTGCTGATGACACAAAACTTGGTGGGCATGTGAGTGGTGAGGAAGATGTTAAAAAGCTTCAAGGCAATTTAGATAGGTTGAGTGAGGAGGCAAATACATGGCAGATGCAGTATAACACAGATAAGTGTGAAGTTATCCACTTCAGTAGGAAAAATAGAATGACAGAATATTACTAAAATGGTGATAGATTGGGAAATGTTGATGTGCAAAGGGACCTGGGTGTCCTTGTACACCAGTCACTGAAAGTAAGGATGCAGGTGCAGCAAGCAGTTAAGAAAGCAAATGATATGTTAGCCTTCATTGTGAGAGGACTTCAGTTCAGGAGCAAGGATGTCTTACTGCAACTGTACAGGGTCTTGGTGAGACCACATCTGGAGTATTGCGTGCAGTTTTGGTCTCCTTATCTAAGAAAGGATATACTTGCCATAGAGGGAGTGCAGCGAAGGTTCACCAGACTGATTCCTGGGAAGGCAGGATTGTCGTATGAGGAGAGATTGGGTCGACTAGGTCTGTGTTCACTGGAGTTTAGAAAAATGAGAGGGGATCTCATTGAAATATATAAAATTCTGACAGGCTGGACAGACTGGATGAAGGGATGATGTTTCCTCTGGCTGGACAGTCTCAGGATACGAGGTAGTCCATTTAGGATTGAGATGAGGAGAAATTTCTTCACTCGGGTTGGTAAACCTATGGAATTCTCTACCACAGAAGGCTGTGGAGGCCAAGTCACTAAATATACTTAAGAAAGAAATTGATAGATTCCTAGACTCTAAAAGGGTATGGAGAGAGAGTGGGAGTATGACATTGAAGTAGAGCATCAGACGTGATCGTATTGAATGAGCAGCCGCGAAGGGTTGAATGGCCTACTTCTGCTCCTAAGTTCTTTGTTCCTATGTTTAGTGATTATTAGCCTGAGCCATTGATGGAGTATATATTTTTCTTCCTGTTAAAGGAATGGAATGCTGGAGTAAGGTTCTTCAGTCAACCAGTGTGTTTTGGTACTTTTATCTAGTTATTGCACAAGTGATCACAGTCTAGTTTTGGGGGGGCACTGAACCTGGTACAAGAGTAACAATTAGTGCTGAATTTAAGGGAGTGTCTTGTGTAAAAAGCTCATAAAAATAATGGTATGTTTTAAAATTGTGCAGGAATACTTTGTGTTCAAGAAAAAAGTCCTAATATGTCATACTACGGAACATATAGAACATGCTACCTATTTAAGAAATGCATTGTAATACATTTTATGTGCTTCTCACTCATCATGACAGCAATTATAGATTATAAATTAATCTATAGCTTCCATTTTTTTGAATTATAGGTAATGTTCCAGCCAAATGGCTGTCAAAATAATTTCTGGAGCCTGGAAATGGATAATAGATTTGCAAATCTGAAATTTAAGATTCTCCTGCAGGTTCCCTTGTCCTCTACTCATGAAAAGTTTCTATTAACTTTAATTTTTTCCTATATGCAGTTTCTATTTCACCTTCAGGGAAAATCTCATCAGCATCAATGAGCTGATCAGTGCAATGAAGCAGATCCAGAATATCCCACAGCACAAATTACAAAAGATTGCTGAATCCCTGGATGAAAACAAAGATGGAAGAATTGACATCAATGAAGTCATAAAAGTAAGCTTGAAATAAATTTTTAACGGTCTTCAAATTGCCATTCTAGACTTGAATGAAGTGATTCTGGAAAACTACTTTTTGAGAAAAATTGTTATTTTTCTTTCCTATTTTCTCCTCCCCCATTTCTTATGAATTTAAGGAAACATGTCATCAAGGTACTATTTAGCAGAGTTCACTAGAGGACTAACAAGCTACACCAACATGTCTGAGTTTCCCTGATTAGTTTCTTAGTAGCATGAATGTTTGCATTGCTATTCTTTAATGCACCTTTATAGAAATGCTGTAATGTAATATCCTATTTGGAGACAGGAGAAAGTTTTATTGAATGAAAAGTAATTCTACAACCTGGAATATGTGATTTATATTTTGTGTCTGATTAATAACTGTGTAGCCTTGTAAATGAGAATGGAATATCTTCTTGGTTGGACTTGTGGAGATTGGTGCTGGCTGATTATTTTTCTGGTTTCAACTGCTTATGACTCAATTGCCATTGATCAGTTCCTTTATCATTTTTTCAACCTCTGTCTCCAAAAAGGATATTACCTTCATCCCTTTAAGATATTTTAAAACATGGTTTGAAGAGTAAATATTGACAGTCAAAAGATAGGAAGAGATAGGTTTGCCAAACCACTGTTGGTTGCCTGACTGATTTCCTGTCTTTGCAGGTGGTGAAGTTAATTGATAAAGAAGATATAGACATCTCAACCAACCAGGTTGCAGAGATTTTGGAATTATTGCGCAAGGAAGAGAAGGTTGTAGAACAGCAGAAAGCAAAAGAGAAGTCAGAGAAGGAACAGGCGGCAGAAGTCCAAAATTAAACAGCTTCATCTAATAAAATGCTTGATATCAGAATTTATCTAATTTTATTTGTTTGATTTTTTAAATTTGTTAAAAGCATAACTAAAGGAATCAAGTGGATAATGTGTACCGCGGAGGAATTGTAGATTGCTGCATTGTGCTACAGAAATGGAATAATGTTTTCTGTTATGCCAAGAATTGAATCCCACCGTTCCAGAAGCTTGGAAACAATGTTTCTTTGAAAATGCACTTATAAAAGTAATGTTATTGTGATGTGGTAAGCTCTAATAATATTGTTTTTATAAATGAACAAAGCAACAGGAAAACATAACCTTGGCGGTGTTAAAGAAGTGCTTACAGTGGACAATAAGTCAGTTAATTGAAATTGAGCACCAAATCGCTTTCAGGAAGTATTTGCATTAGCACAAATATGTCACTCTGGACCACTACAAAACCTTTTCAATATTGGGGCCTATTTCAATTTCAAAATCTTCAAAGTAGTGTCAATTAAGACTGATTTTCTATTAATTCTAAAGATGAGTGCTACACAGTGGAATTAGATGAATGCACCAAACCAAAGAATATTTTTAGCTATTTTTGGAATAAGCTAAATTCTTTTTGCATCTGAAATGTTATTATAGTCCTTAAAAGGTTCAATCTCAGTCATATAGTGCATCTACTCAATTATAACTTACGCATTTTTAATAAATGGTATGAATGTTGGACTGCATTGCTACTGTTTACTCCCACACACCCCAAACAGCTTATGTTTTACTGTATTGCTGATTGATTGCATATGTTCATGAATCAGGTTTTTGGAATACACTCAGGTATTTCTAAATTTATTTTTTAAGTTGTTAAATATTTAGTGAAGAAAAAGCTGGCCCATTGTTCAAATTATACCCTTATTTATATTGCAGATACTGTGGTGGTTGCAGCAATTGAAATGTTTTTATTTGCACAAGATTGTGCTATACTAATGGATAATGTTGTGGCTAATTAAATTTGAACGTTAACTACATTTCCATCACAGAACATTTTCATATTTTACCTTTTTTTGCACTGGCATGGTAATATGGAGTTCAATATGTAAATGTATTTTCTTTGTAATTGCAACACATTCAAAAAACACCTACATATGAATAAGATGGAAAAGTATGATAACCTGCAGATTGTAGACTCAGTTCTCGTTTCCAATCAGTTATATCAAGCGAAGTATACATTGACCTTAATATTTTCCTAAACAACTTGTATAAAAATAATGACTGTGCACAAAGGTTGTATAATTAGTGACCTATCTGTGCAGTATTTGCACTATTGACTTGTATATAATCTTTTTCATGCTTTTGTTTACATTTAGGATTCATTATCTGTGACTCGAGCAATGTGAGTCTCATCAGTGGCATTGCCATGAAACATTAATATTTTGGGCTGGAAATTATTTGAATTAAGTGCTTTACTCATACCTAATATAAGAAAGTTAAATGTTTTTAAAGCAATGGCCCAGATGTTCCATGGAGCAGCAGTCAGATTGCTGCTCCGCTCAAACTTCTCCGTGCCTAGACACTGCTCCAGAAATACGGAGCGCCGCATCCCTCGAAGAACTCCATTGTAGCATTGTAGTGTTAGGGGGAAGCAAAGCGTACCCCCTTTTTATGGCACTAGCTGCTGTATGATAAATTTAAATGTGTGGTGTGAATGTTAATGAATTGGTGAGTGGATGAATGAGTGAACGGGTAGGGTGGTAGAGTGGGTGAGGTTAAGGAGTAAGGTGGGTGAGGTAAGTGGGCAGGATGGCAGATGGATAAGATAGCAGGTGGGTGGCGTGGGGTTCAGGGGGTGGTGGGGGCGGTGGTTGGTTGTGTAGCTATCCAGGTGTTAGACCGGGTTTTAATCTAACATTTCTATCCAGGTAAGTACCACAGAACAGCCCAAACTAGCTCAGAGTTGACTCTAGCTCAGAGTTGGAGACTTCCATAGAGGGTCCCGGGGGGCAGGGAAATTGGCAATCAGAAGTTCAAATTTCCTGGGCAATTCCCATGGAAGGCAGTGCATCGTGACTTGGGTTCCGATGCACATCTTGGGTCGTACATCCGGAATCTAACAATCTGAAGACTGGAAGATCTAGACCATTGTTTCAGCCCTTTTTAGATACATTTCTAATTTTTCTTTTGACAAGACCATAGTAAAATGCAAGTTCCCCATGCACCCCCTCCCCCACACTTTGTGATCCTTTACAGAAACTTTCATGTTCAAGTATGTTTTCCCTATAATTATTTCAATTTTTAAAGAAAGACCTGCAACACCAAATTTGTCAATTAGAACCTAACACAGTTTAGGGTTTAGATGATTGTGTTCTTGAAATTAGATCTCTGTGACTTGATACTTTTGACCAGTTTCAGAGGCAGCATACGTAGACCAGCCAAATACGTAACTAAATCTGATTGGGAGGAAGGCACACAAATTTGTTTTTAACATTGAAAGCTATTGGAGTTTGCGCTATGCTAGATGAAGATTTAGCTCTTTACAATTTCTCCATCATTCTCAACAATCACTAGGGACACATCTTTGAGATATCCATCCTTGTCAGTTTCCTTAAAGAGTTTTGTTAAGCCATCTAATATGCAAATGCACTTGTTTTGAAAAATATTTTTTCCTCACCAAATCTGTTCCCAGATCCCTGTGCATCTCTTCCAGTTATTGTGTAGTTGGCCATTGGAATACCAATTGATTGCACGACATGGTAGTATATAGTGTACTATATGCTGCTTTTCACCAGTGACCTGGAATTAAGTCGAACCAGAAATGGTGATAGAACCTTTTATAGTCGAGATGTTTTGTCATATATGTTTTGTCTTTAGGGCCACGATCTAAAGCTGTCCCTAAATTCGTGATCTAATTGAGATATCACAAGGATCTTGTTGGTGTGGGGAATGTAAAATTTCACACCATCAAAATACAGTTTGCTGCTCAGTGGTTGGGAGCCGAATAGAGAGAGCTGTACTTTGCATTTGGCTATATTATACTCAATCTGGAACTGCTTGACAATGACACTAAGCAAAATGTGATTTCTTTTTGGTGGATGGAGAAGAATAGAGAAAAAGAAAGTCATTGACATCACTTTACAAAGAAGGCACAAGGAACAAGTTGATCTGAAAGTTTAATTGAAATAACGTTGTGATGGACTCTCATTAAATAACGACAGCATAAATAACTCCCTCCCTCCTGCAGAGTGAAATGGAAGTACAAATCAATTTGCAAAGTATATCATTTAATAAATTTAAAGGGGAAATAGTTAATCTCACAGCCATGATGATTAATGCCTGCTGGAAACACATGCCCATTCTGAGATAGTGAACTATTAAGTGTTAGTTATAGTGTAAAATACTGAAATACTATATGTTGTAGGCTCTATATATTTGTCTTCGCCTCTGTAGTGGTAAATAAAAGCTATGGTCCTGCTTTATTAACTTTTTCCTGCTATAGCTTAAATGTGTGCAGAAGTGGTGCACTGATCTTTGGAAAATATAAGTGATACATATTTTTAGAAATAATATGAAAACAATGGACTGGATTTGGTAACAATTAATTTCAAAGAGATATGGGCATTTGTGTATAAAAATTGGAAAATGCATATGATTAAAGTGCGCAAAGATTTAAATTCATACAAGTCTTCAGTGTATTTATTTTTCTAAGGATACTTCCTTTTCTCCCCTCTTTCTTTCCATTGGGAAATGTTGATGTGACAAAGGGACCTGGGTGTCCTTGTGCACCAATCACTGAAAGCAAGCATGCAGGTGCAGCAAGCATTTAAGAAGACAAGTGGCATGTTGGCCTTCATTGCGAGAGGACTTGAATACAGAGAGTAAGGATGTCTTACTGCAGCTGTACAGGGCATTGGTTAGACCACACCTGGAGTATTGTGTGCAGTTTTGGTCTCCTTAGCCTCCCGTAGAAGGGGTACAGCAAAGGTTCACCAGCCTGATGCCTGGGATTGACAGGATTATCATATGAGGAGAGATTGGGTTGACTAGACCCGTATTCACTGGAGTTTAGAAGTATGAGCGGAGATCTCATTGAAACGAATAAAGTGCTGAAAGGGCTGGACAGTCTGGGTAAAGGGATGATGTTTCCTCTGGCTGGGGTGTAGCAAACACGGGAAAACAATCTCGATACGGGGTAGGCCATTTAGGACAGATGAAGAGAAACCTCTTCACTCAGAGGGTGGTGAACCTGAGGAATTCTCTAGCACAGAAGGCTGTGGAGGTCAAGTCACTGAATATATTTAAGAAGGAAATAGATTTCTGAATTCCAAAGGCATCAGGGGTTATGGGGAGAGTGTGGGAGTATGGTTTTGAGATAGAGGATCAGCCATGATCTTATTGAATGGCTGAGCAGGCCGAAGGGCCAAATGAACTACTACTACTATTTTCTATGGTTCTATTAATTCATTCGTTCCTCCCCACTTTGTTTTCTGAGCAATCAGCTAGCCAGAAAGTAGGAAAGATTATCTCAGGATGAATGCACTATGGTTGCTATTGTGTCTCACTCAGGTAACCCTTTCCATTATTGAGAGAATAGGCCTAGCTACAAATGTCAAATAAATGCATTTAATCTTCAAGCAATATAACTAGTTCCACTATTCTAAGGTATGAATTGGCATCAAATTGTCAAAGGTCAGGATACATCACCATAGTAAGCTGTGCAACTCAGTCTCTGTTACTAACTTACAATTGATCTTATTGGTATCACATGATGGAGACACACACAATAGGAGCTGATGGGTATGTTCTAACAGGTTTACTGTGTGATTTGAGACTATGGCTTTATCTTAACATTGCAAAAGTACCTCTTCGACTTGCCCATTGATGCTGAGTTGTGTTCATTGAAGATATTTTATCAATTTATTGTATCAGTTACTTATAAATAAGGCCATCACTTCCAAAACTTCTCCAAAAAAAGGTTTTACCTGTGGATTAGCATTATATTCAACGGCTTAACAATGTACAGAATTTCAAATGCCATCTCAAACTCACCCCACCCCCAGGTGTCCCTTGAAGATATTCTCTTGGGACTGAGATCAATTGTGGCACAATATTTAAGGAGCTTGTTCAGAAAATAACAAAAGGCATAATGTCATCACATTTCTACCTCTCTGGAACTCTGAAGAAGTCATACGGACTCGAAGTGTTAACTCTATTTCTCTCTCCAGAGATGCTGCCAGACCTGAGCTTTTCCAGCATTTTCAGTTTTTATTTCAGATTTCCAGCAGCTGTAGTATTTTGCTTTCATTTAAATGTTTAATTCACTGACACTTCTCTTTCAGAAATGCCTACCTTGAAGAATTACTGCTGTCCGACAGGATTTAATGGTTTGTCTCTTTCACCCTGTTCACCATCACTTTCTATTTCCCTTCTGCTGTTTGGTAAGGTTACCAAAACTTGCTTTCACAGCCATATTTCCTTCCTCTGTGACTGTCTTCATCTCCGACTTACCCCATGTGGATTCTAACTGAAGTTCCATCCATCATGTTTCAAATCCACCCAGGATTACAAGTATCTTCAGGACATACAATATTCCTCGGACTGCTGTTCTCACCGCACCCTGAGATCCACACTCAATGCCATGCGCCGCCACGTGTACACACTCAACCCCTCTCTGCAGCAGCATTGACTCACCCTATTCAAGGCTGTCCTTGCCCCCAGTTCCATTTCATTCTTCTTCTCATTTGATGCCTTAACAAAAAACTTTTTCTCTTCCTTTCAGATGCTAAGGAACACAAGCTCCAACAGCTTATTGATGCCAATGCCCATCCAGGACCCTCCGCCCCTTCCCACCCCTCTGGCTCCATCCCATATTCTAATCCTAGCCCTTGCCATTCACTATAGACTCTGACCTTCTCCTCTCAGCTAAACGTTCTGTACTCAGCAAAGGACCCGGCTTCATCCCCTTACACCCTCACCACAATGAATTCTGGGCTCGGCACAGTGCTGAACTCTTGTTCCATCACCTTCATCTCCATGCTCACTTCTTTGGGCAGATTCAACAGATCCTTTCACCCGCCTTCAGTATTCTCCCTTTACCTGGACCCCTCCCCTGGCCTCTGACCTGCTCTTGATCATTTCATTGAGGACTCTCAGTGTGACATCGACCATCTTAATTTCTCTGCTGCTCTCACCCACTCCAACCTGTCTCCTTCCGAACTTGCTGCACTCAGTTCTCTCAGGTCCAATCCTG
This sequence comes from Carcharodon carcharias, assembly GCF_017639515.1. Lineage (NCBI taxonomy): Eukaryota > Metazoa > Chordata > Chondrichthyes > Lamniformes > Lamnidae > Carcharodon > Carcharodon carcharias. The sequence goes on from NC_054467.1 coordinate 227,141,502, forward strand.
ACTTTTTATTAAACCTGCTGACAAGGGTGGCAGTGTTGTCTGGTGTACTGACCTCTACCTTGTAGAGGTTGAGCACCCTCTCCAACACTTCCTACATCTCCCTGGACCATGACCCCATCACCGAACATTAAGCTAATGTTTCCAGGATTGTCACTGTCACCTCATCTCCTCTGGAGATCGTCCATCCACAGATTCCAACCTCATAGTCTCCCAGATCCACACAGCTTGCTTTTACCTCCTTCCCAAAATCCAGAAACAGGGCTGTCCTGGTAGACCCATTGTGTCAGCCTGTTCCGGCCCCACAGAACCTATTTCTTCCTATCTTCACTCCATTCTCTCTTCCCATCGACATTTGCAATTCCTCTGACGCCCTACATCGTATCAACAATTTCCAATTTCCTGGCCCTAACCATTTCCTCTTCACTATGAACATCGAGTCCCTCTACACCTCCATCCCCCATCAGGATAATCTGAGGGCTCTCCACTTCTCCCCTGAACAGAGGCTCAAACAATCCTCATCCACTACCACTCTCCTTCCCCTGGCTGAACTTGTTCTCTCACTGAACAAATTCTCCTTTACCTTGTCTCACTTTCTCCAAATAAAAGGTGTAGCCATGGGTACCCGCATGGGCCCCAGCTATGCCTGTCTTTGTGGGGTATGTGGGGCATTCCTTGCTCCAGTCCTACTCAGGCCCCCTCCCACAACTCTCTTTTCCGGTACATCGATTACTGTATCGGTGCCGTTTCATGCTCTCGCCTGGACCTGGAAAAGTTTATCGATTTTTCCTTCCAATTTCTACACTGCTCTCACCTTCACATAGTCTATCTCCGATACTGCCCTTTACTTCCTTGACCTCTCTGTCTCCATTTCTGGTGATAGTCTACCAATATTCATTACAAGCACACCGACTCCCACAGCTACTTTGACTACAGCTCCTCACACCCTGCTTCCTGTAAGAACTGCATCCCATTCTCTCAATTCCTTCGCTTCCGTCACATCTGTTCCAATGATGCTACCTTCCATAACGGCACTTCTGACATGTCTTCCTTTTCCCTTAACCGAGAGTCCTGCCCCCACTGTGGTTGACAGGGCCCTTAACCATGTCCGACCCATCTCCTGTACCTCTGCCCTCACACCTTTCCCTCGATCCCAGAATGATGATAGGGTCCTCCTTGTCCTTACTTTCCACCCCACCGGCCTCGACATACAAAGAATCATCCTCTGCCAATTCCAACATGATGCGACTATCAAACACATCTTCCCCTCGCTCGCCTCCCCACTCCTGTCAGCATTCCCTAGGGACTGTTCCCTCTGTGACACCCTGGTCCACTCCTCCATCACCCCCAGCTCCTCATTCCCTTCACATGGCACCTTCCCATCACAAGGTGCAACATCTGCCCCTTTACCTCCTTGCTGTCCAAGGCCCCAAACAGATGAAGAAGCACTTCACTTGCACCTCCTTCAATTTGGTCTACTGTATTTGCCACTCCCAATGCGGTCTCCTGTACATCGAGGAGACTAAACGCAGATTGGGTGACCGCTTTGCGGAACATCTTCGCTCAGTCGCAAGCATGACCCAGACCTTTCTGTCGCTTGTCTTACCAAGTCACCCTCTCGCTCTCATGGCCACATGTCCGTCCTTGGCCTGTGAAGCCCAACACAAACTGGAGGAACAGCACCTCACCTTCCAATTAGGCACTTTTCAGCCTTCTGGACTTTGAATCAATAACTTCAGACCAAGAATTCTCTCCATCTTTACCCCTTTTATAATCCAATTTTTTTAATATATATATTTATTTATTTATTTATTTAAAAAAAAATTTCCCCCAACCTGCCTGCCACACGCCCCCCACAACACCTATAACTTGTTCTTATGTTTTGCTTACACAGGGCGCAGACCATTGTTCCTCTATTAACACATTCTGCTGTCTTACCTTTATGCCACTATCAGCACCTTCTTTAGCCTTTAACGCTAACATTAACACTCCATTTGTCCCGTGTCCATGATATCTTTGTCAAATTTCTCCTTAGCTCACAGCTGTACCTTCTATTTTGCTCCACCTATTCCACCCCCTCTTAAACAATATAAAATCTATCACATTTCTACTCCTCTTTAACTCTGAAGTAGAGTCATACAGACTCGAAACTAACTGTTTCTCTCTCCACAGATGTGCCTGACCTGCTGAGTTTTTCCAGCATTTTCTGCTTTTATTTCAGAATTCCAGCATCTGCTGTATTTTGCTTTTGTTTTAAGAGTGTGTATAATTGGAAAATTAATAATTTTACCATGGACAAGTGTAAGTTGATACATTTTGTCAGGAAGAATGAGGACTATATTGCTTCGAAAACAAGAGTCATAGAGAGAAACTACTTGTCCTATAAATTTGGACTGTGATGCCGTTAAAGAAAGATGAGAAAGACTATTGTTCCTTACATCTCATCTTAATAGAACCAAAAATATGTTTTTTCATTCTTTATGAGATGTGGGAGTTAGTGGCTAGGCCGGGATTTCATCAAGGCTCCTTAGACAGCACCTTCCAAACCCACGACCCATTACCATTTAGAAGGACAATGGTAGCAGATAGATGGGAACACCACCACTCAGCATCCTGAATTGGAAATATATCGCCGTTCTTTCACTGTCGCTGTGTCAAAACCCTGGAATTTTCTCCCTAACAGCACTGTGGATGTACCTACACCACATGGACTGCAGCGGTTCAAGGAGGCAGCTCACCACCACCTTCTCAAGGGCAACAATGGATGGGCAATAAATGCTGGCCCAGCCAGCAAAGCCCACTTCCTGTGATTGAATAAAAAAAGCAATTATTTTCCTTAGATCAGAAGTATCCAACCTGCAGTCTTGAGACTACATGTGCTCCTCCAGTCCCTGCAACTTGCCTTTTGTAGCCTGGAGAGACCCATTTGCAATTATCTGGGTAATGTCACAATGTCCCACCTCTGACCCTAACTCCCTTGGAGCACTGCTACGTGCTGAGAGTGGGATACCAGTGAGTTTGCTCTGCTTCTGACTCGATGATTTATCCTGTTGGAATTGTATACAACTTGATATTTGGAAAAGGTAGTTTTAGTGCTGTTGATTCATTGGTGGTTAAATCTTCAATCAAGATCTGCTTTCATTAGCAACTTGAGATATACACAAGTTAAGAGAAGCACTGATTTTAAGTTCATATATGGTCTTCGAGGCTCAATGGTTAGTTTTGCAGCTTATGAAGCTCCCACCCCTCTGTGATTTCTCTGCCACCCCTAGAGGTGATGAGATTTTTGCAGAAGTTACACTTCATTCATTGAATGTGGAAGAGTATACCTACCAGAAGCAATTGACATTCTCATCCATTTCAGAGATATTAGTGCTTTATGGAAAAGCAAACGCCCAGATAAATTCTAGGATGCTCTTTTGAATGCCACCTATTCACCCGGTCAATCATTGTGCTTATTTATAATGACTCTACCATATGTAGGCCACTTATTTCAGCAAGATTTGAAAGACAATGTGATCTTTCTATTCCGTGGGAGTTTCCTAATGAAAATCTTGGAGAGTGCTGCCCTATGCAGAGGAGCTTTACTTTTCCAAGCACTGCTCCCTAATGGCTAACTCCCTAATACTAACCCATTCAGGCCAGGAGGTTCCAGTATGGTTTTCCATTCTTTGCTGAGTTAATTGAGCAGGATTCCAATTGATGCCAACACCCCATATCCTCGGAGGGGTAAAATACACTTGCTGGTATTCATTGTCTAGTCTCACTGTAGACCTAAGGTTAATTGTAAGAGATTTAGGACAGGGCACAAGTAGAAACTTTTCATGTGGGATTTTGGAACCATGGAATGCATTACAGGTATGAAGAAAAGACCATGTTAACGTTAAATATTAAATATTTAAGGAATGGAGGATAAAAGGTTATGAGAATAGAGAGGGCATATGGAATTAGGTTACTACTTATGTGGCGGGATAAACATTAACATGAACTTAAAACAAAAACAGAATTATCTGGAAAAACTCAGCAGGTCTGGCAACATCGGCGGAGAAGAAAAGAGTTGACGTTTCGAGTCCTCATGACCCTTCGACAGAACTTGAGTTCGAGTCCAAGAAAGAGTTGAAATATAAGCTGGTTTAAGGTGTGTGGGGGGGGCGGCGGAGAGATAGAGAGAGAGAGAAATGGAGGGGGGTGTGGTTGTAGGGACAAACAAGCAGTGATAGAAGCAGATCATCAAAAGATGTCAACAACAATAGAACAAAAGAACACATAGGTGTTAAAGTTGGTGATATTATCTAAATGAATGTGCTAATTAAGAATGGATGGTAGGGCACTCAAGGTATAGCTCTAGTGGGGGTGGAGAGAGCATAAAAGATTTAAAAATATTTTAAAATAATGGAAATAGGTGGGAAAAGAAAAATCTATATAATTTATTGGAAAAAAAAGGAAGGGGGAAACAGAAAGGGGGTGGGGATGGGGGAGGGAGCTCATGACCTAAAGTTGTTGAATTCAATATTCAGTCCGGAAGGCTGTAAAGTGCCTAGTCGGAAGATGAGGTGTTGTTCCTCCAGTTTGCGTTGGGCTTCACTGGAACAATGCAGCAACTAAGGACAGACATATGCGCAAGAGAGCAGGGTAGAGTGTTAAAATGGCAAGCGACAGGGAGGTTTGGGTCATTCTTGCGGACAGACTGCAGGTGTTCTGCAAAGCGGTCGCCCAGTTTACGTTTGGTCTCTCCAATGTAGAGGAGACCACATTGGGAGCAACGAATGCAGTAGACTAAGTTGGGGGAAATGCAAGTGAAATGCTGCTTCACTTGAAAGGAGTGTTTGGGCCCTTGGACGGTGAGGAGAGAGCAAGTGAAGGGGCAGGTGTTGCATCTTTTGCGTGGGCATGGGGTGGTGCCATAGGAGGGGGTTGAGGAGTAGGGGTTGATGGAGGAGTGGACCAGGGTGTCCCGGAGGGAGCGATCCCTATGGAATGCCGATAGGGGGGTGAAGGGAAGATGTATTTGGTGGTGGCATCATGCTGGAGTTGGCGGAAATGGCGGAGGATGATCCTTTGAATGCGGAGGCTGGTGGGGTGATAAGTGAGGACAAGGGGGACCCTATCATGTTTCTGGGAGGGAGGAGAAGGCGTGAGGGCGGATGCGCTGGAGATGGGCCGGACACGGTTGAGGGCCCTGTCAACGACCGTGGGTGGAAAACCTCGGTTAAGGAAGAAGGAGGACATGTCAGAGGAACTGTTTTTGAAGGTGGCATCATCGGAACAGATGCGACGGAGGCGAAGGAACTGAGAGAATGGGATGGAGTCCTTACAGGAAGCGGGTTGTAAGGAGCTGTAGTCGAGGTAGCTGTGGGAGTCGGTGGGTTTGTAATGGATATTGGTGGACAGTCTATCACCAGAGATTGAGACAGAGAGGTCAAGGAAGGGAAGGGAAGTGTCAGAGATGGACCACGTGAAAATGATGGAGGGGTGGAGATTGGAAGTAAAATTAATAAATTTTTCCAAGTCCCGACGAAAGCATGAAGCGGCACCAATGTAATCATTAATGTACCGGAAAAAGAGTTGTGGAAGGGGGCCGGAGTAGGACTGGAACAAGGAATGTTCCACACACTCCATAAAGAGACAGGCATAGCTGGGACCCATGCGGGTACCCATAGCCACACCTTTTATTTGGAGGAAGTGAGAGGAGTTGAAGGAGAAATTGTTCAGCGTGAGAACAAGTTCAGCCAGACGGAGGAGAGTAGTGGTGGATGGGGATTGTTCGGGCCTCTGTTCGAGGAAGAAGCTAAGGGCCCTCAGACCATCCTGGTGGGGGATGGAGGTGTAGAGGGATTGGACGTCCATGGTGAAGAGGAAGCGGTTGGGGCCAGGGAACTGGAAATTGTTGATATGACGTAAGGTATCAGAGGAATCACGGATGTAGGTGGGAAGGGACTGGACAAGGGGAGAGAGAAGGGAGTCAAGATAACGAGAAATGAGTTCTGTGGGGCAGGAGCAAGCTGACACGATCGGTCTACTGGGGCAGTTCTGTTTGTGGATTTTGGGTAGGAGATAGAAGCGGGCCGTCCGAGTTTGGGCGACTATCAGGTTGGAAGCTGTGGGAGGAAGATCCCCAGAGGAGATGAGGTCAGTGACAATCCTGGAAACAATGGCTTGATGTTCAGTGGTGGGGTCATGGTCCAGGGAGAGGTAGGAGGAAGTGTCTGCGAGTTGACGCTCAGCCTCCGTGAGGTAGAGGTCAGTGCACCAGACAACAACAGCACCACCCTTGTCAGCGGGTTTGATGACAATGTCAGGGTTGGACCTGAGAGAATGGAGTGCAGTAAGTTCAGAAAGAGACAGGTTAGAATGGGTGAGAGGAGCAGAGAAATTGAGACGACTAATGTCGCACCGACAGTTCTCAATGAAAAGATCAAGAGAAGGTAAGAATCCAGAGGGAGGGGTCCAGGTGGAGGGAGAATATTGGAGATGGGTAAAAGGATCCGTTGAACTGGGAGAGGACTCCTGCCGAAAGAAGTGAGCCCGGAGACGAAGACGGCGGAAGAAGAGTTCAGCATCATGCCGAGCCCGAAATTCATTGAGGTGAGGGCGTAAGGGTATGAAACTAAGTCCTTTGCTGAGCACTGAACGTTCAGCATCGGAGAGGGGAAGGTCAGGGGGTATAGTGAATACACGGCTGGGGTTGGGATTGGAAGAAAGGGTGGGGACGGAGGGACGGGCAGGGGTGGAGGGTCCTAGATGGGTGTTGGTGTCGATGAGTTGTTGGAGCTTGCGTTCCTTAGCATTTGAGAGAAAGAGAAAAAGTTTCTTGTTGAGGCGTCGGATGAGCCGAAGAATAAAATGAAACTGGGGGCACGCGCAGCTTTGAAAAAGGGTATGGCGGTGCTGCTGGAGGGAGAGGTCGAGTGTGTTCATATGGCGGCGCATGGCACTGAGTGTGGATTTCAGAATGTGACGGGAACAGCAGTCTGAGAAACGTTTTATGTCCTGGAGATACCTGTAATCCTGGGTGGGTTCGAAACATGAGGGGTGGAATTTCAGTTGAAATCCACATGGGGTAAGTCGGAGACGGAGACAATCACTGAGAAAGGAGATACGGCTGTGAAAGCGGGTTTTAGTAAACACCTTGTCAAACACCAGGAGGGAAATGGAAAGCAATGAAGGTGAGCAAGGCAAAAGCAACTCCAGCATGATGCCACCACCAAACACATCTTCCCTTCACCCCCCTATCGGCATTCCGTAGGGATCGCTCCCTCCAGGACACCCTGGTCCACTCCTCCATCAACCCCTACTCCTCAACCCCCTCCTATGGCACCACCCCATGCCCACGCAAAAGATGCAACACCTGCCCCTTCACTTGCTCTCTCCTCACCGTCCAAGGGCCCAAACACTCCTTTCAAGTGAAGCAACATTTCACTTGCATTTCCCCCAACTTAGTCTACTGCATTCGTTGCTCCCAATGTGGTCTCCTCTATATTGGAGAGACCAAACGTAAACTGGGCGACCGCTTTGCAGAACACCTGTGGTCTGTCCGCAAGAATGACCCAAACCTCCCTGTCGCTTGCCATTTCAACACTCCACCCTGCTCTCTTGCCCACATGTCTGTCCTTAGCTTGCTGCATTGTTCCAGTGAAGCCCAACGCAAACTGGAGGAACAACACCTCATCTTCCGACTAGGCACTTTACAGCCTTCCGGACTGAATATTGAATTCAACAACTTTAGATCGTGAGCTCCCTCCCCCATCCCCACCCCCTTTCTGTTTCCCCCTTCCTTTTTTTTCCAATAAATTATATAGATTTTTCTTTTCCCACTTATTTCCATTATTTTTAAATATCTTAAAATCTTTTATGCTCTCCCCACCCCCACTAGAGCTATACCTTGAGTGCCCTACCATCCATCCTTAATTAGCACATTCGTTTAGATAATATCACCAACTTTAACACCTATGTGTTCTTTTGTTTTATTGTTGGTGACATCTTTTGATGATCTGCTTCTATCACTGCTTGTTTGTCCCTACAACCACACCCCCCCTCCACTTCTCTCTCTCTCTCTCTCTCCGCCCCCCGCAGCCCCCCCACCCCGCCACACCTTAAACCAGCTTATATTTCAACTCTTTCTTGGACTCGAACTCAAGTTCTGTCGAAGGGTCATGAGGAATCGAAACGTCAACTCTTTTCTTCTCCGCCGATGCTGCCACACCTGCTGAGTTTTTCCAGGTAATTCTGTTTTTGTTTTGGATTTCCAGCATCCACAGTTTTTTTGTTTTTATCTTTTTGTTATTAACATGAACTTGTTGGGCCAAATGGTTTGTTTCCGTGTTGTAGACTGGATTTTTATTGCCTCCGTACGGTTCCCACTGCCGGGACAAAAATGGGTCCAGTGTCCAATTAAGGGGCTGCTGTCAGGACCGACAACCTATTAAAAATGGTGGCCTGCCTCTCTGAGCTGCTGGCCCAGTCAGAGAGCTGGCAGCTCGGAGGCCTTGACAGTGCCACCAATACAGGTGGCCTTTGCCGAGGCTGCAGGATGCCTCCTTATTGAGGTGCCCTCAAAGGGCCAGGATGGAATTTTCTTAATGGGCTAAGGACGGGCGATTGAAGGAATGAGTCCTCCAGTGGAGGCATCAGAGCTGCGGGGTGACCATTGCCATCAGGGGACCCCACTGTGGATTACTGAGCATGCAGAAAGGAAGGCCTCTCACTCAAGAAGCTGCTGGGTGGCTGCCTCAATGCACCTGATGGTCCCCCCAAGCAATGGTGTGGGGTGAGGGGGGTCATCCCAACACCTCAGTACTCCAGTTAATTGGTTTAATTGGCCCATTGAAAAATAAATAATTTGCCCATATCTCCAGCAGATGGTGCAATGGGACAACATGAGAGCAATTTTACAGTCAGGCCTATTTCTGTAGTTAATTGTTTTCCCTTTCACCATCAGAGGATTTTAAAAACTGAGACAAATTTACTCACAGATCATCCCTAGTACTACAGATAGCAAGCAAACTTTTTTTATACTATGAATGTTAACATGAAAATAGAAAGAGGAAGGTGTGACAGGAAATAACGTGATAATAACTTAAAAGAACATATGCCCCATATGCCAGACTTTAAAAAGACATTATAATTGCTGTATTAACATACTATATTTTTGAGGAATTTGGAATTGAGCTCATGCATTCTCCTACACATAGGGTTTTAAAACATGCAAGTTCTTTTCTGTTTTTAAATTAGATGGGGGTGAACAAGGGTGAGATATTTGGCTCTAAAGAATCAGGACTCTGGAAAAAAGAAAATAAGAGAATCCTAAATCTTGGAGAAGATTCTGGAGCATACAAGCAGTCAGAAAGACTGCCATCTTTCTTGTTAATCTAATTCTGTTACTGGGCTGATTCACATCAAAAGAGTTTTATGACCCATGGAAACTGGCCCTTGCTACAACTTTTCAGTGCATTTTCTGAAACTAGAAAGAGATGTTATGGATCAGTTGCCTACTTCATGAGCAACAGCCTAGAAAGTCTAAGAGTCTGAGAGGCGGGCAGCATTGCCCTTGGGATGTGGGTAACACTGACAAGGCATTCACATTTATTACTGCTCCCTGTTTACTCTGAGCGCATTAAGCCAAAAGCGTATTGTGAGACTGGTGTTACATGTGGATCAGATTAGATAAGAGTGGCTAGTATCTTCTCTGAAAGAGATTAGCGCAGATTTACAAATTAGTACTTGTTAAAAATTGAATTAAAGATTATAAACTGCTGTTTGAGCTCACAATCTCTGAGCTGTTAGTCCAGTACCATAACTACCAGGCTACCATTTTTGCAGCAAGACCAAACTTGCACTTATATACCATCTTTCAAAGTGACACCTAGATTCAGATATGTGCTTCATGTGTTGTCAAGAAATGTCCGAAGGCACTGGATACTGCCAAGGGTATGTGCCCTGACAATATTCCGGCAATAGTACTGAAGACTTGTGCTCCAGAACTTGCCTGGATGAGTGCAGCTCCCACAACACTCAAGAGGCTTAATGGGGAGGCGTTGAGGTAGTGGTATTGTCACTGGACTAGCAATGAATCAATACTCCTCCATGTTGAACACCAATTAGAGGAGGTGCTGAGGGTGGCAAGGACACAGAATGTACTCTGGTTGGGGGACTTCAATGTCCTTCACCAAGAATGGCTCGGTAGCACTACTACTGACTGAGCTGGCCAAGTCCTAAAGGACATAGCTGGTAGTCTGGGTCTGCGGCAAGTGGTGAGGGAACCAACAAGAGCTTGACCTCATCCTCACGAACATGCCTGCTGCAGATGAATCTGTCCATGACAGTATCAGTCGGGGTGACCACCGCACTGTCCTTCTGGAGATGAAGTCCTGTCTTCATGCTGAGGAGACCCTCCATCATGTTGTGTAGCACTACCATAGTGCTAAATGGAATAGATTTCAAACAGATGTAGCAACTCAAGACTGAGCAACCATGAGGCACTGTGGGCCATCAGCAGCAGCAGAAGTGTACTCAAACACAATCTGTGACCTCATGACCTGGTATATCTCTCACTCTCCCATTACCCCAAGCCTGGTTCAATGAAGAGTGCAGGAGGGCATGCCAGGAGCAGCACCAGGCATACCTAAATATAAGGTGCCAACCTGTTGAAGCTACAACACAAGATTATTTGTATGCCAAGGGCATAAGCAGCAAGTGATAGACAGAGCTAAGCGATTCCATAACCAACGGATCAGACCTAAGCTCTACAGTCCTGCCACGTCCATTCCTGAATGGTGGTGGACAATTAAACAATCACTGGAGGAGGAGGCTCCACATATATCCCCAGCCTCAATGATGAGTGTGTCCAGCACATCAGTGCAAAAGATAAGGCTGAAGCATTCGCAACAATCTTCAGCCAGAAGTACTGAGTGGATGATCCATCTCGGCCTTCTCCGGAGGTCCCCAGCATCACAGATGCCAGTCTTCAGACATTTCAATTCACTCTTCATGATATCAAGAAATGGCTGAAGGCACAGGATACTGAAAAGGCTATGGGCCCTGACAATATTCCAGTAATAGTACTGAAGACTTGTGCTTCAGAACTTGCCGTGCCCCTAGCCAAGCTGTTCCAGTACAGCTACAACACTAGCATCTACCTGGCTATGTGGAAAATTACCCAGGTGTATCCTGTACACAAAAATTGGGCCAAATACCACCCCATCAGACTATTCTCCATCATCAGTAAAATGAAGAGGCCATCAACAGTGCTATCAAGTGAAACTTGCTTAGCAATAACCTACTCATGGATGCTCAACTTGGAGTCCACCCGGGCCACTCAGCTCCTGACCTCATTACAACCTTGGTTCAAACATGGACAAAAGAAATTAACTCCAGAGGTAAGGTGAGAGTGTCTGCCCTTGACATCAATGCTGCATTTGATTGAGTGTGGCATCAAGGACCCCTAGCGAAACTGGAGTGAATGGGAAATAGGGGAAAAACTCTCCACTAGTCGGATTTATACCTATCACAAAGGAAGGTGGTTGTGGTTGTTGGAGGTCAGTCATCTCAGCTCCAGTACATCACTGCAGGGGTTCCTCAGGATAGTGTCCTAAGCCCAGCCATCTTCAGCTGCTTCATCAATGACCTTCCTTCCATCATAAGGTCAGAGGTGGGGATGTTCGCTTATGATTGCACAATGTTCAGCACCATTCATGACTCTCCACATACTGAAGTACATGTCCAAATGCCGGTGCACACATGTATTTAGAATGACCTGCTGTTAACACTATCAGCTTGGCTCTCCCATGACCTGGACAATGTCCAGGTTTGGGCTGACAAGTGGCAAGTAACAGTCATGCTACACAAATGCCAGGCAATGACCATCTCCAACAAGAGAGAATTTAACCAATGTCCCTTGGTGTTCAATGGCATTACCTTTTTAAAAAGTAAACTGTACAAAATTCTGCAAGCTGTCTTTCACAAAAAAGAGGCTTGGGAAAGGCAGGAATGTCTGCAACTGTTATTCATTGTGGAGAACTTAGTAAAATATTTTTATGTTTCAATAGTCTGACTGGATGGCATAAACACCTGATAACATGCAAATGGGAGCAATGGAGCTTTTGAAAATAGGCCTTGGAGACCAAGGAACTGACCATGGAAAACAAAGAGATAAGCAAACAGTCCAAAATATGTTGTATGTGCAAAGGCCAAAATGCATCACCTCACAATTCTCTGTATTAAATTCCACCTGCCACTCGCCTGCCCATTCTGCTAGCCTATCTGACAACCAGAGAACACAGCTTCAAGGTAATTGATAAAAAATGCCAGGGGGGATATCAGGACACAACTCTTTTATGCAGTGAGTTGTTGTGCTCTGGGAGGCTCTGGCTGAAAGGTAATGAACACAGATTCACTGATAATATTCAGAAGGGAAATGAAAATGCAGGAAAAAATTGCAAGGCTATAGGCAAAAAGCAAGGGAGAGAAATGAACTGGATAGCTCTTTCAGAGAGCTGGCACAGGCATGATGGGCAGAATAGCCTCCTGTGTTGTATGATTCTGTGATCTCTCAAAAAGATTTCAATGTTTCAAAATGTATTTATTTGAACAAAAGCAAAAATAAAAATACCTGGAAAAACTCAGCAGGTCTGACAGCATCTGCAGAGAGGAGCACAGTTAACGTTTCGAGTCTGGATGACACTTCAACAGAACTAAGGAAAAATAGAAATTTATTTATTGTATTTATTTGAAGTTCCCTTACTATGATCTATTTAAATATAATTGGCATATTTCCCACAGCAATGAGTTGAATAACTGTAACCGGATCTTTGTGGTGTTCATTGAGAGAGGAATAATGGTCAGGACATCAGGAATGCTTTCCATTAAAAATGAAAGATTTGCATTTACATAGTGCTTTTCACAATGGCTGAATATCACAAAGTGCGTTACAAGCCAATGAAGTAATTCAAAATGATTGAGGTGTAGAAGATTATGAGAGGCATGGACAGGGTGGCCAGGGAACAGCTGTTCCCCTTAGTTGAAGGGTCAGTCACAAGGGGACATAAGTTCAAGGTGAGGGGCAGGAGGTTTCGGGGGGAAGTGAGAAAAAACTTTTTTACCCAGAGGGTGGTGACGGTCTGGAATGCACTGCCTGGGAGGGTGGTGGAGGTGGGTTTCCTCACATCCTTTAAAAAGTACCTGGATGAGCACTTGGCATGTCATAACATTCAAGGCTATGGGCTAAGTGCTGGTAAATGGGATTAGGTAAGTAGGTCAGCTGTTTCTCACATGTCGGTGCAGACTCAATGGGCCGAAGGGCCTCTTCTGCCCTGTGTGATTCTGTGATTCTGTGAAATGCAGCAGCCAGTACGCACACAGCAAATTCCCGCAAACAGCAATGTGATAATGACCAGATAATTTACTTTTGTGATGTTGATTAGGGCGGTAAACATTGGCCAGGACACAGGGGATTACTCCCCTGCTCTTCTTCAAAATTGTGTCATGGGATCTTTTATATCCACTGAAGCAGTTAGATGGGGCCTTGGTTTCAGGTCCCATCAGAAACCGCATCTCTGGCAATGCAACACTCCCTTGGTACTGCACTGGAGTATCAGCCTGGATTTTGTGTTCGTGCTCTGGAGTGGGAATTGAACCTGAAACTTTGCAGGGTGAGAATGCAACCAAGTGATCCACAGCTGACACATTCTTTTTGAACAATGTCATGGGACCTTTAATGTCCACTGGAACCTTGATTAAATATTTCAACAGAAACATTAAAAAAAACTCCCCATAAGGTGCAGCACTCCTTCAGTACTGCCCTGGAACAAGAACCTAGCCTTTGTTAAGAAGCCCTGGGGTGGGATTTGAATGCATAACATTCCAGTGCAGAAGGGAGAGCCAAACTGATAGTGTTAACAGCAGGTCATTCTAAATACATGTGTGCACCTTCACCTACCATTGTTTCCATTGTAATCGCCTGCCCTCAATTCAAACCAGACGTTTACCTGACTGAACTGCTTCAAATTGATCAACTGTCTTACATATCTTGAAATGATCGGTGGTCCAAAGGGTTCCAGTTAATATTTTTGTTTGCTCATTTGCTAAAAGGTAACCTTGTTTCCAAGAGATATCGTACACATTTCAGGAAATTTGGCCTCTGATTAGCCAACTCAGTTTACAATTAAAATCTATAATTCAATAAAGCTAATTAAGTAATCTTCAAGACAAAAAGCGTATTTGAAATCTCATTAAGAGAATGTGACAGAATTTTCAAAAATGAATAAATATACTCCAATCTCACATTCCATCACTTATGTCTTCAGCATCTTTAATGAGGCACCCTAGGGTAAGGCAGGTTATTGAAGACACAAACCAATGTAGAGTGGCTCAGGGGGTATGTTTCAAAGTGCAAGGGTCTGATGACTCAACTACTGACGATGGGGCAGAATTGGAAAAGTCAATGTTGCAAACAGATGCAGCTGGAGAAGTAGGTGAAGAGTTCTAGTGGAACGAGGCCATGGAGGGATTTCTAAACAAGGGTGAATAAAGGCTGAAAGTCAGACTATAGATAGAATGCAACCCTGAAAATCGATTTTTTTTAATCAGGATGTTCAGTGTTAATTTTGGTCCTGTTCCCTTAGTTCCTTATGTTATGCTTATCCCTACGATTTTCTTGACTTATGTGTCCCAGAAAGTTATCATGTAATATGTTTACTCATTTCACCAACAGGTGTCGCCCTAGATTCAATTTTAAAGTGAACATTCTGAAGTAAGATGGCCAAAAAATTCATGCTCACTTAATCTTGAATATATTTTGTGCTATTAGCCTCAGCGTTATTTTGACATTAATTTTTGGACCCGGAGCAGAAACAAGGAGTTGTAGTGTACACTGGACACACAGCTTGTCCAAGGAGACTCATTCAGAGATCCATGGTTCTTGTACTTCCACACTATATTACCCTCTCTGAGCGCAGACTGTGCTCCAATAAATTTCTTTCCTGATGCTCAAATTGTGCAAAAATATCTCCATAACCATGCTCCACTCTGTCTCAGCGACTTTCTCTGGCTATATATCTTTGCCAAGTTTCTTCTTCTAGATCAAAAACAGAAAATGCTGGAAAAACTCAACAAGTCTGGCAGAACTTGTGTAAGAGAGACAGAGTTAACATTTCAAGTCCTGTATGACTCTTCTTCGGAACTCCAAAGAAGTTCCTCAGAGTTCCAGAGAACAGTCATATTAGACTCGAAGCGTTAACTCAGTTTCTCTCTCCACAGATGCTCTCAGACCAGCTGAGTTTTTTCCAGCATTTTTTGTTTTTTGTTTTGGATTTCCAGTGTCCGCAGTATTTTGCTTTTATTCTCCTCCTGGATGTTTGGCCAACATTCCTCCTTCAACCAACATCATTAGAACAGATTATCCATTCATTTTTTTTTAATTAGTTCATGGGATGGGATGTGAGTTACTTGCCGCAGGATTCCTAGCCTCTGACCTCACAGCAGATAAATGGGAACACAACCACCTGGAAGTTCCCCTCCAAGTCACTCACCATACTGACTTGGAAATATATCGCCATTTCTTCACAGTCGCTGGGTCAAAATCCTGGAACTCCCTTCCTAACAGCACTGTGGGTGTACCTGCAGCACATGGACTGCAGCGGTTCAAGAGGGCAGCTCACCACCACCTTCTCAAGGGCAATGAGGGATGGGAAATAAGCACTGGCCTAGCCAAAGATGCCCACATCCTGTAAATAAATAAACAAAAACTTCGAGGTTTGTACCCACAGTGGTCGCCTATCTTTCACTGCTCTGTGCTTGCGGCTGCTCTGAATCCATGCCAAGGCTGTGTAGGCAAGACCAGCAGGAAGGGAAGGGGCAACTGAAAGGCTCAAGCCTAACTGGGTGGGTGTGGGTGGTGGGGTGAGACTAGACAGAAGCAAGGAAAGGGACTGGAAGGCACACGCTTGACTGGGGGGAGAGGATGGTGTCTGACTGGAGCACAGGAGGGAAGCAATGGATAGAGACACATGGCTGGGAGGGTTACAAGGGAACAATGGGGGGGATAATTCTGAGGCTGTCCTGGGCAGTGTGCACCATGTAGTAAAGGGGAAATGGCTATAGTACATATGCAAAATGCTTCATAGACCTCTACACATTGCAGCTTAGAGTTCAGGCTTTACACAGCTCAACGATTACAGTCATTACAATAGTGCAAGGCTGGGCATAGTCTTCTTCGAAGGAGGCAGCCTGACAGTGTCCTGACTGAGGCTTATAGTGCCTAGCTGTACTCTTCCAGACCCAACCCCCTCAGTGAAACTGCCGTCATGTCTGAGGCATTTCTGGGAGACAGGGCGGGGTCAGCTTCCAGTGATCCTTAAGGCAGTGTGACAGCCACAAGGGAGGATCTGGCAATGGAATGCCTGGAATGAGGGCAGCTGAAGGGCTTCACAATGACTCCCTAACTTGGCGATGGAAGGTGATCATTGCAGGGTTATGTTCAAACATGTCTCTGTTCAATTTTTCCACAGAGACGAAGAGGAGTGCAGAATGCAGGCAGCAGGCAATGATGCCTTCTTCATGGCTTTCATGCAGCTGAGGAGGAGAAGGGTCTGTTGCCGTCAGGCAGGGCAAAGTGAAGAGCCTGGCCCTAAGGAACGTGGGCCACCCGGGCCCCATCAAGATCCAGAAGCTGAGGTGGAGAGACCAATTCCATGGAGGCATTTGGCACGACTCAGGGTGTACTGAAGATGCCTCTCATAATTGCAGATGAGCAACAGATAGTGCCATAGACATGTTTGCTTGTCAAGGGACGTGGTGGCTCACATCTGCCACATTCTTCAGGAGGATCTGATGTCATACAGACTGGGAGGCCATCCATTGCCAGTGGCTCCAAAGGTGACCAGCACAGTCAACATTTTTGCGAGTGACTCGTTCCAGGGCACCACTGCAGAATATCTGCAGAATATCACAATCCTCCACTCCTCACAATTACGTCCAATTCTCTCTAGATGAAGCCAGCCTGGCTGCCAAAGCTGTAGGATTTGCAGCGATCTTCGGCTTCCCACGGGTGCAGGGTGCCATTGACTGCACATGTGGCTTCAAGAGCTCCCTGGCAGCAGCCGCAACAATTCATCAACAGAAAAGGCTTCCACTCTCTCAGTGTGCAGCTGATCTGTAACCACCAGAGGCAAATTATGCAGGCTGTACCCGATACCATGGGAGCTGCCATGACTCTTACGTCTTGAGTCACTTGCAGCTGCCACAGATCTTCGAGGGCCCTCAGTGTATCCAGGGTTGGCTTATCGGTGACAAAGGCTACACACAAAAGATGCTGATGACATCTGTTTGATGGCCATAGAGTGTTTCAGAGAAGAGGTACAATGTGGCTCATTCTATGACACATCTCTTGATTGAGCAGACCATTGGCATGTGTTTCAGCTATCTGGACAGGTCAGGCAGTGCTCTCCAGTGCTGTCCCAGAGGGTCTCCCACATCATTGTAGTCTGCTGGACTCTACACAATCTGGCGCTCCAAATGGGGGACGAGTTGACAGATGGAGGAGCTGCACCTCTCCGCTGATGAGGAGGGTGTTGAGAGGGACAAGCTTGATGAGGGCGAGGATGTTGAGGCCCCAGGGAAAGAGATCATAGCATTGGTCAGACATGGCAGACATGTCTGTGAGACCTTTATAGCCATAAGGTTCCAGGATGATGAAGATGACTAGCTCCTGCAAACCTCTTTCACCCATACCCTCCAAGCAGTCTCGATATTCTTTGCAATCCTCAGCATCTCAGTGAAGGAAATCAATCTCAGAATGAGTAGCCACAATCTTGGTCTCATCCTTGGCTGTTCAGTTATGGGATAAGAACTCCACTAGTGTTCACTGTGAAGAAATTAGATCTTTTCAAACATTGTACCAACGTTTCACTGCCTATCGCTGACTTCAAGAGGCAGGAACAGCACTGCTAACCTCATGGTTGTAGGATTGAGGAGGCAATGGCTTAGCGGTATTGTCGCTGGACCAGTATTTGAATCCAATAAAATCTGGAGTTAAAAGTCTAATGCTGACCATGAAACCATTGTCAGTTGTTGCAAAAACCTATCAGGTTCACTAACGTCCTTTAGGGAAGGAAATCTACTGTTCTTAAAAACAAAAAACTGCGGATGCTGGAAATCCAAAACAAAAACAGAATTACCTGGAAAAACTCAGCAGGTCTGGCAGCATCGGCGGAGAAGAAAAGAGTTGACGTTTCGCATCCTCATGACCCTTCAACAGAACTAGGTGAATCCCAGGAAGGGGTGAAATATTAGCTGGTTTAAGGTGGTGGTTGGGGTGGGGGTGCGGGGTGTTGGGTGGGGGGAGAGAAGTGGAGGGGATGGTGTGGTTGTAGGCAAAAGCAGTGATAGAAGCAGATCATCAAAAGATGTCACAGACAACAGAACAAAAGAACACATAGGTGTCAAAGTTGGTGATATTATCTAAATGAATGTGCTAATTAAGAATGGGTAGTAGGGCACTCAAGGTATAGCTCTATTGGGGGCGGGGAGAGCATAAAAGATTTAAAAATATTTTAAAATAATGGAAATAGGAGGGAAAAAGAAAAATCTATATAATTTATTGGAAAAAACAAAAGGAAGGGGGAAGAAACAGAAAGGGGGTGGGGATGGAGGAGGGAGGTCAAGACCTAAAGTTGTTGAATTCAATATTCAGTCCGGAAGGCTGTAAAGTGCCTAGTCGGAAGATGAGGTGTTGTTCCTCCAGTTTGCATTGGGCTTCACTGGAACAATGTAGCAAGGCAAGGACAGACATGTGGGCAAGAGAGCAGGGTGGAGAGTTGAAATGGCAAGCGACAGGGAGGTTTGGGTCATTCTTGCGGGCAGACCGCAGGTGTTCTGCAAAGCGGTCGCCCAGTTTACGTTTGGTCTCTCCAATGTAGAGGAGACTGCATTGAAGCAACAAATGCAATAGACTAAGTTGGGGGAAATGCAAGTGAAATGTTGCTTCACTTGAAAGGAGTGTTTGGGCCCTTGGACGGTGAGGAGAGAGGAAGTGAAGGGGCAGGTGTTACACCTTTTGCGTGGACATGGGGTGGTGCCATAGGTGGGGGTTGGGGAGTAGGGGGTGATGGAGGAGTGGACCAGGGTGTCCCGGAGGGAACGATCCCTACGGAATGCCGACAGTGGGGGTGAAGGGAAGATGTGTTTGGTAGTGGCATCATGCTGGAGTTAGCGGAAATGGTGGAGGATGATCCTTTGAGTGTGGAGGCTGGTGGGGTGATAAGTGAGGACAAGGGGGACCCTATCATGTTTCTGGGAGGGAGAAGAAGGCGTGAGGGCGGATGCGCGGGAGATGGGCTGGACATGGTTGAGGGCCCTGTCAACGACCGTGGGTGGAAAACCTCGGTTAACATTCAAGGCTATGGGCCAAGTGCTGGTAAATGGCCAGAGGATCAACTCTGGTTCATTGAAGAGTGCTGGAGGGCATGTCAGGAGCAGCACCAGGCATCTCTAAAAATGAGATGTCAACCTGGTGAAGCTATATCACAGGACTACTTGCGTGCCAAACAGCATAAGCAGCAAGTGATAGACAGAGCTAAGCAATCCCAAAACCAACAGATCAGATCTAAGCTCGGCAGTCCTGCCACACCCAGTCGTGAATGCTGATGGACAATTAAACAACTCACTGGAGGAGGAGGCTCCACATCTCAGCTTCAGGACGTCACCGCAGGAGTTCCTCAGGGCACAATGTTCAGCACCATTTGTAACTCCTCAGATGCTGAAGCTGTCCATGTCCAAATGCAGCAAGACCTGGACAATATCCAGGCTTGGGCTGACAAGTGGTAAGTAACAATTGCACTACACAAGTGCCAGGCAATGACCATCTCCAACAAGAGAATATCCAACCATCGTCCTTTGACGTTCAATAACATTACCATCACTGAGTCCCCCACTATCAACATTTGGGGGTTACCATTGACCAGAAACTGAACTGGACTAGCCATATGAATACTGTGGCTACAAGAGCCGGTCAGGGACTAGGAATCTTGTGACGAGTAACTCACCTCCTGACTCCCCAAATCCTGTCCACCATCTACAAGGTACAGGACAGGAGTGTGATGGAATACTCTCCACTTGCTTGGATAAGTGCAATTCTCACAACACTCGAGAAGCTGGATACCATCCAGGACAAAACAGCACATTTGATTGGCACCACATCAACAAACATTCACTCCCTCCACCACCAAGGGACAGTAGCAGCGGTGTGTACCATCTACAAGATGCACTGCAGGAACTCACCAAGGCTCCTTAGACAGCACGTTCCAAACCCACAACCACCACCATCTAGAAGGACAAGAGGGGCAGATATATGGGAACACCAGCACCTTGAAGTTCCCCTCCAAGCCATTCACTATCCTGACTTGCAAATATAAGACCATTTGTTTCATTGTCACTGGCTCAAAATCCTGGAACTCCCTTTCTAAGACCATAAAATGTAGGAGCAGAAGTAGGCCATTCAGCCCATTGAGTCTTCTCCGCCATTCAATGAGATCATGGCTGATCTGACAATCCTCAATTCCACTCTCCTGCCTTTTCCCCATAACCCTTGATTCCCTTAATGACTAAAAACTGTCTATCTCAGCCTTGAATTTACTTAACGACCCAACCTCTACAGCCCTCTGCGGTAAAGAGTTCCACAGATTGATGACCCTCTGAGAGAAGAAATTCCTTCTCATCTGAGTTTTAATTGGGTGACCTGTCACACTGAGATTATGCCCCCTGGTCCTAAACTCTCCAACAAGGGGAAAAACCTCTCAGCATTCACACTGTCAAGCCCCCTAAGAAGCTTATATATTTCAATAAGGTCACCTGTCATTCTTTTAAACTCCAATGAGTACAGGCCCAACCTACTCAATCTCTCCTCATATGAAAATCCCTCCATACCCAGGATCAACCTAGTGAACTTCTCTGGGCTGCCTCCAATGTCAGTACATCGTTCCTTAGATAAGGGGACCAAAATGTTCACGGTATTAACAGCGCTGTGAATGTACCTGCACCACATGGACTGCAGCGATTCAAGAAGGCAGCTCACCACCACGTTCTCAATGGCAACTGTGGATGGGCAATAAAGGCTGGCCCACATCCCATGAATGAATAAAAAAATACTCACTTGGTAACCTCATTACATCCTCTTCACAATTTACTTTCCTACCTATCTTGTGTCATCAGCAAATTTAGCAACCATGCCATCTGTCCCTTTAACCAAGTCATTTATATAAATTGTAAAAGGTTGAGGTCCCAGCACTGATCCCTGTGGCACACAACTCATTACATCCTGCCAACCAGAAAAAGACCCATTTATGACTACCCTCTGTTTCCTGTTAGCCAGCCAATCTTCTATCCATGTCAATATATTACAGTCTACATTGCCTGTTCATTGCCTGGCACTGTGTGGCACCCATGTCACTTGCCACTTGTCAGTCCAAGGCTGGATATTGTCCAGGTCTTGCAGCATTTGGACATAGACTGCTTCAGTATCTGAGGAGTTGCAAATGGTGCTGAACGTCATGCAATCATCAGTGAACACCCCCACTTCTGACCTTTTGATCGAAGGAAGGTTATTGAGAAAGCAACTGTTGGGCCTAGGACACAACCTCTATGAGCTCTTGCAGTGATGTTCTGGAGCTGAAATGATTGACCTCCAACAACTACAACCATCTTCCTTTGTGCTAGGTATGACTCCAAGCAGCGGAGAGTTTTCCACCTGATTCCGATTGACTCCAGTTCTGCTAGGGCTCCTTGATACCACAATTGGTCAAATGCTCTCTTGATGTCAAGGGCAGTCACTCTCAGCTCACCTGTGGAGTACAGCACTTTTGTCCATGTTTGAACCAAGGCTGCAATAAGGTCAGGAGCTGATTCAAATTCTACCAATGCTACAATTTCATAAGTTTTTATGTTGGCATATAATGTGAAAATTCCTTCATTCATTCATTCATACATTAAACTAATGAATGATAATTAGAGACCTTTACAGACACCTTGTGATTTCTTGCAAAAGATCCGATAATTCATTCTGGCCTATGATCCTCAGGAATTTGAAAGATTTGCACATTTGTTGCCTCCCTAACTCAGGTTATGTGAGTATGATGTCCCTATCGGTTTGTGTGAGAATGATATCTCATTTGGGTTGTGTGAGAGTGAATGCCTCTATTCGGTTGTGTGAGAATGATGTCTCTATTGGGTTGTGTGAGTGTGATATCTCTATTGGGTTGTGTGAGAATGATATCTCTATCAGTTTGTGTGAGAGTGATGTCCCTTTCGGGTTGTGTGAGAGTGATATCCCTATTGGGTTTTGTGAAAGTAATGTCTCTGTTGTGTTGTATGAGTGTGATATCCCTATTGGGTTATGTGAGAGTGATATCTCTATCAGGTAGTGTGAGAATGATATCTCCGTCGGGTAGTGTGAGAGTGATATCTCTATCGGGTTTTGTGAGTGTGATATCACTACTGGGCTGTGTGAGAGCGATGTCCCTATCGGGCTGTGTGAGAGTGTTGTCACTTTTCGATTGTGTGAAAGTGATATCTCTTTTGGGTTCTGTGAGAGTGATGTCGCTATTGGATTGTGAGAGAATGATATCTCTATCAAGTTGTGTGAGAGTCATGTCTCTTTTGGGTTGTGTGAGATTGATATCCCTTTTAGATTGTGTGAGAATAATGTCTCTATTGGGTTTTCTGTGAGTGATATCTCTATCGGGTGGTGTGAGTGTGATATCTCTATTGGGTTGTGTGAGAGTGATGTCCCTATCAGTATGTGTCAGAGTGATGTCACCATCAGATTGTGTGAGTGCTATATCTCTATCGAGTTGTGCGAGAGTGATATCTCTTTTGGGTTGTGTGAGCATAATGTCTCTATTGGGTTTTCTGAGAGGGATATCTCTATTGGGTGGTGTGAATGTGATATCTCCATTGGGTTGTGTGAGAGTGATGTCCCTATTGGGTTTTGTGAAAGTGATGTCCCTACTGGGTTGTGTGAGACTGATATCTCTATTGGGTTGTGTGAGAGTAATATCTCCAATGGATTGTGTGAGTGTGATATCTCTATTGGGTTGTGTGAGAGTGATGTCCCTATCAGTATGTGTCAGAGTGATGTCACCATCAGATTGTGTGAGTGCTATATCTCTATCGAGTTGTGCGAGAGTGATATCTCTTTTGGGTTGTGTGAGCATAATGTCTCTATTGGGTTTTCTGAGAGGGATATCTCTATTGGGTGGTGTGAATGTGATATCTCCATTGGGTTGTGTGAGAGTGATGTCCCTATTGGGTTTTGTGAAAGTGATGTCCCTACTGGGTTGTGTGAGACTGATATCTCTATTGGGTTGTGTGAGAGTAATATCTCCAATGGATTGTGTGAGTGTGATATCTCTATTGGGCTGTGTGAAAGTGATGTCCCTATTGAATTGTGTGAGAGTGTTGTCAGTTTTCGATTGTGTGAGAGTGATATCTCTTTTGGGTTGTGTGAGAGTGATATCTCTTTTGGGTTGTGTGAGAGTGATATCCCTAATGGGTTGTGTGAGAGTGCTATCGCTATCAGGTTGTGTGAACGTGATGTCCCTATTGGGTCTTGTGAAAGTGATGTCCCAATTGGGTTGTGTGAGAGTCATTTCACTTTTCGATTATGTGACTGTGATATCTCTTTTGGATTCAATGAGAGTGATGTCCCTCTCGGTTTGTGTGAGAGTGATATCTCTTTTGGGTTGTGTGAAAGTGATGTTCCTATTGGATTGTGTGAGAGTGTTGTCAGTTTTCGATTGTGTGAGAGTGATATCTCTTTTGGGTTGTGTGAGAGGGATATCTCTTTTGGGTTGCGTGAGAGTGATATCTCCAATGGATTGTGTGAGTGTGATATCTCTATTGGGTTGTGTGAAAGTGATGTTCCTATTGGATTGTGTGAGAGTGTTGTCAGTTTTCGATTGTGTGAGAGTGATATCTCTTTTGGGTTGTGTGAGAGGGATATCTCTTTTGGGTTGTGTGAGAGTGATATCCCTAATGGGTTGTGTGAGAGTGCTATCTCTATCAGGTTGTGTGAGAGTGATATCTCTATTGGGTTGTGTGAGAGTAATATCTCCAATGGATTGTGTGAGTGTGGTATCTCTATTGGGTTGTGTGAAAGTGATGTTCCTATTGGATTGTGTGAGAGTGTTGTCAGTTTTCGATTGTGTGAGAGTGATATCCCTAATGGGTTGTGTGAGAGTGCTATCTCTATCAGGTTGTGTGAGAGTGATGTCCCAATTGGGTTGTGTGAGAGTCATTTCACTTTTCGATTATGTGAATGTGATATCTCTTTTGGATTCAGTGAGAGTGATGTCCCTCTTCGTTTGTGTGAAAGTGATATCTCTTTAGGGTTGTGATACCTTTATCGGGTTTTGTGAAACTGCTACCTCTATTGGTTTATGTAAGTGTGGTGTCTTTTTTGGGTTGTGTGAGAGTGGTATCTGCATTGGGTTGTGTGAGCGTGATATCTCTATTGGGTTGTGTGAGAGTGATGTCTCTGTCAGGGTGTGTGAGACTGACGACCCTATTGGGTTATGTTAGCGTGATATCTCTTTTATGTTGTGTGAGAGTGTTATGTCTATCAGGTTGTGTGAGAATAATATCTCTTTTGTGTTGTGTGAGAGTGATGTCCCTATTGGGTTGTGTGAAATTGCTGTCACTTTTTGATTGTGTGAGAGTGATATCTCTTTTGGGTTCTGTGAGAGTGATGTCCCTTTCAGCTTGTGTGAGAGTGATGTCCCTATCGGATTGTGTGAGAGTGATGTCCCTATCAGTTTGTGTGAGAGTGACGTCCCTATCGGATAGTGTGAGTGATGTCCCTATCAGCTTGTGTGAGAGTGATGTCCCTATCGGACTGTGTGAGAGTGATGTCACTATCAGATTGTGTGAGAGTGATATCTCTATCGAGTAGTGTGAGAGTCAAATCTCTTTTGAATTCTGTGAGAGTGAATGCCTCTATTGGGTTGTGTGAGAGTGATATCTCTTTTGGGTTGTGTGAGAATAATGTCTCTGTTGGGTTTTCTGAGAGTGATATCCTATCAGGTGGTGTGAGTGTGATATCTCTATTGGGTTGTGTGAGAGTGATGTCCCTATTGGGTTTTCTGAGAGTGCTATCTCTATTGAGTTGTGTGAGTGTGGTATCGCTATTGGGTTGTGTGAGTTTGATATTGCTGTTGGGTTGTATGAGAGTGATATCTCATTTGGGTTGTGTGAGAATGAATGCCTTTATTGGGTTTTCTAAGAGTGCTGTCCCTATTGGGTTGCGTGAGAGGGATATCTCTGTCGGGTTGTGTGACGGTGATAGCTCTCCTGGGTTGTGTGAGAGTGATGTCCCTATTGGGTTGTGTTAGAGTGATTTCTCTTTCGGGTTGTGTCAGAGTGCTATCTCTATCGGGTTGTGTGAGTGTGATATCTCTGTCGGGTTGTGTGAGAGTGATGTCCCTATTGGGTTGTGTGAGAGTGATATGTCTATCGGAATGTGTGAGAGTGATATCTATATTGGGTTTTGAGAGAGTGATATCACTTTTCGACAGTTTGAGAGTGATATCTCTTTTGGGTTCTGTGCGAGTGATGTCGCTATTGGATTGTGTGAGAGTGATATCTCTATCCGCCTGTGTGACAGTGATATAGGTTTTGCACTGTGTGAGAGTGATATCTCTATCGATTTGTGTGAGGGTGATATCTCTTTTGCGTTATGCGAGAGTGATATCTCTTTTGGGTTGTGTGAGACTGATCTATCTTTCAGGTTGTGTGAGAGCGATGTCCCTGTTGAGTTGTATGAGAGTGATGTCTCTATCAGGTTGTGTGAGAGTGATGTCTCTATCAGGTTGTGTGAGAGTGATGTCTCTATTGGGTTGTGTGAGAGTGAAGTCTCTATCAGGTTGTCTGAGAGTGATGCCCCTATCTGGTTGTGTGAGAGTGATGTCTCTATTGGGTTGTGTGAGAGTGATGTCTCTTTCCGGTTGTCTGAGAGTGATGCCCCTATCTGGTTGTGTGAAAATTATGCCCCTATTGGGTTGTGTGAGAGTGATGCCCCTATCTGGCTGTGTGAGAGTGATGTCTCGATCGGGTTGTTTGACAGTGATGTCCCCATCAGGTTTTTGGAAATTGATCACTGTGTATTAGCTCCCTGTGTTTACCTTGGTATTACTGCCTGCCTCATCCCATAGTAGCCTTCGATCTAACTGCTGTTGATTGGCCCATTTTGAAAAGAGCTAATGTGAACATTGTAGGTCAGAATAAGTTTGGGTCTAATTGTGATGCACCCTGTAGTCCTATAGTCAGCATTTAGACACAAGCGTCAAAAATGGCTACCTAGCTGAGAGGGCAGTGCAGGTAAAAACATTTTTGCAGGGGAAACAGACAATTATTCTGGACAATAGAAGCAGATAACCTTTGAGAATTGTTGCATAGCAAGGGAACCCAGGAGGAGAATTTTGAGAGTATGGGGAAAAGATCGCTTTAACACTGAGGATGTGTTTACAGCATCTGTCCTAGGTTAGGTCTGTAACCACTTCCTATCAATGCTGAACTTGCAGGGTAAATGCTGCCTAATTTATCACTGACTAGAGTGCTTTAAAAGTGGCATAATCCTCCCCTGGGTACAAAGTGGGAAACTGTTTAATCCCCTTGTCATGCATTTCCTCACTTGAATGTGCTCACATGAAAAACAGGCAAATAACATAGTAATTGTGTGTATAAGAAAAATCAAATGCCAAGGAGTGGAGTTCCCTGAGGCAGCCAATTAGAAAATGTATCATTGTGCAGAATACAGTGTTGACAGAGTCCAGGAGTGCAAAAAGCAACGTCATTAAAGAGTCAATACCACAGGTGGGGCTTTATTGAATTGTTTTAACTATTGAGCTAACTTGTGCCCCTTGTACATCAAGGGAAAATGGAGCCTGAACAGGCACATGGATTAATAACTCAAAACTTCAATTTAAGGGATACACTGTAGTTTAGATTATATTTTTTAATTTACAGGAATTTATATCTTAATGTTAATTCCCTCCCCCCAACTCTTCAAATGTTGCTGTGATCAAAATACATCAATAGACATGTCTCTTTACATAACTGAGGAGAGCTGCCCATGTCAGGGTCCTTCTGAGGGTCACTGGACACACAAAGCCAAGTCATGTATCCCTTTGAGCCATTTTATTTGCTGTGTTTGAGAGATTGCCTGGTCCCCCTTCACTGCTGTGAGACATCCTATCTGTCTCTTCTGAAGCTGTTCTCTTGCCCTTTGACAATGCTTTCCTCTCCTCTGCTGATTGTGTCGCTCCCTCACCATTGCACGAGTAGCCCTCTGACACAGCACCCAACTGGAAAGTTCTGTCTGTGTGAATCCAGATGTTGAATGTAGAGAGATTACTCAGCCAGAAGGTTTGGAGGAGCAGTGGGTATCACAGTTTACACCAGGCTGGTACCAATTTCTGCCAGTCTGGTGTGGTGGCAGCAGAACACTATTGAGGGTTTGAATGGCCTGCTCCTGTTCTTCTGTTCTAGTGGCTGTGTCACTAGTTTGGGGAGTGGTGGGCTCTGGTATTGCTCATGATTCCACGTGCTCTTGGCTGAGGCTGGGAGCGGAATCAGGTGGGTAGGTATTAAAAATATTGCGACCATCCTGCGCGTCAGCTCCCTGGCTCATTTCCAGGCCATTTTTGCAGAGGTGGGTTGAGGAGGGGGGCAGGTAGCTGACACAGCTCGTTAAGAGCTGACTTAAGAACTATTAAAGGAAACAGTCTGGAATTTTCAAGTCAGCCCCAAATTCCTGCAGTTGGCAGGAGTCAGTTTAACTGCTTGGAGGCAGCCTCCGTGTGGCAGAGTTGGGGTGGGGAGGCGGGAGTAGCAGTGCTCCAGGTAGGCTTGGAGGCCCTCCTTGCCTGGTGCTGCATCAGCCAAAGGCTGACCCTTGGGCGTTCCGCAACCCCTTCCCACAGGGGTGGCCTGGCTGCAAAAGCCATTGTTTAATTTAAGTTTAAAAATGTTGGAGGGAGGACACCTCCATTTTGTAGCACCTTCTTCCTTATTTACCTTCCATTGCAGGCTACTGCTCCTTTCAAGCTGGATGCCTCTGACTGGTTCTCCAGCTTTGAGATTCCATTGGCCAGTGAGCAACTCTCTGGCCATTAATTGGCCGCCCCAGGGAAAATCACAATGAGCGCCTGTTTAGACACAGTGCAGGCTTCTGACTCCCAACATCAGCCTGATGGAGGAGTGCAGAAACCCACAGGGAAAACCCTATCCTTGGTGAATTCATGATCTGAGTTGTGTCATCCTTGGGCAGGTGTAGACACAAGGTTGGTTACCAGCTAAATGGGGAAGTAGTGGTATTGTTGTTGGATTAGTAATCCAGGGACCCCGGTTTGAATCCCACCATGGCAGATGGTGGAATTTGAAATCACTAAAAATCTGGAATTAAAAGTCTAATGATGACCATGAAGCATTGCCAATTGTTGTAAAAGCCCACCTGGTTCACTTTAGGGATGGAAACCTGCTGTCCTTACCTAGATGTGACTCCAGATCCCACAGCAATGTGGTTGACTCTTAAGTGCCTGGAACCTGCACCACATGGTAGCATTGGGAGTGACATGGGAGGGTGGGGTGCAACTCATGCGCAAAAGTAAACGTGTTGTGCTGAGAAGAATAAAGAGAATATTTTCCCGTTCGTTCACGATATGGGCTTGAGTCAGAGACGTAATCTAAATTCATGCCTAAACTATGTCTACAACTGATCTTGCTGTGCCTGGGAACGGGAACGTGTCCTTTAATGCCATGTGCTGTGAAGCTGCCCTTTCTTATCTCACCAGAGTGACCATTCTCTGTGTATGAAAATGACTGTGCACGTCAGCAAGCTCAATCTGTCAATCAACGTCCATGTGCTGGCAAGTTGCAGCCGGGGCTCAGCAGTGGGAAACCTGCCTGGTTATCGTTTTCGTTCTTAGCTCACGGACAACTGAGACGAACATCTTAGCGCCACCTCAGCTAACTCAGCACAGAGCAATGAATTGAACCGGCCACCACGTGAGCCTCCATTCCTTTGCCAAGAAAAACCCAGTTCAAAATTCTCAAATGCCAAAGAAAAAAATCATTAATAGTGAATATCCCATTAAAACCGGAGTTCCATGTTAAGGTATGCAAGACCAGTTTGGATAGGTTTTACTGATAGCCTTCATTTCCAAATTTTACTGGTTTTCTCTTTTGGGGCTGGGTGTTGCTTTTCACTTCTCATTGTCTCAGTGCTCAGAATATGATGCGCCCAGTTTAGTTTCAAACCAGTAGGCGGGATTTCCTCCACGTTATTGATGGCGATGACTAAACTGGGAATAACTGCTGTTTGCTTGTTACAGGAATGTACGTAAGGCTCAGGGATTGTCCTCAGTAAATCAGCTAGACCACATGACATAAGGATCTAGAGCATCAAAAAACTCCCAAACAACCAGCCCCTGACATGCAATCTGCATTGTTCAACAAAGATTCTTTCAATGCTCTGATGCACAATGGAATAAATCTCCATCAAAATGCAATAATTAACTACTTAGTCAATCATTAATCCAGCTGTACTCTGTCTGTTGCTAGTTAATTATAAAACAATCATTCCCCAGCCTTCATAGGAACATTCTGATGCTACTTTGAATCAGCTGTTTTTATGAACGGATGGAAATGATTCAATTTGTTTTATACAGAAATAGAAAGAGATTTATTGATTGAATTATAGATTATAAGACCTGACCCGGATTCCTTTTTCACTCCCGTGCATACCCTTGGTTCTTCTGCCATACTAAGAGTTTCTGGCTCAATGAAATTAAGCTCTACACTGAGTTTAGATAGAGAGAAAAAATAAGGGTCCCAAAATTCATGGGGCCCTATATTGCACCCCAGAGGCATCTGCCTGCCAATCACCTGTATCATTGACAAAATCAGAAAATGCTGGAAAAAGCTCAGTAGGTCTAGCAGCATTTGTGGAGAGAGAAACAGAATTAATGTTTTGAATCTGTATGACATCTTCGGAGTCAGAGTCAGGGCTTTTCCAGCATTTTCTGTTTCAGTTTCAGATTTCCAGCATCCACAGTATTTTGCTTTTACCTGTATAATTGACTCAGTCCTAAAACTCTAGTATCATCTGCAGCTTGGCGCACCACACCCTTTATCCTTATATTCAAATCATTGAACAGAAGCATGCTCAGTCTGCTTTTTTAAAACACTCCACCGCTTCTCTCTCCTGACCCTCCCGCTCATCACCCCACTTCCTACCCCCCTGCTCGCTGTCTCCCGCTCAGCGCCTTGTTTGGCGACCCTCTCCTGAGCCCTCGCAGTGAGGGCACAGGAGAGGGATGGCTAGAGGTAAGGCGTGAGTGAGGTGGTGAATGGGAGGGTTAGCGGAGGGAAGGCAGGTGGTAGGTGTCTTGTTTCTTGTTTCTTTTTTTAATGATGCTCATAGTCCGTTGACTCAGCTAACTTTATTGATGACACATTTTCCTAACATGAACACATATCTGCTGTATCTGAATTCTGTCAAGACAGGCTCCAACATGTGCTATCTGACCTTCAACCCTCAAGTCAGATGACCACTTATAGAGTACAGTATAGTACCTAATACTGGAGTCCACAAACACAATCAGCTATTATCATGACATTCCCTTTTTTAAAAAAGCTTTTATTCAACTCAAGTATACAAAGTCTCTTATCTATTCTTTTTCACTCTGTTTTGATCAGTCTGTTTTGTCTTTTACTCATGTCTGTATCTCTGTGGTTTTTTTCACAATCCTTCCACTGGATGTTCTGACTGGTGACAGAGGTGATTTTGAAGGACAAGGGGCTTTCTCCAGCTCTGTGCATTATCACCCTTTAGATAGTTTTCAGAACTCTCAGGCTTTGTCTGGTTATCTGTTGCTTCACTGCTGCATTTTGGTTTTTGATCTTCAGGTACACTTTCTGGTTCAGAGCAGGGTTGAGTTTCATTTGTTTTCTGTAAGAATTTCTGGTTTCTCCCGTACTGTTGTCCGTTTGGAGTCTACACCAGTTAAGACCTTGGTTTTCCTGTGATTCCTGTGACAACAGCAGGATTCCAGATCCCTTCATGCTAATCCTCACTGTCTCTCCCATGTTCAGATCAGGCAGAGGTTGGGCACTTTGATCAAAGTGCTGTTTCTGCTTCTACTGTCTCAGTTTGAGCAGGTCCTGCGCACTGTAGCTCACTGGCTGTGGAAATAACAATTGGGGCACAGATGGAAGCTTAGTTCTTAGCCTTCTCCCAATCAGGATCTGTGCTAGAGGTGATCCAATGCCCTCTAATGGAGTATTCCTGAAACCCAGCAGAGACAGGTAGGGGGCTCTTCTGTCCGTCTTTGCCTTCTACAACAAGCATTTTAAGGTCCGCGTGGTATGTTCACCATTTCGTTGGATATTTGGGACTTGATGTAGTGTGACAAAAGTCCTAGTGCTGTGCAAATTTGTGAAACTCAGTGCCTGAGAATATGGACTGTTATCTGAGATGAGCACCTCAGGTAATGTTGTTGGAGCAAAAATTGATTTTAAATGATTTACTAAAGTGATGCTTTTACTGTCATTTCTCAGCAGCACAGACTCAAAAAACTTTGGGTAATGATCTACTGCTAGTAGGTACTCACTGTTGTCAAAGGTGAACAAGTCCTCTCCAATTTTCTGCCAGGGCCTCTATGGAACACTATGTGGCTGAAGTGGTTTTTATTGTTGCAATTTACTGTACCTTTGGCACACGGCACACGCACTCAACATTTTTCTGATTTGTGCTCCCATTCCAGGCCAACATATTACATCTTGAGCTCTTCTCCTCCATGTTTCTATGCCGAGGTGACTTTCATGTTTGTGTGCAGCATTTCTTTCCTCAGTGTTGCAGGGATTATGATCTTTTCTCCCTTGAAAAATACTCCTTCTGCTATAGAAGTTCCTCACAAAAGTTCCAGTTCTCTTGTACAGCAGAAGGGGCTCCGCTCCGATGTGTAGGCCAGCCAGTTTGCACAATCTGCTGCAGTTTTCTCAGGGTGGCATTGTCCTTGGTCGCTTCCCTGACCTCATCCAGTTTGATTCTTTGTCAGCATGTGAATATGTGCTTCTGTTTCTTTATCCTTTTCCTCCATGATGGCTGGGTATGCACGTGACAGAGTGTCTGCAATGTACATTTCCTTGCCCGGTTTGTATTTAACTCTGACCTGGTACTTCTGCAGATGCATTAATAATCTTTGGATTCTTGGTGGTGCACAGTTCAGGGGCTTTTTAAGTATAGCTTCCAAAGGCTTATGATCAGATTCTACCTCCACGTCTTTGCCACGGACAAACTGGTGGAAGCGTTCTAGGCCAAACACATTTCTTTTCTATTTGGGCACACCGCTGCTGTGTTTCAGTCATTGCTTTTGAAATGTTTGCCACTGGCGCCTCATTTTGCAAGAAGACAACTCCCAGGCCATTCTTTGAAGCATCCACTAAGATCTTGACCAGCTGACTGACGTCATAATACTTTAACACTGGTGCCTGGGTCAGTGTTCTCCTCAGACTGGTCAAAGATTCCTGGTGACTTTGTTCCCAATGCCATTACACACCATTTTGTAGAAGTTCTCTGAGAGGTGCTGTCTTATCTGACATGTTCGGAATGAATTTCCCAAGATAGGTCACCATTCCCAAAAACTGCTCCAAGTCTTTCTTACATTCTGGGGATGGCAAGACAAATCGCTCCACCAACTATGAACGTCCATGCACTAACACCCACAGAATCGAAAGAGCTATCATTCTGTCAATCCTTTCTGTGTCCGGGCCGGGTGAGGTTTCCCGTGTTGAGTCAAATTAAGCCGCAGGCTCCACTCCTGGTGATGCCCTTCCGTCAATTCCTTTAAGTTTCAGCTTTGCAACCATACTCCCCCCGGAACCCAAAGACTTTGGTTTCTCGGAAGCTGCTCGGCGGGTCGTGGGAATAACGCCGCTGGATCGCTAGTTGGCATCGTTTATGGTTGGAACTACAACGGAATCTGATCGTCTTCGAACTTCCGACTTTCGAACTTGATTAATGAAAGTATTCTTGGCAAATGCTTTCGCTTTTGTTCGGCTTGCGCCGGTCCAAGAATTTCACCTCTAGCGGCACAATACTAATGGCCCCGGCCGTCCCTCTTAATCATGGCCCCAGTTCCGAAAACCAACAAAATAGAACTGGGTTCCTATTCCATTATTCCCAGCTGGAGTATTCAGGTGACCGGCCTGCTTTGAACACTCTAATTTTTTTCAAAGTAAACGCTTCGGACCCCCAGGACACTCAGCTAAGAGCATCAAGGGAGCGCCGAGAGGCAGGGGCTGGGACAGACCACCAGCTCGATCCCAAGATCCAATTATGAGCTTTTTAACTGCAGCAGCTTTAACATACGTTATTGGAGCTGGAATTACCGTGGCTGCTGGCACCAGACTTACCCTCCAAAAGATCCTCGTTAAAGGAGTTAAAGTGTACTCATTCCAATTACAGGGCCTCGAAAGAGTCCTGTATTGTTATTTTTCATCACTACCTCGCCGAGTCGGCAGTGGGTACTTTGCGCGCCTGCTGCCTTCCTTGGATGTGGTAGCCGTTTCTCAGGCTCCCTCTCCGGAATCGAACCCTGATTCCCCGTTACCCGTGGTCACCATGGTAGGCACAGAAAGTACCATCGAAAGTTGATAGGGCAGACATTCAAATGAATCGTCACCGTCACGAGGACTTGCGATCTGCCCAAGGTTATCTAGAGTCACCAAAGCTGCCGGGCGAGCTGGGTTTGGTTTTGGTCTGATAAATGCATGAATCCCCACAAGGGTCAGCGCTCGTTTGCATGTATTAGCTCTAGAATTACCACAGTTATCCAAGTAACGTTTAGAGCGATCAAAGGAACCATAACTGATTTAAGTTCACGACTGCTTCAATTTTACTCAGGTCTGGCTTCAGTCCCCCACTTGTTAGCACATGTCCCAAGTACTTGATTCCATGAAGACCTATTTTCCTTCTTCAACTTGAGGTTCCTTTCTCTACCTCTGGCCAGCACCTGCCTCAGTCTGTGGTTGTGTTCTTCTCCTGAGGCTCCCCAGACCAGCACATCGTTGACATAGGTTTCCACACCTTCCAATCCTTCAAACAGTGGCTTCACTGTTCTATGGAACACCTCAGGAGCTGAATTAATGCCAAAAGGTAAGTGTAAAGACCAGTATTGCCTGTATGGTGTGTTGAAGGTTCAGATAGGAGCTGTGTTCATCCAGCTTGACCTGCCAGAAGCCTGAACTTGCATTCAAGACTGAATAATATTTAGCATCAGCTAGCTCACACGTTGTAGTAATTATGGTTTTATTTAGTGTGTAATGTACCTTTAAGAATAATACTTGTTAAGGAAGATCACATGATCTGTAGTAACCAATAGGAGAGAAGTGCGGACTGCCCAGCAGTCAGTGTAGAGTTAGAGTTTGAGTTGAAAGCACACATGTAGTGGCTGCTGAGTATGTTGTAAATAAACTTAATGTTTCCACCCAAGAAGTGTCTACAGACCAATTCTATCAACAATAGTAGCAACTCGGCCACCCTTACAACAAGCTGGTGATGAGGAGAAAACAGGGTCGGACAGAAGAAATCAAGTTAGAAAGAAATTGGCACTGTATCTCGCTCAGTGATTGTTAGTGCAAGCTCTGTTAGAATTGAAGAAGTTATCCCCTCTCAAAATGCCGCAATTTGGGAGAATTAATCATTTTGAAACAGCCACAGATGATTGGTCTCATTACATAGAACGCTTCATGCTCTTTTTTCAAACGAACAAGATTTCAGGGCAAGGAGAAGAGGTGAGTGATACTCTTGAGTACTTGTGGCAGCAAAACCTACAGTCTGATTTGAAGCTTGATGGCACCCAGTGCCCCAGATTCAAAACATTTTGATGAATTGGTGGACCTTGTGAAGGGTCATTTCAACCAAGCCGTCAGTCATGATGCAGAAGTTCAGGTTTAATTCGCAAAATAGAGCCCCGGGTGAGACAATTGTATGTTATCTGGCAAATTTGAAGCAGCTAACAGAATATTGTGAGTTCAGTACCACTCTAAATGACGTGCTCAGAGATTGTTTAGTGTGTAGTGTGAATGAGGACTCTATTCAGAAAAGATTATTGTTTGAAGTGAATCTGGATTTTGAGAAGGTGTTAGAGATAGCGCTGGATCTGGAAAGTGCAGTAAGAAATTCAAAAGCAATACAGGCTGCGCAAAATGGCGCCATCCTTCACATTGGGCGGGAAACCCCAGCTGAAAAAGGTGCAAAAATGCAAGACTCTGCCGAGAAGCGGGAAACAGCCTCCGTTAGCCAAAGAATAAAGAAAAATAGCTTAGCAGCAAAATCGAAGAATAATTTTAATAGAGGTGGAAACAAGCAGTCTTTTAGAGATTGGCAGTTTAAAAAAATCGAATGCTACTGTTGTCACAGAAATGGACATAGAATGACGTATTATAAGTCACCATATAATAAGCTCACCTCTCATTCTTCTGGAATTTAGAAGAATGAGAGGCGACCTCATTGAAACATATAAGATTCTTAGGGGGCTTGACAGGGTAGATGCTGAGAGGTTCTTTCCCCTTGTGGGAGAGTCTAGTACCAGAGAGCTTAATCTCAGAGTAAGGGGGTGCCCAGTTATGACAGAGATGAGGAGGAATTTCTTCTCTCAGAGGGTAGTGAATCAGTGGAATTCTTTACCGCAGAGGGCTATAGAGGCTGGGTCATTAAGTATATTCAAGGCTGAAATAGACAGATTTTAATCAGTAAGGGAATCAAGGGCTATAGGGAAAAGGCAGGAAAGTGGAGTTGAGGAATATCCGATCAGCCATGATCTCATTGAATGCGGAGCAGACTCGTTGAGCTGAATGACCTACTTCTGCTCCTACACCTTATGGTCTTATAGTCTATTACAATGCAAGGTTCAAGCAGACTTGTAAACAAAAGAAGAAGCCCAATGAAATCTACAGTGGAGAAGAGCCTGAAACAACAAATTCAAATGGTTTTTCATTGTTTAATCTGAAAGTTGGAAAGACAGAGCCAATATTTGTCACAGCGTAGGCAAATGGCAAACCTGTTAGAGTGGAAATGGACACAGGAGCTTCCACTACAGTAATTAGGGAACATGCCTTCAGACATTTGAATAATGGTGAACATCAATTAATTTCAGAAGAAACAGCTGCCGAGTTCAAAACATGTACAGGTGAAGACATTCAAGTCAAAGGAATAAGCAAGAGTATCTGCCCATTATGGAAGCCAACCAGCAAAACTACCAGTGTTGGGATTGAGAGGCAGAGGACCAAGCCTTCTAGGGCGAAATTGACTAAGGGAAATCAAACTTGAGTGGCCTGAGATTCCAAAAGGAAGCTGGAAGCATTCCTGTTTGAAAAAGGAGTGTGTAAGGACTCAACAACCTGAAGAAATCCAGGCTGCCTTAAGCCAAAACCTGGAAGAACAGCAGAAGAAACTCGAAGAGACCCTGCTTAATGACAGAGTTTGAGACGAGATGAGCAACCTTCACAGGGAAAAAGAAAACCTGTTGAAAGGCCTTCACACACTACAAGATTCCCTCAGGTCAGAGTTTGTACCTCTGGAAAAGTATGAAGAGACACAGAAAGAATTCAGCAACTCTCTGAACAAACTGGAGAATCAATTGGCGGAGAAGACACAACAATGTTCAATTTTCCAGGAGGTAGCAAACAAATACAAAAAAGAGATGGAAGACCTGAAGAATCAGCTAAATGAAGTCAAAGAAGCTTTGGAAGCAAAAGTTACAGAATTTTCCAAGAAGCAGACAGATAATAAAATTTTGAGAAGTCTGGCCAATCGTGAAGTCAAAAAGAAGGCCGAGATTAAAGGCTGTGTTAGAAAGAAGAAGGCATGTAGAAAGAAGATACAGAAATACTAATAGGGCCTTAATCCTGGCAGCATACAAATACACTTTCATACAAGGCCTGGCAAACAAATTGCAAACGCCAATGCCCTTAGTTGTTTACCTTTACAAGAAAATGATGAGCACGTCCCAGTTCCACAGGAACTTGTTTTACTGTTAAATTTCTAAGATTCCTCACCAGTATGTGCTTGAAAGATCAGAGACTGGACAAGTTGAGACCCAGTCCTATCTCAAGAGTGAGAACAAGTGCAACATGGTTGGTCACAGGAGCCCATATCTGATGAAATGAAACCGTACCTCAACAAAAGATGTGAAATTAACCAGCCAGGATAGCATCTTATTGTGGGGAGCATGAGTGATCATTCCTCCAAAGGGATGGGAACCACTTATAATTGAACTACACAGTGCCCATCCAGGAATTTCCCGAATGAAGATGTAGTTATCTCTGGTGGCCTGGGATGAATGGTGAAATGAAGAGATTCGTAAAGCACTGTGTGCAATTTCAGCAACTGCAAAATTTGCCAGTGACAGCTCCGTTATACACATGGGAGTGGCCAGGTAGACCCTGGGTGTGGTTACACATTGACTACGTTGGACCTTTCCTGGGAACAATGTTTCTGCTCATCGTCGATGCCCATTCAAAATGAGGTGAAGTCACCAAAGTTGGCTGCTTTAATTGAGAAACTATATCAAAGTTTTGCCATCCACGGATTACCAGATAATGGCTCGGCAGTTAAGAGTACTGAGTTTCAATGGTTTATCAGCCTCAATGGTATGTGAAAACTGCACCATACCACCCTTCCTCAAATGGACTGGCCGAAAGGGCAATTCAAATGTTCAAGGCAGGCATGTTAAAGCTAACTGGCGATTCCTTGGCAACCAAACTAGCATGCTTTCTTTTTCATTACAGGACTACCCCTCATACAACAACAGGTGTCACACCTGCAGAGTTATTACTGAAACACTGTCTCAAAACGAGATTGAGTTAATAATGTCGAATTTAGGGGGGAAGGTGGAAAGGAGTCAGGGAAGCCAGAAAACTAGACATGACTGGCATAGTCACAAGAGGAAATTTACCGAGGGAGAGCCGGTATACGTGAAGAACTTTGGGGAAGGGCCAAAGTGGTGACCGGATGAAATAAGTGCAGTGACTGGACCTCTACCTTACCACATGGAGACGGAAGGCTGGATCATCTGGAAACATGTGAACCAATTAAGGAAGAGGGAGACAAATCACCAAGATTTGGTTCCAGCAGTGATCATGACCGGGCCTACGTTTGCTGTCAAAGATACTCAACCCAGGACTGACATGCCTGATGTTCCCGTATGAGTTGCAAGTGCCCACCGAAGCACCTGATGTTCAGGCAACTCTGGAAAAGAAGATTCCTGACAAAGAATCTGAAGTTGTGGAGCTGCGACATTCCACACGTCCCAGGAAACCACCTGAAAGACTGAACTTGTAAATTCCTTGCTGAGTGTAAATATTATGTTGTCTTGAAAAATACGTGGTTGTAAATATAATATGTATAGGCGACTTATAGGGGGAGGAATGTAGTAATTATGGGCCTGAATCTTTTGTTTGGTGTGCAGGGGCAGGCCCAGCTCGCCAATGTGTAAAATGATGTGTGGTGATGTCGGGTCAGCATCATTGCCCATCATTCCAATCCTCAGTTCAGTGGGCGAGCAGTGGAGTCGGCTGCGTGCCCGCCAAACTGTCAAAGGCCTATTAAGGCCATTAATTAACTAATTAAACTGATTCTCAGGGCTGCACATCCAAACTTAAGGTTGGCGGGCAGGCAAAGAGCCCAGGGGGCCTTCGCATTTTTCATGAAACCTCATCCACAGGCAGGATGAGGTTTCATGAAGTGTTTATTAGTTAAATAAAATGTGTGCTGAAAATTCATAAACATGTCCCAACACAGATGTGTCTGAGTAATTTTTTATATTTTTAGCAATGTTTTATTATTAAACTAATCTCCCTGAGTCAGCTCCATGCTTCAGGGAGATTTCTGGCTCTTTTGCGAAAGAGCGCAAGCCCCAACTCTCCCTCTTGCCCCCGCCCACACAGGGAGCACTAAGCGCTTCCAGGTCTACATCACGCTGGGCGGGCCTTAATTGGCCTTAAAATGGCAGCGTGCAGCTGATCGTGGGCAGCGATCAGCTATGTGCCTGCCCCTGCCCACTCCCGAACCTCCCGCCCGATGGGGAGAAAATTCTCCCCATGGTTTTATTTAGTGTGTAATGTATCTTTAAGAATAATACTGGTTAAGGAAGATCACATGATCTGTAGTAACCAATTGGAGAGTAGTCGGGCTCCCTCAGCGGTCAGTGTAGAGTTAGAGCTTGAGTAGAAAGCACAGGTGTAGTTGCTGCTGAGTATATTGTAAATAAACCTAATGTTTGCACCCAAGAAGCATCCGCAGATCAACTCCTTCAGCAATAGAAGCAACTCGGCCACCCTTACAGCATACTTGATCTCTTCTACTGTGGGCAGCTGGTAGTGCTCTCTTTGTACTGCCTGGTTTAGGTCTCTGGATCCAGACCGATCCCTACCTGATTTTTCTACAGTTACAATTAGATTAACCCACTTTGTTGGTTCTTCAGTTTTCTTGATGATGTGGAGTTTCTTCATTCTGTCCAATTCTGCTTTCAGCCGACATCTCAGCATTACTACTATTTTCCTGGACGGGTGTATTTTGGGTGTCACAGTTTCGTCAATCTTGATGGTGTGTTCTCCTTTTAGGCAGCCAATCCCCTGGAACACATTTTTATACTCACTCAGGATGTCATCAGTGGCGACTGTCACTATTCTCTTGATTAGCTTTAGATTTTCACAAGCTTTGATTCCAAGAATAGATTTTGCATCAGTTTTCACCACTATGAATGGAAGTGCTTGAGACTGTTTTCTGTAGTTCACTTTAAGTGTGCAGTAACCTTCTACAGCCATTTTTTCACCTGTATAAGTAGCCAGCTTCACTTTTATTTTAGTTTTTCTTTGCTTATCTTACTATACAGGCTTATGGGAATGACATTTGCTCGTGCACCTGTGTCAAGCTTGAAATTCACCATCATGTTGGCAATTTTTAAATCAACCTTCCATTTGCCTACTTTGGAATTTGTTGTTCCTGCATCAATGAAAAGTTCAGTTTCAGTGCCTCTGTCATCGTCTGCAATCATGTGCACTTTCTTCAATTTACATATTTTGGTGAAATGATTTAGTTTATCACAGGTCTGATTCCTGAATGTAGAGTTGCATCTCTAACATACCACTTAAAATTATAGGTCATGACAGTTGTTTAAAGTTTCCCTCTGCGGTTTTTAAATAACTCAGCTTTGCCGAAAGGCTATCTCATAACAGAACTCTCTTCTTGAAAAGGTGGTGGAAACATAAACATTTTAAGGCAGAGATTGATAGATTCTTGGTAAGCAAGGGGGTGAGAGGTTATCCGGGGTAGGTGGGATACAGTTTTCAGGTTACTATCAGATCAGCCATGATCTTACTAAATGGTGGAGCAGGCTCAGAGGTTGAATGGCCTACTCCTGTTCCTCGTTTGCATTTTCAGAAGATAGATAATGTATTCTTGATGAAATATATATAACATTAAATGGCACTGAAAAGATAAAGACTGATGCAAAGTATTTATTCAACTCCTCTGCCATTTCCTGGTTCCCCATTTTTATTTCTCCAGCCTCATTTCCTAAGGGACCTATATTGACCTTGGCCTCTCTCTTCCTTTTTATATATTTAAAGAAGCCCTTACTGTCCATTTTTATATTACTTGCTAATTTACCCTCAAAGTTTATTTTCTCCCTCTTTATTTTTGGTCATCCTTTGTTGGTTTTTAAAACTTTCCCAATCTTTTGGCTTACTACTAATCTTTGCCACATTGTATGTTTTTTCTTTCAATTTGATACTATCCTTAACTTTCTTGGTTAACCATGGTTGGGTTATTCCCTTCCTATAATCCTTCTTCCTTACAGGGGCGTATCTTTGTTATGAGTCATGAACTATTTTCTCAAATGCCTGCTATTGTTCATCAATCTTTTCTGTTAAACTCATTTCCTAGTCTAATCCAGCCAACTCTGCCCTCATTTCTTTGTAATTACCCTTATTTAAGTTTAGCACAGATATTTCTGAACTAGGTTCCTCACTCTCAAACTGAATGCTAAATTCCACCATGTTATTGTCACTGTTTCCTATTTTTTACTCTCAGGTCATTTATTAAACCTGCCTCATTACACATTACCAGATTCAAAATAGCCTGATCCCTGGTTGGATCCACATTGTATTGCTCTAGGAAACTGTCCCAAATACACTCAATGCATTCTTGCTTGTGGCTACCTCTGCCAATTTGATTTTCCCAAGATTTCATGAAAGGTTTATAAATAAAATAAATTTTTCATTGAAGTTCATTGACACGTCCCACTGTCAAATGAGGGGACACGTCTTAAATTTTTTTTCTCTTTATTAAAATGTTTAAAACTTAATCTTATCTCCCTGAGACACAGAGATACTCCCAACTCAGGGAAACACACCCCCCTGCCCACAAAGGGAGTGCTCAGCGCTTCCGGGCGCACTTCACGCTGGGTGGGCCTTAATTGGCCCACTCATGTAAAATGATGGCGTGGACCTGATCGGAGCTGTCGATCGGGTCCACACCTGCCCGTGCCTGCCCCCTGCCCCCGTCCCCGCACAGGGGGAAAATTCTCTCCAATGATATCATTTTGAAGCATGAAATCAATTTCTTTTTCTACTTGTGAGAACTTTGCCGGATTTAATCTATCAGGTTGTTGCTGTATTGAAGATGATATTTCTATACATACATCATGTAAAGCTAAATTTGTCTTTCCAAGCTTATTTCCACAAATAGGTTTGTGTGACTGCAATAGCTTTTCCAACTCACTTTGACACTTGCTTGGAAGATAACTCAATATTTCATTTAAATTTTCAAGCACATCTTCATTATCCAATTTGGTTAGAGGAAAATCAATTTCAGAATCCTGCACTTATACCTCTTTCCCATCATCCACCATCACTAACACCTCTTTTTGTTGTTCTTCCCTGTCAAAGTACTTTTTAAGCATACTTACTTGACACAACCTCTGCTTCTTTCTTCTATTCACTGGTCCCCCTTTATCCACAGTACATGTTACTTCCTCAAAAAACTTCAATAAGTTGGTTTAACACGATTTCTCTTTCATAAAACCATGTTGACTCTGCCTGATGACCTTGAGCTTATCCAAGTGCCTTGCTATAACTTCTTAATTAATGGCTTCTAACATTTTCCCTACGACAGATGTTAGGCTAACTGGCCTGTAGTTTCCTGCTTTCTGTCTCCCTCCCTTTTTGAATAATGGAGTTACATTTGCTACCTTCCAATCTAATGGGACCTTCCCTGAATCTAGGGAGTTTTGGAAAATTAAAACCAATGCATCAACTATCTCACTAGACACTTCTTTTGAGTTCCTGGGGTGAAGTCCATCAGGATCCAGGGTCTTGTCAGCCAGCAGCATTTACTCAGTGCCACTTCTCTGGTAACTGTAATTTTCCTGAGTTCTTCCTTCACATCCATTTCCTGGTTTATAGTTGCTACTGGGATTTTACTTGTAGCCTCTATAGCGAAAACTGATGCAAAAAACCTGTTCAATTCATCTGCCATCTCCTTGTTTTCTATT
Source organism: Carcharodon carcharias (assembly GCF_017639515.1). Taxonomy (NCBI): domain Eukaryota; kingdom Metazoa; phylum Chordata; class Chondrichthyes; order Lamniformes; family Lamnidae; genus Carcharodon; species Carcharodon carcharias. The sequence continues at coordinate 227,184,101 of NC_054467.1, forward strand.
ATCAATTCTCCAGACTCACTTTCTATAGGACCAATGCTCACTTCGTTAACTCTTTTCTTCTTTAAATATTTATAAAAACTCTTACCATTTGTTTTTATATTTCTGGCTAGTTTTCTCTCATACTCCAATTTTTCCCTCCTTATTAGTCTTTTAGTCATTCTTTGCTGTTCCTTATATTCTGTCCAATCTTCTGACCTGCCACCTGTCCTTGCACAATTATATGTTTTTTCTTTATGTTTGCAACTATAGTTAACCTTTCTAGTTAACCATGGACTGTGTGTCTGTCCCTTGGATGTTTTCTTAATCATTCGAATGTATCTAATCTGTGCATTCTGAAATATCCCCTTAAATATTAGCCACTGCATCTCTATTGACCTATCCCTTAACCTAATTTGCCAATTCACTTTAGCCAGCTCAGCTTTCATGCCCTCATAATTGCCCTTATTTAAGTTTAAAAACAGTCTCAAATCCATTGCTCTCTCCCTCAAACTGAATGTAAAATTCAGTCATATTATGCTTGCTGCTACCAAGAGGCACCTTTACTATGAAGAGGATTGTCAAAGGATACAACGGGATATAGATCGGTTGGAGACTTGGGCGGATAAATGGCAGATGGAGTTTAATCTGGACAAATGCGAGGTAATGCATTTTGGAAGGTCTAATACAGGCAGGAATTATACAGTAAATGGCAGAACCCTTAAGTGCATCGACGGGCAGAGGAATCTGGGTATACAGGTCCACAGGTCACTGAAAGTGGCAATGCAGATGGATAAGGTAGTCAGGAAGGCATATGGCATGCTTGCCTTCATCGGCAGGGGTGTTGAGTATAAAAGCTGGGAAGTCATGCTGCAGCTGTATAGAACCTTGGTTAGGCCACACTTGGAATATTGCGTGCAATTCTGGTCACTACATTACCAGAAGGATATGGAGGCATTGGAGAGGGTGCAGAGGAGGTTTATCAGGATGCTGCCTGGTCTGGAGGTTATTAGCTATGAGGAGAGGTTGGAGAAACTCGGATTGTTCTCACTAGAGCGACAGAGATTGAGGGGCGACTTGACAGAAGTTTACAAAATTATGAGTGGCATGGACAGAGTGGATAGTCAGAAGTTTTTTCCCAGGGTGGAAGAGTCAATTACTAGGAGACATATATTTAAGGTGAGAGGAGAAAACTATTGAGGAGATGTGCGCGGCAAGTTTTTTACGCAGAGGGTAGTGAGTGTCTGGAATTCGCCGCCAGAGGAGGTGGTGGAAGCAGATACGATAGTGTTGTTTAAGAGGCAGCTTGACAAATACATGAATAGGATGGGAATAGAGGGATATGACCCCGGAAGTGCAAAATGTTTTAGTTGACGGCCAATATGATCGGTGCAGGCTTGGAGGGCCGAAGGGCCTGTTCCTGTGCTGTACTCTTCTTTGTTCTTTGTTCTTTGTTCTTTGTTCTTTGAGATTATTATTACTCCCATCTCATTGCACAATACCAAGTCTAGTACAGTCTGCTCTCTGGTTTGCTCCAGAACATGCTTTTCTAGGAAACTATCCTGAAAAGTCAATGTACTTCTCATCTAGACTATCCTTGGCCATCTGACTTTTCCAGTCTATATGTAAATTAAAATTTCCCATAATTATCACTGTGCCTTTCTGACAAGCTCCAGTTATTTCTTCCTTTATGCTCCACACTACCATGTGGCTACTGTTAGGGGCCTCTACATGACTCCCACAAGTGACTTTTTGCCTTTACCATTTCTCATCTCTACCCAAACCGCTTCTACATCCTAGTTTCCTGAACTTAGGTCATCCCACTCTATTGTGCTAATACCATCATTAACTAACAGAGGCACCCCTCCACCTTTTCCCTGCTTCCTATCCTTCCTAAATATCCTGTACCCTTCAATATTCATGTCCCAACCCATGGGCAGGATCTTCTGGTCGGCGAGCGGGGACAGGGAACACACGATGTCACCCCGCGTCATTTCCATTTGTCAATGGCCTATTGAGGTCATTGGAAAACTAATTAAGGTCATTAATGGACCTGCCCATCCAACCTTGAGGTTAATGGGCAGGCAGGGAGCCCTGGCGGGCTTCGGAAAAAGATGAAACCTTATCCACGGGTGGGATGAAGTTTCATGAGGGTATTTAAATTTTTAAGAAAGATTTCAATAAAACTTATGGACATGTCCCAACTCATGTGACAGTGTCACATGAAAGGACATGGCAGGGAAAATTTTTAAGCATGTTTATTAAAAGTTTTAAGTCGGAGTTGATTTCCCTGAGGCAGCACTTAGCCTCAGGGAGATCTGAGCAGTCTTTCATGCGCATATGCGAAAGAGCGCACTCTCAGCTGAGGGAATACCCCCCTAGCCCGCAGAGGGAGCGCATAGTGCTTCCTGGTGGACATCAAGCTGGGTGGGCCTTAATTGGCTCGCCCACACAAAATGGCAGTATGCCCCCAATCGGGGGCGCCAATTGGAAGCGTGCTGGCCTGCGCCCACTCCTGCACTTCCCCCCCAACTGGGGGATAATTTTTCCCCATGTCTCTGTAATGGCTATCAAATCGCAATTATTTATTTCTATGTGCGCTCTCAGATCATCTGTTTTGTTTTGAATGCTATGTGCATTCAAATACAGAGCTTTTTGTTTTATCCTTTTATTCTTTTTATAACCTCTAGTTTCATCTGTTGATTTACTGTTAGATTTGTACTCTCTATCCTTTCCTGTCACGGTCTGTTTTTCATTTCCTGTAATAATACCTTTTTCTTTTGCCTTGTCCCTACTATTTGATTCACCACATCTTGCCAAATTTGATCCTTGACCTCAGTATTTAGTTATTTCCCTAGTTATGCGGCTTGCAAGAACACCGGTCCCAGCACGGTTCGGGTGTAGATCATTCCAACTGTACAGATCCCACTTTCCCCAGTACTGGAGCCAGTGCCCCACGAACTGGAATCCACTTCTCCCACATCAGTCGTTGAGCCACACATTGATCTTTCTAATCTGATTTGTCCTATGCCAATTTGCATGTGGCTCAGGTAATAACCCAGAGATCATGAGCTTTGAGGTTCTGCTTCTTAATTTGGTGCCTAGGTCCTCATACTGACTATGCAGAACCTCCTCCTTTGTCCTGCCTATGTCGTCAGTACCTACATGGACCGTGATGATGGGGTCCTCCCTTTCCCACTGCAAGTTCCTCTCCAGTCTCGAGCAGATGTCCAGAACCCTGGCACTGGGCAGGCAACACAGCTGACTGGACTCATGCTCTTTGCTGTAGAGAACAGTGTCAATCCCTCTGACTATACTGTCTCGTAATAGCACTACATTCCTTTTTGCTCCCCCCATTGGAATGGTGGCATGGCCAGTTAGCTACATCCTGCAGTCCCCACATTCATCCAAACAAGCTGAAAATACCTCAAAGCTGTTGGATAATTGTAAAGCCTGAGGCTCCCGTGCTCCTGCCCCCTGGGTCCCCTTACCTGCCTCACTTGCAGTTACACTCTCCTGTCCCTGACCACTGACCAAATCAAAAGAGCCCTTCCCAAGAGGTGTGACTGCCTCTTGGTACAAAGAATCCAGGTAACTTTCCCCCTCCCTGATGCATCGCAGTGTCTGTAGTTCAGCCTCCAGCTTATAGACTCTGAGCTGAAGCTGCTCAAAGTTCAAACACTTACTGCAGACATGTGTACCCTGGATCGAACTGGAATCCAGGAGCTCTCACGTACTGCAGCTGTGATGCATCACCTGTGCTGACATCCCTAATGTGTCCTAATTAACTGTTTAATTATTTTATCCAATTATATATTTTATTTTTGTTTTTACATATTTTATTAACCCTATCACCAGTTGCTGGACTTTTTTGAACTTTAGGAATAGGATAAATCTTAGTCACTTACCAGATACTCACCAAATAACTAGCTTCTTCTCCTGTAGCTTCTTCTCTTGAAGGCTGAGAAAGTTAGAAAGCAGAAAGGAAAAAAGCACCTCTTTCCCTTCCTTCCCTAACTCCCAGCACTCTATTCTAAGTTGCACTTCTTGCAGTAAACCTTACCTAAAGCACTTCTTCCCCTCTATGCATTGAATACCAACTTTGAACAAAATTCCCAAATATACTCACTTGGCCTCTGTCTCACTTAGGCCTAAGTCTCCTCTCACTGGTTGTGTGCCTCTTACTGACCTTCTGCCTCGACAGTAAACCTTAAAGGTCTCCAATCTCTCATTTTGCAAGAGATGCACTTTGGTGCTTTACAAATGAAGTTTGATATTGTTTAAATTTCTTTCTTTCTGGAGCGGGATAGAGTTGCCAACCCTCTAGGATTGCCCTGGAGTCTCCAGGAATTAAGGATTGCTCTCCAGGACACTGAGAGCAAACTCAGGAGAAAAATCATAGGGAGTTTTTTTTCTCAAAAGTGTGGTTACTATCATTTTCTCCAAACACTTTTGATTACTAGTTTTAAAACTAGTAGAGTGGTGCAAAAAATGCAGTTTCACTGACAGTCAGGGATCATTTTATAGGGTAACGAAGAGTCTGCTCCCTGATTGGCCATTGCATCAGGAGGATGGAGGTGTCGGGTGACCAATGGTGGGCGTGTGGGGGTGCCATTTGGAAATGAGTGGTCATGCGATGATATTTCCAGGGGAGGCTGTGGTATAGTGGCATTGTAACTGGACTAGTATTCCAGAGACTCTGGGGTACCAGGTTTGAATCCCACCATGGCAGATGGTGAAATCTGATTTTAATAAAAATCTGGAATGAACAGCCTGATGATGACCACGAGAACATTGCTGATTGTTGTTAAAAATCCATCTGATTCACTAATGCCCTGCTGTCCTTACCTGGTCTGGCCTGTCTGTGATCCACAGCCATGTGGTTGACTCTTAAATGCCCTCTGAATGAGCAATAAATGCAGGCCTAGCATCCCGTGAAATAAAACAAACGGCTGATCAGTGTTGGCAACCCTAAGTGGGGAGCCAATATCACTGAAATCATGCATCAGTGAATCAGAGTCACATTGTTATAACTCTATCTCCAGCCCCTCTTCTGAGTGTGGCTTCCTCCCTCTGAGTACAGAACCATTGGATTTACCTTTCTGTCTTTTTTGGGTCACGGCTGGTGTTTTATAAACATCAGCATAATATGTGCTGCACCGCTTAAAGAAAAATATATAAAATTATTCTGCATTATGGCGTCCTTTCTATATGTTCAATGAGTTTAAGAAAAGGCTTAGATTGCAGGGGGAAATAGGTTTTTCCCGTTTGTGTTTGGAAGTCAATAGTTGTGAAGGTCAGTACTGAATTGAAATTTGGGCTGGCAGACTGAGCATGGTTGAAAGGAGCCAAGATCAATCTTTGCTCAGTTCAGGAGCAGATAAGTCCTGAATGTTTTCTTTTCATTGGTGGAAATGGAAACTAGGAGCAGCTTGGATTTGGCCAGAACAGGCTGAAGTGAGATGGAGGCCACTCACTAATCTCAATAATTATTAACCCTTTGGGAGCTGCACATCTCTGTTGGCTTCAAGTTAGGCACGTAAACATTTACGGAACGGGAGAAGGTTATTGATCATGTGATAATGAAGTTTCACAAATGTTACAGGCCACACATTGAAGTATAAAACTGCATTAACATACAGGGTCCACTATGAGTTTCAGCTTCACATTAAAGGGGCATCCGAACCAAAAACTGCAAAGGGTGGGAATATTCAGCAGGTCTGTCAGTACCTGAAAAGAGAAAAGGCAAGTTAACATTTAATGTTGTAGATTGTGGAGAGACAGAATTGTTTAAAGAGGGTATTCCAGAGATAGGCCTGAGGCTGAAGGCTTGCAGCAGCCAATGACAGGATGAATGGAAGGGGAAATGTGTGTCCTTAATACCTGCAACAAAAGCAAAATACTGCAGTTGCTGGAAATCTGAAATAAAAACAGAAAATCCTGGAAATAAGTCAGCAGATCAGGCTGCACCCGAGGAGAGAAAGAGTGAATGTTTCAGGTTGAGGTGACCTTTCAACAGTTTTTTATTCCTTGATACCTATCTCTTTGGCTAAGTCCCCTGTCCAACCACCGCTTTGGGCAGAATTTTTAGGTCAGCATGCGGGCGCCTGCCTGACCTGATCAGACGGGAAATCGTGCGTGATGACGCCGCTTCCGACTTTCGCGCACGCCCGCCGACAATTAAGAGGGCAATTAGTGTAATTAAAGTTGTAATTGTTTCCCATTCCTCATGATCCGTTCAACCTTACGGTTGGCGGACGGGCGAATAGGCCAGGCGGATTTTATATTTTTCATGAAACCTCATCCAAGGGCGGGACGAGGTTTCCGTTATTAAATAAAAAAAAATAAAACCCTATGGACAGCACTTTATTTTAAACATATGTTCAGGTGACTGATTGTGATGTGTGGACATTTTTTTTCATGATTTTTAAATCTTAATTTATTGGTTTTAAAGTCTTCAGCTCCCTGAGGTAGCTCTTCGCCTTCATGAAGCTTTCATTCAGCGCTCGACCATGCCCGCGCTTATCTCAGCGCCCGCACTTGTGTCAGCACCCGCACTTGTGTCAGCGCCCGCACTTGTGTCAGTGCCTGTACTTGTGTCAGTGCCTGTACTTATGTCAGCGCCTGTACTTATGTCAGCGATATCAGCGCCTGCACTTGTGTCAGTGCCTGTACTTGTGTCAGTGCCCGTACTTGTATCAGCGCCCGCACTTGTGTCAGCACCCTCACTTATGTCAGCGCCCCGCACTTGTGTCAGCGCCCGCACTTATGTCAGCACCTGCACTTGTGTCAGTGCCTGCACTTGTGTCAGCACCCTCACTTATGTCAGCGCCCCACACTTGTGTCAGCGCCCGCACTTATGTCAGCACCTTCACTTGTGTCAGCGATATCAGCGCCTGCACTTGTGTCAGTGCCTGTACTTGTGTCAGTGCCTGTACTTATGTCAGCGCCTGTACTTATGTCAGCGATATCAGCGCCTGCACTTGTGTCAGTGCCTGTACTTGTATCAGCGCCCGCACTTATGTCAGCACCCTCACTTATGTCAGCGCCCCGCACTTGTGTCAGCGCCCGCACTTATGTCAGCGCCCCACACTTGTGTCAGCAATATCAGCGCCTGCACTTGTGTCAGCGCCTGTACTTATGTCAGCGATATCAGCGCCTGCACTTGTGTCAGTGCCTGTACTTGTATCAGCGCCCGCACTTATGTCAGCACCCTCACTTATGTCAGCGCCCCGCACTTGTGTCAGCGCCCGCACTTATGTCAGCGCCCCACACTTGTGTCAGCAATATCAGCGCCTGCACTTGTGTCAGTGCCTGTACTTATGTCAGCGCCTGTACTTATGTCAGTGATATCAGCGCCTGCACTTGTGTCAGTGCCTGTACTTGTGTCAGTGCCCGTACTTGTATCAGCGCCCGCACTTGTGTCAGCACCCGCATTTGTGTCAGCGCCTGCACTTCTGTCAGCGCCCGCACTTGTGTCAGCGCCCGCACTTGTGTCAGTGCCCCAGTGTGAAGCCGCGGCTGGGGGCTGATTGTGGTCGGCAGTATATTCCCCAGCCTCTCCCGGGCCCGCATGCCAACCTAAAAATCCTGCCCTTTATGTGGATTGGTGTCAAATTTTAAGAGCGTAAGAAATAGCAGCCTTTTGAGCCTGGTAGTGTGGTGGTTATGTCACTGGACTAGCAATCCAGAGGCTCAGGCTAATGCTCTGGGGAAATGGGTTCAAATCCCATCATGGCGGCTGGGGCAATTTAAACTCAATTAATTAAACCTGGAAAATAAAGCTAGTCTCAGTAATGATGAGCATGACAATTATCATCAATTGTCATAAAACCCCATCTAGTTCACTAATGTCTTTGCGGGAAGGAAATCTGCTGTCTTTACCTGGTCTGGCCTATATGTGACTCCAGACCCACACCAATGTGGTTGACTCTTAACTGCCCTCTGGAATGGGTGAGCAATCCACTCAGTTCAATGGCAATTAGGGATGGACAACAAGTGCTGGCCTTGCCAGCAACGCCCACATCCCATGAAAAAATAAAGGAAAAGTCATCACTGATTTTCTGTCTCAACTCCACTTTCCTGCCAGGTTCCCATATCCCTTGATCCTCTGAAAGATTTAAAAACACAAGTGAGAATTTTAGCTTTGTAGTTTTTGGGACAATGGTCTGATTTTTGACTAACAAGGCCTGAGTTGAGAAATTTCCTGACTTGCTGGACACTTGTTAAACAGTACCCAGATACATGCAATTTTCACTTTCGGGGTGGGGGTGGGGGTGCGCAATGGAGTTCAGGCCCACAGACCCTGGAAGCAGAGCATAGGTGGCCTTGGGGGGTGGGCAATTGCCAAGACGGGCTGTTTGTAAGTCCTGCCTCACTTCTTTGGGGCTTTGACCCATTTGTTTCAGAAGCTGTAAGACCATCTTTCCCTCACTCCTCACATTCCCAACCTCACCCACCACCCCATCATGGACATCCTGTCCTCCAGGCCAACTCATGTACCAGCTACCCCATGACCCCTCATATAGCTCATGGCAACCCATGCCCCTCACCCATCCCATGCCCCTTCATAGTTCCCATGCTAATCCTTTAATAGCCTCTTTAAAGTGTCAGTCAAACTGTGAACCCAGAGCTGCTTGCTGGGATAATTATAGCAGTTGGAACTCAGCCAAGCATTCACAATGGCATAATAGCAGCCCCTAGGGAAATGACAGCAAAGAACTCTATTGAAACTTCATGGACTGATACTAATGGGCGGAATTTTATACCAATGGGATTTTACGGTCCCGCTGAAGTCAATAGACATTTGAGTGGCTCCCTGTATTTTACAGCCCCGCTCCCGCCATGACAGGGCCGTAAAATTCTGCCAAATGTTTTTTTTCCCCCTGATCTGTACTATATGGCCTGTCAATTGAAGCAGTCCAGCAGAGATTTTTTAAAAATATCTTGCCGACAGTTGTAGCCTGTGAAAAATGGGTTAAAAAGCTAGCTGCAGAGCAGTGCAGTGTATGCTAGTGTACTGTGTGTGTGACAGCAAGAAGAAGACCAACTAGTCACCCCTGCAGTTCAGGAGTTGTAGGTGAAGTCTCTCTCTCTCTCTTTCTGTTGCTGGAGGCAAAGCAGCAGAAGGCACAATCAAAAAGGAAATAGGATAGCTTCTTTGGCTACCCTGCAGAGCCAAGTGTCTCCAAACCAACTGCGAAGCAACCAAAGCCAGCTCTACTGGAGTCACCCAACTTAACAGCCACAACGTATTGCTTCACATCCAAGCCAAAGACTGATTCATGTACATTTGGACTCTTAACTTCTCATTTCTGATCTGTGTGTTGCATTTTTATTATTTTACTCCGGTTTTTAATAACGAATAGGCTTACTCTTTCTTTGACTCAAGAAAGTCTGGTTAAATTGGCTCCTTCTAAAAAATAAATACATTTGGACTGGGAAGAGGCATCCATGGGGGAGGAAGGGGTCCTTTTTAAATTAACCTTGTGGTAACCAACTGAAGGGGAGCCAGCTCATTCCTCTTCACCCGGAAGCATAACAAAATTGGGGTCCCATTCGGGAAGCTAACAAATTTTGGGGACCTCATCCGGGGACCAGTCATAACAAATTGGAGGGCTCAGTCCTGGATTAATTCCCACAGATGAAACAAAAAAATTAGTTTGGGGCAAATAAATTGTTCTTTTGAACCCAATTTTAAAAAAAACAGCAAAACATTTTTCTTGAGCCTGCCCTACTAAAGTATAGAAATGTCCACATGTGATGCCAATGTTTTTACAGATGGAAGGGACATTACTTAAGAAAATTTAACAGTCCTGCCCCTTGAAGAGTTTAAAGAGCTAGCGAGGCACTTAGGATTAGAATTTCACTCGAAAGCCAAAGAGCCTGAAATTTTAAAAGGGGTGGCCAATGGCCTATGGGTGGAAATTGAGGATGATGAAATGGACAGAGTAGCGGTAGAGAGATTAAAATCGGAGCAGCGGAAATTAGAATTTCAGGAAAGAGAAAGAAGAAAAGGAAAGAGAGAAAGAGGAAAGACAGGAAAGGGCACAGAGAGAAGAGAAAGAATTTCAGGACAGAGAGAAGGAAAGGGAGTTTATACTAAAACAGCAGGAATCCTACTGTGTCCCTTGAAGACACCAGTAGCTCAGGCTTAAGGGCTGAGTCAATCAGGTTTGCTAATTTTGATGAAGCAGAGGTCAAAGCCTTCTTTATCTTTTTCGTGCGGTTAGCACAGCAGTTAAAGTGGCCAGTTCAATATTGGTTCCTACTACTGCAAAGTAAGCTTTCAGGAAAAGCTTACGAGGTTTGGACAGTGATCACCCTCCACATCACTGTAAACCCTCCACATCACTGTAAATCCTCCACATCACTGTAAATCCTCCACATCACCCTCCACATCACTATAAACTCTCCACATCACTGTAAACCCTCCACATAATCCTCCACATCACTGTAAACCCCCCACATCACCCTCCACATCATTGTAAACGCTCCACATTACCCTCCACATCACTGTAAACCCTCCACATCACTGTAAACCCTCCACATCACCCTCCACATCATTGTAAACCCTCCACATCACTGCAAACCCTCCACATCACCCTCCACATCATTGTAAACCCTCCACATCACTGTAAACCCTCCACATCACCCTCCACATCATTGTAAACCCTCCACATCACTGTAAACCCTCCACATCACCCTCCACATCACTGTAAACCCCCCACATCACCCTCCACATCATTGTAAACGCTCCACATTACCCTCCACATCACTGTAAACCATTCCACATCACTGTAAACCATTCCACATCACTGTAAACCATTCCACATCACTGTAAACCATTCCACATTGCCATGAACCCTTTCCCAACACTGTAACCAGTTCTCCCCTCCACTCCCATACTGTTACCTCTTTTATTATCCTTTATTATGGCCCTTAGCTTCTTGAAGCCTTATCGGTTGTGATATTGCTTTATCATGTTGACATGACACAACCTTTGCTTTTTCCTCTTATCTGAGGTCTCAGTTAGATAGTTTACTTCCCCAAGCTTCTTGTAACTCTGTATGGGCCACTGAACCTGGTTTCTAAGTGTTCACCTGGCATTGGTAGGAGCACTATCACATAGTCTCCTGGCTGAAATGTTTGGGACCTGGCATGTTTGTCTGCCTGTTTCTTTATAGCTGTCTGGAACATTTTTAAGTGTTCTCAGGCCACATCACAGGCTGTCGTGAGCCACTCCCGGAACACTGTTACATAGTCTAACATAGAGACTTCCTCCTTCTGTTCTAAAAACCTCTCCTTGTTTAGTTTCAGAGGCCCTCGCACTTGGTGCTTGTAAACTAATTCAGAGTAAAACTGGTGGACTCATTGGGTGAGTCCCTGGTAATGAACAGAAGGAAACCTAGTCCTTTATCTCAGCCATGGGGGTACTCACGGCAGAATGTCCTGACCATTGTTTTTAGGATCTCGTGGTACCTTTCTACCATCCCTGTGACTGCGGGTGACATGCTGAAGACTTCAGCTGGGTCATACCCAGATTACCCGTGACTTCCTGGAATACATTGGGCATGAAATTTGAGCCCTTATCCAACTCTTTGTTGGTAGACAGACCATACCTGGTTAAGAATAGGGTCAATTCCCCCACCACTGTTTTGGCAGATATGGTCCTCAGGGGAACAGCCTCTGGGAAGTGGGTTGCCACGTGCATGATGGTGAGGGTATAGTGGTAGCCCACTTTTTATTTCGGGCAGGGGCCCCACACAGTCCACCAACACCTTGCTGAATGGTTCCCCAAAAGCCGGCACGGGAATCATAGGTGCAGGTTTTATTGCAGGCTGGGGTTTCCCCGCAACCTGGCATGTGTGGCAGGTTCTGGAAAACCTTGCTGCACACCTGTGGAGGTGTGGATGATGCAGGCTTGGGATTTTCACATACTGACATGCCCAGCCATCGGAATTCCATGAGCTAGCCGTAATATTTCCCTATGGCACCTCGGCAGCACCATTACCTGTTGGATCACTGTCCATTCCTCATTTGCAGGCCTGAGATAGGGCCTCCATTTCCTCATTAGCACCTCATTTTTAATGTTGTAGCATTCAGGGATTGCTTCTGCTTCAGCTTCAGTGTGGGCAGTCTGAGCTGATGTTTTTCACAGTGAGTCAGCCTCCTGCGCCGCTATTAAGTACCTCCTTAGGGTTTACTAGACTCCCAAAAAAAGGTATCAGATAACCAGGCCGTAGGGTCTTCGGTCTGCAGTGCCACTTCAGCCTCCACTGATGGAGCTTGTCTGGCCATAAGCCGCATTACCACACAGTCAGGGAAAATGCCAGGCACTTTCTCCTGCAGCTGTTCTGTCTCCCTGACCTCAGTTGGCTCTGAAACCACTGTGGATGCCATTATCTTTGATCGCGCCAGGTCATTGCCGAGGAGCAGGTCGACCTGTCCACAGGCAATGACTCCATGGTCACTGGTCCTGACACAGGGTTACACTCCAGCTGCACCAGGCGTTTATCATTTATCTGGGTGGCATAGTGGTACTGTTGCTGGACTCATGTTCTAGAGACCCAGGGTAATTCTCTGGGGACCTGGGTTCAAATCCCACCATGGTGAAATCCAATAAAAATCTGGAATTAAAAGTCTGATGATGATCACAAAGCCATTTCTGATTGTCATAAAAACCCATCTGGTTCATTAATGCCCTTTAGAGAAGGAAATCTGCTGTCCTTATTTGCTCTGGCCTACATGTAACTCCAGACCCACTGGTTGACTCTTAAATGCCCTCTGAACAAGGGCAATTAGGGATGGGCAATAAATGCTGGCCTAGCCAGTGATGTCCAAATCCCATGAACAAATAAAAAAAGGGATGGGCATGTATCCTCCTTCAATCCCCTTTACCAACACCTTGGCACTTACTGCACTCTTTGATGGAATTGATAAGCGTGAGGGAGGCAGCTCAAACTTTGGCTGGGGTGAATTGGTGGGCAAAAGGAAGGGTTGTTTGGCAGGATTATTTGAGACGGAGTGACCTCCCTGAGGTGGTGCGTCGCTGAGGGTATAAAAGGAGGTGCTCGGGCATTGTTGCGCAGATAGCGGCGGGAGGGAGGCAGTGCAGTTAGGGACAGGCAGGGAAACTGTTGTTGTAGAGGGCTGTGAGGAAAAACTTTTTTACCCAGAGGGTGGCGACGGTCTGGAATGCGCTGCCTGGGAGGGTGGTGGAGGCGGGTTGCCTCACATCCTTTAAAAAAGTACCTGGATGAGCACTTGGAACGTCATAACATTCAAGGCTATGGGCTAAGTGCTGGTAAATGGGATTAGGTAGGTAGGTCAGGTGTTTCTCACGTGTCGGTGCAGACTCGATGGGCCAAAAGGCCTCTTCTGCACTGTGTGATTCTGTGATTCTGATTCTGTGAAAAGTCTTTTTCCCAGCAGTAGAGTTTGGCTGACCCCTGTGTCCCACAGTAGATAAAGACAGGTGCAAAGTATTCATTTAACACCTCAGCCGTGCCTCTTGCCTCTATGTTTAAATCCCCTTTTTGGTCCCTGTTCCTCCTTTTACCACCCTTTTACGACTGATGTGCTTATAGAATACTTAAGGATTTTCTTTTATGATAGCTGCCAGTCTTTTTTCATAATCCCTCTTTGTTTCCCATATTTGCTTTATCACATGCCTTCTGAACCTTCTGTATTCAGCCTAGTTCTCAATTGTATTTGCTTCCTGACACCTGTGCTAAGTACACTTTTTCTTCTTTAACTTAATTTCTATCTCCTTTGTCATCCAGGGAGCTCTGGATTTGTTTGTCCTACCCTTCCCTTTTGAGGGAACATACCTTGACTGTGCCCAAACCATCTCCCCTTTGAAGGTAGATCAACCACTGTTTTTCCTGCCAATCTTTGGTTCCAGTCTATCCGGCCCAACTCCATTCTTGCCCCATTGAAGTCCGCTCTCTGCCAGTTGATTATTCCTACTCTGGATTGACCAATGTCATTTTCCATCATCATCCTAAAGCTTGTGGGGGGTTTACAGTGATGTGGAGGGTAATGTGCAGGGTTTACAGTGATATGGAGAGTTTATAGTGACGTGGAGGGTGATGTGGAGTGTTTACAGTGATATGGAGAGTTTATAGTGATGTGGAGGGTGATGTGGAGGGTTTACAGTGATATGGACAGTTTATAGTGACGTGGAGGGTGATATGGAGAGTTTATAGTGACATGGAGGGTAATGTGGAGGGTTTACACTGATGTGGAGGGTAATGTGGAGAGTTTACAGTGATGTGGAGGGTGATGTGGGGGGTTTACAGTGATGTGGAGGGTAATGTTGAGGGTTTACAGTGATGTGGAGAGTTTACAGTGACGTAGAGGGTAATGTGGAGGGTTTACAGTGATGTGGAGGTTTACAGTGATGTGGAGGGTGATGTAGAGGGTTTACAGTGATGTGGAGGGTAATGTGGAGGGTTTATAGTGATGTGGAGGGTGATGTAGAGGGTTTACAGTGATGTGGAGGGTGATGTAGAGGGTTTACAGTGATGTGGAGGGTAATGTGGAGGGTTTACAGTGATGTGAAGGGTGATGTGGGAGGTTTACAGTGATGTGGAGGGTAATGTGGAGAGTTTACAGTGATGTGGAGAGTTTACAGTGATGTGGAGGGTAATGTGGAGGGTTTACAGTGATGTGGAGGGTTTACAGTGCTGTGGAGGGTTTACAGTGATGTGGAGAGTTTACAGTGATGTGGAGGGTTTACAGTGATGTGGATGGTTTACAGTGTTGTGGAGGGTAATGTGCAGGGTTTACAGTGATATGGAGGGTGATGTGGGGGGTTTACAGTGATGTGGAGAGTTTACAGTGATGTGGAGGGTAATGTGGAGGGTTTACAGTGATGTGGAGGGTTTACAGTGATGTGGAGGGTGATGTAGAGGGTTTACAGTGATGTGGAGGGTAATGTGGAGGGTTTACAGTGATGTGGAGGGTGATGTAGAGGGTTTACAGTGCTGTGGAGGGTGATGTAGAGGGTTTACAGTGATGTGGAGGGTAATGTGGAGGGTTTACAGTGATGTGGAGGGTGATGTGGGGGGTTTACAGTGATGTGGAGGGTAATGTGGAGGGTATATAGTGATGTGGAGAGTTTACAGTGATGTGGAGGGTAATGTGGAGGGTTTACAGTGATGTGGAGGGTTTACAGTGCTGTGGAGGGTTTACAGTGATGTGGAGGGTTTACAGTGATGTGGAGGGTAATGTGGAGGGTTTACAATGCTGTGGAGGGTTTACAGTGATGTGGAGGGTTTACAGTGATGTGGAGAGTTTACAGTGATGTGGAGGGTTTATAGTGATTTGGAGAGTTTACAGTGATTTGAAGGGTTTACAGTGATGTGGAGGGTGATGTGGAGGGTAATGTGGAGGGTTTACAGTGATGTGGAGAGTTTACAGTGATGTGGAGGGTTTACAGTGATGTGGAGGGTTTATAGTGATGTGGAGAGTTTACAGTGATGTGGAGGGTTTACAGTGATGTGGAGAGTTTACAGTGATGGGGGGGTTTACAGTGATGTGGAGGGTAATGTGGAGGGTTTACAGTGATGTGGTGGGTTTACAGTGATGTGGGGGGTTTACAGTGATGTGGAGGGTAATGTGGAGGGTTTACAGTGCTGTGGAGGGTTTACAGTGATGTGGAGCGTTTACAGTGATGTGGAGAGTTTACAGTGATGTGGAGAGTTTACAGTGATGTGGAGGGTTTATAGTGATGTGGAGAGTTTACAGTGATTTGAAGGGCTTACAGTTATGTGGAGGGTGGTGTGGAGGGTTTACAGTGATGTGGAGGGTAATGTGGAGGGTTTACAGTGATGTGGAGAGTTTACAGTGATGTGGAGGGTTTACAGTGATGTGGAGAGTTTACAGTGATTTGAAGGGTTTACAGTGATGTGGAGGGTAATGTGGAGGGTTTACAGTGATCTGGAGAGTTTACAGTGATGTGGAGGGTAATGTGGAGGGTTTACAGTGATGTGGAGGGTAATGTGGAGGGTTTACAGTGATGTGGAGGGTTTACAGTGATGTGGAGAGTTTACAGTGATGTGGAGGGTTTACAGTGATGTGGAGGGTAATGTGGAGTGTTTACAGTGATGTGGAGGGTAATGTGGAGGGTTTACAGTGATGTGGAGGGTTTACAGTGATGTGGAGGGCTTACGGTGATGTGGGGGGTTTAAGATGATGTGGGGGGGTTTAGTGTGATGTGGAGGGTTTACGGTGATGTGGAGGGTTTACGGCGATGTGGAGGGTGTACAATGATGCGGAGGGTGAATTGGAGGGTTTAGAGTGATGTGGAGGGTGATGTGGAGCGTTTACAGTGATGTGGATGGTTTAGAGTGATGTGGATGGTTATGCTGATTTGGGGTGTTTACGGTGATATGGAGGGTTTACAGTGATGTGGATGGTTATGCTGATGTGGGGTGTTTACGGTGATGTGGAGGGTTTACAGTGATGTGGATGGTTATGCTGATGTGGGGTGTTTACGGTGATGTGGAGGGTTTACAGTGAAGTGGAGGGTTCATGGTGATGTGGAAGGTGATGTGGAGGGTTTACGATGATGTGGAGGATTTATGGTGATGTGGAGGGTTTACGATGATGTGGAGGATTTATGGTGATGTGGAGGGTTTACAGTGATGTGGAGGATTTATGGTGATGTGGAGGGTGATGTGGCGGGTTTACGATGATGTGGAGGATTTATGGTGATGTGGAGGGTTTACAGTGATGTGGAGGATTTATGGTGGTGTGGAGGGTTTACGATGATGTGGAGGATTTATGGTGATGTGGAGGGTTTACGGTGATGTGGAGGATTTATGGTGATGTGGAGGGTTTACAGTGATGTGGAGGATTTATGGTGATGTGGAGGGTTTACAGTGATATGGAGAGTGTTGTGAAGGGTTCACAGTGATATGGAGGATTATGTGGAGGGTTTACACAGAAGTGGAGGGTTTATAGTGTTATGGAGGATGCTGTGGAGGGTGTAAAGTGGTATGGAGGGCGATATAGAGGGTTTGCAGTGATGTGGAGGGTTTACAGTGATTTTTTTTTAATGCATTCATGGGATGTGGTCTTCACTGGCTGGGCCAGCATTTATTGCCCATCCCTAGTTGCCTTTGAGAAGGCGGTAGTGAGCTGCCTTCTTGAACCGCTGCAGTCCATGTGGTGTTGGTACACCCACAGTGCTGTTAGGAAGGGAGTTCCAGGTTTTTGACCCAGCAACAGTGAAGGAACGGTGACATATTTGCAAGTCAGGATGGTGAGTGACTTGGAGGGGAACTTCCAGGTGGTGGTGTTCCCATCCATCTGCTTCCCTTGTCCTTCTAGGTGGTAGTGGTCATGGGCTTGGAAGGTGCTGTTGAAAGAGCCTTGGTGAATTCCTACTGTGCATCTTGTGGATGGTACACTTTGCTGCTATTGTGCATCCATGATGGAGGGAGAGAATGTTTGTGGATGTGGTGTCAACCAAGTAGGCTGCTTTGTCCTGGACGGTGTCCATATTCTTGAGTGTTGTTGGAGCTGCACTCATCCAGGCAACTGGAGAGTATTCCATCACACTCCTGACTTGTGCCTTGTAAATGGTGGACAGGCTTTGGGGAGTCAGGAGGTGAGTTATTCATTGCACGATTCCTGGCCTCTCACCTGCTCTTGTAACCATAGTGTTTATATGGCTAGTCCAGTTCAGTGTCTGGTCAATGGTAACCCCAGCATGTTGACAGTGGGGAATTCAGTGACGGTAATGCCATTGAACATCAAATGACTATGGTTGGATTCTCTTTTGTTGGAGATGGTCATTGTCTGACACTTGTGTGGCGTGATTGTTACTTGCCACTTCTCAGCTCAAGCCTGGATATTGTCCAGTTCTTGCTGCATTTGGACATGGACTGCTTCAGTATCTGAGGAGTTGCAAATGGTGCTGAACTTTGTGCAATCATCAGTGAACATCCCCACTTCTGACCTTATGATGGAAGAAAGTTAATTGATGAAGCAGCTAAAGGTGGTTGGGCTGAGCACCCTATCCTGAAGAACTGCTGCAGTGATGTCCTGGAGCTGAGATGACTGACCTACAACAACCACAGCCATTTTCCTTTGTGCTAGGTATGATTCCAACCAGCAGAGAGTTTTCCCTCTGGTTGCCATTGACTCCAGTTTTGCTAGGGCTCCTTGATGCCACACTCGATCAAATGCAGCATTAATGTCAAGGGCAGCTGCCCTCACCTCACCTCAGGAGTTCAGCTCTTTTGTCCATGTTTAAACCAAGGAGGTTTGCAATCAAGTGGAGGGTTTACAGTGATGTAGAGGGTTTACAGTGATGCAGGGTATTTTTAGTGATGTGGAGGGTTTACAGTAAGGTAAAGTAAAATACTGCAGATGATGGAAATCTGAAACAAAAACAGAAAATGTTGGAAAAACTCAGCAGGTCTAACAGCATCTGTGGAGAGAAAAACAACAGAGTTAACATTTTGAGTCCCTATGACTCTTCTTCAGAACCAGAGGGTTTACTGTGATGTGGAAGGTTTACTGTGATGTGAAGGGTTAACAGTGCTGTGGGGTGTTTACTGTGATGTGAAGGGTGTACAGTTATGTGTAGAGTTTACAGTGATGTGGAGGGTTTACAGTGATGTGAAGTTTCACAGTTGCAATGAGTCAATGGAGCGGACAGGTTTCAACAAGAAACAGATAAACTTTATAACTGAGAGCTTTTCAGGTGTTGCATGCTCAATCAGGACTCTCATCATGAAGACCCACCCTCTGGATTGCCCGCACTTAAGGCTCATTGGCCTGAGTCTCCCAGAACATCACGTGACCCCGATAGACAGCAGGAGAGGCTATACCTTCAGTTACCACATTTCCTCCCCCTTTAGTATTTTACAATATCTATTTACAGGGAAACATTTGATTATCCAACAACAAATGCATATATACAACTTCAGATAATTAAAGATCAAATCTCTGAGTACTTTCCTTATATGGCTAGAGTAGCATAGCCCCACCACTTGAGGTTCCTCAACAGGATTGATAGGATCAGGAACTGCAGCATGAGACACATCATTAGAAAATGGCAGGTCTGGGTTTGGCAACTCTACCGAGATATCGACATGTCTGTTCTAGGCTGATCTGTCGCCTCAGGACTTGATGGTTCGATGAGTGAGCTTGCAGAAGAGCAGGGGAAAGACCTCACCCTGAGTGAGACACAGCCAGAGTGAGAGTGCCTATTGGCAATTTGGTGCACAGTGGGAATTCGGTGCAGAGGGGAAAAGGTGCTCTTCGCATTTTTTCTTTGTTATCCAACTTCTTAAATCTTCAGAGATTGATCTTGCCCTGCTGCAGCAGTATAGGCTACAAGGGAGAGAAATGACTGGTAAGTAGTGGGTAAGGTCGGGTAAGTATTTACTACTTTTATTGCTTATAGTTTAGATCTTTTTGTGGTTTGTAGTTTGTATATTCTGTAGTAACGAGGATCAGGAAAGAAAGACCCTAGAGTAATTGATTTAAAAGGTTTAATTTGAAGGCAACATACCATCCTAGAGTCACATTGATGGCCACAGTAGCGCCTATCTGTTCCCGACTATAGAATCCCCTATTACTATTGCTCTTCCTCTCTTCCTCCCCTCCTGTACAGACAGGCTGCTTGTGGTGCCAGAAGCTTGGCTCTGTCTGCACTCCCTGGAGGAACCAATGCCCTCATCAGCCTCCAAAATGGAATACCAATTTGCTGGTCCCAGGGGACTCCTGAACGACCTGCCTATTTCTTTTGGACCGCCTGGTGGTCACCCATTCCCTTCCTTCCTCAAGTCCCCTCAGCCGCGGTGTGACCACCTCTCTAAACATACTACCCATGATGCTCTCAGACTCATGGATGCTCCACAGTGTCCCCAGCCATGGCAAGAGAGCTCAAAGCCATGGTGTGCTCCTCAGGCTCCATGTGGGAAGCCGGGAACATTTCCAGTGCCTGGGACCAGCACGTGCAGAAAGTATGTCCAGCTGCAGCTCCTGAAAGCTCATGTTTCAGAGCTGGAATGGTGGCTGGGGACACTGTGGAGCATCCATGAGTCTGAGAGCATCATGGGTAGTATGTTTAGAGAGGTGGTCACACCGCGGCTGAGGGGACTTGAGGAAGGAAGGGAATGGGTGACCACCAGGCGGTCCAAAAGAAATAGGCAGGTCGTTCAGGAGTCCCCTGGGACCAGCAAATTGGTATTCCATTTTGGAGGCTGATGAGGGCATTGGTTCCTCCAGGGAGTGCAGACAGAGCCAAGCTTCTGGCACCACAAGCAGCCTGTCTGTACAGGAGGGGAGGAAGAGAGGAAGAGCAATAGTAATAGGGGATTCTATAGTCGGGAACAGATAGGCGCTACTGTGGCCATCAATGTGACTCTAGGATGGTATGTTGCCTCCCTGGTGCCAGGGTCTGGGATGTCACTGAACGGCTGCAGGGCATCCTGAAGGGGGAGGGTTATAAGGCAGAGGTCATGGTATATATTGGGACCTACAACATAGGTAGAAAGAGGGATGAGGTCTTGCATCAAGAATTCAGCGAGTTAGGCAGTAGACTAACAAGCAGGACCTCTCGGGTTGTAATCTCTGGATCGCTCCCAGTGTCATGTGCTAGATAGCACAGAAATAGGAGAATAGTGCAGATGAATACGTGGCTTAAGAGTTGGTGCAGGAGGGAGGGTTTTAGCTTCCTGGATCACTGGGACAATTTCTGGGGAAGATGGGACCAGTACAAGCAGGATGGTCTACATCTGAACCAGAGCGGGACTAACATCCTTGCGGGTGGATTTGCTAGTGTTGTTGGGAGGAGTTTAAACTAATTTGGCAGGGGGAGGGGACACAGAATGTTAGCAGAATAGGGACACATCATAATACAGTAAAACAATCAAGTCAGAGGGAGTGCAGCTGCATTAACTTTCAAGGGAGTAAGGCAAGGCTGGATGGTCTCTACTTTAATGTCAGGAGTATTACTGGTAAAACAGATGAGTTAAGGGTGAGGATTGACATGTGCAATTGTGATACAGTAGCCATCACAGAGACATGGTTGAGGGAGGGGCAGGATTGGCAGCTCAACATTCTGGGATATAGAATCTTCAGGCGAGACAGGGGAGGGGGTAAAAGAGGAGGAGGCATTGCATTACCAGTTAAAGAGTCAGTTACTGCAGTAAGGAGAGATTACATCTTGGAGGGGGCATTGAATGAAGCTTTGTGGGTAGAGTTTAGGAATAAAAAAGGGGCAGCCACATTGTTAGGTATTTATTATAGACCCCCAGATAGTCAATGGGAAATTGAGGAACAAATATGTGCACAATCTGCAGAAGTGTGTAAAAACAATAACAATAGGGTAATTATATTAGGCGATTTCAAATCTCCCAACATTAATTGGGATAGACATAGTGTTAAGGGCTTGGATGGAGTGGATTTCTTGAAATGTGCACAGGAAAACTTTTTAGGTCAATATGTAGAGGGTCCAACAAGGGACAGCGCAGTGCTGGACCTAATTCTGGGGAATGAAGCTGGACAGGTGGCTGAGGTGATGGTGGGGGAGCATTTTAGTGATAACAACCACAACATGGTACAATTTAAAAATAAAAACAAAAAAACTGCGGATGCTGGAAATCCAAAAAAATGGTACAATTTAAGCTTGTTATGGACAAAGAAATAGACAAGTTGCAAAAAAATGTTTTGGATTGGGGGAGAGCGGATTTTAGTAAAATAAGGCAGGATCTGGCCCAGGTAGACTGGGAACAGCTACTTGTGGGGAAATCTACAGAGGAGCAGTGAGGGGCATTCAAAAAGGAAATGGGGAGGGTACAGTCTCAACATGTTCCCCCTAGGGTGATAGGAAAGAGTAACAAGCCCAGAAAACCATCGATGACCAAAGATATTCAGGATACAATGAAAAGGAAAAGAGAAGCTTTTAGCAGGTACAAGGGGAAGAAATCAGTGGAGGCATTAGTGGAGTATAGAAAGTGCAGGGTGGAGCTTAAGAAAGCAATTAGGCGAGCAAAGAGGGGATATGAGAAAGCTCTGGCTGGTAAAAGTAGGGAAAATCCTAATTTTTTCTATAAGTATATCAATTGGAAGAGGATAACCAGGGAAAGAGTAGAGCCCATTAGGGAGCAAGGGGGCAATCTATGGGTGGAGCCAGAGGACGTCGGTAGTGTGTTGAATGAATACTTCACATCCGTCTTCACCCAAGAGAATGAGGATGAAGATATCAAACTCAGGGAGAGAGACTGGGAAGTTCTTGAGCAAATTGATATGAGGAGTGACAAGGAATTGCAGGTGTTGGCAGGCTTAAAAGTGGACAAATCTCCAGGTCCAGATGATTTGTATCCCAGACTGCTGAGGGAGGCAAGAGAGTAGATCGCAGGGTCTCTGACCAAAATTTTTAATTCCTCTCTGGCCACAGGGGAGGTTCTAGAGGACGGGAGAACAGCTAATGTGGTTCTGCTATTTAAGAATGGTTGTAGGGATAAGCCAGAGAACTACAGACCAGTGAGTCTCATGTCAGTGGTAGGGAAACTATCGGATAAAATTCTAAAGGAGAGAATCTATCTCCACTTGGAGAGGCAAGGTTTGATCAGGGATAGTAAGCTTGGCTTTGTCAGAGGGAGGTCATGCCTAACAAATTTGATTGAATTTTTTGAGGAGGTGACCAGGTGTGTAGATGAGGGTAGTGCAGTTGATGTAGTTAATATGGATTTCAGCAAAGCCTTTGACAATGTCCCACATGGGAGACATATAAAGAAGGCAAATGCACATGGGATACAGGGTAATTTGCTAAGGTGGATTCAAAATTGGCTGAGTTGTAGGAGACAGAGTGTGATGACAGAAAGATGCTTTAGTGACTGGAAGCCAGTGCCCAGTGGCCTACCACAAGGATCTGTGCTGGGTTCCCTATTATTCATCATTTATATAAACGACATAGATGACTATGTGGGGGGGTAGGGTTCATAAGTTTGTGGATGACACAAAGATTAGCCGGGCAGTTAACAGTGAGGTTGAGTGTCTTGGGCTACAGGAAGATATAGACGGGATGATCAAATGGGCAGTTAAGTGGCAGATGGAATTTAACCCTGAAAAGTGTGAGGTGATACACTTTGGAAGGAGTAATTTGATAAGGAAGTATTCAGTGAATGGCATGACACTAGGATGTTCTGAGGAACAAAGGGACCTTGGCGTGTGTGTCCATAGATCTCTGAAGGTGGAGAGGCATGTTAGTGGGGTGGTGAAAAAGTCATATGGGATACTTGCCTTTATCAATCGAGGCATAGATTACAAAAGTAGGGAGATCATGTTGGAGTTGTATAGAAACTTGGTGAGGCCACAGCTGGAGTACTGTGTGCTGTTCTGGTTGCCACATTATAGGAAGGATGTGATTGCACTGGAGGGGGTGCAGAGGAGATTCACCTGGATGTTGTCTGGGATGAAACATTTAAGTTATGAAAGGAGGTTGGATAGACTTGGGTTGTTTTCGTTGGAGCAGAGAAGACTGAGGGGCGACCGGATCGAGGTGTACAAAATTATGAGGGGCATGGACAGGGTGGATAGGGAGCAGCTGTTCCCCTTAGTTGGTCACGAGGGGACATAAGTTCAAGGTGAGGGGCAGGAGGTTTAGGGGAATGTGAGGAAAAATTCTTTTACCCAGAGTGTGGTGACGGTCTGGAACGCACTGCCTGGGAGGGTGGTGGAGGTGGGTTGCCTCACATCCTTCAAAAAGTACCTGGATGAGCACTTGGCACATCATAATATTCAAGGCTATGGGCCAAGTGCTAGCAAATGGGATTAGGTAGGTAGGTCAGGTGTTTCTCCACGTGTCGGTGCAGAATCGACATACCGAAGGGCCTCTCTATACTATGTGATTCTGTGGTTGTGTGACGTTAATCACAGGTGGAATGGATGGTGGATTGAATGTCTGTCTAGCACGAATATGATCTATGTGCTTACACATGATTCTACCTTCCACTTGTACTTGGAAAGATAATGGACTAGCCTCTGAGACAATGGTTCCAGGAACCCAACAAGGTCCCCTTCCAAAATTTCGCCTGAATTCTGTGTCACCTAATGTGCAAGCTTTGGTTCAATTTTTGATTACTTTGATTCCGCTCTACCTCTCCCTCTAAATTTGGAAACACCAGGCCTAAGCATGTACGTAGGCGACATTTCATCAATAATTCTGATGGCGTTGAACGCGTAGCCGAATGTGGCATTGTATGATAACTGAAAAGAAAGCTGGAAAGCCATCATTCTAGAGTACCTTCTGATAACCTTTTTATACCAGACTTGAAAGCTTGTACAGCTCTCTCGGCTAAACATTTGATGAGGGAGAGTAAGGAGCAGGTTTAATATATCAGATTCCATTCAGGTTCATCAGTTTCTGAAAGACCGCACCGTTATCAGAAACGATGACTTCAGGTAGGCCATGTATGCTAAAACAGTGATGCAGCTTCTCGATAGTTGCGCTCAATGTTGGCAATTTGACTATGTATACACCCATCTATTTAGAATGTGCATCTACAATCACCAAAAGACATGGTGCCTAAGAATGATCCTACATAACTGGTATGTAGTCTAACCCAGGGTCAACCAGGCCACTCCCACGGATGCAGGGGAGCTGAAACAGGCAACGTCTGTTGTTGCTGACAATGGAGACAGTGCTTGACCATGTTTTCAATGCTACTGTCAATGCCTGGGCACCAGATATATCTTCGTGCAAGCATTTTCATCTTTGATATGCCTGGATGCGCACTGTGAAGCTCTGTCAAGAGTGGCTCTCTTCCTTGTGATGGGATGACAACTCTTGATCCCCACAACAAAATTCCATCTTGGCAGCTTAACTCTGTGTTTATGGCATGGAATGGCCTCAACCCGTCAGGTACAAGCAAATTTGGCCATCCTTGAAAAACAAAGTCTCTGGCTTTTGACAATATCGGATCTCTGTACATCCAATTTCTAATTTGCTTTGCACGTACAGATAAAGAATCCAAGACATTCAGGAATAGCACAACTTCTGTGGAACAGGAGCATGTACAATGCTATCTGGCAATGGGTGATGACTGAGTGCGTTCACATTTGCAATGTGTAAGCCATAAAAGGATACTCATACGCGGATAATATTGCTGATGCTATTGGCGGAATAGCTTTATCCTCACTGAGTAAACCCAATAATGGTTTATGGTTCGACACAGTGGTGAAATGTCGTCCATGCAGACTGGTGGAATATCTTCACTCTGAATACCTTCATAATCCTTTCTTTTCTAGCTGGGAATAGCCCTTTCTGGCTGAGGAGAGGGTTTTCAAGACATAACCAATGTACCTTTCTGATGCATTTTCCATTCTATGTGATAAAACAGCTCCAACACTATAAGGAGAGGCTTTACATGTTAATACCGATTCTTTCAATTGGTTGTAGTGTACCAATAAACACGACGAATGCAACAGTTTCTTTACTTTCACAAAGGCTTCTTCCTGTTGCGAATTCCGTGGCCCACGGTGATTCTTTTGTAACAACAAGTGTAATGGTGCCAACACACTGGATAAGTTAGGCAAGAAACGGCTATGGTATTGACCATACCCAGGAAAGACTTGAATTCAGTTACATTGAATGGTGAGGGTGAATCTTATATTGCCTGAACTTTCTCTTCTGCCAATGCAAACCCATAGTGTCCACCTTGTGACCCGAGTAAGTAACTTCTGGCACTTGAAATGTGCATTTTCCTTTTTTAATCGTACACCGGCTTCCGTGAACCTTCTTGGCACTTCTTCCAGGTTGGCCAAGTGTTCGAACTCAGTTGACCCCGTGATCAGAACATCATCTAGATATACTACCACTCGGGGAAGTCCTTGCAAAAGGCTCTCCATTGTTCTCTGGAAGATTGCACACGCAGCTGATACTCCAAAGGGTAGCCGAGTGTACTGATAAAGGCCCTTGTGTGTGTTAATAGTCACATATTCTCATGATGTGCTATCCAGTTCTAATTGTTGGTAGGCGTGACTCATATCCAGTTTTGTATAGGATTTGCCTCCAGCCAGCTTTGCATATGAATCGTCTATCCTTGGAATGGGATACTTGTCTAGTTTTGCTGCCTTGTTTTGGTCAATTTATAGTCCCCATAAATGCGTATGGTTTGGTCAAGCTTCACCACTGGAACTATGGGTGCTGCCCATTCTGAGAATTGGACAGGTTGGATGATGCTCAGATTTTCTAACTGGCGCAGTTCTGCATCCACCTCCTCCTTCAACGCATAGTACCGAGGCCTGGCCTTAAAGAAACGTGGTGCCGCCTGAGGATCCACATACATCTTGGCCTGCAGGCCTTTTAACTTCCCTAATTCATCCTGAAATACCCATATTTCCTTAGCAGTTCAGGAACTCTTCCTGTTTACAGGTGAAATATCTCAGATCAGTGAAACTTGATGTTCTGTAACCAGTCACGGCTTAGAAGACTGGGTCCTTCTCCAGCTGGGCTGTCTGTTGCATATAAGACACTGGTACTGTGGCAATGCCCTTTGCCTGAATAGATTCCCCAGTGTTTGTCTTTAATTTCGCGGTTGTCCACTCCAGGTTTATTGGCTGTCTACCTTCATTAAGGTAATTGAAAATGTGCTCTCCCACTTCTGTAGTTGAGGCTTCCGTATCCACCTCCATTATTAGTGGCTTTCCATTAACCTGGATTGTGACAGTGATAGGTTCGGGTTTTACAGCGGTTACTTTATGCAGGGAATAAATATCAATGTTGGCAGCTTCAGGTTCTGCTGTATCATTTATTTCAATCATGTTGATTTGCTGCTTTATGGGCTGTTTTGACTTTGCCCTGCATTGCCTTACCACCTGACATTTCTTATGGCAGGAATGGTGTTCTGCCTCATTGAATTTGCAGGTGTCCGGTCCGTGGTCACCTCCACATCCAAAACAAATTAACCTTGGAGTCGCTGTTGAAGTGTTTCTACTAGGCTTTTTCATGATTTCAACAGTGGACGTTGCCTCCCGCTTCAATGCTGTGGGTCCGCTTTTTGCGCCACGCTCGGCAGTCGGTTCCCGCCTCACATGAAGAACAGCGCCATGTTGTACGTGTTGCAAAGCCTGTGAGTCTCTCGTAGCACTTTCCATGACAAGAGAGAATCCTAGAGCGTGCTTAAAGTCGATGTCGACCTCGGCAAGTAGACAGCACTGTGTGGCGTTGTCCTGAACTCCACAATCTAACCAGTCCCACAGCATATCATTTCATGTGACCCCGAAGCGGTAGTGTTCTGTCAACTGCTTAAGGTTCAATACATAGGATGCGATAGACTCTCCTGCGGCCCTTACCCTGGAATTAAATTTGAAAAGCTGCATTATTACAGATGGCTCCGGCTGGAAGTGCGTTTTCATGAGTTCCACTAATCCATTGTAGAGTTTAGAACTGGGCGCGCTCGGGGCCATCAGGCTGTGAATGAGATTGTACATCTTACTGCCACACCCAACCCAAAAGGATTGCTTTCTGCTTTTCCTATGTGGTAATTTCATTCACTACGAAATAAAAACCAAGGCGCTCTACACACTGGCTCCAGTCTTCCATGGACGCGTCATAAGGGTTGAAGAATGGCATGACTGGTGAGTAGCCTTTTCTTACTCTTAAGGTTCGACGCACTCACGTATACGAGGCGAGGTGCAGCGCCGGAGACATTTTACCCTCGTCACCAAACACCAAGTGTAATGACTCGATGGAGCGGACACTTTCCAACAGTAAACAGATAAACTTTATTACAAAGATCTTCTGCTCGATCAGGACTCTCATCAGGAAGCCCCAATCCCCAAACTGCCTGCGCTTAGGAGTCATAGGTCAGCACCTCCCAGAATGTCATGTGATCGCTGATAGACAGCAGGAGAGGCTATACTTTCAGTTAATACAACACTGATGTGGAAGGTTTACAGTAATGTGGAGGGTTTACAGTTATATAGAGGGTATTGTTAAAGGTTCACAGTGATGTGGAGTGTTTATAGTGATGTGGAAGGTTTACAGTGGAGGGTGATGTGGAGGATTTACATTGATGTAGAGGGTGATGTGGATGTTTTACAGCGATGTGGAGGGTGATGTGGAGGATTTACATTGATGTGGAGGGTGATGTCGAGGGTTTATGGCGATGTGGAGGGAGATGTCGAGGGTTTACAGTGATGTGGAGGGTGATGTGGAGGGTTTATTGTGATGTGGAGGGTGATATTGAGGGTTTACAGCGATGTGGAGGGTTTAGGGTGATGTGGAGAGTGATGTGGAAGGTTTACAGCGATGTGGAGGGTGATGTGGAGGGTTTACAGTGATGTGGAGGGTGATGTGGAGGGTTTACGGCGATGTGGAGGTGATGTGGAGGGTTTATGGTGAAGTGGAGGGTGATATCAAGGGTTTACAGTGATGTGGAGGGTTTAGGGTGATGTGGAGGGTGATGTGGAGGGTTTACACTGATGTGGAGGGTGATGTCGAGGGTTTACGGTGATGTGGAGGGTGATGTCGAGGGTTTACAGTGATGTGGAGGGTGATGTGGAGGATTTACATTGATGTGGAGGGTGATATGGAGGGTTTACACTGATGTGGAGGGTGATGTCGAGGGCTTACGGTGTTGTGGAGGATGATGTCGAGGGTTTACGGTGTTGTGGAGGGTGATGTGGAGGGCTTACACTGATGTGGAGGGTGATGTCGAGGGTTTACAACGATGTGGAGGGTGATGTGGAGGGTTTACGGTGATGTGGAGGGTGATATCGAGGGTTTACAGCAATGCGGAGGGTTTAGGGCGATGTGGAGGGTGATGTGGAGGGGTTAGGGCAATGTGGAGGGTGATGTGGAGGGTTTAGGGTGATGTGGAGGGTGATGTGGAGGGTTTAGGGTGATGTGGAGGGTTTAGGGTGATGTGGAGGGTTTACGGTGATGTGGAGGGTGATGTGGAGGGTTTAGGGTGATGTGGAGGTGATGTGGAGGGTTTACAGTGATGTGGAGGGTGACGTGGAAGGTTTAGGGTGATGTGGAGGGGTTAGGATGATGTGGAGGGTGATGTGGAGGGTTTACGGTGATGTGGAGGGTTTAGGGTGATGTGGAGGGTGATGTGGAGGGTTTAGGGTGATGTGGAGGGTGATGTTGAGGGTTTACGGCGAAGTGGATGGTTTATTATGACGTTGAATTGTTTACAGTGAGCAACTATGCATCAGAATCTTGCACATTCACTGATGCAGCGGGTACTTCCCATTCCACTGTGAAATGTGAGGAAAGGTCATCGTAACCATCTCGATATTTAATTAGCAGCTTTGATGCTTCATTTGCACAATTCCTTAACAGATGGTGGATAAAGAACAACTTTTTTTTCTCTCACCAGAGTTCAATGAACTACAAGTTCATTCCTCAAGTTGGAACAGTAGAGTGTGCAGATAATTGCTCCCAGCAGGTGTTGGATGTTGGTAAACTGGATTTGATGGGTGTGAGGGTGCCAGATGCAGTAATTGTTCACAGCTGGTAGCTGCTTGGCTCCCCAAGGACTCCTGCCGTTGACTGGGAAGTTGGCAGTGATCAAGAAGCGGACTCGGGCCTGTTTGCATGGCAATGCTGTCAGGAAACAATGGCTGAATGGTTGTCATTCACTGGTCTCTGCTGCACCATTTAAAACTGAGAAGCATTTGTTCGGACTGGAGAATCAAGTGCAGAGGTAGATGCCAAAAGTGCTCGTTTGACAATAACTTACTACTCGGAATTACTGAACCAAAATAAATTGCAACGTTTTAAATTGGTTGCGCGGGATTGATTGGGTCCTGATGTTAAAAGGGAGGTTCAGTTTGTATGTGATTGGTTAGCAGGCAATATTCACAGCAAGGGTTTAGGAGCAAAGCTTTGTTTTCATGGGTTGGTTTCTTCCAATTGGCTATCATTTATTCACAAGTTCATCATATCAGACTTCTGAACTCTGTTTTGGTTGCACGTGGGATGGACTTTAGGGATGCTAAAAGTACAAGGTTATGTTGTGACTTTGGAAGTAAGTAGCTGAGCTGCAGTGTGTGAGCAGGGAGGCAGTGCCAATGCAAACCATGCAGATAAACTGTTAACATTGTAGTGACAGTCTGCCCGAAAACTTGTGGGTTCCAAGTTTGTGGGATTTTAACTACAAGATTAGATTGCAGAACCTGGACTTGTTCCCCTTAGAGCAAAGAAAACTGAGGGGAGATTTGACAGAGGCATACAAGATTTTGGCAGGTTCAGATAAGGGAGATAAAGAGACACTGTTTCCACTAGATGATGGTACAGGGACTAGGGAACACAGATTGAGGGTTTTGGGCTAGAGGGGAGATGAGAGGAAGAATTTTTTTGCACAGGGAGTGGTAATGAATTGGAAATCTCTGCCTCTGAGGATGAGGAAAGTGGAGATGGTCAATAATTTAAAAGGAAATTGGATGGGCACTTGAGGGAAATAAATTTGAGGGTAGAGCAATGGGTTGCGACTGACTGGATTGCTTCACAGAGAGCCGACATGGTCTCAATGGGCCAAACTGCCTCCTCCTGTGCTGGAATGATGCTGACTCCATCATTGTATGACCTCAGTGCAAACAGTTGTCCGCTCCCAAGCGTTGCAGACTGGCACATTCCAAGACTACGCGCTGAGGGATGAGATAAAGCGTGGGGCAGCCACCGCAAAAGGCAGTGAATAGGAAAAGGCCACATTCTAAGGCTCTCCTGCCAAAGTAAACTGAGGGGCCAGAACCCATGTAATACCCTGTGGTCTATATACACCAGAGAGTGTTGGACGTGAAATATAAATGTAAATGTAACCTATAATTGTAAGCATAGTGAGGCACCTGGGAGTGCGACGTATTGTACTGAAAGAAATTGATCTGTATTGCACTTTAAATAATGTCAAATATGAACTTACATAATGTTGTTTTACAAATTTTTATGCACTTTCTTACAATTTCTAGAAATTCAATTTATACAAATATAATTTTTTAGAGCAACATGTTCTACAACCAACCAGAGAGAACACTATTCTAGACCTTGTTATTACAATGCAATGGGACATTCATTACGTTGTCATGATTATAGCTGATTGTGGTTGTGGACTCCAGTATTAGATAACATATGGTACTCTATACCAAATACGAGGTCACCTGATCTGGGGGTTGAAGGTCAGGTAGCACATGTTGGAGCCTGTCTTAGTAGAGTTCAGACACGGTAGGTGTGTTTTCATGTTGGGAAAAAGTGCTATTAATAAAGTTAGCTCAATTACAATGATGTTGGCCTGTGTGTATCATTAAACAAAAGAAACAACAAACAAGACATACCTCACAGTAAAAGAGCCTCTAGGTAGCAGTGATCATAACATAATTGAATTTTGCATTCAGTTTGAGGGTTAGGGTTAGGGTTAGGGGTTAGGGTTTAGGGTTAGGTAAGACTAATGTTTTAAACTTAAATAAAGGCAATTACAAGGGTATGAAGACAGAACTGACTGAAGTGAATTGGGAAATTACATTAAAGGGTAGGACAGTAGAGATGCGGTGGCAGACATTTAAGAAGCTATTAGATATTTCATAACATTCAGCAAAGAGGCAAGGGCAGTTAAGGATGGACATTAAATGCTGACCTAGCCAGCAATGCCAATATCCCGTGAATTCATGAAAAAAAAACCTAGTGAGAAAGAAAGTCTCTAGTAGGAGGATGTACCTCCATGGCTAACTAACGAGGTTAAAGATATTGGCCCGTAACTTCCGCGCTCCCCAGTACCCCAAAGATGCGCAGAGGCTGGGGATTCCTTCTGGCAAGTTCCCAGGCAAGGATTTGAACAGCAATTCCCCAGAAGTGCTGACTTCCTCTGGACAATTGCGCTGTGCTGGGAACAATCCAAAAATGCAATTTAGATCACAAACTTCAATGGTTCCTCCGGGGTTACACCAATAATTACCCAGGAAAAGTTAAAAGAATTAAAACCTCTTCTAACTCCTGGGTAACTATTCTAAAGACCTAGACTGACCCCCATGGGCCTCCCCCACACCCCCCGTCCCCCACGGGCCTCCCCGCCAAGCACCCCCTTCTGATCTCCGACAACCCCACATCCTGTCATGACCTTGAACCAGACACCACCCCCCCCCAACCTTGGACCCAGCCCCAACCTCAGACCCCGAACTCCGCCAACTCGGATCCCCAGCACAGACCCTGGACCCCCAACCTCCGGCCCCCCACACAACCTCTGGGCACCACACCCCCCCGACCTCAGGGCCACCTGTCCTGACTTCTGGACACCCCAACATCTGAACCACCCTCCTCCGAACCCACCCCCCACCTGACCTCCAGACCCACTCCCCCAAGACCTCAGACCCCCTAATCTCCAGACACCCTCTGCCACCCCGACCTCAGACCCTCCAACCTCTGGACACCCCCCTCCACCCACCTTCACCTCCGGACACCCCTGCTCGACCTCGGATCCCCCCATCCCTGACCTTGGACCCAGGATCCCCCCTTCCCTGATCTCAGACTCTGGGCCCCAACAACCCCACCCTTGGCCACTCCTCCCGCCGCTCTTGTACTATGCCAGATCTCGGTCCCTGGACCCCCGCCGTCACCCCCCAGCCTTGACCTCAGACAACCCCCAGGTGGACCCTCCACAGGCCTCGGACCCCCCAAGACCTTGAAGCCTCCAAGACCCCGGATCCCTGCCCCCAGACCATGAGACGGCCCCCTGACCTTGGACTCACCCGACCCCCGGACATCCCCAACCCCAAAATCCCATCTGCTTACCCTAGACACTTACCTTCGCCCTGGCCTGTCCATTTCCCTGGCCTTTTAAACTTACCTGCGTTACAGCAGCAAGTGCTGTAAAAAAAAGGACGTGACCTCCATGAATTCACTGGATCTAGGCTTCACTGGGGCCTGTGAGGATTCTTTCGATGCAGGCCCCAAGTAGCACTGCCCAACGGAAGTGGCCACGTAATTTTCAAGGCCCGGTAAGTAGGTATTTATTTCTTCTAATTTCCGTGGGCCAACACTAGTCCGGATTTATGGCCCATTGTCAAATTGAAAGAAAATGTGTACAATTCTGCACAGATTAGTGGTGGGTCAGAAGATTGGACAGAATTCAAAAACCAGCAAAGAATGACTAAAAAAAAATGAGAGAGGAGCATAGAAACATAGAAACTAGGAACAGGAGTAGGCCATTCGGCCCTTCGAGCCTGCTCCACCATTCATTATGATCATGGCTGATCATCCAGCTCAATAGCCTGCTCCCACTTTCTCCCCATACCCTTTGATCCCTTTCACCCCAAGAGCTATATCTAACTCCTTCTTGAAAACATACAATGTTTTGGCCTCAACTACTTCCTGTGGTAGCAAATTCCACAGGCTCACCACTCTCTGGGTGAAGAAATTTCTCCTCATCTCAGTCCTAAATGGACTATCCCACATCCTCAGACTGTGACCCCTGGTTCTGGACTCCCCCACCATCGGGAACACTCTTCGTGCATCTACCCTGTCTAGTCCTGATAGAATTTTATAGGTTTCTATGAGATCCCCCCTCTTTCTTCTGAACACCAGCAAATATAATCCTAACCGACTTAATCTCTCCTCATATGTCAGCCCTGCCATCCCAGGAATCAGTCGGGTAAACCTTCGCTGCTCTCCTTCTATATCAAGAACATCCTTCCTCAGATAAGGTGACCAAAACTGCACACAATATTCCAGGTGTGATCTCACCAAGGCCCTGTATAATTGCAGCAAGACATCCCTGCTCCTGTACCTGAATCCTCTCGCTATGAAGGCCAACATACCACTTGCCTTCTTTACTGCCTGCGGCACCTGCATGCTTACCTTCAGCAGACACCCAGGTCTCGTTGTACATTCCCCTCTCTCAATTTTGGCCATTCAGATAATAATCTGCCTTCCTGTTTTTTCTACCAAAGTGGATAACCTCACATTTATCCACATTATACTGCATCTGCCATGCATTTGCCCACTCACTTAGCTTGTCCAAATCACACTGAAGCATCTCTGCATCCTCATCACAGCTCAGCCTCCCATCCAGCTTTGTATCGTCTGCAAATTTGGAGATATTACATTTAATTCCCTCATCTAAATCATTAATATATATTGTGAATAGCTGGGGTCCCAGCACCAGTCCCTGCGGTACCCCACTAGTCACTCCCTGCCATTCGGAAAAGACCAGTTTATTCCTACTTTTTGTTTCCTGTCTGCCAAACAGTTTTCTATCCAACTTTTTATACTACCCCCAATCCCATGCACTTTAAATTTACACGCTAATCTCTTATTTGGGACTTTATCGAAAGCCTTCCGAAAGTCCAAATAAACCACATCCACTGACTCCCCCTCATCAACTCTACTAGTTACATCCTCGTAAAATTCCAGTCGATTTGTCAAGCATGATTTCCCTTTTGTAAATCCATGCTGACTCTGTCCGATTCTGCCACAGTTTTCCAAATGCTCAGCTATTAAATCTTGTACAATGGACTCTAGAATTTTCCCTACTACTGACGTCAGGCTGACTGGTCTATAATTCCCTGTTGTCTCTCTACCTCCCTTTTTAAATCGTGGGGTTACATTAGCTACCCTCCAATCTATAGGAACTGTTCCAGAATCTATAGAATCTCGGAAGATGACCACCAATGCATCCACTATTTCTAGAGCCACTTCGTTAAGTACTCTGGGATGTAGATTATCAGGCCCTGGGGATTTATTGGCCTTCAATCCCATCAATTTCCTCTCACTAAACCCTGTGTTCCCTAACATTCCTGGTATGTTATTTGTGTCCTCCTTTATGAAAACAGAACCAAAATATGTATTTAGTTGGCCAGTCATTTCTTTGTTCCCCATACATAAATTCCCCTGTTTCTGACTGTAAGGGACCTACATTTGTCTTCACCAATCTTTTTCTCTTCACATACTTATGGAAACTTTGAATTTAGAGTATCAGAGAAAGCTATATAGAAAATATAAAAACAGACAGTAAGAGGGTCTACAAATTTTTAAAAGGGAAAAGAATAACTAAAGTGAGCATTGGTCCTCTAGAGTGAGAATGCGGAATTAATAATGAAAAATAAGGAAACAGCTGAAGTGTTGAACAGACATTTTATGTCTGTTTTCGTTGTAGAAGACACAAATACCATGCCAGAAATGCTTGTAAATCAAGAGGTGAAAGGGAGGGAGAAACTTAAAACAATTACAATTATTAGGATAAGGTTACAGGGAAAACAATTAGAGCCAAAGGCTGACAAGTCCCCAAGACCTGATGGCCTGTATCCTAGGGACTTAAAAGAAGTTGCTGCTGGGAAAGTAGAAGCATTGATTTTTATTTTCCAAAATTCCATAGATTCTGGTAAGGTCCCATCAGATTGGAAAATAGCGAATAAAACTCTTCCATTCAAGAAAGGAGGGATGCAGAAAGAAGGAACTACAAGCCAGTTAGCTTAACATGTGCCATAGGGAAAGTGCTAGAATCTATAATTAAGGAGGGTATAGCAGGGCATTCAGAAAATCTTCATGCAATCAGGCAGAGTCGACGTGGTTTTGTGAAAGGGAAATCATGTTTGATTTGACCACCCAACCCAACTATCTCCGCCCACCCCCCACCGCCCCCCGAACCCCCCGACCACTTGACTAACCCTGCAAACTCCTGACTTCCCTCCGACCTGACTACTCCCCGATCATCTGACACCCCCGACCCCTGATTCAGAAGTCTGAGCCAGAAATGTGGAGCTCCATCTTAGGTTAAAAAAATAGGAGCAGAATGGCTACCTGACAGTGATTGCCATTGCTCAGAAGATTTGGCACATAGTTTCCTAGTTTCAGAGATATGTTGTATATGGCAAACCTTCCCAATTAGTTCTCAATGAAGGTTTTGAAGGAATAGCTAGGGAAGCACAATGGGCCGAATGGCTGCCTTCTTTGCTGTTGGGTTACAGTTAGTTGTATTTTGTTAGTTTGGCTGCAGCAGGAGCTTTGTATGGAGACCCAACCCCCATTTAACTCCCTTCAGGTTGAAAAACACCTGAACCTCTCAAGCTGCTTTTATATTGCCCTTGCTTAGCGTAAATATCATCAGCATAATCACGCTGAAACCTGGATATATTTTTTGTGCGAATGTTTAACAAAATCACATCAAATTCTGCTGACTATTATTTTAACAAGCTCACCTTAATCATAAGTGCATTTTAAGCATACTGTCAGCTTGACCGAGTTGGTTTGCTTAACTCTTAACTATAAACCAGATGAATGTGAGTTTAAGCCCCACAGAAGAATGTTTATTCATGTTCTAGGTTGACACTTGCTCATGAATTGCTGTTATTGAAAGCAGCTCTCCTTTGGAAGGGATATTAAACAAATGCTTTGTCAGCCTGTTTCACTGGATGTTAAAAGTTTGTGGTGTATTAAAAGGCAGGGGGTTCTGCATGGAGTTGACCGTTTTTATATTCATACTTACGAACATACGAATTAGGAGCAGGAAGGTCACTCACCCCCGCGAGCCTGGTCCGCCATTCAATAAGATCATGGCAACCCCACATTCCTGCCTACCCCTGATAACCTTTCACCCCCTTGCTTATCAAGAATCTATCTGCCCCCTGCCTTAAAAATATTCAAAGACCCTGGATAGGATTTTCTGGCCCCACCTGCCGCCAGGACCACCTGGTCCCACCCAAAGTCGATGGCTGGGCCGCTGAATCTGTTATGGCAGGTCCCACCATGATGGGGCGGAAATCCCGGCCTCTGCTTCCACTGCCTTTTGAGGAAGACTCACAATGCTCTGAGAGAGAAAAAAAAATCCTCATCTCTGTCTAAATGGACGACCCCTTATTTTTAAATGGTGACCCCGAGTTTTAGATTCTCCCACAAGAAGAAACATCCTTTCCTCATCCACCCTGTCAAGACCCCTCAGCATCTTATATGTTTCAATCAAGTTGTCTCTTACTCTTCTAAACTCCAGTGGATACAAACCTAGCCTGTCTAACCTTTCTTCATAAGACAACCTGCTCATTCCAGGTATTAGTCAAGAAAACCTTCTCTGAACTGCTTCCAATGCATTTATATCCTTCCTTAAATAAGGAGACCAATACTGTACTCCAGATGTGGTCTCACCAATGCCCTGTATAACTGAAGCATAACCACCATATTCTTGCATTCAATTCTCCTCACAATAAATGATTACTTTCTATTAGCTTTCCTAATTACCTGCTGCACCTGCATACTAGCCTTTTGTGATTCATGCACTAGGACACCCAGATCCCTCTGTATCTTAAGGCTCTGCAATCTCTCACCATTTAGATAGTATGCTTCTCTTTTACTCTTCCTGCCAAAATGGACAATTTCACATTTTTCCACATTATATTCTATTTGCTAGATCTTTGCCCGTTCACCCAACATATCTATCTCCTTTTGTAGCCTCCTTATGTTCTCTTCACAGTTTACTTTTCCAGCTATCTTTGTGTCATCAGCAAATTTAGCAACCATAACTTCGGTCCCTTCATCCAAATCATTTATATAAATTGTAAAAAGTTGGGTCCCCAGCACTGATACCTGTGGCACACTACTCATTGCATCTTGCCGACCAGAAAATAAACCATTTATGCCTACTCTCTTTTTCCTGTTAGCTAGTCAAACTCCTATCCATGCCAATATGTTACCTCCTACACCATAAGCTGTTATTTTCTACAATAATCTTTGTTGTGGCACCTTTTCAATTGCCTTCTGAAAATCTAAGTACAATAAATCCACCGGTTCCCCTTTATCTACAGCAAATGTTACTTCTTCAAAAAACACCAAGAAATTAATTAAACATGATTTCCCTTTCACAAAATCATGTTGACATTGCCTGATTACCTTGTATTGACCCAAGTGCTTTGCTTTAAAGTCTTCGCAATATCACAATACCTTTACAAAGCAAAAGGAGGCCATTCAGCCCATCGAGTCTGTGCTGGCTCTCTGAAAGGGCATTCCACCTAGCCCTACTCCCCTGCCTCATCCCCATAACCATGCACATTCTCTCTTTTCAGGTAGCAATCCAATTCCCTTTTGAATACCTTGAGCGAACCTGCCTCCACCACCCTCTTAGGAAGTTTGTTCCAGACTCCAGCCAACCCCTGAGTGAAAAACTTTTTCCTCACATCACTTTTACTCCTTTTGCCAATTATTTTGAATCTGTGCCCTCTAGCTCTTGATGTCCTCTTGATTGGGAACAGTTTCTCCCTATTTACCCTGTCCACATCCCTCAGGATCTTGAATACCTTGATCAAGTCTCCCCTCAGCCTTCTTTTCTCCAAGGAAAACAGTTCCAACCTTTCCAATCTATCCTCATAGCACCAGTTTTTCATCCTGGGAATTATTCTTGTTAATCTCCTCTATATTCTCTCCAATGCCTTCACATCATTCCTCAAGTATGGCACCCAGAACTGGATGCAGTACTCCAGATGAGGCCTAACTAGTGTCTTATACAAGTTCAACATGACCCCCTTACTCTTGTACTCACTACCCCTATTATTAGTAAAACCTAAGATACTATATGCTTTATTAATTGCTCTCTCAACATACCTTGCCATCTTCAGTGACCTATATACATATACTCCAGGGTCCCTCTGTTCCTGCACCTCCTTTAGAGGCTCTCCCTTTATTTAATACTGTCTCACCATATCTTTCCTGCCGAAATTAATCACCTCACACTTCTCTGCATTGAAGTTCATCTGTCTTGTCTGCCCAATCCACCAACATGTCTATATCCTTCTGAAGTTCAAGACTATCCTCATCACAGTTGACAACACGTTCAATCTTTGTATCATTTTCAAATTTTGAAATCATGCCCTGCACGCCACAGACTAGGTCATTAATATATATCAGGGAGAGCAAGGGTTGCAACACCAACCCCTGGGGAAATCCACTACAAACCTTCCTCCAATCTGAAAAACAACCATTTATCACTACTCTGTTTCCTGTCACTCAGCCAATTTCTTACCTAAGTGCCTACTTTCTTTAATAATAGCTCCTAACATTTTCCCTATGACAGCTGTTAAGCTAACTGGCCTATAGTTTCCAGCTTTCAATTTCCCTCCCTTTTTGAATAAAGAAGGGTCGGGAACGAAGAGGTAAGTTTAAAATTTGAGACCTGCGGATCTCATTTTACCCATTCCCGATTCAATTCGGAGGAGGCAGTGGCGGAGTGGTATTGTCACTGGACTAGTATTTCAGATTCCCAGGGTAATGCTCTGGTCCCGGGTTTGAATTCAACCATGGCAGATGGTGAAATTTGAATTCCATAATTATCTGGAATTAAAAGTCTGATGATGACCATGAAACCATTGTTGATTGTTGAACAAACACATCTGGTTCGCTAATATCCTTCAGCGAAGGAAATCTGCCATCCTTACCACACCTGGTCTGGCCTACATGTAACTCCAGATCACAGCAATGGGACTTACTTTTAAATGACCTAGCAATCACCTCAAACCGCTAAAAGGAATGGAACCGGATGGAACAGCCGGCATCGACCCAGACACCAGAAATGACAATGGCAAAATCAGCCCTGTTGATCCTGCAAAGCTCTCCTTACAAACGTATGGGAGCTTGCGTCAAAACTGAGAAAGCTGGTCTCACAGACTAGTCAAGCAACAACCTGACACCATCATACTCACAGAATCATACCTTACAGACAATGTATCAGACACCACTATCATCATGCCTGGGTATGTCCTGTCCCAGCAGAGGTGGCGGCACAGTGATATACAGTCGGGAGTGAGTTGCCCTGGGAGTCCTCACCATCGACTCCAGACCCCAAGAAGTCTCATGGCATCAGGTCAAACATGGGCAATGAAACCTCCTGCTGATTACCACATACCACCCTCCCTCAGCTGAGTAATCAGTGCTCCTCCATGTTGAACATCGCTTGGAGGAAGCACTGAAGGTGGTAAGGGCGCAATATGTAATCTAGGTGGGGACTTCAATGTCCATCACCAAGAGAGGCTTGGTTGCACCACTACTGGCCGAGCTGGCCAAGTCCTAAAGGGCATAACTGCCAGACTGGGTCTGCGGCAGGTGGTGAGGGAACCAACAAAATGAAGAAACATACTTTATCTCATCCTCACCAACCTGCCTGCTGGTAGGAGTGACCACCGCACAGTCCTTGTGGAGACGAAGTCCCGTCCTCACACTGAAGATACCCTCCATCGTGTTGTGTGGCACTACCATCGTGCTAAATGGGATAGATTTCAAACAGATCTAGCAACTTAAGACTGGGCAACCATGAGGCACTATGGGCCATGAGCAGCAGCAGAATTGTACTTGAACATAATCTGTAACCTCATGGCCCTGCATATCCCCCACTCTACCATTACCAACAAGACAGGGGATCAACCCTGGTTAAATGAAGAGTGCAGGAAAGAGCCAGGAGCAGCACCAGGCATAGCTAAAGATGTGGTGTCAACTTGGTGAAGCTACAGTACAGGACTACTTGCGTGCCAAACAGCATAAACAACAAGTGATAGACAGAGCTAAGCGATTTCACAATAAACAGATCAGACCAAAGTGCTGCAGTCCTGCCATACCCAGTCATGAATGGTGGTGGACAATTAAACAACTCACTGGAAGAGGAGGCTCCACAAACATACCCATCCTCAATGATGGGATAGCCCAGCACAGCAGTGCAAAAGAAGAACTTGCAACAATCTTCAGCCAGAAGTGCCAAGTGATGATCCATCTTGGCCTCCTTCAGTAGGTCCCAGCAACACAGATGCCAGTCTTCATCCAATTCGATTCATTCCACGTGGTATCAAGAAACGGCTGAAGGCACTGGGTACTACAAAGGTTTTGGCCCTGGCAATATTAAGGCAATAGCATTGAAGACTTGTGCTCCAGAACTTGCTGGGCCCCTAGCCAAGCTGTTCCAGTACAAGTGCAACAGTAGCATCTACCCGGCAATGTGGAAAATTGCTCACGTATGTCCTGTACACAAAAAGCAAGACAATTACTGCCCCTTCAGTCTACTCTCGATCATTTTTAAAAATTTATTTACGGGCCGCGGGCGTCGCTGGCTAGGCCAGTGTTTATTGCCCAGCCCTAATCGCCCTTAAGAAGATGGTCGTGAAAGCTGCCTTCTTGAACACTGCAGTCCATGTGGTGTAGGTACACCCACAGTGCTGTTAGGGAGAGAGTTTCAGGATATTGACCCAGTGACAGTGAAGGGACGGCGATATATTTCCAAGTCAGGATGGTGAGTGGCTTGGAGGGGAACTTTCAGATGGTGGTGTTCCCATGTAAGTGCTGCCCTTGTCCTTCTAGATAGTAGCAGTCATGGGTTTGGAATGTGCTGCCTTAGGAGCCTTGGTGAGCTTCTGCAGTGCATCTTGTAGATAATACACACTGCTGCTACTGTGCGTCGGTGGTGGAGGGAGTGAATGTTTGTGGATGTAGTGCTAATCAAATGGGCTGCTTTGTTCTGGATGGTGTCAAGCTTCACGATTGTTGTTGGAGCTGCATTTATCCAGGCAAGTGGAGAGTATTCCATCACACTCCTGAGGAATCGGGGAAAAACTCTCTGCTGGTTGAAGTCATACCTAGCACAAAGGAAAATGTTTGTGGTTGTCAGAGGTCAAACATCTCAGCTCCAGAACATCACTGCAGGAGCTCCTCAGGGTAGTGTCCTAGGCCCAAACATCTTCAGCTGCTTCATCAATGACCTTCCTTCCATTATAAGGTCAGAAGTAGGGATATTCGCTGATCATTGCATCATGTTCAGCACCATTCATGACTCCTCAGATACTGAAACAGTCCATGTCCAAATGCAGCAAGATCTGGACAATATCCAGGTTTGGGCTAACAAGTGGCAAGTAACATTTGTGCCACACAAGTGTCAGGCAATGACCATCTCCAACAAGAGAGAATCTACCCATCATCCCTTGACATTCAATGGCATTACCATCACTGAATCTCCCACTATCAACATCCTGAGTGTTACCATTGACCAGAAACTGAACTGAGCTAGCCATATAAATACTGTGGCTACCAGACGAGGTCAGAGGTGAGGAATCCTGCGACATGTAGCTCATCTCCTGACTCCCCAAAGCCTGTCCACAATCTACAAGGCACAAGACTCTCCACTTGCCTGGATGAG
The DNA here is from genome assembly GCF_017639515.1 of Carcharodon carcharias. Lineage (NCBI taxonomy): Eukaryota > Metazoa > Chordata > Chondrichthyes > Lamniformes > Lamnidae > Carcharodon > Carcharodon carcharias. The sequence continues at coordinate 227,226,196 of NC_054467.1, forward strand.
TGCAGCTCCAACAACACTCAAGAAGCTTGACACCATCCAGGACAAAACAGCCACTTACTTGGCATCCCATCCACAAACATTCACTCCCTCCACCACCGACACACAGTGGTAGCAGTCTGTACGATCTTTAAGATGCACTGCAAGAACTCACCAAGCCTCTTTAGGCAGCACCTTTCAAACCCATGACCACTACCATCTAGAAGGACAAGGACAGCAGACACATGGGAACACCACCACCTGGAAGTTCCCCTCCAGCCACTCATCATCCTGACTTGGAAATATATCACCGTTCCTTCAGTGTCACTGGGTCAGGATCCTGGAACTCCCTTCCTAACAGCATTGTGGGTGTACCTACACCACATAGATTGCAGCGGTTCAAGAAGGTGGTTCACCACCACCTTCTCAAGGGCAATAGGGATGCGCAATAAACGTTGGCCCAGCCAGGGATGCCCAATCACATGAATGAGTAAAAAAAAGAAAAAAATTCAAGACAGGAGCTGGAGGGCAAAACCTGGCCTCATCTTTGAAACAAAGAGCGTGGAAATCTATAGCTCATAGGCAGTGTGTTAGTAAATAGATTTGACGGAGATTGATAGTTTTCAGCACTTTATAAAACCTCGCTAACCACATTATATAAAAGTGGCCTCAGAAAAATGTGTTAACAATAGAGACCTTTTAAGGATGAATTATGACAATTTTTACTTGGGGATCAACTGTCGTCAAAAGTGGTGAGGTGAAAAGAAGGAAAGAATAAATGGTATTACATGTGTGACTTTCTTGGTACTCAAATATGTTTGGGCCTGGTATTGATTATGAATAGCTAGTAATGAAAGATGAAAAAATTGATTGCCACACTCTTCAGTTAGAAAGACCTAGCCTCTTTATTACAAGTGAGCAAAAATGTGCAATAAAGGGCTGACAGAAATTTTAAAAACCCGACAGCCTCCGGAGGGAAGATGAAAAAAATTAACGAGAAAGTTGGGAAAAATTCTGCACTCAAAAGGTGGTTAGAATTTGGTTTGCTTAGTTGTAAACTACTGTTTAAACTGACCCATTAAAACCTTAATTTCAAAAGCCTATTTATTTGATTTAAATCTTATGTTTATCAAGGCAAGGGGAGTTATTGTTAAAGAATGGGACTATGGGACTCTTCCCACTCCAGACACCAAGATCCGGATTGGGATCAAATACGGGTCCTGACCCTGCACCATGTCAGGAGCAGTAACCCGACATTGCCCAGTTCGGGGTCTGAGGGCAGCTCGTCGAAAGTGAAGGGTGGCGACTGGGCTCTTAAGTTGGAGGCGTTCCAGCACTGAAGGAGCTGCAGCTGTGACTGCAGGTAAGGGAGGGAGAGGATGCTTTTGACATTTTTAAAATTAAAAGTGGCCACAGCTGCCATGAGTAACCAGATGGGTATGGTGGCTGCGGGGTGGTGCTGTTAATTGATCCTGGAGCATTGCTGCACCTTGCCACCCCACCAGCTCTGCTGCCCCTCCAATCCTGCCCCTAGGAAAATGGCTGGGAGTTTCTCAGTCGTCAGCAAAGTGTCACTCAATAGCATTGCCAACTGTTGTTGACAGAGCTTTCAAGCGACACTTACTCAGCAATAACCTGATCACTGATGCTCAGTTTGGTTTCTGCCAGGGCCACTCAGCTCCTGATTCCTTTACAGCCTTGCTCCAAACATGGACAAAAGAGGTGAACGCAAGAGGTGAGGTGAGAGTGACTGCCCTTCATATTAAGACAGCATTTGACCGAGTGTGACATCAAGCAGCCCTAGCAAAACTGAAGGCAATGGGAATTGCGGGAAACTCTCCACTGGTTGAAATCATACCTAGCACAAAGGAAGATGGTTGTGGTTGTTGGAAGTCAAGTCATCTCAGCCCTGGGATATCACTGCAGGAGTTCCTCAGGGTAGTGGTGTGCTAGGCCCAAAAATCTTCAGCTTTTTCATCAATAATCTTCCTTCTATCATAAGGTCAGAAGTGGGAATAATTGCAGATGGTTGCATAATACTCAGCACCATTCTCAACTGCTCAGATATGAAGCAGTCTGTGTCCATATGCAGCAAGACATGGACAATGTTCAGGCTTGGGCTGACAAGTGGCAAGTAACATATGCGACACAAGTATCAGGCAATGAATATCTCCAACAAGAGAGAATCTAACCATCACCCCTTGACATTCAATGGCTGAATCCCCCACTATCAACATACCGGAGGTTACCATTGACCAGACACTGCATGGACAAGCCACATAAATACTATGGCTATAAGAGCAGGTCAGAGGCTGGGAATTCTGTGCAGAGTATCTCACCTTCTGACTTCCCAAAGCCTGTCCACAATCTACAAGGCACAAGACAGGAGTGTGAATACTCTCCACTTGCCTGGATGAGTGCAGCTCCAACAACACTCAAGAAGCTCAACACCATCCAAGATAAAGCAGCCTGCTTGATTGGCACTCCATGCACCACCTTCAACATTCACTCCCTCCACCACCGATGCACAGTGGCAGCAGTGTGTACCATCAACAAGATGCACTGCAGCAACTTAACAAGGCTCCTTCAACAGCACCTTCCAAACCTGTGACTTCTACCATCTAGTAGGGCAAGGGTAGCAGATGAATGGGAACACCACCAGTTGCAAGTTCCCCTCCAAGTCACTCACCATCCTAACTTGGAAATATATTGCCGTTCCTTCACTGTCCCTTGGTCAAATTCCTGGAACTCCCTTCATAACAACATTGTGGTTGTTGCTACTACAAAATGTGGACTGTAGCAGTTCAAGGAAGGATATTACCACCACCTTCCCAAGAGCAATTAAGGATGGGCAATAAAAGCTGGCCTAGCCAGCAAAGCCCACATCCCATGAATGAAAAAGAAATTCAAGCCTGCTTGCCTCCATCCGCCGTCCCATACTGGGTCCAAAACCCTGTCCCCAGTGTCAGCACCTTGCAAGCACTTCCAGGTTAGGTATAGCAGTCAGACACTAAGTAAAGCTCACTTACTCTGCCTCAGCATTATACCTCAGCCCCAAAAGACGTGTTTCCCCATTTTCTACAGCTGCTTTCCTGTCTGAATGAGATTGCCAATTTCAGCACAGTTTTGTGTTGTAGGCTTGTGCCCACTGACAACTGACTTGGATTGTGAAAGGTCACATTCATCTCACAGAAAGCCCACGAGACTGGGCTCAATTTGATGCCAAGGCCCCAGATGTGAATGGCCAGCATTCATCCCATAGCCTCCACTAATTCTTTTAAAAGGGATAATCTCTTGAAAAAGAGTAATAACACAGCATTGGGAGCAAGTCAGAAAGTATGACTTGTCTTTATTCTTTCATGGGACGTGGGTATTGCTGGCAAGGCCAGCATTTGTTGCCCATCCCTAATTCCCCTGAACTGAGAGGCTTACTAGGCCATTCCATTGGGCAGTTAAGAGTCAACCACATTGCTGTGGGTCTGGAGTCACATGTGGGCCAGACCAGGTAAGGATAGCAGATTTCCTTCTCTAAACAGCATTAGTGAACCAGATGGGTTTTTACAACAATCAGTGAATGCTGTCATGATCACTGTTACTGAGACTAGCTTTCAATTCCAGATTTATTCATTGAATTTAAATTCCTCCAGCTGCCCTGGTGGTATTTGAACCCATCTCTAGATTTCTAGTCCAGTAACATTACCACTACACCATGGTCTCCCCAACTAAACAAGGAGAGTCACATGAAGTAAAACATTGGTACAGACTTGATAGGCTGAATGGCCTCTTCTAGTTCTGTAACTTCAGTGGCCTGGAATTTCAGCCATGCAGTGTTTGTTTACCAGGTGACCTCTTAAGCCTCTAATGTGACAGGCACAATGTGCACAATAATTCTGAGCTGGAGTTCACCACCCACCATCTTATTAAAAGAATCGGCATGGCATGCTCACACCTGAAATAGGTGTAAGGCAGTTTGCTGATACAGTCCATGATTAGTTTGGCCTGAGTCACCTCTCCCTCGGTCTAATGTAGCCCAACAAATGGTCATTACAACTTACAAAATTTCCCTGAATGTGGAGTTGAGAGGCACAGGAACGCTCCTCCTGACTCAACATTGTGGCATGTGGGCCCCCATCAGACACTCTTCTCTTCCTAACTAATCACTGCTGTTCCCAGTCCCGATTGCTGCTTTTCTCCCCAGATCGCCAGTCTTATCTTCCTAACCAGCCATCCCTGGTCACCATTATGTCCTGATTTCCCTTCTCGGTCACCCCCACCTACTTGCTGCCACTGCTCCTCGCTTAACTGAGAGGTCCTGCAATGCCAGATCTTCAACTGAACTTCACCAGTGATTTGCTGGTAATCATCCTCAGCTCACTAGGTTTGAGCCTTTTCCTTTATTCTTTCATGGGATGTGGATGTCGCTGACTGGGCCAGCTTTTATTGCCCATCCTTAATTGCCCTTATTCAGAAGGTACTTAAGAGTCATAAGAAAGAGGAACAGGAGTAGACTATTCAGCACCTTGAGACTGCTCCATCATTCAATAAGATCATAGCTGATCTTCTTGTATTTCAATTTCCACCTAACCCTGATAATCTTTGATTTCACATTGCTGTGGGTCTGGAGTCACATGTAGGCCAGACCAGGTAAGGGCAGCAGATTTCCTTCCATAAAGGACATTAGTGGACAAGGTGGGCTTTTACAACAATCACCAGTGGTTTTGTGGTCATCATCAGACATTTAGTGAATGCAAATTTCAACATCTGCTGTGGTGGGATTTGAACACAGAGCAGTACCCTGAGTCTCTGAAACTCTAGCCCAGTGACAATACCATTGTGCCACCACCACTCCCTAACACTGATGTCTAATATTAGGCCCATCTCAGAACTTGCCATCCAGAGATTTCGCCTTATCTCCCACTTGTGCCCATTAAATGGGCATGCCCGAATTGCTCGGTCTATGGCTCCAGGAATTAGCAAAGTACCTGGATAAGCAAGTGGGGAGGGCGGGAAGGAGTTTTCATTCATTTATAAATTGAAATAACTTATGAAGGGTTGCAGTATAATTGAACATCATGCCTACCCTAAGGAATGGAAACTCAGCCAGGTTCTGGCTCCTCATTGCATCCAATGACAGTCCCCAACTGGAAAATGCTTAAGTGTATGGGTTTATAAGAATAGGGGGAGGCAGTGGCATAGGGGCATTATCACTGGATTAGTATTCTAGAGACCCAGGGTAATGCCCCGGGGACTCGGGTTCAATAAAAAATTCAATAAAAACCTTTTTAGTTCTGATGAAGAGTCATTCGGACTCGAAACGTTAACTCGGTCTTCCTTTCCACAGATGCTGTCAGAACTGCTGAGTTTTTCCAACAAATTTTGTTTTTGTTTTAGAATTAACTAGAATCCGGTTCAATAAAAATTCAATAAAAAACTAGAATTAAAAAGTCTAATGATGATCATGAAACCATTGTCGATTGTCATAAAAATCCACCTGGTTCACTAATGTCCTTTAGGGAAGGAAATCTGCTGTCCTTACCTGGTCTGGCCTACATATGACTCCAGATCCACAGCAATGAGGTTGACCCTTAATTAAGGATGGACAATAAATGCTGGCCGAGGCAGTGATGCCCACACCCAATGAATAAAAAAAAGGACCACACCCAGTGCTGATCCTCTTACATCCCAGAGTTAGACAAAATCTGTTGACTCTTATTGTCTGGAGATCTGATTCGCAGCAAGAAGCACCGAGAAGGGGCAAGACAGTGTGGGAGTGGGGGAGGTGCGGGAGGAGAATACATCCCTTAGTGAGTTGAACTGATCATTTTGTAACTACTTACTAATGATGTCAGAAATACCTAGGATTTTCGGCAAGAGTGGAAGATTAGGAAGAATTGTAATGTAGAAACACTTAGCAGCAAGTGTTGCTTTAACTATAGGTGAGGAGATTAAGGAAGATATGGAACTGCAGTATGAATGCTGGTCTGGTCACAGTAACATGCCGTGCTGACAGAGTACTAGGCCTCATCCCACCTGCCCACACTTTCTTCATGCGCTTTGTTGAAAAAAAGCTTAACTTTCACCTGAAAGCTCCTACTGTTGCTTTCTATGAGGCATGTCTTCTTGGCATCATTGATACCCTCAGTGCACTTTGGCTAACACCACTGGAGCAAGTCTCAGAGGAGGTTGTTTACTAGTCCTGGCCCCTTCACTCAGCAATCAGCTTGGCAAAGAGTGAACAGCGAGGCTGACAGCAAATGCCAAATGAGAAAAGCCTCCAATCCCTCACAATTGTTAGATTGATGCCAAGATGTTCCTGTGGGGGTTTGGGGTGGGGAGAAGAGAGGAGAAGGGAACTGGGAATGAGATTTTCCCTCTTGTTTCTCTCCTTTCTTTCAAACAGGAGTAGCTTGATGTGTTTTCAGTGGGAAGGAACGGATTTACTCCTTTTACTTCACCTGCACAAAGGAAGCTTAACTATTCCCACTTTAATGAGCTGAAAAATCTGCATTGCTGAAAATAAATCTGAATCCGAAAGCGTTAACATCATTTATTCACATGCCCTGTCCACAGCTTTCTCCCAGCTAACCCATGCTGATGTAAAACAGCTCTTAAAGCTCCAGCGACCTTCTTCTCCCATGGGAAGATTTTAACCCTCATCAGCAGCCGGTGAACAGTAAGTGAATCAGCTGCCGTTATACGCCGACGGTATGGATTTATATAGATTAAAGCAAAAAACTGCGGATGGTATATAGCATCTTCAATGTAGTCAAATGCCTCAAGCCGCTTCACAGGTATGTTTTCAGAGAAAATTTAACACTGAGCCACATGAGAAGATATCGTTAGAATGGGTGACTAAAAGCTTGGTCAACGAGTGGTAAAGGAGTACAGAGATATAAAGAATTCTTAGCCAGACAATGGAAGATTCTAATTCTGCTATACGGTTTACTGAAGTAGGTTTCTGGTAAAATGAGGAAGTATTTGTGCTATCAGTGTGCTTGCACACAAGAAGGGGAGATACCTCATCCTGAGTGAGACACAGCCAGAGTGAGTGTGGATATTGCCAATTTGGTGCACAGTGGGAATTCGGTGCAGAGGGGAAGAGGTGCTCTTTGCATTTTTTCTTGCTATCCAACTTCTTAATTCTTCAGAGAGTGGTCTTCCCCTGTTGCAGCAGTAGAGGCTACAAAGGAAAGAAATGACTGGTAAGTAGTGGGTAAGGTCGGGTAAGTATTTACTACTTTTATCGCTTATAGTTTAAGGTCTTTTTGTGGTTTATAGTTTGTATAGTTTGTATATTGTGTAGTAAGGAGGATCAGGGAAGGAGGGCCCTACAGTAATTGATTTAAAAGGTTTAATTTAAAGGGATGAGTCATGGATGGAGAGCTCAAAGCTGTGCTGTGCTCTTCGTGCTCCATGTGGGAATCCGGGAACATTTCCAGTGCCCGGGACCAGAATGTGTGTGGGAGGTGTGTCCAGCTGCAGCTTCTGGAAGCTTGGGTTTGGAACAGCAGCTGCGGACACTGTGGAGCATCCATGAGTCTGAGACCATCATGGATAGCACGTTTAGAGAGGTGGTCACACCGCAGCTGAAGGGACTTGAGGAAGGAAGGGAATGGGTGACCACCAGGCAGTCCAAGAGAAACAAGCAGGTAGTTCAAGAGTCCCCTGGGGCCCTGCTCACAAATCGGTATTCCATCTTGGAGGCTAATGAGGGCACTGGTTCCTCCAGGGAGTGCAGACAGAGCCAAGCTTCTGGCACCACAAGCAGCCTGTCTGTACAGGAGGGGAGGAAGAGAGGAAGAGCAATAGTAATAGGGGATTCTATAGTCAGGGGAACAGGTAGGCGCCACTGTGGCCATCAACGTGCCTCCAGGATGGTATGTTGCCTCCCTGGTGCCAGGATCTGGGATGTCACTGAATGGCTGCAGGGCATCCTGAAGGGGGAAGGTGATAAGGCAGAGGTCATGGTACATGGTGGTACCAATGACATAGGTAGAAAGAGGGATGAGGTCTTGCATCAAGAATTCAGGAAGTTAGGCAATAGACTGAAAAGCAGTACCTTCGGGTTGTAATCTCTGGATTACTCCCAGTGCCATGTGCTAGCGAGCACAGAAATAGGAGAATACGCAGATAAATACATGGCTTAAGATCTCATGCAGGAGGGAGGGTTTTAGTATCCTGGATCACTGGGACTGTTTCTGGGAAAGGTGGGACCTGTACAAGCAGGACAATCTGAACCTGAGCAGGACCAACATCCTTGTGGGGGGGTTTGCTAGTGCTGTTGGGAGGAGTTTAACCTAATTCAGCAGGGGAAGGGGACACAGAATGTTAGCAGAATAGGGATACATCATAATACAGTAAAACAATCAAGTCAGGGGGAGTACAGCTGCATTAAGTTTCAAGGGAATAAGGCAAGGCTGGATGGTCTCTACTTTAATGCCAGTAGTGTTACAGGTAAAACGGATGAGTTAAGGGTGAGGATTGACACGTGGAATTGTTATAGTAATCATCACAGAGACGTGGTTGAGGGAGGAGTAGGATTGGCAGCTCAACATTCCGGGATACAGAATCTTCAGGTAAGACAGGGGAGGGGGTAAAAGAGGAGGGGGGCATTGCATTATTAGTTAAGGAGTCAGTTACTGCGGTAAGGAGTGATAATATCTTGGACGGGGCATCAAATGAAGCTTTGTGGGTTGAGCTTAGGAATAAAAAAAGGACAGCCACATTGTTAGGTGATTATTATAGACCCCCAGATAGTCAGTGGGAAATTGAGGAGCAAATATGTATGCAATTTGCGGAGGTGTGTAAAAACAATAACAGTAGGGTAATTATATTAGGTGATTTCAACTTTCCCAACATTAATTAGGATAGAAATAATGTTAAGGGCTTGGATGGAGTGGATTTCTTGAACTGTGTACAGGAGAACTTTTTAGATCAATATGTTGAGGGTCCAACAAAGGACAGCGCAGTGCTGGACCTAATTCTGGGGAATGAAGCCAGACAGGTGGCTGAGGTGATGGTGGGGGAGCATTTTAGTGATAGCGACCACAACATGGTACAATTTAAGCTTGTTATGGACAAAGAAATAGACAAGTTGCAAAAAAATGTTTTGGATTGGGGGAGAGCGGCTTTTAGTAAAATAAGGCAGGATCTTCCCAAGGTAGACTGGGAACAGCTACTTGTGGGGAAATCTACAGAAGAACAGTGGGGGGCATTCAAAAAGGAAATGGGGAGGTTACAGGCTCAACATATTCCCTCTAGGGTGATAGGAAGGAGTAACCAGAGAACCATGGTTGACCAGCGATATTCAGGAAACGATGAGAAGGAAAAGAAAGGCTTTTAGCAGGTACAAGGGGAGCAAATCAGTGGAGGCATTATGGAGTACAGAAATTGCAGGGTGGAGCTTAAGGAAGCAATTAGGAGAGCAAGGAGGGGATATGAGAAAGCTCTGGCTGGTTAAAGTAGAGAAAATCCCAATATATTCAATGAGTATATCAACTGGAAGAGGAGAACAGGGAAAGAGTAGGGCCCATTAGGGACCAAGGGGGCAATCTATGCATGGAGCAAGAGGACATTGGTAGAATGTTGAATGAATACTTTAGATCCGTCTTCACCCAAGAGAATGAGGCTGAAGGTATGGAGCTCGAGGATAGAGACTACGAGGTTCTTGAGCAAATTGATATAGGGAGTGACAAGGTATTGGAGGTGTTGGCAGGCTTAAAAGTGGACAAATCTCCAGGTCCAGATGATTTGTATCCCAGGCTACTGAGGGAGGCAAGGGAGGAGATCTGACCAAATTTTTAATTCCTCTCTGGCCACAGGGGAGGTTTCAGAGGACTGGAGAACAGCTAATGTGGTTCTGCTATTTAAGAAGGGTTCTGGAGATAAGCCAGGGAACTACAGACCAGTGAGTCTCACGTCAGTGGTAGGGAAACTATCGGAGAAAATTCTGAAGGAGGGCATCTGTCTCCACTTGAAGAGGCAAGGTTTGATCAGGGATAGTCAGCATGGCTTTGTCAGAGGGAGGTCATGCCTAACAAATTTGATTGAATTTTTTGAGGAGGTGACCAGGTGTATAGATGAGGGTAGTGCAGTTGATGTAGTTTATATGGATTTCAGCTAAGCCTTTGACAAGGTCCGACATGGGAGACTTATAAAGAAGGCAAATGCACATGGGACACAGGGTAATTTGATAAGGTGGTTTCAAAATTGGCTTAGTTGTATGAAACAGAGGGTGATGACAGAAGGATGCTTTAGTGACTGGATGTCCGTATCCAGTGGCGTACCACAGGGATCTGAGCTGGGTCCCCTATTATTCGTCATTTATATAAACAACATAGATGACTATGTTTGCAGATGCCACATGGATTGGCTGGGTGGTTAACAGTGAGATTGAGTGTTTTGGGCTACAGGAAGATATAGATGGGATGGTCAAATGGGCAGATAAGTGGCAGATGGAATTTAACCCTGAAAAGTGTGAGGTGATACGCTTTGGAAGGAACAATTTGACAAGGAAGTATTCAATGAATGGCATGCCACTCGTAAGTTCTGAGTAACAAAGGGACATGGTGTGTGTGTCCATAGATCTCTGAAGGTGGGGGGGCATGTTAGTGGGGTGGTGAAAAAGGCATATGGGACACTTGCCTTTATCAATCGAGGCATAGAGTACAAAAGTAGGGAGGTCATATTGGAGTTGTCTAGAACCTTGGTGAGGCCACAGCTGGAGTAGTGTGTGCAGTTCTGGTCACCACATTATAGGAAGGATGTGATTGCACTGGAGGGGGTGCAGAAGAGATTCACCAGGATGTTGTCTGGGATGAAACATTTAAGTTATGAAGAGAGGTTGGATAGACTTGGGTTGTTTTCGTTGGAGCAGAGAAGACTGAGGGGTGATCTGATCGAGGTGTACAAGATTATGAGGGGCATGGACAGGGTGGATAGGGAACAGCTGTTCCCCTTAGTTGAAGGGTGAGTCACGAGGGGACACAAGTTCAAGGTGAGGGGCAGGAGGTTTAGGGGGGATGTGAGGAAAAACCTTTTTACCCAGAGTGTGGTGACAGACTGGAATGCACTGCCTGGGAGGGTGGTGGAGGCAGGTTGCCTCACATCCTTTAAAAAGTACCTGGATGAGCACTTGGCACATCATAACATTCAAGGCTATGGGCCAAGTGCTGGTAAATGGGATTAGGTAGGTAGGTCAGATGTTTCTCACGTGTCGGTGCAGATTCGATGGGCTGAAGGGCCTCTTCTGCACTTTGTGATTCTGTGATTTGTGGGAAACAAAAGCTTCAGCTTACTGTAGGCTCTCATTGAGATGGGGAAGTAAGCCTCTGGGGGACATGAAGACATTTTGAAGCTCAAGTAGGCCATCTGGCCCTTCGAGCCAGGTCCACCATTCAATACGCTCATGACTGATCTTCTACCTCAACTTCACTTTACCGCCCACTCCCCAAATCAGTTGATTCCCTTAATATCGATATTAGCCTTGAATACACTCAATAACTGAGCATCCACAGCTCTCTCGGGCAGGAAATTCCAAAGATTCACAGACCTATGAGTGAAGACATTTCTCCTCATCTTAATTCTAAGTAGCCAACCCCTTACCTTGAAAACATGCTGCCATGTTCCTGATTCTTCAGCCAGGGGAATAAGTTTCTCGGAAGCTACCCCACCAAGTTCTCTATGCCACATGTCTGTGATAAAGCCCCTAACATGAAGACTTGGACCTAGCAGAAGGTGATAAATAGGCTGGAAGACAACAAAGAGCTTGACCATCTAGAACATCAATGTGTTTTGGCGTTTCACAATTTGTCCTTTGTAAGTTCTTCGTCTATGTTGAAAGTGGTGCCCATTGGAGAGCTGATGAGGGAACTCTTATACTCTGAAAGAGATTATTTGATTATGAGAACATGTACTCTTTTATATAAGCATTTGTGTCTGCCATGATTGTGTTGCAAGGAGCTGCTCCCGAAGCTTATCATCCCCTAATCATTTACTGGAGCTTCATCAGAAGTTGGCTGGGTGGTGGTGTGGTGTGTGCGGGAAGTGGGAATGGGGTGGTTGGAAGACCCACATCCCTGGATCTTCTACTAAAGTTACAGCAGACGATTGGGAAATTCCCACAGATAAATAATTGGTTCCGGTGTTTATAAATTCAAACTCAGCTCAATTCCTGTACCATGTCATCCACATTAAGTATCCGACTCGATGGTTGACAGCGCCATTAGATGCGTCCGTTCCATTTCACATGCTTCTGCTCTCAGACCTTCCTGGAACCATGCTAAGGTTTACCTTATCCTCACCTTCCATCTCTCCACCTTCCAGATTTCAATGGATCATCCTGATTTCTGCCACCTCCAGCATGATTCCATCATCAAACACATCTCCCCCACCCCTTCTCGCAGTCTGAAGGGAACATTCCCTCCCACAACACCCTGATCTGCTCCTCAATTACCCGCAACACCCCCTCACCTTCCTACGGCACCTTCCCATGTGAGCATCGGAGATACCATACTTTCCCTTTTACCTTCTGCTTTCTCACAATTCAAGGCCCCAAATACTCTTTCCAGTCGAAACAGCAACTTACCTGTACGTCTTTCAATTTAGTATACTGCATTCACTGCTCATGATGTGGTCTCCTCTATACTGGGGAAACCAAACACAGACTGACGACCGCTCTATTAAACACTTCTATTCCGTTCACAAGCATTACTCTGAGCTTCCAGTCAGCTGTTGTTTTGATTCTCTGCCCCATTCCTGTTCTGACCTCTCTGTCCTCAGCCTCCTACACTGTTCCATAGGGACATGGATCTCAATATACGCTCAAGCAGCTCAGCTTTCAGTTGACTACTTTACAGTCTTCCAGACTCAACATTGAGTTGAACAATTTCAAATTATAAACTGTGCTCCCATTTTCTTTCTCTTTTTGCTTTTTTTTGTTTATAGATGGCAGTTGTAGGTAATGATTCTGCTTTTCCACTTACACCTCCTCTAGACCCATCTGTTCTTTCTTTATTTGTCCCATTACCAACTCCTTCCCAGAAGGGAAAACAGTTTGGACTGGCATTCTTATCTTCCAGTTTTTACTGCTTTCCTGTTCTGGGTTTCGTCTTGTACCATCATCCCTTTTGTCATTTCCTCTCTCCTGTCTTCTACCCTATCACAAACCGTCTTTATTGTTCTTTCCTCCCCTTTCCCTCTCTCCTTGCCTGGTTTAAAAACTGTTACATCTCTAATTCCTCCCAGTTCTCAAGGAGAGTCAACGTTAACACTCTTTCTCTCTCCAGAGATTCTGCCAGACATATTGAATAATTCCAGCATTGGCTCTTGTGTTAAATATCTCACTGCTGGTGGTAGTGACAGGTCATTCCCCACATGTGTTTGGACGCATGAATAGAATCTGAATTTCCAATTTAACAATGCTAAGAGCAAAAAATGAAATCTTCATCTCCTGATTGTATGGCTCTTAAAATAGAACCAGTGCTGCGTCCCTAATGCAACATAAATACTTGTCTCGCCTGCCATCTCTTTTTCCCATTTTCTTTAACATCTACTTGCTGTCTTATTATTTTCTTTCCCTCTCTTTTTCACTCTCCCTTTTCGGTATCTGTTGTCACAGATCACCTGGCCAATGACACCATGAGCATCACTGTCATCATTTATCCAGCAGTAATGCGACGGTAATCCCAAATAAATAGGCTGGGGCCCAGATATTGGGATCTAGTCAGACGTCGGGGAATTCCATGTGGCCTTGTAAGAGATGGAGCTACTACCTACTCCTTACAAAGCCAGTGGCGTGGCACAGGGTGAGGTTGGGAGTGGAGATTTACTGCACCCCTGCGGCCTAGGTATCAATTGGGCATGAACATTGGCTGGTACACCTAATGAGAAGGAGCATATCAGTGTGTGGGAGGGAGCATGTGGGCCCCAACTAAGGGCCCTTGCTGGGATCATGGTCTGGATCCTTGCAAAGGAGACAAATTGTTATTTTTAAACATAAAATTTGGGGGAGATCAATCCCACCAAGTAACTAGCGAACATAACTGGCAGAACTGCAGACAGATATAAGGCTGAGGTGGACCACATGTACGTTGAAGAGACCGTCTCTGTACCTTTAACTTGAAATGTAAATACAAAGAAGGTGATTGTTAAAAAAAAGTGTCATGCAAATGAGTTGAGAGATTCTGGAACAGGATGTATAATTCTGGGAAAGTGGTGAAAACCTGAGTTGAAGCAACTGCAATTATCAGGATTCTGCCAAAGAGCATAATTATCTCATTGCTCTGTCAGTGAGTTGGCCTCTAATCCAGGGAAGCTGAAAGAATTGCCACCTTCCAGCTCAGATATCCTTGTTGTACATAAGTTGCACTCTGCCTTTCACATACACACACTCTATCCCAGCATGTCAAACATGTGGAAAGATATCTGTTTAAGAAGGGCTAAAACTTACAGGAGACGATTAAATATAGCTTGGGACACAATGCTGCTGGAAACAAGGAAGTGCTAATATAGCTGAGCCGCTCCAAACAATGTCAGTGATAATGTTAGATTCGCAACCTATAACTTTGCCAGATTAATTTAGGGATTGGTAATGAATTTCACTGAGTTTTATTTGTGGAATATCTTCCATATGGCAAACTCATTTTGCCACTCTGGCCCATTCCCAAAGCACTGCTGACCTCAGTTCGTGGCTGTTACACTGACGTGGATGAGTGGTATTGTATATAGGATTAACATAGGTCATCAAGTTGAAAGTAAATATTCTGGAGTTTTGGTTGGTTTACTTAGTGATGGGTAATCAATGCAGTCTTGCCAGCATCACCCACATCCTGAGAACGAGTTTTAAAAAATATTTGAGGGTGTGAAGACGCCTTTTCCTTAGGAGATTATTTAGACAGAGCAGAATGCAATGGATCCTGACAGACTGGTGCTGTCTCACTCCATTCTTTCTTATTCTGTAGAGGTGAATAGTCCATGACTTAGAAACACCGTTGAGAGGAGAGAAGTTCTGTCCTTCTTTCTGCTTCTTCACATTGTTGCTAAATTTGAAAACGCTTTCCCTTGGTTTTAACAAACATTGAACTTGAAGTAAGTTGTGGGACAAATGTGCACAATGCTTCTTTTATCTGACCTGCAAAAATGACATCACTTGCAAAAATGATTAGATGTGATTAGAACCAGATCTTAACAGTGACTGTTCCAGCTACACATCCCAGTGGCAAAGGAAACACATATAGATATGTTTCGAAGCACTTGGTTTCTTAAGAAATTCCAATGCAGCTACTGTTGTGCAATGTTCATAATAGCTTAAGGGAATTAATATGAGTGAAGGTACAGTAAGCACTCTACTTACATAATGGAAAGCACTGTTTCGCTTATTAGGTCAAGCAATAAAAATCACATTTACACTCGTGTGTCAACCAGCGCAGTGTCCTTTTCAGAGATTCTCCCCAGCATGATACATCACTTCCCAATGGCCACAATCAAGTTTCTTTTCCAAAAAGGATTTTTTAAAAGGAACTTCTGTTGTCGTAAGGCCTGGGTTTTTTTTTTAGCCATTTGTCATAAGTTGAGCAGACTGCAAATAAACATTCTGCAGCTCTTAAGGCCTATTTCCATGACGAGAGAACCAAATTCTGTATGAGTGAACATAGATCATGGTCAGTCCATCTGGTTTCTGTGGCACTTTACTAAATAGCCTAGATGATTTTTTTTATCTTAACAGCACAAATATGTAGAATTTTTGAAAACACGTACAGTTAGAGAGGGGCACTTGACCTATTATCTTACAGGTTGAGCAGGAGTTGAGGCTCATGGCCAATAGTCATCCCTCAACAACCACCAAAAATATTATTCTACTGCTGCTTGTGGAAGCTTGATGTGCACTAATTGACCGCTGTGTTTCTTGCATTACAACAGTGGCTACACTTTAAAAAGCACTCCATTGGCCGCAAAACATCTCGGGAGATCCTGAGGTTGTGAGAAATGCTATATAAATGCAAGCCCATTCTTTTTTTGCAAAGAAATTGAAAGCAAAAGCTGGAAGAGTAGAAGGCAAACAGTTGGCAATAGGGTCAGAAAGATGGAGTAATCGGCCTGCTGCCACCAGCATTCAGATCACCAGCAGCCCCGTCGGCCTGCAACCCGCAGACATCTACCAGCAACAACTCACCAGTTCAATGTCAACCAGCAACCCGCAGACATCTACCAGCAACAACTCACCAGTTCAATGTCAGCCTGCAACCCGCAGACATCTACCAGCAGCAATTCACCAGTTCAATGTCAGCCTGCAACCAGCAGACATCTACCAGCAACAACTCACCAGTTCAATGTCAGCCTGCAACCAGCAGACATCTACCAGCAACAACTCACCAGTTCAATGTCAGCCTGCAACCAGCAGACATCTACCAGCAGCAATTCACCAGTTCAGTGTCAACCAGCAACCAGCAGACATCTACCAGCAACAACCCACCAGTTCAATGTCAGCCTGCAACCAGCAGACATCTACCAGCAGCAACTCACCAGTTCAATGTCAACCTGTAACCAGCAGACATCTACCAGCAACAACTCACCAGTTCAATGTCAACCTGCAACCAGCAGACATCTACCAGCAACAACTCACCAGTTCAATGTCAACCTGCAACCAGCAGACATCTACCAGCAACAACTCACCAGTTCAATGTCAACCAGCAACCAGCAGACATCTACCAGCAACAACTCACCAGTTCAATGTCAACCAGCAACCAGCAGACATCTACCAGCAACAACTCACCAGTTCAATGTCGGCCTGCAACCAGCAGACATCTACCAGCAGCAACTCACCAGTTCAATGTCAACCAGCAACCCGCAGACATCTGCCAGCAACAACTCACCAGTTCAATGTCAACCAGCAACCCGCAGACATCTACCAGCAGCAACTCACCAGTTCAATGTCAGCCAGCAACCCACAGACATCTACCAGCAGCAATTCACCAGTTCAATGTCAACCAGCAACCCGCAGACATCTACCAGCAGCAGCTTGCCAGTTATCCCACAGCCAATTCACAGTCATAAGTTTCCTTACAGACATACAGACATACAGTCAATCAGTTTGAAGCCAGCAGTCAACTGCCAATGAGCAGACTATGCATCAATGACAAAATAATTATGTGTTGAGGACAGCTTGCCTACAAACAATGTATGTTGGAGCTTTAAATAAAAGGATTTCACCTTATCTCAGCTAGCAATGAAAGAGCTGTGTTTTGTGGGGTTTTGTGTCAGAAATGGTAAGAATATAGGAAACCACAGGATATGAAAGGGTCTTCAAGGATTTGCTTCCACAGACACCATTAGATGTTGACTCCACTTGCCCCATTTATTGAGGACAGGTTCTGCATTCTGCAAAGTTTCCACCTGCCTGGAAATGGGAAGTCAAGAAAAACATCAGAATATTGACGTAATCTTTTCTCCTAATTTACATCCTTGATGGACATGTTTCACTTGACATAACAGCAGTGTGCCTATACCAGCTGCCTTCAATTTTGTGGCACCTGCATCCTTTTCTTTCAATATTTTTAGCATCTAACATGAATAGCAACAACTTGCTTTTATATACCACCTTTAATGTGCTAAAATATCCCAAGATGCTTCAAGCAACCTATTTGATATAGCTTTTAACAACCATTTAAATAGGCAGTTGAGGGACTCAAGTAACCCTTCATTCGTAGGATCACACCTCTGACAATCTTATAAATTGAAACCTATATTTTTATAAGGAGTGGAATTGAATGCCATAGAAGTAAAATTAACCCTGTGATACAGTATTCAAAACTGGCAATATGTGGGATGCTTACCGCATTCACCAATCTTCTCCAAGGCAGCAAATACTACACTGAGGTTGGCAAATGCAGGCTAAATCTACTACTTAGATTTATTTGCATGTAAGATAATAGGCAGAAGCAGTAAGAAACAGTAAGTAACTAGAACGGGTAGTATAACATTTTGTAAAGAATAAAGATGGAGTATATCTACAAAAGCCTTCAAACTCTTTTTTTAAGAGCATTTTTCTTACAGAATGTAATAGGCTGCAAGACTTATGAATGAAATAGCTTCAGAGTGTAAATTCATATTCGATGCCTATCGTAAATGAACTAAACCAGTTTATCTGTTGAAATGTTCCTGGGCTGAGCTATCAATTTACTAAAATGAAAGACACAGGGGACTGTATGGTGCATAGAAACATTAATAAATATTTAACTGTTCTGGCCTTATCCAGATTCAGACTATTTATTAATGCTTTGACTTTCTTTGGCTGCTTTCTAGCCCCCTTAGATTCATTAATTTGAGGAGTCCGGGTACAAGGTTCACAAGCACCAGCTTCTTGAAGTGGCACTAGAAATGGGTCCTCTTCATTTGCCAGGATAGAAAATTGGAGAAGTGGGCTGGTAATATCCCATCCCAATAATGGTGACAGGCCCTGGAAATCTGAGGGCAATGTAAATGGCTAGGGATCACTTCTAACCTTTTCCAAAACCTTAGCACAGAGCCAAAGAGGGGAAGATAGGAACAGGGGTAGGCAATTCAGCCCCTAGAGCATTTCTATCATTCAATTAGATCATGCATGATCTGCTCCATAACTCTATTTACTTGGCCTGGTCTAAATCCTTTCAAAGACTTACTTTTCAAAGATCCATCAATCTCAGTTTGGAAATTTTCACTTGACTTAGGTTCAACAGCTTTTGGGATAGATAGTTCCAGATTGCCACCACCCTTTGTGTAAATAAGTGTATCCTGACATCACCCTAGAACGGTCTAGCTCTAATTTTGTTATGCACCCTTTTTCTGGAGTCTCCCATCAAAGAAAATAGTTTCTTTCTCTCCACCCAATCAAATCCTTCAATCATCTTAAACACCTCAATCAGATCACCCATTAAACTTCTATACTCATGAGAATACACACCAAATTCGTGCAACCTATCCTCATAATTTAAGTTTCTAAGTCTCAGTATAATTCTGGTTAATCCACACGGTAATATACCCTTCCTGAGGTGCAGTATGACTAAATCTCTTTATCTACTTTATCTAGTGTCTCGTCGTTTAGAAAATATTCTGCTATGTCTTTCCAAAGATCCAAAGTGGATGACCTCACACTTGCCCACATTGAGTTTTACCCACTTTCTCATTCTGTTTCTGACCCTTTGCAACTTCCTGCTCCCATCGGCATCACTTATTGTCTCAGAATTGAAGAGGGCGGGAGTGTATAAATCAAAAGAAAGGAGAAAAACGGCTGAAAGAACTGATTGGTCATGATAGTACTTTGAGTGTCACATGTCATAACTGCAAGAGGGCACTTTGGCTTCTTCATCAGGAAGAATGTTCTGAGTGCTCATGTGTAAAAACAAACAGTAGACTCAAGAAGAAAGTTCAATGGTTCATTGATACCTATGAGCTGCAGTACATTAACTGTGTCTTGCTCATCAAAAGTAGCTACCACCTTCAGTTTCTGTTCATAGCCAATGACAGCTGTCAGGTAATCTGGCAAGTGGTGGTGTGCTCCCATTATATTAATGAAATCTGGGCCATTCTTCATTGAAGACCTGTGGGGTCTGACCCTAAACTGCCATTGGTTTAAATTAGAAGGCTATTTTTTTTAACTGTGCATTGCCAATGAGGAGTAGAAAACCACGGACGACAATTTCCAAGCCCTAGTAGCATGTACAAAATTGGCTGTTGTAATTCAGTGTGCTTAACAGAGAACTGCGAAATGTTATATCGAGTTGCATTGATAATACAGCACAGAAACAGACCATTTGGCTCAATTGGCCTATGCATGCTCCACCCAACTCTATTATTGTGTGTGCTTATTTTATTTTTTAAAAATTCATTCATGGGATGTGGGTGTCACTGGCTGGGCCAGCATTTAGTGCCCATCCCTAATTGCCCTTGTTCAGAGGGCATTTAAGAGTCAACCATTGCTGTGGATCTGGAGTCACATGTAGGCCAGACTACGTAAGGATGACAGATTTCCTTCCCTAAAGGGTCTTAGTGCACCAGGTGAGTTTTTTTTTAACAACAATCAGCAATGGCTTCATGGTTCCAGATTTTTTAAATTGAATTCAAATTTTACCATCTGGCACGGTGGGAATCAAACTAGGGTCCCCAGCATTACCCTAGATTGTAGGGGTACTAGTCCAGTAACAACCTGCCACCACCTCCCTGCCTCTCCTTGCATGTATCTATGCCATTCACCTCAACTTCAATGCTATCCCTCTTGAAATAAACCCCAATGCTTGGTTTGCTTGTTTTTTTTATTGCTTCATTAACCAGTTTTGCTACCTTTTTGTGATTTGTGCATCTGTACCCCAGATCCTTTTGCTTCTCTCCTCATTTAGATTACTTATTATCCAAGCGGTATGCAGTCTCCTTATCCTTCCTACCAAAATGCACCACCTCAAACTTATCTGTTATAAGTTATCAAGTTCATTAACATCTTGCATTTTGTCACATCTTCTTTTGTATTAAGTACAGCACCTCACCCTTAATATAATGTCGTCTGCAAATATTGAAATTGCACCTCCAATTCCAAATTGTTAATAAATTGTGAATCAGAAGGAAAATACTAAGGTGCCTTGAAGAACTGAAGGAAAACAAATTGTTTCACAATATTGCATATAATAGAGACAGATGAGAAGTCCATCAGTGAAGAATGGGCTAGTCTATAAATTAAATAACATAAATAGAAATATTTTACAATATTCCAAAATTTTCAATAACACTGTGGTCTTTCAAAATCCAAGTTGTGATCTCCTTCAAGAGTTTGTTCCATCTAAATTCCACCGAATGAGCTGAAGAACAAAGTGAGTGTGACTCTTAGAGGCAGTGACAATTTCTTTTATTCTTCCAAAAAAAATTGTAACCAGAAGCCATCTTCTTCAGTTCTTTGGCCAAAGGCAGACCAAACCCATAACACCATGGTCTCCACCACAGGCAGGTCCCAAATCCACCTCAGCTGGAATGGGGATTGAACTCCATGCCATGCTGTTGGCACCGATCTGATCCACAGCAGGCCCCAAGGAGTCTCAGCTCTTGAGACAACATGCACTTTAAATGCATGTTGTAGCCTGGAGCTATGGATAATGATTGCAGAGGCTCCAATTTCTTTCCATCACATGGTCTCTCCCATTCTTACCACCTGTCATTGGTGTATGGTGGAACAATCTACAAGTTGATACTCAACCTGTTTGGGCACATTATGAGCTTATCTTCCTTGGTCACCAAGTCTCGGAGTGGGACTTGAACCCAGAGCTTCTGGCTCAGAGACAGGGATGTTACCCACAAGACTTGCGTCACAAGACTTCCCCAACCAGAAGTGACTGGACGTATTTCTTAAACCAACAGAGCAATAATCAGCCCAAGGTGAAGCTTTGCATGCTTAAATAAAGTATGTGATTTGCTATATATAGAATTAAAGTTACACATTAACATTTATCAGAAAAGAATTTGACACCTTCCCCTTGACCCTCAGTCTACATTTCTGCAGCTTTATCACCAAAGTGCATTTCTGAGCACTTGTCAGCTCATTTATTAGCAAACACATTTGAAAAGGGAACCAATTTCCACCAAGGATAAATTCTCACATACTTTCTAGCCTTGACTCCCTTCAAACCCCTGTAGGAACACGATAAGCAAGCCACATTTGGAGGTACAAAATGGAGGTCAGAGTTTTTCTCAGATGGCGTCTGCGATAGCCACAAGGATTCCAACCTGCCCTGCCCACAAATACTCGAGCAGTTGATATATTTGTTTTGAAATAAAACCTCTTTCTCACCAACTTTCTCGCTTCCTGCCCTGGAGTTCCTCAGTCGTTGCTGGGATTCATGCCCACTGGTATCTCAGTAAAGTGATGTGTGAACTTGAATGGTGGAAGACCTAGTAGGCTATACCACTCGGGTAGACGTGGGCTGCATCATAGCTGACTTCAACCTTGTCCTTGGTCAACTTACATACAGGTAAACATACACTGGATAGTCTTCAGAAAGAGATAACTTGACTGATTTTACCTTCTCAGTCCCAGGGCCAGGGGACAGGGCAATTGAAGCTCCCTTTACTAATTGCTGAGCTAAATTCAGCGCAGACCAGGAATTAAATCGGGAACTTTCTTATTCTGAAAGAACACATTTACACTTATAAAAGGTCAACCAGTCACAGAAGAAACCCACGGAATGTCAGGGCAGTGAGCCAGATTGATTTTGAAAGTAAAATGAAGCATTCTGCGGCCTATGGCATTGAATTCAATTATCAATGAACTATGAAAATTCAGCCAGCAGATATTTTGAACAGCTCTTTAAAGGATTCCTGAGCAACATTTCTCTTTTTAATGATTGTGAACTAATTACTCACTATAGATGTTTTGGTAGAGTGAGGAATTGGGCAAGATTTATTTCCACCAGGGATCAACCCCAGGCGGTACTTACTTCAAAACACCTGGGGCATTCTCAGTAAGCCCAGGCTGCATTTTCCTCATGGGCTTCAGGACCCAGCCATCAAAGTAAAATGGGGGTCAAAATTAGCCTGCCTGTGTGAGAAACAGTCACCCTGCTGAATAGGCCAGTTAGTAACCAGTGGTGGGTTCACAATTCAACTTAGGAGGCAGAAAGCTGCCTTTTCAGGTAAGTGAGGGAGAGGGTGCCACAATATGGAGGCACAATCTTAACAGCTTTGTTAACTTTAAAGTAAAAAATTCCCTCAGCAGCCAGGTCACCATTGTGTGGGGGTGAACCCCTCTGCATGCTGACCTGCAGCTGCGCCTGAAGCCAGGCTGGGGGATGGGGTGGGAGAGAGTCTCAAACTTGCATGCAGCATTGGTTGCCCTCCACCCCAGTCTACTGCTGGGAGGCTTCCTCCAGTCAGCCACACTGTTCCTGGGCACCTCTAGGGACCTGGAGGCTGACTGGAAAATTCTAGTCGGACTCTGGCATTGGCCTTAATAGGTCTTTAACGAGTTGAATTGGCACTTTCTGGTGGATAGCTTTGTTGCACACCACCACCCCCACCCCACACTGCACCCCCCCCCCCAACCCCCACCACCACCACCACCACACACACACACCCCCCCACCCCCCCCACCCCACCATTTCCTGCCTCTGGCAAAATGGCCCAATGGTGGGGTAGAGTCGGGGTACTGACATGGCCCAATGGCGGGGTAGAGTCGGGTTACTGACATGGCCCAATGGTGGGGTAGAGTCGGGGTACTAACATGGCCCATTGGTGGGGTAGAGTCGGGGTATTGACATGGCCCAATGGTGGGGTAGAGTCGGGGTATTGACATGGCCCATTGGTGGGGTAGAGTCGGGGTATTGACATGGCCCAATGGTGGGGTAGAGCCGGGGTACTGACATGCCAGCAGCCTGTCCCCATTGGGCCAAAAATCCAGCCAGCTGTCTTTGCAAACTGGACAAGGAAATTTGTGACCATCAGGGTGTTTTTCCACTTGAGAAAGAAAGTGAATGGTTGATAACATGGTTCCTGGATAGGTACATCTAACAAGCAATGCAGCTTTGTCTTCATAACATTGAACATATTTAAAACATTGGGTTCCGATACTTCAGAACATTTCATTGTTGTATCTTTCCTATGGAATTATGTCGTGTTTAATGCAAAGGAAGGTGCCTTGCTTGTAGATTTGGTACGGATGCTGTATTAGATTTTGTGTTGTAAAGGTGCATTTCCTGCATGAGCATAACTCACAAGTATAAGCAGAAAATTTGCTTGCATTTGGATTTGTGACCAGCCTGTATTTTTATATCAACGCTAACCCTTTAAATTCTGTTTTAATAAAGACAGTGTTTAAGTTGGAAAAAAATAGCAACTACAATTACAACCTGCATTGCTGTAACACCTTTACCATAGTGCACATCCCCAAAAAGCTCCACAGAACTAGATGCTGAGTGGGAGAAGGAGAAAGATTAAGGAAAGTAACCAATGGTAATGATCAAAGAGTTAATGTCAAGGAGACCTTTGAAGGTGAGAAGAGAGGCATCAAGTTGGAAGGATTTAGGGAGACAGCTTCAGAGTGTTGGATCACACGGACTAATATATCTGAATAGGGAGAGGGAGGTTTGAATAGGAGACCACAACTGAAAGAGCAGTGCACATTGGACATAGGCCTGGGGAAGGCAAAAGAATAGGGTGGGGATTGTGGAGGAAATTGTAAAATACAATTTTAAATTGTATATCTGAGGTGAACTGCCAAGCCATACTGATTTGGGAGAAATGGCAGTTGCTGGGGTGAAGTGCTTCACCTGTGGGATGTGGGAAATCTGTGATGCTTCAAGTGTCCCGGACAACTACATCTGCAGGAAGTGTGCCCAATTGCAGCTGCTCAAAGGCCGCATGGATTGGTTGGAGCAGCAGTTGGATGCATTTAGGAGCATTCCGGTGGCGGAAAGCGTCATTGACAGGAGTTTTGGAGACGTGGTCACACCCAAGGTACAGACAGATAGATGGGTGACCGCTAGAAGGGGCAGGCAGTCAGTGCAGAAATCCCCTGTGGCTGTCCCCCTCTCTAACAGGTATACCATTTTGGATACTGTTGAGGGGGTGGCCTATCAGGGGAAAACAACAGCAGTAGCCAGAGCAGTGGCAGCCAGCTGTCTCTTTTGTTCAGCGGGTGGGTCAAAGCACAGAAAAGCAATTGTCCTAGGAGACTCTATAGTCAGGGGCTCAGATAGGCGCTTCTGTGGTCGTGAAAGAGACACCGGGATGGTATGTTGCCTCCCTGGTGCCAGGGTCCAGGATGTCTCTGATCGGGTACGGGACATTCTGAAGGGGTAGGGAGAACAGCCAGAGGTCGTGGTACACATTGGTACTAACGACATGGGCAGGAAGAGTGATGAGGTCCTGCAGCAGGAGTTCAGGGAGTTAGGCAGAAAGTTAAAAAACAGGACCTCTAGGGTTATAAACTTAGGATTACTCCCTGTGTCACGTGCCAGTGAGGCTAGAAATAGGAAGATAGTGCAGCTGAACACGTGGCTGAACAGATGGTGTAGGAGGGAGGGTTTCCGATATCTGGATCATTGGGATTTCTTCCGGGTCAGGTGGGACCTGTACAAGAAGGACGGGTTGCATCTAAACTGGAGGGGCACCAATATCCTGGCTGCGAGGTTTGCTGGTGTCACTCGGGAAGGTTTAAACTAGTATGGCAGGGGGGTGGGAACCAGAGCAATAGGTCAGCAGGTGAAATAAAGGACTGGGAACCAGAGAATATGGCCAGTAGGACTAAGAGGAAGGGCAGGCAGGGAGAAATTACTGAACACAGTGGGACTCGGGGTTTGAAATGCATTTGTTTCAATGCAAGAAGTATAACAGGCAAGGCAGATGAGCTTAGAGCTCATTAGTACTTGGGACTATGATGTTATTGCTATTACAGAGACTTGGTTGAAGGATGGACAGGATTGGCAGATAAACCAATTTGGATGTTTCAGGCAGGATAGAGAGGGATGTAGAAGAGGTGGGGGAGTTGCACTGCTGGTTAAGGGGAATATCACAGCTGTACGACAGGAGGACACCTCGGTGGGCTCATGCAGCGAGGCAATATGGGTAGAGCCCCGGAATAGGAAGGGTGCAATCACAATGTTGGGGGTTTACTATAGGCCTCCCAATTGCTGGCGGGAGATTGAGGAACAGTTATGTAGGCAGATTTTGGAAAGATGTAAAAGCAATAGGGCTGTTATGGTGGGTGATTTTAACTTTCCCTATATTGACTGGGAATCACTTAGTGCTAGGTGTTTGGATGGTGCAGAATTTGTAAGGTGCATCCAGGAGGGCTTCCTGAGACAATATTTAGATAGTCCAACTAGGGAAGGGGCAATACTGGACCTGGTATCAGGGAATGAACCCGGCAGGTGGTCGAAGTTTCAGTAGGGGAGCATTTTGGGAAAAGTAACCATAATTCAGTAAGTTTCAAGGTACTGGTGGGTAAGGATAACAGGAGTCCTCAGGTTAAGGTGCTTAATTGGGGGAAGGCTAATTATAACAATATTAGGCAGGAACTGAGGAATCTAGACTGGAGGCGGATGTTTGAGGGCAAATCAACAACTGACATGTGGGGGGCTTTCAAACATCAGTTGATAAGAATTCAGGACCGCATATTCCTGCTAGGATGAAGGATAAGCATGGCAAGTTTCAGGAACCTTGGATTACGAAGGATATTGTGAGATTAGTCAAAAAGAAAAGGGAAGCATTCGTAAGGGCTAGAAGGCTGGGAACAGATGAAGCCCGTGGAGAATATAAAGAAAGTAGGAAGAAACTTAAGCAAGGAGTCAGGAGGGCTAAAAGGGTCATGAAAAGTCACTGGCAACCAGGATTATGGAAAATCCCAAGGCCTTTTATACATATGTAAAAAGCAAGAGGGTAGCCAGGGAAAGGGTAGGCCACTCAGGGACAGAGGAGGGATTCTGTGTGTGGAGCCAGAAGAAATGGGAGAGATACTAAATGAATACTTCTCATCAGTATTCACCAAAGAGAAGGACTTAGCCGTCGATTTGTCTATGGAAGAGTGTGTAGATAGCCTGGATCATGTTGAAATCAAAAAAGAGGTGTTAGGCGTCTTGAAGAATATTAAGGTGGATCTAACCCAGAGTACTGAGGGAGGCAAGGAAGGAGATTGCTGGGGCCTTGACAGAAATCTTTGTATCCTCACTGGCTATGGGTGAGGTCCCAGAGGACTGGAGAATGACCAATGTTGTTCCATTGTTTAAGAAGGGTAGCAGGAATAATCCAGGAAATTACAGGCCAGTGAGCCTTACATCAGTGGTAGGGAAATTATTGTAGAAGATTCTTCATGACAGGATTTACTACCATTTGGAAGCAAATGGGCGTATTAGTGAGAGGCAGCATGGTTTTGTGAAGGGGAGGTTGTGTCTCACTAACTTTGTCAAGTTTTTCGAGGAAGTGACAAAGATGATCGACGATGGAAGGGCAGTGGATGTTATCTACGTGGATTTCAGTAAGGCCTTTGACAAGGTCCCTTATGGCAGACTGGTACAGAAGGTAAAGTCGCACGGGATCAGAGGTGAGCTGGCAAGATGGATACAGAATTGGCTTGGTCATAGAAGACAGAGGGTAGCAGTGGAAGGGTGCTTTTCTGAATGGAGAGCTGTGACTAGTGGATTTCTGCAGGGATCAGTGCTGGGACCTTTGTAGTATACATAAATGATTTGGAGGAAAATGTAACTGGGCTAATTATTAAGTTTGCAGACAACATTAAGGTTGGAGGAGTTGCAGAAAGTGAAGAGGATTGTCAAAGGATACAACGGGATATAGATCGGTTGGAGACTTGGGTGGAGAAATAGCAGGTGGAATTTAATCCAGACAAATGTGAGGTAATGCATTTTGGAAGGTCTAATACAGGCAGGAATTATACAGTAAATGGCAGAACCCTTAAGTGCATCGACAGGCAGAGGGATCTGGGTGTACAGATCACAGGTCACTGAAAGTGGCAACGCAGGTGGATAAGGTAGTCAGGAAGGCATATGACATGCTTGGCAGGGGTATTGAGTATAAAAGCTGGGAAGTCATGCTGCAGCTGTATAGAACCTTGGTTAGGCCACACTTGGAATATTGTGTGCAATTCTGATTACCACATTACCAGAAGGATATGGAGGCGTTGGAGAGGGTGCAGAGGGGGTTTACCAGGATATTGCCTGGTCTGGAGGTTATTAGCTATGAGAAGAGGTTGGAGAAACTCGGATTGTTCTCACTAGAGCGACGGAGATTGAGGGGCGACTTGATAGAAGTTTACAAAATTATGAGTGGCATGGACAGATTAGATAGTCAGAAGCCTTTTCCCAGGATGGAATTTACTAGGGGACATAGATTTAAGGTGAGAGGAGAAAACTATAGAGGAGATGTGCGGGGCAAGTTTTTTACGCAGAGGATAGTGAGTGTCTGGAATTCACTGCCAGAGGAGGTGGTGGAAGCAGGTACGATAGTGGTGTTTAAGAGGCAGCTTGACAAATACATGAATAGGATGGGAATAGAGGGATACGGACCCCGGAAGTGCAAAATGTTTTCGTTGACGGGCAATATGATCGGCGCAGGCTTGGAGGGCTGAAGGGCCTGTTCCTGTTACTTTTCTTTGTTCTTTGTTCTTGACCCAGGGTATACCCTTCATCTGGGCTGAATTTGCTGTGCTTAGGCGGCCAGTGGAGTTTGTACTCGGCCTTGCCATCTGTTGGTGGGGAAGAGAAAGCTGGCTAGGGTGTTTGCCCTTGAACGCTATTGAATCTTGCGATTGTTTAGGAAGAAATTGGACTCAACTATGATGCTCCTATGGTTGAATAGTCTGTCAGTCCTCACTGCCTGGGCATAAAAATGAAGAATGGCCACTTGAGGCAGATATCAGGGGGTTCTGGCATCTGTAAAACCTTTTGCAGGATAAATCAACACCTTCAGGAAAGGTGAAAAAGAAACGTGGAGTAAATAGAAACATAAGCAATGCATTTGAATTGTAACCGTACCATTGGAATGGCATCTCCACAGCACAGGGTTTCTTTTACAGTGCAAACATCCCAGGAGATAATGGCGCAAGTGGCTTGCATCATTGCCCCTGCCATAATTTCCTAGAAATTTTGCGCTGCTCCATGAATTCTCCCACTGAAACAGTGTCATAGCTCCACACCTCATTCGAATCACTGGGAATTGAGAATTTGCTCCCTGAATGGTACTCAACTGCTGCTGCCACTTGAAATTGCTGCAGAATGGTGTTGCTGGGTTCAGTATATTTAGTGTAATCACAGGAATCTTAGCTTTGTGTTTAAACAGCAGGAGTAATAATGATGTCGCCCTCACTAGGCTATTTTTTATTTTTAAAATGTGCCATTCTGACACTGTCTAAGGTCACTGGTTCAAAGTGCAAAACAATAAAACCAAAATCTCAATCCTATGTACAAGGGAGAAAGGAAAAAGTGTTTGTGGACCACAGTCTTAAACTGCCAATGGAATGTGATGTTTTTCTTTAAACTATCAATCAGATTGGCAATCCTGTTAAAAATGTGGTCAGTGATTACTATGTGCCCATTTACCTTATTGAAATCCACAGCACAGGAACAATATCCAATGGAATATTCCTTCAGCTTCCAAAAAGCTGCCGAAATGTCCACTGAAACATTGTGCAGCCTGAAACATTATTGGCCTGGTCACATTATTTGGAGCCTGCTGAGCGGCCTATTGGTTGCCCTCATTCCACTTCTGTTAACACCAGAATTTGACATTTTTACCTCCCATCCAACATAAAGCCATCGCTTTTTTGGGATTAACATTACCCCCAAAGTCCCTAGCTTCAATATTGTGCGTGCAAGCTCGGTGGGATGGCACTATTTTATATAATGAACTAACCAAACACCAGTTATAAAGATAGTCCTCAAGGTACATCGGGCTGGATTTTCCCACGGCTGTCGAGACCCCAAACTCAGTGTGCCCACCAACATGACATCAGGCAGCATCCCCATTGGCCGCCTCTGCATTCGCTGTCTAAGGAAGGACAATGGTGGGGGGATTGGGGAAGCCTTCATTGTCTGCCTGCCTCCCTGGGCCTGGCAATGGCGCTTGGAGGTGGGACTGCATAGGGGAGCTGTCCCAGTGGGTTTCTCTGCTGCTTTACCAGCCGCCACTCTTGCCCACTGCCACCTCCAGACCCAGCTTCACAGGGCTGGGAAAATTCAGCCTGTTAGCTCGGTGTAAATTTGCATCTTTACTTGCTTCTACCTATCAGTTTAACAGTTAAGCACCTATTTTAAGCACTGCTGGCTATAAAAAGTTCATCAGTAGTAAATGCGCTCCAATAAACAATGCTCTTTTCTAACTTGTCCGTGTTCCTGGGTTTTGCGTGGAGACAAACAGAAGGACTGAGTAGCAATCTGAATTGCAATGGGTTTTCCCTCTGGCCACTGGCTGTGCTGTCTCTGCCTCGCCGCTACCCTTGTTGTGGTGCATTCTATCCTGTGCGCCTGTAAATCCTAGCGTAAATTTGCCACTGGAGGATTGGGGGGGTCACAGTGGTATAATTTATAACACTCATGAACAATATTACCATGGCAGGAAACTCCAGCCCATTATAAATCACACCAATTATCGGACAACGAAGAACAAGGAATGGAAACTCTTGCATTTTAAAACAATATCCTTTTATTTTTGTGGAATGGAACAGTTCCATGTTAATAACAAAGTTTCATAAAGGCAGACAGATATTGTTCAGTGCTAGTTTCTTTTTTAAACTCCAACAAGACCATCTGTGACCTTTTACAGGTTTCAGGCAGGCGAATAGGTTTGAATGGAGATTTTTACTGTTTTATTTGAGCTTACCTCTGGCTACTAAGAGTGTGAATGTATGAATTATAGGCAGTGGTCCAATCTAACCACAGAACATAAATTGGGAACCTCAGCTATTGCCAGTAATGCTTGACACTATTACATCTACATAACAGGAACTGGATATCAAATGTTAAGATCGGTCAAAGCTACAATACATATATTTTGTAAAAAAAAAACTCAATAAATTAGATATATATCTAAGTTCTTTTTTGTAAATCATGCACAAATTTCAAATATTGGAAAAGTTTTTTTATCCATTCGGTACCTGGAATGTACACATCAACAGTGATCGGTAAGAAAATAACGAAGTGTCTTTTCATTTTACAAAAATTACACAGCTATAGAACTCCTACCTTTGTATCAAAGAGTTAACAGGTAACTTTAATCTAGTAAATTAGTCTTTCTACAGAGTAAGAGCTTCAGGGTCCTAATAAAGGTTAAAGGAGGCAAAGTGAATTTTAATTGATTTTAACAGGATTCCCACCTAAATTCTTTTTTGTATTTTACCTGCAGAATCCTATTTCAAATCAAAGAGATCTTTTATTTTTTATTCCGGGTTACATAGTTGCTCTGTCTGCTACACATATGTTCTAGTAATTTTTCTTTGTTTTAAAAAAAGGGCTTACCTCAAATGAGTTCTCTGCAAAATTGCACATTTACATTGCACCACATCAGTCGTGCTTGTGGCACTATCTGCATAAAGAGAAGGGAGAAGGGACTTGACTCACAAGTCACCGATACATGGACCGATGTCAGTGATTGATTGACAAGCAATTCGTTTCTCAAGTTGTTTGTTATGGACATTCACTATCATTGCACCCTCTCATTATAACCATGCAAAGTGCCAGCACAACGCCTCTCCGCACTTGCACATTCAGTGCTGTCACTGGGCGCTTTTAGTATTTTGGCACCATTATCCTATGGGGGTGGGGGGAGAGAGGGGGGTGGTGGGCGGTGGGAGAAGGGAAAAGAAATGTAAATCACACATAAGCCAATATGCTTTAATGTTGCGCATTGCACTCCTTTCATGCCGCACACTTGATTCATGATCTCAAACTGCCCCAATTGTGACTGGCACCAGAATCTGACTGTACTTCTGATCAGGCTTGAAAATGCTCTCTCCAGACACAACCCAGCTCTGGGTAGGCCAACATTTAGTGTCATGCTCCAGTTCAAATGGGCACCCAGTGTGAGAATTTCACACGCCCAATGTTGTCCTAGCGACAATGCCAGCGTTCTTTCACGGGGCCAATAGTGTCAGGGCAGCGGCCAGCAAGGCACCAGATCTACACAACATGGTCACCATTCACAGTCAACACTTTAGCTTTGTTGTGTCTTGATCAAAAATCAGCCACAAAGCACAAACCTTCATATGTTATGAAAAGTCAATACATTTCTAGGATCAAATTTCTAGCTAACAGAAAAAAATCATTGCAATCTAAAATAAAAACTGATAATGCTCATTTTACATGACATTTGAAAACTTGATTCTAATACTTTTTTCCTCATGAACCATAATCTACTTTTGCTTCTAACCAATTTTAAACGGGTAATAAATTAAAATTATAAACATGTAAAAACAAAAATTAAGAACCTAGGTAACTATAGATGTGTACAGTAATTAGTAAATAAGCTATATACTCATAAATCTCTTAACCAAAATGATATGTTAAAGTCTATGAACAACTTTACAAATATACAATGTGCTAATCAGATTGCAAATAATTAATGATTTTTGAACTATTTTATCCCTTGCTCACTACACAATGTGTTTCTTTAATAATTTCCTGATTAATACTGAATATCCTAGACTGCAATGATTTTAGGATTTGCTTCCTCATATTCGTAGTTATTTTTGTGTTTTTCCTAAACAAGCAAACCATAAGTATACAACTGTGTTTTTTAAACATTATCATACAATATTCATATTTATATATTTACAACTCTTCTGGAATCTGCAGCTTCATACAAATAAAAAGTATTTAAATGCTCTTTGTAAAGAAAAATAATTGTCTTTTTGTTTCAGTTTTTTAGCACACACTTGTCGACTTAGGCACAGAATGGTTCCTTTAGCAGTCAAAATGTCAGAGGTCAAAGGTAATCACCTCTAGATTTTTTTTTGCAAAACGTTTCATTTCAGTTTCTACATTTTGTTTCCAAAAGAAAAATGTTTCTTCATGCCAAACAGTATTTTTTGTTTTAGATGGGTACAGCACTTGAAGATGTAAGGCTCAAAAAATGGTGGGAAGTAAAATGGGGACAAGAGTCCCAAGGTGGTTCAGTGTATTTCCTTCAATGTGAGTTGTCCATGGTTCAGCGTTCTATAATCCTGTTTCTTTTTGTCCCAAACAGTCTCATGTCTTGATGACACCATTGCACTGCTGGTGCTTGGGGAGACAAGGTTCGTCAGGCAAAGCATCATGGGCAAACACTGAGTCGTCTCCGGATGAGCACGTACTGTGAGTGTCTTGGCATGCCGGGGAATACTGCTCAAAAGGTGCTGATAGGTCAAGGTACTCCTGAAATACAAAGGAAAAGAGAAAACATTATGTGGCAAGAATTGCAAGTGCACTTACTGTAGGTTTCCCCAAGTGAAGTGTTAGCTGTGCCTCAGCTGGTAGCGCTTTTATCTCTGAGTCAGAAGACTGTTGATTCACGTCCCACTCCAGAGACTTGGGGCAGCATTTTCCCCCTGTCGGTGGAGGAGGAGGTTGGGGGGGGGCGGGGTGCGGAGTTGTGTGGGAGTGGGTGCGAGCAGGCAGGTTCCTGATCGGCACCCCTAGTTGGGGGCGCGCCGCCATTTTATGTGGGCGGGCCAATTAAGGCCTGCCCAGCGTGATGTCCGTCCGGAAGCACTATGTGGGTAGGGAGTGGGGGGGTGGGATTCCCTGGGCCGGGAGTGTGCTCTTTCACACATGCGCATGAAAGAGCACACAGATCTCCCTGAGGCAAAGCACCTGCCGAACTGAAAATCTAAATGGCGCGGGGCGATGTCGGGACGCATGCTCGACGTCACCCCGCGTCATTTTACACGTCAGCGAGCGGGCCCTGACCCCACTCGCCAGCCAGGAAATGCTGCCCTTGAGCACAAAGGGCTGTCAGTCCAGCACAGTTGGGACGGAGTCCTACATTGTTGGAGGTGCTGTATTTTAGATGGGACATTAAACCGAGGCCCTGTCTGCCAACTCAGGCGGGTGTAAAAGATCCCATGGTACTGTTTCAAAGTTATCCCCCATTTCCTGGTCAATATTTATCCTTCAAACAATATCACTAAACAAATTATCTGGTCATTTATCACATTGCTGTTTGTGGGAGCTCGATGTATTTTCCTACTTTACAACATTGACCCAATGTCAAAAGTACTTAATTGGTTGCAAAATGCGTTGGGATATCTAAGGTTATGAAAATGTCAGTGTGAATGCAAGCCTTTCTTTCTCTCCCAAAACAACATCAATTCAACCTTTTGTAGATTCCAATTTATGGTTCTGTTTTTATGATAGTGCTTTATATTGTATGGTGTATTTTACCACCCAAGAGTGAATGGTTTTTCATTTGGAAAATCCTCCAGTGTTTTTCCTTCCTGAAGGTATTGTGATACATGTCAATGGACTCTAGCCATCCCAAGCGGCCTTTCTTCCTGTGACAGTCTGGATTCCCAGCTTAAGATGATGAGCAATCGCAGGATATTTAATCACATGGGCCACTGCAGTCAAGCACCCACCTGTGTGCCCGCCTTCATCCACGGGTGCACTTTAATAAGCAGATTGGCCCTTTCTTGGTGTCAGGAACCCAGAAATGGTAATAACAGTCAAAGTGTACGGGCACTGAGAATCTGAAATCTGACTGTTTACCCAGCAATGTGCGATCAGACTGGCAGCAGGCAGAAACTATTGGTGGTAAAAACTGGGATGATCCTTAAGGGCTTCATAATGGATGGACACTTTAATTGTTACTACATTGCGATGTCTGAGCTAACTAACCCAGTGTATCAGTAGGCGGGATAAAAGCAGATCGGCCTATGGTACACCACACCAGCACAGTTCCTTCAATAACCGGGGCTCTCAGATTTGTTACAGCAATCATGGTAGTAAAATCTACTTTGTTCAACATGACACATTTGTCACTCGTGAAGCTGCCATCTAATAGTAAGGATAGAATTCTACCCCAGACAGTGGGGTCGGGGGGGTGGGGGGTGGGGGGGGGAAGGGAGGTTGGGTGGGGGGGTGGGAAGGAGGAGGAAGAAAGACCACATAATTTCAGCATCAGTGAGGGAGGTTGTAATTTAGAACAGCCAAGATTTGCTGTGCTTGTCTCATTTAAACTACCCAAGAAACCTCAAATGGGAGGAGATAGGGACGAGCACTGGGCTTGAGGCGGGGGTGGGGGCAAGCATTGGGCATGGGGCGGGGGGTGGGGACAAGCACTGGGCTTGGGGCAGGGGTGGGTTTGTGTTGTGATGGGAAAGCCTTTTCTACCTGTTCTCACTGAGTCTCAGCAGCTGGTTGGGGCCATGCCTGGACATATTCTCTGCACCGCTTGGATCCTCACTCAGGCAAGTTACACATTAAAACTCACCTTGTTGGTTGTGGTCCCTTTAAGCACTGCCCGCTAGGCTGCTTGAAGGTCTGGTTGTCCTAGATAGTCCCGGCTGTCCCAGTGCAAACCCGTTTTGCAATGGGGGCCTCAAACAGGCATCAACCCCTTTATTTGCTGAAGACTTGTTTCAAGCATGGACCATGATTACTTGTTTTTTGGCCTTTACCAACATGGTGAGCTGTGCACTTCTGGCCTGTAATGAGCATGTGCTTTCTGCTCACCATCTTGGGGGCTTAGGAGGCTATTTAGTGCCCAAGAAAGAGCACCATGCGGCTGACTTTCTAGGACCCATCCCTCCTCTTTACAGAGCGTGACAGACCTTCAGTGAATTTCAGCATTTTCTGTTTTTAATTCAGACGCAGTGATATAACCTTTACCAATTTTTGATTAATGATAGTAATTATAGAACAGCCTTTCCCCACTGAGAGTACGTTGAGTGTATGCTCTCCTTGTGACGATACACTTTATGAAGACCATTCAATGGGATTAAGTAATATATTTTTCATGTACTGCTGTTTGAATGATGACAATGTTTTGCATTGTACGAAATCAGGAAACTGCTCCTTTTTTAAAAAAAATATCTTAAAGCAAATCCCCCAGGGTAACTACTTACTTTCCAAATTATAGCAATTGATGGGTTCCTTATGAGAACCATAATGCTAAAGAGTTAAGTGTGCTGACTATAGTCCTCGCATTTTATTGCCATATGTATGTCCCTTTCCCAGCCCCCAACGTCACATGATAGGGGCTGCCGAGCAGCAACACCATAAAAGCGTGATTACAGTGAATGTGCTCACTACTCCATCCCTTCTCAGGCAGCAAAATTAGACAGAAATCTGAATGGTTTTAAACTAGACTCCTGGCAACATTCCATCTCAGTTTCCCAGGTCAAAGGTTAACTCTCTGGCTGGGGCAGGTTATTGGGCAGGAGGGATGCTATATAAATCCTGGCGATAATATTTTACGATCACATGCTTGGAGATTTGGTGCTGTCGATCATTTTCAATTATTATCTGTCAAGGCTTTAAACGGTGCACTAAATCAGTTAGCAGGGTGGCGTGGCCCTTGTGTGCATTTAAAGCATATCTTTATTGTGATTTACATTAAACAGTGCACTTAGGCGTATTGAAAGGGAAGGCTGCAAAAAGATTTAAAAACAGCTAAATGCTGGAAATAGAAAATGCTGAAACACTGCGGCAAGTCCAACAACAGCTGAAAAGGGGAAAGAAACATTAACATTTTGGGTACAGATACTTCACTGGAATCTAATATAAGGATATAACTGATTGCCACTCTGTTGCCTGATATGGCCATCTAACCCAATCAACATTGACTGTAAGATGCCAACCTGTCTTTTCTCTTTTCACAGGCTGACATAGCTGCCATATATTTCCAGCATTTCCTGCTTTTGGCTTGAGTCAAAAATATAATCCATACAATTTTTGATCAATAATGTTAAATGCCATGTTAATATGCACAAAAATTTCCAAAACAAGGAGTTTACCAGCCGACTGATCTGGCTGTGCGCTGCTTAAAGGGGAACATTATACATCTGAATTGCAAAGTAGTCTTGAGGAATATTGGCTTGTTGACTGATTTTACCCTGCTTCCTGCACTTGATGTTTACTGGTCTGGATGCTATTGGGTTGCTGTGTTTACACTGAAAACATTATCAAAGGTTGACCTCGGTCACTCCCCTGATGTTTCAATGAATTCATCTGGTGTACAGCTGAGCTGCGCAGACCAGAATGGTATTGGATTCAATGCCCAGTCTCTGCTGAGATAATAGGACACAACTTAAGTTGCAGGGAAGGGTCCTGATATAAACGCTGACGATTCTGCCTAGTGCCTGACACCATCCAGTAACCTTGGTTTGGCTTCACTGGACACAGTGGGAAGGCAGAAGTGAGCTCAGCTTTGACACTCTCACTGTCTTTGGCTCCAATGTGAATATGATGCTAGGGCTAAAAGGGTTACATTATGAAGACAGATCTCTTGAATATGGAAGATTAAGGAGTGATCTAATTGGGGTATTTATGATGATTAAAGGATTCTGTAGGGTGGATAGAGAGAAACTATTTCCTCTAGTGGCAGAAGTCCAGAACGAGGGGACATCACTTGGATATTAGAGCTGGGCTATTCAGGGGTGATGTCAGGAAGCACTTCTTCACTCAAAGGATAGTGGAAATCTGAAAACCTAAAGGCTGGGGTAATATCAGATTGGTAGATTTTTGTTCAGCAAGGGTATTAAGAATTAGGAAACCAGGGCAGGTAGATGCCAGATCAGTCATGATATGAGTGAATGGCAGAAGGGGCTCGAGGGGCTGATTAGCCTGCACCTATTGCTATATTCCTATGGGTGAGGATCCGGGAGGTACCTAGCAGCTGTGGAGTCATATCCCAAAGGAGTCAATGTGTTCAGGCAAACAGAGTGGTGACAAAAGTGACCAGAAAAAGGCAAAAGAAAAATAAAATGGTCGCATCAGTCTTACAAATTTGAATATAAGTGTGGCCAGAAAGATTGTTTCAGCCTGTGAATTTACTCTGTGGGTATATAAAACTCTAGATCGACTGTGAGCAGAGCCCCACACCTTAGGAAGGATAAATGACAAGGACATAGAGTGCCATGTAGATTTACTGGAATAATACCTGGAGTTAATTTATGGGGAGAGATTTATTTTTTTTATTTGTCCATGAGATGTGGGCATCACTTGCTAGGCCAGCTTTTATTGACCATCCTTAACTGCCTTTGTTCAGAAGGCATTTTAAGAGTCAACCACATTGCTGTGGGCCTGGAGTCACACGTAAGAGCATTAAGTAAAGGGCATCAGTGAACCAGATGGGTTTTTGCAACAATCTGGTTTCATGATCATCATCAGGATAATAATTCCAGGTTTTTATTGGGTTCAAATTTCACCATCTGCCATGTTGGGATTTGAACCCAGGTTCCTAGAGAATTACCCAGGGTCTCTGGAATATGAGTCCAATGATAATGCCATTATGCCACCACCTCCTCTACCAAAGCATGCCCTCAAAATCTGGAAATTAGAAGGTTAAGGAGTGATTTTTGATCAAAGTTTTCAAGATATTAAGGGGAACAAATAGGGTAGTTAGTGAGAAACCATTTCCAATTGTTGGGGAGTCTAGGACTAGGGGACACAGTCTACAAACTAGAGCCAGGCCTTTCAAGAATGAAATTAGGAAACACTTTACACAAAAGGGGGGGAAGAAGTCTATTAAGGGTATTAAGGGGTGTGCGGCAAAAGCAGGTACATGAGGTCAGAGATCAGCCATGATCTTGCAGAATGGTGGAAAAAAGCTCTTTTCTTATTCTTTCATAGGATGTGGACATTGCTGGCATTTGTTGCCCATACCTAATTGCACTTGAGGTGGTGGTGGAGAGCCACCTTCTTCAACTGGTGCAGTCCATGTGGTGTAGGTACACCCTCAGTGCTGTTTGGGAGGGAGTGCCAGGATTTTGACCCAGTGACAGTAGAAGGGAATGACAATATAGTTCCAAGTCAGGATGGTGTGTGACTTGGAGAGGAACTTGCTTAGGAGCTTTGATTTTTCCTGGTGGGCAGGCTGGGCGGGAGCGGGCGCGGAGCTGATAGCCACCCACCATCAGCTGCGCGCCGCCACTTTATGCGGGCGGGTCAATTTCGTGCAGGCGCACGAAAGAGCGCTGAAATCTCCCTGAGGCACGGGAGCTGCCTCGGGGAGACTGAATGGATAATGAAAAGTTCAATAAACGAGGTGAAAATTTATTTAAACAGTGAACAGTGTCACATGATTGGGACACGTTTGTAAAGGTGGGACAAATTACTTTTTCGTTTTATAAGAACTGCAGGAAACCTCATCCCGCCCGTGGATGAGGTTTCCTGAAAAACGCGAAGACCACTTGGGCTTTTTGCCTGCACCGCACCGCCCCCCCCACCCCCCCCGACCCCCCAACCTTAAGGTTGGACGGGCAGCATTCTTAACTAATTTAATTAATTTCTTAATGGGCTTAACAGGCCCTTAGCATTTCAGCCAACTCCGGCGCATACCCGCTGAACAAAATATCGAGACAACATCATCGTGCGTCATTTTATGCGTCGGCTTGTCGGGCCCGCTCCCACATGCCGACTGGAAGATTCTGTCCATGGTGTGTTCCCACGCATCCGCTGCCCTTGTCCTTTTAGTTGGTAGAGGTCGCTGGCTTGGAAGGTGCAGTCAAAGGAGCCTTGGTGAGATGCTGCAGTGCATCTTGTAGATGGTACACACTGCTGCCTCTGTGCGTCGGTGGTGGAGGGAATGAATGTTGGAGGTGGTGGGTGGGATGCCAATCAATGGGGCTGCTTTGTCCTGGATTGTGTCAAGCTTCCTAAGTGTTGTTGGAGCTACACTCACCCAGGCAAGTGGGGCGTAATCCATCACACTCCTGACTTGTAGATGGTGGACAGGCTTTGGGGACTCAAGAGGCGAATTACTCACTGCACAGAATTCCCTGCCTCTGACCTGCTCTTCTAGCCACATTATTTGTATGGCTAGTCCAGTTCAGTTTCTGGTCAATGGTAACCCTCAGGATGTTGATAGTGGGGGATTCAGTGATGGTAATGCCATTGAACGTCAAGGGGTGATGGTCAGATTCTCTCTTGTTGGAGATGGTCATTGCCTGGCACTTGTGTAGCACGAATGTTACTTGCCATTTATCAGCTGAAGCCTGGACACTGTCCAGGTCTTGCTGCATTTGGACATGGACTCCTTAGTATCTAAGGAGTGCTGAACATTGTGCAATCATCATCGAACATCCCCACTTCTGACCTTATAATGGAAGGAAGGTCACTGATGAAGCAGCTGAAGATGGTTGGGCCTAGGACACTACCCTGAGGAACTCTGCAGTGATGTCCTGGAGTTGAGATGACTGACCTCCAACAACCACAACCTTTGTGCTAGGTATGACTCCAGCCAGTGGAGAGTTTCCCCCCGATTCCCATTAACTCCAATTTTGCTAGGGCTCCTTGATTTCACACTTGGTCAAATGTGGCCTTAATGTCAAGGGCAGTCACTCTCACTTCACCTCAGGAATTCAGCTCTTTTGTCCATGTTTGAACCAAGGCTGTAATGAGGTCAGGAGCTGAGTGGCCCTGGCGGAACCCAAACTGAGTGTCAGTGAGCAGGTTATTGCTAAGTAAGTGCCACTTGATAGCACTGTTGATGACCCCTTCTATTACTTTACTGATGGCTGAGAGTAGACTGATGGGGCTGCAATTGGCTGGGTTGGATTTGTCCTGCTTTTTGTGTACAGGTCACACCTGGGCAATTTTCCACATAGCTGGGTAGATGCCAGTGTTGCATGAAATGGGAACTGGAGGCTATTCACTTTGGCAGCAAGAATTAAAAAAGCAGAATATTTTTTAAAAGGCGCAAAACTTTTCTCCAGAAAGTCCTTGACCTGAAACATTAACTCTTGTTTCTCGCCCTCCACAGATGCTACCAGACCTGCTGAGATTTTCCAGCGTTTTCTTTTTGATTTCAGATTTCCGGCACCCACAGTACTTTGATTTTGTACATCTTTTAAATGCTCATGTTCAGTGAGATTTCAGTGTACTTGCACAAGGAACACGGCTGGGGGGGCTGCATCTTATCTATGTCGGGCGGGCTGGGTGGGGGTGGGCGCGGAGCTGGTCGCTGCCGGCGACTGGCTGTGCACCGCCATTTTACGTGGGCGAGCGTAACGCGTGGCTGGTAGCGCTGAGCACTACCTGTGGGGGCGGGTGGGAGGAGGGAGAGTCGGGGCCTGCGCTCAAGATTGCTCAGGGAGACTAAGTCGATCGTCAAAAAACTTTTTAATAAAGGAGGAAAAAAATTATTTAAGCATGTCCCATCAGGTGACATTGCCACATGAGCTGGGACATGTGAATTTAGCAAAATTTAATTATTTTTAGAAACCTTCAGGAAACTGCATCCCCCGCCCCTGTGGATGAGCTTTCCTGAAAAATGTGAAGGCCGCCTGGGCTCTTCGCCTGCCCGGCAACCTTAAGGCTGGATGGGCAGCATTGCTAACAACTTTAATTGGTTTTTTAATGGCCTCTGGCGTGCGCCTGCCAAATGAAATATCTAAATGATGCGCAATGACATCGAGCCCGCCCCCTCATGCCAACAGCAATATTCTGGCCAGAAAGTTAGCACGTAAGCAATTAGGAAGACAAATGGCATGTTGGCCTTTACTACAAGGACATTGGTGTACAAAATAAGGAAGACTTGCTACAATTGTAAAGGAGTTTGGTGAGGCTACACCCAGAATACTGTACGCACTTGTGGTCTCCATATCTAAGTTCTCATTGACACATGCAAGATTTTGAAGGAGTTTGACAGGGTAGATAGACACTGACTGGTTGTTTCCGCTGTTTGGGGAATCTAGGAAACCCAGGCACAGTCTCAAGATAAGGTCGCGTTCATTTAGGACTGAGATGGGAAATTTCTTCACTTAGATGGTTCTGAATCTTTGGAATTCTCTACCCCAGAGGGTTGTGGATGCTCCATCGCTGAACATTCATGGACAAATTTTTGGTCTGTCAGGGAATCAAGCGATATGGGCAGTGGGCGGGAAATCAGCCATGATCCTATTGAATGATGGAACAGGCTCGAGGGGTGATGTGGTTTGCTCCTGCTCCTAGCTCTTATGGTGTTTGTGAGACCTTGCGTTCTTACAATACAACAATGAGGCATTTCAAAAAGGAACTTCCATTGATTCCACAGAGCTTTGGGACATCATGAAAAACACTACATTAATGCAAATCCTGCTTGTTTCTCTTTTCTTAATTTTGGCCTCAGTGTTCCGGGCCCTTGAAAGCTGAAATCAGCCAAGCCTTCCACTCTTGAATGGTATCTGGTGATCTCTGCCATGAAAAGCGCACGTGGGTGTTGATGACAGAATTGGGCACCGACAACGTTGCCTCTTCTACTGACAAGAGGGGGCTGGGTGGGTAGCGATGGGCAGGGGATGGGGAAAAAGGGAATTGGGGCCTTGCTGGTGTTCATGTGTCAATGCTAGATTGTGTGATCCATTTATCAACTGGGCAAAGATTTTTTTGCTGCATCAATGGTATTAAGCTTGCAACGAATACACACTAAATAGTACAAAGCATCTTAATAGTTGAGAGTCTTCACTTGACATCTTTTAAGGGAATAACACAGAAATTCATAAAGCAAAGAAATAATTGGGTTTTTGAATACTTTTTAAGTCCTACAAGTTGTTAAATTTTAATTTGCTTTAATTAACTTGTTAATCCTTTGAGTTTTTTTTCACTTAAAAGACTGACCTCAGTTGATGTCACTGTCAGGACCCTGTCAAGATCCTCGACCAGCTGTTTGAAGGTTGGCCTTTGTGATGGGATTGCATGCCAGCATTCTCTCATTATCATATACCTAGAGAAAGACACAGGATTAGAGTTAAACAAAGCACAACACATATCTTCATAATGTTATTTAAGGATGTGCTAGAAAAAAGTAAATGGCTAGGCAAATGGCCAGCGGACGGAGGCCCAAAACACATCAAAAGACCCGATACACCGCAGCTAGAGTCCCGGTACACCACAGCAAGAAGGCCCCATACACCGCAGCTAGAGTCCCAGTACAGTGCAGCTAGAGTACTGGTACACCGCAGCTAGAGTCCCGGTACACTGCAGTTAGAGTACCGGTACACCGCAGCTAGAGTCCCAGTACACTGCAGCAAGAGTCCCAGTACACCGCAGCAAGAGTCCAGGTACACTGCAGCTAGAGTCCCGGTACACTGCAGCTAGAGTCCCGGTACACTGCAGCTAGAGTCCCGGTACACTGCAGCAAGAGTCCCAATACACTGTAGCAAGAGTCCCAGTACACCGCAGCTAGAGTCCCGGTACACTGCAGCAAGAGTCCCAGTACACTGCAGCAAGAGTCCCGGTACACCACAGCTAGAGTCCCGGTACACCACAGCTAGAGTGCTGGTACACCACAGTTAGAGTCCCGGTACACCACAGTTAAGAGTCCTGGTACACCACAGTTAAGAGTCCTGGTACACCATAGTTACAGTCGCGATACACTGCAGGAAGAGACCCCATACACTGCAGCTAGAGTCCCGGTACACCGTTGCAAGAGTCCCGGTACACCACAGCAAGAGTCCCGGTACACCACAACAAGAGACCCCATACACCGCAGCTAGAGTCCCGGTACACTGCAGGAAGAGACCACGTACACCACAGCAAGAGTCCCGGTACACTGCAGCTAGAGTCCCCGTACACCGTAGCAAGAGTCTCGGTACACCACAGCAAAAGTCCCGGTACACCGCAGCAAGAGACCCCATACACCGCAGCAAGAGACCCCATACACCACAGCTAGAGTCCCGATACACTGCAGGAAGAGTCCCACTACACCGCAGCTAGAGTCCCAGTACACCGCAGCAAGAGGCCCAGTACACCGCAGCAAGAGGCCCAGTACACCGCAGCAAGAGACCCCATACACCGCAGCAAGAGTCCCGGTACACCGCAGCAAGAGTCCTGGTACACCGCAGCAAGAGTCCTGGTACACCGCAGCAAGAGTCCCGGTATACCACAGCAAGAGTCCCGGTACACCGCAGCTAGAGTCTCAGTACACCGTAGCAAGAGGCCCAGTACACCACAGCAAGAGGCCCAGTACGCCACAGCAAGAGGCCCAGTACACCGCAGCAAGAGACCCCATACACCGCAGCAAGAGTCCTGATATACTACAGCAAGAGTCCCGGTACACCACAGCTAGAGTCCCAATACACTGCAGGAAGAGACCCCATACGCCACAGCAAGAGTCCTGATACACCGCAGCAAGAGATCCCATACACCACAGCAAGAGTCCCGGTACACCGCAGCTAGAGTCCCGATACACTGCAGGAAGAGATCCCATACACCACAGCAAGAGTCCCGGTACACCGCAGCAAGAGACCCCCATACACCACAGCAAGAGTCCAGGTACACCACTGCAAGAGTCCCGGTACACCGCAGCAAGAGTCCCGGTACACCATAGCAAAAGTCCTGGTACACCACAGCAAGAGACCCCATACACCGCAGCAAGAGACCCCATACACCGCAGCTAGAGTCCCAATACACTGCAGGAAGGGACCCCATACACCACAATTAGAGTCCCAGTACACCGCAGCTAGAGTCCTGATACACTGCAGGAAGAGACCCCATACACCACAATTAGAGTCCCAGTACACCGCAGCTAGAGTCCTGATACACTGCAGGAAGAGACCCCATACACCACAATTAGAGTCCCAGTACACCGCAGCTAGAGTCCCGATACACTGCAGGAAGAGACCCCATACACCGCAGCAAGAGTCCCGGTACACCGCAGCTAGAGTCCCGGTACACCGCAGCTAGAGTTGAGGCTGAGCAAGTGATTTATCCAGGTTTAATAAAACTTCCTTGCTTTTGTACTTTATGCCCCTACTGATAAAGCCCAGGATGTCATAGGCTTTATTAACTGCTCTCTCAAC
Organism: Carcharodon carcharias; assembly: GCF_017639515.1. Taxonomy (NCBI): domain Eukaryota; kingdom Metazoa; phylum Chordata; class Chondrichthyes; order Lamniformes; family Lamnidae; genus Carcharodon; species Carcharodon carcharias. The sequence goes on from NC_054467.1 coordinate 227,270,606, forward strand.
CTGTTCTGCCTACTTCAATGATTTATACACATACACACACACACAGGTCCCTCTGTTCTTCCCAAAAATTTCTGCATCACCCACAAATTTTGGAATTGTGCCCTGTGGGCCAAGGTCTAGGTCATTAATATATAGTTGGAAAAGCAGGTGTCCTAACACCGACTCCTGGGGAACTCCACTCTAAACCTTCCTCCACTCTCCAGTTTAGGGAGGGAATTCCAGAGCTTAGGATCCATGTGGCTGGGATTCTTGAGAGTGAAAATGCAGAGAAATGCAGATGTCTTGGAGGGTTCTAAGGCTGGAAGTGGTTAGATATAGTGAGGGGGAAGGTAATGGAGGGATTTGAGAACAAGGATGAGAATTTAAGATCATGTTGTTGCCAGACCAGAAGCCAATGTAGTTCAGTGAGAACAGACGTGATGGGTGATCAGGAGTGATGGGTGATTGGGATGTGGTGTGAGTTTGGATATGGGCAGTGGGGATTTGGATGGGCTTTGGGTTATGAAGTTGCAAGATGGGAGACTGGTCAGAAGAGTTTTGGAGTAGTCATATGAATATACGAACAAGGAGCAGGAATAGGCCATTCAGCCCCTCAAGCCTGCTCCACCATTTAATAAGACCATGGCTGATCTGATACTAACCTGAAACCTGCATCCCACCTACCACCGATAACCTATTACCCCCTTGCTTACCAAGAATCTATCCACCTCTGTCTTAAAAATGCAGTCAAGATTACAACCAGCAGATGAGGGCGTCAGCAGGATGTCAGATAAACAATAAAAAGCAAATGAGGAACGGAGGCAGAAAATATTACTATAAACTCGAACAGTAGTGAGGCGGGGGTGGGGGGCAGTGCTGCTTATTCCACCGTGTTGTGGGTGGGTGTTACTTAACTGTATTGGGGACAATTCAACATTTGCAAATGATACATAACTTTTGAACTGAGAGTACGATAGGGTAGAACTTCAAAAAACATAGGCATGTTGGGTGAAGGATTCGATGGTTCTAAATGGATGGACAGGTGGCAGATGAAATATGATGCACAAATGAGTGGTGATTAATTTTGGTAGGAAGAACAGGGAGAAACATTGTTAAATACAGGGTACAATTCTAAAAGGGTGTTATTTAACTGCAGTGATAGGTCAGGGTTATTTAACTGTAGGGCTGGGTCAGGGTTATTTAACTGTAGGGGTGGGACAGGGTTATTTAACTGTAGGGATGGCTCAGGGTTATTTAACTGTAGTGGTGGGTCAGGGTTATTTAACTGTAGGGGTAGGTCAGGGTTATTTAACTGTAGTGGGGGGTCAGGGTTATTTAACTGTAGGAGTGGCTCAGGGTTATTTAACTATAGTGGTGGGTCAGGGTTATTTAACTGTAGGGGTGGGTCAGGGTTATTTAACTGTAGGGATGGGACAGGGTTATTTAACTGTAAGGGTGGGACAGGGTTATTTAACTGTAGTGGTGGGTCAGGGTTATTTAACTGTAGTGGTGGGACAGGGTTATTTAACTGTAGTGGTGGGACAGAGTTACTTAACTGTAGTGGTGGGTCAGGGTTATTTAACTGTAGTGGTGGGACAGGGTTATTTAACTGTAGTGGTGGGTCAGGGTTATTTAACTGTAGTGGTGGGTCAGGGTTATTTAACTGTAGGGGTGGGTCAGTGTTATTTAACAGTAGGGGTGGGACAGGGTTATTTAACTATAGGGGTGGGACAGGGTTATTTAACTGTAGGGGTGTGACAGGGTTACTTAACTGTAGTGGTGGGTCAGGGTTATTTACCTGTAGTGATGGGACAGGGTTATTTAACTGTAGTGGTGGGATAGGGTTATTTAACTGTAGTGGTGGGACAGGGTTATTTAACTGTAGGGGTGGGTCAGTGTTATTTAACAGTAGGGGTGTGACAGGGTTACTTAACTGTAGTGGTGGGTCAGGGTTATTTAACTGTAGGGCTGGGACAGGCTTATTTAACTGTAGGGGTGTGACAGGGTTACTTAACTGTAGTGGTGGGTCAGGGTTATTTACCTGTAGTGATGGGACAGGGTTATTTAACTGTAGTGGTGGGATAGGGTTATTTAACTGTAGTGGTGGGACAGGGTTATTTAACTGTAGTGGTGGGTCAGTTATTTAACTGTAGTGGTGGGTCAGGGTTATTTAACTATAGAGGTGGGACAGGGTTATTTAACCGTAGGGGTCGGACAGGGTTATTTAACTGTAGTGGTGGGTCAGGGTTATTTAACTGTAGTGGTGGATCAGAGTTATTTGACTGTAGGGGTGGGACAGGGTTATTTAACTGTAGTGGTGGGACAGGGCTATTTTTCTGTAGTGGTGGAACAGGGTCAGGAACCTAGTGGTTGGACAGGGTTATTTAACTGTAGAGGTGGGTCAGGGTTATTTAACTGTGGTGGTGGGTCAGGGTTATTTAACTGTGGTGGTGGGTCAGGGTTATTTAACTGTAGGGGTGAGACAGGATTATTTAACTGTAGTGGTGGGTCAGGGTTATTTAACTGTAGTGGTGGGACAGGTTTATTTAACTGTAGTGGTGGGTAGAAGATCTGCAGCTCCCCTCAGGCTGTCACAGCGTGAGGAGTCCTGGAGAACTCCCACCTGTGCAGCCACTCGGGGAATTATTTGCGGTGCCGAGGGGAAGAGGAAATCCCCACCAATGCACAAAGAGATGACTATCTAATTATCGAGAGGAGAAATGAAAATAATCAAACATTATGCCAAAGTGAAAGCTAACATTTTCTAGCAAAGCATCAAGCTAAGTTATGCAGCATTCAACCAACAATTTAGTAATGTGGGATGGTAATGATGGGCTATTGCTTACAGCTCGTGGGTGCAGTTTGCTGGCTTATCCATCCGATGGCCTTCTTTCAGCAGTTTAAAGAGCTCCTCTACTGGGATTCCGGGGTAAGGGGATCCTCCCAATGTAAAGATCTCCCACAACAGGACTCCATATGACCAGCTGGGAATGAGAAAAGAATAGAAACCTAATTCACTGAAGCTTTTTTTTTTGTCAAACCACCCCATTCTCTTGGTGCTGCCATGCGTGCCTAACATAGTTATCAATGGCGTGACTTAATTGAATAAACTCTTTTCTAGTTACTTGGAGCATCGCGCTGATCCCTTCAATCACAAAAAAGATCAGTGGACGCAAATGCTGGAATTAAAATGACCAGTTAATCAGATAGTTGACAGGCTGTTTATAACTTGTCAGCTCTTCTGCCAAGTCCCCGGAGCAGAACTAACGACATATTTTTCTCCAAATTCGTTTTCCTGGACTGCACAATTTGCAAGCAAGTCACAGAGCCAATTCTGGCCATTGTAACTTTCCTTTACAAAAGGGCCTATGTATTTTAGGTAGAACTAAGTTGATTTAAAAAAAAAAGGCACGATTCTCATGGGTAGCACTTACACGTCACTCTGGTGGGTGTAGACTCTGTCGAATAGTGCCTCCGGAGCCATCCACTTCACTGGCAGCCTCCCCTGTAAACGGCAGGAGATGGGAGTTATTATTTAATCACATCGACAGGCAGCCACAAAGGCAATGCCTGCACTGTAATCTTTTAAACCAGCCACAATTACCATTGACAGAATTGCACATAGTGCGCAGCACAGAAACCAGCTACTCGGTCCAACTGGTCCGTGCTGATATTTATACTCCACACACAAGCCTACCCCCCACCGCCCCTCTTCATCTGACCCCACCAGCGTAGCTTTCTGGCCCAATCTCCCTCACGCGTTTACCGAGCTTCCCCTGAAAAGCTATTTGCCTCAATACTTCCTTGTGGTGGCAAGTTCCGCACTCTAACCACTTTTATATTTGTGGCCCCTAGTTCGGGTCTCGCCAAAACATCATCTCTACATTCTCCCTATCAAAGCCTCCCATAATCTTAAAGGCCTCTGTTAGGTCTCCCCGCCACCTTCTGTTTTCTAGAGAAAAGAGCCCCAGGCCTGGGTTCAGCCCCCTCCGACCACCTGCCACTCGCTTCAGCTGCCAGTCCCTAATGCTCGGTCACTTTAGCCTCCAGCAGATGAAGCAGGCTGTGGTTACACTTACGTTTGTTGTTTTCTTGTAGTAGTCAATGTTGTGCACGTCCCTGGCTAGGCCAAAGTCTGCAATCTTCATCACGTTATCGTCTGTCACCAGCACATTTCTGGCTGCCAGGTCCCGGTGAATACACTAACCGAGAGAAAAAAGATTCCCACATGGAACAATTAAATTGGTTACCAAAGAAAAACTGTGCAGCAAGTGTTCACTTTTCTTCAGTTGTTATTCCTTGTTTCTCGCGAGAGTGGTGCTGATTATTAATATTTGGGTCCATTGACATTCAATTAATTTGATCCATCGAGGTTCACTTCTGCTCTGTGAGCAGGTGTAGCCCGGGGTTATAAACTATGTTAATCACAATGAGCTCATACATTTAAGGGCTGATTTTCACCCTCCCCTATCTCCCCCCCCCACTTCTTAGATTGCCTGACTTCAGGCACAGCAGGGCCACCTGTCTCAGCTGATGTCGCCGGGAAGTGCCGCCATTTTAACTGTGGTCCAGCTCAGTCCCACAGAGCCTCAAAGCTGCTGGTGAAGGCTGCCAGCAGACATAATCCTGGATATAGGAGGCCCCGGGTACATTCATTTAGTATTTACTGTTTGTAAATTCATTGTGGGCCAGAGGGAGCTGCAAAAATGTCTCTTCAGGGGCCAAGGGTACCTTGGGCTTTCCAGTTACTTTGTCAGATGCTATTTCCATGACTCCTGTGACTTGAGTCTGCCAGTTCTGGATGAACTGTGACTCCCGCTCGCTGGTGCTGATATCAGCTCTGTTCGGTTAGTGTCAGCATCCTTGACATGCAAATCAGTCCTGGGAGTTTAAGCACCCTGAGCCTCACAGTGAACTCTCCACTGGAGGAGCTCTCCCACTGTGGCGAGTGCCCATCTGTCTGACAGGGGCTTTAGAGATCAGTACATCAGAGTTGTTCTAATTTAATCTAATAATTCAACCAAACTAAATCCTTGAAAAGATTGGATAAAGAAATGCCAAGGTCCCATATTTGACTGTCTTCCTCTTCACTTTCCCCTGCCATTTCCCCTCTCACCCTGCCCCCCCCAAGGATAGAGTTGATACCTTCCTGGGTTGGCTCTTTGTATGTTGCCAGTCTCCACCATCTTAAATCAAGTGCCACTTGTGAATCCAGTGGTGATTATCGGCAATCTAGAAGACCTTGGGGAGTGTCACAGCTGAGCCAGATACTGTCCTTGTCTAATGTACCCTCATGCATATTCTGCCAGATATCAACCCGGAGTTTCCTCTCCAGGGATACTGGAACACCAAAGCCTGGTTCAGCAACTCGACACTATGGTTGAGTCAGTTGAACCAGTACAGGATAGGAATCACAAACCTTCTTGGTGTGTATAGCTCAGCTCTACATTTAAACTTCTATAGCCACCTCCCCATGGAAGGTGGTCACTGGAATCTCCCCTAAATTCAAGTGTGATTATGATATTTATAAAACAATGTCGTGGAATTTGATAAAGTTGCTAGGCTGAAGTCTGAATAATTTTGCAGGGCTATTGGTTCCACCTGCAATTTCCATCTCTCTCTACATTATATATATACAGTGGGAATGAATATTAAGATATATTCACCTGTACAGTACCCCAGCAAATTCATTCTACTGCTCATCTTTGAAATACTGCCTTACCCTGTCTCAGCAAACTTTCCCAACTTTACACATCCACCTGCCCTGTTCGCTCCCTAAGCACCAGATTACTCCAGGCTCCCACTCTTTTGGTTCCTTTCAAACTGGATTACACCTGCTTTCCCACTCCCTCTGCCCTTTCCCATTGGATTGCTCCTTGTTACACAGGGAGTAGCTATTTGGTCAAGGCCTGTTATTGTTCACAGAACTGTATCCCAGCAAGAGTCAACGTCACTGCATTTAAAAAATACTTGGATATGCTCTTGAAGTGTTGTATCCTGTAGGATTACAGTCCAAATGCTGGTAATTGGGTTTTGGATGGGTAGCTCTTTTGCGGCCAGCTCACGGACATGATGGGCTGAATGGCCTCCTTCATTCTGTGCTGTAGATTTTCTGTTCCTATGACATTCCTGCCACTGCTGGTAAAGAAACATTGGGGGAAAAGGGAAAAAGTATTCACCTTTTGAGAAGCCAGGTACTCCATGCCACGTGCAACCTGGTAGGCACAAGACACAAGATCCTTGAAAGTTAACTGCTCGTCTGGCACCTTGCAGGTGTCAAAGGAATAATCCATGCCAGGAGGCCGTCGTGCTTTGAGGTATTCCCGCAGGTTGCCTTTTGATGCATATTCAACGATGACGTAGAGTGGACCTGAATGGGAATGAAATGCTGCTTGTAATGTTGCAGAACTATCACAGGGAGAGGAAAGAGTCTCAACAGAAGGATCAGCCCTTAGCAAATGCCAATACCCATCAGCCCATGGAGGCATGAGGCCCAACTTTCGTTGTGCCCACCTTCTGGCAATCCCAGGCTGGTCAGCAAGGTAGCAAGTATTATTATGGTACAAAAAGAGCACTGTACAAATTGTAACACCCAGTGTACAGATTGCATCCTCCCACTGCTCGCTTGGAAAAGGGCACCTTTAGAACTCACCATCCTGCGTGCAGGCACCGAGCAGGTTAATAATATTTTTATGTTTTCCAATCATCTTCATCATTTCCATTTCTGACACCAGATCAGATAGGTCCTTGTCTGTGGCATCATCTACAAGGATAAAGAACAGAAACTGTAACTACTTAAAAGCATCGGGATGGCAAAATACACAGAATAACATCACAGGCCCAGTCTTACTGCTGGATGCAGTGGAACTGGCAGCTTTCAGGGTGGATATATGCAGTGGCTATGCAGCTACAGGGAATATTGCTCCATGTGCCTAAACTTATATCTACAAAAAATAAAAATCTTGCTTAGGGTCCACATTTCCTGTTCACATACCTTACTTCCCATTGTCATCATTTCCGATCATACTTTTCTCAAACATTTAGATCTGTAACTTGTAATATCCGCATTTCCTATTCAATGTGGCTGTGTCAACAGTCACAATGTAGTGGCAGGATCTGCCCACCAGATGGCACTTTAGAATGTGTTTCTCAGGTCTCTACCTCAACTTCATCACTACTGATCATACTAATCAACTAACTTTGGGAAAAACCTTGGAAACTTTACTGTGTTTTGTTAAAAAAAAAAGAACTGGAGCGAGTTAAAGGCGATAATTCAATGCTGGGGTTTAGATGTTGTTAAAAAGCCACTTAAAGCTTTACTTTAATTTAACATCATGTGAAACCCATGTCTTGTGACTTGCTCCAAGCTTTATTCAGCAGATCTTAAGCTAAGAAATGAGGATACTCGCCAATGACTCAGCTGGTAAGGGAAGTATGCGATTGAACCACACAGGTAGGGGGTTCCAAGTTTGAAAAGCTGAGCTGATAATAAATATAACAATATACTGCCAATAGATCAAACCAGACAGTGTTCTGTTCAGACTGCAACTTCAGCACTGTGCTTGTCCTTGAGACGCAAAGAGGACATTTAAGACCTGGGTGTAGTGCAGAGAAGAGCAGAGAAGAGCTTTGACGCCTCATGGCTGGGATCTGAGCTATGAACAAAGTGGCAGAAGCTCAGGTTTTTCATTCTGGAGAGATGACTTCGAGATGATGTTTGGGGTACACAGAATTAAAAACAGTTTGGAAAAAATACAAATCCAAACTAGTAAAAGGTATGTTTGGGACTGATATCAGGAAGCTTGTCTTCAAGAAGAGTGTGATTGACATTGGAATGGATTTCCATATGGAGCAGTGAAGGCAAAAACACTGGCATCATTTAAGAAAGTACTGGATTTTGCATCGTGGAGAACTGTAGGGTGATTCTGGATGGATGAGCTAATAAAGGTCTTCTGTGTCCATTCATAGGATTTATATGATCTTGGTATCGCCTGAAAATGTCTCAAAGCCCTTCACTGGTAGCGTTCCTACCTCTGGACCAGAAGCTCTGGGTTCAAGTCCCATGCCAGGGCTTGTTGGCCATGGAAGGAGCGTCCATGACCTGGTTAAATGGGTTGATAGTCAGCCCGGGAACCCTTCCACCAAACTCGTTACTATTCCCCAAAGGGAAAAAGTGAGTGAGACAATATGCTTAAAAAATACACAAATAACTTTTGGAGTGGAGTGACTGTTGTAGGAAAACAGGTAGAGGTAAGGGATGATACAACTGTATGAGGGAGAGGGGGAAGGACTGAGCCAGACTTCCTCCTCCTGATTTGCACACAAGATGGAGATTGGCTGTGATGCTCCCACAGTTGAATAACCTATTCACATTAGCTGACAAGACAAGCAACAAAAAGGTGACCAGTGCACAGGGAACTATACCCCTCCATTTCCTACTTAACATTTGCAACAATGCAGTACATTTACTGTGCCCCAACCTCTGGTACTGCCAACTTATGCCTAAGTGGCATTTGCCCTCATGAGAAGTGTGTGCATTCCATGTTAGCTAAACCAAAGTTCTAACTTGTAGTTTGGAGACTTTGAAATATGCTCACGGCCTTCCGTGTGTGACAATCTATGGATCAAAGACAATAAGCCACGGTTGAGTATCCTACCATAAGTCCCTATCGAGGTTTGTAGAGAACAAATCTCCCATTAGTTAAGGAATCAGAAGGCAACCAACACAGATAGAGTTGGTCCTCTGAAGAAAAGGGAAGACAACAGGAGAAATGAAATTGCTCAAGATTATGCCCAAAGTGAGTCAGCTGCTAATGTTTGCCTTCCCTCCCTGAAGCTAGTCTCAGCCTCCCCATGTGAAAGATGATGGGTACAGCCTGTTCTGTGAAACTAGATAATGGCCTTCCCAATCCATACCAGCTTCACATAATGGTGCAGTCTAGCTGCTGCCAGCCTGCATGTGCTTACCTTTCAGCATCTTAACAGCGACGGTGATAGGCTTGTTGGGCTTGTCCTTCTCGATCCCAATGGCCTCTGCCATAACCACCTGACCGAAACAGCCCTCGCCAAGCGGTTTTCCCAAAGTCAGTCTAGGGGACAGAAAAGATCCGTTGAGGATAAACGGTGAAAGAAACCGACTGCAAGAATGCTATCAAACTGGCCGATGTTTAGTGGTACAGTCTGGGTGTAAAATTCACCTTGGACGTTGAAACTCCCACTTGGGATCAGCTGGGAGCTCCAGCTCAGAGACGTTGGCCAACATTGGTGAATCGCTGGAGGAGAGGCGGGCAATTCTCACTAATGGCGTGTTGGAGTTCATGGAGGAGTTCGACTCCAAGGACACCTGCTTGAGTGAAAAATAATTCAAATTTGTTACCAACCACCACAAATTACTAGCAAATCTGAACTTAAGCTGGAGGAGGGATTGAGGTGGCAGACCAGTAACTAAAAAAACAAACTTTAAGGGCATTATACCAACCAATTCCCTTCAATTGATTATATTATTATTTGACATTCTTCCAATGCTGGATTCCATCAGGGAACGGAGGAGAGACTGGCAGATGTGTGGAGCAGGTTTTATTTATTCTGTTGTGCAGAATGAAGCCCATTGTTATTCAGTCATTGGTTCTCTTACATTTTGAGCCAGTAGCTTGTGTCTCAGTCTGCTCCAGCTAACAGATATATTAGACAACACCAGAGTGAAAGAGTTAACTCACAGGCTGTGTATGTCCAACAAGCATTCAAACAACCAGAATGTCGCATTTCTGGGTCACTTATATTTCAACATGGAAATGGAAATGCTTGGACCAGGGCACAGTAACGTTTGAGTAACAGGAGAGACACAATGGGCGAAATGGTCTCTTTCTGCACCATAATAATTCTGTGATTCTGAATATTGTCTGTGTGACAGTCTTAAACTGAACAGACAGCAGCCCCACCATTGTTAATAAACCTCAGCTATAGTGTTACTCTCCATTCATATTTCATCTGTCAGAGCTCAGCAGAATCTTAGAGCAAGAGTGATAACTTCATGTCAGCACCTAATGATCGAGATGATCATCCAAAATCTGCATCCCAAAACCACCAACCGCAAAGGCATCTCTTCACCCATTGTTTCTCCACTCCCTCAGACCAGGGTTTAGTGACTGCTTACTGGGAGAATCCCACAGGCACCATTTACCTCAGAAATGATATAATCCATGATATAGCAGGTGACTGCCTGCAGACTGCTGGACTGTCTGAGCATGACACCCAAACCTAATCCAGTCCTCACTGTGGACTGGATTTTTGATGACCTGGATCATTTCTAGGTCCTGACTCTGGGATGCTATTTTGATACACACAGACCCTAATTGGGCCAGAGGCGGGCTCAGCATCCAATTATGGTGTCGAGTGCTGCCTGAAGGCAGGAACTGACTCCAGGGTGTAATGATCAAAAGACATTCAGCAGCCATGACTGAGTTTGCTGTTGCCTTGTGGATTGTAACAGGCAGGGGAGCAGAGGGCCACAGCCTCACAGTGCAGCCAAGTGCCCAAATACTCGCCGATCCAGTACTTAATCAGCAAAGGCAACTTTGTGCCACTGCATGAGCACCTCGGTTTGACTTTCCCTTTTGATATCAGCAGCCACAACCAATAATGGCTCCCTGCAGTGCTCCCGACAGCTCTGCAGCAGCATGTCGCAGACCTTCTGCTCTTCCTGTCCGTCTCTTATGAAAGTTTCTTTCTGTCCCTCTTGAGCCCATTAAGAAGCTCTTCACTGAGCTTAACAGTGGGTTAATTGGAGGCAAGCGGGTTGCCGGTCCCCTCCCTTTGAAAATTGCAGTGTGTTTCTGAGGAGCCGGAAGACAGACACACCATCCGGGAACACTATTTTCAAAGTGCGCCCACACCCGACTTGACCCCCATGGGTGACTGAAAATCCAGCCCTGTTTGTCTACACACATGTGCTTCTGGCAAAGGGAGTGGGTCATCTGGTAATGATTAGGATTCGGTGGTGGGATAGTTTCCCCCTTCCTAACTCAGGGGTACTAAGGTCCCTGCTGCTGAATATATAGAGTATTTTTGCTGCAAAATCCATCCTCTAATCTGGAACGTTGCAAAAAAGGGGACTCCTGTTTTTAAACATGGCAGTTCACGAGACAGCCATCAGCCATGAAGCAAGCAGCCACTCGGGTGGTGATGGTGGCTTGGGTATTGTAAAAAGACAAACGTGAATTTTCCTTGATCTAATTAAGAGGCGATCAAGGTTAGAGCTGAAGGTTTTTTTTTGTGGGGGGGAGCAAGCAATATGAAAAATCAACAAAACAAAAAAGTGCATGGAGAAGTACAGTCGAATTCACCTTTAAAAAAAGCTGGTCTACAATACGCTCCAAACTCTTGTATCTACTTTCTGTTACCTGTCTCTTCAGCGGGAACTTGGAGAGTTTCTGCACTGGAGGTGGGTTCAGGGTTTTCTTTGAAGATGTTCTCATTCTGCACATGATCACTATAATAACAGTCAGTATGATAAGGACACAGCCCGTCACATAGATGAGGACATCAGCATAGACTGAGCCAGAATCATCCTCCTTCACCAAGTCTTCCGCTGCAGGGGAAATATTGTGAGAAACAAGTTAAAATACAGGGCTTTGGGGCTTCTGTGTGCCAACAGATAATGCTCGGTCAGAAAATTCTCGAGGGAGGAGAGTCCAATTTACTTTGTGATTTACTTCTTTAAGCACACACAGTGTATTCTGACAATAACTGTCCAAAAGTACAATTACCCTTGTGGTCACTTAGCCAAAGGAAAAGACACAAATGGATTCAAGGAGGCAAAATCCTGTTCAAAAAGCTATGATTTTTATCTTTCTTACTAATTAGCTCTCCTCCCTGTGCCCTTGCTTTTCCATTACTATCTTGCTGGGGCACAGCCTTACAGTGTAGGTCATCCTCCAGTTCTCTACCCAGTGGCTGTTATCTGTGTGTCACCAGGGTACCTTAACTGTGGAGGATACAATGGCCCTCACCCTATTATCCAACATTCACCCACTCTGATACTGTGATCAGGATCGGGAACCCCGGGCACTTTTCCAATAATTAACTCGGGGTACTGAGTTCAGCCATGCCAACGCCAAGGTGGAGGTCAGCTAACTCAGCACTCCCCAGGAAATTAAACCTGGTGTGTGTGGCTCAGAGCCGGCTGCACAGCAGGCAGAGTCCGCTGGTGTTAAAAATCAAATCAGATGGTTTTCACTAAACACAGAGAGTTTACATGTTGAACAGACCTGGGAGGTCCCCAGGTTTGATCTTCTGCTGTTCAGCTAAGCAGTTGTCAGGATGTTACAATTGGGAATGCCAGTGGGTCAGGGAAGAAAAACCTGCCAAGCTTCTACTGGTTGCTGTTCAGTGAACGTAGAACTCTTGCTGGGAGCGTGTTCACGTGATGTTGTACAGACAGGATCTGGCTCACATGCTGCCCATCACGATTGAATATGCATTTACCACTCACTGGCAATGATTGGCTACTTTGGTGAAGTACTGGGTGGGGGGGGGGGTGGGTGGAGTCACGAGCTCAGCCCTTGGAAACATACTTCAACAGCAAGTGGAAGACTTCAGAAGAGGAGGGAAAGAAGAGAATTGATGGGCAAAAACAATATTTCTAAAAAAATAACCCTTTCTACACATTGTGTGGTCTGCCCCAAGATAACTTTATAATAGTGCAAGGCTCAAGATATTGTCAACTTGACTGATTCTGATTGCATATTGAAGAGAAGAAATTAGAACACTAATGGAAATTATCTGTTAATAATGTGGCAGGCCTTAAATTAGCCAGCAAAATGTTAGTGGAAAAATATTACCCATGATAAATAGACTACACGTAAATTGGTCTCCCTTTAATTCTGAACATTTGTGATACTTTGACATTTCCAAGTGACCACAGAGGCTGAAGGAAGAAGCAATGGGGCTGAGTGTGGCATCAGAATGTACAGGTAAAGAGATGCACCATCTAGCGGTGAAACTGAGCATTGCACGTATGAAATTCAGTCACCAGAAGCGCATAGCCAAATACCAATGTGTAAAAATCAAATGAATTACATAATAAATACAAGTATACATAATTGATTACTTCATCCATATGTTAATATTAACAATTAAAATTTTAAAAAATCAAAAACCATTTTATCTGGGCAATATGCTGTGTTTCACATAAACTTGTATCTAAGAAAGTTTTGGCCTGTCTCCTGGCATTGTGCCTGAAGGATCAGAGCTATTACTGTAAAGGGGTGAGTGCCTGTACTCTTGGCGTCAGTTCTCAGATATGCCAAAGACAGTACCTTGAGGGACTTGAAGCTTTTTCAAATAAAATCCCATTAGAAATGTTCAAATAGGCTACAGCGGTGTTTGTTTATTTATTATGAAATATTTCTACTGGGTGAGTGTAGGCGAGCCTGTCAGGCTCCTGCTATTCATCTAATTTCAGTGAACTGTGAAAGTTTTTCACAAACATTCAGATAAAATGGTCACATTCACAGTGCGACCTCCATTTTCCATCCTCCTATTCACTGTCTTCCAGGTTGTCCATGAGAAGTAACAAAACAAATGCTTTGTGTGAAACATCAGCTCATTGCCCAGCTACTTTCACTATTGGTATTTCCTTTTCTTGGTGAATAGGCCTACAGAGAGTTTCATTTTATTAACTGGCATTTTACTTGTTGTCACACGTATGCCTTCTGGACTATAAGGAGGGACTGTCCCTCTTATGATAAGGTATCCTTTCTGATATGGCAGTGAACAGAGATTGCACTGTCATGGAAACCACACAGTAATTAGTGAACGAGTCTGGTTTATGAATTTATTACATTATTGTATTTCATTTTACCTCCAGTCATAACCCAATTGAAATGTTCAATTTTCAGTCCATATTCCGACAGGAGTGGAGCCTTTGCGTTATTATGCGGTGTTACCCTTTAAGTTATTGAAAACAAGCTGGCAAAATCATTGCGCTTGAAAAGCATAATTTTTTTCATCAGTTTGCATTCAAACAGAAATTTTCACCATCTGGATCCTTTCTCTTCAAAAATATATGTCCACACGGTGGCAAACAGGAAACCGGCCTGGGGGGAATTGGTGAGCCTGACATTGGAAAGGAGCCGAGTAAACTTCATGGGATAGTGTTTACCCCTCATATCCCAAGACAAGATTATCACTTTACTCAGCTCAGAAGGGTGGATCCCTGCCAGTGTCTGAGCTCAAGGTCGTTCAGACTGACACTAGACAAAGGAAGATACATCAGTGGTGATAAAGTTCCTGGGTGTCTCAGCAAGCCCATCATTTCAGTATGTTACAATAGAGATTTGATTTCTCCTATCATTGAGCTTCCCAAATCATGTCAGCTCCCACTGACCGATTGATTTAAATTTGGGGGAGGGAAGAAACTCACAAACACACACACACAAATGTAAAATAAAAAGCTGAGGTGATCACCAATTTTTTTCAATATTTTCTCTAGAAGGGGCACTGTGGTGTGTGAGGTGTGTGTGTGTGTGTGCGTGTGAATGTGTGTGTGTGTGTGAGGGAGAGAGAACTGGGCTGTGAACATCATGAGGTGCCCAGGTTCAATCCCAATCAAGATGTGCTTAGGAAGATTGGCGGACATCAACATTAAATTGTTCTCAACCTCTCTGGCCTAGGGAAGAGGGAACAGAAGAGTTAACGGCTCTGGCTGCTCACCTTGCTGCAGGTTGAATAGCCATCTGATACTCACTGTTTACACATGACATTTTGGTGTGTGTGGGGTGGGAGGGAGGTTAGTGGTTGGAATAATGGGAAATAATGGGAAAAACTGCACCTTTAAGAGATAGAATTGGGAAGTATTTAACAAAAAATGGATACTGATGGTGAGACTTCTATTTAAAATACGTGTGATTAAAAGAACAAAATACATCACAATCTTCCCATTTTGAAGAAAGAAACATTACACGATAATCACAAGAGAGAATGTGAAAGAGCAGAAATACCTGGCAGAACGGACAACCATGCAGAGTGATGCGAATACCCAATAGAATTACCAGCCAAACAGGTATACTCCCCTGCATCCTCAAAAGTAACATTTCGCAAGTACAGAATTTCTATTTCCTTATCCGTTGTGTTAATACCAGCAGTCTACAAAAAAAAAAGGAAACCAAACAGGATAGAAGAAAATGAAGGGAGAGGAGACAATAAGGTAGGTTTGACCCGCAGCACCTCAGTAAAAGTCCCTGCACACCACAGACCTGAAAGCAAGTTCAAGCACACGTAGAACGTTCCATCCTGCTCCAGAATGGTGCAACATGATAGACATTCCTAGCTCCGCGACCTGCACATTAGTCAAGAGTTCCCTTCACCAGGCTCTCACTCTCTCTGTCCCATTATTAGGCATGCAAGAGCAAAAACAAGTGTTTGAACTTGAAGGGTGGGGGGGAGGGGGGGGGAAGAAATTGACCCACAATATGCTGGATTGCTTCAAAGTCAGGTTTAATAAGAAAGGATTTTTTTTTCCAGAAATAGTCGCAGCAGGCGGAGGGAAAGAAAGGGGTGGACAAGAAAGACAGCACTGTTAAACAGAACAGCAGGGGGTGATATTTAAGAGCAGCCATTGGTTATTCAATGTGATAGTCTTTAAATTAGGAAAAGTGAGAGTGAGCAAAAGGGGATCATGGTAGGAAAAGAGCAAAAGGTGGAATGCAATCCTCTGTATTGTAGGAATTTTTTCCACAGCAAAGGGCAGCAGAGAGGGGTTCTCTTTCTATGCATAGCAGGGAAGAAGAGGAAAGGTTACTGGTGATTGGTTGGCAGCTTGCAGCAGTTGAGTTCAGTAACATACAAGGGATTTTCTTGCTCCACATTGGACTGGCGATGGTGGCGGGGAGCGGTGGCTGGAGGTTAAAGGTCGCCCTCAGGGATTCGAGGCCTGGGACAGAGTTTTGCGTTTACCTGGTTTCGGTTTGTTGACGTACAGCCAGTGCAGCTTTTCAGCCATGCCAACGAAATTGGTGGCTCTACACAGATACTCGCCCTCATCCTGTTCTGTCACATTGTAAAGAATGAGTTTAGCGTCCGCTTCAGCGGTATTACTTATCCACGACTGCAAGAATAGATCACACAGAACAGATCAGTAGGTTCAGATGCAGCTCCACAGCAAGGCTACAGCCAATGGTAGCAGTAGACATTCACGAATGGAGACCACTGGATGGAGTGGCGGGGAGTGGTGGCGTTATTTAATAAAATAAACTCGGCAGTGAACTTATCTTGCCCCCTTGGCCTACCTGTCCCATTGTTAGCTGGAGATGTCCCGTCTAGAAGGACAAGGGCAGCAGACACATGGGAACACCACCACCTGCATGTTCCCCTCCAAGCCGCTCACCGTCCTGACTTGGAAATATATCGCTGCTCCTTCACTGTCGCTGGGTCAAAATCCTGGAACTCCCTTCCTAACAGCACTGTGGGTGTACCTACACCACATGGACTGCAGCGGTTCAAGAAGGCAGCTCACCACCACCTTCAGAAGGGCAATTAGGGCTGGTCTAACCAATGATGCCCACATGCCATGAAAGAATACAAATATTGGTAGGCATGTGACCTTTTGGTAAACATTTATTATTAGGGAAGAAGCTTAAAAACTCCATCTGATTATTCCCTTCCTTTGAGGGCTGGTACGAGGGGGGTGGGCTATTTTGGGGGTGGCCCACCACACATTGGGACTACCTGTTTGCAGCACTGAAGGCAGTCGAGTTGCATCCCACCTCAGACCTCCCAGGTAAACCCAGTTTTAATAGGCATCCTGCCTGGAGATGCCTCCTTGCTTTGATTGAATATTAAATGGACGACAGTGAAATCTTATTATAGCCATACCATTGGCATTGATTCCTGCCTTGTTGGGATCTCCTGCTCTAGCTTGATCATTTTTGGAATCTCTAATGAACAATCTTCTTCCGGAATCACATTCTCGAAAATTATACACCGCAAAGCATCATTCCTAATGTACTATTGATGGATCCTTAATTACGGAGGGGAAAAAAGCCCAGGCACGTTCCCGTTTTTTTTGGGTTTCAAACAAATAAACGTCATTCCTTTAATTCTGGGGCTGAATCCAAATGACACCAAAGGGCCTCACTCCAGACCTACATGGTGATGTGGTTGAGACAGGTTAACAAGCCGCCGCGGCTGAAAGGGGGAAAGTGCGGCT
Source organism: Carcharodon carcharias (assembly GCF_017639515.1). Lineage (NCBI taxonomy): Eukaryota > Metazoa > Chordata > Chondrichthyes > Lamniformes > Lamnidae > Carcharodon > Carcharodon carcharias. The sequence goes on from NC_054467.1 coordinate 227,287,791, forward strand.
TTCTAATATTAAGTCTGACGGATGATCCCACTCGCCCACGCAAGAGAAAAGAACCCCTAAACCAGCAGGTGAACACATCCAGTTCCTCAGTCTGCAGGCGAGATTGAGGCCGGAGGCTTGATCCTCAGGGCCCAATCCAGATTGGCCAGCCTGCGCTCAGGCCTCATTTCAGGCCTTCATTTTCCTGCCCAGGCTCTGCCACTGAAGGGAGCAGATTTCACTGCAAAAAGTTTTAATGCCAGCGGAACCCACAGAAAATTAAATGGAGCCCCATCAAAGTGCAGACATTGGTGCCCCTGCTGGGAGGGGATTTTAAACGGGGCCCTTGGAGGTGGGTTCGGAGGGGGAGGAGGAGCAAGATCAGAAGAAAAAGATGCGTTGCACCCGTTTCCCTTTTGCGTCCCTGCCTCCTGCCTCTTCCCCGGAGGCGGCTTCTGTGCAGCGATGGCAACTCGTCCGGCAGTGGCAGGGAATCAAATTCAAGCTTCCTAAATGGGCAAGTGCCAGCAAATTTCCACATTTGTGATAGCGTCGCACAAGGCCCCACGCTGTGTCAGAGCCTCGGCTATTCAGCGAAGGCAGCTGCACCACGCGAGGTCAGAGCAGCGCGGAGGTAAGCTGCAATCTGACCGTTTAATGGGGCAAACGGCAAGGCTGGGGGTATCCGCGGGCAGAGGCTGGCCACGGCGAAAGCAGCTCCGAGAAACTGCGCTCAGCGCGCTGAGAGGGCTGCTGGCTCCCTTGGGACTTTCTTGCGGCCATTTCGCTCCAGCTTCCTTTGAGGCTTTTGCCTCACAGACAGTCCAGGCGCTGTGAAGTAACGCTGATTGGGCCACCCTCCTCCTCAAACCTCCTGCCATCCTTAATGGAACAGCAAACCTGAAGGCTAACTGGTCACCTTTTGGAAAATTGACCCGGGGAGGGCGCACTGCTCTGGCTGCCGGGTTACGGACCCGTAAGTGGTCCCGGAGGCCAGAAATATTCTATGTCCGGACAGTTGAGCCCCACATTTAAAGGGCCTTTGTCACACGTTCTAGATTTCTTATTGCAGAATGTTAATTTTCCGCCAGTATAGTTCATCCTATGGCATTATGGCTTCGGGTCTGCCTTTTATCAGTTGGGGGGGGGGGGGGGTTTAGTGGGGGAGAGGTTGGATAATAGTAATTTTGAATAAGCACAAAATATATTTCTCACAGGCACAAAATGAGTGACCTGCCTGACATTGCACAAGCACATTTAATAAACTCTCAGTATGGTCATGTTCCTTTAATTCTTTGGGATGCCAAACCAATACATTTGTAAAATGCTTTCCATTATTCAGGTTATCTGCTCATTGAGCAGCGTGTTGTGCAAAGCATGGGGTGGGAGGGGAAATCACTCAGTTTTTTTTTAACATGAGCTCCAGGGCCCTGTTTCTGTTGCCATCTGCCACACTCTATAAATGAGCCTTTACAACATCAAACAAGCCCCTCCGGGCAAGAGAGGAGCAGGTGTTCCACTTTCCAGGCTTTCCCCACCCCCACCTCTAGCCCTTCCCCCCCATCACTATCTCCTCTCCCCATCTCTTTTCATTAGTTAGATTGGGAATCACCGGCCCCAGAGAGAATGCTACTTAGCTGATTACCGGGCAGGGGTGGAGGGGTGAAAGCCAATTGTTTGCAGCAACTGGTCAGTTCTCAGATCCACTCAGTGGTTCCACTGCCTCCGAGCCACTTGATGGGAGGCCGCAGCGGCTGGATAGCAATATGCAGTGTGCAAGCTCACACGATTTTAAAAAAAATTCAGTCTCAGGATGTGGTTGTTTCTGACAAGATTGACATTTATTGCCCATCCCTGAGAAGGTGATGGCTTGATGCCACTTCAGAGGGCAGTTATGAATCAATCATGTTGGTGTGAAGCTGGAGTCACATACTGGCCAGAGCTGGGTAAGGGTGGCAGGTTTCCTCCCCTAAAGGAAGGAGGCAGGTGGGACTTTTATAACAATCTGTCAGCTTCATTGTCACTTTTGTTAATACCATATGTCATGTTAGAGGTTAAGTTACTTGTCTTACTTGTAAAAGAACTTGCATTTATATAGCACCTTTCATGATCTCAAGACATCCCAAAGGGCTTTACAGCAAATGAAGTACATTGTAAAAGTTATGTCACTACTGCAGTGTAGGAAACGTGGCTGTCAATTTGCACACAGCCAGGTCCCATAACCAGTAATGTGATAATAACCTGATAATCCATTTAAGCAATGTTCGTGGAGCAATAAATATTGGTCAGGATTCCCCTGCTCTTCTCCGACTAGTCCCATGGGAACTTTTACATCCACCTGAGAGGGCAGACAAGGCCTGGGTTTAACATCCTGCCTGAAACTGCAACACAGCACTCCCCCAGTACTGCACTGGAGTGTCAGCCTGGATTTTGTGCTCAAGTATCTGGAGTGGCATTTGTGCCCACGATGCTCTGACTCAGAGGAAAGATGGCTACCCACAACCAACATAGTATTACATAATATTATTCCATGATATTATGTAACACAGCAATGGAGTGCTACATCATCGATGATCTCTAAGCAGCTGAAACCGATCCTCAGACCTTGTGCAACCGAAAGCACGATTAACAGGCACGGTTTGCAAGGTACTTGAGACAATGCTCCTTGCTTGGGGAGTGAGTAAGATTGTACTTGCTATGGTGCATCTGGCAGCATCTTACAGCATTATGTCATTTATAAATCACAAATACCAAGCACTTTTTCACGAAGGTGTCACACCTTTTAAGCAGGATTCAACTTGTTTGTATAGAAAGTATTGGGCTGATTCCTGAACAATAAGGTGCCTGATTTCAGAGGACCCAACATGCCATGAATTTCCATGCTACTTGCCGCCCCAAAATTTCAAATCAGTCTCAGAATGACAAGCCGCACTGAAGCACTGTTTCAGCCCTGTTTTTACAGACGAATTTTTTTTTCTTATCCCTTTTGACTTCTCTTAAAGAGAAAGCTGTTTAGTTCCAGGCCAGTGGTCTTCATTCCTGGCAGGGCTGTTAAATCCACGTGATGCCATTGTTTGCCTTGCGTCTATTTGAAAATCCTCTTTGTGCTCACTGTGCACATTCCACACTCACTCTGCTATGTCCCCCTACCACCCCTCCACACCCCTTGCTTTTTTGCTATTATCTTCTCTGATCCCAGGTTTAAGGGGAACTTGGTTAAACAACACAGCAGCTCAAAGTGGCTGCACTGAATCCACAGACACAAGCATCTTGCCAGCCAGCTCAAAAAATAGGGGATAAGCAGAGGCTTAAAGTCTTTCCTGCGGTTTGTTTTACTATAACAAGGGTATGAGAATCATGGTCCCACTGTAAACCTCAGTGTGTATCCAGTCTTCCCAGCTGGGCTGGGCAGGACTCCGGGCAATTTTTAAAAAAAGGGAAAATCACGTTGATAGGGCAATGTGCAGATAGATGGAAAGTTGCAATGTCAGGCAGTGCGGTCAGTAAATATCTCACTGTGAGACTGGTGGCCACTGACACTGCCACCACGCCCCAGATAAAAGCTTACTTTACTGGAACAGAAAATCAGCAAGTCCATTAGTTTATGCTGTTCGGCGTATCAAACTGCATTTTCACGATTGGGATTCGGGAGGCTTTTACAGTTCTTCTGGGGGAACTCTGGGGAATTCCATACTCATGAGTATGGAATTAGAAAGGTCAGTTGTTCCATCTGGCCTATTCCCTCCACACGTCATTTTGCTATACTATGAACTCTACCCAATCCACGTGATCTTGAGGAAGACAACTACAGATAAATTCCAAGAGAATGAAACTCTTGTGAAAACATTCATCACTCAACAAAACACCAGGCTATTGATCTAATTGACTCCATGATTTCATCTAATGCTCAAGGAGATTTGATTTCCCATTTTCTGGACTGAATTGCTGTTCTTCCGTCCTTGAAAAATTTGCAAACAGAACGAGTTTCAACTCTTCGCTGCCTTTCCCAAGTGCTCATACTTCTTGTTTGAGGATCAGTGCAATTGGGCGCACAAACAAACACATAGCAAAAGGATGGTTTGGGGTTTAATTCTTTGTCTGTGTTGGCTTAGCTAAAGGTAGCAGTGGGGAAGCTATGAGCAGACTCAGCATCACAGAACCAGGTTGCGGAAATTTAAAGCACTTACTCCTGATTGTTATTCACTGTCACTGGCTGAGATCAGCTTGGGCTAGATGATGAGCTACAGACCTTCTGCTGTGTTTGGTTCAGTGTAACATTGAATAATGTCATTGAACACTACCACCTAAAAGGACAAGGACAGCAGGTAGATGGAAAGACATCCACCTGGAAGTCCCTCTCCAAGTCACTCACCATCCTGACTTGGAAATATATCACTGTTCCTTCACTGTCACTGGGTCAAAATCCTGGAACTCCCTTCTTTAACAGCACTGTGGGTGTACTTACATCACATGGGCTGCAGCGGTTCAAGAAGGCAGCTCACCACCACCTTCTCAAGGGCAACTAGGGATGGGCAATAAATGCTGGCCCAGCCAGCGAAGCCCACATCCCATAAATGAATTAAAAAAAACACTGGGTGATGCATTCACTCACTCACCCATCAGGAGAACAGTCATTTAAGCTTGGCAATACTTTTATTATTTAAAATTCACATCCTTGTGTTCAAATCCCCCCCATGGCTTCATTCCTGCCTTACTCGTGTAACCTTCTCCAGCCTCACAACTCTTTGAGAACCCAGCTTTCCTCTAACATTCACCTCTTGTGCAGCTCCAACACACTCCTGCCTTTCAGCCACCCAGGCCCTCATCTCTGGAATTCCCTCCTTAAACCTCTCCACCTCTCTCTTCTCCTTTAAGACTCTCATCAAATTCTCATAGCACTGCAGGTGTACCTATACCACATGGACTGCAGCGGTTCAAGAAGGCAGCTCACCACCACCTTCTCAAGGGTAACTAGGGATGGATGATAAATGTTGGCCCAGCCAGTGAAGCCCACATCCCTTGAATGAATAAATTTATTTTTTAAAAAGCTGATTTCTTTGACCCTCCCCCATCTTTAGTCAATTCTCTTAATATCATCTCTTTGGCTCTTGTCTGTTAATGTTCCTGTGAAGCACTTTGGGACGTTTTTCTATGATAAAGATGCCATAGAAACACAAGTGATCGTCAAATCCTTGAATAGTTGTGAGTAATAATTACACTTTCACATTGTGCAGGTGAATGCCACAGAGCACAGATGGAATTATTGATTGCCATGTTTATCTGCTGTGCTGCTCAACAATCCTGTTACTTACTTTCAGCACCATGACGTACGGAGCTCCATCTGGCCCCAGTTTGCTGCCATTGACTTCCACATGTTTAAGCCACTGGATGTGCGGCTGTGCATCACTGAAGACCTTGCAATGGAATTCCACGTCGCTGCCCACAACCACTGACTGGTTTGCAGGCAGTCCCGCCTGAAGAATAGGCCGATGTGGAGACCTTTCTAAAAATGGAAAGAGACGTTTCAGATTAAAACAAAGCAACACACGCAACTTCATTTGGGAATTAGTAATAAAACAGTTATTATTATTTATCCGCAGGGTGCAAGATTATCAGCAGTTGGATTAAGCTGCAGGTGAGGTAGTAGAGTTAAGGGAAAGGGCTCTGGATGACAGGCTGAGAGAGTAAATTATTGGAGGATACGCCAAGTGAAGGGCTTTCTCTCATTTTTGTATGTGAATGCCACTGGCAGCTTTATCATGAGTATGGAATTAGAAAGGTCAGTTGTTCCATCTGGCCTATTCCCTCCACACGTCATTTTGCTATACTATGAACTCTACCCAATCCGCGTGATCTTGAGGAAGACAACTACAGATAAATTCCGAGAGAATGAAACTCTTGTGAAAACCTTCATCACTCAACAAAACACCAGGCTATTGATCTAATTGATACCAGCCATTACAACACTGAGTTCCACACATGATCCAGTGGATGATTCATCCTTCGAAGCTCCAATTAGGCTTGATTTTTATTTTCATGGCTGCTGGTCTTCTCTGCTGGCATTGTCCCTTTTAATCACCATCTTTCCCAAAACCACTCCCACTTGGTAGCTTTCTCTCTTCCTTCAAGTTGTGTCACCACATTCCTCAGGCACTGAGCCTGCACGTTCCCCTTCCCTCAAATCAAGAGATGCACAGTTTTATCTCGGTGCCTGGTGTTGGGGAGCGAGAGGGACAAGAAAGCAAAGCAAGGGTGTGATTACAGTGTGGCTGTAGTCGCATGTTATCAGTGACCCATACATTAGGGCATCTTATGTTCAGGGCCTTGTCCTGAACCACAGGACTAAACTGAATAAAAGGCCAATCCATGGCCGCAGGGCATTGTCAGCACAGTTGGCCTGGTGCTGCCGTGGAGATCAACAGAGGCAAGGCCCGACAAGAGCAAGTTTAATGCAGCAAATGAATGGGGGAAGCCTATCCCTTTGCATATTTGTTGCGAACACTGAATGGAAATGTGTTATATTATCGACAAAGGTGACTTTGAATTAAAAATGCAACTAATTATATCTCACACCACTGCAGCTCACTGACTGTCACAGTTCATTTCAAACATTAATCCCCTTTTTAATACCTTTGCTTCAAATCAGCTTTTGCAGTGTCTAACCACACAGACTCCTTTTCACTGTTAACAGTGTAACTGTAGTCTTTAATCAAGCTACGACAGCAATAATAGATTAGGGGGCTGTAGTGTTTTGGGACTGAGCCCAGCTCCTGGTGTTAGTATGAGGGGCTTTCTATGATCCAAAATGATGCCGTATTATTCATACAAATGAGGTCTGGGCTATTTCTTTTTAAACACAGACTGTGGTGTATTTGTACGAAGTGTAGAATATTAACTATTCTGTCTGGGAGATATGGTGGTAAGGGGTCATACATTCTCTTTCCATTTTCGAAACATGAATGAGAGGCTGAATAAGCAGGTTAAAAAAAAACAGCTAAAAAAACAAGGCTCCCCGGCTTGACGACTCATTTGATAAAAAGCTCACCACCACCTTCCCAAGGGGACTTAAGGATGGGCTTTGCCAGCGATGCCCACATCCCATGAATGAATAAAAAAGGACTGTGCAGCATGGTCCTGAGTCCTGGATACACACAGTAGCCATTGGAGGCACCCTTTCACTGTTGTTACACTAATGATGTACAGGGATTAAGAGAAAAAAAAAGTTAAAGTCTGCCTCCTATAAACCTCTTCTTTGCCCACTTTCTTCTTGGCCAATCTCTGATAACCAGGGCAGTATTCCATAAGCAACAAAAACAAAAATAGCTGGAAAAACTCAGCAAGTCTGACAGCATCTGAGGAGAGGAATACAGTTAATGTTTTGAGTCTGGATGACTCTTCATAGTATTCCATAAGTGTCAGCTGTCACCCTCTGGCACAATATCCCCTCTCCCTGTATCGACATTGAAGCCTGGATTTTCCAATTGCCTTCATTTGAATGCCGCTGTAGCCCATTTGTTTTTAATTGGATCTCCACCAGCACTGAACTGTGCCAATCAAAAAACACTGGTTTTGAGGCTTTGCAGCCTAACCAACCATCTCACCCAAATCCAATCCCACCTACCCTGAGTAAATGGCTGTGCCTCTACAGGGGTCACTGTGGAGTGACCAGGTGTAAGAGCCCTGGATAATTTTCCATTCCCTAATGCAGGTCTGAGCCCTGGTTGATATCAACTAACCTGGCACAAATCAAGAACTGAGGATGCCTCTTGTACGGTACAGACAGGGAGACTTGTATACCTGAGCTGTTGACTTGGCTGAAGACCTTATTGATAATATTCCCTTGGTAGCTGTGGCTCAGATGGTGGCACTCAACCTCCTGTGTTACAATGCTGTGAGTACAAATTCCATTTCAGAGAGCTGAGCACAAGATCTAGGCTGATACTACAGTGCAGTACTGAGGGAATGCCACACTGTTGGAGGTGCCATCTTTTATATGAGCTGTTAATCCAAGGCCCAAGTGCCTACTGGGGTGGATGTAAAAGAGCCCATGGCACTATTTGGAAGAGGAGCAGGGCCATTTTCCAGGTGTTCTGGCCTACATTGATCGCTAAAACAGAATAGCTGGTCGTTATAACATTGCTGCTTGTAGGAGCAATTGTTGACTCTTAAACACCCTCTGAACAAGGGCAATTAGGGATGGGCAACAAATGCTGGCCTAGCCAGCACCGCCCACATCCCGTGAACGAATGAAAAAAACTTGCTGTGTGCAAATTTGATGTCCTGTTTCCTACGTTACAGCAGTGATTGCACTTTAAAGGTACTTCATTGGCTGTAAAATGCTTTGGGATGACCTGTGGGCATGAAAGGTATGTAATGCCAGTCTTTCTATTTCTAACGATATTGTAGATGAAGTAGTAGGAGCACTTATTGCCAGCTTTGATATTTCATATAATATTTTGACTTCACTGCTGACCATGGATCACTCAGTCTACAGTAAGCCCTCATTTTCTTCAGGATTTCAACAAATGTCAATCATAAGATTGAGAAAAAGCAATAATTCAGCTTTAAATGATAGCTACCTAATACTTCTATCAACCGTTATTTCTGGGTTTAATATTCTCCATACAGCAAACTAATTGACCTCAAGGTATTAGGCTTGTTTGAATGAACAATGACATCTTACTAAAGGTGATCTCATTTGAATCCCTAATCAATGCAACAAGATAAGAAGATATGGACCACTGGCTCTTCAGCAATTTATTATCCAATCCCTAAAGAGTTTTACAATTGGATTTTCTACAATTGCCTTTAAGTGCACTGGAAATCATTGTTGTTACAGACAAAAGTAATTATTGTGATTTTTTTTTTTACAATAACAATAAATCATTATAATTGAAAGCTTCTACTTTCATCTTCTATTCCAATCTTTAAGTACCCCTTCAGTTCAGAGGGTAAGGAAAGGCCCACTCCTTCCACAGACCATATATTGTTTCTCTGTTATGGTCTCACTTCATCCATTTAACATCCCGTGGGGTAGTTTTGTTTAAATACTCCCAGCTCCCCCAAGGTAATCAAGCTAAACTCCAGAATATTCATTCGTCTCGGTCACACAATCCCACTGGACTGTTGCCTGCCACAACAACAGCCCTCCCACCCATCCTCCCTGTACAGTACTCAATCTTCTCAGGACTTTCCTCTTCTTACAACCTCCAGCATTGTTCCCATCTTACTATTTCTCCAGCCCCTTCTTAAAGGAATTGACAGTCGCTGCTGCTTTTGTCAGGCATCCATTTTTCTTGACCCCCTTCCAGGCCTCTGCCTGTACCTCATGTTACTGGCCTCCATAAAGAGGTTAAGATTGATTTGACCTTCAGATTTCAATGCTTGGGGGGAATTCTGACTTTGGGTGTAACACGGGCGACAATGACTAAACCACCCATTACACGTCTCTTTCAATTAAGCTGCAGCAGGCCATTTCCTTGTTTTTATTCATTCATGAGATGTGGGCTTCGCTGGCTGGGCCAACATTTATTGCCCATCCATAACTGCCCTTGAGAAGGTGGTGGTGAGCTGCCTTCTTGAACCAGGGCAGTCCATGTGATGTAGGTACACACACAGTGCTGTTAGGAAAGGAGTCCCAGGATTTTGATTCAGTGACAGTGAAGGAACGGCAAAATTTTCCAAGTCAAGGTGGTGTGTAGCTTGGAGGGAACTTCCAGGCGTTAGCATTTGGATGTATTTGCTACCTTTGTCCTTCTAGATGGTAGTGGTCATGGGCTTGGAAGGTGCTGTCTAAAGAGCCTTGGTGAGTTCGTGCAGTGCATCTTATAGATGGTACACACTGCTGCTACTGTGCGTCGGTGGTGGAGGGAGTGAACACTTGTGGATGAGATGCCAATTAAGCGGGCTGCTTTGTCCTGGATGGTGTCAAGCTTCTTGAGTGTTGTTGGAGCTGCACTCATCCAGGAGAGTATTCCATCACACTCCTGACTTGTGCCTTGTAGATGGTGGACAGGCTTTGGGGAGTCAGGAGGTGAGTTACTTGCTGCAGGATTCCTAGCCTCTGGCCTGCTCTTGTAGCCACATATTTATATGGCTAGTCCAGTTCAGTTTCTGGTCAATGGTAACCTCCAGGATGTTGATAGTGGGGGAGTCAGCAATGGTAATGCCATGTCAAGGGGCGATGGTTAGATCCTCTCTTGTTGGAGATGAGTCATTGGCTGGCACTTGTATGGCACGAATGTTATTTGCTACCTCTTGTCAGCCCAAGCCTGGATATTGTCCAGGTCTTGCTGCATTTGGACATGGACTGCTTCAGTATCTGAGGAGTCGCAAATGGTGCTGAACACTGTGTAATCATCAGCGAACATCCCCACTTCTGACCTTATGAAGGAAGGAAGGTAATTGATGAAGCAGCTGAAGATGGTTGGGCCTAGAACACTGCCCTGAGGAACGCATGCAGTGATGGCCTGGAGCTGAGATGGCTGACTTCCAACAACCACAACCATCTTCCTTTGTGCTAGGTATGACTCTGACCAGCAGAGAGTTTCCCCACGATTCCAGATTTGCTAGGGATCCTCGATGCCACACTTGGTCAAATGCTGCCTTGGTGGATGCCTGTGTTGTATCTGTACGGGAACAGCTTGGCTAGGGGCGTGGCAATTTCTGGAGCACAAGTCTTCAGTACTATTGCTGGAATATTGTCAGGGCCCATAGCCTTCGCAGTATCCAATGCCCTCAACTATTTCTTGATATCACATGGAGTGAATTGAATTGGCTGAAGACTGGCATCTGCGATACTGGGGACATCCTCCAGAAAATCTCACTCAGATCAAAAATATAAGAATGTCTGATGAATTGGAGGTGCAGCTATCCTCTCCATCATCAAGTATCTCCCCCTTACAAGCCCTGTGGTCCCAACTTCCATTCTGCACTCAGCTAACTCATATCAGTGATACAAAAGGCCTCAGCCCCTCTGGATAGGGGAGTGGAAAATCAGTCACAGTTCCCCTATTCTGATCGGTCTGTAATCATCTCTCCTGGAAGATGAGTGGACCAGATTGGACATGGCTGTGGCATTCTCCCCGGTAAGGAGTGAGGATCAGCTTGGTGAGGCACCGTAGGCTGTCCAGCACAAGTGAAACAGTAGCCCAGTGAGGGAATCAAGGCCTCAAGAAAGAAGCAAAGAGTAAATAACAGACCTTGTGTTGAAATAATATTTCATCACATCCTCATGGTATCCCCAAAGCACTTCACAATCAATGGGTTACTTCCGACCTGTACTCTTACACAGGCTAGCACTGCATCCAATTCGCGCACAGCAGGATCCCATAAACAGCAAAGGAATGAATAACTAGCTAACCTGTTTTTGGGGTGATAGTGGTAGAAGCTCCTTGCTCTGCTTATGACGGTGCCACATGATCAATTTTGCCCACCTGAACAGGGAGGTGGGACCTCAGTTTACCATCTCACCCAAAATGACAGCACATCTCAGAATACAGCCGCCCACTCAGCACTGTTGGGGAGTATCAACTTGGACAATGTCTTCAAATCTGGGACTAGAGCTTGAAACTATGGGGAGAATTCTCCCTTCAGCGAGCGGAGGCGGGGCCTGCTCTCCGGCGCTTAAAATGACGCGCAGTGATAGCGGGTGGACGTCCCAATGTCACCACGCGTCATTTAGATGGTGGCTGCGCACCCAGCGAACTGCCAAAGGCCTATTAAGGCCATTATTAAACTAATTAAAGTTGTTAAGAATGCTGCCCGTCCAACTTTAAGGTTGGCGGGCAAGTGAAGAGCCCAGTCAGCCTTCAGAAAAAACATGAAGCCTCATCCACGGGTGGGATGAGGTTTCATGAGGGATTTAAAATTTATGTTACATTTTTAATAAAAGTAATTGACATGTCCCAGCTCATGTGACAGTGCCACATGAGGGGATATGTCAATAAAATTTTTCACCTCATTTATTATCCTTTTAAAAGTAGCACTGGTCTCCCTGAGGCAGCACTTTGCCTCAGGGGGATCTGTGCGCTCTTTCATGCGCACATGTGCACTCTTGGCTCAGGGAACCCCCCTCCCTGGCCGGACAGGGAGCACATGGTGCTTGCTGGCGCATGTCATGCTGGGTGGGCCTTAACTGGCCCACCCCACATAAAATGGTGGCAGATCGGGAACCCGCCTGCTCCCGCACAACGGGGGGAAAATGCTGCCCGATGACTTCTAACAGGCTCATTACCAATATTACACATTGTGATTTCAACCCATATTTGTTAGCAGCCCAATCAAACCGAACAGAGCCATCTTACCGAGTACATCCAGCTGGTAGGTGTGGGTAATGCTGCCATATTTGTTCTCGACCACGCACGTGTAATTGCCACGATCCGAAGGGACTACACTCTCCATCACCAAACTCCACTGCTGGTGTCGCAACTAGTGGAAGAAAGCAGATAAAAGATGGTCACCACTTTTCTTCAAGGGGTCTAAATTCCTGCTGGTTTCTGAGTGTGAGCCTTTCCAAACATAGAAGAAACAGAAGTGCTCCCTGACCAGCTCACCTACTGGTTAATCAGCAAACTGCAGGTCAGTGCGTCATTGAGTGAAATGTTCTACTTACAAAGCTCAAACACACTGGCAGATCCCCGTGCCCCTTCCCTGCCAACCCACAATCTCAGTGAGTGAAATGTGGAAGCCAGCAGCTGTAAGAGAGAGCAGGAAGTTATAAGCAGCCTGGGTTCCCGTGGCTGATCGCTACCCAGTGATTGCCTCCACCCCTGTGCTTCCCCACCACCTGCCGCCCTTAGGCCTCCTTTGTGTGAGCTCCCCTTCAGGCAAACATTCGAGATTCTAGATTAGCAACTTGGTGAGGCACTAACGGGTTGCCATTGGGCCCAATCCCAGTCAAAAGTCATTGCCTTCAGGACAAAAAGGCTCCCTTTATCTTCCAAGTGAAGCAGGCTTTGGCTGAGTGCACACTATGGCAATGCCTTTACATGACCGGTTTCTGGAAGCAACGGAGGCTTTGATGGTGCAAAATCCTGGCGAGGTTTCTACTGTTTGCGCAGCAAATCCCATTGCCGCCTTTAAAGTTTTGTTAAGAAGTAACAGGGGTGCCAGCTAAGCATGTCTGATATGTTTCAGAACATGTTCGGCCGTGATACTTTAGATATGAAAAACAAAATGTTCGAGACCATCAAAGCTCTGAACCACTGCTTTACTTCCCAGGCAAAGGACACATTAAAATTCCTCATTCATGGAAAGATTTGAACTGAGAATGCTTAATAGATTCAGGAGAACAGTGCTCAACTGGGACAACCCATGACTGCTGTCAGCTACTCCCCCCAGTAACTTTCCTTCCTGTTGTCAATACTATCCAAAGCCAGAAGCCCCACCATTCCCACTGCTAATGTAGGGAGGGAATCCCTCCCTGTGCTCCCTCCATTAACTGGAGACCTGACAGCAGTTCATGTGGTCGGGTCAAATACATTAAAAAGTGAGGGAGCACTGTGCATAAGCAGTACTCCATCGATACAGAACTGCTCTCAGGAAGGCTATTAACAGTCCACAGTTACAACAGGATGCTGCTGAGGATACAAAGTGAATGTAGCCTGGTGACCATTTTGGCTGCCTCAAAGGTTCATTGTCATTTATACTGACTACATGGGAAATGGCTTATAGGAGGTCACTGATTCAGGAGGAGTGACACTGACAACACTTTCTATCCGTGTATGGTGAACATTGCTGGTGGCAGGGGCTGATGTTAACTCCTTTTGTAGTGCTTTACTTCATTGCAAGTCGGAGGACCTCACTCCCGTTCACAATTCAGTGACTCCACTGGAAAGTGTACAGTGGTTAAGGATCGGAACAGGCTTGGCTGTGATGCCCCTTGTGCTCGAATAGCAAGGTGGTGTGAGATGTATAGCTCCAGACGTGAATAATGTCCACCTGGGTGAGGAAGCCAGTGAGTGAGTAATACCCAGAGCCGTGCACAGCCGTAAAGGGTCAGCGGTTTCAAGAGACCAAAGGAGACACCAGCGAGAGATTAAAGTTAATATCTTTGTGCTGCTGTTTAGAAAGAGATGGGAGCAAAGAGCAGAAACACATTTGAACACATTTGTTATAGCTTGCAAGACAATCGCAGGCTTCCTTGGTTGGTAAAGGATTAAACAAGCCTTATATTCATCTGGTTAAGCGTGCAATGTCACATGGGCTTTAGAAGGATTATAAAATATTGCAGATTCCTGAACGGATTTGAAAGCTGCTTTCAAATGGGATTTTACACTGAAAACCAACCTGACTTTTTCTAGTTTATGTGCAATTCTGTAGTGAAGGTGGGATGTTTAGGTAATTTTAACAAAACCAAGGAGCATTTCAAATTGTTGTATATTTTAATTTTTTTTAGTAGGTTAAGAGCTGTCATTAAACAGGTTTTTTTTGTTTGTTATTGTGTATTTGCCATTTTTCTATTGCTGTTCTTTAAGAGAGTTTATCTGATTCACCTCACGAGTAATGGACAGGAACTCAGTCTGCACAGCCATTCCAGTCTCTGGTGGAGAAAAACATTTATGATATTTGTTCCCTATCCTTCTGAGGGCAGTGGTGAAGAGATAAAGCTGGATATAGCCTGATGGAGTAATTGTCAAGCCTGCCTCATTTCCTGGGGTGAAGCGGAATGGGGGGCAGGTGGAGGTGGCGAGGGTTAGTCACATTGAATAACAGTGGCAGGCTCCTGATGGGGTTTCCACATCACAAAGTGAGTTCTCTCTACCCCAGACCACTCACCACTCCCTATGCACTTTCTGTAGGAGAAACAAGAATGGCTGCTGCAGGGGAGGTGGTGGCGTAGTGGTATTGTCACCGGACTAGTATTTCAGAGACTTAGGGTAATGCTCTGAGGACCTGGGCTTGAATCCCACCGAGGCAGATGGTGAAATTTGAATTCAATAAAAATCTGGAAATAAAAGATTGGCAATGACCACGAAACCATTGCTGATTGTTGTAAAAACCCATCTGGTTCACTAATGTCCTTTAGGGAAGGAAATCTGCTGTCCTTACCTGGTCTGGCCTACAGACCCACAGCAATGTGGTTGATTCTTAAATGTGCTCTGAACAAGGGCAATTAGGGATGGGCAGTAAATGCTGGCACCTAGCCAGTGACACCCACATCTCATGAATGAATAAATTTTTAAAAATGAGCGATTCCTACCGGTGTAACTGGGCCAGCTGAAGAAGAGACCGACTTTATTTGTAAAACTTTAAAACTTATACCGGATCAACTGCCTCGGAGCGGGGACGGGAGGCATATTTACATCTTAAACCCCACCCACCGCCTCCCCCACAAACACCCTCACAGGATGCGCAAATTAACAACGGAAGCAGTTTTTATTGTTGCCAATTTTAAGGTTTGAGAAAGGATTTAATTCTGAAATTGGATAAGGCGTCCCCACAATGTTTCACTTTGAATTAGGTGCCCAGCATAAATGGGATCTGTCAAGTAGATCCTCCAGAGGCTCTACTTTTACAGGGGGCAAGTGCAGCTCAATCGCAAACTGTTTTAGCTTCATCCCACAATTCACCCGCTGTAGTGAGACAGGCTGCTCGGGCACACATCAGCTTTGGGAAAACCAAATTTCGTCACAATGAAAGTCACCGAAATACTTCGAAAACGTTGACAGGAGTCACTCACCCTGCACTTCAGATTCTAAACAGTGGGGTGGGGCTGGAAAATTTCTGCAACAATTCTCAGGGTTTTTTTTTGATGGAAGGCCTTATCCGATGTTTTTAAAGTGCTGGTGCCCTCTCATCAGCCGTATCTGCTGATGGGGCTCTGTCTGCAGCAGGCTGCCCTGCCTCTTCCGAAACAGTTCCCATGCTCCACCTTCGTCTCGGCCTACCCGCTCCATCACATTACCCATCCCATCAGTTGGCGCAATCCTGCTGGCAGCAGGCCCTTAGTAAAAAGATCACCTTCGAGGGCTGAAAATGCATGAAGGTGGTCACAAGTAGTTTTGTTTAGAGGAAGGGGCTGTGGGCCTGGAATGACCTGACTGCAGTTTCATAATCCTTTGCCCTCGGGCCTTGTTTATCACATGACCAATAATGACCCTGTCAAGGAGTGAAGAGGCACTGTGAGTAGTTGAAAGTTGACAAGCTGAGGCCAGTTAGGAGTAATGACTCACCTTGATGCCCCCAATGCGGTGTTCACCTTTAAATTCTTTGCCATTCTTCAGCCAGTGGATGGTGGGAGTGGGATTTCCAGCAGCCGGGCACCGGAAGCGAACTGTGTTAGCCGCTGGCACTGCATGAAGTCTCTTCTCCATCCTGTCAGGACGGGCCCAGTATGGAGCTCCTGAAAACGCCAATAAATAAGAAAGGTGATGGTTTGCATCAATGACCAATGCAACAAAGTAACACGAGTCCTAGTTATTGAATCTATCTGTACTCTCAAGGCATTATAGAAATGAAACTTTTTACTTTTCAAAATGATGTAGAGTTGCCACCTCAATGCCTTAGAAAGGGTGCAGAAGGGATTTAGCAGAATGATACCAGGGCTGAAGGCCTTCAGTTAAATACCTATTCCATTGGGCCTTTGGTCAGCTCTCTTTATTCCCCTAATTATGCTTGGGCCCATTTTATCACCTCTGCTCAGCACCATGGTGTGACATAAATGCAAGCTTACTGCTACTTATAAGAGAGAATGCTTCACACCGTGAAATCTTCGCTCAATCACACTTCGAAAGCAAGACCGTTGGGCAGGGGACTTAAAAACGCACTCTGCTCATTTTGCACGCTTTGAAGCTTCTGACCATTCCAATCTGAAATAATTTTAAGGGCTGTTTGCCAAAAATTCTTATCCTTATCAATGATCAAACCAGCCTAACTACAGTAGGGAAATTGCTGCACTGGGACCCGCAACATTAAAGAATGGTTCTTGGGAAAAGGTCGGAGCCAAATGATCATTGTTGGTGTCTGGAGTGAGCAATTACAATGCAGAAAGAAAATGATTGCTGACGGGGTAGCACGACAGCTCCTAATAGCACAGTGCTGACCTTCCAACCAGGGACCAACGGAATAATGGGTTTCAAAATAGTTTAGAGAGGGCAAATATATCAAGCGCGTAAAAAACTGGAACGTAATCATACACAACTGACTGCGATACCTCTGTTATTAAATAACCTCTTACGTGAGAAATGCTAACAATGGTGGAATCACTCCCCCATCATGGGAGTTGATACCTTCAGCAGGCGGGTGGGGGGGGGGAAAACCAGAGGGAAGAAAATGACCAGATTTTGTTGATTGTGGACTCAGCTGATAACAAAATTCGTCAATATTATTTTAGGGAGCATACCTGCGCTTATTAAGATGGCATCAAAAATTCCTTCTATATTCTGAGCTAACTGTACGGAGTGCACTTTGTTGAGTTCAGAACAAAGAAAAGGGAGAAGTGTTGAAAGCATTTCAAGCTAACAAACCCTTTAAGGTTCGGCTCTGTCAATAGCTGAAACCAAACATGCAACAATGATCACTACAGAAGCTACATCTACCAACAGCCAAACCTGCTCACATCCAGATGATAACCATGCACACACTTGCAGGTGACACAAACCTCCATTCTAGCCTCTTTAATGTGGGCAGGATCTAATAGCCTCATCAACCTATAACAAAATGTTCCAAGGTTTTGTAGACTATTTGTGAAATATGAACTTTAAAGAAAAGTAAAAAGAAACAGCTTAAATGACAGGGGGTCTGAAATGATTAATCCTCTCTCTGCCTCCACCTCCTCATCCGCACCATGCTGTTTGCCTTAGGATCTGCACTCCCAATATGTAACCACGCGGTTTGCGTTGTTCTGGCCTGCAATTGTGGCGTGGTCATTCCAGATATCATAACTGTTCCTGTGTCTCTATTAGCTGCTGGCATGTGAAGGATTGTTGGGGGAGGGGAGGTGGGAGATTGTTGGGTGGGAAGCAGGGGTGTGAGGGGGGAGGTGAAGATTCCTGTCTCACAGCCCGAGCAACACTTCACACATTGTTTTTCTGTCATATAATGCTGGGGTCCATCATTTCTCACCCAGCAATGGAGCAGCAATGTTAAACTAATTTACTTTCCCAGCAGTGTGAGCTTAATCAAAGCTTGCTGCTACATACCAATGCTGGGTCACAGCAGTTCTCACCGTTAACCTTCACAAGAGAATTGAACCAATAATGCAGGCCATTTATTTTACTCTGGCACTTGGTAGATATTGGCTGACAGATTTGCAGTGAGGGAGATGTTTCTCCACAGACAGATATGGCCAAGAACATTGTCTTCCTGACCTCATGACTGACAAGAGAACTCACTGACTGCCAACACAAAGTGATTTAATTTCACTGAACAAAACTATTTATGAGACCGTGGGGAACAAGGTTATGGGCTGTGGGAAAAGACTACATCAGCCCTGAATTGGAGGTGTGCGCATGTTTAATCGAGTACTTACTGTAAGACGCATTTGCATGTGTTACAGGGAATCCGAGGATGAATCGTGGCAAACTGCCTAAAATAACTTGTCGAGCCAATGATTATGACCCGAGCTCCCCAACCTTAGTTGCTGCATACAAATTTTAAAGTTTTGAACAGGAGAAACAGAATGCCCAGTGAAGCTGCTGCAATCCCATTTCACTTGTTGCCCTGTGTACACTTTCCCATAATACAGGTCCAGTATAGTATCCCTGCTGCTGTGTGGAAGGAGCACTGTAGTGTTTTGGGATACCTACTTGCAAGCTCAATGTTTGCAAAACTCAACAAGTTCTTCAAAATAAATGAGGCTAACTTAGGTTGCAAGACATCAGGTTTCTTAAATGGAGCTTGTATCAACTCAAGAAAATGTTCATTTTTTTCCCCAAATCTTAACAACAACCATACCACTCACAGTTCATCTCATTTGTACTCTGGAACTGCAACACTTTTGCTGTTAAATCTGTTTTCCATTCCCTGCAGCTCATGGGCACTACTCCCCGAAATGACATATATTGAAGTGAGTTCAAACTCCAAATGCCATTGTCTCTGCAATGCTAAATCAATTTCTGTTTTCTCGCGAAATCCAGTGATATGTTATTTCATCACATTCTACCTTATAATGGAGCTTGTTTTGTGTCAAAATAATTATCTCTGGTCTAGCCCATGAGAGTGGCAGAGTGGGCTTGAGTGTTGCATTCTGACACTATCCCAAATCTTTACTCATTTTGCATGGAGTGTTGCAGGGTTGCCACCACATCACAACCTCTCTCTGTCCCTCTGTTGCCTCTGATTTGCCATGTTGCTTATCGAACAGCCAGTACTGGGTGAACAGGCGTATCCTCCAACTAAATAGCAGCTGAACCTGACTGTTCTTTGGAACGTAGGAGTAGGAGTATAGGAGTAGGAGTAGGCTATCCAACCCCTCGAGCCTGCTCCACCATTCAATAAGATCATGGCTGATCTTTTACTTTAATGCCATTTTCCCCCACTATCCCCATAACCCTTGATATCTTGAATATCTTGAAATCTATCAAGCTCTGCCTTGGTGACTGAGCTTCCATAGCCCATTGGGGTAAAGAATTCCAAAGATTTATTGCCCTCTGACTATATAGTCAAACTTGCATTATGAAGCACGTTTCATGATTCATGTCCCTTACAGCCAATGAAGTACTTTCTTGAGGTATAGTCAGTTGTGCTGTAGGAAACATGGGAGCCAATTTGTGAACAGCAAGATCCCACAAATAGCACAAGAAAGCAGACCAATTAAACCGTTCTTTCATGACGTTGACCTCAGGTATAAACACTGGCCAAGAGGTGGGAATTGCAGAAGTTCCCCCATTCTTCTTCAGGTCGGGTAATGGGATCTGTTACATTGATGTGAATAGCCAGACAGGACCTCGGTGGATAGTCAGCCGAAATTATGTGTTCAAATCTCTGGATTGGCAGTTTAACCTATAAGCCTCTGGATGTAGAAGGAAGGGCGCCAACAATCAGACAAATCTGACACTTAACTAGGGCTAAAAAATGTTTTATTCGAAACAAAATGAAAGTAAGACTAAAATTCCGCACAAAGAGCCAAGAGTCAAATTACTTCAGAGATGGAAACAGGACTGAACCAGACTGCAGTATGAAGTAATGTGGATTGTGGATGGAGGGAGGCGTTCTTTGGTAATGGTACAGTACAGTCTCTCTATTAAGTCTATCTGTGGGAGCTAGAAAGGAGACAAATTGCCTGCGTGCCATTTCTAGTGAAACCATTCCCCAAACATTCCACTAGACACAAAACATAAAAAATCTTCCTGGGAAGCTCACAATGTCACTACATATGGTGACCCAAGGAAATCCTTTCCCAAAATATCTTGTAAACATTTGCCACAGTAGGAGATGGAAAGTTTTCAGACCCATTGATTTAATGTGTTTGTTACCAATTTCAACCCCACAAAGATAGTCATGTAAGGGAGGGTGTGTTCTGTAGGAGCCATTGGTGATGCATTTTATATCAGAGGTTGTGCCATATCAAAGTGTTCTAACAAGACACTGATGGATGATATTCTGTATTACCCTCCCCCCTTTGCCCTGAATATAGCTTGTTAAATAACACAGTTGATGGTTAGATATTCAATTTGATTAACAGGACTGGGACCTCATTTAACAAATTGGTGCTTACCACAAGTTGTGCAGTAGACAGAATCCGTGCTAATTATGTAATTTGCTCAGCTGATGCCTGTGAGTGCACAGCCAGATTTAATTAGAGATCAAATTGCCTCTCAATACATAAAGGCGCATTGCTGAGAGTCCGAGGGGAGCTCGTATAAACAGAGATATTTACCAAAAGTGAAGCATTGTTTTTATTTGACTTAAATGTGATTGCCAGAAAAACATAATTATCCTTCAGTTGAAGGAAAATATTAAGCTTTTACCAGAGTCCCATTATTACTGACCCTGAGAGCACATTCTCCAATTGATGAGTGAGCACAAGCACAGAACAAGGGAACAAAAGCTGAAGGTTAACTCATTCCTTTGACCAACCAGGAGAAGCTCTTGAGCAGATACTGGGTGGATGACAGTGGCCAGTGTCAGCATGTGGGGAATTCCTGTGCGGACACTGAAGCAAGTGCCTGGGAAGTCCATTTTAAATGTTACCCAAGTCATTTTCATTACGGGATGTGTATTGCAGTGTAACTGGAGGCACTGCCTGTGAAGTGATGACAAAACTGGTATGCGACCAGACACAATGTAAATGGCCTGTCAGACACCCAACTACTCCCTGCATCGCATCCAACTGATAGCAGTCTTCTGTCTCCACAAACTACAACTCATTCAGAATTCCTGACAGCCCCTACCTTCATCCAATCATGTTCTATACTCCTATCAGGCCTTGCCATCCTTCATTAGCTCTTATGCCCTGAAAGCTAATTTCACAATCCTTGTCCATGGACCCTATTGCAATGATTTCCTCCAGCTATATTGTCCCCATAAGCATCCTTTCCTCGTCAGACACAAGGTTAATCCTTGCTCCTTATTTGAACGTCAACTCTTGTGACCCACATCCTCTGGAACATTTTATCCACAGCTCTTTGCTTTGCCACATCCCTCCCTGATTTCAACAACCTTCTAAGAGCCCATACTTTTCACCTATATCTTTGCTGTTCTTCCCACACTTTCTGGCCCACCTCTCCTTGCTGGTTGCGAGACAGAACTTGCATTTATATAGCACCTTTCACGGTCTCAGGACATCCCAAAGTGCTACACAACCAATGAACTACTTTTGAAGTGTAGCCATTATTGTAGCATGGAGAAACCTGGCAGCCAATCCGTGCACAGCACGGCAGGTGCTGATTTTCGACCTGCAAACGGCTGGAGAAATCCTCCTGTAATTGAGGAGCAGGATAAAATTGTAACCAGCAGAAGCAACATATATCTGAATGAAAATAGGTCTCCTGTTCCTTTTTATATACTTCGTTATTTCTCATCAATGATACAGCCTACAACCACCTTATTTCACTCAGAATTAACTCCACAATTGGAATTTGTTTTCCAGCACATACAATGAGAAATTTTGATGTGCATTCAACTCAAGTCTAACAGGCTTAGGAATGGATGTTTTGTTGTGAGGAGTGGATTTGTTTGGACTGGATTAGTGGTTGTCCTGCTTCCTAACGCAACAAATTGGCTCTAATTTATACTAATCCCTTCTTTAAAATGCCGATATCCTGTGACAGAGCCAGTGATGGTCACGAGGCTGATTTATGTCTGGGATTAAACGCTACGCAACAACAGCACATTTTCTACCAACACTGCTCTCAGTTACAGGCATCGCGTTACCTTTCTGGCAACCTGTGCTGACTTGGCTATCCTTTGTACTAAAAGAGCAGAACTGTGCATTGAAGCAACTATCATGTCTTTGCTGGCTCTTTACTCTAGCTGTGTAAATTTAATCGCCACCGCAATGCTTCCTCTGCTTCAAAATATTGAATGTGGCGTCTACGCTAAGGTATGCATCATGTACATTTAGAAAGGGCTACTGCAGGTTGAAATAACATGCTGCAGTATGAGCAACAGGTACATTAACACATTTGCACAAACCTCCTTTTCCACTACTGCAGCATAAAGGACACAGACAGCCCTGCACAGATTTTGCTAGCTTGGATGTGGCTTCGCAAGCGCCTGGCTACCCCAAGGGTAATAACTTTTTTAATGTACTTTATACGTGCAACCAGGAGGAGCAGAAGTGTTCCTCATGCCACCACGGCACTCCTGACAGCCGCTGCCTGCCATGATTGCCACCCTCCCTAACCCCTCCGCCCCCCACTCCATTCCCCTCTCACCTCCCAACAACATTTACTTAAGGCTCACACTGAACAATTTCTCCTTCGGCTCCTCTCACTTCCTCCAAATAAAAGGTGTGGCTATGGGTACCCGCATGGGCCCCAGCTATGCCTGTCTCTTTATGGGGTGTGTGGAACATTCCTTGTTCCAGTCCTACTCCGGCCCCCTCCCACAACTCTTTCTCCGGTACATCGATGATTACTTCGGTGCTGCTTCATGCTCTCGTCGGGACTTGGAAAAATTGATTAATTTTGCTTCCAATCTCCACCCCTCCATCATTTTCACGTGGTCCATCTCTGACATTTTCCTTCCCTTCCTTGACCTCTCTGTCTCAATCTCTGGTGATAGACTGTCCACCAATATCCATTACAAACCTACTGACTCCCACAGCTACCTCGACTACAGCTCCTCACACCCGCTTCCTGTAAAGTCTCCATCCCATTCTCTCAGTTCCTTCGCCTCCGTCGCATCTGTTCCGATGATGCTACCTTCAAAAACAGTTCCTCTGACATGTCCTCCTTCTTCCTTAAC
The DNA here is from genome assembly GCF_017639515.1 of Carcharodon carcharias. NCBI lineage: Eukaryota > Metazoa > Chordata > Chondrichthyes > Lamniformes > Lamnidae > Carcharodon > Carcharodon carcharias. The sequence goes on from NC_054467.1 coordinate 227,311,122, forward strand.
CGAGGTTTTCCACCCACGGTCGTTGACAGGGCCCTCAACCGTGTCCGGCCCATCTCCCGCGCATCCGCCCTCACGCCTTCTCCTCCCTCCCAGAAACATGATAGGGTCCCCCTTGTCCTCACTTATCACCCCACCAGCCTCCGCATTCAAAGGATCATCCTCCGCCATTTCCGCCAACTCCAGCATGATGCCACCACCAAACACATCTTCCCTTCACCCCCCCATCGGCATTCCGTAGGGATTGTTCCCTCCGGGACACCCTGGTCCACTCCTCCATCACCCTCTACTCCTCAACCCCCTCCTGTGGCACCACCCCATGCCCACGCAAAAGATGCAATACCTGCTCCTTCACTTCCTCTCTCCTCACCATCCAAGGGCCCAAACACTCCTTTCAAGTGAAGCAGCATTTCACTTGCATTTCCCCCAACTTAGTCTACTGCATTCGTTGCTCCCAATGTGGTCTTCTCTACATTGGAGAGACCAAACGTAAACTGGGCGACCGCTTTGCAGAACACCTGCGGTCTGTCCGCAAGAATGACCCAAACCTCCCTGTCGCTTGCCATTTTAACACTCCACCCTGCTCTCTTGCCCACATGCCTGTCCTTGGCTTGCTGCATTGTTCCAGTGAAGCCCAATGCAAACTGGAGGAACAACACCTTAACTTCCGACTAGGCACTTTACAAGCCTTCCAGACTGAATATTGAATTCAACAACTTTAGGTCTTGAGCTCCCTCCTCCATCCCCACCCCCTTTCTGTTTCCCCCTTCCTTTTGTTTTTTCCAATAAATAATATAGATTTTTCTTTTCCCACCTATTTCCATTATTTTAAATATTTTTAAATCTTTTATGCTTCCCCCACCCCCACTAGAGTTATACCTTGAGTGCCCTACCATCCATTCTTAATTAGCACATTCGTTTAGATAATATCACCAACTTTAACACCTATGTGTTCTTTTGTTCTGTTGTTTGTGACATCTTTTGATGAATCTGCTTCTATTACTGCTTGTTTGTCCCTACAACCACACCAATCCCCTCCACTTCTCTCTCTCTCCCCCCACCCCGCCACACACACACACACACACACCTTAAACCAGCTTATATTTCACCCCTTTCTTGGACTCACTCAAGTTCTGTCGAAGGGTCATGAGGACTCAAAACGTCAACTCTTTTCTTCTCCGCCGATGCTGCCAGACCTGCTGAGTTTTTCCAGGTAATTCTGTTTTTGTTTTGGATTTCCAGCATCCGCAGTTTTTTTGTTTTTATATTTACTTAAGGCTGTTACTTGCCAGGAGGACTGCCTGAAACTCGAAGCTGCAGAAGGAGTGATCTGTTTGTAGAAGCCTGAGAGGCATCAGGTGCACACCTGACTATTTCAAAGAGGGCCAGCTTAGGTCCGGCCTTGGGGCTCCTGGTTTAGGGTGCCACTGACCAAACTGGACCCTGTATGTATTGCACTGAATATTTCAAGTAAATGTACTTATCGCTTTCTCTGCCAGAATTTCACTGCAATCATGGAACCTTTCTCAACACCAGAAACAATGCTCCTTTGTAATTGCAGGTATGTGATCTCACCTCCTTCCCTATTAATTGTTACAAGGGCTAACAAAACAATGAAGGGCTAACTCCTGTGAAAATTACCTGTTCCACAACCCACTAATGTAGTCCTGAGGTTGCTGGCCCACCATCGTTAGCACGGTCACAATGTAAACAAGGCAGTTCTACTGCTGGGAGGGGCGCATGCTTGGCCAATGGCTTGGTGCCAGTGCCACACCCAATGGCACCATGCACACTGTCGCAAGCCGCGAAGCGTCCCCATGGGTGGTGTTTTAAACGGGGCAGTGCGAGTGCCAGCTGTGAGCAGCAGGTTTAAAGCAACCCAGCGCCTGCTGACTTTGTGAAGCGGGATCAGCTGCTGTAAACAATTGCCTAGCAGCATGAATGGTTTCTAGAGCATCGAGATGAGTAGCCTTCTGTGGCTTTATAGGTGGCTGTAAGTGGTCCCCTGATGGAGTAGCAGAGAGTTGCTGAGACCAGAAGGAGCTTGGGTTTGCTCCTCGATATGAGGACATGGGAAGAGGTGGGAGGCACAGCAATAGGCTGAAGGGGGTGGAGGAAGGGGAATAAAAATATTCGGGTTTCTCACTATTGAACATTATGTGGCAAACTGCTTGTAACTTATTGGGTGGAAACCTTGAGACTGGCAAGCGATCCACAGATAGACTACATGTCGACTCTTGTCTTTAAAACTTGCACATCCAGTAACGAGTCACAGAATGTTACCACAGGGCAGGAGGCTAATTGGTTATTGTTTTCAGAAAGCCAACACAGGCGCATTCAGACTCACTGCCCTGCCCTTTTCATTCTAAATTAATCAGGTCCTACTGTAAGTCCTTCTCCCCTCTTTCCTCACCTCCCTGCCTCAAGGTACCGAATTGTTCTGAGGTCCTGTATTTCAGCCAACTCATACTCCTCCCCATCTGACATGGGCAGGCATCACAAGTGGCCTTCAGACTGCCCCCGCCTGGCTACACATTCGCACTTCCCCAGCAAGAGTGCATAATCAGGAATAGGAATTCTGGCTCCATTGTGCCCCTCACTCACTGGTGGCACGGGAAGTGGGGGAGGCGGGGTGGGGGTACAGTAATATAGCTCTTACTATCTACTTCCGGTGGAAATTAACTACATCAGCAAAGAGCAGGGATTGAAGGATTGAACCTGACCCACCCACGCCCCCACCCTCCCTCCCCCGGCCCCTAGTGGTGTAAACGGCTGTTTCTCATGTAATGGAGCCAATCTGGGGGGGCCATTGTAGCTCCTTCTGGCACATTCCTTCCTGCTCAGCCCTGTGTCCACCTTATTATGACTGACATCAAAAAAGCTCCCAGCTTTCCTGGAGCTGGGCCTCAACCAATCCAGCAGCTTTACACAAGCATCGCTACTGGTTACGTGAGCTCCATGCCTCGGGAAGCAGCAGCGCAGAGACCCACTGGCACCAATAAAAACTACCAACCACGCCTAAGCTCTGTGACTCTTTTTGTCTGATTCTACACCACTATTTCAAACTTGAAAGCAAATCCTGAAATATCCTCTACCCTGATGACGTTCTAACTCCCTGGAGCATGCACTTATGCCAAAATGGCACCGCTGAATGCACCAGAAGATAAAGGGGCATTTTAATAGTCTCTGGGTGAACTTTAATGCACAACGTTATATACTGAGGAAGTAAATAAGACAACAACTCCCAGTGGACCGCTGAATACAGAGGCTCTTTCACAAGTAGGAAAGATCCTTAACTTGTGGAGAGTCTGTGGTGTGAAACACACACATAACTCACTCATGCCACAGGCTCCTCTAAGTTATGGGCCTATTACCCCGGTGAAAGAACTACCATATTCATCGATACCAGCTCAGCTTTGGTTTCTGCTGAAGAGGGACTCAATGTTCCTGTAGCTGCTAGGAAAAAGCTCATAGATACTGCCAGTGCTTAACAGGGGACATCATTTCACAAGGTGCAGCTTGCCCTCCAGTATCTTGCCCAAGAGATCATTGTTCATACGTTGACCAGGCCTTTCAGCTGCTCATTTGTTGTCACCACAACTTTAATGGGGCCATTGGCATTGTCTTGCTTCTTCTCTAGCTTTCTTCAAACCTCCCTCAGTCCACGTCTCAATGTTATCCACCCATGTGGTTTTTCTTCTTCCTCTTCTGTTTTTACCCTCACTTTCTTTTTCAGTTGTTGCTGGGACAAGAGTGTTGGGTCTTCATTTCCAATGTTCGTACTTGAGTATCTTTCTCTCTCTAACTGTACTTAGCAACCCTTTTGATTCTTGAAATTCTATTCTGGATCTAACCCACTCACTTGTCCTTTTTGACTCGACAGGGAGACAAACAAGTGGTAAGTAGGCTTGGGAGTATCAGCAGGCTATTTGCATATTAGCACAAGCCAAGAGCCTTGTCCTGCCCTCAAATCCTATCTCTACTTCCACTCTCCAAGCAAGGTTTGGTCAGATACTAAGTCAGGCAACAGGAACCCCAGATGATTTTTCTCTTTCAAAGGGCCCGAGACCAAAGCAGTCAACTACTGTCCTGTAAACAAGCAAAGATCAAGTCTAGGGCCTTCCTGGGCATTATGGCTCTGCTTCTTACTGGATAAATGCTCTGAACTAACGCGACAACCAGGAAGAATTTTAAAAATGTAACTTCTCTTTCAGGTGAAATGTTAAACCAAGATGCCCACTCAAGTGGATGTAGAAAATCTCCTACATGTGTGAGCTAGACAATTATTCCATTCAGACAATGAGTTCTCACAGTTGAGCCTGATCCTTTGTTCTGCCAACTCTCCCTCTTTTCCATGGGCTGGATTTAACAGCCTCCCTCCGCTTGTATATTTGAAGGTGGTGGGGGGAGGGGGGATCGTCTCCTATGTTAAGGTGGGCGGGGTAGGTGCCAGGCAGCCTGCCTGCCTTTAGACATATTAAGCCCCTTAAGTGGCCAGCTAATGGCCACTTAAGGGCCTCATTACACCTCTGCTGTTATTTAACATGCAGCAGGAGGTGGGGGGGGGGGGGTGTGGAGGCAAGATGGGTAACCTGTGCAGGCTGCTGTTGGGCAAGTGGGGGGGTGAATACCACCTTTAGGGACTTCCCTATTGATTTTGGAGGCAAACCACCCCCCCAACCACACAATCAGGCCCTCCCTTTAATCTTCCTCCCTGGCTTTTCTAACCCAGCACCCTACCCCCCCTCGCTGGGGTCTCCTCGCCCTCTTCCAAAATATGTTTCTGGTTCTGAGTCCGGGCTCCATGACACTTCTTCGTTCGGGACTGGCTGTGGTCCCAGCACTTAATCCTGTGTCTGCTGGAACTACAGAGCCACTGGCCAATCAGCTTGACCAGCAGCTCTCTAGGGCAGGACCTCCTCCCAGACGGGGGCGGATGACCCACTCGAAATCAGTTAAGGCTGCTCCCAGCGTAATACTGCTGTGGGGCAGCTGGTTTCTGAGTCGCTGGGCTCACAACTGACTTTTCCATCAGGTGGATAGGGAATACAACTCCTCGTAAAATCCAGCCCACATTTTTACACGATCATACTCTCTTTCACTCTCTCTCTAGTATGTGTCAGGGTAGTGATCAGGGGTGTGAACCCTGACTGGGTTGGCCTTCCTACCAGCCTCCCAAAATAGAGACTGCTGGAATCAGCTTCTATACTTAAACAGGTCCACAGTAAATATTCTGAAGAATGGCGAAGGACGAATTTAACAGTTAAAATTTTCATTTATCAGTCAAGAGATCATGTAGAGATGCCCTATTACAAGACTGCATAATTTTTCCAGAGGTAGTCAGATTTTGACGAAATACAAGGAGAAGCAAAGCACTTGTATTCCTTCAAGGTTAATTTGCTACCTTGCTACAGTGGGAGCACCTACTGGAAAAAATAGATAAGCAGTTTTCTGACAGTTCACAGAAATTCAGGCCGACAACATGTCTCAAAGGGCTTCAGGCTGCTTTTTAAGTGCAATGACATCACCAAACATGACACATCACCAATATTCCACAAACAGCAACATATTTATCGAGTGGGAAATGCTGGCCAAATGCTGTCTGCCTTTCTTTAAATAGGACCGTGTGATTCCTAACTTTGGGAAGAGAAATAGATTACTGAACTTTCTCCATCATCAGTACAGTACCTGCATCCTCAGATCCATCATCATCATCTTCATCATCGCCTGAAGACAAAGAATCTGGAAGACAAAATCAACCTCTTGTCAGCATAATATTGCATCATAGTTAACATGTAAAATAATTGCTTACTGTAAAGGAGTCACCCAGAATGCAGCCAGCAAGCAGTTCCTTGGATGGCAGGATTGTCATATGAGGAAAGGTTGGGCTGACTAGACTGAGATTTAGAAGAATGAGAGGAGATCTCATTGAAACGTATAAAACTCTGACGGAGCTGGGCAGACTGGATGCAGGGATGATATTTCCTCTGGCTGTGGGGGGGTCTAGATCACAGTCTTAGGATATGGGGTAGACCATTTAGGACTGAGATGAGGAGAAACTTCTTCACTAAGAGGGTGGTGAACCTGTGGAATTCTCTACCACAGAGAATGTGGAGCCCAAATCACTGAATATATTTAAGAAGGAAATGGATAGATTTCTATACTCTAAATACATCAAGGAGTATGGGGAGTATGGTGTTGAGATAGAGGATCAGCCATGATCATACTGAATGGTGGAGCAGGCTCTAAGGGCTGAATGACCTACTCATGCTCCTATTTTCTATGTTTCTACTGAGATAACTAGAACTAAACAGAATTAATCAGGGAGGGAGAACAACAGATGACAAATATCCAGAGAAAGCAAAAATTTAATACCCAATTATTGAACAATCAATTACAGCATTCTATCCTAGAGTTGTTATTCACCAAGTACGTCCCTTCACTGGGTATTTCTGATGGATTTGAATCATGTTGGGGTACTTTCTTGAGTACCAGCATCTCTTCCTGTTACCTCACCTGAGTGATCATTTACGCGCAAGTAGCGAATGTTGTGCTATGGAGGCATCAACAGCCACTCCTTATCCTGTCCTTACTGGACACACCCAAATACTCTCCAGCAAGGATGGAAATCAAGGAGTGGTTTATTTTTCCCATCGCTATATTAGGAGCACGGAAGTACAGCTGCAACACCCTCTGTCTCAGGTCAGTTAACTCAACAGGGACCAGGTTTTTGGCTAAGGAGCTGGGATTCAAGAGGTAGGTTCATTTCCAGCGATCTCCCTCCCCCGACAGGAAACAGGCAAAGTTTCCCCATTTTGATGGAGGCGGGAGGTTAATTGGTGAGGGGTCAGGAGTGGCCCCTGGAATTAGTTTCCAGGGGGGCAGGAATGGAGGCAGGACACCAGGGAAGCGGCCACATTCCAGCAGGACATGGCTGCCATCTGTGCATGGTTTAAAAAATTAAAGCACCTGCATCTTCAGATTGTCCAGGATAGATGAAGAGCAGGAACCCAGGACGGGCTAGGGGAATATTAGTGTTGTTGAAATTTCTTCGCTGTGGAACAGATTTTCTTCCAAACGTCCACTCTTTTCAATCCAATGAAACTTTTTCCACACCACTGACCCTGTTCCTGACAAGCCTGGAGCTTCTCAAGCTTTACGCCCTCCCCACAATAGCCGACTGATCCTGCGGGAATTTCCAGACCGTAGCTACTTAACTGTCCAAACGCGCCCAGTTAATGGTGTGGACGATTTCACTTTCCCACCCTCCCTCCAGCTCTCTCCCCCACCCTCGTGAAAATCGGCAGGGTAGGGCGTGGTCGCCAGACGTCGTGACAGCTGTTTTTTGGTCGCCCTCCTTCATGTCGACCTGATTCGCCGCACAGAAATCGAACCTCTGACATTGCTGGGTTTGTTCACCATGTGGTGCACTTACTCATTCGAACAAGAAAGAAGAAACTTTGTAAGTTATGCTGCTCAACTGATTTTTTAAAATTACTTTTACTTCAGAAATGATGCAGTGTAAAATAAGCCAGCCCCATGCCAGTGTGGGGGTGGGGGTGGGGGGGTGGGGGGAGGTTTCGCTGCTGGGTTGGGGAGGTAATCATATTTTCAACAGAGGGGCCAAACTGACCTAGCTACCTAATATTTGGTGAAAGGATTGAGAACGAGAGGACACAAGACTTAAAGTAATTGGCAAAAGAAACAAAAGCGATTTGAGAGAAAGAAAAACCTGCGTGAAAAAGTTAGGGTTTGGGATGCGCTGCCTGAGATTGTGGTGGAGGCAGGTTCAATCAAAGCATTCAAAAAGGGAATTAGACTGTTATCTGAAAAGAAGAATGTGCAGGGTTATGGGGGGGGAGGCAGGAGAATGGCACAAAGTGACACTAAGTGAGACTAAATGACTGAGCTAAGTGACACCAAGCTCATTTGGAGAGCTGGTGCTGAAACGATGGGCTGCATGACCTCCTTCTGCACTGTAACAATTCTGTGATTTCCACATAAATCCAGACAGGAAGAAAGAACTTTTATTTATATGCAACACTCTTCCTAACCTTATGATGTCCCAAAGGACTCCTCAGCCAATCAATAATTTCTGAAGCGTCTGCCAATTTGGGCACGACAAGGTCCCACAAGCAGCAATAAATAAATGATCGGTTAATCTGCTCCGGCGCTGTTGATTCAGCAAGAAATGTTGGTCTGGAAACCAATGCAACGTCACCGCTCTTCCTTGAATGGTGCCATGGGATCTTTCACCTTCACTAGAACAGGCCTCAGATTAACATCTCAGGTGCTTCAGTGCTGTTCTGGAATATCAACTGAGATTATGTGCTCAAGTCTCCGCAGTGGGGTTTGAGCACATGGTCTTAGCGCAAACTGCCTCAGTGAGTTGAGTTCATTCACTAAAAGTGTTAATGGGCACAGTATCTGAAGTATGTTGAGTATTTTTATTTATAATTTACACTGCAGTTTTTTATGAGCATGTAAGTTAGATGTTAGCCTTTCAGAGAAATGTCTGGTGATTGCAAAACAGTGAAGCTCTGTGCATGTGCTGCACACCTAAACAGTTACTGCATTTAGGTATAGGTTCACAGATCAGTTAAATCTAGCTCTGGCAAGTTTCCCATGTCCTGCTTCCAAACCAATTCAACATGAATTGGGGTTTTAAGTGAAGAAAGTAATTTAGGTCATGTTTTTATAGAATCGAACCTCTATGGAATCTCACATTCACAGATTCAGTCTCAGGCCTATGCTGGGTTGGCTGATCTGCAGAATTAGCTTCAGTGTTGGGGAAGGGGAAATTGGTAAGGGTATTGCAAATCTGACTGGAGATATATGAGTATGGATGCTGGGTGAGGGTAGGATCAAGTTCAGCTGTGATTCCCCCCTCTTCAGTTTGATCGCAAAAGCCCACACATGGGCGACGGACACTTGGGCAAGTGCTGCCTGTGGTCTTGTATGATTCACTGTGGGGGCACCTCCTCCTCTGCTTCATCGTCCAAAGGTCTCACCTAGTCTAATTCCACTATTCACCATATCGAGCAAATGGAATGTAAGACACACTGGCAGCTGAACATAGCAAGTCAAATTCCACATTTTATAATATCCGATTCCGCCATTTTTACAGCGTTCTGTTTGTACTGGCTCAGTGACTGTATAAACCACATTGTGTTTGAATCGGATAGGATTCTGGCTGTTGTACAGGTACTTCAGGAGACAGAATTCCTTAATTCTGTCCACCTTTTCTGTGAATTTTAAAAAAAAAATTTGTTCATGGGATGTGGGTGCATTTATTGCCCATCCCTAATTGCCCTTGGTCAGAGGGCATTTACCTCAACAGTATCAACCACATTGCTGTGGGTCTGGATTCAGGTGTCAGAAGATTTCCTTCCCAGATGGGTTTTCACAACAATCAACAATGGTTTCATGGTCACCATTAGACTCTTGAATTCAAATTCCACCACCGGCTGTGGTAGGATTTGAATCCCGGTCCCCAGAGCATTACCCTGGGTCGCTGGATCACCAGTTCAGTGACAATACCACTATGTCATCGCCTCCCCATTGTGTGGATGCGTGAATGAGTAGCCTTGCTCAAGAGTAATCATTTATTTTCATTTTATCTCGGTCGGGCTTGTACAAAATGAACGTGGTTAGTAGCAACAAGGGGAGAAAATTACCGAAGGAAAAGGCCAGGGTCTGGGAGGGAAAATGAAAAGCCTTTGCTGGTGAATGGAGTGTCACTATGGGTTAGACACTGGCCTTTTCCTTCTAGGATTTTGGTCCCAATCAAACTCAACAAGAAAGTCTCCTCTGTTAAAGGTCTTGGATGAAATGAGCTTGGGCAGTTTCAATCCAAAACCATTCTAAATTCAACTCTAATTCCCCATCCGACTGTCAGCTATGGCACTGACTCAGAGCTTTGTGAGCTCAAAACATACTCCAAAGATCTAAGCACATAAGCTAGGATGACTCTTCAGTGTGGTTCCGAGGGAATGCTATACCGTCAGAGGTGCCATCCTTTGGATAAGACATCTGCCCTCTCGGGTGGAAGTAAAGGTTCCCATAGCACTATTTTGAAAAAGATCAAGGGGTCTCGCCAATACTTATGCCTCAGCAAACTGGCTGCCATGCTTCATACATTACAACAATTGCTGCACTTGCAGATTGCATGATTGGTTGTCAGCACGTTAATGCCAAGCAGCCAGATCTGAAAGGGTTTGGGCCCTGCTATGCATTTTCCATTTTGTATTTCCTTTTTCCAGTTTGTTTTTTTTTTCCTTGCGAGTGTTTAATGAGGTAGTAGCTGTAGTAAACACTTGCTCAAAGCCAGGTTCATTCTGTAATTCATCAATGTTTTAGAATGTGTCAGTAATGGGGAGGTGTTTGTCCTGAGGATCCAAAATGCAGGTCATCAAAAAGATCCTCCAGAGAAATGATGTCGGATATTTAGGGCTTTTAGGGAACTTAAGCCACACTCTTAAATTAGCCATAATTGTGCCTTGTATTTGATTCTCAATGTCAACTAAAAACAGCTTTCATTTATACAGTGCCTTTAATGTAGTAAAACATTCTTTGGTGCATCATGGGAGCATTGATATAAAGCCACATAAGGAAATATTAGAACAGCAGACAAGCTCAGTGAAAGGGTTTTAAGAAGCATCTTAAAGGAGGAGAGAGAAATAAAGAGGTGGGGAGGTTAAGGGAAGGAGATCCAGAGCTTAGGGCCGAGGTAGCTGAAGGCACAGCCACCAATGGTAGAGCAATGGATAGATTTTCAAGAGGCCAGAATTGGAGGAGTGTCTTCCTGTCTTCACTTATGAACCTAGATGTTTGAGGGTGGGACAGTTGCTTGAACACACTGAGTAACGCAGCTGAAGTGGATTCTGTCCTCTCCCAATAACAGCACACAAGCACTTTCCAGTCATCAGGAACACAAAGCTAGCCAGATTTTCCCTTTCTAGCCAAGGAGCACTGAAGCTAATGAAAGCATCCAATCATGGTTTAAACTCAGCTAACTCAGCACAGACAGGGAACGAATATAGGATCTTTGGCTCCTAAAAGCTCAGCAGCAAACAACAATGTGCATTTACTCAAGAAGCTAACAATGATGAGGAAAGAACTTGAATGTAAATAGCACATTTCACAACCTCTGGATGTCCCCAAGCTCTTCACAGTCAATGAAGCATTTTTGATATGTAGATGACACCTCCACCAGGGCAGCACTCCCTGATACTGCATTGGATCAACTGCAAAAGTCCCTGCAGTGAAGACAAAACCTAAACCTTCTATCAGAGGTGAGAGTGCTACCACCTAGACAAGGCTGACATGTAATGAATGATACTTTCTACTGTCAAATTAGTATAATTTCTTTGTTACTATCAGAGACATCATTAGTCAGTACAGATCTTGATGTGGTCACTCATGATAAGGCAAATAAATTTGCCAACCTTTTGCATTAATGAACTTTAATTGTATTTGCCTAACAGGTGCACACTTTAATGGAGCAGAACATGGGTGAAAATTCTTTCACACAGAGAGCTCTCTTTCATCCGTTACTTGATCAACTCCAGAACTACCTCCCAGCAATGTGCACATTGTTTCAATTGAAAGCAGCTGCTTGAATCACTTAGGAAGTTCAAGTGCAGAAATCATAGCCCAGCCCAGTTACTGTATTGTCCCTTGTTTGAAGAACAGTGTTGCTTTAAATCTGGTAATTGTGGGAATGGATCACATTGGGTGCACATCTAGTGAAGGGGCTATAGGTCTGGAAATTTGGGAAGGAGGGTCACAGGTCTGGTAGGAGGGGGCAGCAGGTCTGTGAAGATGGAGGCAAGTCTGGGGAGGCAGGTCTGGGAAAGGGACGTGGTCTGGAAAGGTGGCAGATCTGGAAGGAGACAACTTACATGTGATCCAGAGTTAATTTTACACACAAAAGCTAATTTACTTCAGCAAACTTCCAAACAAAGGATTAATCTGAATATGTGAAATGCTGCCAGCCCAGCTGGTTTCAATATCCACATACTAGAGTCGATAAACCTGCAATCAGTCATCAACAAGGGCAATTAGGGATGGGCAATAAATGCTGGCCTAGCCAGCGACGCCCACTTCCGTGAACAAATAAAAAACCGAGACAAGTGGAAACATGGGGCTCCTCAATATATATGGCCATAAATCGGGGGTTAAAACACTTACTTAAATCGCCACCCTTTGCAGGAAACAGAATTTCCTTGGAGCTTCATTGTAAGACTCAATTAAAAGGGCCTTTCCATTCCATTAGGGGAGGTGAGGGGCTGTGGCAAGATCTGGAATATTTCAAGCCGTTACCGATAAGAGATTGAGTACAGAATAAAACAGCAGGTTGCAATTTTGGCAGAATCTCCTCAATAAATTGAATTTTTGAATAGTCACAAGTACCTGATAATGACAGATGAGGAAGGCCATTCATAGCCCCTCCATCCATGGTGATAAATAAAGTCCGCCCACTACAGCATCCAAATAATTGTTAAATTAATCCAGGATTTTCACCTTCACTTAACCAGTTGGAGGTCCATTCAGATTCATTGAAATCGTTGTGTGTGCGTGTATGTGAAAAAACCTTTTGGAGTCATCCTAAATTTACCATTTACTGCTTTGAATCTATATTTCTTTGCCTTCATTTTACAGTTTAGTCACAAAGTAATATTCCATTAACTATCTTATGCCCATGTATATTACCTCTCAAATATCTCCTTTCCTAGGTGAAAGGGCTAAGTTTTTCTAGCCTTTACTCATTTCTCAAACCTTTGACATTAGGGATCAAAGCTCTTCTTTCTAAGCCTTCAGTGCCTGAATGCCTCCCTTATGTCTCAGTGACCATGGCAAACTCACAGTTTGTTATCAGCTGAAGAAGGCTATTTGTTTACGATAAGAATTTGCATGCTGCAAATTCCTAAAGAAATCCCTTTAAGCCTAACTAGGCCTACAAAGATTCTTTATAATTAAACATTGCTGAGCTATCCAGTCTGTTAATGTCCATCTGTGCTGACCTAGCCCATCTCAGCCGAGGTGGCAGTAAGGGCTTCATCATTCCTGGGTTAGTGAAGGCAAATTGGGCTAAGGTTTCTGCTCCTGATTGTTATCCAATGGCCCCAGCTGGAAATTAATGCATGCAAATATTGACCGAGGGCAGGTTTGGCTTTGCTTGTGATCCCTCAGCTTCATTAATAGGATGGATAATGTTGCTTTAGTCTGCCAACTCACAAACGGAAGTTACCTTGTGAGTAAAGTGAAGAAAGGCAATGCGTGTCTGTCTGTAGGACCATTTTTAAAAGTAAAGGCTCAAAGGGGAAAGAATGAGGTAAAAATGGGAGGGAAAAAAAGAAATAGGGCGGAATTTTAAGGCCCCATCGTGGCGGGGGTGGGGCCGTAAAATGCAGCAAGCCATTCAAAAGTCCACTGATTTCGGCAGGACCATAAAATTCTGCCCATAATCTTTTTGTGCGCATATAATTTTTATGGGTCAACACTGGAAGCAACATTGTGCAAACACATTCTGATGTACTCATTGTTTCTATAGCTAAAGATCACACCATATGCAGACAAATCAAAAATTACCATTTATTATTTCAAAATTCCCTCCAACTTGGTCAAAACTACGTTTGTGTCCTACAAGCCCCAGGGGCCTATACTTCTTTATGATATAACAACCAGAACCCTATTCTGAGGTACCACTGCAGCCTCCTGCCTCAGCTAGTGCCCTTTGATTCTGTCCAATGACATCCTCCTACCCTTCACTTCATCATTTGGAATGTAGCCTTCAATCCTTTTGGCCCTACTCTCCAGAACTTCCCACGTAAGTGCCTTAAATACTCACCTTAAGTCGATTCCTCGACCACCTCCTGCCCAGTTTTTTGGTCATCTTCCTAAATCGTCTGCTGCTGCTCAGCGTTGTTCTCCACTTGGAGGAACTTCATGGCCTGAATTTTCAGGGTTAGCGGGGCTGGACCCTGGGGGGCACATCCCTGCCAACTCCAGCAGGCCTGATGCCATTTCGTTCTCTAATGAATGTTGATAGGCATAAAGCAGGGCTTCTGTCCGTCACCGGGAGGATGCCCCGCCTTGGAAAGCTGCCGGCCAATCGGATTGGCTGGCGGCTCTCCAGTCCTGTCAGGAACAGCGCTGCAATGGCCGCAAGAGGTGTTGTGGGGAGCTGCCTGGAAGTAAGTGCTGGGAGGCGGAGGAGAGGTAAGTGGCAGGGGTCCCAGGGCAGGGATGGTAGGGGAGGCCAGGGGTCACAAGGAAGGCGATCGGAGTCCTGGGGAATAGGCTGGGTTGGGTGGGAGGGGGGATGGGGTAGGTTGAGGTCTGGAGATCACCAGGACTCCTGATGTGCCCCTGGTAAGAAATGGACTTCTGATGGAGGCGCCCCGCCCCTCCCCTTGCCCCGCCCACCCTTCTCATCCAAGATCGAACTCTGTTTTTGGGTTTGTCTCCCATATCTGTCATCCGACCGCCAGCCTAAAAATTGAGGCTGGGCAGGAAACAGCCATTAAGTGACGACTTAAGGGACTTAACTGGGGTTGGAGGGGGGGCTTTCTGTCCAAGGCCCTGTCCGCCCCAGCATAAAATTGCAACCGGATTGGCGTGGGCCGGATCATGGAGGGAATCCCGTCTGTGCAATTTCATGCTCCCTCCACCTTAGAACCTGCTGGGGGGAGTGGGCGGGAGCGTAAAATGGTGGCCAATGTTTATTGTCATCAAAGGGATTATTCAAAATGCAACCTTTTATTGTTGTTGATTCATAAGGGGCCATTTTCAGCTTTGCCACCTGGCCAGTTACCTGCCAAGAGGGGATCACTCGCACTCTATAGAACCCACTAGATTTACATTGCGTTGATTTCAACAGATTGAAAATCAGCTGGCATAGGTGATCTATTCTGTCAGGTTTCTGCCCATTCGACCAAGTTGAAAATTATACCCACTAGAGCCAAGCACTGTTACAATAGCACTTAATATTTCCAGAGCCCATCCTCCAAGAGAAAGTTATTAAAGCTGAGGAGGTTATTGTATAAATCTTATGGTTTTAGACTGTAGAGTAATAATAGAATTCACACAGACCATTTGCTTTTTTAAAAAAAAAGTCCTAAGCAAGCTATTGCTTGTTGCACTTTGTTTCCCATACAGACCATTTATAAAATGATACAGCACAGGAGGAGGCCATTTGGCCCATCATGTCTGTGCAAGCGCTTCTAAAGATTAGTGTTACTCCCCTGCTCTTTCCCCAAAGTCCTGCAATTCTTTTATTTTCAAGCATTTATTCAACTCCCCTTTGAAAGTTGCCATTGAAACTGCTTCCAGCACCTTTTCAGGCAGATATTTGCTTAATTTATATTTTAAAAATCTCAGAGTCATCTGAATGATAAATACATTTGTGGTACATGTTCCTAAATGCTGCAGCTTAAGAGTTGAAGTGCTCCAATTCTTGCTTCTTTCCATAAGAATAGTGCACTTAATGGTATTATAATTTCTCCTTAACTATTTCCGGGTATAAAATATCTTTTAAAAAACAAATTGAATGCACCTGATTACAAAGTAAGGTTTTAAATTGGCAATTAAATGCATTAACAAATATAGAAAAGAGTTGTCGTACATGGTGGACCCGCCACTGCTCTCTGCAGCTTCTGGAGAGTATTCATTTTACAGGTACATTTCCTACAATCTGAAGACAGAATTTATTATAAAAGTACAACTCTGGTTGTAAAGCACTCTGGGGTGCCCTGAGGTCATGAAAGGTGCTGTATAAATGCAAGTTCTTTCCAATTGTGCTAACCAGATGGTGGAACAGGTTTGAGGGCTTTTCCGATGTTCTTCACTTTCTTTACCAGATCGAGAGAACAAATTCAAATCTTGAAGAATGGAATTGCCACAGTGGGGCACTTCGGGACTGATGTATGTTGTTGTTCTAAATGGTTGTTCGCTTGCAGATTTGGTATTCTTGTGAATCTGTCCTGATGAGTTTAAGACGAAAAGCTTTGACAGCAAGTCTTCTCTTTCAGCAATACTCAAGTTCTGTACTACCAGAAATGATTAATGTATGTGTTGGGACAAAGCAGGAGCTTTAGTGTAGATTACAAAATTAGGGAGATCATGTTGGAGTTGTATAGAACGTTGGTGAGGCCACAGCTGGAGTACTGTGTGCAGTTCTGGTCGCCACATTATAGGAAGGATATGATTACACTGGAGGGGATGCAGAAGATATTCACCAGGATGTTGCCTGGGATGAAACATTTAAGTTATGCAGAGAGGTTGGATAGACTTGGGTTGTTTTCGCTGGAGCAGAGAAGACGGAGGGGCGACCTGATCGAGGTGTACAAGATTATGAGGGGCATGGACAGGGTGGATAGGGAGCAGCTGTTCCCCTTAGTTGAAGGGTCAGTCACAAGGGTACATAAGTTCAAGGTGGAGGTTTAGGGGGGGATGTGAGGAAAAACATTTTTACCCAGAGGGTGGTGACGGTCTGGAATGCGCTGCCTGGGAGGGTGGTGGAGGCGGGTTGCCTCACATCCTTTAAAAAGTACCTGGATGAGCACTTGGCACATCATAACATTCAAGGCTATGGGCCAAGTGCTGATAAATGGGATTAGGTAGGTAGGTCAGGTGTTTCTCATGTGTCAGTGCAGACTCGATGGGCCAAAGGGACTCTTCTGCACTGTGTGATTCTGTGATTCTGTCCATGCTATTCCTGATGTAGGAGCATACAGCTCTGACATCTGTGAACAACTGTTGTGGACAAGAAAATCCCTTCCACCAGAGAGACATCTTTTACCCTACTGAATACAAATATTCACCCCCTTGCTTCCAAAGATGGCCTGTCCTGATGACTCAGCTAGCTCAGGCAAATAAACCATGAAGGGCCCAGGTTTACTTCCTTAGTTTGACTGGAGATGGTGCAATTACAGACAAACTCAGTTAAGGAGGAGAACATTGTATTCATTTCTGATAGCTATTCCAGCAAGCCTTGAGTAGCTATTTTTAAAAATCATTTTTGGGTTGTGAGCATCACTGGCTAGGCCAGCATTTATTGCCCATCTCTAATTGCCTTTGAGAAGGTGGTGGTGAGCTGCAGTCCATGTGGTGTAGTACACCCAGAGTGCTTGAAACAATCCATTCATTTCCTTGGCCATTTCAGAGGGCAGTTAACAGTCAGTACATTGCTGTGGGCCTGGAGTCACATGTAGGCCAGACCAAGTAAGGATAGCAGATTTCTTTCCCTTTCTAATGAAAGACATTAATGAACCAGACAGGCTTTTATGACAATCTGGTAATTTCATGATCAATTTTTGAGACTAGCTTTTTAATTTATTAATTAATAGAATTTAAATTTCCCTAGCTGACCTGGTGGGATTTGTCTCCAGAACATTAGTCCAGGTCCCTGGATTACTAGTCCAATAACATTACCACTCTGCCACCATTCATCTGAGCCAAATACATCATGGCGAGTGCAATGTGTAGGGTCTAGGTGGGGTTAGGATCCATTTCCACTGCTTAACCCTTTGTGGTTGATTCACCAACCAGCACTCAGGAATAATAGCCATTTGGATGAGAAACTGAGGGATGAAAGGTGCCAGTGGAATTCTATCTTTGCAAGGAGGGAGAAGGGAAAAATACTGGCGCAGAAAAAAATGTTTGGTTCTTTAGTAAATTATTATTCAGTACTTTTCAGAGAAAGCAGCTTTTACAAATGAATGTTAAGACATAGCAATAAGCTCTTCTCAGCATGAACCTGTTGCAGGATTTCTCTGCCTTCAGTGTCTATTCTTGACAGTTCTCATTGTCAATTAGATAAACAGCTTTCAAGGTATTCGATTACAAAATATTATGGCCTTTTAATGATTTCTTCATGTTTGCCTGACAACATCTGATGTAAAGCTGCAATGGACACCTCCCCAGGGCACGAGTGCTTACTACTTAGGCTCATGCATTCTTACAATTTACCTGAGGGCAGTAACCAAGACCTAGCTAATGTTGAGAGATAGAGGCACTCTTGAGATACATTCTCACTTTTCATCCCTCGTAAAAATTTTATTGTCATTTTGCACTTTACATTTGGGGGTAAGGAGCATTTCAAACTTTGCTTTTCTTTTTTTAGGTCATAACATTCAAGGCTATGGGCCAAGTACTGGTAAATGGAATTAGGTAGGTGGGTCAGGTGCTTCTCATGTGTCAGCGCAGACTCGATGGGCCGAAGGGCCTCTACTGCACTGTGTGATTCTGTCTTAAAGGGTATTTGAAATTAGCTGAATGAAACTGATTGAGGCTCCACCATTTGAATGTTATGCTAATGTTTCAATAATAAATACTTGAAAGTGGAGTCTTTACACCTCGATTCACTTCAAGTCTGAAACTTTGTCTGTACTTTGCAGGTGTAATGACATCAGCATGATAAATATTACAGGTAAGTAATCCTGAGAGATGTAGGTTTCATTTCCAAAGAAAAGAAGGCCACATTAAACTTTTTTTTCAAGTTTCTCTCTAGGTAGTTACTACAGTCTGGTTCCAGGCATGTCAGGAGCACTGCTATCTCGCCCAAATAGTTATTTTTCCAAGTCTGACCCTGTTGTCATCTGATATTTGCACACATTTTGTTCCTTTATTCATTCTTGTGACATGGACGTCATTGGTATTTATTGCCCAGCCCATGAGTGCCCTGTTAGGCCACTTTAGAGATCATTTAAGAG
Source organism: Carcharodon carcharias (assembly GCF_017639515.1). NCBI lineage: Eukaryota > Metazoa > Chordata > Chondrichthyes > Lamniformes > Lamnidae > Carcharodon > Carcharodon carcharias. The sequence goes on from NC_054467.1 coordinate 227,329,835, forward strand.
TAAATTGTCACATATAGGCCAGACATGCTTAAGGGTGGCAGATTTCCTTTCCCAAAGGACATTAGTGAAACAGTTGGGGTTTTAATGACAACCTAACCATTCATGTATCAGTTTCCAGATTCTCAAACTGCTGTGGAATTCATAGTCTCTAGATTATTAGTCCAAGAATACTAGACCAGTAACATAACCACTACACCACCGTACTCTGTCGCTTTCTTTATTTTTCTCAACCCAGAGTTAGTATGGGGCTAACTGTAACCTCCAATGGGCTTTGCAGAGGTCAGCTAACACAGTAACTAATCAGAGACCTACTGGTCTCTATTTCTCAGTACTCCAAATGGTAATGTATTTAGCACATACACAGCTGTGATTGGTCAGCACTCACCTGCGACTTTTATTGTGAAGTTGCTCAGAATCTCACTGGTGCCCAAGAGTTTGCAGGAGTAAACCCCAGAGTCGTCGTACGAAACGTTGATAATTTTCAGCACTTTCTGTCCTACTTGTGTTCTGTTGCTAGGCAGAATTCTAAGTCCATCTTTTAACCACACCATAGCCAGCGAGGAACCTTGAGAATTGCAAGACAGATCCAGTGTGTCCCCATTGCTGAGAATGAACTCCTCTAGAATGGTACGCTGGCTTCCCAAAGACTCTGTGCCTGGGGAGAAAGCGACACAGTTTTAACAGCTGGCACATTGAAATGTTTAACTTGCCCATTTTTTCTGTTTTTAATTCCCCCCCACAACATCCATCCTGTCCTCAACCAAAAGCCTTCAGTGTCTCCACAAATGTCGTTCCTGGGTCAACTGTCAAGAGACCTCATTTCATACTATTTCCCACCTTTGCTGCAAGGTGACCTGACTGATACATTACCCCTCCAGGAGATACTAAGGCTGGGATGCATGCGAGACTGTAATTGGACGCTGGGTGCTAAACATCTTGTGTTGTGAGATCCCAGTGCAGGAATCCATGCCAGGTTTTCACCCCACACTGGTACCCCTTACCGTGTGTGGGTTTTATTGTGCCAAATCCGATCCATTTATCATGCAGATGGAATTAGTCAGCCATGGAGAGCTGTGCATGTGTGAGGTTTGTACACGTGCTGTTTCTTGGTTGCGAGCTTGACTTTAATGCCCCTTGGCATGCCGCTGGCTGCTACTTGTAGTTTGGCATAGAAGACACATTCCTGGTGGTTTACTAGACATGGTGGCTACTCCCAAAGTATCTGCCAGTGAAGGCAGCACTGTGGTATAAATGGTCCATTAACTGGCAGTGCAAAAGCAATGATCTTCATTTAACCTCCCACCACACTTCTAGTTCTTCTCACAAAGTGCACACATGGTGTTTGCCCCAAAACTACTGCATTGATCCAGTCACAACTTCTACTTAGTTATGCTTCCATTCATACAGTGAACAATTATAGACAATTATAGTCACACATTGCAGCAAGTTGTTACTGGGGGTGGGGGAGTGGGTGATGTTCCAACAACAATTTACATCAATATAGCACCTTTAGCCCAGACAAACATTGCAAGGCGTTTAACAAAAGTGACTAAGACCTTAAACAATCTTCTTAAGGAAGGTCTTAAAGGAGCAGGAGGTGGTGCCCAGATCCACAGTTCCCAAAAACAGGGTTACGGCCCCAATAGGGCTCGCAGAAACAGTGAATAGGGTCACGAGCTCCCTCTCCTCTGAGACTTGTGGAGACCGGCCCTATTCATCTCAAGGTCTTTCTCTCTGGGCAATGAGCTCCTGCCATGACCACTTCACTGAATCTCGAAGCCCAACCTCAACCATGAAACCGGTGGTAATGCCTCCGCTGCTGAGCCTTGGCCTGTCTGAGTCCAGCACCATCACTCTGGTGCTAGGCTCCAACATCAGCCACCTCAAGCTCTCAACCTGCAAGTCTGCTGGTTCCCGGCCAAAGGCCTTGAGCCAGAGCAGCTCAAGTGAAGTTATGGATTGGTGAGTACATAAAATAATAACATTTACAAAGTACTTTGAAAACAGATTTTCAGATTTATATCATGGATTATATATAGAACTATAGTAAGCAAATTTTAATAATTATATACTGAATATTATAATGCAGCTATATTGCTGTTTTGTTTTTGCTGGCATCTGGGATTGTGTTAATTTTCAAGTGTTAAAATGGAGCTGTATCGGAAACTGGTTTGGGAAGTGATGCCTAGCTGGCTGAAGGCACAGCTCCTGGTGGTGCAGGGAGTAAGGAACATACGAACTTAGGAGTAGGCCATTTGGCCCTTCGAGCTTGCTCCGCCATTCAATAAGATCATGGCTTATCTGATTGTGGTCTCAACTCCCTTTTCCTGTCTGCACCCCCCTTGATTCCCTTGTCTATCAAAATCTGTCTAACTCAGCCTTGAATGAATTCAATGACCCAGCCTCTAATGCTTCCTCAGGAAGAGAACTCCACAGACAAACGAGCCCCTGAAAGAAAAAAATTCTCCTCATCAAGATGGCCAAGAAGCCAGGTTGTATAGTTGGAGAAGGTTATAGAAATAGGGAGCAGTGAAGCCAGGAAGTGAGAGTGAGAATTTTAATTTTGAGGACTGGGAGCCAATGTTTGTTTGCAAGAACTCTGCTTAGATTAAACATGAAGAATCTTTACTTGGTTCAATACAATACCTTTGGGAGTCAAGGGGAGATTAAATGGGGCAAGGCAAGAACAGTGTACTCATGAGGGGAAAGCATCATTTATTTTTAAGGGCAAAATAAGCAGTTGACCCTTAAGGAATCACATCTGCTAAGTCACAGAGTGGTCTGTTAATCCTATGCTTTTTGATAGCTCATAAGCAGCAACAAATCTGTTTTAGATTTTTTTGCATGAATGTTAATTCGCTGCAATGAACAGTTGGCCGGGGTGCCTCTCATGAATCTGGAAAGCCGATCACCGCAAGCTGATTAGTCTGCATTGTTACAGCGCATCACTGTATGAGACTGTGCAATGTCAATTTGTCCACCCAAAGCAGCCTCGAGAGGATACCATCCGCACTAAAACACCTCAAGGACATAAATGTTGATCGGATTTATTAGCATTCGGTGTCACCGATATATACCAGCTTAATTTGTGATTGGTGTTGCGGGTGGAGGTGGATCGGGGAGACTGAGTAGATCTGGTTCTAATCTTCCAAAATTCTCTAGACTCTGGAAAGGTGCCAGCGGGTTGGAAAACTGCAAGTGTAACATTTTTATTCAAGTAAGGAGGGAGATAGGAAGCAAGAAACTATAGGCCAGTTAGTCCAACCCCTGTCTTTGGGAAAATGCTGGAATCCATTATTAAGGATGTAGTAGCAGGAGATTCAGAAAATCACAATATAATTGAGCAGAGTCAACAGTTTTATGAAAGGGAAATTATGTTTGATATATTAGGATTCTTTAAGGATCTAACAATCAGGGAGCAAGTAGATGTAGTTTATTTGGATTTGCAAAAGGAGCCACATAAAAACTTGCTGCACAAGGTAAGATCGCATGGTGTTGGGGCTGATATATAAGCATACTAACAAAAAACAAGAGTCGGGATAAATGGGTCATTTTCATGCTGGCAAACTGTAACAAGTGGAATGCCACGGGGATCAGTGCTGGCGGCTCCACTATTTACAATCTATATTAAAGGCTTAGGTGAAGGGACTGAGTGTACTGTAGCCAAGTTTAGTGATGATGCAAACATAGGTGGGAAAGCAAGTTGTGAGAAGCACACAAAGGGATGAATTTTTGAGTCCTTGTGGTGGCAGGAGTGGGGGCTGAAGGGGGCCAGAAAAATAGGGGGAATTGTGTTGGGATGGCTCGCCGGTGTATTCCTGCCTCTGGGAATTAGACAGCCTGCCCACTGCATGGAGGCAGACAGGCAATTTAAAATGGTAAGGCCCCGTTTATGGGTGATTTTGTGGCACCACATTTTGACAGCCACCAGTTCCATGGAGAGAGCCTCCCTGCATCAGTCTGGGGACCAGTGGAGCCGAGGCTCCATCCCTCAAAGAGGGGGCAGCGGGCATGAAAGGCATCCTCATGGCCCCAACAATCCAACTGGTGAAATTCCTCTCTGACCCTCTGAAATATTTAATTACTTTTATGCCTTCCAGGGTGCCATCAGTCTGAGGCATTCTGCCAGTCTTCTACCTGCAGTGCCCACCTCTCCTAATGTCAGCTGTCAGCTTTGTAATCGGGAGCCCGCTCGCCACCCTTCATACAATGGCAGGCACGGATGCAGCCAATTAGGTCACCAGCTCTGGGAAACCCACTTCCCCAATTTGGCTCCTGACAAGTGTGGGCTTGGGACTCCCACTTGGTCCTGACGTGAGGGTCGTGGGAAAATCCTGTCCAAAGAGTCTGCAAAGGGATACTGACAGGTTAAGTGAGTCGACGAAAATTCAACAGATGGAGTACAATGTGGGGAAAAGTGAGGTTGTCCATTTTCGTAGAGCTAATGGAAAAGCAGATTATTATTTAAATGGAGAGAACTACAGAGTGCTGGGGTACAGAGGGATCTGAGTGTTCTCGTGTATGAACCACTAAAGGTTAGCATGCAGGTATAGTAAGTAATTAAGAATAAAAACAAACTACTGTGGAGGCTGGAGATCTGAAATAAAGTACTGGAAAAGCTCAGCAGTTCTGGCAGCATCTGTGGACAGGGGAATTGAGTTAACATTTCGAGTCCAATATGACTCTTGTTTGGAACTGAAGAAAATTAGGAATATGATGGGTTTTACAACTTAATTTATTGCATCTGGCATGGAGTATAAAAGTAAGGAAGGCCTGCTACAACTGTACAGGGTGTTGGTGAGACCACACCTTGAGTACAGTCTACAGTTTTGGTCAACTTACTTAAGGAGGGATATGCTTACACTGGAGGCAGTTCAGAGAGATTCATTAGGCTGATTCCTGCGATGAAGGAGTTTTCTTATGAGGAAAGGCTAAGCAAGTTGGGCCTACACCCATTGGGAGTTTAGAAAGATAAGAGGTATCTTATTGAAGCATTTAAGATTCTGAGGGGGCTCAACAGAGTAGATGCTGAGAGGATTTTTCTGCTCGTGGGGGAATCTAGAACTCTCGGCACAATTTCAGTATAGGTAGGAGGATTCCCATTTTACATGGGGATGAGGAGGAATTTCTTCTCAGAAGGTCGTAAATCTTCGGAATTCTCTTCCCCAGGGAGCAGTGGAGGCTGGGTCACTGAATATATTCAAGGTTGAGTTAGACAGATTTTTGAACTATAGGGGGGTCAAGGGTTATGCGAAGCAGACGGGAATGTGGAGTTGAGGCCAAAATCAGATCAGCCATGATCGTATTGAATGGTGGAGCAGGCTCATGGGTCAAATGACCTACTCCTGCTCCTATTTCTTATGTTCATTTGTTCTTATGGCACCAGGAAGAAGCTAAAGCCATTATATGTGCTTAAGTAACATTAAATAGTTTGAAAGAAAACAGCTATGGATACATCTGTCAACATATAATCACCCAACTGTATATTTTGGCCCACACGCTCGTACAATCCAACAACTCAGGAATATGCCTAGACAAAGGAAAACAAATAAAACAGAGAGGTAACATAAAGCTGCCTTTCATTCAGGCACAATCTCCTATACATAGCAAACACTGAGTTGTTGCATTTTGTATGTATTTTCTTAGCAGCAATAAGTGCTATCCTGAAAGGCTGCAATTCTGTTAGGCAAGGTATGCTCAAATATTTTTTATTTACCGGAGTACCGGTATGTTAGAAAAACAATTTTTTTTAAAATTTCAAATGAGCCCTCTTAATCCCAACACACAGCTGAAGCAATTCACCAGTCTGTGCCCAGGAACATTTGTCATTCTGACAGCGATTGGCACAGCCAGTGGTTTGAGAAAACGCAAATGATTCCATCCTGCACCATGCAAATCTGAGCAGCTACACACAGTTTGACAGCGGTTTGTGTGTGTGAAAGGGGAACACTGGGAGATGGCATGAGGAAGGCGAAGCATCGAGGACTGGAATCTTAAGTCACTGAGGCCACATTTTTCTTGTGCTAGTTCCAGTTTCCTCAGCTGTTTTGGTGAACAGCATGTACTTTCTGTTCATCTTGTTCTGTACAATGGTTCACTGATTCCCCCCACCCCATTCCTCCCTTTGTTGACTTTGATAAATGCTATTGTTATAATGGTGATACAAGTCCAGGAGAGTTGGCCCAGTTCAGTATGATCAAGCAAACACTAGAACATGAACCTGAGAGCTAGTTCAATTTGATAAACATGCTGCTCCCTCCTCTAAACCAATGGTGGTGTAGCGACATGGCTTCCTTTCACCCTATCTTCATGGTATTTACAAATTGTTATTCAAAATGAAATAAATTTGGTTCCCAGGATTGAGCTGCTAGTTTGCTCACTTCCCAACTAATTTCTCAACATGTTTTTTCCCCAGTTTTGATCAACAATTCAAGCTCTTGCACTTCAGCTCCCTGGTAGTTCAGTGGGGCTGACGTGAATCTAAGCTTACACACCAGAAAGTTCCTTGGTTCAATTCCTAGTCTACATGTTGCCCCTTGACAACACTATATGGAACCACAATGTCAGATTCCACATGTACACTGATGATATGCAACTTTACTCCACCACAACTTCCTCTGCCTTTTGCTGCATTTGATTTTGATTTGTCACGCTGAATGTCTGAGATCCGGTACTGGATGAACAGAAAAATTGCTTCCAACTAAATACTGGGAAGACCAAAGCCATCGTCTTCAGTCCCTGCCACAAAGCTCCATTCCCTAGCCACTGACTTCATTTCTCTCCCTAGCCGCTCTCTGAGGCTGAACCAGATCGCAATTTTCACATACTACTTGACAACGAACTAAGTTACGAGACCGTATCCTCCATGTCACCAAGAGCATTGCCATCTCCACCTCCACTTCATCCTATTTGCAGCTGAAACCCCCATCTATGCTTTGGGTACCCGAAGATTCAACAATTCCAAAGCTCTCCTGGATGGCCTCCCATCGTCCACCCTCTGTAAACTTCAGCTCATCTAAAGATCAATTGTATATATCCTGACTTTGTATCAAGTACTGATCACCCATCACTCCTGTGATCACATTGGCTCCTGGTCCAGCAATTCCTCAAATTTAAAATTCTCATCCTTAGGTTCAAACCCCCTCATGGCCTTTCCTTCCCTATTTTTAGAAGTCCCTCCCCCACCCCCACAATCCTCCAAGTTCTCTGCGCTTCTCCAATTCTGGCCTCGATTTCCTTAGCACCACCATTGGCAACCGTGCCTCCAGCTGCCTCGGCCCTAGACTCTGGAATTCTCGAACGTGCTTGACTTTTTAAATCTACTTCGCCTGCCCTAATACATCCCACGTGGCTTAGTGTTACAGTTTATCTGATAATGATCCTGTGAATTGCCATGGGATTTTTACTATGTTAAAGGGGGGGGCTGTATAAATGCAAGTTGTTGTTGTAGCCTGTGTTAGTTTAGCTGACCTCAGGCAGCTGGCTGTTACAATGCTCATAGCCTAGGGACGGGGGAACATCAGCCAGGTAGGACACCCTGCTGGAAATGCCCGAGTGGGCCCTGGGTGAGAACAAAATCAGGCCCAGCCAAGATGTCCACCCTCAATGGAATGGCATGGTGACATGAGGAACAGATTGGTGGGTGAGGGACTGAAGTGTGCTGGGCTCTGGTGGGCCTGTATCCCAGAAATAAAAGATCTTAAATAAATAAAGAGGCAGCTGGATATTGCTTTTAAATACTCCGAATGGATCAAATCACTAAAAACCTGAATCAGAAAGAGAGGAGCAGAGATCAACCCTGACTCTTTTTACGTCATTTTGTGATACGGTAGTTTTTTTTTACTACCTCCTCCCACCTCTTCTCAACACACTGACCCATGTTCAAACATGTTGACTACTGTTAAACTGGTGCCAGAACGCAGCTAGCACATATTGTACTATTGGCAGCATTATGCAGGCTAGCCTACCCAAACCAAGGTAGGAATACCAAGTGGAAGCACTCAGCCTTTAAACTGGCGATGTGAGTGTTAAACTAGTGCCATAGTAACAAGGGGCACTCAATGAAGTCACCACACCAATGCTGTGCAGTCCAGTGTAAAACAGTGCAAACCCTTCTCCCACACATCAAAGTAATCGCAAAGTATTTAGAGTATAGGAACAGAACCAATATGCCTATGCCTGCGTTTGGGTCCCATACGAGCCTGCCTATGTCACTGCCATCACTAATGTAAATGGACTGTAAACACAAATCTGCCCATCGTATTAACAGTATAGCTTTTGAGTCCTTAGCTATTATTGCAGTATTTCAACATTCAGTTCTCTCCTAAAGGATTGTAATAATCACTTAAGTAACGGAGGTGTGGGATGGAGTTCAGGAGGACATTTTTCACTTCCCATACCCAGAAATTACTGAGGCAGAGTCAATGTCCAGTGTGGATTACAAACCTGGACTAAACCAGCTTTGCTCCCAGTTGTTACTGATAAGCTGAGCACTGGAGAGGCACGAAAACTGGCTGCAATTCCTCTAGGAAAGAGAGGGAAAAATATGATGAAGAGTCATACGGACTTGAAATGTTAACTGTATTCCTCTCTGCAGATGCTGTCAGACCTGCTGAGTTTTTCCATGTATTTTTGTTTTTGTTCCTGATTCCAACTGTTGTCCAGTGACCTGTCACCCCAGCTGGAGGTAAATGCGGACAGGACTGAGCCTGGGCTCCTCTCCTGTGAGTGTGTCGGGGGAGGGGGAATAAACATTAAAAATTAAAGTGGCAAAAGGCCCTGCTAGTTCAAAGGGGGAAAACAATCTACTAAAAGATTGGTGTCCCTTCAAACACTATATGAAAATAATGCTCTTTCTCCAAAACAAAACTTTAAGAGCAGGATTGAAAGTGTCATTCGTCTAACCCCAGGCAAGCAGTGACTGACTGGGCTTAGATGAAAAGGAAACTTTAGGAAATGCTAGTATTTGACTACTTGCCTTCAATAGCTTTTTGCTTCTACGAAAATGAATGGCAGGTGCCTCCCACACCAGCAGCTGCATGGTGCGTGCAGCACTGCATGGAGCACTACGAGGTTACAGAGCAGGGGAAGGAAAGAGTCACAATGTTATTAGCAGCAAAAGAACAGGTCTTGCACCCAGTAGTGTGACAGATTTCCTCCAGGCTGCAGCAATTAACTTTTATGAACTCATGCTGAATTACAATTCAAATTAAACAAATGTAAGACTGTAAAATGTTAATATATTGGTCTGGGGGAAATCAGTTGCATCATTTGCAGTAAAGACTTTGTTGGACTTTTTGGCCTTGTGCTTGTCATAGGCCTGTGGATAGCTGCCCTGGGGGCTCAATTGGAAAATGGCTCATGTTATGTCTTCTGGTTCCCATAAGTTAGAAATAATCACACTTTAGATTCAAAATGCTGCAGCTTCATTGAGTAATTTTTTCTGCTCTCCGTGTGGCTGGTGGACTGATAGACTGATACGTTGTTACTCAGCACATGACTGCACTGTGACAGTGAAGCTGGCACACAGGGATTTATATTCCCATAACAATTAGTTCCTAGCTCTAACATAACACACATGCCGTAATGTGTCCCTGATGTCCATCGTTCCACCTTTGGTGCCATATCTTCAGCTGCCTTATGCCGAAGCTCTGGAATACCCTTTCTAAACCTCTCCACCTCTCGAAGCTCCCTCTTCTTTAAGATACAGTTAAACTTACTGCTTTGACCAAGCTTTTGGTCACTTGCTCTCATATCACCTGAAATGGCTTTGTGAATAACTATGTCTGATGACACTCCTGTGAAGCACCTTGGGTTATTTTAATATGTCAAAAGGGCAATGCTTACATTGTTGCGACTGTTGCTGTGACTGTACTGGGCAAGGCAACCCCAGGCTATACAGAGTTAACTGAATTCAGTCGCTGGGCATGGTGCAAATTGGGGAGGGGGGGGCGGGGTGGCTGTAGGGATGCCATTACTGAGCTCAGTGGCACAGGCTTAGAGGTAGATGGAAGTATGCCTGGGCTCCTGAACACTCTCCAGTAATCCTGGTCAGCTGGAGAGGGGGCGATTAGTGCCACAGGAAAATGTATTGCCACATGAACCTGAAACTCCCTTCCTAACAGCACTGTGGGTGTACCTACACCACAGGGGCTGCAGCAGTTCAAGAAGGCAGCGGGCTCAAGGGCAATTAGGGATGGGCAATAAATACTGACCCAGCCAGCGAAGCCCACATCCCGTGAATACATTTTTTAAAAAAACCACCACCAAGAGGGAGAAAATGAAGGGAATTGTTGATTTTAAAAGAAGTAGCCACGGTGAGGTGCTTTGGGGATCCTGTGAGTTCCATAATTGTTGAGTGAAGCCTAGGTTTCCCCCCCCCGCCAGCTAATCTCAGTCATAACAAGATGGGAAGGTGGAGAGAATGAAATGGTTCCCTGTAGGGTGGGTTGGGGGCAGTGGGGGGAATATCCGCAGGCCAAAGTATTAACAAAAACCGCACCTAATGTTTCTCGTTGTTGGCGACTGTCCCCAAGATAAATAATAGCCTGTTTTCAGATGTCTGCCAAGGTTTCCTTTGGCTGCTCACTGGAGAGCTGGTCATGACAAGGTGGGAACAAACCCCCTTGGATTTGCTTTCCTCCTTGCGGGAGATGCTTCTGGTTCCCCTCTGTAGGTCTCAGGTTAGCTACTGAGGGGAGTGCTGGGCCGGATCAACACCTTTATAAGCAGCCAATCGAATGCTCATCACCATCTCATTATTGTTACCAGCATCGGGCAGACCTCAGTCTGTGCTGAAGAACCAATCAGAATTCCATGCTGCTGGAGTTAAATCCCGCTGCCTCTCCTGTATGGCGTATTCACACTATGATTTTAACGCTGATGGAAAAAGCATTGCACTCACAATGTAAATGATGTCTCAATCCTGAGTCGAGGCGCGAGCCAGGAGAAGTGGAGTGAGATTTGCTGAAAGAAGCAGCAGCTGTCACTTGTTCGAAAGCTCTGTTGAAGCCTGATTGCAGGCACCACACACAGGGCCAACTGCACCTACTTAGAAAATACAGTGCACTTTCCCATCACATGCTATGCTTTGAAATGCTGTTAAAAACATAGATACCAACAGCACTTAGTGACAGGAGCATCCACTTAAAACTGCTGTGCAGGCATGTCCAACATCCAGCCACACTCCAAGTCTACTGTTTATCTCTGTCACCTTCTCAGAGCCTGCTTCCATTTTGGGGATGAGTCTAACCACAGAACCTAGTGCCTATTCTGAACAAGCAGCAAAGAGAAAATGTGGAGACCATTTAAAGGGAATCGGTCTGAACTCCTGGAGAGATTTACATGGTGTAAATTACAGCCTTGGCTATCAACTCTGCCAACTTATGGTAGGAAATGGAAGTGTATGAAATGAATAGTTGAATGTTGTGCACACCTGTGCTATCCTGCTGTAAACTTTGGGTTTCCCGATGACCTTGTACAATACTGAGCCATACAGAACAGGACAGTGATCTTGGTCAGGTTGACAATCAGGATGTCACAAGTGGGTCTTGGACCAGAGTGGGGTTTAAGCTGCAAGGTTGTCCATACTGACTGCTACATAGTGACCCACCCATTGCAGGTGGGCTACTTTATGGTGAAAGACTCTGTTATTGGCTAACTCACCATCCACAACTAAACACAAATAAACTGCTGGAGGGCTGTTGGTTCCTGTGGATCTCTAACCCAGCAAGAATTAGCAACTTCAGTGCAGCAGGAAGAAAATGAGAAGAGCTTGTAATCCAATTGTGTTTTTTTGAACTGCAGATTAAACTGATCTAATTACAGAATTATAATAATATAACACAGAAGAGTGCCATTTGGCCTATCGAGTCTGCACCGGCTCCTCTGACGAGCAATATAGTTATCCGCTCGCTTGCTCTTTCCCCATATCCCTGCGATTTTTTTCCGTCATGTTAGACATTTTCTTTCTCTCCGTTATTTTGTTCCCACTCTCTTCTCAAAGACACTGGCTGTCCATTGTGATAGTTCCTCAGGTGCTGGGTGTTTCCGATGTCCAATCAAGAGGGTCTTACTGATATGTGAATTTGGACAAGGCAGCTCGACCACACATACATGAACACAGGCACACATGTACTCACACACACATACACACGTGCATACACACACACACACACACACATACACACGTGCATGCATACACACAGACACACACATACCTGTTATTTCCCTCCCTAATTAAAATAGCACACATTCCACCTGTACAACAGCCCACCAGAGATCAAGTACTCAACTCAGATTAGAGGTCAAACATGCTGGCCTGCACCACTCAGGCATTCAAGGAATAAACTCACTGAGCCATCAGCATGTATCTCTGCATTCCTTCACAGAATGACAAAAGCTAAACCCGAGGCACTCATCCTTTGAAGGAATGACTTGCATTGATTTGTAAAAGGCAGTCTTTCATAGAGTGGTGCCTGACCTCCGCCAGACACTCTGCCAAGGAGCCTAGTTCTTGTGATTCAGAGTAGGGGCCTGAAAGGAACAAGTGGCTGGCTATCACCTTAAACTCAGCACAGTCAAAAAGCAGATGCCACTTCAATGGATGCACTAAATCTTCCTCCCTCCTTCCCAAGTCAATGCGGCTCTGTTCTGTGACTCTTCAGTGGAATCGCGACAACGGGGTGGATTGAAATCAGCTGAAAGAAGATCAGCCACTTCATTCCCTCCAGGAACTTTGTGTCTTCTTTTCTCGAACAGCCTTGATAATTGGTTTTCTGTTTCATCAACCAAGTAGAAAATGAAAGTATTGTATTTTAAACCACAAGCCATTTGAAATTGCTTTTCATTCATTTTCCAGTAACATAATCACCTGGGATTCCACAAGCAGATTGGAACCACCAGAAAGCAGTGTGCAGGTTTGCATTTAGCTCTGTATTCTTTCAAACTGCTGAGATACGTGGAGACCTCCTGTGCCCTTGCTTATGTTATATTTACACAATGCAGCAATAACCAATTGTTTCAGAGCAATGTATTTGTTATTGTAAATTACATTTTTCTCACTGTTTGGTTCTCATGAGTGCTTGTCCCTCGCCGCCTTTATTGATGTCTTGTTTCCTAACCTCTGGAGGTAGTGACTCATGCCAGGTGGGGCAGGGTGGGGGATATTTCCCTGGGGGTCACGGCTTACACAGGCCCATTCGTCATGCCTGGTCCTGTTGCACTGAGGTTTTGGCAGACCTACGGGAAATCCTAGGAGTGGTCATGTCTTCACCCAAAGTCCACACGCAAGCAGCTCGGTGAGTGGCTGAGCCGCAGTTTCAGGCTCTGCCCCAAGTTTGTTGATTCTCACACTCTCAGGTGGTTGCAGTTCATCTCAGTGCCCTCAGGGGGCATGAGAGGTGCTGGGGGGGCAAAATGGGGCTAGGACTCCTGGGTACGCATCCAGTGAACCCCGGAGAGGATTGGATTCAGCATTTCACGGTCAAATATTTTGCTGCTACTCAAGGTCAAGTCTTTTGTATGAACAGTGACCATTTGGGTGAGGTATTGGAGGGAATTTGGCAAATACTCAATACCTTTACCAAAGGATAAGAGAGAGAAATAGAAGTAAAAAATCATTAAGAAAAAATGTGGCCATCACTTGGCCAGAGTCAGACTTCAAAGATTGTCTACTAACAGACCCACATAAACATCAGGTACACAGCTTTATGCAACACAAGGAAATTTAAATTTAGGTGGACCGTCCCTCATCAGTGTTTCTACACAGGCTGCTTTTATATTGTTCTCCCACTTCATATTCCTGGACACTGGTGGTCATGTTGTTAAATCATATTCTGTAGCGTCTTGGAAGACATGGATCTGGATTTAACAACATAAACTCCTGAAGCCAGTTCACAGGCTGCAGAAGATGAAACCAGTTACCACAATTAGTGTGCATGGGACCCATACAATCAGGAACTGGGCAGAGACAGCACCAAAACATCACATCTGGGGCCCTTATAACCATCAGAGGAGAGTTTTATCCCATCAGTGCTGGCTAGGTTCCTAGCCCAGAGTTGAAAGTACAGGGCATTAGCCCTGCTCTGCACCCTTTTCACTGAAGAATTTCCCAGATTGTCTTAACTTTACAATTTCTCCATTGCTGAAGGTAGGACCATAAGAAGTAAGTAGAAGTAGGCCAGTTGGCCCATCGGGTCCGCTCTGCCATTCAATGAGATCATGGCCAATCTGATAATGCTCAACTCCACTTTCCTGCCTTTTCCCCATAAACCTTGATTCCCTTGATGGCTTTGCAGTCCGGCCACATCCAGTCGTGAATGGTAGTGGACAATCAAACAACTCACCAGAGGAGGGGGCTTCATAAATATCCCCATCCTCAATGATGGACGAGCCCAGCACAGCAGTGAAGAAAATAAGGCTGAAGCATTCGCAAGAATCTGCAGCCAGAAGTGCCGAGTGGATGATCCATCTCAGTTTCCTCCGGATGTCCCCAGCTTCACAGATGTCAGTCTTCAGCCAATTCAATTCACTCCACGTGATATCAAGAAATGGCTGAAGGCACTGGATACTGCAAAGGGTATGGGCCCTGACAATATTCTGGCAATAGTACTGAAGACTTGTGCTCCAGAACTTGCCGCGGCCCTAGCCAAGCTGTTTCAGTACAGCTACAACACTGGCATCTGTCTGGCAATGTGGAAAATTGCCCAGGTATGTCCTGTACACAAAAAGCAGGACAAATCCAACCCAGTCAATTACCGCCCCATCAGTCCACTCTCGATCATCAGTAAAGTAATGGAAGGGGTCATCAACAGTGCTATTTGGGTTCCACCAGAGCCACTCAGCTTCAGACCTCTTTACAGCCTTGGTTCAAACATGGACAAAAGAGCTGAATTCCCGGGGTAAGGTGAGAGTGACTGCCCTTGACATCAAGGCAGCATTTGACTGAGTGTGGCTTCAAGGAGCCCTAGCAAAACTGGAGTCAATGGGAATCAGGGGGAAAACTCTCTGCTGGTTGGAGTCATACCTAGCACAAAGGAAGATGGTTGTGGATGTTGGAGTTCATTCATCTCAGCACCAGAATATCGCTACAGGGGTTCCTCAGGGTAGTGTCCTCAGCCCAACCATCTTCAGCTGCTTCATCAATGACCTTCCTTCCATCATAAGATCAGAAGTAGGGATGTTCACTGATGATTGCACAATGTTCAGCACCATTCGCCACTCCTCAGATGTGGAAGCAGTCCATGTCCAAATGCAGCAAGACCTGGACAATATCCAGGCTTGGGCTGACAGATAGCAAATAACATTCGCAACCCACAAGTGTCAGGCAATGACCATCTCCAACAAGAGAGAATCCAGCTATTGCCCCTTGATGTTCAATGGCATTACCATCACTGAAACCCCCACTATCAACATCCTGGGGGTTACCATTGACCAGAAACTGAACTGTACTAGCCATATAAACACTGTAACGGCAAGATCAGATCAGAGGCTAGGAATCGTGCGACGAGTAACTCACCTCCTGACTCCCCAAAGCATATCCACCATCTACAAGGCACAAGTCAGCAGTGTAATGGAATACTCTCCACTTGTCTGGATGAATGCAGCTCCCACAACATTCAAGAATATGGACACCTTCTAGGACAAAACTATCCGCTTGATTGGCACAACATCCACAAAAATTCACTCCCTCCGCCACTGACGCACAGTAGCAGCATTGTGTACCATCTACAAGATGCACTGCAGGAATTCACCAAGGCTCCTTAGACAGCACCTTCCAAATCCACAACCACTACCACCTAGAAGGACAAGAGCAGCAGATAGATGGGAACACCACCACCTGGAAGTTCCCCACCAAGTCACTCACCATCCTGACTTGGAAATATATCGCCGTTCCTTCACTGTCGCTGGGTCAAAATCCTGGAACCCCCTTCCTAATAGCACTGTGGGTGTACCTACATCAGATTGCCTGCAGTGGTTCAAGAAGGCAGCTCACTTTCTCAAGGGCAACTTGGGATGGGCAATAAATGCTGCCGCATCCCATGAATGAATTTTTAAAAAATTAACTCCTGTCGGGTAAATATCACTGCTCATCTTGGAAGAGTATCATTATCCTAGGGTAAGTCAACATATCAAAATTAGAGTCTTATCAGCTGTTTGGTGATAAGATTTTGCCTAGAATTATCTTATCATGCACTGGATCATCTTGCACTCACTTTGGAGTCCTTTATATTGTATTCTGTGAGAGGGCTTCTCAATATTAATGCAAACAAATGAGTCAGATTCACTTGGGACAGCAGAAGTGATCAAAGTGTCTGAGGTATTCACGTCAGCACTTTCAGCAATTTCATCAAAGCAATGGTAACAACAACCAGAGCTGAGCCTGTTTGGTGTACGTGTGCCAAGAGAGGCCATGTGTTTTCACATTGCTAGAAACAATTTTCTAGAAGCTTGAGAAACAACAGACTTGTTTTCTACAGTATCCAAATCGTAATTGGACACTAAACGGATCTGGCTTACCTTGGATTCCTGGCTTTTGGAAATCGCTTACTCTTTCCGAATGGACCTCCTCTAGCTACCTCCCAAAGATGAATCCCAGGTACTGCGGTACAGCTACTAAGCAGCCAATCTGTAAGGAAACAGCCCGGCAACCTCATCTGTCCCCACCAGCCATGGTTCAGAATGGAATTAGTATCACACTCTAAAGGCCTCTCCCACATTGTATGCTTTCATAAACCACCGAGAAGGCAGCCATGGTTCAGAAATGCACCATGGTAAAGATGGGAGATGAGTAGGAATCACTTTCCAACTTTACATACCAGCTTTGGTCCCACCCACCAGGCTCTGTCCCAAGTTAATTGATTTCACGTTCCCAGGCAGTCACAGCACACCTATGGAAATTCAGTGTGGGCTGCGTATGATTTCCCAACAATTGCCTCAATTGGTAATGCATGCTCACCACGTGCCCACATTCTTGGTGATGTGCGCATGAGGCGGATAAGGGTCCCTCCGAGAAGTGTGAAGTTGAAAATTTTCCCCTCACCAGCCTAGATAAAGGACCCATCTTTCCCCTAAATTCCTTGAGTGCAACCCCTGATCCTTGATTCGTTGGTGTTTACACAGTGCACTTGCCAGAAGAAGCAGCTGGAATGGTGACCATGGGTGTAAACCCAGGCTTGGAAGGCAGTTGTAGCTTCAGAAAAGTATCAGTACGCTGGATCAGCTGCTCACTGTGGGACAGATTACACCCTTCCAAAAACTAGCAAACGGATTCCATCCTACCAGCCATCTTCAAATGAAGCTTTTCCTTCACCTAGTTACACTCCAAAAAAAAAACTTCAGCTGACTTCACTGGAATTGTCCAACAGATACTTGCCTAAAATCAGAATCTAGGGAAATTAAGTAAGTGCTAGATAAGCACACAAAAGGGAAAGGAATAGAAAGATATTCTGATAGGGCTAGATTAAGAGGGATTGAAGGAGGCTCATGCAAAGCATAAATGCCACCATAGGCCAGTTGGGCCAAAGAGCCTGTCTTTGTGCTGTAGATTATGTAACCTCCAACCTTTGCAAAATGATTGTCACCAGACCATCAAACAGTACCGAAAGCCTAAAGTGAATGGGAGACTGAGATCTTGGAACAGCAGGCAACAGGAAGAATGAGTAGATGTATGGGAGGTTGACTCAAGATCTATCATCCCACAGATGCTTTACGCATTACACTTGCAACCTGAGGATGTGATAATTGAGCAGCCAGCAACTACATTGCCACATGATGTTGATGGTTTGAACAACATCCTGGGGAGAGGCAGAGAACATTGGGGAGGGGCAGGAGCCCCACAACTCCGGCACATTTTCAGCCTTCTGTGGGGAAAATGCTGTCCTTCAAAAAGAAAAGAAAATTGCATTTATATAGCACCGTTATGACCTCAGAATGTGCCAAAGCGCTTTACAACCAATCGATATAGCCAATCAATTCTGATTTGTAGTCACAGTTATAATATAGGAAACATTACTCTCTGTACAAAAAACTCTGGAGTAAAACATTACTCCGTCTATAGGAAACATGCCCATTGGAGTGGGATAATGAATAGTCATCTACTGGTGTTTTAGTTACCATGGAGTCTGGGGCCTTTTCCCAGGAGTGTACACAAACCAAACACCCTCATCTTCAGCTTGAATTTTGAAATGTTTTGCTACCAAAAGTTACTAACATTTTCAGTTATTATTTTTAAATAGTTAAAACCTTGCTAGGAATGCTGGAATAGCCAAAAGTTCATAACCCTGGTGCTTAGCAGAGAATAATCAGGATTGAGAGGAAGGCTGTGCAGATGGTTACAATGGACCAATGAGAGCTCTGCAAAGCACTACCCATTGATCAGATGGCCTTCCATAAAGAAACATTTTTTGAAGTAAAAATGGATCATTTACAAAGTCGTAACTGGTAAGAATTAAAAGCTTGTTATTTAATTAAAAGCTACCATCTGATTTCCAACTAAGGATCAAAAGTGAAAGGTACTGTCATCATTCTCTGAATGTAACCTTGGCTTTTGGAAAGGGAAAATGTTTTTACTACCTTGCAAACTTAGGGTAGGAGAGGTTTAGCTTCCTGGAGCTGTCCCCATACCCCCATGGTTGACTGCCAGGAATATATCTTGGCTAGAACTTGTGGCTCTGCTGATCCATAAGTTTGAGTGGATCTGTAAAGAATCTCAGCAATGCTAGGGAAACATGCACAAAAGAATTTGCTCAATTGAAGCCTGTGTGTCAAGACACCACAAGACACCGACATCTACATCAGCTTCCAGTGCAGCACAACGAGGGGAAAATTTTACTCGATTGTTGTGTACCATTCGAACACCAAGCGCAGAGGACCTAAAATCCAAAAAAACAGCTCAAATAGAGAACGAATTAAACAGAAAACAGATCAAATTTGAACAGGATGAATGAATAGCTGCCTTCAAGTTTCAACTGACAAAGTATTGCTCAAGGCTGCAACAGCAACAAATTGCATTTATGTAGCACCTTTAACAGAGTAAAGTGTCCTAACACAGACTAGGGACGTCCCAGGTTCAATTCACATTTGCGCTACAATAGATTTCACCCAGGCCCCATGATATAGGAGTTACAGTTTCCTTCCGAGCCTAGGTCATGGTCACCACTCCAGTGGCTTCTTCTGGTAGGTGCACTGTGTAAATGCCGATGAACCAAGGATCAGGGGCTGCACTGCCCTCCTCCGCGACCGTGACTCAAACAGCCACCTGATGTGTGCAGACTTACACAAGAAGAACAGCCTCAGGTCACCTCCAAGTTAGAAAATTGTGGGTTCAAATCCCACTCCAGAGAATTGAGCTGACGCTCCAGTGCAGCACTGAGGGAGGGCTGTACTGTCGGAGGTGCCGCCTTTCAGATGAGACATTAAATGGAAGTCCCCTCTGCCCTCACAGATGGGTGGAAAAGATCCCATGACGCTATATCAAGGAAGAGCAAGGGAGTGTTGTCCCCAGTGTCTTAACTAATTATTATTTCTCAACCAACATCCCTAAAGCAGTTTTTCTGGTCATTCCCACAATGCTTTTTGTGCGATTTTGCTGTCTGCAAAATTGGCAGTTGTGCTTCCTATATCACAACTCCAAATGTGTTTCATTGGTTGTGAAACACTTTGGGATATCCTGAGTTCAGGAAAGGTGCTATAAAAATGCAAGTTCTTTATGGGAAGAATTTTCCTGTCAGCAAGCGGGCCCCCGATGCATAAAATGACACACGGTGATGTCGGGCGAGCATCCCCACATCACTTAGATTGTCAGTTTGGCGGGTGCCCAGCCGACGAACTGTCAAAGGCCTATTAAGGCCATTGAGAAAATAATTAAAGTGGTTAAGAATGCTGCCCGTTCGACCTTAAGGTTGAAGGGTAGGCGAAGAGACCAGGCGGGATGAGGTTTCATGAAGGGTTTATTAATTAAATAAAATTTTTTGAAAAAATGAATGGACACGTCCCAGCTCGTGTGACAGTTTCACATGAGGGGACATGTCCTTAAAACATTTTTTCACCTTCATTAAATTTTCCAGAAGGTGCCTCAGGGAGATTTCTGCACTCTTTCGCACGCATGCGCAGCGCAGGCCCCGACTCAGGGAATCCCCCCCACCACCACCCGCACAGGGAGTGCACAGCGCTTTTGGGTGTGCATCACACTGGGCGGGCCTTAATTGGCCCAACCACGTAAAATGGCAGCGTGGACCCAATGGGGGGGGGCGCAGATCAGGTTCGCCCGCCCCAGCAGAACTGTCTCCCCGATGGGGGGAATATTCAGCCCTATTTCTTCTTGTGCGAGGTATCAGGAGATGATCAGTGCTTACGGCATTGCTCTTCATCTCATGCTGAGTCAGTACCTTCAAGAAAGCAGGAATTGAGAAAGAAATGGAAAATCTACTAAAACAAAGCCCCCAGAGGAATGACCTGCAGAAATGTTTTGCAACCGGCCTCTGTTTTAAAGGACACTTCATGTGCTGGTGTCAGGCTGTTGCTACGGATTGGCTTGCGCACTTTGTATCGGAGAATCCCTAACAAAGCAGAGGGTTAAACTCTTTATTTCACAGCTATGCAGACTCTAAATCCTGTCCCTTTCTGTGCTTTGCACTTTTAAGTGTCTTGGCTAAGCTGTGTTTAATGCAGACCAGCCGGATGTAAATAACCCGAACAATGCCTTTAATCTAAAAGTATCCTGGAAAGATTTCATTAGAAATGAGAGAGGAGAGGAAGCTAATCTTGGTGCAGATATATATATATAAAAAAGAACTGTCCACAACATCTAGCAGGACACAGGGAAATTGGCAGGAACGTGCAAGCCAGTTGGATTTTGACAGATCTCCTGATTAGCACGCTACTAAAAAAAAAACACTGCTTAGGATTGGAAGAGTACAGATTTATTCATAAATGACCCCCAACTGAGTGCTTTCAGTCAGCATCATTTATCACTGGAACAAAGGCTGGCCTCGTTTCACCAACCTTACCATATTGGATAGCTGCCATAGTAACCGGCCTAACATTTTTCAGTAGTTTTTTTCATTCCCCGGGGTTGGGGGGGGCGGGTATCGTTGGATTTTAATCATTGCACTAAATGAACACTAAAGTATCAGTGACACCTCTTCCCTCAGCCTCAGCTGTATTTTTTTCTCAATTTAAAATCCGTTTATTACTAATGGGTAAAATATGTTTGTAAAAGTTTCTAAATATTCATCTGTGTGCATATCACTATCTTGATTAAACTTTGAGAGAAGTCTGTGCTGCGAGATAAGGTTTGTTGCATGGCTCCAAGGCTGATCCCAAAAGTTAGAGGGCTGGATTATCAGGAGAAACTTGAGATTAACAAATGGTATAGAAAGAGTTGATTCAAAAAGTTACTTTGGACTGCATTGGGAGAGCAGGTCAAGGGAATGAAAGTTCAAAAAGACAAAGTTGAGTTGATTTCTGGAAGTTCATTTCATACAGCATTTGCAAAGCATGGAATGAACTAGTAAACAGGGCAGTGGTAAGGTGTAAACCCATGGAATCATCTAACAAACAACTGCAGCATTTACACCACAACTGAATGCCATGAAGGGGAATGTACAATTTTTCCAAAAAAAATCGAGATAAAATGTTTCCTCGTTTGTATTTATCTTGTGATTTCAAGGAACAAAATCAAACAGCTGTCTTAAATTGAGATGTCCTGTGGGTGGGTATATTTTTCCCCATTTTATTTTATTCCTTATCCTTTGTAGATTCTTTAGCATGGTGTATATTTCATGTGGATGTACCTACTTAACTCTGTAACCAGTCATTAGGACATTTGGAGGAACTTATCAGGGCCAACTGTTCTCCCTGTGGGAAAATACCACAGCTTCAGTCACAGTACTTTTAAGACATACAAGATCCTGAGGGGTCTTGACAGGGTGGATGTGGAGAGGATGTTTCTTCTTGTGGGAGAATCTAGAACTAGGGATCACCCATTTAAAACAGACATGAAGCTAAATATTTTCACTCAGAGGGTCACAAGTCTTTGGAACTCTTCCTCAAAAGGCGGTGGAATATTTTTAAGGCAGAGGCGGATAGATTCTTGGTAAGCAAGTGGGTGATGGGTTATCAGGAGTAGGTGGGATGTAGATTTCAGGTTACTATCAGATCAGCCATGATCATATTAAATGGCGGAGTTGGCTCTAGGGCTGATTGGCCTACTCCTGCTCCTTGTTCATAAGTTCGTAGCACTTCCCATAAGGAGACCAATACATAAAGGTTGGTTAGGGAAAAGTTCATAGCAACAAGTTGAGGCTACTCAACACATAGTGTTGCTGCATCTGTTTTGAAGATTCCCTTGTATCCAAGGCTTTCAGAAACTTGTTGTTTTTCCCTTTTCTCTCTGTGTTTCTCTCTCCTCCTGTTAGTTTTGCTCTTTCCTTCTGTTACTCTCTTCCCTCTGTCTTTCTCTCCTTTTCTTTGCTACACTGTTCCTGTGAGCAGAGTCTCAGTATGGCGGTGAGCTGTAACGTATAACAGTTTTTGGGGAGGAGAGGGGGGAGATGGTGGTGGGTAGTGGTTCGGAATACTAAGAGCTCACATTGGAGGACCAGAGATCTCAGCCTTCGTGCCATTCATCCATTCCTTGTGTTGTTTACCTCTGGCCTTTGGATGGTGGCTCTGAATTGGACTGGACTCAGGAGTATGATGGTATGATTGGCCGTGCAGTCTGTTTGAGGGGGAGGTTTCCCTAGTTCACAGTTACTCATTTTGTGTGTGGGATTATGGAATTCTCTAGACAGTGGGAGGGATATGGAAGTTTACGGGTAAATTTGTGGTCATTATTGTGAATTCTTTTGTCTGTATTTTAATTACGTGATAACAGTAGTTCACTCACTTGTGCTCAGCTGAAAACAGGTCCTTGGCTCATTATCTGCTGATGTTTTATCTCCAGCCATTTTTTTGGCAGTTTTGGTCAGTGATGGTTTTGCCTTCCACTCTCAGGGGCAGGGCAAGGAGTCAGGTCCCAAGTCTACTTCAGCCAAAATGTGAATCCAACCTGCGCTGTAAGCGTTATTCTGAACCACACACTAGCCAGCCAAGCTACCTGGCCCCCTATAATATTAGTGTCTAGTTTAGAAAGTAGAATGGGCGAGTAAGTGATGGTGGATGTATGGTGCAGAATTCGTGGAGGAAATGTGATTGGTCAGAACAGATCAGGAATGAACTTAGAGAGGTCTGATACCATGGTGTAGGTTTGGGGTGCCTCCAAGTTCTCCTATCTGATTGGCTGAAGAGACAGCCATCTTCAGGCTATAATTGGTTGAAGTTTTTGGGAAGTAAATGGTTGAAACAATCTAGTTTTTCTTTTTATAACCTGATTGGTCAAGGAGATTCCTTATGACGTTTGGGCACAAATTAAACGTTACAACCTGGTAGATGTGTGGTTATGGTTTGTCAATTAATCATAATTTTTAGTTTGTACTCCAGCTATTTCTTTCTGCGATTATTTATGCCAGCAAACAAAAGATATTTGTCACAGGGTATGCTTGGGGCATCTCATGGAATTTTACATCAAATTATTTTCCTTCATTCGTTGATGGGATATGGGCATCACAGGCAAGGCCAGCATTTTTTATCCATCCTGAATTGCCTGCTGCCATTTCAGAGGGCAATTAAGAGTCAACCACATTGCTGTGGGTTTGGAGTCACATGTATGTCAGACCAGGTAAGGATGGCAGATTTCCTTCCCTAAAGGCCATTAGTAAACCAGGTGTGTTTTTATGACAACCAATACTGAGCTTTCAATTCCAGATTTATTAATTGAATTTAAATTCTGCTATCTGCTATGGTGGGATTTGAACCCATGACCCCAAAGAATTAGCCTGGCCTCTGGATTACTAGCCCAGTAACATTACCACTACACCACCATCTCCCCCCATATTTGTGTAGAGGTCAATGGAGAGCAAAGTCAGGTGGAGTGCAAATGGAGCATCCATTTTTCGGTTCCCATTTGGGAGAGTTAGGTTACCCTCGAGGCTCTACTCCCTCCCTGTGAGTAATGTATCTATTTTCTCATCCTCCCTATTTTTGTAAGGTTATGAAAAGGCCTGTTTATTTCTTATCCTTCAATTGTGATTAAGGGCACACACCCCAAAAGCTATAACCTGTCTTTGCTTTTTATTCATGTTGACAGTCCCACTGCACATTTTATGTTTTTTCAGTAAAACCAATGAGCTGCTCATTCTATTATTATAATGCCTTTTAGCTTCAACTGCAAATGTTTAATCCATTTT
The DNA here is from genome assembly GCF_017639515.1 of Carcharodon carcharias. NCBI lineage: Eukaryota > Metazoa > Chordata > Chondrichthyes > Lamniformes > Lamnidae > Carcharodon > Carcharodon carcharias. The sequence goes on from NC_054467.1 coordinate 227,354,122, forward strand.
AGATGAATGTGAGGTGTGAGATGGTGCGAATCTTTCTCTCTTTAGCTAATTTTGATTTAATTGCTCCCTAAATTATGTAACAAAATTGATTCTTCAAGGGTTTTTTGTTATTAAGAGGTTACTTACTTTCCTATTTTCACCTGCTAACAGTAGGCCTCAATCAGATTGTAATGAGAGTTGACAGTGCTGGTGTCCAGTAATAAACATTCAGGAAGCAAAGTCTGGGAATGACCATTTTCAGCATTAGTTTAAGGGTGTCTGTACACCCTTCCTTTGTCTGATATTGGAACAGGTCATTAAAACCTACAAAATTCAATATACATGTTGGGATTCCTAGAGTTCCACACACTTTATAAGATTGGTCTTATCGGCAACTTCGTAAATAGTGCCTGATCCATTTGCTTACCATGCAAGCTTGACGTTAAAATAGGGTACAGCAAAGCTATCCTGTGGGATAATAGCAACCCTGATCAAATCATTGCTCGTTGTATGTCACACACACTCACGAGTGGGCCTATGGTCACCACTTTCGGCCCTGAAAAGTGTCCAGTCAATGTCAGATTACCCTGGAAGGGCAGGTTATCTCAAAAATGTGAGCAACAGGTGAAGCTAGCCATTTTGCGCTGCTTGAGTGGTATTCGTCACTAACAGGATGCTGCCAAAAAGACCTTCTGCCTACCACACAAATGAGTAATATGGTATATGAATCTCAGTGCCAGTGTGATGCCAGGTTTGTAGGCCATTAATCCCAATAACTGGTGGATCGTATCAAACAGCATGGCCCTCAGCTGTTCACAGCCAGCAAAGTACGGACCATACTCAACAAGCCCATGCTTGCAAAACTCAGAACATAGCATCCAACATTAGATATGATTTCACAGTTGGACAAGACTTACTAAGCAATCCTGATTGTGCTAAGAATTACATTAACAGTCGGGCGGGCAATGTGGCACACTAAGGGGTGCTAGAAGCTACCTGCTAACCGGGCCCTGTCCTCCGCAAACAGAAAGAACATGGGCGGAATTTTCCACGCCCGCTGATGTCGGGTGAGTTTGGTGGGGTGAGCGGACAATATGGCAAGAAGGCCTCGAATTGGTTTCACGATGTTGCGAAGCCAGTTTGCAATCGTCCGCTCTGCCCATCAATGGCGGGCCACATTTCCCGCTGTCAGACATCAGGAACCTCATGTAATACATCTGCATATCATTATAAACCCAGCTCACTGGAATCACCAACCCCCACCCCCACGCTGGATCATCTGAGCATGTTGGTGCTTCACAACTGAATATATGCGATGTGCACCTGGCAGGCTGCACTTCACTCGGGACTTTGAGGTTTGTTTGCCTGCCTTGGTTCAGGCAGCACTCGTGGTCATCAGCAACAGGCTTCGCAGACAGAACCAAATCATTTTTAGGGGGTATTATGGGCAGGTCTCTACTTATGAGACCAGCTGTAAGGTGGGGGTAGCTTTTCAATGGCTGCAGGGCTTGAGCTTGCTTGGAGAATTGGTGGGGGGGAAGTGCAGGGGAAGGGAAGAGGCTGCAGGGTGAGGGCTGTACTGGGGAGGGGGGGTATCCCAGGGTGTGCGTGGGGACACATGTTGATCTGTGCAAGTGGCCTCAAGACGGTGAGGGCCGAGGAGGTAGTCTCCAGAGGAGATGAGGCCAAATGGAGATGGAAGGGGGTATGTGAGAGAATGCGTGGTGAGCTGGCAGTGAGTGAGATGCCAGTGGATATGTGCTGTGCTTGTGAGTGTGTGAGTTTAGAGTGATGAGATGGTTGCCTTATCCTGGCAGCATGGATGGGATCATTCAACCTCTTTCTGCACTGAATGGCAAACCTCTTCTTTGTAGCATTGACACTGATCACCTCTGCCACCGCCTCCCAAGCTGGCGTGGTGAGACTGATGGGCCTCTGGTGGCCAGAGCGGGTGTAGAGGACATCGTGGCAGACTCCAACGGTGTCCAGAAGGCATCACATAATTGGGGGGCTGTACCCCTCTTGGCTTTTGGGGCCATGCCTTCACCAGTGCCATTCTGGCCTGAAAGCACTGAGAGGTGTGCGAGTGGCTGCACTTTAAATAAGGCGCCCGGCGTGAGGAAACGGCGAGGCGGGTGAATTGGAGGCTGCCTGGCAGGGAAATGGCACGCTTCCCGGGAATACATGATTAATGAGGTGGGATTGAGATGATACAGCTCGAAAACCTGACATTACGGCTGGCGGGTAAAACCTCCTTTTGTCCTGCCTGTTACCGCACTTAGTACAAATCTGGGACAATTCCATCCCATGAGCCTTTCTCAACTGAACAGAAGCTTGGGGGACAGCCACTCCCTGGTTCATTTCGCATGGCAATGTTTTGACGAATCAGAGTCAAATTGCCTGGTTTGAGTTCAAACAAAAGCCTGGGAGTTAACTGCTTCCCTGGTGCATTCTCCATGCCAATGCCTCCACCAATCAAGGTCCACTTGTCAACCAATCGCACTCTCTTCTTATGCAGTATAAATTGTTGTTTCCAATGAGATTTGATGTTCTTGCGACGCTGTCCTGAAGAGTGCAAGACAAAAAGCTTCGACAACTTGTCTCTTTCTTCAGCAGTACCTATAAAATTCTTAAGGGACTTGGTAGGGTAAATGCCAAGAAAATATTTCCTCTGGCTGTTGAATCTGAACACAGGGTCACAGTCTCAGACTAAGGAGTCAGCCATTTAAGACAGAGATGAGAAGAAATTTCTTCATTCAGACAGTTGTGAATTTTTGAATTCTCTACTCCAGGGAGCTGTGGATGCTTAGTTGTTTGAGCATATTGAAGACAGAGGTTGATAGATCTTTTGAGTACTAAGAGAATTAAGGGAAATGGGGATAGTGCGGGAAGGTGGAGTTGAGGGAGATCAGCCATGATCTCATTGAATGGCACAGCAGGCTCAGGGGACCAAATGGCCTGTGCCTGCTTCTATTTCTTATGTTCTGGATGTGTTTCCCACTTATATTCATATCCCAAAATGGAAACAACCATTTCTAGATATTGGGGTGATGGACTTAAACCCAATGTAACTCCAACTATGAGGAAAAAAATCTTATGGAAATCTAACATAAACATTGGGGCACGGGCTCAGTTGCTAAAGGAACTGGCTGGTGAGTGACTCAGCCGTTTAGATCACCAAGTCTCAGGTTCAAATCTCACCTGACCCCTTACAGGTCACTACAATCAATGGGAATAAAAGGTACCAGCCGGGGGGGTCACTCTCCCCATTCAGTGAGCAAAGTGTCGGGAGGGATTTCATTAACAACTGGATGCAAAGTGGCATCAATTTGCGGAGACCAAAAGGTAAAGATGGCCATCAACATCCACTGCCCACAGCAGCATTATCATGAGGTGGCAGTTCCAGTTTATCCGTTTTCTGTTTCAATAGTTAACATCGGTTAACTCAAGTGTGGTGAGAGTGAGGGTGGTAGCTGCTATACAAGGGGGTTTTGTTTGTCCTCAAGTCCCCCTGTTTTATTGCTTCTGCTTTTACTTTACAGCTCTTGTTAGGACTTCTCTTTCCACAAAGTCTGTAACTGTGTATTTTCTAAGAGTTTCTCCCTGGGACGGGTGTGGCCAGCAGCCAGTACCTCACTGCCCTCCCCACTGTTCGTATTCATTCCAAACTAGCAACCCATTGAAGTGAGCTCTCAGCAAGTCTCACCAGTAGCTGTTAAGACAAGCTACAAAACACTAATAAAGGCTTTCAGGTTAAACAACAGCAGATGCTAGGCACCGCAGATATGGCATCATATTGCTTTGTGCCTCTTTAACCTGGCAACCACAGTACAGTGCTTTGCCTTTAAGAGAGCCATGGAAGGATATCGCTGAGGGTCAGCAAAGAAAGGGTTAACACCTTGGCATTTTCAAATGGTCACACAAACTCTAATTGCTCCATCAAGTAACTTACCTCATTTTAAGTCTGGCCTCTGGTATTATTTAGAAAAATAGCACCTACTGACAACATTTTGCAAATTGCACAGCTCTGGAATGAATTAAAGCAACTATTTGGCAATCGAGGTACACACCATTATTTGAGCTTCCTTACGACTTCCGAAAGGAAGTGACCTTTTCAACATAAGTCATTTCCTGTGTCTCAAGTGATATAATTTTCAAGCCTCTTTTTAGGCAAGAATGTATAGGCAATCTTAAGAACAGAGGCCACTGGCGTATTTGATATTAAAATAGTACGCTTATTAAGACATTGTTCATGCTCATGCTCACGTCCATTTTATTGTTGGCTTTACTCAAAAAGTTTTTTTCTCAAATGCTGCATTTATTGCCCATCCCTGGTTGTCCTGAGGGTTATTAAGAGTCAAACGTGAAGTGTGGGGCTGGAGTCACAAGTAGGCAAGACCAGGTAAGGGTGGTGGGTTGTCTTCTCTGAAGGAAATTATACTAATACCAGGAATGTGCTGGTTGTCTTATGAGGAAAGGCTGGACAAGTTAGGCTTGTATCCACTGGAATTTAGAAGAATAAGAGGTGACTTAATTGAAACCTTTAAGATCCTGAGGGGTCTTGGAGAGGGTGAATGTGGAGAGGATGTTTTTTCTTGTGGGAGGATCTGGAACTAGGGGCCACTGTTTAAAGATAAGATGTTGCTCATTTAAGACAGAGATGAGGAGAATTTTTCTTTCTCAGAGGGCTGAGAGTCTTGGAACTCTGGTGGTGGAAGCAGAGTCTTTGAATATTTTTAAGGCAGAGCTAGGTTGATTCTTGATTAACAAGTGGGTGAAAGGTTATCGGGGAAGGCAGGAATGTGGGGTTGAGGTTACATTCATATCAGCTATGATCTTATTGAATGGCAGAGCAGGCTCGAGGGGCCGAGTGGCCTACTCCTGCTCCTATTTCATACGTTTGTAAGTTTTTTTAATCTTGTAATTAAAGTGTAATTCTCTTCATTATTTTCCCACGAAATTTCAGAAATCTATTTTATAGGGATTAGTTAAAGCACAGTAGCACTTGTCCAACCACAGGTGAGTGGTGTAATGTATGAAGGAGATTCTTGATGGAAGCAATTTTGTCAGGTGTTTTGATACACACTGCTGGTTACAATCAACTCCTGTGCACATGATAAATCTATTGCTTGTATAATATGATTCGCTGCAGATTACAGTCCACACTTGATAATTCAGTCATTTTAACCCCCAAAATCCAGATTATCCAGTCATGCCAATAGATTAAAATTACTCCATCTCCCTCTTAAATACAATTCATATTTGAATTAACCTGCATTTTCAATTTGTAACTTGGAGCTAACAGGAATAATCTGCATTCTTTAACAGTGGAATGATGTGCTAACAGCTGAATTTGTTCTTTCCTGCACAACAGAGAGAGTCACTTTACCCTGAAACATCTGGAGTTGGCTTACCCTGTGACTGCTGGAAGTTGCTTTATCCTATGGCAATTCAAATCACCCATACCTAATAACAAATGATTCAAGTAACCCCACAGCAGTTGGACTCAGGTTATTCTGCAACATCTGGGGTTGGCTCCTCTCGCAGCCACTGGATCCATGTTATTCCATAACTGTTGCTCAGCCTTGCCTCACAACCACATCCATCACCATATCCTTTAACAGTTGGATTTACTTCACCTCAAATTAATAACAGTTGCCATACTCTGAAAGCTGGAGTCGCCTTAACCCACAAGTACTGAACAGCAGTAACAACTTGCATTTATGAGGAACCTTTAACATAGAAGGATACCTCAAGGCAAATGGCAGAGGGGGAAATCAGACAAAAAATGGACACTAAGCCAAAGGTGATGTTAGGCGGGGTGACCATAAGCTTGGCCAAAGAGAAAGAATCTAAGGAGAGAGCTTAAAGGAGGAGTGGGAAGTGGAGCAGTGGAGGGTTTAGGGAGGGGCTTCCAGGACCTAGGCAGCTAACAACACGCTGCCAATGATAGAGCAATGGGGAAGGAGATGGGGTGGGGAGAAGCCAGAGCAGTAAAGTGTTTGGATGGAGGGAGGAGGTTATATAGGTGTGGAGAGGTGAGATATGACAGGGGATTTAAATACGAGAATGAATCATAGAATTGTTACAGCACAGGAGGAGGCCATTCGCCCCATCATGTCTGCACTGGCTCTCCAAATAAGCAATTCACTTGGTGCAATTCCAAGGGGCTTCTCTCCATAACCCAGCACATTCTTCCTTTTCACATAACAGTCTCGTTCCCTTCTGAATGTTTCGATTGAGCCTGCCTCCACCACACTCTCAGGCAGTGCATCCCAGACCTTAACCGCTTGCTGCATGAAAAAGATTTTTCTTGTGTTGCTTTTGCTTCTCTTGCCAATTATTTTAAATCTGTGCCCTCTGAATCTCGATTCTTTCACCGGAGGGAAAGGTTTCTCCCTATCTACTCTGTCCAGACCCCTCATGATTTTGAAGACCTCAATCAAATCTCCTCACAGCCTACTTTTCCCAAAGAAAAACAAACTGTCTTGAAGAGGATAAGTGGCATCTTGGCGTAAGGTAGTTTTAATAAAGGGTTTGTGGAAAGTCCGTCAAATTAATCTGAACCTCAAACCACTTGCTCACTGCTGCATGACCAACCACCTTTCAGGAAACAGAAAACAGTATCTGCTGTTGGATCTTGCCCTTATAAATGTTATACCCCATGCGTGAGTCTTTAATCAAACTATAATTAAATGGTTGTTTGAAATAATTGAAATGCTGAGTGCATTTCTTAAACTCTCAATACTTATAAAAATCTTGTGGTTTAAAGGGTTCAGTTCAGTAGTCACTCGGGACATCTGTTCTGCACAAGTGGCTGGAGAAAGCTGCAAGAAACTTGAAGTTTTTATTGAAATGGTTGATGTAAATGCTCCATGCGCTTAATAAAGAGAAAGCTTAGTGTAAGGTCTTACATGTGATATGTGTTGGAAAAGCTATGCTATGTGCATCCCCTATTGGGAAATCAATGCAACGTACACGGTACCTGGTATGTGCTGCATAGGGACAACAGCTTGTATTTATTTGGTGCCTTTAATACAATAAGTGCCTCAAAAGTGCTTCAGGGCAGGGTTATCAAACAAAGTTTGACATCAAGCTACATAAGAGGATATTAGGACTGATGACCAAAAGCTTGGTCAAAGAGGTAGGTTTTAAGAAGTGCCTTAAAAGAAAAGCGATAGGTAGCAAGGTGGAGAGGTTCAGGGAGGGAGGTCCAAAGCTTAAGGCTCAGGCAGCTGAATGTGCAGCCGCTAATGGGGGAGGGGTTAAAATTGAGGATGTGCAAGAGTCCAGATTTAGAGGAGCACAGATATCTCAAGACAGTTGTAGGGCTGGAGGAGATCACAGATGTAGGGAGGGGCAAGTCCATGGAGGGTTTGGAAAATAAGGATGAGAATTTTAAAATAGAGGCTTTGCCAAATCGGGAGCCAATGGAGGTCAGTGTGAACAGGAATGATGGTGAATGGTATGTGGTGCGAGTTAGGAGTTGGTATAAGTTTGTAAATGCATAGACTATGCTAAATGGAGAGGCTTTGTGTCATTGTGTGCTTTTGCAAAGGCTGCATAGGTAATGCACAATCAATGCTTCATTATACAAAATATGCAAACTTCACCATTAGCTTCCCTACACTTAATAATTCTTAATGTAAATTTACTAGGCAACACAGTTCCATATACAGTTATTGTATATCTCTGGTTCACATGGAAGGACTAAGTCATTCTAGTGAGAATTCCACAGGCTCGCCACCCTCTGAGTGAAGAAATTTCTCCCCGTCTCAGACCTAAATGGCCTGCCCCGTATCCTGGGACTGTGACCCCTTGTTCTAGAACTCCCAGCCAGAGGAAATATCATCCCTGCATTCAGTCTGTCCATCCCTGTCAGAATTTTATATGTTTCATTCTCCTGAACTCCAGTGAATACAGGCCTAGTTGGCCTAATCTCTCTTCATACGACAATCCTGCCATCCCAGGAATCAGTCTGATTAACCTTCGCTGCACTCCCTCTATGGTAAATATATCCTTTCTTAGGTAAGGAGACCAAAACTGTGCACAATACACCAGGTGTGATCTCACCAATGCCCTGTACAGCTGCAGTAAGACATCCTTGCTCCTGTACTCAAGTCCTCTCTCAATGAAGCCAACACACCATTTGCCTTCTTAACAGCTTGCTGAACCTGCATGCTTGCTTTCAGTGATTGGCGTACAAGGATACCCAGGTCCCTTTGTACATGAACATTTCCTAATCTATCACTATTTAAATAATACTCTGCCATTCTGTTCTTCCTACCGAAGTGGATAACTTCACACTTATCCATGTAAAACTGTATCTGCCATGTATTTGCCCACACATTCAACCTAAATTGCCTTGAAGTCTCCTTACACCCTCCTCACCACTCACATTCCCACCGAGTTTTGTGTCATCAGCAAACTTAGAAATATTACATTTTGTTCCCTCATCCAAATCATTGATATATATTGTGAATAGCTGGGGCCCAAGCACTGATCCCTGTGGTACCCCACTAGTCACTGTCTGCCATTCCAAAAAAAGGCCCATTTGTTCCTATTCTCTGTTTCTTGTCTGCTAAGCAATTCTCAACCCATGCCAATATATTACCCCGATTTCCATGTGCTTTAATTTTACACACTAACCTCATACGTGGGACTTTATCAAAAGCTTTCTGAAAATCCAAATACACCACATCCACTGGTTCTCCCGTATCTATTCTGCTAGTTACATCCTCAAAAAACTCCAGGTTTGTTAAACATAATTTCCCTTTCGTAAATCCATGTTGATTTTGTTTAATCCCGTTGATATTTTCTAAATGTCGCGAATATTTATAGATAGATGAAGTACTTAGACTGTTAATTAACAGAAATGTTCTTGAGCTTTTTTTAAACTAAGCCTCACAGCATGTGCTGAGAGACACAATACAATGTTACAGCACGTTTTGAAGAAGCTCACTGAAGAGGTAGTTTTATCCTGAATCACAGGATTTAAATTGGCCTCCACTTGTCTACCTTCCCTGAACTATCAGTGCTCTTCCACTAGAGGGCCATTGGCAGCTGGTTTTGGGAATTAATAGGACAGATGGCACACTTGTACTTGTCAGGGCTTTCGTATAGCAAGTGCCTATCAGCCAACCATCCAAAAGGTGCGCCGGCCTCTACAGGGCATCTGGAATCTGGTGAGCAAGGTAAGTAACTATGTATCTCCTTAACCAGTCAGATTGAAGTATTGTTAATAAGCAGCTGAATGTGAAGCAGAAAGTGTCAGTTAAAGTATTTAATTCAGTGATAAATCAGGTACAGAAAGCAAAATAAAGAGAGTGAAAAAAAGATTTGATTAAGAGAGAGAGAAAAACAGAGAACTTTTGTTTTATTCGTTCATGAGATGTGGACGTCATTGGCTGGGCCATTTATTGCCCTTGTGCAGAGGGCATTTAAGAGTCAACCACATTGCTGTTGGTCTGGAGTCACATGTAGGCCAGACCAGGTAAAGACAGCAGATTTCCTTCCCTAAAGGACATTAGTGAACCAGATGGGTTTTTACAACAATCGACAATAGTTTCATGGACATTATCAGACTCTTAATTCCAGATTTTCATTGAATTCAAAAATTTCACCATCTATCATGGTAGGATTCGAACTCAGGTCCCCAGAGCATTACACTGGGTCTCTGAAATACTAGTCCAATGACAAAGCCACTAAGCCACCTCCTCCTGTTAGTTGTTTAATTGTCCACAACTATTCACGACTGGATGCGACCAGACTGCAGAGCTTAGGTCTGATCCGTTGTTTGTGGGCTTGCATACTGCTTCCATGATTTAGCATGCATGTAGTCCTTGTGTTGTAGCTTCACCGGGTCGACACCTCATTTTTTAGGTATGCTTGGTACTGCTCCTGGCATGCCCTCCTGCACTCTTGAATCAGGTTTGGTACCCTAGCTTGGGTGGTAATGGTAGAGTGGGGGATATACTGGGCCATGACAATTACAGATTGTGGTTGAGTACAATTCTGCTGCTCCTGACTGAACACAGTGCCTCATGGATGACCGGTATTGACCTGATCTGAATCTATCCCACTCAGCACGGTGGTAATGCCGCACAAAATGATGGAGGTTGTCCTCAGTTGTGAAGATAGGCCTTTGTCTCCACAAGGACTGTGCAGTGGTCACTCCTACTGATTAAATCATGGGCAGATGCATGTGACAGGTTGATTGGTGATGGTGAGGTCAGGTAGATTTTCCCCTCTCATTGGTTCTTCCATCACCTGCCACAGGCCCAGTTTGTTAGGTATGCCCTTCAGGATGTGGCCAACTCGGTTTAGTATTGGGGCTACTGAACCACCCTTGATGAAAAAGTATACTCTGTGTCCTTGCCATCCTCAGTGAACCATTAGGTGTTCAACATGGAGGAGCACTGATTCATCAGTGAGGGTAATCAGCAACGTGGTAATCAGCAGGTTTCCATGCCCACGTTTGATCTGATGCCATGAGACTTCATGTTATCTGCGTCAATATTGAGGACTCCCAGAGCCATTCTCCCTCGACTGTAAACCAATGTGCCACTGCCTTTTCTGGGTCTGCCCCAGCAGAGGGACAGGACATACCCAAGGATGGTGATAATGGTATCTCGAGTATTGTCTGTAAGGTATGATTCAGTGAGCTGTTGCTTGACTAGTCTGTGGAACAGTTTTCCCAATCCTGGCTTGCCAATGTTAACGCAGAGGTCTTTGCAGGGTCGACAGGGCAGGCGATCCTTGGTAATTTCTGATCCCTAGGTCATTGCTGGGTGGTCCATGTGGTTTTATTTTTCTTCAGCTTTTCTATACTAGTCAGATACATCTGAGTGGTTCCTGGGCCATTACAGGGTCAACCGCCTTGCAAGTAATTAAGATTTTGCACCCAATTAAAAAGGTATTTCGACTGGAATGGAAAAGCCTGCGATTTTTCCTTTGCAGAGTTAATCTGTATCTATGAGATAAGTACAGCAATTTCACTCCATTCAATACATATGAGTGGGGTGTCAGAGGGTGAGATGCCATCTATGGGAAGCTTTGGGAGGAGCATCTCGGATAGCAACATCCAGATTGGTGCATCTAACTGCAAAGGTGTGCTCACCAGAAGTTGCTGCCTGATTTGTTCATGAGTGCTGTGAGCCTCAGCATTAGTTTTAGAGGAAAATACGGTCCATTATGTCGCCACAACAATTGTACATGGTGAAACAGTGTGCCTGGCAATTCACGGGCAGCCTCTCTGTGCGTCCATGCACTTGTGTCATGCTGTGACCTGTGTTGTGACACAAAAGCGTGCACGGAAACTGGCTCTGTGTTTTTAGCAAGTCAGTGCAGGAGTTGCCCAATCTTGCACTAGCTCACAAAAGCCATGAGGGCCTGGTTTTGTTATGCCATCATTGGGCCTGCGGAAGTGGGGTCCTTTATATGTGCGAGTGTGGCAGGAGAACTGAGAGAATGTCATTGACAGCTCCCTCTCCAGGTTAGAGTTCCTATGGAGATTGCCTTTAGTGCCTGAATCCCCATTCTCAGCTGACGAACACACTGACCGTGATCCTTGATGAGGCAAAGGGTTCAATGACCCCTTTAATCGTCTGCAAAGCAGCTTGTTAATGGCATTTGCATTCACTTTCTGTCTAGCCTCTCCACTCCCATTCACAAAAATCTAACAAACTGAGGGGAAATTTAGCCCAGATGAGGCCCCTGGTGCCTATGCCTTGGACTCCATTCAGGCTGAAACCGGCATCTCTTGTCTCCCTGCCAGGAATGAGGCATCTCCCTTTGGAGACCTTAATATCTGCAACCTACACAGTCCCACCTCAAAGCAACCCCTCTTCTTTCCCTTGCTTCATCCTAGTCTGCCCTTCCTAGGTCTCTTAGAAAAATTCAGGCTCCTGCAGCAAGCTTTGGTTCAACGTGGGTATTATAGATGAGGGCCCGTGGAAGCACAAAGCTGCATTCACTCAGTAGCAGTAGGACCCTTATGTTCTGTTGTAGACTTGTGGCGGGGTGGCTGGTAACGGTCTCATGAGAGGAACTCCTTCCAGCACATTAGAGGCCTCAGCCACAGTCTGCACACAGCACAATCAGCTCGCATTGAGCAACAAGACGCAACAGTTCTTCAGGGGGAAGAAGCAGGCTCCAGTCCTAATCAGCAGAGTCTTTATTTCCAACTCCAGCAAATTCATCAGCAGCTACTCAGGGAGCTCCATAAATCAACCTGTTTAGCTGTGAAAAATAAGCTGTGTTGAGTTACATTTAGAATATGTGTTTTATTATAGCTTTCTTGCTGACAAAAACAACCTAGGCAATGATTTATGGTGTTAAATCAAGGAGGGGGAGGGGAGGAAGGTAACACCTCCAGCTTCAGGCCTCCACCAGACAACTCAGCTTAACTGTTGGTTTTATGCAAGTAAATGATTCAAAAGTCACCAAATCTGTTACAGCTCAAGCACCATTTCTCTACCTCCTTCAGGAAACTAGGAAAAAGCTACTTTCCATTGCATGACTTCAAATAATAAACACAGCTGCTATGCTGTATATAGCATTTGGAGAGGAAAAGATGTAGAGAAGGGGGGGCAAGATGGAGAAAGAGAGAGAAAGAAAATGACAAAGAGAGCACAAAGGAGAGACAACTACACTGAAAGATAGATAAGGATATAGTGTGACAAAGAAAGTTATAATAAGATGACTTTTGTGCAGTGGTTTGATGACAACTAAGTGGCTCATTGGGCCATTTCAGCAGGGCAGTCAGAGTCAGCCACATTGCTGTGGGTATGCAGTAACATGGAGGCCAGATCGGGTGAGAATGGTAGATTTCCTTCCCTAAAGGACGTTAGTGAACCAGTTGGGTTTTACGACAATCAATGGTAGTTTCATGGCACTGTTACTGAGACTAGCTTTCAATTCCATTTTTTAATTGATCATTTGAATTTATTAATTAATTGAATTCAAACTCCACCTGCTGCCATGGCAGGATTTGAACCAATATCCCCAGGACATTAGCTTGGACCTTTGGCTTACTAGCCCAGTGACATGACCATACATTGCCGTCTCCCTCCCTAACAGCACTGCGAATGTACCAACACTACATGTATTGCAGTGGTTCAATAAGGTGGTTCACCACCACCTTCTCCAAGGCAATTAGGGATGGGCAACAATTGTTGCCTTTCTGGTGATGTTCACATCCCATGAGAGGGTAAACAAAATGATGGGACATATTCTGTGCATAGTAAGTGAATGAGCGCGTGAGTCAATGAGTGAGCACATGTGCAAATAAATTGGGGGAAGGTGGCTCGATGTGGGCAGGCAGCGAGGGACAGTCACAAATGGACACACATGCACAGTCTCACATACACAATCTCACATACACAAACATACGCACATACTACGAAAGAAAATCCCAAAGCTTTGGTCTTGTCTAGCTAGAGGCAATTTTACTGTAAACTGGCCGGATTCACTTTAACTCCCTAGAAGCCAGCCTTAGTGAGTTTTTCCAACTTACTTTGTAGTTTTTGCCAGCTACACAAATCCAAGAACCAGCAGCGCAATCACCTCACAGTCATCAGGATAAAAGCAATGCTCAAGAGAAAGTGGCCTGGGATTCCTAGGTTTAGCACTGAAGCAGGGTTGGGGCATGTATTTCACTTGCTGTCCCTGCTTCATGATTCTGACCAATCTTCCTGAGCTCGGGGATTATAAAGTCCACAGCGTGGTCTCCTAACACGAGGGATCCTACTAGTGAAAGGCTGGAAAACTCAGGAAATGCTGCAGCAGGACTTCCAGAAGGGGAGAGAAACATTCATGCCACATAAGTGCAAGGCCATCTCCCATCTCCAACAAGGGAGAAACTAGCCATCACCACTTGACATTACATATGAACATACGAATTAGGAACAGGGGTAGGCCACTCGGCTCTTCAAGCCTGCTCTGTCATTCAATAAGATCATGGCTGACTTGGCTGTAACCTCCCACCTATCCCTGATAACCTTTCACCCCCTTGTTTATCAAGAAACTATCTAGCTCTGCCTTAGAAATAGTCAAGGACTCTGCTTCCACCTCCTTTTGACGAACGGAGTTCCAAAGACTCACTACCCTTGGAGAGAAAAAATTCCTTGTCATTTTAAACAGGCGACCCCTTATTTTTAAACAGTGACCCCTAGTTCTAGATTCTCCAACAAGGGGAAGCATCCTCTCCACATCCACCCTGTCATGACCCCTCAGGGTCTTAAAGGTTTCAATCAAGTTGCTTTTTACTCTTCTAAACTCTAATGGATACAAGCCTAACCTGTTCAACCTTTCCTCATAAGACATCCTGCCCTTTCCTGGTATTCATTTAGTAAACCATCCCTGAACTGCTTCTCATGCATATACATCCATCCTTAAATAAGGAGACCAGTACCATACATGGTACTCCAGATGTGGCCTTACCAGTGTCTTGTACAACTGAAGCATAACCTCCCTACTTTTGTATTCAATTCCCCTCACAATAAACGATAACATTCTATTAGGTTCCCGAGTTACTTGCTGCACCTACTTACCAAACTTCTGTGATTCATGCGCTAGGACACCCAGATCCCTCTGCATTTCAGAGCTCTGCAATTACCATTGTTGAATCCCACTTTGTCAACATCCTGAGAGTTGCCATTGATGAGGAACTAAACTAGATCAGCCATATAAATATTGTGGCTACAAGGGCAGATCAGAGGCTGGGAATTCTGCAACGAATAACTCACCTCCTGACTCCCCAAAGCCTGTCCACCATCTACAAAGTACAAGTCAGGAGTGTGATGGAATACTCTCCATTTGCTTGGATGAGTGCAGCTCCAAGAACACTCAAAAAGTTTAACACCATCCAGGACAAAGCAGCCCATTTGACTGGCACCCAGTCCACCACCTTAAAACATGCACTCCCTCCACCATGGTTGTACAATGGTAGCAGTGTATACAAGATGCACTGCAGCAAGTCACAAAGGCTCTTTAGACAGCACCTTCCAAACCCATGACCTCTACTACTTCGAAGGACAAGGGCAGACACATAGGAACACTGCTGCCTGGAAGTTCCCCTCCAAACCACTCACCATCCTGACTTGGAAATATACCACTGTTCCTTCACCGGTTCAAAATCCTGGAACTCCCTAACAGCACAGTGGATGTTCCTACAATTTGGACTGCAGCGGTTCAAGAAGGCAGCTCACCACCCCCTTCTCAAGGGCAATTAGGGACAGGCAATAAATGTTGGCCTAGCCAGCGACACCCACACCCCTGGAAAGAATAAAAGTAAAAGGTAGTCACTGGAGAAGGGCAGCAAGAGCTCAAAAATCAAAACGGGGTTTTATTTTGGACTCAGGTGGGGTTTGGGGGTGGTGGTTGGGGGGGGGGGGGGGGTAAGAAGGGTGAGTGTGGAGATGGTTGCTGTTGAAAATGGTGAGTGGCTGAAGGTTGAGGGGTATCAGAGCTGCTCACCAGTGAGCCATTCCCCTCCAGAAGGGGGCATCAGCAGGCCTTTTCTGGGCTGCCACAGGAACCATCCCTCTGCAGATGAGGTCAGCAGCAGCACAAAGTAGGGAAATGGGTCAGCTTCCTGGGTCCTACCACCCCCTCCTCCCCCCACTGAAATTTACATGTGGCGGGCGGGCAACACGCTGCCAGGCTGGGACGGGGATGGTGCAGAAAGCTGTATGCACTGGTAGGCCTTGCCAAATGGTTGTCTAGTCTTTCCAGCTGGCCTTCCAACCAACTCGGGAGGGGAGGTGATGGCTGGAAAAGGCCGAGATAAATCCAGCAAATCCTGTTACGCAACAACATCAAAAATGGACTGCAGTTAAAAAACGAGCAGAGAAAACAACTCAATTCTGAGTTCAGATTATGTAAATAATCTTGTTCCTACTCAGACGTCAGGATTTCAGTTGGCAGAGGTTTTTAAACAGAACAGATTCTTTCTCCCATAGAAGTCAAACTATTGACTGATAGATAAAGGCTCCAAGAAAAAATGAGCAGCCAAAATAACGAACTGTTATAAATATAGAATTTATGAGGGCTTTGTTAAACTGGAACATCAGGAATTGCTTCACACAATAAATTGTTCAGGAGGGTCACTGCTTTTGCACTGTAATAGATACTTGGATCAAAATCCTGGGACTCCCTCCCGAACAGCACTGTTGGAGGGCCTTCATCACACAGACAGGCCCACCACCAGCTTCTCCAGGGGCAATTAGGGATGGGCAATAAATGCTGACCTTGCCAGCGATGCCCATATACCTGTAGTGAATTGTGTAAAAAGGGGCAAAAAAATTCACAGAAAAAACCCCGTTGATCCTACCTTTCTGCTTCCCCTTCGCCCAAAAAAAGTACAGATAAAATGAAGAGAAAAAGAAATCTGGTTCTGATGTTTACCTGAAGGAGGGCGTCTGGTGGATTTTTCTTCAGGTTCTGAAATGCGGAGTCTGGCAGCTGGGACGCTGGTGACGGTGACTAAGCAGAGGCAGAGTGCGTACCACAGGGTGATCATTCCTCCAGAGCTGCTGCCAATCCGACTGCTGCGGCCCCGCCCAGCCTCAGTCATCATCTATATGTGCTCTTCACAGTCATGGGCACTGCGATTCCACTGACCACTGCCTGCGCTGAGTGCACTAGAAGAGAGGGCATGAAAAGAGGTATTAACATGTGCGCGAGTTCCTTATCTCCGCCTGATCATAAATCGTACCACAGGGTGCGATCAGTAACATACATCTGTGTGTCCTTAAAACCTTTGATATTCCAAGATTGATTTTCCAGGAGCGCTGTGCTACACCTTCATCACCACAACCCAAAATAGAACATCATTTTTTAAAGGTTGTTGCCAGAATATTTAACAGGGATTATGCACATTATATGAAATGTAATCAGGTTGCATACACTCCATGATGAGAAACTGTTCTTCTAATGTAAAGGAAAGAGTCCTTTCTGGGAAGCTGCAACCTTTTAAAAAATTAAGAAACAGGAGCATAAGTAGACCATTCAGCCCCTCAAGTCTGCTCTGCCATTCAAGACTATCATGGCTGATCTTCTGCCTCAACCCCACTTTTCCACCTGCTCCCCACCCCTTGATTCCCTGAGAAATCAAAAATCTGTTCTCACCAGGACTAGGGAAAGGAGGTGGTTGGTGGCATGGGTGAAGCATGTTATAGTTCAGATTTGGACTATTCAATCTCTGGTCACTAGTTCAGTACCATAACCATTACACTACCATGGCACAACTTCAAGCAATGCCAATAACTGCTTTCACACTAGCACTGTAGGGGCGCTAATGCTGCCATAGATCTCAGACAGCTGGCCGCCAACTTCATGACAAGAATTGCAGAATCTGACCAATAAAAATACTCGCTTTTCATCAGTCATGCCAGATATAGAAAATATGTCCTGTTCACACTTAAGCAGTATGAGTACTCCTCAAAGGCAAGTCTTGTACCATCTACAAGATGCACTGCAGAAACTCACCAAGGCTCCTCAGGCAGCACCTTCCAAACCCACAACCTCTACCATCCAGAAGAACAAGGGCAGCAGATGAATGGGAACACCACTACCAGGAAGTTCCCCTCCAAGTCACTCACCATCCTGACTTGGAAATATATCACCGTTCCTTCACTGTGGCTTGGTCAAAATCCTGGAACTCCCTCCCTAACAGCACTGTGAGTGTACCTACACCACAGGGACTGCAGTGGTTCAAGAAGGCAGCTCACCACCACCTTCTCAAGGGCAACTAGGGATGGGCAATAAATGCTGGCCCAGCCAGCGAAGCTCACGTCCCGTGAACGAAAAATAAATTTAGAACCAATTGCTAGAAGAGAATGTAGAGAGGGAGTGGACTTCAGTTGGTGCCCTTACCTACCCTTTATCACAGTGCAGACGGGAATCTCACCATGTGGGTACTGACTACAAGCGTGCATCCCATCATTCTGTTACATAGAAAGCACAACACAGAAACCAGTTGTTTGGCCCAAGCAGTCCATGTCACTTAACCTCCACGTGAGCAGTAGCTCAAATTCTGTGTGCCTCTCCTGCTCCAGCTTCCCTTCAATCACTTATTTAATCTATTTCAATCTATTTTTAAATGTTAACATGTGGTCTTCTTCAAACACCAACTCCAGTTGATAATTCTGCAGCCTCACAGGTCTGTTTAAAAATAACCCTATCCCAACTCTCTGTCCTAACTCTTGTCCAGCTGTTTTCAGCTGCCTTGGCCCCAAGCTCTGGAATTCCTTCCCCAAACATTTCCACCTCTCTCTTCCTTTAAGAGGTAAAACCTAACTCTTTGACTATTTTTACTTAGTTCTGTTGAAGGGTCATTCGGACTCGAAACGTTAACTGTGCTCCTCTCCGCAGATGATGCCAGACCTGCTGAGTTTTTCCAGGTATTTTTGTTTTTTTTTCTCTTTTTTTTCTGACTACGCATTAGGCCATTTGTCTTGACATCTTCTTATTGGCTGGGTGTCAAATTCTGTTCAATAACACTCCCGTGATGCTCCTCGGAACATTTTACTACATTAATGTGGCTATATAAATGCAAGCTGTTGTTGTTTTGAATGCCCTGGATCACTGGAATCAATCTACTTCCTATTCCATCAAACATTTAAACATTTTTATCAAATCACCTCATAATCGCCTCTGTTTATGTAAGAGCAGGTTGGCTCGTGCATCAATGCACATTACCACTGCATTGCCCATTCACGCTTTTTATCTTGAAGCTGATGTAAACCTCCATAAGCACAAAATAAAAGCAAAATACTGAGGATGCTGGAAATCTGAGCACTGAAGAAGACATACGGGCTCGAAATGTTAACTGTTTCTCTCTCCACAGATGCTGCCAACCCTGCTGAGTTTTTCGAGCATTTTCTGTTCTCATTCCATAAACATAAACTAGCCCCCTCACTCTACACTGATAAAGCACGTGGCATAATACCTATAAGTTGGACTCTTTTATATTGCGCTAGTTCCCCAAGCACAGGACTGACAGAGCTGGCTGTAAGTCGTAGGGGGGCACAGGAGTAAGCCATTTAGCCCCTTGAACCTGTTCTCGTGATTAGATCTTGATTGATCTGGCAAATGGAAATTTTCCAGTACTGGCTAAGGCTTCCCATAATATTTGCTTAATGGAAGCTGGAAATAATAGCCAAGGATCTCACTCAACATAAATGCAGGAGAGAGCCCCTATCACACACACTGTCTCGATGAAAGGACTTCTCACTTATAATTTTTGCTAAGGGGACTGTAGCTATCAAACTGGGGTAATAGTTCAGGGTTACAACTGAGGAAAACCGATCTTCTTTCTTGTACTTTTGATACAAAGACTGGGTGGTGTCTCGCACAGACCCACAGAGAACTGAAGGCCAGGTCAATCAGACCTACAAGTTCAGCCAAAGGCAAGAGAGCACACACTACTGTGAAAGCATCTTACAACATGCTTCTGCTCTGCTGTGCAGCCGTATCAATAACTTGCGCCCACCAGAGTTGCAGGAGGCACTGGGATGTGAAACAGCTTGCAATCTGCTGGGCCCTTGTATGTCCCTTATGTTACAGGCTTTTGGGCGGGTAGTAAAATCAGCAGCCTCGAACTGTGTCCAAGGAGCTGTAGATTATATACCACAGCAGACAATATATCATCCCAAAGCCCTGCTGCTTCCAAAAACTTTCCAGCCGTAAATAACTCATTTCAATAATTTCGTTCTGATGACAAGTTGGCAGACAATGTCCATTCCAAAACGTATAATTTGTGGCAAGCTATTTTCTCTATCTTTACTGTACAGCCCGAAGGTGGGGGTGGGATTTTTGGGGTGGAGGGGGGTGGTAGGATTGAGGGGAGGGGGTAGGATTTGGGAGGGATGGGATTGGGGGGTAGGATTTGGGGGGTGGGGTGGGGGTTAGGATTTGGGGGTGTGGGATTGGGTGTTAGGGTTTGGGAGGTGTGGGGTGGGCGTTAGTATTTGGGGGGTGGGATTGGGGGTTAGGATTTGGGGGGATGTGATAGAATTTGGGGAGGTCAACACACAACGGTGGGCAGTGACACTGTGCCACATAACACAGCTTTAAATTAACAATGCATTCCTTATCAGTGGGACTCCTAAAAGACCAGCTATCTCCACGGCTAATACAACTGTGTAAAAGCCTCAAATACTCTGCCAAGCAAATCAAAAGAAATCTTTCATTTGCATGTAGCCTTGCACAACATCCTGAAGGGCGTCCCGTTTGAAGTAAACTTGCTGTTGTTATGGGGATAAAAGCATTGCCAACTTGTACACAACTGAGGATCCCACAAACCATAACACAGAAAGATAAATGACCAGTTAATCTAGTTTTGGTTGAGGAGGAATGTTGGCCAAGTTACTGGGAATACTTGTCGTCCTCCTTTGTGTGCTGTTATGGGATCTCCAATGTGCAATTGGTTCAATAGTTCACCCAAAAGACGTCATCTCCAACACTGCAGCAATCTCATCAGGTCGTGAAGTGTGATCTTGGATGATGTGTTGAATTCGGGAATGAGGTTCGAACCCATGACCTCTGACTCACCAGTAATTGAGTGGAGCTGACGCCGTAAGAAATTTTTAAAAAAAAAGCATTTGCAAGAAAATCTCCAAACCTGGTGAACAAATCTTTCAATTTCTCCTCAGAGAGAGGATTTTGTGCTATGGAGTCATGCGTGTTCCAGGTTCGATTCCTGTCCTGAGCTGTAAAGATCTCAGGCAGGTTCAGAATTGGGATGTTACAACTGGCTATGGGGTGGAGAGGGAGGGGAGACCAAGCACATCCTGTTCCTGCCAGTTGGCCTGCTGAAAAATGTGCTGGTGTTCAAATTAGTGAAAAGGGAAAGAAAATCAGGTTCAATCCTTGATGGGGTGGAAAGCCAACTGATAGACATTTAAGCCTAGACCTTCTGCTTGGTGCTAAAATCATGATCTTAGCGTCCGATCTCACACACGATAAAGCCAACCAGCTACCACTGAGAGTTAATCTTCAGGAGAGAAAGGGAGAAAACGGTAGGAAATCACCAAACTTTTTGCATCTATTCTCGTACCTTAGCCCAAAGAACTGCATTTCGTGCCAACACTGCTAAAAAGCACAGATCACATTTACCTGTGATATCAGCCCTCCCAGCAGCAAACCACTGCAGTACTTTACCAAGCATAATCATGAACCAATCCATTGGAAGTCCATGGTTGCCAATACTCTCTCTGGGTCATGGGACCTGAAGGAAGAGGAGACATGGCCCTGCTGACTTGAAAATGTCTTAACTGTAGAATGGCTCATTACCATTAGCAGATTATGGCTTCCAGGCAAAGGCTGCTGCATTTAAACATGGAATAATTTAAGGACACTGAAAATGGCGGCAGCCAAGCAAGGCTTGGAAACCAGTTTTATCGAAGACATGATTGATTTTTTTCCAATAATTTATATAGATTTTTCTTTTCCCACCTATTTCCATTATTTTTAAATGTATTTCCATCCTTTGTTTTATCTCTACCTTTTAGCCCATTTCGATTCCTTCACCCCACCCCACCCCCACTGTACCTTGCTTTCTACCCTTAATTAGCACATTCCTTAGATAATATCACCACCTTCAACACAGCTTTGTCCTTTTGTCTATGACATCTTTTGGTTATCTCCACCTATCTCTGGCCCTCTATCCAGCTCTACACCCACCCCCCCCCCCCCAAACCAGCTTATATTTCACCTCTTTTCTATTTTTACTTAGTTCTGTTGAAGAGTCATACGGACTCGAAACGTTAACTGTGCTCCTCTCCGCAGATGCTGCCAGACCTGCTGAGTTTTTCCAGGTATTTTTATTTTTGTTTTACATGATTGATGATACTTTGTGCAGGCTTTCACACGAGGGTGTTCTTTATTTTGGTAAAGTTCCCCAAGTCCCTTTTTACACTTCAAAGCTTATGCTTGCGGAGCGAACCAGCATTCTAGACTAAATGTCACTGGCACCAGTGCTGGTGTCAAATCAGATTGGAAACTCACCCCTGAGGCTCTGTGATAACAGGATGAGTTAGCAGGGGGCGGGGGGCACCTGATGCGTCAGTGTTTTTGACATGCAAGGCACATCTCCATGTCACAGAGGATTCTGATGTGATGGCACGATGCCAGCCCATGGCTTTTCTTATTCTGCACTTGTGTGCTCTCAATGAAAGAGCATCATATGGAAACACTCATGGCTCACTTATCTCTGTTGGGGGAGGAAGAATTGCTCGCAGAACATGACAATGACATCACTGGCAAATAAAATAATTGCTTTCAATGCTGTTTGGGATTGACTGTAAAAGCCACAATTGCCAGTGCTAGCCACAGCCAGAGAATCATAGAATCATAGTATATGGTTACAGCACAGAAGAGGACATGCTGGTCTGGTCCATGCTGGGTCTCCGCAAGAGCAATCGAACCTATCCCACTCTCTTGCAATTTCTCTGTAGTCCTGAAAATATATTTTGGTGCTTATCTAATTCCCTTTTGAAAGCCGTGATTGAATCTGCCTTCGCCACACTCTCAGGCGGTGCACTCCAAATCCTAAGCACTAGCTAAGTTTTTCCTCATGGCGCCATTGCTTCTTTTGCCAATCCCCTTAAATCGGTGTCTTTTGGTTCTCGACCCCTCCACCAATGGGAACAGTTTCTCTCCTATCTACTCTATCCAGACCCCTCATGGTTTTTGAATATGTCTATCAAATCTCCTCTCAACTTCTCTTCTCCCAGAAGAACAGCCCCAGCTTCTCCAATCTATCCACACAACTGAAGTCCTTCATTTTATTTCTTATAAATCTTTTCTGTACCGTCTCTACTGCCTTCACATCTTTCCTAAAGTGTGGTGCCCAGAATTGGGCATAATACTCCAGCTGAACCAGTATTATATAAGGTTCATGAATAATAATAGAAATCATGTGGATGGGTCAATTTAGCTCAGCTGATAGACCTCTCAGAAGGCTGTGGCTTTATATATCACTCCAGGGTTTGAGCCAATAATCTAGATTAACATTAGTGCGTAATTGAGGGTACTCTGCGTTGCCTGAGGCAGCATCCTTAAAGAGAAATGTTAAGACAAGTCCTCTGCTTGTCAGTGATGTAAAGAACCAACTGAAGGAGAACAGGGTATTGTTGGCTAATTTCCTTTCTCCCAATACTGCCATCAATAAACAGCTGAACTGGTCATTTGTCTCATGGGTTTTGTGAGACGTCAATAGCACAGAATGGCTGCCTACTTCAAAATGTAATTCATTCAGTCAAGCACCTTACATGCCTATCACTATTTTCATAGTCTTAAATATGTAAGATAAAGTATATATGGTCTAGCGGTAATGCTTAGTATCCTTAATCAACCATCTTCAATTTTCCCAATATAACTGTTCTTAAATTGTTACGGTTCACTGTTACAATCCTAGTGTACAGCACACAAAGTTCACTGTTTGAGTTAATACGATACTAGATGTGCCTTTCAATGTGGCCAGGATTGTGTGTGACCCCATGGATTGATTCTGGGGAATGGTGGCAGTATCAAGGTGAATTATTATTGCTCAGAAGGCAAACTTAGATTCTTGAGCCAGGATATGTGCAGCTTTCTTATTGTTAGAAAGGGGAGGAAAACAGAAATGTTGCATTATTCAGTTTCTGGCAAAATTCAAAGACTACTTTGTGTAACATGTTGGTTAAAGAGCATCAATCCTGTGAGTGCCCATGCCACACAAAGCAGGAGGGCCTCAGGTTTAGTCCCTGGCCTGTGCTGAATTAGCAGTAGTGTCAGTCCACCCCACCTCGGGCTTAGCAAGGGGGAAACAAAATTGACTGGAGGTCCTATTCCTAGTAGAAGCATACACGTATGTGTCTGTATGTGTGTGTGTGTTTGTGTATAGTGAGAGTGGGTGTAGGGGAGTGAGCATGGCGGGGTGAGTGGGGATGATGACAGTGGTGAAAGCCAAGGAAAGACTCAGACTCAGAGAAATAGTTTTTTTCATTTGTTCATTTTTTTATTTGTTACTGGGATTAGAAGATCACTGGCTAGGCCAGCATTTGTTGCTCATCACAAATTACCTTTGAGAAGGTGGTGGTCAGCTGTATTCTTGAACTGTTGCAGTCCATGTTGTATAGGTACACCCAGACTGCTGTTAGGAAGGGAGTTCCAGGATTTTGACCCAGAGACTGTGAAGGAATGGCCATACAGTTCCAAGTCAGGATGGTGTGTGGCTTGGAGGGGAACTTGCAGGGGGTGGAGTTCCCATGCACTTGCTCACCTTCTGCTTCTAGATGGTAGAGGTCACGGGTTTGGAAGGTGTTGTCGAAGGTGCCTTGGCGAGTTGCTGCAGTGCATCTTGTAGATGGTACACACTGCTGCCACTGTGCGTTGGTGGTGGAGGGAGTGAATGTTTAAGGTGGTGGATGGGGTGCCGATCAAGCGGCTGCTTTGTCCTGGATAGTGCTGAGCTTCTTGAGTCGTGTTGGAGCTGCTCTCATTTAGGCAAGTGGAGAGTGTTCCATCACAGACCCACTGGGACTTATTATCAAGGCTCACTTGGGCAAGGAAGTGGGGTATTACAAAATCCTGTTTCAGCAAGTTATCCATCCAGGAGGTGGTGAGGAAAAAAGTGTAACATGCACAGAATGGAAAACAGGGAAAGCCAAAACCACACCATTGTGCCAAACCACCCAATTTGGGAATTAGGCATTTGCTGTATTTAGATCCCAAAGTAACATTGGCAAAATACTTGCTTTTAACCTCAGTGATACTGGAAAATTCTGTGGACAAATACAATTGGATGGCTACCAATGGCAAGCCTACATCTCACCATCAGAAAGTGAGGCCTCAGGCCAGGCCAGTTTTCAGACATGTATAGACAAGCTTTATTTTCCCACCTTAAAAAGTTTGCCATCAAGCTTATAGCAAGTCAAAACTGGTTGCGATCCATCTTCCTGTCAGCTGCAATCTGTAATTCTGTGAATCATCCAACATGTAGCATTCAACACCCAAGGATTTTTCTGGAAACACGCAAACATTTTAACACCAGCATTTTTTTCCCTTTGCATAAATATAATGCACAGTGGATGCTTCACATACACAGCACCAAACCAAACTACAAGTTCCAGGTTCAGCAACCTGAAATTAGTTGATCTTGGTCGAAGGTAGAAGTTGGGATTTTACAGAGTTGACCTCTGCACCTTTGAGCTGGGAGCTGGGGGTGGAGAAATAAAGTTAGCCAGCATTCAGCCACTGATTGCTGCTTATGATGCTTGCTGGAAAGCATATATGCCAAGTAATGACAGAATTGTCTGTATTATGCATTGTTCACTTTCCCTCCCCCCTCATTCACCCCACCACTGATGGCTGTGCCTTCAACTGTCCAGGCACTATTGTCTTGAATCCCCCCTTTTAAGTTCTTCTGCCTCTCCATCTCCCACTCCTCCTTAAAAGCCACCTCTCTGACCAAGCTCTTCCTGATATCTTCTTCATTGGATCAATGTCCATTTTTATCTACTTATACTCTGGTCAAGTGCCTGGGGGCTCTATTCTACAGTAAAGGTGCTATATAAATTTAACTTTTCCCTGATTGACTACAAGAACGGGACACTGGCTGTGTCCATCCCTCTTCACAAATGAGGAATGAACCAAATTAAAAAAACTGTTTTAAAAATGTCAATTCTGGAAATCTGATATAAAACCAGACGACACAAGTCAACATCAGTAAAAGGGGAAAGACAGGTTGTAATGTTTCGGGAATGTAACTGATGCTGACTGACCTGTTGAGTATTTCCAGCTTTTTCTGTATTCATTTGGACAGTAAACTGGAATCCAAGTTTTAGAAATGTATCACGCCAGCAGGCAGGTTTGTGGACAACTGGATTTCACTGAACGTCACTATTCGGGATCAACACCAAGTGTACTGAACAATGATCTCAGATGGAAACCGGCTGATGTCTTTCACTTTTGATCCAAGGAATTTAATGAGAAAAACATAGAATGTATCTACTGCTGACCTTGCTCACTGTTTTTAAAACAAACAAAGCCCAGTGCTCCAGTTGGCATTAATTCAGCAAATAGATGATCACAATCTGCACATCAAAGATTTTTCTGCTGCATATGAAACACAGGCTTTGCATTTTTGTAAACAAGCCACACAGCTTTCCAATGCTTCTAGCTTGCCTCTGTTTCCATAATGTCAATAGAAGTTGCCTGTCTCACACGGCAAGAAACCCCATTTGTCTTCCCTTGTTCTGGCCGTTAAGTGCCATCTGCTCATTTCAGTGACCTGTCCTGTCGTTCTGAGGGCTCCTTTGTCCCTTCAGCAGCCTCCTACCCCGGCACCTCGAGTACTTGAGGTCAGTGACATGATTCTTTGTCCCAGGATTTCCTGCAGTGAGCTCCACTACAGATTACTTAAGAGCATGGAGCTGGCAATGAAACCAGGAATAGCAAGAACTCTCTCACCAGGCATCATCTACCCAAATACCCCAAAATAATGTTGCATCTTCAAAGTCCAATGCTCCTTTCATCGAACCATCTTATTTCAAGCTCCATTTACAATATCTTTCTCCAGTAGATACTTGAAATGCTTTTTGCCATGTTTTCATCAATTGTATTTTAAATTATGCAAGATTAAAAAAAGACATTGTGGCCAAAAGCACAGGAGGATTCAGGGCATGAGATTACAACCAATTTAACATTCTAGGAAAAAGCACTTAAAAACAATCTTTTGCTTTCAAAGGGCATCACAGAATGAAGTATAATAACTGGACTGATTAGTCAAATAAATTGGTCAAATGTTGATGGGCAATTAATACAAACAGCCTTACCAAAATATTTTGTGTTGCCTATACAGTCATACAGGTAGATTTTAAGTGGTGGTGGGTGGGGTGCAGGACGGATGGGGAGAAAGGAAGGATTTTAAGGATTTTGCATTAGAAGTACAGCTACACTTCCGAATGAACTCCTTTTACTGCACAGATTAAAACACCATTCATGGAATTGGTGAAAGGGTTTATTTTCCAGCTGTAAAGCTGCTCATTCTTATTGGAGTTAATTTCTTCATCCACAAGTGCTGGGTATCCTGTATTATCTCACCCAAGTGGTCATTCTTCATTTGTGAAGTTAAACAGTGCATATTGGAAGCTTATCCAAGCTAAGATATTAAAGGAGACTCTAAATCTTGTCTTCACTGGTGTCAGACAGGGTTACTGAACAGCAACTATGAATGGGAAGCCTGGGTGACTTAAATTTCCACAGCCTGGATGCTGAGGAGAGTAGCGCCCTTTTATTGCCAGTTTTTTCTTGATAGGATTTCTAAAGGGACAACCCAACATGAAGCCCACTGTTAATAATAACCCAATGCTGTCACTTGACTGTACGGATTTATTGCCATCCTGCTCTTCCAAGCCTATACAACCAGCAGCTAAACATTAGCTACCGTAGCGGGTCTCTGCAGCCTGGCTAATTTTTAAACCTGAAGCACAAGATCCCGGTGTCGAGGGGAATGAAATCATCAGGTGACGTCACCTTTGGTGTCCTTTCTCAGTGCCCTGCAATAACTCATGAACACTTCAATGCTTTTCAACTATGTTGCATGGATAAATTTGAACAACTTGAATTGATACTCTGAGCTTCGCGTGAGAGAGTGCCTCAGAGCACATTGCAAATGGGGAGAGGAAGGCGTCTCCAGCAAAGGGGGCGTAAAGATTAAGGGAGAGGAGAGACTGAACACACAGTTAGAGAGGGATAGGTTTTAAAAAGAAGAAAGACAAATAAACTTGCATTTCCTTTATCACATTATCACATGCTAGAGCATACCAATGCATCTCATATTCAATAAAAAGAGACTGAGCATTTGTATAGCACTTTTCACAAGCACCAGACTTCTCAAAATGCTTTGCAGCCAATGAAGTACTTTTTGAAATGTAGTCACTGTAGTAATGTAGGAAATGCAGCAGCTAACATGCACTCGGCAAACTCAGCAACATGATAATGACCAGATGATCTGTTTATTTTTGTAATGTTGATTGAGGGATAAATATTGGCCAGGACACCCGGGATAATTTGCCTGCTCTTTTTCAATATAGTGCTGTGGGATATTTTACATCCACCAGAGCAAAAGATGGCATTTCTGACAGCACAGCACTCCCTTGGTACCACAATGGAGTGTCAGCTTTGATTGTTGTGCTCAAGCCCTGGAGTGGGACTTGAATCTGGAACCTCATGGTTCAGGGTTAAGAATGCTACCAATTGAGCAGCGACTGACACACAAGAATTACTGATGAAATTTGCTCAGTAACTTTATGAATGCAAACACTGTGGCCAACTTTGCCCATTGTGAGTTCCCATAAATTACAAAAAAAAAATGACATCTAACTTGTTCCTGATAGTATTATTTTAGGGAGGAATGTTGGTCAGGGCACCAAGAGAACTCCAGACTCATCTTTGATTTGTGACATTGCAAATATCTGAGGAAGGGAGAATGATAACGAGACAAAGCATTTTAGGAAAATTGTTCTGAGGGGCAAGGCATGGGTTTCTGAGATGGAGGAAGAATGTTGCACCGAATAACACAGTTCTCTGAGTAATTCAAATTGTAAGAGGCCTGAGGGATTCAATGCTGAGCAAACAACTGAACGATACAAGATCGGAAGATGGAGCTGCACAAAATTCTGCTGTCCGAGCTCAATGCTGTTGGCAACACATGAAAAGGAAGCCAAGAGAAAAGAAAACAAGCAAAAAAATCTTCATGAGACCAGAATAGAAAATAAATCACACTTTGACGCATCATATAACCTTGAACTCAGCAGAGATACAACCTTGCAATGGCTTTGTAAAAAAAAAGTGTCAATTACTGGTGATTCCGATTTAGTTTTGGTTCTAAGTGACAAACTCTTGAAAATGTCCAAAATAAGAAAGGATTTCTTTATCCCTTCTTTAATCTTCCCTCCTCCTCTATTGAAGGCATCGTCTCATCATTAGGAACAGGTTCCCACAGCACCACCTTTTGGTGTCTTATGCCAGCGGTAAACCTTCCTGTACAAGTCTAGATAGCGAGTAATGGCAGCCTAGGGATGAACACCAAAGCCGGGTCCAATCCTGTCCCTGTCCGACATTCATATGTATCAGATCGCTGCTTGAGAAAGAGAAATCTTAAAGGGTATAGGGAAAATGCAAAAGAGTAGGATTAGATGAGGTTGCTCACATGGAGAAACATACCAGTGTAGACTTGTTGAGCTGAATGACCTGTTTCCGTGCTCTGACATTATATAATTAAAAGTTTACACATACATTTTCCAGTAGGGGTCACTAGATAACCATCAGGAGTGGGAGCCCATGGATTTTGGGACATTTTTTTAGGTTGGCAGAGGAATATTGGGCCTTGAATTGTGATGTCCACTATCACCGTCCTGGCCAACATCAGCGAACTGAGTACAAACCAAGGAGGGAACATGGCTCAGTTGTGAGCTGCCATTACCATTTGAGTCACTGGGAAGCTTACCATGGAGATATCTTGTGTTTTAATACCAATTTTAGAATCAGAATGGACCCATTTGGTGGGAACACAACAAATCTCTTCACAGACATGGCTAGACCTCTTTAACAGTTTCAACCATCAAAGAAAGTTTTCCAAAAGGAAAACTGCAAAATCTGGTCCAGCAACACCCTCACCCAGGTGGCACTGTATGACTTGCATGCTTGGACTGTGACATTTTCAGCATTAAGTGACTTTTTACCATTGAAGGAATGGGTGTATAAGTGTGATCTCTATACCAAAATGGTGCTTCCTACATAACAGCAGTAATTGTACTTCAAAAATACTTGACTGGCTGCAAAGCACTTTGAGATGTCTTGAGGTCAAGCACTAGATAAATGCAAGTTCTTTCCTTTTAATTATTTTTTTCCCAATGTTATATTTCTTTCATGTAGATTCTGCCAAATCATTCTGCCTTCCTCTGCACCATTACTAACTCATTTTCTTTCCTCCTCACTTTTGCTGAGGTATGGACTCACAAGAACTGGTGCTTTCTTGCATCTCACCCTTGTTGTATTAGTCTATACAGTGATTAGATGATGGTTGTTCATTATGGGAGCCATCACAACTGAGTCCATTGCCTGCCATACCTGTTCACTCGTACTTGTGTACTTTCCCTGCTGCGTCTTTAAGTAGCATTAGGGAAGCCTTTTGTCCTGTGGCTTAAGGATACTGGGGTGAGTTGTCACACTCCCACCATTGCTCCATCTGGTACCAACTAGCTCAACATAGACCAGAGACTTATCCTAAGGCAACCTCAATTTATACAGCTCAGCAACAAGCCAAGTGGTACATAAACTCAGTAAAATGGGAGGGAAAGCTCTGCACAATGCTTGCACAGCATTATTCCCTTCACCAATAGCAGCATTCTTGAACGAATCAAAACCAGAGACAGTTTGTTTGATTCTAGGACAAGCATAAACTACAATACTCCTTTAATTTCGAATGGATCGCACATATCTTTTACCAACTTTCTCTCTCTTCTCCTCCTTTCTTTAAGGCGTTCACTCACTTTCTTGGATATGGTTGCCCTCTGGTACCTCATTCAAATGGCCAGTGTTCATGTGAGAGTGTTGCTGAGTGCCAGCAAACTACCTTCCTACAGAGCACACCGGAGCTGAACCTGACCATCTCCTCAATCAGAATTCACACGTCCAGAAGAACCACTGCACAATGATTGGGGGAGAGGTGCCTGATTAATTTTTCCTCCTCTAACTTGGAGAACTCTGATAATGGCTGTGCCTCATCACTGCTCTCGGCTGAAATCATTTGGTGTACCACAGACTAAGATGGGGGTGCAAACTTAAACGGTTTTGCAAATTGAAGAAAAATGATACAATCAAAAATTATCAAAAAATGTTAAAATTTTGAGTCAGCACATAAAGAACCTTCCATCTAACTGCAAGGGTACCTGCACCTAAAGATGACCATTAAAATGACCAGTGAGTTGGTCATTCTCAAGCATAAAATTTCTTTTAAATTTGGTGGCAAATTTCTGTCAGCGCAGATTACTCCTGGTCGACGTACACACGTTACATGTTAACACTTTCAAGGCTACAGTGGCACACAGCAACCAAAAATAGATATCATTTTCATTTGTAAAACCCATTGTCAAAGACATAACTGATTAATTCGTCTTACCTTTCACTAAATCCAGTTTATTAAGAATAAAAATTCAGAGCAGAAGGAATAAGCAACCTTGAAAAGTGGTGTTGATTTCTTTTTAAATAAAGCTCAAATATCAAATAGCCCCCACTTCTCTTCAACTCTGAAGAAGGGTCATACCTACTCGAAACGTTAACTCTTGGTTCTCTCTCCACAGATGCTGCCAGACCCGCGGAGTTTTTCCAGCGTTTTCTGTCTTTGTTTCAGATTTCCAGCATCCGCAGTATTTTGCTTTTATGTCAAATATCTTTCGTTGTGGCAAGTTCATTACGTCAGGTTTTTTTTTAAGAAAGGCTCCTTTGCCTGTTGCTCATCTTCTTCGAGGCTGTTTTAAACTTTTTTTTTAAAAAAATGTATTCATTGATGGGATGTGGGCTTCGCTGGCAGGGCCAGCATTTATTGCCCATCCCCAGTTGCCCTTGGGAAGGCGTATAATAAAGGCTCATTTTCTTTCCTGAAGTGTATCATTCTGCATTGTCTAGTCCTGCTCCGCATACCACGAACCGCTAACTGGCTAATTATTCAGTGTAACCAACCCAGTCAAGATGCCATTAATCTCGGGTACCCTAAGGTGCCTCCTTTTTGTGACGTTGCCAGGTTTCTCTTTGTTCTGCACCCGTCTCTTTTTTTTCTCTCTCTCTGCTTACAGCACACATTCACTTCTCTACATCGCTAATAAACGTGTACAATATTGTAGAAAGAGTCTCACAGGCGTGCACTGTACATCAAGAAGAATGGCACTCTGTGTAACCGTAAGGCTGAATGCTACACTGGGGAATTGAAATATGCTGAGCAGAGTAAATAGGTCTTCAACTCTCCACACTGAGCTCCCTTTTACAACTTTCTGAACATAACATTTTCCATCACACAACGCGTGTACACCTCGTAGATTCTGTGCCGTTCTCGAAATAAAAGTGGCTGGAAACGCACAGCGGGTCCGGCCAACATCTGGAAGAGGAGAGGTCTGACAATCCTTCCACAGACAGCTGCAAGCCGCTCAAATGCAGTGCTCTTAGGAGGAAGTGTTCTGACTCATACCCCAAACGTTAGCCCATCTTTTCAAACACATTTTCCCATTTACTTTTTGCACATTTCTGCTATTCATTTTGGGGTTTTTTTTTATTTATTGAAAACGTGTCGGGTGCACGACTCAGAACACCGCAATCTTTCACAACCATGATTCATTCATTCAGCTCAAGCGCTTACAGCCGAACCCATTATCGGACCTTTGCCCTTTCTGATGTTGGGCTGAGCGGCTGCGTATGTCGAACTGTCTCACTCACACAGAGAAAAACGAAACCGGTTGCAATATTTACATTCTGTAAATGCACATGCAAACCCTGCCAGTGTGCCGACAGGGTTAATACCGCATTCTCAGCGGGATAAGTGTTTTATCCCCGCCGTCTCACATCATCACATCGGCCCCTCACCCTGCTCCAATGGTCGTATTGAGGTGTCGGGGTTGCTGGCCACCGATACAGAGTTAAGCACTGTGCAAAAGGCCCTTACAGAGAGGCTTATTGGCGATTCTTTCCTTTGGGGTGGGGGGGGGGGGGGGGGGGGGGGGGGGGTGGAATTCCCTCCTCGAAACTCATGTTTAGTTTCTCTCCCCAATTCCCAACCCCCGGCTCGCTATGACCCACAGGCAGACACCCAGTGAGCCCATAGTGGAAATACTGACAGCCGCTGCTCTGCACATTGCTGGGACCCATCCTGAACGGTACAGGGGCATGAGGAAGCAGAGAGAGTCCTGCAGGATTTATCCCCATTTTTGAATGAGTTAATATCACGCTTTAGATATTCCCTAAAGCGAGGAGTTGGGGAATTTCGAATTGTTTCTTGACTCCAACACTTTTCCCACGCCCCCTCCCCCCACCCCTCATGACTCTCGAAGCCCTTTCCTTTCTCAAAGTACAGCCCGTTAAAAGTCAGGATGAGAAGCATTTGGAAGAGGGCATCCTGAATACAGTAAAGATTCAGCCACTCCTGCTCTCAACACTCGGATTTAGTGCAACGAGAAGCCAGATAGCAACTTCATAAAATTCCCCAACTGCAAGTTTTAAATCAGATCTGCTCAGCTCCGGTAACAGTTGCCAAGCGTCTGAAGCGTCTGGTGACTGGGTGTGAACGACTCGACAATTTAGCGAATTCCCAGAATCTTTTCTCTCTGCAAGCCAAGTTTTCCAACTCACTTCTACCCTCAAACAGGGCAGTGGGGGAGCAGAAAGGGACTCCAAGACCCCACGGCGATTCTTTGGATTGTTTTGAGGGACTTTGAAAGGTTATTACAGTAACTTGACAGGCACACACTGACCCTGGGGAGGGGAGGGGAAGCGAGTGCCGGGAGACCAACACAGCCTTGGGTCAGGCTGAACTTGCCAGTAGCAAGGTGGCCAATGTTTATTTAACCGGCCGTCAGGTGTTTGGGCAAGGATCTTCCATTTGAAACACACACCACACTCACTCGGGGGTGGGGAGGGTTTAGGGTTTCCAGCTCAGGCGGCCGCCCTCTAAAGTTCAGTAAATAAATCACCGAGGGGGCTCCAGCCTGGTGTTAGTATGGGATCAAGCGGCAGCTCACACCTTCCACTCATCTTGGGAGACGCTCAGCGACTCCTTCCTTGCAAGCTGCTTTCTTTATTCAGGAGAGGGGGACTAGAGATGCCAATAAAATATATACTTCATCCATCGAATATAATTCAGAAAATTGTCCAAGACGCTGTCCAACGCCTCTCTTTTTTAAAAAAAAGAGAATCTGATTTGTGAGTACAGAACGATCAAATGAAAAATGACACACATTTAACCCTTTGGAAACTTTCTACTCCCGGCTTTATGTTCCAGTTCCAGCTGCCTGCAGCTTTACCAACAGTTCCATACTCTGAGGTTTAACACCTCGCTTCGACAGATTGAAGTTTGCAATTGTTTGTGTCTGTATATATATAGGTACAGTTATACAAACAGAACTCACTCCTCGTCAATCACTGCCTGACCCACTCTTTTTCCAATCTCCCCTCTTTGCGAGTGAAGCCGGGCAGCAATTGTCCAGCTCCCAGTCTTCCTCCACACGCCTCCCTGTCTCCATATATCATACACCCCTAATTGGCTCATAGCTGCTACCTCAGGGGGATGCCCTGCATAGAGCATCCCCCACCACCACTACCTCACCCCAATGCAAGGGCAATGAACCTTACAATCAACCGTCCTTCAACTACCAAGAAAATCAAAGAGAGCGGAACAAGCTTTACTAACCAGTGACAGAAAACTGCGAGGCGCTCAAGTTAAAAGGTGCCGATTCGATTCAGTCAGGAATCCCTCGAGTCTCCACAGCATAAAGTTCAAGGTTTACCTCGGTCGGGATTAAAAACGACCAGAAATGCAGACTTTCTTTTGAGTATTCAAGTCATTTGTAAATCCAAACAGGACTGGAGACTTGTCAACGCATCCAGAAATGTCAATCTCTTGAATTCGGTTTCAACTGTGCCTGGAAAACCAATCATTTATTCATCAGTTTGCGGGTCCTCTTTATTTTCTTTTTAACCGAGGATTTCTGTGCATCTTCTCTTCCGTTTCTTCCCCCCCTCACCACCACCACCACCACCACCTCACCCAGCTTTGAAACAGCAACAAAAAAAGTTTTCTTTTGCCCGGTCCTGTTTCTTGCCTTTGAGGAGAGTTCCTGGCTGGTGAGGGCTGGAGAGAGATTGTGTGTGTGTGTGTTTTTTGAGTGCTGTAAAGCTGTTCTCAAGAGGTGCCGCTGTTCTCTCCGTTGTCGCTTTACTTTTTGTTTTCGCTTTGTTGACCGCGCTGTGTATGAGTGAGAGTGAGCGTGTGTGTGTGTGTGTGAGCGTGTGCGTGTGTGTGAAAGCTTGGCTCGCTGACTTTAACTGCCAGAGGAGAAGCAGCGGCAGTGAGAGAAAATGAAGGGGGATCAGATTTCAGTCTCTGGGGCACTCGGCAGTGACGCGCCGTGAAATGTAAGCAGGTTGAGTTGGAGTTGGAGGGCGGGGGGAATAGGAATAAACTCCCAACTGCAGACTCCTCCCCTTCTTTCTCCCAGGGCTGGCCCGAAGCCTCTTCCCAACTGATAGCATCGGTGACAGTTTCTCGGCTGTAAGTCAGTGCCCCTTTCTGCAGACTCCCATCGCCCGGAAAGTTACGTGGCTCATTCCCAGAGTCTGCGGAATCCCGGAACACTCTGGGAATTGTCACGAGAACAGTGGGACAGGCATGTTTTGCAGCCACTTCGAAGTGACCTCGAGAAAATTCCCCAGTCCATAAATCTCACTGGCGTGAGCATCGAGATAGCAGTGTTGGGGCCACCAGACCCCTGAATAGCCGGAGAGAATTTCAGCGTTGAGCGCCAAAATGTGCCTGAAATTGCGCTAGTTAGCTTTTTTAGTTAAAGTGTCCGTGAAAATTCACTTGCATAATCACAAGTGTAAAATCTTCCAGGAACCTAAACAATCGTGCAGAGTAAACTCTTGTTTTTTCTCTCCCCCACCCCAATCAATATATCAACTGCTGATACAGGGAGCCTATTTGAAGAAAACCTCGGCTTGATATCGTGATAAATCAAGTGTTGATATCGCACCTGCTGATACAGCCACTCTTCATATGCCTGCAGATATCATGCCCATTGTGTGCTCATAATCCCCCCATTATCTGACACCTCCTGTATAATGCCCATTAATACGATGCCTCCTGATATACTTCTTGCTGGAGTGGTGCCTGCTGAGATAGCACCCATTAGTTTAGTGCCTGTCCATGTAGTTTCTAACAGGGGTTTTCCTGAGGAAGGTTAAATGTTTTTCTGCAGGGACAGTATAAACTAGCGGGTACAGTATTTCAAGCTGCTGTTGTGTGCCTCCTAGTGGTAAGACCAGGCAGGGAGAGAGTTTTCTTCCAACTTCTTCACCCAGAAAATGGTGTGTGATGCAGGAGTTAGTGAGGAGAGGGACAAAAACTACTTTCTAAAATGCAGTAGATCTGAATACATCAGTGATGCCATCGTAAATACGTGTGATGTGGTGTTTTAAACCAGGTAAAGTTTCTCTTCCAGAATACTATCAGGCAAAAAACTTCTTTTGAGTCCTCAGGAAAGAAATGAGCTTGGATGAGGAGTACTACCGGGGTGATGTATATATATATATATATATATATATCTGACAATAGCTCTCAACTTCACTAGCAATTAGACAAAAAAAACTGTGTTGAATCATATGCTCAACAGTGCAAGAGTCTGAACCATGCTTGAAATAGCATAGAGGCGGTGTCATGAACATTAATAAGTTACAAACTGCAATTAAAATGGTTGATTTTATGCTGCTGAAATCAAATTGCATTAAAATAGTCCTGTGTTTCTTCACTAACAGTTAATAGCTGCCCAAACCATAATTTGAATAGTCATCACATTAATTTGGATGAGGAACATTTTTGAAATCTCAAAATCTAAGTCAGGAGCACGTTACACCCAAGGAGTACTTAAAGGAATTGAAGAATTCACCCTACATAGTGCACAATGTGGAAACGTGCAGTGGTCAAAGGAACTCACTGACAAACAGATTGTAAATGACAGCCTGCTTTTCCCCCAACCAAGGCAGATGGCCTCTGCCACTCTACAAATCAAACACTCCTCGACTGAACTTGTTTGCAGCATTGGCCTAAGGAAAAAAACATTCAAGCAACTGCAATCATTCAAATAATTCATTCCCTTTTCACTTAAATATCCCAGTTTTAGGATGCCGACTCAATCTTACCATACTGTAGGTAATAACAATAACAAAAAATATGGACTAACAATTTTGAAATCAAACAAAATAGTGCCGCTAGTTTCGTTTTTTTTTGGAGGAGGGAGTGTAAAAATGAATATGGTTTAATTTCCCTTTACTTTCCTTTGTTTGAGCATACAATGGGTAAAGCCTAATTAGCCAGACCACTGTGAACAGGCAGTGTCTTTCCCTACAGATGAAAGGGGTGCGTGAGGTGGCAGTATGATCAACAGAGAGAAAAGGAGAGGAGTGAGTGTCACAGACAGCTTGGCATTAAAAACTCTGAACTGCCACCAAATGACAGCTTTACAGGCTGTCCAACAATGGAGAGAAGCTTTGCATTAATGGACGGATTGATGAGCCTAATTTAGGCTGATCCGCTTCTCTGACCCCTCTACCGCTCTGGCGAGCATTGGCTCTCTTCTTTCTTTTCCCCTTCAACACTATTCTGTTGGCTG
Source organism: Carcharodon carcharias (assembly GCF_017639515.1). Lineage (NCBI taxonomy): Eukaryota > Metazoa > Chordata > Chondrichthyes > Lamniformes > Lamnidae > Carcharodon > Carcharodon carcharias. The sequence goes on from NC_054467.1 coordinate 227,391,522, forward strand.
AATAAACTTATCAGCCACAGTAACTCCATTCTGCGGGCTGAGAAACACCTTTGTGACACCCGCAGAAGAAAGGCACTGCTTTGCAAGACAAAAGGGTCCCATAATCTCCTCATTGTCCCTCATTAGGATGGCAGAACCTGCCTAATTGGAAAGTTATAGGATCCAACTAATACTCCTTAAATTAACCTGCTGAGTAATAAAGAAATCTCTCTCCACCCAAATACACATGTGACAGGGATAACACATACTCTTTGTTTGTAAACTCCATGCACCCCTACCCTCTCAGTCTCTCTTTCGAAATCGGGTGATAGGATTTTAGGTGCTTTTATATTACGGTAAGCTGCTGATGACTCAAAAGTGTAAGTTTAATGGCCGCAATAAGACTGACAACAGTTTCGCACCAAAGGAAATAACTTATCTTTGTAAATTACCTTACTAAATCTTCAGGACATCGCAAGGTGCTTTGCATTGAGTGAATTATTTTTTGTGGTCTCATTATTATTTTACAGATAAACACAATAGCCAGTATTGTACAAAGCCTCACAAACAAAATAAGATAAATGGCCAATTAATCTGCTTTTTTTGATTGAGGCCAGGCTACTAGGTGAACTCCCTCCTCTTCAAATAGTGCTATGAGATTTTTTTTTGACTCCACTTTAAGAAGCTGAAGAGGCCTCAGTTTAATATGCCACCCAAAAGACAGCACCTCTCATTACCACACTCAAGTGTCAGCTTTGATTATATGTTGCAGTTCTGGATTGGGGCTTGCACCCATGTTCTTCAGGACTCCGAAGGTAATGGTGCTCTTTTTAATGTTAGATTTATTCAATATTAAAAACATTTATGACATCATGATCATTCCATTGCACCATACAATGTACCAACAACAGAAGCAAGGTCATGACTGAAACATAAACAACCTCACCACCATTCTGCCACTCCGCACAGTCATTCCCTCAGCACTTCAAAAACTAAAGTATCATTCATTTCTCATGACATATATTCACTTATTGTGCTTTAACACTGACCATGAAATGCCATCCTTAAATTCCTTTCCAAATGAAACATCCAGAGTCTTATTAATGATCTTTTAGGTAATGGTGCATTCAGTTGAGACAAACTCTTATCAAGTTCATAGTAAAAACTTTGTTGATGGTTCAACATTTATTCAGTGAGTAACAGACATTCAGATAATAAATATCTTACGCTCAGTTGCCAGTTTGTATTGAGTGAACGGATTTTAATTGGAACACAACAAGGTTGCAACAATTATCCTTAGTTCCCCAGGATTAAGGGAAAAAGCTATCCCTGGGTCCTGCTTCAGATTGTTAATCAGAGACTGCTGAAAGTACACAGGTAGAGACATTAAGTAACAGCAGGATCGGGCAGATATGATTACACCCCCACCCCCTCCTCCCACCCCCATGGTTGAATACACTATTAACATTCACTGAAGTAAGTCCACTTGGGTAATTGTTCCGCAGTTTGGAGAAAAGACCTTCGGGATAACAAAGTTTGAGGAAAATTGGGAGTGGAGAGTTGGGAAAAATAAATCATTATATATGTTGGAGTTATGGCAGTAGAAAGAAAGGATTTCAAATCAGCACGATCAGGCAATGGAACCGCTATGGATAGCTAAAGAACAGCAAATGAGGCAAAACTCTGGTATGAGTTGCCTATTGACTGCCTAATAATAATGATGTATCAATGTGGAGGTGGAGGTAGTGTGTAACAAAAATATATAGTGGACGATTTTAATTTTCACAGACAGAGAGATGCAGAACAGCTCAAGAAATGAACTTCCAAGATGAATTCAGGACGTTACCTAGAACGAGATATTTTAGAGTTGAAAAGAGGACAGGTAATTCTAAATTTAATAATAAATAATGAACTAGTTCACAATCTGGCAGAAAGGGAACATCTACAGATAGCCAGTAAGAGCAAAGAAGCATTTTGTGCAATTAAAGAAGTACCTACCACTAAAAGCAAAGGCTCCACTTATCCAGAGAAACCTGAAAACAAGTCAAAAGAAGGAACTCTGCACTGCAGAAACTCACCATGGTTCCTTAGACAGCACCTTCCAAACCTACCACCTCTATCATCTAGAAGGACAAGGGCAGTAGATAGATGGGAACAACACCTGCAAGTTCCCCTCCAAGCCACACACCATCCTGACTTGGAAATATATCATTGTTCCTTCACTGTCGCTGGGTCAAAATCCTGTATCTGACTGCCTAAAAGCACTGTGGGTGTACCTACACCACATGGACTACAGCAGTTCAAAAAGGCAGCTCACATCCCACAAACGAATATATTTAAAAAAAACTTCCAGCTGGGATTCCTGGAAAAGAACCAGGAGTGGGAATCCTGGCCAACTTTTCCCCTCCCTAATTCAGGAATGTTGAGGTCATCTGCAGTGTCCTGACTGCTATTTCGGCTGGGACCAGTGAACCTGTCTCACATTGGGCACTTAATCTGGGATTTTCGTGGCCTATACGGTTCAGCTACTCACTAAACCATTGTGCATTTCAGAGAGATTTGCACAAACATTAATTTCTATTGAATAAAACATACCCTGATTCAGTTTAACCTGTTATGGAAGATACAGTACATGTTATTGTGACAAACCATTTTAATGAGTTGTTTTCAAAAACATTTTTAAAAATTTGAATGCACTGTTCTCAGTGAGGATGTGTAGCTAAATTACTGAATAAGATCCGATTTCCATCACCCAAAACCAATGTACTTTTTAATAATCGTTTTGATGTTAATCAACCGCCTGAAATTTAACCTCTTAGTAACCTTGTAGTTATCCAAGCTTGCAATGCATCAAACTAATCTGGTATCTCTGGAGCAATTCAGATTATCAGGAATATTCTTTCATTAAAGAGGCATTGTTCTGCCTCCAGGCAGGATGTGAAGGTAAACTGTTATGGTGACAGCTTAAAATGGCCTAAACTGTCACTGTGGAGATTTAAATGACTTTCCAATGTAACAGCTGACTTTAAGGTAACCCCAATCCATTCAATAAGTGGTTTCTAAAGAGTTTGAACAGTGCGATCTTCGTGCAGAAGCCTCTACTCAACTATGCCCTCTTGGCTAAATTGGCTGATCACAGCCAGAAGCAGCAGCACAGTTTCTGAAATTAGCTTCAGTGGCTCTGGGCTAGTGAGTGAGTGAGTGAGTGAGGGGTGGGGGGGGGGGGGGGGGGGGGGGGGGGGGGGGGGGGGGGGGGGGGGGGGGGGGGGGGGGGGAGGCGGGGGGGGGTGAAAGGTCAGCCAGCATTACTAACATGGGTGGTTATCCAGTGACTGCTGTTCGGAAAAGCACACGATCAGGCGAGAATGGGAATTAAAACAGAAATTGCTCGAAATGCAGGGTGGTTCGGGCAGCAGCTGTGGTGGGTTGATGGCTTCAGCCTGGTGAGAACAGGATTAGCTTTGCTGTGATGCTCTCGACAGTTTAAAAAGTGTGTCAACACGGCTCATGTGCGAAATGGGTGAGGCGATGAAGGGCTATCAAGTGCCAAGGGAACCATGCTCCAGCACCCCCAGGAGAGCAGGAATAAAGAAACCACTGTCAGGTCTTAGGGATATTATCTGGCTGCAGTACAGGTGCAGTATAGTGATGTATGTATCTGCTTAATGCATGTGTATCTGTGTCCATATCTGACGATGTTGATATGTGTGCTTTAACATTCTATGATTCTAGCACATTTCAATTAAGTCCACAGCAGAGAGATAGGCCATTCAGCCCAACTGGTCTATGCCAGTCTTTATGCTCCATATCAGCTTTCTCCCATCTGTCTTCATATAATCCTATCATTTTATAAGTAAACCTCTGATGGCCAATACTGGGATCCAATTTGCCACCTTGGCATTATTAGCAGCATGTTCTAATTGAGATTGAGTGGACACACAAGATCTAACTGAGCATGCTCTGACATGCTCTAACTTTTATTTCTAAGTTCTTGAGTTCCCTCCTTAATCCTCTCCATCTCTCTATCTCACATTCCTCTGTTAGGGACACAGGGCTTGACTGAAGTGGGGAGTTGAGAATCAGCTGGGCTAACTGAATGATTAATCTGCATTGCCAAGTCACTCAACCATCCTCCTGGAGCAAACAGGGTGGCTTGGCAAATTAGTAACTTGTCCCTTCACCTCGGAATTTCAATGCAGCACATGAGAAAGCTTGACTTTCTGAAGCGACCTTAATGTAGAAAAACAGAGGTCAGTAAAGACAGGGGTGATGGTTAAATGTGGTTTGATCTGGCATAGGATGAGCACAGCAAAGATTCAGATGGAGCTGGGCTTTACTGAGTTGGAGGATGGGAGGTCTGCCAGGAGAGCATTAGAATAATGCAGTTTGAAGGTGACAAAGACATGGGTAGTTAAACAAGACCTCGATTTTCTAACTTTCATCCTGGTTTTCAAATCCCTCCATGGCCTCACCCCGTCCTTATATCTCTATATTGCCCTCCAGCTCTACAACCCCCGCACCACCCTCCTCCCCGCGCCCCCCCCCACCTCCCCCCCACACACCCTCCCCCCCTCCCCCCCCAACCTCGTCCACACCCCCCCCCCCCCCCCCCCCCCCCCCCCCCCCCCCCCCCCCCCCCCCCCCCCCCCCCCCCCCCCCCCCCCACCTCCTCCCCACCCCCCACCCCCCAAATCTAATTCTGGCCTCTAGAGCATCCTCGAATTTAATCATTTAACATTGATGGCTGTGCCTTCAGTTGCCAAGTGCTAACTCCTGCAAACAAAAAAGCTTGTTGGAAATCTGAAATAAAAACAGAAAATGCTGGAACCACTCAGCAGGTCAGGCAGCATCTGTGGAGAGAGAAATGGAGTCGATGTTTCAGACTGATGACCGAAAGGTCACAAACCTGAAACTTTAACTCTGTTTTGCTCTCTGACCTGCTGAGTGTTTCCAACATTTACTATTTTTATTTCTAAGTTCTGGAGTTCCCTCGCTAATCCTCTCCATCTCTCTATCTCACGTTTCTATGTGAAGATGCTCCTTAAAATCTATTTCTTTGACCAAGCTTTTTGTCAGCCCCTCAGGTATCTCCTCATATGGCTCGGTGTCAAATGTTGCTTGATAATCCTCCTGTGAAGTGCCCTGAGACATTTTACTACATTAAAAGTGCTGAATAAATGCAAGTTGTTGTTTTAAGTGAAGTTGTAGATGATCTAAAGTAGGGGATGGAGGTGGGTGATGTTATGGAGTAGGCAGTAGCGTCTTTCACATCCATAAGGTATCACTAAACTATGAATTACTCATGGAATGAGTTTGTTGGTTGTAAGGCACAATGTGAAATGGCTGTGTCAATTGAGTGCTTACGCCTCTTATTAAGATGCATTAATAAAAAAAAATATGGAGCAAATTGCACCTTCTGCATTTCCTGGTTTAACTAAACGTGCAACTTGACAGGACACAATCAATGAAGGCAAAGTGTTGGGCATTACATTTACAAAGTTCCTAGGGAGCCTTATAAGGCACAATTTAGCACAGTAGTAATAAAAAGGACATTTAACTCAGAAACCACAAGGACAAAAATATCATTGCTTATTGGAGTGCAATGGAGGCACCTTTACTCTGCAGATGCTTGTGCTACATCTGACATGGAGTGCTTCATGCTGACAGTAGATCTCTGAAATGGCTAAAAATAAGGTTCCTTTCCTCAGCACTACTATCCCTCACCTTAATAAGCACAAAAATAGAGTCCATTTTGAGAAGTTATCAGTGCTGTTTGGTTACACAGGCAATCACTGTATTCCAGAGAAAACTTTACCATCGAGGGTAGATACTGGTTTCTCCCAAGTTGTGATCTGTGTTTGCAGCAAGCCCAGTGTCTCATCATGGATGGGCATTTGGAAGGTCCACCCTTTAATGACTTGCTTAGAAAATTGTTATTAAAAATGTGCTGGAATGCACTGCTTGTACGGATGCTGGAGGCCGACCTAATAATAACTTTCAAAAGGAAATTGGATAAATATTTGAAGCGGGTAAATTTGCAATGTTATGGGGAATGGGACTAACAGGCAAGCTGGATCTTTGCTGTATCATTCTTCGATTCTATGAAAAGTCTGGGAGTATATTTTGTGAATTCCTGTTGCTGGTGTTCAGTTTTATGTATCAGTCACAAATAACAGGAATTTGGACGCAGAGTCCAGCAGCCCACACACGACTTTCCACCATTAAAGCGAAATTTCCAGATGCACATTCCTGACATGAAAAGCTCACACTAAAAGCATGAATTTGTAAAATTGACTTTCACAATTTTTCTTTACACAGTTACTAAGGAGCTGTGGCACATTATTTCTGAAGAGTCTATCCCAGTTCAAACATACTCAGCTGTCCTGAAGTTGGAGTATGCTCCATTTTTGTAGATGTGAAAATGCGCCAATGAATAAGGGGCATGCACAGTGGCTCCTAACCATAGAGTGTAGGGAGTTCTAGGTTTGAGACCTGTGCTTAGTTAGATGGTCTAAATGAAAGAAACAATTTTCATTTAGGTAGCACCTTTCTCATCCTCAGGACATCCCAAAGTGAGTCACAACCAATAAAGTACCTTTAAAGTGTAGCCATTGGAGCTTTGTAGGGAAAACTCAGCACACAACAAAACCCCACAAACAGAAAATGAAATGAATGACCAGATAGTCTGTTAGTTGAGGGATAAATATTGTCAGAGACACTAGGGGAACTCCCCTGCTCTTCTTTCAACATTCCCATGGGATCTCCTACATAAGTTGAGCAGGGCTCATTTTAACATCGCACCCCATAGACAGCACCTCAAACAATGCTGCACTCCCTCAGTCCTACACTGAAATATTAACCTGGATTGTGCACTCACAATCCGAGAGCAGGGCTAAATTTGTTGACCTTTTGACTAAGGAACCAAGGATGTTATAATTGGGCTAAGCTTAACACGTAACATGGTGGCAGGACAACTAATTGAATCAAGGGAAATAAAATAAAGGGCCATGCTTACAAATTGCCCTAGTGACTTCTACTGAGAAGCAGATATGTGAAGACGTCAGGCAGTAACAGGCTTGCCTTGGCTGTGATGGCCTCTCAAGGTAAATAGCCCACATTACTGACTGTCCAGGCTCACATATAAGGAATGGGCCTGCTTCAATGGAAGCACTACCTAAGGAACAAGGAATCATATTCCAGCATGAGTCCGCATCTTCATGAGTTGGGTCAAAATCAGAAGGAAAAATTCCAGGAGGAACGAGATATGACAAAATAAATGAGAAGACTGAGCAGATATTAAAATTAAACACTACAGTTCCCAATTTTTTTTAACCTTAATTCTTCTTTAAAATGTTATTCTGTGACACTTTCCTCACTAATTTTGCAGCCTATGTGTCACATTCACTTTCTATCGCAGTTTACATGGGAAGCTGAAGCCCTGGTTTATGTCCTTCACATCAAAGGGAGTTTTTTTAATCAGTAAACAAAAGGCTTCACTATCATCCTCCTGCGACAGAGCCCCTCTGTCTACAAACACTGCTCTTGCTGAGAAAGCACTTGGCAAGAAAAATACCCAACGATGACCTCCAGGCCCTCAAGATCATTAACTAAAACCTCGAAACGCTTATCAGAGCACAGCAGAGAGAATCCACAGATTGGGCTACCTCTCTTCAGGTGGGACTGCTTCACCTCATCTTTCAATCCAGATGTTGCTGGGCCTCAAGTGTGCCAAAGCCAAAGTGCACTGCAAAAACCTGGGGGTGGCACGGTCTAATCCAAGGCCAGCTCAAAGTCAAGGGAAAGGTGAGGTAAACAGACACAACGTCAACAGTTGAAAATGTCACGTGGAAATTAAAAGATCCTATCGGCATGACTCAGGCATGTCAGTGCGTCTAGCAACAAAGTGGCTCCCTTATTAGAAATACTCAGTGACAACACAAGGTCCTGCCATATGATTCTCCTCCATCTCTACTCAAAGGCAAATCTCTATCCCTCTGTACGCTTCAGGTAGCTGAGAGAGGCCCTGGCTGGGTCACTAATGGGCTAACATTGAGCACTATTGTGTCCCAAAGTACATAATGGAGTTCTGCATAAAACTTAATGAAAAACAATGTCCTGGAAATTGGCACAATTTCACAGACCTGAGCAAATACTCCAGAAAGATAAAACATTGAATTCCTTTGAGTGACTCTGCTAATAGGGGAGGAGGAAAGAGTTCTGATGAAAGGTCAGAAACTGAAACTCTGTTTCTATCTCCACAGATATAATGTTTTTGGATTCTTTGGATCTTCCCTTATTCTGACTGCTTGTCCTGTGTCCCTTATTTCTCAGACAGTCTGTGGGAGACTGAGCCTGGGAGTTTCCTCTTGCCTTTGCCTCATTGTTTTAATGTGTGAGCATGCGTTCTGTGGCCATTGGCCACCAAGGGGAGTTATGATCACTAACCATCCCATCTCCTGCTCCAGAACCCCTCTGACTTTCATGGTCACAACCGCTCCTCCACCCCCTGCTCTTATGGTTGCCAGCTCCTCAAACCCCCTCCCACTCTCATGGTCAACACCCTGCCCCCCAACACACTCATGGTCACCAACCAACACCACCACCCTGCCCCACCACCACTCTTATGGTCACCAGCATCCCCTCCCCTGTCCCACAATTGAAGCATCTCTTATTTTACTTAATAAGAGTTGGTCACCCTGAGAATGAGTAAGAAAATTGATCTGCTGGGTCACAGTTTGTTGCTCCTCACCACCCAAATTAGCCTCAGAACTGAACTCTGCCATACAGTAAGTGGAACAAAGTGCCTATCTGCAACATCCATTTAATCCAGCAAGTTTATTTCACTGTGAAACTGGTTTGGATTCAGTTTTTTTAAAATAAATCCTTCCGATGATGTTTTATTCAGGTTTGAATATTTCCTTTCCCCTTCTATTTGCAACTCTTTCCTCCTGAACCATACATGACCATGGCTCTTTGATTAAGAAAAATGCTTGCATTTATATAGCGCCATTCACCAGCTCAGGGTAGCCCACAGTGCTTGACAACCAGGAGTGCAGTCCCTGTTGTAATGTACAAAACAGTGCAGGTAACTTTCATCCAGCAAGTAATGTGGTAATGTTCCACTGATGCTAGCTGTTGTAAAAACATTGGCCAGGCACAATACAAGGGGGGGAGGTGTAAATCTTCCTACTATTCTTCTGAATAGTTACTTCCACCTAAAGTAGCAGACAGAGATTCATTTTAACATTTCATCTGCAAGATGCCACCTCCAGCAGTGCAGTACTCCCTCAGTACCGTAATGCACAGGAATGTCAGCCTCGATTATGTGTTCCAAGTCCCTGGAGCGGGATTTGTCTCATAGGGAAGGATGCTACCAACTGGGCCATGGCTGGCGCAGATGCCACCAGTACCTTGCCCATCTGACCAATCATCATATTAATTGTTGACTATTCGAGCTTGGGAAGCATCACAGTCAAAGTCAACACACTTTCCACTGCTGGTCACTGGATGGCTCCCTTCGGCATTCTATGAACCTCGATATTCAAATGTACAGCTCAAACTGCCCCCTTGGCCAAGATAAGCTAAAACTAACACAAACTGGTTGAACTTAATCTGCCTTAACTGATGCTCACCTAATATTTCAGCAAGTGAGCAGCTAAACCTCCAAGAGCAGGAAGACCCCAAGTTTTTGCCAGGTTAACTGGTCTGAGCTGGTTCCCTTAACAAGCTGAAAACAGAATTTCTTTGTGACTAAACTGGCCTCCAGACAGGGTGATAAGGTGAAAATTGAAGAAAGAAAGATGTAGATTTATATAGTGCCTTATTCAACCAATGAATACTTTTGAAGTGAAGGTGCTGGCTGAAAGATGAATTTTTTTTTATTCATTCATGGCTAGGCCAGCATTTATTGCCCATCCCTAATTGCCCTTGCTCAAGAGGGTATTTAAGAGTCAACCTACATTGCTGGCCACACATGTAGGCCAGACCAGGTAAGGACTGCAGATTTCCTTCTTGAAAGGACATTAGTGAACCAAATGAGTTGTTACAACAATCAACAATGGTTCCATGATCATCATTAGACTTCTAATTCCAGATTTTTATTGAATTCAAATTCCACCATCTGCCGTGGTGGGATTCAAACCCAGGTCCCCAGATAATTACCCTGGGTCTCTGAATTACTAGTCCAGCAACAATACCACTATATCATCACCTCCCCTAAATACTGGCCAGAACACCAGAGAAAAGTTCCCCTGCTAATGTTGCCACATCACTTTTACATACACCTGAGGAGGCAGATCTCAGTTAAAAGTCTCATCCAAAAGATGGTACTTCAGACGGGGAAGCACTCCTTTCAGTACTGGGGTGTCAGCCTAGATTTTGTGTTCAAGTCTCTGGAATGGGTCTCCAAACTCCCAACCTCTGACTAAGAGGTGGGAGTGCTTCCAACTGAGTCAGGGCCAACATTAGTAAGGAGCTATTATCTAGTGCACCATCACATGCAGGTCTGATCTGACCCTCTTTCTTTATCTAACTGAAGCATCTCTCATCCTGGAGCCTGTCTCTCTCCAAACTAAACTGCATTTTCATGCATTTTACACAAAAGGATTCTCTTTTGTCTTGGGGCAAAACTAATCTTGAAATGCTAACGGCTTCATAATACCTTCTAGTTCACTTAATAATGGCTCACCATTACTGATATAACTTTAACTGATGAGCTGCCTGTCAGGAGGAGTATATGCAGCTGTAGGAATGTGTGCCTGAGACTCACAAATGGTGTGACCAGGGACATTAGCATCACAGGGATTTTCAGATCTAATTTACTGGGAAAGGAGTCATAATTAGGCTGCAATGCCCTGGGGTTAGGGAGAGAGGGACGGGGAAAAATCAACCAGGGTTCCCCTTCCTTATACTATCCAATAACCTTGCTGAAAGTGCATATGTAGGTGAGCACACGATAAGGAAGGACTATGATTCCTTCCTTCCCCCTAACCCCACCCCACAAGATATGAACATATGACCAAGAAGTATGAGTAGGCCATTCAGCCCCTCGATCTTGCTCTGCCATTTAATAAGATCATGGCTGATCTGATAGTAACCTCAAATCTACATCCCACCTATCCCCGATAACCTATCACCCCCTTGCTTACCAACTATCTATCCACCTCTGCCTTAAAAATATTCAAAGACTCTGCTTCCACAGCCTTTTCAGGAAGAGAATTCCAAAGATAAAAGCAAAATACTGCAGATGCTGGAAATCTAGAACAAAAACAAAAATACCTGGAAAAACTCAGCAGGTCTGACAGCATCTGCGGAGAGGAGCACAGTTAACGTTCCGAGTCCGAATGACTCTTCAACAGAACTAAGGAAACATAGAAAAGAGGTGAAATATAAGCTGGTTTAAGGGGGGTGGGGGTGGGGGGGTGGTGGGACAGCTAAAGCTGGATTGAAGGCCAGTGATAGGTGGAGATTGCCAAAAGATGTCATAGACAAAAGGACAAAGAGGTGTTGATGGTAACAGAAATACCTGGAAAAACTCAGCAGGTCTGGCAGCATCGGTGGAGGAGAGCACAGTAGCACAGTTGATGTTTCGAGTCCTCATGACCCTTCAACAGAACTAAGTAAAAATACGAAAGTGGTGAAATATAAGCTGGTTTAGTGGTGGGGGCGGGGGGGGGGGGTGTTGTTGGGACAAGCAGCCAGTAATAGGTGGAGATAACCAAAAGATATCACAGACAAAAGGACAAAGCGGTGTTGAAGGTGGTGATATTATCTAAAGGAATGTGCTAATTAAGAGTAGAAAGCAGGACAGACAAGGTACAGATAGACCTAGTGGGGGTGGGGGAATACTAAAGGGGCTAAAAGGTAGAGATAAACAATGGGATAAATAATGGAAATAGGTGGGAAAAGAAAAATCTGTATAAAATTGGAAAAAACAAGAAGGAGGGGGAAGAAATGGAAAGGGGGTGGGGATGGAGGAGAGAGTTCAAGATCTAAAATTGTTGTACTCATTATTCAGTCCGGAAGGCTGTAAAGTGCCTCGTCGGAAGATGAGGTGCTGTTCTTCCAGTTTGCGTTGAGCTTCACTGGAACAATGCAGCAAGCCAAGGACAGACATGTGGGCATGACAGCAGGGTGGAGTGTTGAAATGGCAAGCGACAGGGAGGTCTGGGTCATGCTTGCAGACAGACCGAAGGTGTTCTGCAAAGCGGTCACCCAGTCTGCGTTTGGTCTCTCCAATGTAGAGGAAACCGCATTGGGAGCAACAACGAATGCAGTAGACTAAGTTGAGGGAAGTGCAAGTGAAATTCTGCTTCACTTGAAAGGAGTGTTTGGGCCCTTGGACGGTGAGGAGAGGGGAAGTGAAGGGGCAGGTGTTACACCTTCTGCGGTTGCATGGGAAGGTGCCGTGGGAGGAGGTTGAGGAGTAGGGGGTGACGGAGCATGATGCCACCACCAAACACATCTTCCCTTCACCCCACCGGCGGCATTCCATAGGGATCATTCCCTCTGTGACACCCTGGTCCACTCCTCCATTACCCTCTACTCCTCAACCCCCTCCCACGGCACCTTCCCATGCAACCGCAGAAGATGCAACACCTGCCCCTTCACTTCCTCTCTCCTCACCGTCCAAGGGCCCAAACACTCCTTTCAAGTGAAGCAGAATTTCACTTGCACTTCCCTCAACTTAGTCTACTGCATTTGTTTCCTCTACTTTGGAGAGACTAAACGCAGACTGGGTGACTGCTTTGCAGAACACCTTCGATCTGTCCACAAGCATTACCCAGGCCTCCCTGTCACTTACCATTTCAACACTCCACCCTGGTCTCATGCCCACGTCTGTCCTTGGCTTGCTGCATTGTTCTAGTGAAGCTCAACGCAAATTGGAGGAACAGCACCTCATCTTCCGACGAGGCACTTTACAGCCTTCCGGACTGAATACTGAGTTCAACAATTTTAGATCTTGAACTTTCTCCTCCATTCTCACCCCCTTTCCATTTCTTCCGCCTCCTTTTTGTTTTTCCAATAATTTATATAGATTTTTCTTTTCCCACCTATTTCCATTATTTTTAAATGTATTTCCACCCATTGTTTATCTCTACCTTTTAGCCCTTTTAGTATTCCCCCACCCCCACTAGGTCTACCTGTACCTTGTCTGTCCTGCTTTCTACTCTTAATTAGCACATTCCTTTAGATAATATCACCACCTTCAACACCTCTTTGTCCTTTTGTCTGTGACATCTTTTGGTTATTACTGGCTGCTTGTCCCAACAAACCCCCCCTTAAACAAGCTTATATTTCACCCCTTTCGTATTTTTACTTACTTCTGTTGAAGGGTCATGAGGGCTCGAAACATCAACCGTGCTCTCCTCTGCTGGTGCTGCCAGACCTGCTGAGTTTTTCCAGTTATTTTTGTTTTTGGTTTTGTTTTGGATTTCCAGCATCCGCAGTTTTTTGCTTTTATTGAGGCGTTGACAGTGGTGATATTAGCTAAGGAATGTGCAAATAGGTGACATTAAGGGTAGAAAGCAGGACGAGCAAGTGATAGATGGCCCTAGTGGGTGACTGAAATAGGCTAAAAGATAGAGATAAAACAATAGATGGAAATAAATTTAAAAATAATGGAAATAGCTGGGAAAAGAAAAAACTATATAAATTATTGGAAAAAGCGTGATCGGAAATGGGGTGAGGATGGAGCAGAGAGTTCATGATTTAAAAAGATTTCCAAAGACTCATAACCCTCTGAGTGAAAACATTTCTCTTCATGTCTGTTTTAAATGGGCGACCCCTTATTTTTAAACTGTGACCCTTAGTTCTAGATTCTCCCACAAGAGGAAACAGCCTCTCCACATCCACCCTCTCAATGCCCCCTCAGGATCTTTTTGCTTTTGCTTTTATCCCCTCAGGATCTTATTTTTCAATCAAGTCACCTCTTACTCTTCTAAACTCCAGCGGATACAAGCCTAGTCTGTCCAGCCTTTCCTCATAAGACAACCCACCCATTCCAGGTAAACTTTCTCTGAACTGCTTCCAACGCATTCACATCCTTCCTTAACTAAGGTGACCAATACTGCACCCAGTACTCCAAATGTGGTCTCACTAGTGCTCTGTATAACTGAAGCAACCTCCCTACTTATGTAATCAATTCCCCTTGCAATAAATGATAACATTCGATTAGCTTTCCTAATTATTTGGTGTACTTGCATACTAACCTTTTGTGATTGTAATGAAAGGATTTTACAGTATTACTCCCCTGCCTTTTCTAAGTAGCCCTGCACGTTTTTCCTTTTCAGATAGTTATCCAATTCTTTTTTGAAAGCCTCACTTTGACCCTCCCTCTAGCACACTCTCAGGCAGTGCATTCCAGAACTTAACACAGATACTTTTAAGGGGAAACACATGAGGGAGAAAATAGACAGGCTGATAGAGTAAAGATGAGAAGGGCTGGAGGAGGCTCATGTGGGACATAAATGCTGGCATAGACAGGTGGGGCCAAATGGACTGTTTCTGTGCTATAGACTGAATGTACTTCTATGCTGCTCAACTCTCAAGGCTTACACATAATGGTCAGATACATGGCCAAAGGAGGTCTGATAATGCCCTGGGCTGCACATCGGTAAGAGACAGTCCCTTCTAGAGAGGAGGGAGGAGAGAAATAAACACTGCCTTTCACATCAGTGAAGCAAAACGAGAATGTGTAACTGAAGCACATAGCTCAGGATCGCAGCATCTGATTTTAAAATTATAAAACCTTGCATAAGCATACACATACTGTTGTTCAACAGTAGGGGGGAACAACAGCAGGAGGGGGGAACAACAGCAGGAGTGCGGGGAGGTGGTGGCAGTGGCAGCGTAGTGATATTGTTGCTGGACTAGTAATCCAGGGTAATGCTCAGGAGACCCGGGTTCAAATCCCATCACGGCAGACTAATGATGACCATGAAGCCATGCCAACTGTCATAAAAACCCATCTGGTTCACTTGTCCTTACCTGGTCTAGCCTACATGTGACTCCAGACCCACAGCAATGTGGTTGAGCCTTAAATGCCCAAGCAAGGCACTCAGTTGCATCAAACTATTAAAACGCCTCAAAGGAATGAAACCAGACAGATCACCTGACATTGACCTAGGCACCAGAAATGACAACAGCAAACTCAGCCCTGTTGACCCTGTAACATCCTCCTTACCAGCATCTGGGGGCTAGTGCCAAAATTGGGAGAGCTAACTCACAGACTTGTCAAGCAACAGCCTCATGGAATCATACCTTACAGATAATGTCCCAAACACTGCCATCACCATGCCTGGGTGTGTCCTGTTCCACCAGCAGGACTAACCCAGCAGAGGTGGCGACAGTGGTATACAGTGAGGGGGGAGTTGCTCTGGGAGTTTTGAACATCAACTTCAGACACTATGAAGTCTCATGGCATCAGGTCAAACATGGGCAAGGAACCTCCTACTGATTACCACATACTGCCACCCACAGCTGATGAATCAGTACACCTCCATGTTGAATCTCACTTGGAGGGAGAACTGAGGGTGACAAGGGCTCAAAATGTACTCTGGCTGAGGGACTTCAATGTCCATCACCAAGAATGGCTCGACAGTACCACTACTGACAGTCCTAAATGATGTAGCTGCCAGACTGGGTCTGCAGCAGGTGGTGAGGGAACCAACTAGAGGGAAAAACTTACTTGGCCTCATCCTCATCAACCTGCCTGCTGCAGATGCATCTGTCCATGACAGTATGGTGGGGGAGACCACCCACCACACGGTCCTTGTGGAGATGAAGTCCTGTCTTCACATTGAGGATACCCTCCATCATGTTGTGTGTCACTACCACCGTGCTAAATGGGACAGATTTTGAACAGATCTAGCAACTCAAGACTGGGCCTCCATGAGGCACTGTGGGCAATCAGTAGCAGCAGAATTGTATTCAACCACACCTGTAATCTCATGGCCCAGCATATCCCCCACTCTACCATTACCACCAAGCCAGGGGATCACCCTCGTTCAAATAAAAGTGCAGGAGAGCATGCCAGGAGCAGCACTAGGCATAGCTAACAATGAGGTGTCAACTTGGTGAAGCTAGAACACAGGACTACTTGCATGCCAAACAACATAAGCAGCAAGTGATAGACAGAGCTAAGCGATCCCACAGCCAATGGATCAGATCTAAGCTCTGCAGTCCTGCCACATTCAGTTGTGAATGGTGGTGGCAATTAAACAACTCACTGGAGGAGGAGGCTCCACAAATATCCCCATCTTCAATGATGGGGGAGCCCAGCACATCAGTGCAAAAGATAAGACTGAAGCATTTGCTACAGTCTTCAGCCAGAAATGCTGAGTGGATGATCCATCTCGGCCCCCTCCGAAGGTCCCCAGCATCACAGAGGCCAGTCTTCAGCTAATTCGATTCACTCCATGTGATATCAAGAAATGGCTGAAGGCACTGGATACTGCACGAGCTATGGCCCTGACAATATTCCGGCAATAGTACTGAAGACTTGTGTTCCAGAATTTGCCACGCCCCTAACCAAGCTGTTCCAGTAAAGCTACCACACAGGCTTCTACCTGGCAATATAGAAAATTTCCCAGCTACGTCCTGTACACAAAAAGCAAGACAAATCGAATACAGCCAATTACCTCCCTATTAGTCTACTCTTGATCATCAGTAAAGTGATGGAAGGGGTCATCTATAGTGCTATCAAGGGGCACTTGTTTAGCATTAACCTGCTCACTGATGCTCATTTTGTGTTCTGCCAGGGTCACTCAGTTCCTGACCTCATTAGAGCCTTAGTTCAAACAGGGACAAAAGAGCTGAACTCCAGAAATGAGGTGAGAGTTACTGCTCTGGACATCAAGGCAGCATTTGACTGAATGTGGCATCAAGGAATCCTGGCAAAATTGGAGTTAATGGGAATTAGGGGCAAAATTCTCCGCCGGTTGGAGTCATACCTAGCACAAAGGAAGATGGCTGTGGTTGTTGGAGGTCAATCATCTCAGCACCACGACATCATTGCAGGAGTTCCTCAGGGTAGTGTCCTCAGCCCAAACATCTTCAGCTGCTTCATCAATGACCTTTCTTCCATCATAAGGTCAGAAGTGGGGATGTTCGCTGATGATCGCACAATGTTCAGCACCTTTCGCAACTCCTCAGATACAGAAGCAGTCCATGTCCAAATGCAGCAAGACCTGGACAACATTTGGGTTTGGGCTGACAAGTGGCAAATAATATTCACGCCACACAAGTGCCTGGAAATGACCATCTCCAACAAGAGAGAATCCAACCATCGCCCCTTGACGTTCAATGGCATTACTATAGCTGAATCCTCCGCTATCAACATCCTAGAGGGTTACCATTGACAAGAAACTGAACTGGACTAGCCATATAAATACTGTGGCTACAAGAGCATGTCAGGGGCTAGGAATCATGTGATGAGTAACTCACCTACTGACTCCCCAAAGCCTGTCCACAATCTAGAAGGCACAAGTCAGGAGTCTGATGGAATACTCCCCACTCGCCTAGATGAGTGCATCTCCCACAACACTCAAGAAGTTCGACACTGTCCAGGGCAGAGTAGCCAGCTGGATTAGCACCACATCCACAAACATTCACTCCCTCCACCACCGATGCACAGTAGCAGCAGTGTGTACCATCTGCAAGATGCACTGCAAGAAACACACCAAAGCTCCTCAGACAGCACTGTCCAAACCCACGACCATGGCCATCTAGAAGGACAAAGGCGGAAGACATATGGGAACACCACCAGGTGGAAGTTCCCCTCCAAGTCACTCAGTATTCTGACTTGGAAATATATTGTTGTTCCTTCACTGTCACCGGGTCAAAATCCTGGAATTCCCTCCCTAACAGCACTATGGGTGTTCCTACACGACGTGGACTGCAGCTCAACACCACCTCCTCAAGGGCAGTTAGGGACGGGCAATAATTGCTGCCTAGCCAGCAAAGCCCACATCCCATGAACGAATAAAAAAAACAGTTACTATTCCTCAGACTGTTGTACTGACATCCTGTGCGAACGAAATCCAATTTAAAATACACCCAGCAAAGTACTGCAATAAAAACAGAAAATGCTGGAAAAACTCAGCATGTCTGGCAGCCTCCGTGGAGAGGGAAACAGAGTTAACGTTCCGAGTCCATGTGACTCTTCTTCAGAGCTTTCAGCAAAGTACTGCTTTGAATCAAGATTAGAATGTAAAGTACTCATGTTACCTCACCAGTTCCACTCAGATTTTCAAATGACAAAGATTTGTACAATAGGGTGAATGATTTATACAGCATAAAGAAATGAGGAAAAAACAAACGTGTACAACAACACACACACACACACACACACACACACATACACACACATACACACACACACACAAAAATCCCACTCATTCCATTAGCATGAATATTTGACTCTGGCAGAATAGGCTGGAAAACAAACAGCACAAAGCTCCCAAGTAGCCCATTCACACACTGAACACTGAGTGGTTTCAGAGGTACTGTTCTGTGGTTAAAGCGTCCAAGCATGTTGTTGGAATACAGCATGAAAGGAGTTTGATCCACAGTTGATTAAGATGTTACCAACCCACATTACAGAGTCTGGGACTCTGTCAACACCACTAACCACATAAAGAGAGAGAGAGAGAGTGCGAGAGAGAGAATGTGTGGTCAGCCCAACTAAAGACCTGAAGAAACTGAGAAAGTCACTTAGGTATCAATTAGAGCTTTAAAAACTAAAGAAACGAAGCAAATAATGCTGGACATTTGCTCGTTAGCAGCTGAAAATAAAATAAAAGGTGGGTTGATATTTTCAGTGTAGGATTAGTAACAGAATTTATGAAGGGTATATATTCAGCATGTTCACTTTTCCCAGATGTCAATGAGCCCTGTTGCCTATTTCCAGCGTTTTCCGTTTTTAAAAACAAAAATTTAGATTCCCAGAGTCACGGTTGTTCTTCTTTTCATTTAAAAAATATACTCAGTGCCCAGGTTTAATTAAAAGCTCGGTTGCTGTCAGAATTTTAATCTTTGAATAAACAGAAATTGTACTTTGTAAAGAAGGGAGTGGTTGGTCGAAACCAAACACAAGGCTTAAAATAGACTGAAAAAAGTTCCAGAAAGGGTGACATGAAATATGCCCTGAAGAGTAATTGACCAGAAAACTGGTACAATTTAGGAAAGCTAACCGCCCCCCCAATAACTAGCGATGCCACTTCCCCCACACACTAAACAAAAAGATTTTGGGAATTTGGGGGAAGAGGAGTTATAATATTTCAGACAGAGCGCAGGGACAGAAACGCCTAGGAATTTGCATACACAAATTTTTGAACGTGGCAGAACACGTTGAAAAAGCTTTTAAAAAAGCTCGACTTTATAAATAGAGGCACATAATAAAAAATAAGGCAGCGAGATTCTGGTTTATTCTGGCAGCTAAATCACTGCTTAGACATTAGTTTGGAGCATTGTGTCCAATTCTGAGCTCAGCACTTTAGAAAGCATGGCAAGGTTTATAGGGAGGCGGCACAGGAGGTTTGCCAGAATGGTATTACAAAACGAAAGAATATTATAAAAAGATAAAAGAAAGACGTGCATTTATATAGCGCCTTTCACAACCACCAAACTCTCAAAGTGCTTTCCGGCCATTGAAATACTTTTGAAGTACAGTCACTGTTGAAGTGGAGGTAATGCAGCAGCCAAATTTGAGCACAGCAAACAGCTATGTGACAATGACCGGATCATCTTATTTTTATGATATTGATTGAGGGTTAAATATCGGTCAGGCCCCCTGCCCTTCTTCAAAATAGTGCCATGGGATCTTTTACATCCACCTGAGAAAGCAGACAGGGCCTCAGTTTAATGTCTCATTCGCAAAACAGAACCTCTGACAGTGCAGCACTCCACTGACACGTCAACCTTGATTTTTCAGGCTCAAGCCCTGGAATGGGACTTGAACTCAGAACCTGGTGTCTTGAAGAAAAAAAGCAAGAGTGCTATCAACTCAACTGGGTACTGACACCATCAAACAATACCTTGCTCCCTTCTCCATACAGGACACAGATTCAAGATCATTGACACCAAAAAAAAAGTGGCAAAGGGGAATCGGATAGATACGCAAAACAAAGAAAACAATTGTAAGGCTTTGGGGGAATGAGGCAATTAGGTTGCTCAGAAAGCTAGCAGAGGCACGATGGGCTGAATGGCCTCCTTCTCTGCTGTACGATTCTAAGAATGAACTAAATGGATACTCGCACAATTGGCAAGCCACTGTCACTGATTTTACTAGTTTTCTGTTTGCCAGGGCTGTCCTTTGCGTTGGCTAATCACGTTCTCCATCCGGTCCTGTTTCTGTTGCCCTCTCCCCACACTCCACAACCAGGAGAGGGAAACTGGAGATAACAGGCACTCTTCGGGCCAGTGATTCGTTAGGGAACAAAGGTCCCAATTCTGCGGCATGTAAAACCCGTGTGGCTGCCCAACTAAACAGAACTGGGGCTCCCAGGAGAAGTGAAACACCAGACGTTTGCACTTGAAACTTCTGAGATGGTTTCTCAGTGTAATAACAGGAGCTCAGTCAGAAATAGAATGATTGAACCAGTGAACTCATTCAATGGATTCAACCAACCCATGCGCCCTTCCTGATTTTATCTTCATTATTGAAAGTCCTGCTTCTTTCACAAGCTCCTCCATTTCCTGTTGTTGGCTCAGTGACTAAGGGCATTGATTGGTTTGATACTGGCTCGGCGGCATCTGGAAGGTCCCAGGTTCAATGCTAGCTCTGTGCAACAAGCCCCCCCTCTATAAGTCAATAGACTTGCCAACACTTGTGGTCTTGGTGACCTCTTGGGTGGGGCGAGATGATGGAGGGCTGCTGGTCCCAGCCAGAAACAGGAGAGATTCACAAATATGCTTGCAGGCTGGCTAAAGATCTATGACTCTGCTTGTCTGGAGCAATTGTGCCAGTGTCATTTTTACTGTCGACTCGCTCTTTGGTGGGTTCATTTTAGGTGATAGTTGAATTCTCATGAGCTAAAGTGGGCCGCCACAATAGGAGAAGTTAATCATTGATATTTGGCGGGAATGGTGTCTCAATTTTAAAAAAAAGACTTGAAGTGAAAGGTCAAAGTATAAAGGGCAGGAAAGCGCCAGCAGTGAAAAGACTGGGGGAGAAGGTAAATCAAGCATTTGAAACAGCCTCTCCTTCATTGCTCCTCTAAGAAGTAGCTCAGGGCTTCGTAAATAACGAATTGATTTGAAGTGCAGTGTGTGGTTATCGTGCACACAAACGCGTAGCAACTTTACCACTCACATTTCTCCGCATATCAGGTATAACAAACGGTGTTTAATAAATGATAACCACTCCTCCTGGGTCTATGGTATTATTTTGGTCCCAGGCTGCTGTCAAGATGGCTCTTAACGTGAAAAAATCTTGAGTCAACAAATTCACTTCCTTGGTTTTCTGAATATTTTGGGGTTAACAGTTTTATTTTATTTTCTTATGTTAACAAACAGCCTATGCACTGGGGTCCAAACCTTTTTTGGAGTGGAGAGGGGCAAGAGGGCTTGGAGATGAGAGAGGAGGCTGGGAAATTGGGGGGTGCGGGGGAAAGGGTTGGAGGACAGGATGTTACAAGTTTTCAATCTCAGTGAAATTCTCTTTTTTTTTAAGAAAAAAAGTGATCCTCAGCCTGCCCTGAGTAGATTAAAAAAAATCAGTGCCATAGTTGAAAAGAAATGAAACATAAAAAGTGTGTAACTCCTGCAAATGAATGCCCTGAGATAGTGAAGTCAGCAATTTGCAAAGCAGAATATTAACTGCTGCAAAAGCAAAGCATCACCACAATGAATAGCCAGCTGCACTCCTGCTAATATTGTGTCAAAACTGTCTTGTCACAATCTGAGCCATCAACTAATCAGTAACTAAAGAGACGCTAATAACAGCCACGAAGCATTCCCTCCAAAAATTAAATACCACCAACAAAAGACAAACTGTCTGCAACTGAGAAGTGACCAGGGTCTCACTTTAATCAGATAACTGCAGGATAGGCTGTGAGCTAAGCTACCCCCTCCACCCAACCATGAATTACATGATGGAATCAAGTCTTCTTTGCATTCTGAATCTCAGAGACAAAGGCTTGCCTCTCCCAGGGAAGCCTTTCTGGAGGATTAAGCAGCTATTGTTGGCAAAACATAAATTACAACTCCTTTACAAACCACCACACCCCCTCAGCTGGGACCCTGCTCCTCAGGGACTGGCTCCAGTCCACTCCTGTTATCTCCAGGTGGATGAAGAGCTCAGCCCCAGCCCTGAAGGCAGATAGAATTCTGATCCCACTTCCCGCATCTACATCTCGCAATGAAATGGTCTGAAGAGTTCAGGTTCTAGCCAAAGCAAAAAGGTGCTCCAGTGAAATGAAATCCCTTCCCAGTCTCAGAAAGCCAAGACATTATTTTCGTAAAACAATTTGTGGTGAGAAAATGTCACCTCTGTCCACTAGAGGGTGTAGCGCAGTCAAAAGCTGTTGGATAATGTTCTGAGCTCATCTGATGGGCTTTATACAATTAATTATTGTATAAACACGATTGAATCATCATTAGGTTGAATTTTCAAAGTCATTCTGCTCAGTTGCTGCTATTTTGCTTTGATGGAGCGGAGGAGTCCTTTGGGAGCTTCCTCAGGCCAGAAACAACTGGTTTTAAGACCGAATTTAATGGTTATACTTATTTTCTCCCTCCCCTCCCCCTGGTTTTAAGATTGAATTTAATGGTTATACTTAATTTCTCCCTCCCCTCCCCCAGGTTTTAAGACTGGATTTAATGGTTGCTTATACTTATTTTCTTCCTCCTCCCTGGTTTTAAGAATGAATTTAATGGTTATTTACACTCATTTTCTCCCTCCCCTCCCCATAGCCTTCCTGCATCACTCACGAGTTTTCCTCAGGTAAGGTGGGTAGCTGTAGACTTGCCAATATTGAGCACCAGCATGGCTTGACTTGCCCTTTCCTCTCTCTGGGGAAGGACAGTCGTCACTGATTTACATTCTACCAGGGGCCTTTACTCCTTAACATACTGCTTGCTGTAAAATGAAAGGATAACCAAGCTCAGCAGCTGAATTCTCCAGCTAAAACCCTAGTCACATAGACTAGGGACCTTCCAGGTATTTGCTGAGTTAGCTCATCCCAGTCGAGATCCGGTCAGAGGCTGGATGGGCCATATGATCTACTCCCACTCCTATTTCTTGTGTGAGGTGTGACAGAGAGGCAACGTCTTAAGTTTGGCAGGGGGTGGGGCTGGGGACAGGGAGGGGGTGCAGTGACCTCAGCCAGGGCTCCTGCGCATTCATGGCCTTTTGTCATTCATGAAGTTAGACAGTGAATGTCGGCATGCTACTCATGCATGGCTCTGTATTCACTACAGCTCAGCCCAGCCCAATCCCCGTGGGACATCTACACGTGTATGTTCCAGGAGGAGACGACAGTCAGAAACAGGCATCTCAAAGGCCAAGTGTAGTGCTCCCTCTACAGCTCAGGCTGAAAGAAGAAAGGAAGATAGAAAGGTTTCTTGCCCTTATGTAGTATCTTTCACAATATCAAGATGTCCCAAAACACTTCACAGCCAATGAAATGGAATCACTGCTGTAACATAGGAAATGGGACAGCCAATTTTTACACAGCAAGCTCCCACAAACAGCAATGTGAAAATGACCAGATAACCTGCTTTAGCGACATTGATTGAGTGATAAACATTGGCCAGAATATTAGAGAAGACTTCCCTGCCCTGTATGATTAGAGCCATGGGTTCCTTCATGTCCAGATGAGAGGACAGTGTTAACACTCCCTCAGCACTGCACTGGAGTGTCAGTCTAGACTCTAGGGCTGGTACATTCCTGTCTATATGGTTGAGCACCACACCTTACAGTATATTTACCCACTGATCTGTTTGAACAGTGAAAGTCAGCACTTTTGTGTTTAGAGCCATAGAAAAGTTATGGTGCAGAAAGAGGCCATTCAGCCCATCGTGTCTGCACTGGCCAAAAAGGGAAACTAGCAACTTATTTTCATCCCATTTTTCAACACCTGGTCTGTAGCCTTGCTGGCTACATCACTTCAGATGCAGATCCGGGTATCTTTTAAATGAGTTGAGCATTGCAGCCTCAAACACCAACTTAGGCGGTGAATTCCAGATGCCTACCACCCTCTGCGTGAAAAAACTTTTCATGACCCCTCTAATCCTTCCACCAATCACTTAAAATCTATGCCCCCTGGTAATTAGCCCCTCAGCTAGGTGAAGCAAGTCTTTCCTGCATGCCCTATCTTGGCCCCTCATAAATTTACCAGCACTCAAATCTCATACAGCAGCATGGAACTGATAGGTCAATGTGTACCAGATAACAACTTTCACCAACAATGACCTTTTAATCAATTATAACCACTCACTTACCATACAGCCTATTTCACACCCTCTTTCAGTTTTTTCTGCTCTCCTCCTCCACTTGACTTCTGCTTGTATGATCCTTTGGGCCCAACACGACCTCATCCATGCCCATTGATAAGCTTATCTCTGACCTTGGGGAAAGGGGAGGGACCAGGAGGGGTCCATTGCAGCCACACCCATTCACATACAGCTACTCTCCACTTAAGTGCTCTTCCATAATGACAATGGAGAAATGAGATGGAGACCAGGACGCATCAAGAGCAGAACCCAGTTTGACTTCTCCACCTCCCTGACACAGGAGGTGCTAGGGCTAATTGCAGCTAAGGTCAGCTAACTCAGCTAAATCACCTTAGGGACCTGAGCTTGTAATCTGGAAAAACTCAGCAGATCTGGCAGCATCGGAACAGTTAATGTTTTGAATCCGTATGACTCTTCAACAGAACTAAGTAAAAATAGAAAAGAGGTGAAAAATAAACCAGTTTATATTTCACCCCTTTTCTATTTTTACTTAGTTCTGATGAAGAGTCATATGGACTCGAAACATTAACTGTGTTCCTCTCCGCAGATGCTGCCAGACCTGCTGAGTTTTTCCAGGTATTTTTATTTTTGTTTTGGATTTCCAGCATCCGCAGTTTTTTGCTTTGAACTTGTAATCTTCTGCCTACTTGCACTGTGCCTTTGCCAAATGAGCAATGGGGGAAACCTACAATAATGTACAAAAAGTGGTTAAGTTATTATTTATGGTTAATGTGTACACAAGTTACAAAACCAGCTGCATGTTCAGGCTTTTCAGTAATTTCTCAAAGCTCAATTTGTCACTGAGTGTCAGGCATCATGTGCCAGAGGATACCTCAATAGGCCAAAAGCAGATATAACATTTTAAAAAGAGATGCATTCTACCACAGTGCGTGATGGCTGCCCGCCAGTGAACTGTGCGGTGGTTTGTCGACTTTTGTCTTCCTGCTTACATCATATTTTGCTGATACGATGACTGTCCATTAGAAGTCGGAATGGTTGCAATGAATTGGAATGCTGACTGTCCCTTTGACTTGCAGGATCCCAGGCTGTTATCCAGTCCCACTTTACGGGCTGGATGCTTCTCTTCTCTGCTGGTCGTCAAGTTCCCGCGTGAAATGATTATCGGCTGCCTTGGCCCATTCCTTAACAAAAACAGAATTACCTGGAAAAACTCAGCAGGTCTGGCAGCATCGGCGGAGAAGAAAAGAGTTGACGTTTCGAGTCCTCATGACCCTTCGACAGAACTGTCGAAGGGTCATGAGGACTCGAAACGTCAACTCTTTTCTTCTCCGCCGATGCTGCCAGACCTGCTGAGTTTTTCCAGGTAATTCTGTTTTTGTTTTGGATTTCCAGCATCCGCAGTTTTTTTGTTCTTGGCCCATTCTTTGATGGGTGCAAGTTCAGAGCCAGTCCTATTTAATTTGTTCAATTGCGGGATGTCAGCATCGCTGGCTGGGCCAGCATTTATTGCCCCATTCCCCCTAATTGCCCTTGAGAAGGTAGGTGGTGGTGAGCCGCCTCCTTGAACGGCTGCAGAACCGCTGTTGTGTAAGAATTGGAGATTTCGCACTGTTGCAGCAATGATGCTCTTTTAACGTTGGGGGGAAAATAGTGGCAACTTCAAAATGTGCCATGCCTGACCTTAAGAGCGCTCAAAGAGCTCAAATGAGGAATTGTCCCACTTGCACAACTGATCGCCCTTCACCCAAGAAGAATGTCAATTATGGGCGGAGTTTTTGAGATAACTATGGCAACACAATTTTGAGCAATCCAATGGTTGCTCATTTTACCTTCTCACCTACATTCTTTTAAAGGAGTAGGCCTCATTTAATCTTATCCAGTTTTTGAGTACACACATTGCTAACAAACAATAGGAATGCAGATAGGGGAACTGTAATCTCCAGGTATCTCGGTATTGTTTCAGTTAAATGCCAAACTGTTCTAATCCAGGTATTATTGTGAAGGCCAAATAATTGTAGCTGGTTGGTGCACTGAGAGGTCATGTTGATCTCAGCCGAATCTGCTCTCATCCTTTAGTTTATTTCTGCTCTGCCAGACACTAGCAGCTCGACGTTCTGCTGGTGCCATAAAAAAATTACCATTACTGGTGGACTGACTTCACTCCTGCCCCCTTTCTTTCAACTCATGCTAAAAGGACCTTTTTTTGATTTCAGTTGAAATTATGAAGGGATTTTCTTTGCTTTTCCACTTTTGTCCTTCAGTTGACGTTTCTTGCTCAGGTTCAGTTCTGTGGGTATTTCAAGAGATGGCCATATTTTACTTGCTAATTCAGGTGGTGAGTGCTGGAAGGCTATTCGACTCTGGAGGGGTTGTTCTCAGCTGATATTCACACAAACGCATTTCATAGTAATGACAGCACAGAAATGGGCCATTCGGCCCAACTGGTCAGTGCCAGTGCTTATGCTTCCCATGGGCTTCCATCCACCCGCACTCAATCTTACCCTATCACCAATTCCTTTCTCCCTGATATACTTATCTAGCTTCCCCTTAAATGCATCCAGGAGACGGGATATCACATTATCCGGGAAAAGCTGCTGGTCAGCAGTCAGCGATGGGATCCTTAGCTAACATCACCCCTCCCCCCAAAGGCCAACTGCCCCTTCTGCAAATGGAGGATCAACTGCCACCTTCACCTGGCAGATATTGTTCTCATCCAAAACGTACTGAAAGAGCAGTGTAAGCAGATTGAGTAATAACTTCCAAAAAGGAATAGGATCGATACCTGAAGTGGAAGACGTTACAAGGCTATGGGGAAAGAGCAGTGGTGTAGGATAATTAGATTACTCTATTAAAGAGTCGGCAGAGGCATGATGGGCTGAATGGTCTTCTTCTCTGTGCTGTGACATTCTATAATACTGGTATCATAGAATGGGTATTGTAGCCCCAACCCTCAAGTTTTTTACAACAAAAATAGACACTACTTAAAATGAAAGTTTTTTTTATCATGAAGCTAAACCTAAAAGTTAATAATATGAATAGCAGAATTATGTGGACAACGGACCCAAAATTCCACTTGATCTACTGGCTCCATCATGAAGGGCTGAACCTGAGTTCATAGGGATTATGCGCTATAGGGAGGAGATTATGAAATTCCCATGGAGGGAGGGGGAAAAGGGTCGGATCCTCTACCCCTGCCTATCTATGGCTGGGAGACATATTTGAAGGAGTTCCCAGGCCTCCCTAGAAATTCTGCCCCATACCTAACTGGACCAGGCAGATGATAGCAGCTGTAGGTTCTGTTATATGTATTTGAAAGGCCCCTAAATGCATGAGAGAAAAGGAAGCTGAGGGGATCAATAACTTTGCAAAGACATGCAGTTGCTCTTTTATGAACTGAGGAGTTGCATAGTTCTTTCTCTGATAGGCCCTCGTGAAACCTCCCCTACCCACCTTGAACGTGCTATTAGCTGTGTCCCTGCAGTTTGGAACAGGATAAGCACCTCTCTTTGTTACATTTCTGCCAGTAGAGTAGGTCTACTGAAATGTTGGCCCAAAATTTACTTTTGTTTATTGACTCCTAAATTAAATTCAAGGAGTAAGAGTTCTTCCAGTTGCTATGGACAGTGATGTGTATGTGAAGACTTCTGCTGCTCAATACTTTTGTCAAAATCTTGAGCATGTGTTTCAGCTCATGGTTTCACTAGACACACCAAAAAGATCTGCACTGATGCGTTTGCAACACTGATACTCAGTGACCCAACCTGACTGTTAACTCTAATCTTGGATGTGTAACAAAGTTGCACTTCTGAGAAATATTGAAAAAATAAGTATCCAATGCTTTAAGTGCCAGTCTTATTACTCACAAGGCAACATGCTCTCCAGTAGTGTAAGCCTAGCCACTTGGGCATCACTAGTATCAAACAGGCAATGTCCACACAATTAAACTTGATTTACATTGTAGAGAAACAGTTTAGATAAGGGTGGGCTAGCCCTGACTGTGGAACCTGCTCCTTAAAACTTACCTCTTTGACCAACCACCTGTCCTAATATCTCAGGTGGCTCAATATCAAATTTTTATTGGATTCCGCTCCTGTGAAGCACCTTGGGATGTTTTACTATGTTAACAGTGCTATCTAAATGTAAGCTGTTGTTGCTGCATGTAAAAATTTGGCACAAGCGAATGACAAACCTAGTGTAAACTTGCCAGATTCGATTAAGGTGCAGGATAGAGGGGAAAATAATTAGATTGTTCCCACTCACTGGCCTCAGCGAGTGTGGCAAGCTCACTTGGCAGTTGTCATCAGCTGTGTCAGACCTGCAAGAAAGTAGGAAAAACATTTGCACTTACTATGCTTGATTGTGGCAATGCCTATTTTCTACAAAGTGACCAACTAAAAGTTGGGTCCTATGGTGACATTGAGGAAAACATCACCCATAAAGCACTGGCTCACCCAGGCATGTGCAATCACAAATACTGATGTGTGAATGTATGTACACAACAGCAGCTCGGGTAGCCACTCAATGGGTCAGGGGATGAGGTGTCTAATTTGCTGAGGCAGGCATGTGGGTTAGCATTTTTGTGTGTTTCCATTGGCTGGTGCTGTGTACAACATGACCAGCCCTATGGGAAAGCGGAATGACATTTATTTCGCTCCTCCCATCAAAATTCAATTATACCCAGCCAGGCAACAGAATCAAAAGTTTAATGCATAATGGCAGGAAAAAAACTGCAACTAATCAAACACATTTCAGTACTGATGTTGTGACTATTATCACAACAGCTTGGAAATTACTGGCCATATATGCAGGTGCATGCTTAGCACGTTCATCAATTTTAACCCAGGGCTTCATCCATTCATTTTAAATAGGTTAGCACTCTTGTCATAACAACATACCAGCAAATGTCTGCATTAGGTGCTGATATGGCCAGTGCTCGTTTCCAAGTTTGTGATGTTTTTACAGAACAACCTTCATTTTTTCAAAAAAAAAAGTATTTTGTGGTTGACTGACTAGATTCATACACACGATTTAGGTGCAGGAGTAGGCTATTTGGCCCCTCAAGCCTGCTCCGCCATTCAATAAGATCATGGCTGATCTGATTGTGACCTCAATGCCGCTCTCCCATCTACCCCCAATACCCTTTGACTCCCTTGTTAGTCAAGAATCTATCTACCTTTGTCTTAAAAATATTCACTGACCACTGCTCTCTGGGGAAGGGAGTTTCACAGGCTCCTTAACTCCAACTTAAATGGGAGACCCCTTATTTTTAAACTGGGTCCCCTAACTCTAGTCTCTCCCACAAGGGGAAACATCCTCTCAGCATCCACCCTGCCAAGTCTCCTCAGGATCTTGTATGTTTCAATAAGATCACCTCTCATTCTTCTAAACTCCAATAGATACAGAAGTGTTCTGGGCAGAAGATTTATCAGAGCTGACAGGTCTAATCTCCTAAACAAAAACAGAATTACCTGGAAAAACTCAGCAGGTCTGGCAGCATCGGCGGAGAAGAAAAGAGTTGACGTTTCGAGTCCTCATGACACTTCGACAGAACTTGCGTTCGAGTCCAAGAAAGAGTTGAAATATAAGCTGGTTTAAGGTGTGTGTGTGGGGGGCGGAGAGATAGAGAGACAAAGAGGTGGGGGGGGGTGGGGTGTGTGGTTGTAGGGACAAACAAGCAGTGATAGAAGCAGATCATCAAAAGATGTCAACGACAATAGTACAATAGAACACATATATTTCAACTCTTTCTTGGACTCGAATGCAAGTTCTGTTGAAGGGTCATGAGGACTCGAAACGTCAACTCTTTTCTTCTCCGCCGATGCTGCCAGACCTGCTGAGTTTTTCCAGGTAATTCTGTTTTTGTTTTGGATTTCCAGCATCCGCAGCTAGCTTTTTAGGTCTAATCTCCTGTCTGCTACCCTTTTGAGGTGCCTCAGTGGATTGCCTGTGTCATGTTAGCTAAAGTTCCTGAGCCGCTCTGAACAGTCTCACCTCTTATTTGACTGACAAGAGAAACTTCTCTACTGAGAAAGTGGTTAAAGTGTGGAACTCGCTGCCACATGGTGTTATTGAGGTGAATCGAATAGATGCAATTAAGACTGCTTGGTGAGCACAGGAGGGAAAAAGGAATAGAAGCACCTGTTGACAGGGTGAAATGAAATAGGGTGGGAAGAGGCTTGTGTGAATCAGAAACACAGCCGTAGATCTGTTGGGCCAAACTGCCTGTTTCTGTGCTGTAAACTCATTGTAGCTCTCTGTAATCACAAAACCAGATTTCAAGGAAGTGAAGTGAACTTTTACCAGGTGTTAAGAGCCATTGAGCTCAGGCTCACATTCTACTCTATAAAATAGGCCAGATTTAGAGCAGAATCTGGGTCACACATTGTTACCTCAGGTCCTGGAATGGGAATAGGATCAAATGATGGATTCTTCACAGTTCCTCCAATGTCAAATTCACACACTTGCCTAATGTTTTTATTCTAATCCAACATCTCAATGACCAAGAGGTCAAATTCACTTTAGCGTGCCTCTGTTTTAACTGACAGAGCTTACCAAAATATATCAGAACTTTACTTTTTATATCCTGCCCATAATCAGTAGGGTTGCTAGAGTTTAATGCAATGGTGAATTTTGTATGTCAATTAATAAAGTTGTTATTTTTAAATAGAAAAGAGTTTCTCCCAAAACGCAAAGAGGCTGGAAATTTATTTCAGGCGATGGCACAGAACGGGTGGTATGGGATTGGCTGCCCGTTGTACAGTGCTTGATATTCAGATCCATTGCAGTCAATGGAATTAAATATCAGATGCTACATGGAACAGGCGGTCAACCTGATAACGCCAGTTTTGTGCTACCGCCTGAGATGAATTTCTAGCTGCACCAAGTTTTATTTATCTTTCTGCATTGTTATTTATCGACCTCACAATCCTCCAGTTAAGCCCGTTTAAGAGGTCAATATTGCAAACAGCACATCACTTTAACTCCTTCGTTGCTATGGCAATATGGCTATGCCAAGATAGCCCGGGCCTTAGTTGGGACTGTAACACGCTTACATTTAGCGTTTTATTATATCAAGTTCCTACACAATATTATGCAATGCAATTATAAGAAATAATCATAAAAAATAACTATAAATAAGCATCAAGCTGCAAAGAAAACCATATTCTGAGGCGGAAGGGGTAAAAGTTTGTGTGTAGTCAGGCACAAACTCACACACCCTCATACACATCCACTCACCTACAAAAATAAACAAATTACTGTTCTGTAAGCAACTTTATCCGAAGCTTTTAACGAAGAGATGTTTTAAAAGAGAAATTTACTGTTTTAAAACAGGAGGAAAATATTCCATCGCGTCATTGCTATATATTGATGGCACTGAAGGACGCCTCTCCCACACTTATCAAAATTCCACTTCTTTTTCCCAGCCAAAATAAACTAGTGTGCTGTTCTTTTGCAATGTGACCAGCAGGCAAAGTGCCCCGAGTTTCTGCAGCTCCTTCAGTGTTTGAAAAAAAAATCAGAAACAGACGAAAGAAACAAGGATTGGGTTTCACAGAATCCTACCTCACTTCTAACACCGTGTGGTCATGAAGTTGATTCAAACGTGCTAATCCTCCGCAGAACTCAGCAGTCAAGTGATAGTAACCCGACTCTGGCAATTAAAGCCTTTTTTTTCCTTCTCTCTCTCTCTCTCTCTCTTTCTCTCTGTCTGTCTGTCTCTCTCCCTCCTCTCACCCAGCTCCCTCTAACAGAGCAGCTTCTCCGCCTGACATCACTGCTCTGTTCTCCCCTCTCCGCACAGCAACCTTTCCTCCAGTCACTCGCTGTGAGCTGTGCTGCTGCTGATGCGGAGTGTGAGATCACACTGTAGCGTGGGCAGAGAAACTGGACTCGGTGCAATCTGCATTTCGGAGCTGGGATGAGGCAGAAGCTGTCCTTTTGCATTCCATTTACTCTCTGGTGGAATGTGCAGAAATCTCTTGCCTTATCCCGGCCCGGCCTTCAATGTAGACCAGTTGAAACATATCTAATTCATTTAAATTAGGGAGATGATGCATTTCCCCCCTCTTGTCTCTGTACTTGACGAGGTGGCATTAGCACACACTATATACCAGAATGAGCTGTTAATGACAGCAGCTAATGGTGGTTTCGTGGCACTGAGCACACGATTCCCAAAATGTAACATGATCTTATTTTAAAATAGTGAGGGAAAAATTCCCTTCAGTCAAGAATCGGCCGCTGGAGGTTCCAACTCACTTAATTTACTTTTCTTTACCTTGCCTGTCTTTCTGCCAGTTTGCCTTCTTCCCCGCTGTGTGCTTGGCTCCTCGTTGGTGTATAGTGACACAGTTCCTCTCTACTTTAATGCTCAAGTGGCTTCCTGGGCACCCCGGGGCTGACAGGCTATTCAGCTGTGAAAGGCATCACAACCTCGCCCGATTCTGTCCTCAATCGGCTTAAGTTTACTAGCCGATGGTCAGGAGAGAAAAGCTGACCGATATTCCACCCCAGGACTGATAGAGGTCAATGGTAATGTGCTGTGAGTGAGTTAATTCAGCACAGACCATAAATCGAACCCGAGCACTCACGAGATTATAATCATGAGGGTTAAATCCTGCCCACAGCACTGTTGCCATTTGATAGCATCAACTGGGTGCCGGGATTATACAGGAACTCGCATATAAATAATCAAAATATCTGGCATTGATATTGAACCTTATTTCAAAATGTCTAAGAAAAAAATGATTCAGTGAATTAGCTTGCAGTTATATAGTGCCTGTCACATCCTCAGCATGCCACAAAGTGGCAAAGATTCAAGATAAGTGGCAGAAGGTGTAGGGGGGATGTGAGGAAGAACTTTTTTATGCAGAGGGTAGTGGGTGTCTGGAATTCGCTGCCCAAGTTGATGGTAGAGGCAGAATCTCTAAACTCTTTTAAAAAGTACCTGGATCTGCACCTGAAGCGCTGTAAACTGCAGGGCTATGGGCCGGGTGCAGGAAGGTGGGATTAGAAAGGGAACCTGGGTGTCCTCAGGCTGGCATGGACAAGATGGGCTGAATGGCTGTAACTTTTCTATGGTTTCTACTACTGATGAACTAACCCATCTCATCCCTTTTCAAAGGCTGGTGCATCTGCCCTGGCTCAGTGGTACAGCTTTTGTTTCTGAGTCAGAGAGTTGTGGGTTCAAGCCACAACAATAATTTAAATTTCTATAGCACCTTTAATGTAGCAAAATGTCCCAGGGTACTTCACAGGAAGAATATCAAATGAAATTTGAGACCGAGCCACATAAAGAGAGATTCGGAGAGGTGGTCAAAAGTTTGGTTAAAAAGGCAGGTTTTAAAGAACGCCTTAAAGATGGAGAGAGAGATTTGGGAACTGGCCTCCAGAGTTTAGGGCCTAGGCAGCTGAAAGTACAGCCACAAATCGTGCAGAGATTAAAATCTGGAATGCGCAATAGGTCAGAATTGAAGGGGCGCAGATATCTCAGAGGGTTGTTGGGCTGGTGGCAGTCACAGAGAAAGAAGTGGGGAGATTATGAAGCAATTGAAAGCATGGATGAGAATTTTAAAAACGTGGTGCTGCTGGTCAGGGAGCCAGTGTGGGTCAGCGGGCTTAGGGGTAATGGGTGAACAAGATTTGACACAAGCTGGGACACAAACAGAGAGTTTTGATTTAGAGTTTACAGAGGAAGCAAGATGTGACGTCAATTAGGATTGGATTAGCGACTCCAAAGACTTGGGCACGTCATCTAAGATGACACTTCAGTGCAATAGTGAATGAGCATTGTCAATGTTGCTGATTTTTGATTAGGCATAAACTGAAATCAACCCCCCACCCTCCCGCAACCACCCCCCCCCCCCCCCCCCCCCCCCCCCCCCCCCCCCCCCCCCCCCCCCTCCAAACGCTCTAAGATGCATATGAAATATCATTATGGCCTTATTCACAGTATTCACAGGAGAACAGGAGTCTTCCCCTTGTATTCCTCAGCCAACAGCACTAAGATTTTATGGTTAGTTACCTCATTGCTGTTTGTAGGACTTCCCTGTCTGCAAATATGCTACAACAACAACTTGCATGCATATAGCATCTTTAATACAGAAAAATTATTTCAAAGGGCTTCATGGCAGCATAATCAAACAAAAACTAAAGGAGATGTTAGGAGTAGTGACTAAAAACTTGGTCATACAGATGGGTTTTCAGCTGCTCCCGAAGGGAGTAAAGTGAGGTGGAGAGTGAGGGAGGTTTAGGAATGGGATTCTGGATTTTAAGACTGAGATAGATGGAGGCACATCCACCTATGGTGGGGCAAAGGAAATGGGGAAACCCAAAATACCGGAGTTGGAGGATTGCAATGTTCTTTGAGGGTTAAGGGGTGGGAGGAGCTTACAGAGATAATCAGGGTAAGCTTGTGAAGCAATTTAATCACAAAGATTTTTTTTATTCATGGGATGTGGGTATTGCTGGCTGGGCCAGCATTTATCGCCCATCCTTAATTGCTCTTGTTCAAAGGGCAGTTAAGTATCAACCACATTGCTGTGGGTCTGGAGTCACATGTAGGCCAGACCAGGTAAGGACAGCAGGTTTTCAGTAAACCAGATGGGTTTTTACAACAATGGTTTTGTGGTCATCACTTCAAATTTCACCATCTGTCATGGTGGGATTCAAACCCAGGTCCCCAGAGCATTACTCTGGGTTACTGGAAAACTAGTCCAATGACAATACCACTTTGCCACTGCCCCCCCACCCCCCACCCGAGGCATTAGGCATTAGGGGATTAGGAGTCAACTTAAGTCAACAGGTATAAAACTAGAAAATGTTGGAAAAACTCAGCAGGCCTGATAGCATCTGTGGAGAGAGAAACAGAGTTAACATTTCGAGTCTGTGTGACTTTTTCAGAGCTGTGGTACATTGGTGATAGGCAAGCAGAACTTAGAGCAGGAGAGCATAGAGGTAGCAGAACTTTGGTTGAGTTTATAGAGGATGGAGGATGGGGGCTGGGGGTGTCGGGGGGCTGGTCAGGAGACTCACACTTCAATACTACTTCCTTTATTATGAAGGATGCTGGGAGGTCCTGATGCCATAAAAGATGCTATATAAATGTGAGTCATTTACTTTATCCGATAAAGCTGCATCTAAATTGGTCGCAACTTGTATGTATGTAGGGTCTCCACTTTGGTTTAAAGGCACTGGTGGGTAATGAAAATTCTAACATTCTCTGCAACTCCTAATTTTGGATTTTTGTTTGAATTTAGAGCCTCTGTGCTTCAAACCCTCAGAAAAGCTTTAACAAAATAACTCCATAAGGGAAATGGTTCCTTTGCTATGAGTTTGGACGGTGCTATGGATTCAGATTTCAACATAGTGGGGGTGTGGGCAGGAGCAGAGAAGAAAAAGATTTATTTTCTAGTAGACACCGGGGGCATGCTCCAAATCTGAAAGTATTGATTTTTGACACTTTATTTTTGAGCTTTTTAGTCTTTTGTAATTCTGCCTTTTCAGCCAAAAATAACTGTCAAGTAAGAGGTCATAGATCTGCAGCATTAACTCTGATCCCCTCTCTGTAGATGCTGCCAGACCTGCTGAATTTTTCCACCATTCTCTGTTTATATTTTATATTTGACTAACTTGACTGAGTTTTTTCATGAGATAGCAGAGACGGTGGATAAGGGCAACACAGTTGATGTTGTGTTTATGAACTTTCAAAAGATGGTTGATAAAGTGCAACATTATAGACTTGCCAGCAAACTTGAAGCTCGTGGAATAAAAGGGACAGTAGCAGCACGGATACGAAGTTGGCTGAGTGACAGGAAATAGAGTAGTGGTGAATGGTTATTTTTCTGGACTGGAAGAGAGCATACAGTGGGGTTCCTCAGGGGTCAGCACTATGACCACTGCTTTTTTTGATATATATTAAGGACCTTGATTTGAGTATATAGGGCAAAATTTTAAAATTTGCAGATGACACAAACCTCAGAAGTATTGTGAACTGTGAGGAGGATAGTGAGAGAGTTCAACATGACAAAGACATGATGGTGGCATGCACAGCCATTTGAAAGATGAAATATAATGCAGAGAAGTGCAATGTGATACATTTTGATAGGAAGATCAAGATAAAATATAAATATAAAATAAAGCGCACAATTTCAATGGGGGTGTAGGAACAGAGTTACCTGGGAGTATAAATCATTCAAAAGGGCAAGGCAGGTTGAGAAAGTGGGTAAAAAGGCACATGGGGCCCTGGGCTTTATAAATAGAGGCATAGAATACAAAAGCACGGAAGTTATGATGAACCTTTATAAAACACTGGTTCATTCTCAACTGGAGTATTGTGTTCAATTCAGGGCATCGCACTTTAGGAAGGGTATGAAGGCAATAGGGAGGGTGCAAAAAAGATTTACAAGAATGGTTCCGGGGATGAGGGACTTCCAGTCCATGGATAGATCGGAGAAGCTGGGGCTGTTCTTAGAGGAGAGAAGGTTAAGAGGAGATTTGATAGAGGTTTTCAAAATCATGAGGGATCTGGACAGAGTAGATAGGAAGAAACTGTGGAGGGATTGAGAACCAGAGGACACTGATATGAGGTAAATGGCAAAAAGAGCCAAAGGCGACATGAGGAAAAAAAATGTTTTGCAGCGAGAAGCTAGGATCTGAAATGCACTGCCTGAGAGTACAATGGAGGCAGATTCAATAGTGGCTTTCAAAAGGAAAATGGACAAGCACCTGAAAAAAAATGCAGGATTACAGTGAAAAGGCAGGGGAGTTGCTGAGCTGCTCATGCAGACAGTCAGCATGAACACAATGGGCCAAATGGCTTCTTCCTGTGCTGTAATCATTCTATGATTCTCTGGTTCCATACCACATATTCGGCTTGATAGCAAGATTAAAGTCCATGGGATAAAAGGGCAGAAGCATCATGGATACAATATTGGTTAAGGAATGGAAATCAGAGAGTTGTAATGAATGGCTGCTTTTCAGACTGGCTGGAGGTAAACAATGATGTTCCCCAAGTTTCAGTAGTATGACAACTGCTGTTTTTGATATACATTATCAAATTACATTTTTATGTGCAATAATTTAGACTTTGAGGTACAGGACACAATATCAAAATTTGCAATGACATGAATCTTTCTTTTTTAAATTTCATTTATGGGATGTGGGCATTGCCTGGCTAGGCTGGCACATATTGCCCACCCCTAATTGCTGTGGGTCTGGAGGCACAGGTAGGCCAGCAGGTTTCCTTCCCCAAAGGACAAGAGTAAGTCACATGGGTTTCCTCTGACAATCAAAGATGGCTTCAGGTCATAATTAATGAGACTAACTTTCATTTCAAGATTTTATTAATTTAATTTAAATCCCACCGGCTCAATGTTGGGTTTTGAACCCATGTCCCCAGACTGTGGTTCTGAACCTCTAGATTACTGGTCCAGAACATTGCTGCTATGCCCCTGTCTCCCCAGGCAATTATGGATTTGCTGCAAGCCAAAATTCCTGACAGTAGCTAACATTACATCTAACAGAAGGTGGGTGGGTTTAGAGAGAAATTTTGTCAGTTTTTTCTTCCCCAAATTGATCTAAAACTTTCTTTTTCTGTAGTTCCATAGTTTCAGTTCAAATCAGTGCTAACATTGGACAAGCACAAGTAATGCATTTTCCCAATAGAGCACCACCCTTTTTCACATTTTATTTTCCATTAAAACAAAATTAACAGTGGAAAATAAGACCCAATTGCTCTCTCTTTCAGAATGTTTTTATATTTGGAGAATTCAAGCTTTGCATAGTTTCCTTTTAGGCTTTTACATTTACATTGGTGACCTAGTTTAAGGAAATAATGTCCACATCCCAGTTTTAATGGAGTTAATAGTTCCTCTAATCACTTTGCAACAGCTGAAGTCCCACAATGCATTTAACTGGCTAACTTTCCCCATTCATTAAATCTTTTTTGCAATCAATGAATCAAAATGTTGCTCTCATTCATAAATTTGCCAGGGACAATGTGGTGCAGTGGTAATTCCCCTGCACTAGTATTAAGAAGCCCAGAATAACAAGGGCTCATAATCCCACCATGGCAGCTAGTGGAATTTAAATTCAATTAATTAATAAAATCAAGAATTGAATGCTAGTTTCAATAATGAAATGAAACCCACCTGGTTCACTAATATCTGATAGGGAAGGAAATCTGCTGGCCTGGCCTCAACATGCCTCTTGATCCACAGCAATGTGGTTGACCATTCGGCCTAGCAAGCCACTCAACTCAGTTCAAGGGCAATCAACAATTCAACATTTTAGTCATTTTTTTTCTATGAACTGAAGAGACTGATTTTTGAAACAGCTGTTAGACAAATAAACAGCAAGAATGTCATTACCTCCTATAACCTGACAACACTTAACATTTGGTACCTGCTTGTTCACTTAGACTAAGCACTGTAGTGCTTCACTCTGAAATGCCCCAGCTCCAGTCAATCACCAAAAACAGCTTCTTCTACGCTTGAAAAATTGCCTACTTGTTTCTTAACCATTGCTGTGTCATGGCTCTAAACTATATCTTTGTTACTTCATGAAGTTGACTTCCAAATGCACTCTTCACTGATCTCCCTAACTTTTGTTTTATTTGTTCTTGGAATATGAGTGTCGCTGGTAACCATTGAGAAGGTGGTGGTGTGCTGCCTTCTTGAATTGCTGTACTCTTATGTGGAACACACGCAGTGCTGTTAGGAAGGGAGTTCCAGGATTCTGATCCAGCAACAGTGAACAAGTGGTGATATATTTCCAAATCAGGATAGCACATGGCTTGGAGGTGAGCTTTCAGGTGGTGGTGTTCTAAAGCATCTGCTGTCCTTGTCCTTCTCAGTGGTAGAGGTCACAGGTTTGGAAAGTGCAATCTTGGCAAATTGCTACAGTACATGCTGTAGATTGCTGACATTGTCCATTGGAGAGAGTGATAGTTTGAGGTGGTGGATGGGGTGACCCCTCCTTCACAAGCTTCAGTTAGACAGGTCCATTGTTCCATCCTGCCTTACCCAGCAAAGGAGTAATGTTCCCATGGAAAAGTGGGCCTGAGAGCAGAATTCACAGATATTTATGTAAATTTGCACAATTAGCTCTAGCTCAATCATCCAGGACAGTGACGACCAATTGATTGCACTTTGCTATTTTAAAACCTTACCTCTATAAAACTAAACGGAACCATTTTGGAGATTTTATTTTACTTCCAGGAGCTCATTTACTTTAATGAAGCATCTGGAAAGCATTTTGCTTTTATGATTGCTTGACCTTTATGTGATACTGTAGCTACACGCTGTAAATGTCCCGTGTCACATTTCTTTTGCTACATATGGGTCTTGAAAACGATACACGATAGTGTAGGGCATTGCAGTATAATGTTTCACACACCTACAAAATGGACTGAAAACACTACCACTTTGTGCTCTCCACTACACAAAGCCTGCCAGTCAAATATTACGACTGAGTGTTCTGTCAATATATCATTCACATTTATACCTTTGGGGGACCTTTTTACACTTAAGTCAAAACATTTAATTCATGGCAGGGGCCATGTCATTGCACATTGCAATTTTCAATAGAGTTGAGAGCAGCCTACATTATCTTCCAGGGTCTTCTGGGCTAATAATGCAACCATCCCCCATATACAAGTGCTGAGCTCTACATGTATCATCGGGTTTACAGGGGTGGTTACCAGGACATTCTTTTGCCAGGGTTTTCTTTCATTGTTAGTAACAATCAAACAACCCCAAACAACTTACACTTTTATGGCAACCATTATATACACAAGAGGTGCCAGAAGTCTTTACAGGACACTTGAGTAAATGGTGTGGTGTGGGAAAAGGTGGGGCAGTAGTGTGTGTGGGAATAGCTAGAAACCAAGAAAGGTGAAAAAGCAAGATTGCAACGGAAGGTGTCAAAGGCTCTTGAAGGAGGGAAGGGAGTTGCCGTGGGAGGGTCTAAGAGGACTGGAGGATGCATACTAGAAAATAGATTGGTGGGAATCAAGGTAGTAGGGAACAGCAAAGAGGTTCTTTTTTTAAATTTATTCTTTCATGGGATGGGGGTGTCACTGGTTAGGCCAGCATTTGTTGCCCATTCCTAATTGCCCTTGAACTAAGTGGCTTGGTAAGTCATTGCAGGGGGCAGTTAAGAATCAACCATATTGCTATGAGGTTTGGAGTCACCTGTAGGCCAGACCAGGTAAGGATGGCAGATTTCCTTCCCTAAGGGGCGTTAGTGAATCAGATGGGTTTTT
Source organism: Carcharodon carcharias (assembly GCF_017639515.1). Taxonomy (NCBI): domain Eukaryota; kingdom Metazoa; phylum Chordata; class Chondrichthyes; order Lamniformes; family Lamnidae; genus Carcharodon; species Carcharodon carcharias. The sequence goes on from NC_054467.1 coordinate 227,432,179, forward strand.
ATAGCAATCGATGATAGTTGTCATGTTCACCATTACTGAGACTAGCTTTATATTCCAGATTTTTTTAAATTGAATTTCAAATCCATCAGCTGCCATGTGTCCCCAGAATGTGGGCCTCTATGTTACTAGTCCAGTGACATTACCACCATGCCACCTTCTCTCCACCGCCCCCCTCCCCCCCATAAAGCTGTAAGAACACTTTAGAACACTTCTGGACAAAGTAGGCTGCTCAATCGATTCCTCTGAGCTCAATATACAACCCCTCCACTACTGGTGCTGTATATGCTATCTCTTTATATTCTATAGAAAACACTGCAGAAACTCCTCAAGCTGGCTTTGGCAGAACCTCTCAGCTGAGATGGGCAAGAGTAGCAATATCATGGGAGAACCATCATTTGCAAATTCTGCTCCAAAAACAACAACAACCAGATTTAGACATAAATCACCATTCCTTCATCATCACTGGGTCAAAATCCTAGAACACCAACACTGCAGTGGAGACACCATCACAATGCAAGCATTGATGGGCAATAAATGCAGCATTGCTCACTTGCACCCACATCCTCAGAGAGTAAATATAAAAGTATTGCCCCACTAAAGTTGAAAAGATTAGGACAGAAGTTAAAATAGTCAAGAACTTAAGGATGAAGGGGGATATAATCCTTACTGAAACAACCCTGAGATCAACTTCGTCACCAGCATCTGACCTGTTACCAAGATCCCTTTGTTCCTTAGTCCTTTTGTTGTGTTATGTATGAAATCATAGGTAATTGCTGAGTAGACTGGACAACCAACAAAGCAAATTGAGTGCTGAGCTCTCTCTGCTAAATGAGTTGAGTTTAAATCGGAGGATTGTGGCAAAATTGAACAGTGTGCTGGTGAGAATGGACATCGAGAATTGTTCCCAGTGTTAGCCATCAAGCAGCAAATGCAGCATTCAGTATGGAGATGGTGCAGCAAAGAACCATTGATCCCATTTGTTAGAGGCTTGAGGTATGAGAAAAAGACTGGATAGTTTTGGTTACCTCAGCCTTGAGAGGGAAGGATTGAGAATTTACAAAACCTTTGTATTCCTAAGCAGGATGAAGCACTGCTCTAAAATTCGCAAGTATTTTTGTTCAAACAGTTGGATAAACTTACGGTAATATTTTCCGGGAGTGTGAGGCCGGGCCATCACTTTGGTCTGAAGGCCGCACAGAGCACAGGGAAGAGGCCCTGGACTGAGACACCTGCCTTTATCTTGTGCAGAAAGGTTTCACATCTGAGTGACAAGAACACTGCTCATTAGAACAAGGAGCCATAGGCAGGGAGACATTCTTGGGAGTTTACTGACAATAGTGAAAAGTATGTACCAATGATTAATACCCGTGTCCAGGCTGTGCAACTAATTCTTCTTCATCCGGTGCAGAGGGGGGCTGGGAAGGAGGAGGACCTCCTCGTGAACCTACTCCTGGGCCTGGCCAAGTTAGTCATTAACAGGTCCAGGCAGCGGGTGATCAAGGGGGTTGTCTAACCCGACTCTGTCTGCCCCTCTTACACGGCTACGTTCGTAGCCGGGTGTCCTTGGAGAGGGAGCATGCGGTGTCTGCCGGCACGGTTGAGGCCTTCCATGCTTGGTGGGCACCACGGGGACCGGGGTGTTTTATCGACTCCCTTAATCATATTTTGATTTAACGTTGGTAAGTTTCCTTTGAATTTTTGTCTTTTGTTTTTGCTGTTTCCCTTTGAGGAGCTGCGTTTACTTTGTCCCTGATTTTGTTACTTTAATTTAATTGGTTGGACTCAAAAGAGTTAATACTTCTTAACTTTCCTAACCCTGTCACTATGCCTTGGTGCTCCCCGGACATCCACAGCGGAAGTGGAGGGAGCCTGCTGACTACTGCGCCTTGTCTTTAATGACCTTGATGGGTGTCCTCTGGAGGGCCAAGATTTGCTGGGCTCTGGCCTGCTTTCGGGCTCCTGCCGTGTGGCAGTGACACCCTCCTTGGCCGGAGCTGCTGGGGTCACAGGAAGAGGGGATTCGGACACTCCCGGAGTCACCTGGGTGGATGGCACTGGCTGTGCATCTGCTGATCCTCCTCCGTATGGGTGCTCGAGGGCTGCAGGCTGACTCCTTGTTGAGAAAGAGTAGCTGGAGTGAGATCGAGCTGCCCAGTGCCCCTCTTGTGTACACGCTGTTGGAGGCCAACTATGACATCAGCGATGGAATTCAGCCCCCACAGCAGCAACATCCTGGACCAAGGTCTCTATGGTGGCTGCTGTCCTCGGTGCTTTGGCATGCCGGTGCGATCATCTCAGCGTGAAGGCGGACGGACTCCTCCATCGTGCCTTGCAATCTGAGGAGTGCAGCGGACATCCCTTCCTGACGTTCCTGAGCTTGCCTTTGCAACTCCAGCAACTGTGACATGACTGAGTACAGTTTTGGTCATCTGACTCAGCAAATATCTTGCCTCCAGCAGTCCTCTGAGTGCCGGACACATGTGAAGTCCCTGCCGCTGCCTGCTGTGGATCAGACAGTGCGATGTGCTCACCAGATTGTGATTCTGAGGCTATTCTAAAGCTAGGTCCCACTGAGATGTGTGTCTCTGCACTGGTGGAGGGTGTGGGTGAGCGCTGTGATGGGACTTCAAGGAGGCTGCCTCCAGATTCCTCTTCAGAGGTTTCTTCGGAGCTTGATTTGAGGCCCTGGGTCATGGACTCCATGGGCTGATGTGTCTGCGAATGCAAGGGGAGATAATTAGTGCATGGCAGTGGCCTGTGAAACAGGACACATCACTCACAGCATGGTTGTCTGATGGTTGTTGCACTGCTGGATCCTCATTTGGTACAGCAGCATCGACCTCACTGTAAGCACAGGAATGGTCCAGATCATTGCTGGCCAGCTGGATGGCTCTGTTTTCAAAGTCCATGAAGACCTTGATTTCAGGCATTCCTCCACTGGTCTTCAACCTCTCCGTCTTGTTGTTGCCAGCTTGTCCTGCATGAATACAGATGGAGAAAGTGTAAGAAGGACGTCTGCCAGGTCAGATGATCAGTATGCCTGGCATGTGTGGGTGGTGAGTGGTCCCACAGATGGGATGAGGACAATGAAGGTGTGTGTGAGAGAGTGAATGGTGATGTCCCTTGAACTGGCAGTGAGTGAGGGCCCTGTGGATATGTGATGGGTTTGTGAGTGTGTGAGTTGAGAGCGATGAAAAGATTGACTTACCCTGGCAGAATGGAGGAGATCATTCATTCCTTTGTGGCACTGCGTGGCTGTCCTCTTTTTCAGGTCATTGACGCTGACCACCGCTGCCACCTCCCAAGCCTGGTTGGTCACGCTGCTGCCTATCCTGCGGCCAGAGCAGGGGTAGAGGACATTGCGGCAGGACTCCACAGCATCCAAAAGGTGTTCCAGTGACGCATCATTAAACCTAGGGGCTGCAGTCTTTTTTTGCCTTTCATGGACATCTTCCCAGCAGCAGCAGCTGTGGGCTGGAAGCACTGAGAGGTGTGCGTGCAGCTGGACTTTAAATATGGTGCCTGGCTGGATGAAGCAGCGAAGTGATGGCTAGCAGGTGAATGAGAGCCCGCCAGCCATGGAAACAACTTGTTTTTGGGAATGTGTAAGGAGAGTGGTGGGTTGTAGAGTGGTGAGTTGTAGAGTGGTGAGTTTGGGACGATACAGCATGAACACCCGCCGTTGCGGCCGGCGATTAAAATGTCATTTTACCTGCTTGCTATCGCACTTGCTGCAAATCTGAGATGATTCTGCCCTCTGTTTCTCTCCACAGATACTGCCTGACCTGCTGTGTTTTTCCAGCAATTTTTGCTTTTTATTTTAACTCTGCCGTTACTGGGCTAGGCATCTGGGAAAGGCAAGTTCACGTTCCAAAGTGGCAATTTGCAAATTTGAATTCAGATTTTTAAAAAAGCTGGAAATACAAAACTAGTAATTGTCAAAGTGAATATGAAGCTGTTGGATTGTCGATAAATACCCAACTGGTTCACGAGTGCCCCAATAGGGAAGGAAACCTGTCATCCTCACCCTGTTTGGCCTATATGTAACACCAGGTCTCTCACCAATGTGGTTGATTCTTGACAGTCCTATGAACTGACTTAGGGAATCACCCAGTTATTAGGGCAACTAAGGTACATTAATTTCTGGCATTGCCAACAATGCCCATATTCTGAGAAAGTTAAACACCAAAAAAATGCACCACAAAAGTAAATCCAGAACATTACGTCAAGCTGGCCGTGGGACAAAGGGTTTCAGGGTCAGGCTGGTGAAGGAATCTCAAGAAATGACCAACATGGTGTGAGGTTCTGAGCAATGTGCTGGAGGTAAAAACCTTAGCGCATGTAAAAGTTATTTGGATACTGGCTGGGAAGAGGGGGAGGTGCCCTTTTCTGTTTTCTGATTAACAATTTCTGATTAACAATAACGTAAAGAATTATGGGACAAGTGTGGGTAAAAGTGTTCGATCAGCCATGGTCGTATTGAATGGTGGAGCAGGTTCGACGGGCTGAATGGCCTTCTCCTGTTTCTATGTTCCTAGATAATTGAAATAGAATGGTTAAGGAGCCTTCCTCATTCAAATCTATTTTTTATTCTTGTGATATATTAATCCTTCTCAATGCTAATGATAAGTTCATTTTTAAATGTAGATGTATTACACAAAGCTCAATTTCTTAAGGGATCTAAACTCAAAGATGATCAATGTAAGGACAGTGTAGTGAGGCATCCCCATATCAGAAAACACATTGACCCTGTTTATAAGTTAATATTGATAGTGAAGCTAACAATGTGCATTTTTATTATGGAATAACTCAAACAGCAAGGTTTTCCTAGAGGAGTCGGGAACTGGGAGGTTGGTTGAACTCTGGTTTGCAGAATCACAGAATTGTTACAGTGCAGAAGGAGGCCTTTCAGCCCATCATGTCTGTGCCAGCCCTCCAAATGAGCTTTCACTTAGTGCCATTTTTCCGCCTTCTCCCCGTAACAGTGCACATTCTTCCATTTCACATAACAGTCCAATTCCCTTTTGAATGTTTCGATTGAACCTGCCTCCACCACACTCCCAGGCAGCGCATTCCAAACCCTAACCACTTGCTGCAAGGAAAAGTATTTTCTCAGATCACTTTTATTCCATTTGCTGATGACGTTAAACCTTCTCAATCCTTTCACGAGTGGGAACAGTTTCTCTCCTATCTACTCTGTTCAGAGCCCCCATGATTTTAAATGTCTCTATCAAATCTCCTGTCAACCTTTTTTCCAAGAAAAACAGTCCTAACTTCTCCAATCTATCTTCATAACTGAAGTTCCTCATCCCTGGAACCATACCTGTGAATCTTTATTCCATGAGCTATAACTTTGCTCCCAAGTCTGTTGTGTGGCACTGTATCAAATGCAGTGAACCTGCTCCTTTGGGAAACTGAAGCCTCTTGTAATTTTTTTGGAGGTGAAGCCTCTTGTAATTTTTTTGGAGGTGATCTGTCAATTGGCTGGGGATGGGCTTGCCAATCAATCAGTGGCTGACGGGTCAGGAATGAAGTTGGGTCAGTTGAAAAGCGAGCCAAGTTGTGTAGCTTTTCGGCTGTGATTGCTGTTTGCATATTAATGTTTCAGGACAGAAGTTGGCAGAGTTAAGATTTCCCACACTTCGGAGGGCAGTGAGAGGTCTGGAACCTGGGGCGGGGTAGGCTGCTGGCGTGTTCTTTTGAGCTAGTGAATTTTTATATAACGGGGTAGGCCCCTTTTGCCATGCTCAGCCTCTCCAGTGCCTCTTCACGGGAACCCCACTGCCCTACTCAGCTTCTTCAATGCCATTTCGAGCTGCATCTTCTTGCATTAGCTAGTAGCTGACTCTGTGCTCACCTCCGTTGAGCAGACCTGCAGCAGATAGTTGCAGGAGGCTGCCCACCTTGGTGGGAATTACAACAGTGCAGAAGAGCTGCTTAACTAATTAACCTGTTCATGGATGTGGGAAAGCTCGGTGGTCTACACACACACTTCGCCCTCCCCCTGCTCTCTCGAACATCTTTGGTGTCGGGAATGGAGATGGCAGGTCATTGATGCCACTTTTTCAGCTGTCTGCCTCCGTTCTGGCCCACTTTGGACCACGAAGATCCAGCCCCAGATGTCTGTACACGCACACTTAAATGCAGATTAAATGTTGTTGTCAGAGAATGCCCCATTTGTTCACAGGTTGTGCTATAACAGCCCTTGCCGAAACACTCACTGAGAAAGACTTGCAATGGTGTGAAGTTGAGTTACTTGCCTACTAGTTTCCCACGAAAAATGCATGAAAAGTTAGGGCTGCTAACTTCAGCAGTAAGAGAATTTTTATTGGTGGAATAAGTTATGATCACTGCCGAGCAACCTAGCCCTGAAAAATTAATTTTATAAGTGTGGAGTCGCATTCCTTCAGAAATTAATTAAAGTGGAAGATCTTACTAGAGATATAAAAGAGAAAGAGGGAAAAGTAAAAAAAAAATGTTTATCTCTCTCTCTTATCCCATCTGTCTTTCCCAATTTTTATTTACTTTGCTTCCTGTATGTGATTTAAATATAATGTACTTTTCCTGCTTTGGACTTATTTTTATTCATTTACAAAATGTGGACATCACTGGCATGTCCATCCTTTATTGCCCATCGCAATTTGCCCTTAACTGGAATGCTTGCTGAGCCATTTTCAGAGAACCGTTAAGAGTCAACCACATTGCTGTAGGACAACATTCAGACTTAGGCTGAGAAGTGGCAAGTAGGTTATCAGTGGTAGGTGGGATGCAGATTGCAGGTTACTATCAGATAAGCCATGATCTTATTAAATGGCGGAGCAGGCTCGAGGGGCTGAATGACCTACTCCTGCTCCTTGTTCGTATGAAAGTAGCATATATGCCACACAAGTGCCAAACTATATCCATCTCCAACAAGAGAAAATCTAACCATCTCCTCTTGACATTCAATGGCATTATCATCTCTGAATCCCCCACCATCTTGGGGGTTGCCATTGACCAGAAACTTAACTGGATCTGCCCTATAAATATTGTTGCTACAAGAGCAGGTCAGAGGCTGGGAATTGTGCGACGAGTAACTCACCTCCTGACTCCCCAAAACCTATCCACAAGGCACAAATCAGGAGTGTGATGGGATACTCCCCACTTGCCTGGAGGAGTGCAGCTCCCACAACACTCAAGAAGCTTGACACCATCCAAGACAAAGTAGCCCACTTGATCAGTCAACTTAAACATTCAGTCCCTCCACCACCGCACACTGTGGCGGCAGTGTGTACCATATACAAGATGCATTGGAGAAACTCACCAAGAGTCCTTCGACAGCACCTTCCAAACTCACGACCTCTACCACCTAGAAGTACAAGGGCAACGGATGCATGGGAACACGACCACCTGCAAGTTCCAGTCCAAGCCACGCACTATCCTGACTTGGAACTATATGAACATATGAATTAGAAGCAGGAGTAGGCCATATCACTGTTCCTTACTGTCGCTGTGTCAAAAACGTAGAACCCCTTCCCTATCAGTACTGTGGATCCACATGGATGGCAGCGGTTCAAGGAGGCAGCTCACCACCACCTTCTCAAAGACAATTAGGGATGGGCAACAAATGCTGGCCCAGCTAGCAAAGCCTACATCCCATGAAGGAATCAATTTTTAAAAAAGGTCTGGAGTCACATGTAGGCCAGAATTGGTAAGTACAACAGTTTTCCTTTTCTAAAAGATATAAGTGAAGCAGATAGGTTTTTATAATAATCCAGTAGTTACATAGTCACCCTGCTTTTCATTTCAGCTTTATTTATTAACTAAATTTAAATTCCCCAGTTGCCATGGTGGGACTTGAACTCACGTCTCCAGATATCTGGATCATTAGTCCAGTAATATAGCCACTATGTGACTGTACCCTCACCGATACTTGTCTTAATGAATATTCTTCAATCTGTTGGGTCAAAGAGCCTCATTGTTTCTTGCCCTGCTTACAGGTGCCACAGATGTGTAGGTGATTCCAAGCTGGATCAGACAGCAGATTTAACAATGTCTGCACTGTAAAGTCAGCAAAGTCTGGGCTGTTGTCAGTGAAGTGAACGGTGACTGCCGTACCTTCCCCAGTGAGGGTGAAATTCACGCCACGAACCCTTTGGCAAGATGCTGTAATTGCCACGATCCCTGATAGAGAGCTTAATAATTGTTCATCTCAACAAATTAAGAAAGACATCATGGTCAACAGAGCCTACAGGTTAGATTCACCAGTTATAAGGAGAGCCTTGAGATCCTGGGACTATCTCCACTGGTGCTTAGGAAGAGACTTAATAGAGATTTTTAAAATTAAAAGAAGGGTTTTAATCGAATGAATCGGGTAAGATTGTCTCCTCTGGTTTGGAGTCTTTGAGGTGTGGGGGTGACTTTTGGGTTTGGGGGTGGTGGCTGTGATGTCGGGAGAGCTTGAGAGCAGGGAGTTGAGGCAGCTCAATAGTTGAGGGTCTGGAGTGGGAGCTCGACAGTTGGGGGTTGAGGAGAGACTTTGGTAGTTGGAAGTCCGAGGTGGTGGCTCCTAAGCCCTTCCCGGGGGGTTCACATTCGGCTTTCTGAAGGGTGGGAGGGCCTGAGAACTTGCTCGAATATTTATATCAGCTTCAGCGACTCCATTTATTAAGGAATGCTCTCGTAATCTAGAGTTATAAGCAATTATTTTTATTGGCAAGGTTTCCAGACCACAAGTGCCTAAAGCCGTGAATGAAGCACCATCTATTCTAAATGGATATACTCACAGTTCAAAATTACAGCAGTGAGATCAAACTTCATAATCTTTGTGGTCATATTCAGGCCTGGCTGGTAACTTTACACAATAGATTTGTTGTGTAACTCAGGAGACTGGAACCAAACTGAAAACCACAAATCCCTCAAACTGGCCTCCTTCAGATTTGTTTATAAATATCTCGATTGTTATGCCAAATACAACCACTTAAGCTATGTGGTGGCCATCCCTTTTCAAAGACTCTTACAGAACCGAAGGAGGCCTTTTGGCCCATCATGCCTCTACCAGCTCTTCTGAAGATACTATCCAATTAGTCCCACTGCTTGTTCCTCCCCCTTGCCCTGCAATTGTTTCCTTTTCAAGTATGTATTCAATTGCATTTTGAAAGTGACTATTGAATCTGCTTTCAGCAGCCTTCAGGCAGTACGTTCCAGATCAGAACAATTTGCTGCCGGTTTGCTGTAAGTGAGAGATCGATTATCGCTCATGAGGAGCAAAAGCTGAATTTAAATGGCTTGGACTTAGCACCTAGGCCAAACAGACCTGCACTCTCCACCGAGTGACACTGAAATTCCCCAAAATGTGCTGCCCTCCACCGTACCCCACCATACTGTGTGCGTTACTCTTCAGGCAGCACCTACCCCACAAGCGATCAAGCAACCCCATCCCTGGGATTTGGTCAGTGTCACAGTAAGGTCAGGTGGGCAGGTGGCATCCCCACACTGCCATGCTTTTGACAGCAGACTAGAGTTTCCAGAATTTCTAGGCCCAAGTGTTTTGTTTTTAATGGACAGCACAGAATTATCTATGGGATAAAAACAAAAGGCTGCAGGGATGCTGGAAATTTGAAACAAAAGGGGAAAATGCTGGAAAAACTCAGCAGGTCCGGCAGCATCTGTGGAGAGAGAAACAGAGTTAACGCTTTGAGTCCTTATGACCATTCTGAGCTTTTCCAGCATTTTCTGTTTTTGTTACAGATTTATCTTTAATTTGAGATAATTAACAGTACTTTTTTATTTCACTCTAAATGTCAACAGGATAACTGGAAAGAGAAACGGACTTCACTCTGATCCAAGTGGCCTGTAAGAATTTCCATAAAATAGAGTTTTACTTACAAGTGTGGTCCTGAAGTATCATAAATGGGTTCATGAATATTTATTACAAGCAGCTTTTCCAGCACATTTGTAAAGCCTAATTATATTAATTATTTTGCTTGGATTATGAAACAAAGATCTTCGCAGCCACATTTACACTGTTGTTACATACAGTGACTCGAGGAATTACTGAGGTAGAATAATGTTTACTTTACATTTAATTGTGTTGTACCTGATTTTGCAATACATGATGTTACCTCCGAGTACAAAAATGTGTGTATTATTATCATGACCGAGCTCTGGGTGCCTTCGATAGAAGAGAGATAGAAACCATGCTGTTGCAAATGAGTGAACATTTATTGACTATTTACAGAGATAGACTTTAACAAGACTCCATTAGAACCTTCTTCCCTCAGGTTCCACTTACATATCATCTGACATCACTGATGATGCCCTCTAGCTATTAGCAGAATAGCCATTAACTCTTTATACCACACCTTCCTCCCCAAGTCTTTTATTCTACACAAAATATTTACATTTTTACCCTACTCCTACTCCCCTCCCCCTGCCACCCCACCCCACCCCCCTCCAAAGTCACTGTCAGGCTCTCTAAGTCAGAGGGAAAGACTTAACTAATCTGCCTGACCGTGTATTCATTTTTTCAGAGGAGGGGTAGGAACACAGGCACCCTGTGAAGGATGATGTGAACAATCCACTGAGGTGGTCGCGCTATCTCCCTTTTCATCTGGCCGGACAATCCAGGCCTGCAAAGGTCGCTTGCTGGTAGACACTGGCGCTGATCTGTTGTGCCTGAGGACGCCGTGGTCAGTGTTGACTAAGTGAGAATGAGGATGAACCAAGGGACTCAAAACTCGCCAAGTCAGTTCTGGTCCTGGATCCAGACAGAATCCCCAGGATGGAGTGCTGGCAGTCCCTGCACCTTACTGCAGTAGACAACACCTTCAAGGCCCTCTTAAGATTATGTCCAGTTTGGGTTCCGCCAGGGCTACTCAGCTCCTGACCTCATTACAGCCTTGGTACAAATGTGGACAAAAGAGCTGAACTCCCAAGGTGAGGTGAGAGTGACTGCCCTTGACATCAAGGCCACGTTTGACCGAGTGTGGCATCAAGGAGCCCTAGCAAAACTGGAGACAATGGGAATTGGGGGAAAACTCTCCACTGGTTGGAGTCATACCTAGCACAAAGGAAGATGGTTGTGGTTGTTAGAGGTCAATCATCTCAGCTCCAGGACATCACTACAGGAGTTCCTCAGAATAGTGTCCTTGGCCCAACCATCTTCAGCTGCTTCATCAATGACCTTCCTTCCATCATAAGGTCAGAAGTGGGGATGTTCGCTGATGATTATACAATGTTCAGCACCATTCATGACTCCTCAGATACTGAAGCAGTCCATGTCCAAATGCAGCAAAACCTAGACAATATCCAGGCTTGGGCTGACAAGTGGCAAGAAACATTCGCGCCACACAAGTGTCAGGCAATGACCATCTCCAACAAGAGAGAATCTAACCCTTGATGTTCATGGCATGACCATCACTGAATCCCCTATTATCAACATCCTGGCGGGTTACCATTGACCAGATACTGAACTGGACTAGCCATATAAATACTAAGGCTACAAGAGCAGATCAGAGGCTGGGAATTCTGCTGTGAGTAACTCACCTCCTGACTCCCCAAAAGCCTGTCCACCATCTACAAGGCGCAAGGCAGGAGTATAATGGAATACTCCCCACTTGCCTGGATGAGTGCAGCTCCAGCAACAATGGCATACACAATAAAAGGGAGGATACTGAGAGGTGTAGAGGAAGTGAGTGAAAGTCCACAGATCCCTGAATGTAGCATGACGGGCCAATAAGGTGGCTAAGAAGGCATATGGAATCCTTTCATTTATTAGCTGAGCTATAGATTATAAGAGCAGGGAGGTTATGCTGGAACTATATAAAATATTAGTTCGGCCGCAACTTGAGTACTGTGTGCAGTTCTGGTCACCTCATTACAGAAAGGATGTATTTGTGCTAGGGAGGGTATGGAGGAGATTTACGAGGATGTTGTCAGGACTGGAAAATTGCAGCTAAAAGGAAAGATTGGATAGGCTGGGGATGTTCTCCTTGGAACAGAGGAGGCTGAGGGGAAATTTGTTTGAGGTGTACAAAATTGTGAGGGGCCTGGATAGAGTGGATGGGAAGGGCCTATTTACTTTAACAGAGAGGTAATGACTAAGGAGCATAGAATTAAAGTGACATGTACAAGGATTAGAGGGGACCTGAGGAAAAATCTTTTCAACCAGAGAATTGTTGGGGCCTGGAACTCACTGCCTGAAAGGGTAGTAGAGGCAGAAACCCCTCAGCTCATTTAAAAGGTGTCTGGATATGCACCTCAAGCGCCATAGCCTGCAGAGCTACAGACCAAATGCTGGAAAATGGGATTAGGCTGAGTGGCTCGTTTTTCAGCCAGCACAGACACGATGGGCCAAGTGGCCTCTCGCTGTGCTGTAAATTTCCTATGATTCTATGATTGTGGCCAGTGACCATTATTTCAGTGGTCCAAAAATGCCCTTTGGATTCTGTGACCTGAACTAAAAATGTGGTTGATACTCATGAGGGTTTTCTAGTGCTTTAGAAACTGTTGTTGGGACGAGTGTGCCTTTAAATATTTGAACTGGAGCTGAAAGCTTTCTACCGTGGCAGACTGTCTGAGAAGGCCCACTCCCGTGATAGGCTTGGCATTCTGCTTTAATGGCACGGCGACGTTCTGATCATTTCCCGCCACAATGGAAACATCTAACAATGGCCGTGACTGTGCCCTGCCTCTTGCTCTCCTTGTTGGGTGGGCGTTCTGGGTGCCCTGTCATATTCCCTTGTGAACTGGCAGCCAATAACAACCCTTTTGGAAGGAACCAATACTTGCTGCAGAGTTTTGTCAGACTTTTCCCGGTCTGTATCAGAATCACATTTCAAACTGAATTAGGAGTCAAAAGCACTAAGGATTTCTGCATGTCTAGCGGTTTCCCCGTGAAGCCGCTGTCATATTAGCATGTCTTTGGCTCTGCTGCCGACTGTGTATAGTAGCACACTGACCTGATCCCCGGTTTCTCCGTGAGTCTGGAGGCAGTGCAGTGGCGGTGGAAGCGGCAACACCAGTTGATTCAGTGCATAGCCCGGTCGAGGCCCTCTGCGTGGTAAGGCTTTCTCCATATCTCTGCGCGCCGATTTTTGACTGGTGCAGGACTCTGCAAACAATTCCTCGCTCCGTTTTCTGCCATGGGTGTTTCTTGCGTGTGCTCTACTGAGCTGACTGCTTTTCCGCTTTCCCGCCTTTCTTGGTGTCGACGCAGATCCTTAAAAAAATTGATCTTTTTCTATTCTTTTATGGGATGTGGGGATCACTGGCTAGGCCAGCATTTATTGTCCATCCCTAATTGCCCTTGAGAAGGTAGTGGTGAGCTGCCTTCTTGAACTGCTGCAGTCCATGTGGTGTAGGTACACCCACAGTGCTGTTAGGAAGGGAGTTCCAGGATTTTGACCCAGCGACAGTGAAGGAATGGCGATATATTTCCAAGTCAGGATGGTGTGTGACTTGGAGGGGGATCTTCCAGGTGGTGGTGTTCCCATCTGTCTGCTGCCCTTGTCCTTCTAGATGGTAGTGGTTGTGGGTTTGAAGGTGCTGTCTAAGTGGTGAATTCCTGCAGTGCATCTTGTAGATGGTACACACTGCTGCTACTGTGCGTCGGTGGTGAAGAGAGTGAATGTTTGTGGATGTGGTGCCAATCAAGTGGGCTGCTTTGCCATGGATGGTGTCAAGCTTCTTGAGTTTTGTTGGAGTAGCACTTATCTAGGCAAGTGGAGAGTATTCCATCACACTCCTGATTTGTGCCTTATTGATTGTGGACAGGTTTTGGGGAGTCAGGAGGTGAATTACTTGCTGCAGAATTCCCAGCCACTGACCTGCTCTTGTAGCCATAGTATTTATATGGCTAGTCCAGTACAGTATCTGATCAATGGTAATCTCCAGGATGTGACAATGGGGGATTCAGTGATGGTCATGACATTGAATGTCAAGGGGTGCTGGTTAGATTCTCTCTTATTGGAGATGGTCATTGTCTGGCACTTGTGTGGTACAATTGCCACTTATCAGCCCAAGCCTGAATGTTGTCCAGGTCTACTGCATATGAGCACAGACTGCTTCTGTATCTGAGGAGTCGTGAATAGTGCCGAATATCAGCGAACATCCCCACTTCTGACCTTATGATGGAGGGAAGCTATTGATGAAGCAGCTGAGGAACTCCTTCAGTGATGTCTTGAGACTGAGATGATTAACCTCCAACAACTACAACCATCTTCCTTTGTGCTAGGTATGACTCCAGCCAGTGGAGAGTTGGCAGACATCTGCCACCATGTATTATTATCACAAGTGGGCTCTGGGTGCCTTTGATAGAAGAGAGCTGGAAACCAAGGGCATAATTTTACACCGGCAGGGTTTTATGGTCCTGCCGAAGTCAACAGACTTTTGAACGGCTCCCACCCCCACAATGGGGCTGTAAAATTCCGCCCCATGCTGTTGCAAACTAGCAAACATTTATTGACTATTTACACTATTTACAGAGGTGGACTTTAGCAAGACTCCATTAGAACCTTCTGCCCATAGGTTCCAGTTACATTTGACCTGACATCTCCTGACATCACTGATGACGCATAATAACTATTAACCTTTCACCCTATAGTATGGACAATCTTTTATTGCCCTCTTACATTAATAACTGCAGAAATTCAACAGGGATAATGTGAAATAAAAGAGAGAAAAACATGATTTTTCTGTAGCATCTTTCCTGAATTCAGGATATCCCAAAATGCTTGTTAGCTGATTTTAAAAAATATTTCTTGTGTGTGTGCATCACTGGCTAGGCCAGCATTCATTGCCCATTCCTAAGTGCCCTTGAGTGCTCTTGGTGAGCTGGCTTCTTGAACTGCTGCAAACTATGTGGTGTAGGTGCACCCACAGTGCTGTTAGGTAGGGAATTTCCAAGATTCTGACCCAGTGAACTGTAATATATGTCCAAGTCAGGATGATGCATGACTTGGAGGGGAACTCAATTGCAGGTTGTGGTGTTCCCATGTGTCTGCTGCCCTTGTCCTTCTAGGTGATAGAGGTCACAGGAGTCATTACTTTGGAAAGATTTGCTATTTAGTTTTCCCTTTAATGAATCAATACTGCACACGTGCCTTGTTTTATAATCAAAACGCATGTTGGCAAGTAGAAAGGAAATTCAAATGGTGCAGACAAAATCACAGGGCAGGTCCTCAGAATCACAGCACCCATTGTAGCCAGTGAAACATGGCTCCCTTAACCACTGGTAACAAGTTTCATGTCAGCTATTTTTCTTAAGCCTGGATTATCCCTTTGAGACTTGTTAGCATACCAATGACATTCTCTAACTAGTTCTCCCAAAGGCAGGGTGGGAGCCATTTTGCAGCTTCTAACACTGTACACTGGTTTAATCAGTTATTCCAGCTTCTTCATTGGATTCAAAATCAAATGTGACAGGACGAATGTGGACTCAGTGTTATGTCTTTTTTAAAAACAAAGATACTTTTGGACAGCTCTCTTCTCCAAAGGCAGTTGTAACAAGGAAATAGTTTCTCACTAAACTCACCATGTTGCCCTGTCTAGCTGTGCTACGCAGGTTTTTAGAATGCTTCTAGATAAAGCATATTTGCATTTTTTTTACACAAAAGCAAAATACCACAGATGCTGGAAATCTGCAATACAAACATAAAATGCTGGAAATGCTCAGTAAGTTAGGCAGCATCTGTGGAGGAAGAAACAGAGTTAACCTTTCAGATCGATGATGACCCTTCTTTTAAAAAAAAATTCCTATTCTTTTATCTTTTCTGCTGAAATGCACATGATATTTCAGGAAGCAACTTTCCACACAAGGGGTAGCAGAAATCTTGAATTCTTTCTGCCAAAAAGCTGCAGATGCTGGGACAATTGGTGCTTTCAATAAGTTCTAATAGATTTTTGTTAGGTAATGGTATCCAGAGATATGGAGGAAAGGCAGGTAGATGGAGCTAAGATAGGCAGCCACGATCTAATTGACTAGTGGAGCTGGCTGAAATGGATGAATGGTCCACTCCTCTACCTATGTCCCGTCCGTGGCAGTAGGCATTGGATCCAAACCCTTCAGATCCAAACCCAAAGGTTTTCAGTAATACAATTCTGTATTCAGCAGCCAGGAGATGCATGAGAGTAGGTTAGGATAACTCAACCCTCGGCCTGAGGGTAAGTGCACTGCTTCAGTTACTTTTCTTCCCTTGAGACCATGGCTTACATCGTCCACTCATTGTGTGGCTGACCACTACACAAAGGCCTGTTTTTTATTAAGCACATATTGTTTTAAAAATTACTTTGAATCATTGTGGTGTCCCAGCAGGATACTGTATGATCAGACACCACAGGAAGGACAAGGAGTGGTAGCCTTTGGTGATGAAAGAAAATACATGTTGTGAGTTTGACGCATCCTGCTTTACTGCAGATATATAGAGCAGAAATTCAGTTTGCTGGATCTCAAATGTCCCGGAGTTCGAAGTCTAGTGTGGCAATAAGGCAACCATTTTGAACATTTAGGAATAAAAATGTGCACATCTATTACATCCATTACTAGGCCAGAGTGAGGAGCACAGGGAGAAAGAATTTAAGTCAGAACACATTTCTGTACCTTTTTTACTGCTTTGCTAAATTGTTTTATACTTGTGTTGATGCCTTTGGTACAACTAGTGAGCAGAGGAAATCTTTCGCCAAGGAGTTGGAGCTCTTGTAGAAGTAAAGAAAGTCAACACCTCTACAAAGGTAAGTGCAAGAAGAGTGATAGTATCAGAGTTACAAATGCCACTGATTCAAACATGCAACCAAGTGACTATCGGTCTGGTATGCAATGTGGTCCAGTGGCCTTGGGGAATAAAATGGTTATAAGTTATAGATATTTGGTATGCCAATAATAAAAGTGCAGTATTGCTCTAGCAAGAGGGCTCTGACTCTGTTTTTGCTGTGTAGAAAACTCTGGTGATCTTCCACTATCATCGAATCAAACAGCGTAGAAGGAGGTCTTTTGGCCCATTGTGCCTGTGCCAGTTCTTTGAAAGACTTAGCCAATTCGGTCTTATTCCTTTGTTCCTTCCCCATTGCCTTACAAATGTCTCCTTTTCAAGTATATTCCTTTCTCTCTTCATGATGTCCTCATTCCAAATGGTGCTGACTCACACTGAGTGTACCACAGACACCAGTAGTATTCTTATGCCTTGTGAATATATTTATAATTCTGCACTCAAGGAGCAGGCTTCCAGTTGAGATGCAACAGGACATTAAGCTTTGCCAACTACATTCTGCGTGAATATTTTAGACTGACACAATTCGCTGAAGTACCTTTGCAGAAGTTCAAAGGTTCCTGAAATAAACATGGCGGTCTGGATCAAATGGCAGCATCTCATGTTAAATTGCTGCTTGACCTTGTTTATTTTTCTGTGGCACTCATTTTCAGTTGCAATGGTTGGCAGAGCGTTGCCGCTGTGGAATGTTTCCTGGTGTCAACTAACATGGTCTTGCACACTCACGTGGCCTCGAGTTGAGGTTTGTGAGATCGACAGCAGTATATTAAACTGCAAGAGCTGCATCTGTATCCTTAGCTCAAAACCATAGCTACATGCGCCTGGCAAGGAAATTATTGAAACATCTGTCAAGCAGGTAATTCTGACTATTCATTGTTAGTGTTACACAACAAATCTCAGAGCTGCTACTTGAGATTAATAGACATATTCGATTAATGGAAAGTGACAAATGTCAAGTTCCATTTCATTGACTGATCCGATGATAATTCATTGTCCCAACCAAAATTAAAACCAAAATAAATACTGAACTAATCAAAAAATTCAACACTTGCTACATTTTCATGCTTATCCTTCCATCCTGTTTCAAACTGTGAAACCATTTCTGTTTTCACATGTGTTGGCCTATTGCTAAGATTATACCCTTCATTTCTGGATTCCCTACCTGAGGAAATAGCTTCTTGTCTCTAACCTATCAAATCCTTCTTATCTCTTCAAGGAAGAGAGAGGAAAGAGAGGTGAAAAGATTTAGGGAGGGAATTCTAGAAATTAGAGTCTTGGCAGCTGAAGGCACGGCCACCAACGGTGGAGAAATCAAAATCAGGGATACTCAAGAGGCCAGAATTGGAGGAACGCTGGGATTTCAGAGGATCTTAGGGCTGGAGGAGGCTACAGAGGTAGGTAGGGGACAGACCATGGAGGGACTTGAAAACAAGGATGGGAATTTTATTAAATCACCCCTCAATTTACACTGGAATAATTTATAGCTCGGCCTTTTAAAGGCTTCTACCTCACACCCAACAGCAATGCTTTCCCTTACTGAAGCGCTTCCTATTTTTCATCTACACACTGCCGTTCATTGACATCAGTTTCCACAGGTACATTGAAGGCACCCAACTCTGCCTCACCATCACCTCTCTAAATTGTCAGACTGCTTGTTCAATGCCCAGTACAGGGTGTGCAGAAATTTTTTCCAACAAAATATTGGGAAGACCAAAGCCATTGTCCTTGATCTCTGCTACAAACTCCGTTCACACCTATCAACTGCACCCCTCTCCCTGGCAACTGTCTGAGGCTGAACTAGATTGTTTGCAACCTTGGTGCCATACCTGACCCCGAGGTGAGTTTCTGATCACATATCTGCTCCATCACTAAACCTGCCTAATTGCACCTGGTAACATCTCCCAATTCCACTCCTGCCTCAGCCCATCTGCTGCTGAAATCCTCATCCATTCCTTTGTTACCTCTGGATTCGACTGCTCTAATACACACCTAGTTAGTCTCCCATCTTACACCCGCAATAACTTGAGGTCATCCAAAATTCTGCCACCCACATCCTAACCCACACCAAGTCCCGTTTACCCATCACCCTGTGCTCACTGACCTACCTTGGTCCGGTTAAACATCGCCTTGATTTTAAAATTCACATCCTTGTTTTCAAGTCCCTCCATGGTCTGTCCCCTACCTACCTCTGTAGCCTCCTCCAGCCCTAAGATCCTCTGAAATCCCAGCGTTCCTCCAATTCTGGCCTCTTGAGTATCCCTGATTTTGATTTCTCCACCGTTGGTGGCCGTGCCTTCAGCTGCCAAGACTCTAATTTCTAGAATTCCCTCCCTAAATCTTTTCACCTCTCTTTCCTCATTTAAAATGCTCCCTAATACTAAATGCTTTGACCAAGTTTTGCTCATCTGGCTTATATCTCCTAAACATCCACTAAGGCTTGGTGTCAAATTTGTTGAATATAGCTCCTATGAAGTGCCTTGACGTTAATTGTATATTAATCATGGTTAACCATATGCAGGTGGAGAGTAGCCAATGAGGTTTAACTGAGGCTCGATTATTACTTATTGAAAACTTTTCCCAATAGCCCGCTATGATGACTTGAAATATAGTCGGCAATGGCAATTTTTGATAGTCTTTGCGGAGACTGATAACCAATTAAAAAACAGAATAAAAACAAAAAACTGCGGATGCTGGAAATCCAAAACAAAAAATAAAAAAAAAAGGCACTGACACTGTGGTGTGGTTGAGTTAGGAGGTATATGCTCATAGGGCAATATTTTCCCCCTTTGAGGGGGAAGTGTGGGAGCAGGAGCGGGCAGGCGGGCTTCCAATTGGCGCTCCCAATCAAGGGCACACTACCATTTTACATGGGCGGGCCAATTAAGCATGACGTCCGTCAGGAAGCACTATGCACTCATAGCGGAATCCCTTAGCCGGGAGTACACTCTTTCACGCATGAGCGTGAAAGAGCACACAGATCTCCCTGAGGCAAAGTGCTGCCTCAGGGAGGTCAGCTCACATTTTAAACTTTAAATAAAGCTGAGAAAAACAATTTCCCTGCCATGTCCCCTCATGTGACACTGTCACATGAGTTGGGACATATCCATTACTTTTAATTAAACTTTTATTAATTTTTAAAAAACCTACATGGAACCTTATCCTGCCCGTGGTTGAGGTTTCATGCTTTTTCTGAAGCCCACCAGGGCTCCCGGCCTGCCCGCCAACCTTAAGGTTGGATGGGCACGTCCATTAATGACTTCAACTACTTTGTTAATGGCCTTTATAGGCCGTTGACAGGTCGGCGGGCACAGCCGACTCAGATGCGTGCCTGCCGAACTGAAAGTCTGAATGACGCACTGTGATGTTGGGACGCACACCCAATGTCACCCTGCGTTATCTTACGCATCAGCGAGCGGGCCCCACCCCCTCCCCCCACCCCCCTCTCGGCGACCGGAAGATGCAGCCCATAATGTTTCACTCTGCAAATAAATCTGCTTAATGTAAAGATTGGCCGCAGTTGCATCCTTCACCAATTGGTTATCACTTGGGATGTTTCATCACATTATGTGTTGTATAAACACAAGTTGTCAGTTTAGAAGTTAATATTATTCTGTATTTAAGAGAAGAACTTCCTTAAATGCAATGAAGACAAAAACACAAAGCATTTAAGAGTGAGAGAGGTAGGCAGACATGTTGTTATCTGATGAAAACCTCCGATGAGAGTTCAACGACCTGAAACGATAATTCTGTTTCTTTCTCCACAGATGCTTCCTGACCTACTGAGTAGTTCAAGCATGCTCCGTTTTTATTTCAGATTTCCAGCATCTGCATTATTTTGCGTTTGAAGACATGTTTTTTGGATGGCGATGGGAGGGGGAGTTTGGATGATAGATGGTTTTATTCTGGATGAATTACGGTGATGAGGTGAACCATTACCTGCATTGGAACATATCTTGTTACCTGACCACATGGGGAACATTTTTTTAAACCTGAGATGGAGGCTGCCGAGCGTCTCCAGGCTTTCGTTTCTCCGCTCTGAATAATTGTTTTTTTTTGACCAGAGGCAAAATGAAAACTGCACAAACAGGCAGAATGATCTTCTCCAGCACCCGTCAGCTGGCTCTTTATGGCACTGTGCCAACATTCCACAGCAGGTGCCAAATACCACCACCAGAAAACATTTCCAAACACCCCAGCAACACATTTAAATACAGGTACAAGCAAAAGCAATCTGTCACAGAGTTGCACATTCAGCTCCATTCCACACTGAGGCTATTGTGTGATTAAAAAAAAATGCTTTCAAGGTGTTAACATGGATCCTCCAATAGTTTCGGGTCTTCTTTTTGAGGGACAAGGAAGGAAGTAGCCTGTCCTTTGCACAGTGTTTCCTGTTGCTGGTGCAGTTTATTTAGGCTTCCCTCAGGGATAAGCAATTGAAATCTCATTTACATAAACAGGTAGATTTGGTCCACTTGGATTTGTTGACTCACAAGTAAATCCAATCATCATTTACTCAATGATGGGGGAGTGAATATTCCAATCATTGTTAGGACACCCGCCTCGTAGTCTTTACCTTAGTGCCGCTGAAAGGTGGGCTGAAGTTCAGCAAACCAATGGGCAAGATGCTGAGTGACAGACAAAACTTGGTGAGGATGCAGTTACCGCCATTGTGGCCTACTTCTTTTGAAATGAAAACACCACATTATCCTGAGTGATGGTATTATTACTTTAAAGTGGTTTTGAGGGAGCAACACATATAATAGAGACCAATCCTGTTCTTCCCTATTTACTTCCAGCTGTCCCTTCAACTGAAAGCCTTGATTCCAATTGTAACAGTGAGGGAACCTAACTCTGCAGTTCTATGTTTAGATTGAGGAATAGAGAGGCATGTATCCAAGTTAGGTTCGTAAGTTAGTTAAGTACTGTAAATGGAAGCAGAGGTTGCAACAGGACATTGATAGGTTAAGTAGTGGCAGATGGTGCTCAATGTGGGGAAACGTGCACTTTGGACCCCAGAAAGATAGATCAATAGTATGATAAATGGTAAGAACTGTGGAGAAGCAGGAAGATTTAAGGGTGCATGTACAAAAACGCAATAAAAACTAGTTTGCTGGCACAAAGAAAAATCAAAATGGCTAATGGAATTTTTATATCTTGGGTTGGTGAGTTCACTTGTCAATCGAACTCTTAACTGCACGCCTCTCTATGTACTCATCAATGGCTGCTTGCAATCAATAACGGGGAGAGACTGATTTGAGAATAAACAGTGATGGTTTATATAGGGCAGAGTAACAGATTATACGTGCTCACTCAGTAACCTCCAGAGCTAGACTTACAGTTCCCAGTTGCCCATGCTGTACAGTGATTTGTCAGTGCTGTCACGTGATCAGTAACTTTGTATTCCCTTAAAGGGACACTTTACCCCAGGAATGTTGGCCTTTACCTTGAAGACCGGAATCAAAGGGATGGAAGTTACTCAGCAGTTTTATAAAACTCTGATTAGATGTATCTAGAAAGCTGCATTTAACTCTGGGCACCGCACCTCAGCAAGGATGTATTGTGCTTGGAAGGGGTGCAGCGTGCTTCACCAGGATAATACCAGGGATAAAAGGGTTAAATTATGGGAACAGATTGCAAATACTGGGCTTGCATTCCTTTGAATACTGAAGATTAAGGAGTCATCTAATAGCGGTGTTTAAGATGTTTAAAGGAGTTCATAAGGATGTTCATAAGTTCAATAGACAGAAACTATTCCCACTGCTGTAGTGAGTCTAGAACAAGAGGCATAACCTTAAAATTAGACCTCGGCCATTTAGGGTTGATGTCAGAAAACACTTCTTCACACAAAGGGTAGTGGAAATCTGGAACTCTCTCTCCCAAAAACCTAACTGAGGTTAGGCCAACTGAAAAATTCAAAACTGAGATTGATGGGCATTGAGGAAAGATGGAGCAAGGGCAGGTGAATGGACTGAGGTACAGTTCAGCCACGACCTAATTGAATGATGGAACAGACTCCAGGAGCTGCACCAAGAATGAAGGGGATGAATATTAAATCCACTGGGGTGGTAGGGGTGGGGGGCACCAGTGAAGATGATTGCTCTGCCCTCCATGGTGTCAAGCCTCTTAAGTGCCCTTATGGCTGCACCTTTCCAGTCAAGGGATGAGTATTCTGTCACATTCCTGACTTGAGCCTTGTAGACGATAGAGAGATTGGAGATAAATCAATCATTCACCAGTGGTCCCAGTTTTTATTCTGCTGATATTGACACTATATTTACATGCTTCTGGTCAGTGGGACTGAGGCATTCCTGTAGCAATGTTCTAGGCTGTGATGATTGGCCGCTGGCAATCTTACTGTATGTAAGGTATGACTCTAGCTATTGCAGCGTTTCTCATTGATCTCAGTTTTGCTAAGATTCTTTGGCTCTGCCCTAGTGGAATGGTCCCTGGATATTGGGAGGAGAAATTCTCACCTCTTCCACAAACAAAATACTGTACATCACAGAATCACAGTGCAGAAGAGGCCCTTCGGCCCATCGAGTCTGCACCGATACGTGAGAAACACCTGACCTGCCTACCTAATCCCATTTACCAGCACTTGGCCCATAGCCTTGAATGTTATGAGCAGAATTACAGAATCACAGATGCTGGAAATCTGAAATGAAAACAAAATGTCTGACCTGCTGAGCTATTCCAGCTTTAAAAAAAATTCTCAGCTGTTCCCCGGCTTTCAACTCTTATTTAATAAAGAATGTGATGAGATCTGATGGTAAGTGTTTCCAATAGAGTCCAAACTGATTCTGTTATTGGTTAGTAGCTAGTTCGTGAGTAGGTGCCCTGGCATTTTTGATGACTCCTTTCATTATTGGGAAGATGCTAATAAGCCAGTAGGACACCTCAGGGCTCAAAATAGCACAAGAAGAGGAGAGAGTGGCAGAGAATTCAGAGCTTAAAACAGCACGAGAAGAGGAGAGAGTGGTGGAGAAAGGAATAGGATCGGGGTAGACCATATAGCCCTTTGAGCCTGCTCCACCATTCAATATGATTGTAGCTGATCTTTTGGCTTCAACTCCACTGCCCTATTGAACCCTATATCCCTCAATTCCCTGAGAGACTAAAAATCTGTCTATCCCACCCATAAATATATTCAGTGAGCATCCATAACCCTCTGGGGCAAAGAATTTCAAAGATTCACAACCCTTTGAGTGAAGTAAATTCCCCTCATCTCAGTCCTAAACCACTGGGCCCTTATCCTTAGATTTCCTAACCAGTGGAACAATCTCTCAGCGTCTAACCTATTGAGCCCTTTCAGAGTCTTGTATGTTTCCATGAGATTGCCTCTCATTCTTTAAAACTCCAGAGAAAATAGACACAGTTTGCTCAGCCACTCATCCTAGGACAACGCCCTCATCCCAGGGGCCAATTTAATGAACCTTCGCTGTACTGCCTCCAAAGCAAATATATCTTTTCTTAAATGTGGAGTCCAAAACTGTATGCAGTACTCCACAGGTCCCACCAAAACCCTGTACAACTGTTGCAAGATTTCTTTATTCTTGTACTCCAGTCCCCTTACAATAAAGGCCAATATGCCACTTGTCTTCCTAATTGCTTGCTGTATCTGTATGTTAACTTTTTGTGGTACTTGTACAAACACACCCACATTTCTTTGAACATCAGTATTTATAAGTTTCACACATTTTAAAAAATATTCTGCTCTTTTGTTCTTACAACTAAAGTGAATAAATTCACAATTCCCTACATTTTAATCCATCCGCCATCTTGTTGCCACCTCACGTAACCTGTCTATATCTCTTTGCAGCCTCTCTGGGTCCTTCCCACAGCTTACCTTGCCACCTAGCTTTGTATCATCAGCAAACTTAGCTATATTACTTTCTGCCTCTTCATCTAAGTCATTAATATAGATTGTAAATAGCTGAGGCCCCAGCACTGACCCTTATGTTACTCACTATTCACTAACTGCCAACTTGAAAAAGCCCCATTTATGCCCACTCTCTTCTTCCTACCTGTTAATCAGTCCTCTATCCATGCTAACATACTACCTCCTACTCCATGCACACTTTTCTCTGTTAATATTAATTTCCTAATTAAGCTTACGAACGAGGAGCAGGAGTAGGCCATTCAGCCCCTTGAGCCTGCTCCACCATTTAATAAGAGCACGGCTGACCTGATAGTAACCTCAATTCTGCATCCCACTACCCCTGATACCCTATCAACCCCTTGCTTACCACAAATCAATCCAACTCTGCCTTAAAAATATTCAAAGACTTTGCTTCCATGATCTTTTCAGGAAGAGAATTCCAAAGACTCATAACCCTCTGAGTGAAAAAAATTCCACCTCATCTCTGTTTTAAATGAGCGACCCCTTATTTTTAAACAGTGGCCCCTAGTTCTAGGTTCTCCCACAAGAAGAAAATCCTCTCCACATCCACTTTGTCAAGACCCCGTAGGATCTTATTTGTTTCCATCAAGTCACCTCTTATTCTTCTAAACTCCAGCGGATACATGCCTATTTGTCCAACCTTTCCTCATAAGATAACCCGCCCATTCCAGGTATAAGTCTGGTAAATCTTCTCTGAACTGCCTCCAATGCATTTACGTCCTTTCTTAAATAAGGTCACTGTACACAGTACTCTAAATGTGGTGCCCCTGTAAAGCTGAAGCATAACCTCCAACTTTTCTATTCAATTCCCCTTGCAACAAATGATAACATTCGATTAGCTTTTCTAATTACTTGATGTACTTGCATACTAGCCTTTTGAGATTCATGCACAAGGAAACCCAGATCTCTCTGAATCTCAGAGCTCTGCAATCTCTCACCACTTAGATAATATGCTTCTTTTTATTCTTCCTGCCAAAATGGACAGATTCTCATTTTCCCACATTATACTCCATTTGCCCACTTACTTCATCTATATCTGTTTGTAGCCTCCTTAAGTTCCCTTCACAACTTACTTTCCTACCTATCTTTGTGTCACCAGCAAATTTGACAACCACCCCATCCATCCCTTCACCTAAGCCATTTATATAAATTGTAAAAAGTTGAGGTGCCAGCACTGATCCCTGTGGCACACCACTTGTTAAACCGTGCCAACCTGAAGACACATTTATGCCTACTCTCTGCTTCCTGTTAGCTAGCCAATCTTCTATCCGAAAATATTTGTTCAATGCCTCTGCCATTTCCTCATTCCCCCGTGATAATTTCTCCTGTCTCTGATTCTAACTGACCAACATTAACTTTAGCCACTCTCTTCCTTTATATACACATATAAAAGCTGTTACAATCTTTTTTTTATTTTACTAGCTAGTTTATTCTCAGTTTCTATTTGTTTTTCCTTTTTATCAACTTTTTGGCTGCCCTTTGCTGGTTTCTAAAACACTCCCAATCTTCAGACTTGTTACTGTTTTCTGCAACATTGTAAGGCTCTTCTTATAATCTAACTATCCCTAACCTACTGAGTGAGCCATGGGTAGGTCTTTCTTGCTGAATTTTTGTTTTTCCAAGGCATGTAGTTTTGTTGAAGATTTTAAATTGCTTCTTTAAATGTTTCCCTGTGTTCATTTACAGCCCTACCTTTTAGCCTACTTACCCAATTTACCTTAGCCAGTTCTCCCCTCATATCTATGTAATTGGCTTTGTTCAAGTTGTTTGTGATTGGAGTATGTCACTTTCAAATTTAACCTAAAAACTGTGTGAGAGGGGGAGAGGGCAGGGCAGTGGAGATTTCGGAGCTTAAAACTGTGCGAGAAGGGGAGCGAACAGCGGAGATTTGAGCCTTGTAAATGTGCGGGGGTGGGGGTGCTGCTCAGTCTACGGAGTGGCCGAGGTCTGAGAAAAATCAAAGTGTGCCATCACAGGGAAACAGGTCAATGATTGGTTGGTGGGCATTTTGCTTGCTTATCTTTCAAAACTCGGGTATATGAGCAATTGTAAGGTTTTCAGTAGAAGTAAGGTTTACTAATCATTGTAAACTGTATTAGTAATAATAAGGTTTATTAATTATAAAGTAGTGAAGAAAAATAAATCAATTGACACATAAAAAAGATGGCAGGGCAGGTGAAGGGTTGCAGCTTGGGTGCTGATGTGTGTGATCCATGGCACCAGATCTGTAATAAGTGTCTGTGGCTTGAGGAGATTCGGCTCAGAGTCATTAAGCTGGAGGCTGAGCTACAGAAATTGTGATACATTAGGGAGGGAGAAATGTACCTGGACAATTTATTCCACAAGGCAGTCACACCTCTTGTGATAGGGTCACCTTGTTTGGTCCAGGGTCAGGGACAGGAGGGTGTGACTGTGAGTGAGGCAGGTAAGGGGCCGATAAGGTAGAAGTGGAGGAGCCTCAGTCCTTGCAATAATTGGCCAAAAGGTTTGAGGTTCTTGCAGCTTGTATGGATGGGAGCGGGGGTAGGAAGGTGGATGAGCGTACTGATCATGGCACCGTGATCCACAAAGCCACTCAAGCAGGGTGAGTTAATAGGAACTTAATGTTAGTAGGGGATAGTAAAGTCACGGGGATAGACACAGTTGTCTGCAGCTGAGAGCATGATTCTAGGAGGCTGTGTTGCCTGCCCAATACCAGGGATTGGGGCATCCGTTCTGGGTTGGAGATAAACTTGCAGTGGGAGGGGGAAGATCCAGTTGTTGTGGTTCATGTGAATACCAATGATATTGGACTAGAAAGAACTTCTGCATATGGAGAATGAGCAGCTAGGAGCTAAATTGCAAAAATAGAACCTCAAAGGTAATAATCTCCGGATTATTACCTGAGCCACGAACACATTGGCATAGGGGAGGTGGTGGCATAGTGGTATTGTCACTGGTACTTGTATTCCAGGAACCTGGGTTCAAATCCATCATGGCAGACAGTGAAGTTTGAATTCAGTAAAACTCTGGAATTCAAAGATAAAAACAAAAAAAAACTGCGGATGCTGGAAATCCAAAACAAAAACAGAATTACCTGGAAAAACTCAGCAGGTCTGGCAGCATCGGCGGAGAAGAAAAGAGTTGACGTTTCGAGTCCTCATGACCCTTCGACAGAACTTGAGTTCGAGTCCAGGAAAGAGCTGAAATATAAGCTGGTTTAAGGTGTGTGTGTGGGGGGCGGAGAGATAGAGAGACAGAGAGGTGGAGGGGGTTGGTGTGGTTGTAGCGCTATCACTGCTTGTTTGTCGCTACAACCACACCAACCCCCTCCACCTCTCTGTCTCTCTATCTCTCCGCCCCCCACACACACACCTTAAACCAGCTTATATTTCAGCTCTTTCCTGGACTCGAACTCAAGTTCTGTCGAAGGGTCATGAGGACTCGAAACGTCAACTCTTTTCTTCTCCGCCGATGCTGCCAGACCTGCTGAGTTTTTCCAGGTAATTCTGGAATTCAAAGTCTGATGATGACCATGAAACCATTGCTGATTTTTGTTGTTAAAACCCATCTGGTTCACTAACGTCCTTTAGGGAAGGAAGGAAATCTGCTGTCCTTATCTGGTCTGGTCTGGTCTGGTCTGGCCTACATGTGACTCCAGGCCCACAGCAATGTGGTTGACTCTTAAATGCCCTCTGGAGATGAGCAATAAATGCTGGGCAGCGATGTCAACATCTCATGGAACGATTAAAGGGAAAAGCATAAGATTAGAGAAATGAGCGCGTCGTTTAAAGATTGGTGTGGGAGAAATGGGTTTCAATTCATGTGGCACTGGCACCAGTACTGGGGAACATGGGAGCTTTACCATAGGAATGGTTTTCACCCTAACAATGCTGGGGCCAGTGTTCTGGCAAGTTGCATAACTAGTGTGGTAGAGAGGGCTTTAATGTAAATAGTGGGGGAAGGGATCATGTGAGGGGAGGTGTCGTAAATCAAAGGGAAACAGTGAGGTAATAGAGCAGGGTAGCAATTTCTGTAACGATAACCAGCGAGTGGCAGGAGGGGACAGAGAGTACATACTTAAGAATGCACCAGCAGATAAGGCCAGAGAATGCAGAAAAGACAAAGTTAAAGTCTTTGTATCTGAATGCGCCCAGCATTCATACCAAAATGAATGAATTGTTAGCACAGAAATAAATAAATATGTATGACCTGCTAGACATTAGACAGACATTGTTGCAAGGTGACCATGGCTGGGACCTGAATATTGAAGGATATTGAAGACAGGAAGCTAGAAATAGGTGGTGGGGTGGCTCTGTGGATTAAGTATGTCATTAGTAAAGTAGTGAGAGATGACCTTGGTTTAAAAGATCAAGATGCAGGATCTGTTTGGGTAGATATAAGAAAAGTAAGACGTCACTTGTGGGAGTAATTTATAGGTTCCCTAACAGTAGTTACACTGTAGGACGGAGTATACAGGAAGAAATAAATGGGACATGTAAGAAAGGTACCGCAATAATCATGGGTGACTTTAATCTACATGTAGATTGCGTGAATCAGATTGGCAAAGCTAGCCAGGAAAACAAGTTCATTGAATGTATTCAGAACAGTTTCTTAGAGCAGTATGCCCTACAGCCAACCAAGGAGCAGGCTATTCTAGACCCGCTCACGTGCACTGAGACAGGATTAATCAATAAACTCATGATAAAGGAGCCTCTATGCAGCAGTGAACATAGCATGATAGAATTTCATGTTCAGTTTGAAGGGGAGAAGTGTAGGTCTAAGACCAGTATTTTAAACTTAAAGGATATGAAGGCAGAGCTGGCTAATGTAAAATGGGAAACTAGGTTAAAAGGTAGGACAGTAGAGATGCAGTGGCAGACTTTGAGGAGATTTTTGCCAGCAAAGATTTATCCCAGTGAGAAAGTAAGACTCTTTGATAAGGATTAAGGATTGTATTAAATTGAAAGAAACACAGTACAAATCACAGAATCATAGAATTGTTACAGTGCAAAGGTTATCCGCAAGGATTACTTGTAGGTCAGAACATTGGAGAGATTTTAAGAACCTGC
The DNA here is from genome assembly GCF_017639515.1 of Carcharodon carcharias. Lineage (NCBI taxonomy): Eukaryota > Metazoa > Chordata > Chondrichthyes > Lamniformes > Lamnidae > Carcharodon > Carcharodon carcharias. The sequence continues at coordinate 227,461,875 of NC_054467.1, forward strand.
AAAGAATGACTTAAAAAAAGAGGGAGAAAGTAGAGAATGAGAGAAAGCTATCTAGTAACATAAAAACAGATAGCAAGAGTTTCTACAAGTATTTAAATAGGAAAAGACTATATAAAGCTAGTGTTGGTTCTCTAAAAGGTGGGTCTGGGAAATTGATAATGGAAAGCAAGGGAATGGCGGAGGTATTGAACAGGTATTATGTACCTGTCTTCACTGTAGAAGATTTAAAAAACTTTCCAAAGATACTTTAAAATCAAAAAGTGGAAGGGAGCGAGGAACCTAAAGCCATGACCATCACGAGGGAAAAGGTGATAGGAAAACTATAATAAAATCACAGAATCATTGAGGCTAGAAGGAGGCCATTTGGCCCATCATGTCTGCACCGGCTCTCCGAATGAGCAAATCACCAGTACCATTCTCCTGTCTTCCCCCCATAACCCTGCACATTCTTTCTTTTCAGTCTAGTTCCCTTTAGAATGCCTCAATTGAACCTGCCTCCTCCACACTCTCAGGCAGTGCATTCTAAACCTTAACAACTTGCTGCGTGAAAAGGTTTTACCTCATATCATTTTACTTCTTTTATTAATTACTTTTAATCTGTACTGTCTCATTCTCAATCCTTTCATGAGTGGGAACAGTTTCTTCCCATCTACTTGGTTCAGACCCCTCATGATTTTAAATACCTCTATCAAATTTCCTCTCAACCTTCTTTTGTCTAAGGAAAACAGTCCTCACTTCTCCAATCTATCTTCATAACTGAAGTTCTTCATCCATGGAACCTTCCTAAAGGGCACATCCAGAACTGGATACAATACTGTTATTGAGGCCCAACTAATGACTTAAACAAATTCAAAATAACCTCTTTGCTCTTGTACTCTATGCCCATATTAACTATTATACCTAAAGGTTAACAATTCCCCAGGACTGGATGTCCTGCGTCCTAGGGTCTTAAAATAAGTGACTGCAGAGATAGTAGAGGCATTGATTATAATTTTCCAAAGTTCCATAGACTCTGGAAGGATCCCAGCAGATTGGAAAATAGCAAATGGTAACATCTTTATTCAAGAAAGGAGAGAGACAGAAAGCAGGAAACTATAGGCCAGTTAGCCTAACATCTGTCATAGGGAAATTGTTAGAGTCCAATATTTAGGAGGTTGTAGCAGGATACTTGGAAAATCATAATAGGATCAGGCAGAGTGGTTTGTGAAAGGGAAATTATGTTTAACTAATTTACTAGAGTTTTTTGAAGAAGTAAAAAGCAAGGTGGATAAAGGAGAACCAGTAGATGAGTATACTTGGATTTCCAAAAGGCAATTGATCAAAGGTGGTGTAGGGAGTAACATATTGGGATGGATAAAGGATTGTTTAGCTAAGAGGAAGCAGAGAGTAAGGTTATGACTGCATTAGAACAGCTTGGTTAGGGGGTAGTTAGTTTTGGTGCACAAGCCTTCAGCACTCCATCATTGATGGTGTCAGGCCCCACATCCTGCACTGTATCCAGTGTAGAAAACTGCTACATAAGATTATTTAGAGTGAGTGAAAGTGGGTGGACATGTATGATGGTGCAGACCTCAATGGAAAGAGGGGCAAGTAGGATTGTGAAGTGCATATTGTGCCGGTTAGAATTTTGTCAAGTTCCACAGTAAAGACCCATCCTTGCATCTGAAGATTTTAGAAACCACTTACTGGTAGGATGAACATGTTAAGTATTTTTTCTGTACAGGTATGTGATTGAAAACAGCGTCATAAATGCTGGTCACAAGCCAGTCCAGGAATCTCCTCTCCAACTCATGCTTCAGATAGCCAGAGCTAAAAGCACCCAGAGACTGTGAAAGGAGGTCCAAAGTATTTAAGCTGGCACGTACCTTATGAGATTTTGGCATCTCACACTGAGCTGTCAGTCTCAATTATCGTAAACAGCCTCATTCATTAAAGTGCAGAAAGTTCAACATCTGTGTAGCTGCTGGCCCCCAAGATTGTAGGGGAGCTTGCCAAGTCAGAGGACAGTTAGGGGTGGAAAGTTGTTTAGGTGGATTTTCCAGCTTATAGGCGCAATTAAGAAGCTGAACCTTGTCGGGAATTGGACCTTATGCCTTAACAGCATGCTGAAGGCGAGTACTGGATGTCAGCTAGGAGTCTGGAGACAGCTAGCCGGTTCAATGGAGATGGAGTTGGACCAGCTATCTCCCAGCAGTGGTTGACACATGGGGTTGGGTGAGGGGGGTGCGGGGAGGATCACACGGGGATGGGTGAGAGCAAGGAAGAACAGGAGTCTTCCCCCTGGGTTCACATTCAGCGAAAAATACTTATAAAAAATGTACCATTTTGTTGCTGGCTTGCTTTTATTTAAGGACACAAAACCAAAAATACCTGGAAAAACTCAGCAGGCCTGACAGCATCTGCGGAAAGGAATACAGTTGATGTTTCAAGTCCGTATGACTCTTCATCAGAACTAAGGAAAAAATGAGGTGAAATATAAGCTGGTTGAGGGGGGTGGGGCAGTTAGAGCTGGATAGGGGGCAAGTGATAGGTGGAGGCAAAGAAGAGATTGCCAAAGATGTCATAGACAAAAGGACAAAGCGGTGTTGACAATGGTGATATTATCTAAGGAATGTGCTAATGGGGACATTAAGGGTAGCAAGCAGGCAAGCTAGTGGCAGATGGCCCTAGTGGGGGTGGGGGGAAGGGATCGAAATGGGCTAAAAGGTGGAGATAAAACAATAGATCGAAATAAGTTTACTACCTGTCTACCTGTCCCACCCTCCTCTACCAGCTTATATTTCACCTCATTTCTCGATTTCTTTAGTTCTGATGAAGAGTCATATGGACGCAAAATGTCAACTGTATTACTCTCTGTAGATGCTGTCATACCTGCTGAGCTTTTCCAGGTATATTTGTTTTTGTTTCAGATTTCTAGCATCTACCGTATTTTGCTTTTATCTTAGTCCCTTTAAGGACAATTGGTTAGGCCACATATGGATTTTGAACACATCTAGCTTGACACGGGCTGAGTTCAGGGCAGCTTAATTTCTGACAGGGGGCCTTATACAATTATTAGGCCCCTATTTGTACATGCAAAGGCCCAGATATGTGCCCTGAATGCTTATACCAAAAATAGCACATTTCTAGCACAGAATGTGTGCACATGCACCACATTGGATGTTTAGGTGCCTATTTTATCCTTGTAAAATATGAATATTTGGGCATTGGCATCTTTGTGTTGCAGAGTCATTACAAAAGTTGGAGGATTGGAAGTTAAAGCAAATGTTGTAGCGCTATTCAAGAAAGGAGGAAGAGCAAAAGTGCAGCAATTAGTCTGCCAACAGTTATTGGGAAAATCCTGTAATCTATTAATAAAGAAGTCTTCACAATACACTTAAAATATCATTGTACAATCAGACATTATCAATATAGTTTTACAAAAGGGAGATCATGTTTGTCAAATTCATTACAGTTTTTTGAAGATGTAATTAGTATGGTAGATAAAGGAGAGCTAGTGGATGTAGTGTACTTGGACTTCCAAAACACATTTGATAAGGTGCCACATAAAAGGTTCATAAGCAAGATAAAGGCCCATGGAATTGGGGTAATGTATTAACATGGATAGTGAACTGGTTAACAGAAAACGGTCAGGAAGAAGGGACAAATGAGGCTTTTTCAAATTGGCAGGCTGGTACCACAAGAATCAGTGCTCAGGCCTCAACTATTTAAAATCTATATTAAAGAATGTAGGAACATAAGTAGTAGGAGCAGGAGTAGACCATACAGTCCCTCTAGCCTGTTTTGTAATTCAAGATGATCATGATTGATCTTAGGATTCAACTCTACTTTACTAACTACTCCCCATATCCCTTGATTCCCTGAGAGATCAAAAATCTGCCTATCTCAGCCTTAAATATATTCAATGATGAGCATCCACAGCCCTCTGGGGTAGAGAATTCCAAAGATTCACAACCCTCTGAGCGAAGAGATTTCTCCCTGTTTCAGACCTGAAAGATTGACCACTTACCCTGTTCAAGTTGTGGATGCTCCCTCATGAAGGATATTCAAGGCTGAGATAGACAGAATTTTGATCTCAAAAATAAACAAGGGAAAGGGGAACCAGGTAGAAACTGAGAAGATCAGCCATGATTGTATTGAATGGTGAAGCAGGCTTAAGGGGCCATAAGGTCTACTCCTGCTCCTGTTACTTATGCTCTTATATAGGAGGCAGCTACTTCTGGATTGAGTGATAGCAGGATGATTACTGGATAGAACCTAAAAGCCTCTGAATAGAAAATCATAGCTGCCGTTGCTTTAACAGCTCCTGGTAAGACTATAATAATTATTACTTGCATTTCAAATTCTCCTACAACAGTTGGCAGTCAGCTTTAATGGCTCGGATTTTGCAGTCAGCAGAGAAGCCTGCCACTAACCTCAGTGAAGGCTGCCTGGGAAGGTCCATGTATCTCTGGAATGGATTTCACATTTCCCAATGTTAATTACATGGAGCCAATGATTAAGGATTTCACGCATCCAGTAACAATGATGTCACCAAGCAGGATAAGTAGCCAATCACATTGAAGAATTCTCATAGTCAGCAAATCTGGAAGCAAGAAGGACAAAAGACCCTTCGCTTTTTAATCATTCTATAGAAAGTGAAATAAAGACCAGGACATACATATGGGATTAAGGTTGAAGCTGAAATATCATAAACTCCACATTCTTTTTTATTATTTGAAATACCTATGGAAACTTTTTATCACAATAGAAAAATTTGACATTCCACTATGCCAAAATCCTGGAACTTGCTCCCTAACAGCACTGTGGGTCTATCTACCCCAGATAGACTGCAACGGCTCAGGAAGATGGCTCACTGCCATCTTCTCAAGGGCAATTTGGGATGGGCAACAAATGCTGACTTTGCCAACATGCTCACATTCCACGAACAAAGAAAAAAGATCAAATATACAAATAGGTTTTTAGGTACCGTGATGTTGCTCAGCAGGATTATCATTTAATATGCATTCACACGCCCAGTTACACCATATTCACCAAGGCGTAACCTTTTCAAGGGTTTCTATTGTGAGACTAATGACATAAAAGTGGAAATTCAAGTCAGTTCAAGTGACCTTCAAGATTCCCATCTGTGGGGATCCCAGCAGCACACCTGAATCATTGACAGCAACTTCTCAATTTCTGCTTTGAACTGCGCATGTGTGCAAGCCAGATGTTGCTGTCGGTTTCACAGGGTTATGACGGCAAGTGCTGACAGTTTCACTGTCATTTAAAATGGCAAAATCTGGGCCAATCCTGGGCAATGAGGTTGAGCCTGCTGATGCACTGCCACCAAAATACTGGTATCATGTAGGGTCTATAGATCCATCTGAGGCTATGGTTCCAGCTTCTTCATTTCTTTGTCCTGCAGCAAAGAAACTTTTAATAATCCCTGCCATCACTAACTAATCTGGCTCTATGGCATGCTGATTTAATATAAGTGGCTGATGTATGACATGTCTTAACAAGGCCACAAATTATCAATTTTATTAAAGAGAGAAGTATCTTCACGGAGAATAATTAAAGCTGTCATGCCTCATTTTACACATATCATTCAGTGTTATTTGAACTGGTTTGTCTTGAATATGAAGGAGGAGAATTGAGTCAGGCAGTGGTGGTATCATTGAGTTTGGAAGGAGTAATAAATGGCTCTTATTCATGCCCAAACACTTCTCAGCTGACAGTGTGCAGGAAAACATCTCCATTTGAAGTCAAAACCAGGAATACTGCAAAAATGTAATGCATGCACATCAAATGGATCACAAATTTTAATTTGCAGTTAACTAAGTGTCATGTCCAATAAAGACATGTCATATTGATTACATACAAACATACAAATTAAGCGGAGTAGGCCACTTAACCCCTCAAGCCTGCTCTGCCATTTAATAAGATCATGATTGTAAGCTCAACTCCACATTCCCACCTATCCCCTATAACTTTTTACCCCCTCGCTTATCAAGAATCTAGCTGCCTCTGCCTTAAAAATATTTGAAGACTCTGCTTCCACCGCCTTTTGAGGAAGAGAGTTCCAAAGACTCACGACCCTCAGAGAAAAAAATCCTCATCTCTATCTTAAATGGGCGACCCCTTATTTTTAAACAGTGACCCCTAGTTCTAGATTCCCCCACAAGAGGAACCATTCACGCCACATTCACCTTGCCAAGACCCCCTGAGCATCTTATATGTCTTACTCTGCTAAAGGATACAAACCTAGTCTGTCCAACCTCTCCTCATAAGGCAAATCACCCATTCCAGGTGTGATTTTTTTTTATTCGTTTGTGGTACGTGGGCGTCATTGGCTAGGCCAGCATTTATTGCCCATCCCTAAATTGCTCTTGGTCAGAGAGCATTTAAGAGTCAACCACATTGCTGTGGGTCTGGAGTCACATGCAGGCCAGACCAGGTAAGGATGGTAGATTTCCTTTTGTGAATCAGATGGGTTTGTGCAATAATCAACATTGGTTTCATGGTCATCATCAGACTTTTAATCCCAAATTTTAATTGAATTCAAATGTTACCATCAGCCATGGTAGGATTCAAACCTGAGTCCCCAGAGCACTACCCTGGGTCTCTGGAATATTAGTTCAGTGACAGTACCACTATGCCACCGCCCTCTGCACATGTAAGTGGTGAGTGAGTGATATAGCGTTAGGTTTTCGGCATGAACATGAGAATAAACAATCCTCTTTATTTAAACTAGTTACTCACTGGGCAAGCTATTCCAGAACTAGCTGCTCACTAGGCAAACTATTCCAACAACATTGAACACTGGCATCCTGTCAACAGCATAGAAAGTTGTCCAGCCATGTCCTATCCAACAAAAAGGACTAGGAAACCATAACCTAGACCATTACTACTTAGAGTCATAGATTCATTTAGGGCACAGAAAGAGGTCACTAGGCCCATCAAGTCCATATAGAACAACCCAGGTCAGCCCCACTCCCCCGTTTGAACTCTGCTGCCTTTCAAGTGCCCATCCAATTTCCTTTTGGAATCATTGGCTTTCTCACTTCCACCATCCTCATGGGCAGCAAATCCCAGGTTATTAGCACTTGCTGTGCAAAAAAATCTTCCTCACATTCTCCTACATCCATTGCCCAAACCCTTAAATCTGTGTTCTGCATATCCTTGTACTCTCAGCTAATGGGAACAGTTTTCCCTGGTCTGCTTTATCTGTCATAATCTTGTACATCTCTATCAAATCTCCCCTCAATTTCCTTTTCAACCTAACATTGTAACTATGACCATTCATCACTGGAACCATTCTGGTAAGTATCCTCTGTACCCTCTCAAGGATCATCACATCTTTCCTAACTTGTGGTGATCAGAACTGAACAATCTGTTGTGGCCTAAATAGAGTTTTATAAAGGTTCAGAATAGCTTTTTTTAATTCTTTCATGGGACATGGGCGTCACTGGCTAGGCCAGCATTTATATTACCCATCCCTAATTGCCCCAGTGAAGGTGTTGGTGAGTCACGTTCTTGAACTGCTGCAGTTCATGTGGTGTAGTTACACCCATGGTGCTGTTAGGGAGGGAGTTCCAGAATTTTGACCCAGCGACAGTGAAGGAATGGCGATATATTTCCAAGTCAGGATGGCAAGTGGCTTGGAGGGGAACTTGCAGGTGGTGGAGTTCCAACGCATCTCCTGCCTGTGTCCATCTGGGTGGTAGAGGTCACGGGTTTGGAAGGTGCTACTGAAGGAGCCTTGGTGAGTTGCTGCAGATGGTACACACTGCTGCTACTGTACATCTGTGGTGGAGACAGTGGATGTTGAAGGTGGTGGATGGTGTGCCAATCAAGTGGGCTGCTTTGTACTGGATGGTGTCAAACGTCTTGAGTGTTGATGGAGCTGCATTCATTCAGATAAGTGGAGAGTATTCCATTGCACTCCTGACTTGTGTTTGTAGATGGTGGACAGACTTTGGTGAATCAGGAGGTGAGTAGCACTCTGCTGAATTCCCAGCCTTTGACCTGTTTTTATAACCACAGTATTTATATGGTTAGTACAGTTCAGTTTCTGGTCAATGGTAACCCCCAGAATGTTGATAGTGGGGGATTCAGCAACGGTAATGCCATTGAATATCAAGGAGGAGATGGTTGGATTCTCCCTTATTGGAGTCAACCACATTGCTGCAGATCTGGAGTTACATGTAGGCTAGACCAGGTAAGGATGCCAGATTTCCAGTCCTAAAGGACATTAACAAACCAGATTTTTTTTTTGCAACATTTGATGATAGTTTCATGGTCACCCTTACTGGGACTAGCTTTCAATTCTAGATTTTGTTAATTGAATTTGAATTTGACCAGCTGCCATGGTGAGATTTGAACCCATGGCACCACAGCATTAGTCTGAGCCTCTGGCTTACTAGTCCAGTGACATCACCGCAACATCACCATCTCCCCATGCAACCCCTCATCTCTGTTCCTGCCTACTCTTTAGAATTGTGCCATTACATCTATATTGCCTCTCCCTGTTTCTTCTGCCAAAATGTATCACCTCACACTTCTCTGTATTAAATTCCACCTGTCATTTATCTGCTCATTCTGCCAGCATATCTATGTCCTATTGCAGGCAATTTGTATCTCCCCCACAGTTTGCCACTCCTTCAAGTCTGATATCATCAGCAAATTTTGAAATTTTACTCCTTATTCCAAGACCTAATCATTTATATATTGCAAATAAAGGCATAGGTCCTAGCACTGACCCTTGGGGAACACCACAGTCAATGACACTCCAGTCCAAAAATCAAACATATACCATGACCCGCTGCTTTCTGTCCTTAAGCCAAGTTTTTATCCAATTGCACACTGACCCTCCTATTCCATAGCCTCAATTTTATCAATCAGTTTTTCTATGTGGTACCTTGTCACGCACTTGCTTAAAATTCTTCGAGAAAACACCCACCACCTTCACCAATCTTTTCTGTTACTTCATCAAAAAATTCAATTTGATGAGTCAAACACCATGGGCAGAATTTCTCCCTTGTCGGGCGGGCGCTTGCCTGACCCGAATGAGAGTAAAACGACGCACGATGACGTTGGGTGAGGGTCCCAATGTCATCATGCACTCCTGCGATATTTCGGCCGGTGGGCCTATTAAGGCCCTTAATCAATCAATTGACTAGAATTTTTCGCTGCCCGTCCAACTGCTGCCCGGTGGACGGGCGAAAAGGCCAAGCAGCCTTTGCGTTTCTCGGACAGGATGAGGTTTCCGACCTTTTAACACTCATATTTAACATGTCCCTGACCATGTGACTGAGCCACATGAGGGGACATGTTTTCATTATTTTTAATATCTTCTATTTTTTTTATTTTAAAATCTTCAGTTCCTTGAGGCAGCTCTGTGCCTCAGGGAGCTTCTACTGTGCGTGCGCACACACACGGGCATGTGCAAACTTCCACGCCCCCACCCTGGCAGCTCTGAGCGCTGCAGCGTGTGATTCACACTGGCTGCCCGTTAATTGGCCAACCAGCTTGAAATCGGCGATGGGGCCCAATCGCCGCAGCGGTCGCTTGCTGACCACTCCCGGGCCTGCCCGCCGAGCCCGCCCGACGACCGGAAAATCCTGGCCCATCCACCTTTTACAAATCCGTGCTGGATTCCCCGTGATTCACTCAAACCTCTCCAGGTGCCTGTCGATTCCCCCCCCCCCCCCCCCCCAAGTATGGATTCCAAAATCTTACCTGCCGCAGATGTTAATCTAACTGGCCTGCAGTTGCTTGGGCTGTCTTTACGCTCTTTCTCGAATAAGGGTGTCACATTTGCCACTATCCAATTCCCTGGCACTTCCCCCTAATCCTGGGAAGACTGAAAGATTATGGCAAGGCCTTCCACTATTGACAACCGCCATTCCCCGCCACCCCCCCCCCCCCCCCCCCCCCCCCCCAACTTCCCATCCAGACCAGCCAGGTGACTTATCTACCTCAAGTATTTCAGTAACTCGCCCCCTTCAGATGGATCAAGTGGGGGAACATTTAGAGGTCAGTGATCATTGTATCACAAGGGAGGATTTTCCCCTCGCCGGGCGGGCCCAGGAGTGGCCGCCAGACGGTCCGCCGCCCGCGATTGGGCCCCGAGCTCGTTTAGGCCCCGCCCGCGTTTGGGCCCCGCCCATGACTTCACGCTGGCTGGGCCAATGAACGGGCCAGCCAGCGCGAAACGCGTGCCGAGAGCGTCAGCGCTGCCAGGGTGGGGCCGGGAGGAGCACGAGCGCATTCGGAATTTGCACATTGCGTGGGGGGGTGGTGGGGGGGAGGGCCGGGGTGTGCTCATTGAAAACCCCCTTAAGGCACAGAGCTGCCTCAGGGAGCTGACAGTTGTTAAAGGCAAAATTAAAGGCGTATAAAGTCTGGAAAAAAAATGTCCGCACAGCGGGTTCTCGCGCCTTTACATGGTGGGTTATTAAAATCCTGCCTAAATGTTTTTTTAAAATTTCGTTTCCGGAAACACTTTTCGTCTATCTTTACCAAGGAAGAAGATGCTGCTGGAGTCATAGTGAAAGGGGTGGTAGTCGAGACACTGGACAGGCTAAAAATTGATGAAGAGGAGATATTAAAATGTCTGGCTATGTTTAGAATTGATGAGCCCCCCAAGGCCAGATAAGATGCATCCAAGGATATTGAGGGAAGTAGGGTGGAAACTGTGGTGGCTCTGATCATAATCTTCCATTCTCGTTAGAAATGGGGGAGGTGTCAGAGGACTGAAGAATTTCAGATGCTACACTTTTGTTTAAACAAAGGGTGTAAGGATAATCCTGGCAACTATAGGCCTGTCAGTTTAACCCCAGGAGAAAAATGTTAGTGGCCACACTGGAGCAAACATGATGCCCAATTGCTTTGCAAGCATGGTGTGGAGTCTGTGGTCATGGGCTACTCTGGAGCATCCTTGCAAGGGTCGACTGTGCCAGGCTTTTATTCCCTGACAAAGATACAGCCATTCATTTCCAAGGAGACGCTGCAGCCTCTACCCATTGCCACCGACATATTGGGTTCTCCCTCCACAGCATCCATTTACTGTTGCCCCCAAAGGAAACTCAGATTTGTCACTCATCTTTGTGGAATGGAGAAGGTCTTTGACCCATTTGCAGCATTATAGCCAGGTTCTCTGAATAGCTCCATGGCTGCTGACCTCCTCTGCAACCTGGGTCCAGGCTTGCTTAGTTCGAGGGGACGATCTCCTCCTCTGGTCCCTGGGGAACAGGACCTCCTGCCTTGCTTGAATAGGCTGGAGGAGAACATGCATGGAGTCATCACTGAACCATGGGGCCAGCCGGGATAGAACCATAGAAAAGTTACAGTGCAGAAAGAGGCCATTCAGCCCAGCGTGCCTGTGCTGGATCTTGTTTCTGCCATGCCCACAAATGGTTTACATTATGGCTTCCTTGCAAGCATCATGGGTGGTTTCTGGCTGCTAGCTGTCAGATTCTTGCAGGCCTCCATTTAAAGCTGGGCTCGGGAGCTGGCCCTTCTAACACGCTGTCAGTTCCTTCTACATCAGGTGACAATGCGGCCACTGCCCAAAGGCCAACCTCTGAAAGCTGAGTGGTGGGTGAGTCTGTTGGCTGGCCAGTAATTGGCCAGCTGGCATGAGCTCACACCATGATTGGAGGTTGTAGTGGGAGGGCTCCTGGTTCCACCTCTGCGTCTCCGCCAGGCCCTGAAAAATCCTGCCAAAGATTCTATAGTATGAGGTGATAGTAGCAAACAGAGCAAATAGAAACCTACACTGTGAAAAACAAGAAGCTGAATGGGGCAGAAGAGCAAAAGGACGTGGGAGCATGGGCAGTGGAAGGGGGAGATGGTGGCATTGTGCTAATGTCACTAGAGTAGTAATCCAGAGGCCGAGGCTAATGCTCTGAGACATGGGTTCAAATCCTATCACAACATAGTAGAAATTAAATTCAATTAATAAATCTGGAATTAAAAGCAAGTCTCAGTAATGGTAACCATGAAGCTATCATTGGTTATTGTAAAAACCCATCTGGTTCACTAATGTCCCTCCTTTCAGGAAGGAAATCTGCCTGGTTACATGTGATTCCAGATCCACAGCAATGTGGCTGACTCTTAATTGCTCTCTGAAATGGCCTACCATGACACTCAGTTCAAGGGCAATTCAGGATGAACAACAAATGCTGGCCTTGCCAGTGATGCCCACCTCCCATGAAAGAATGAAGAAGAAAATGTGCATAACAGAAGTGACCTGTTAGATGTCTTTAAGTTAAGAATAGGTTGAACAGTGTAGATGTGGAGAGAATATTTCCACTTGTGGGGGATGATATAGGGACTATAAATACATGAGTTAGTAATAAATCTAGGAGGGAAAAAGGAGAAAATTGTTCACTCCACATGTTTAGAGCTTACTACCACAAGAAGTGGTTGAGTCAAATAGCTTAGATGCTTTCAAAGGGAGACTAGATGAGCAGGTAAGAGAAAAGGGAATGAAAAGATATACTGAAATGGGATAGATAAAATGGGAGGAGACTCATGTGGAATATAAACACTAGCACCAACCATGTGGGCTGAATAGCCTGTTCCTTTGCTATATATTCTATGTAATCCTATTGTGCAGACATGCAGGCAAAATATTTTGGTTTGCAAGCCACAAGCTCATGATCCCGTGCCCATTTTAAGCTGAAAAGCTACAGTTGACAACATAAATGAATTCCAGTTGTACTGGTGATAGGATCAGTGTAATTGCTCAGCCCAAAGACACAGTGACTGAGCCACATGGGTTTACTTTATGTAAATATAGGCGTCTCTGTAGGATAACGACAAATGCTGTGGGAATACAGCTCAGCGACGGCCAAGTCAATTGAATGAGACCTCCCAAGAGAAAATGTTGGCTGCGATGATTGGAACAGTCTGCCCATCAAAAGGGCGTTAAAATGTGGAGACTAGGCAGAGATTAGAGTATGATTCACAGGTCTTGGTACTCAACAGTAACTATGGCTTAATTTAGGCTTAATAAAGCCACCATTTTACTCTGTTAGAGCTGAAGACTGGTATCATTGCTGCGTCTCATTAGAACAACTAATCACGAGCATTAAAATGTATTGGCAGAATAATGCTTGGCAGCAATAGTATTGACATACTATTATAGAGTTACGCATTTGCTTTATTTGTACACATTAACAATCACAAACCTTTTTGTTTTGTGTGGCGATGATGTTAAGTGTTTATTTTTAGTGGGTTTGTTGGGAACTGACACAGTTTGGCATGAAAGAAGTGGCTCCGCTCCTTCACGTATGATGCTGTAATTTAAGTGACAGCAGTAGGGCTGACATGTGAGCGTGTGCTGAGTCTGCACAGTTTCAGTGAGCCTATAGTCATAGTCAGCACGAGAGAAAAGAATAAAGATTGAGAGAAAAAAAATCTGTAACCACTTGCAAACCTCCTTTCTTGTTAACATTGACGCCAATAATTATGCAGGATTTTTATTCCTTTAGATGTGTTTTATTATTTTTAAAAGAAGCCAAATGCGTGTTTGTGTTTGCAACATTTCAAATGATTAGAAACAGAAGCTGCTTTCCCCCACTTTTCTTGAAGGTGGTTGTTCATGATGGGATTCAGCTCCTGATATATCAGTGCCTTGCCCAAGTGATCATTCTTGCCCCAGTGACTTCCATAGTAGAATATGGAAGGTAATTTATTTGAACTTAATATACATTGTTAAAAAGGTGCTGGATCAATTCTTGTTAATGTACAGGATTGAAGTTTATAGAGGTATTTGACAGTATTGTTCATTTATTTTTCCTTGGGAGATAGGGGAAGGAAGTTCTGAACATCTATATTCCTGTTAGTGTATAGCGATCAGGAGTGGGAATTCATTTTTACCTATCTCGGCCCATATAGGCACTGAGGTCAATTGAAGCCATTGGCTGTGGCTCAGTTCTCTTGCCTCAGACTCAGAGGATTGTGGGTTCAAGTTGCTCTTTGGTAACTTCAACGCAAAATCTGGCATCTCTGAAGGGGTGCTGCACTGTCAGAGGTGCTGTCTTTCAGGAGACAAACCAAGGCCCTGTCTCCCCCTCTCACGTGCACATAAAAGCTTTAATTGCATTGTTGTGCGGAAAAGCGGGTCATTATCACGTTGCTGTTTTTTTTTGTGGCACCTGGTTGTGCACCAATTAACTCCAGTGTTTCTTCCAGTGCATCAGTAACTATGCTTTAAAGCAGAAGTGTGTCATTGTAAAGCAATTTAGGATACCCTGAGGTTGTTAGAAAAACTATACTGTATAAAAGCAAAGTCTTTCCTGACTTGCAAATCTCAGCCTTTGACCTTCCTGATCTAGTGTTCAGCTCCAAGAAGATGCATTTATCATGTGAGCCAGTAGAGGGGTAGAAACAAGAGCTGGATAACACTGTATTACATTGAAGGTGCTTTATAAATGCAAGTTGTTGTTGCAAGTGCACGTAGCTCCCACACTACTGAACTCTCCACTGTGCTAACAACTTAAAATCATTCCTTTCCTCCTCTTGGAAGCAAATCTTTTTCCCCCGTACTTTTTAGTTAAGATTTACTGAATTATTCAAATAAAATCAGAGGTGGAATAAGGAAATGTACAAACACAACATTTATTAACCCCTCAAGGGAAACTGAAGCGGCTTAACCTTTTAGGCAGAGACCTTTTGTTAGGAATCCTGAATTTAAAACATTCAGATGCTGACTGAGCCTTTGTGAATTTCCAGCACTTTTTGTTTTGATTTGAGAATAAATCTGAGACTGTGCAAAAATGGGTGAAAAATCCCCAAAGATAAAATCAACAACAAATTCTAACTGGGGGAAGTGACAGGAGTGGATTAACCACAACATTTGCCTGTCTCCTGAGATGAACGAGAGTCTCCAGTATTGTCAGGAGCTGCTCGCGGGTCTTTTGTAGGTGCAAATGTAACATCTGCCTGAGTTCAACTCCTTGCATTGTCGCCACATTATATCAGGTTCGCTGTCTGCTTCCTAAGCCAGGGTAAATGTTCCACAGTAGATTCATATATGTGCTCATGTTGTTTGACACTTCATTCATGTCAGCTGTGGTTCAGTTGGTTGCACTCTTGCTGTTGAATCTCTACATTCTGGGTTCAACAGCACAAAAATATCAAGGTTGGCATTCCAGTGCAGTACTGATCTGCATCTGCCAGTTCACAAGTCAACTGATTTCCTGTTGGATTTACCAGTTGTTTCAATTGCCTCCAGTGCATGCCAGTTGGGATCTGTTCCTTCCTGCTGAGGCTTGTTAGACCCAATTGCAGCCTTCAGCTGATTTTTCTTTCTTAGAGATGAAATGTTAAACAGGGGCTCCATCTGCCTGATTGGGCGGATGTGAAAGATCCAGTGGCACTATTTCAGAGAAGTGCAGGGGAGTTATCCCAGTGTCTTGGCCAATATTTATCCCAGATTAAAACCACAAAAATAAGTTATCTGGTCGTTATCACATTGCTGTTTGTGGGAGTTTTCTGTGTGCAAATTGGCTGCTACATTACAACTTTGATTACACTACAAAAGTATTTCATTGGCTGTAAAGTGTTTCGAGATGTCTAGTGGTCGTGAAAACGTTATATAAACGCAAGTCTTCCTTTCTTCTGAATCCAGAGAATCTGTAACAATAATCTTGGACAGTTCTCAACCATTTAATTGTAGAACCTATCTGATTGTTTGAAGTCATGCATACCCTCCCATTTTTATAAGCACATCAGTTGAACAGATTGACACGCCCAACGTATTTATTTAGTGCAACAAAAACAAAAATAGCTGGAAAAACTCAGCAGGTCTAACAGCATCTGCGGAGAGGAATACAGTTAATGTTTCGAGTCTGTATGACTCTTCATCCGATGAAGAGTCATACAGACTCAAAACATTAACTGTGTTCCTCTCTGCAGATGCTGATAGACCTGCTGAGTTTTTCCAGCTATTTTTGTTTTTGCTTCAGATTTCCAGCATCCGCAGTATTTTGCTTTTATCTTACTATTTATTTAGTGACTGGAGTCTGCAGACTGAGCCCTGCCCAGTAATTTGCATAGATTCTCAGCTGGTTCCTCCTGAACAAACCTGTTCCTGAACATCACACCAAAGAAGAGGTTTGTATATTTTCCATTAGCAACAGAGCTGAGAAAAGGAGTCAGTGGCCTGGAGGATAAAGAAATATTAATCCACCAAGCAGGAAATTGGACCTAGATTCAACAGAAAGGCAACGCAATGAATGTTCCATGTAGCGATCCATGCTGTCACGAGGATAGTGCCAAATTTGTCACTGTGCCTCATTTGCTTTTGGCTGCAGGTGCTAAGCTGTCGTCTGAAGCAACTACTATTGGCAACGACAACAGTTTGAGGCTGCTACACAGCTGGCAGTGGCCCTCGGGCAGGTACTTCATCAGAAAAAAAGAGAGGAAATAGGAACAGGAGTAGGTCATTCAGCTCCCCCCCCCCACCCACCCCCCACCCCCCCAAGCCTATTCTGGCATTCAACTAGAGTGGTGGGGTGGTGGGTAGGGGGAACAGGGGGAGGAGGATGTGGGCAGGCCTGGGCCTGTAGATGTTTTGCAGAGAAAGGGTCAGCGTTCCTTCTCCTTCAGACTCCAGAAAACATCAAACATGTTGGGAATATTTCAGTGAAGTCTAGCAAAGGCATCTCTTGTTAAGCCATTTTAGACCTGGGAAAACTAGTCAGAACCCCTGCAATGTGAACTCCACCTAATCACTGTCCAATTTGACATCAGGGTCCTTAGGCTGGCATAGGACCATGATTTAAGAATAAAATTAGCCTATTTCCCATTTCAGATGGCACTCTCACTGACTGAAAGCGGCAGGATTCAACTTTGCACGAGGCACACTTCCAAGATCAAAAGGGGGGAGGATTTGCGAGCCGAATTTGGACTCTGTCTTATCTGTAAAATGCCTGAGAAATGGCTGCATCAATGTCCAATGTGTGCCCAGGTTTCCTGAGGTTTTCGCCCTCAGTTCTGTTCCTTTAACATTCTTTAGGGAACAACAAACCGAACATTTGGAAAACATCAAATGCCTGGAATTGATTAAAAACCAATAATCTCATATGGGGCTTCAGGTGACATCTTAAACCAGAGAGACTCCATAAAGTGGGAGACAGACGTTCATGAAATTTGTAAGCAGCATTTGTGCCCTAAACTAAGATTACTGGACTATACACTGTGAAGTATGTTATTGTGTTATTTAGTTGCAAGTCCTTTTGTTTGTTGATGGAGTTCATTATGGACACTGATAACCTTTTTGTACGACAACTTTGATGCATCAGGGCAGTCAGCTGATTGATTAAATATCCTCCCTGAGCGCTTGATGAATTTTATCTAGTGAGTAGCTGAAGCAAACTGACCAGGTTGAAGTACGAAGCTAGTTGATCTCAGCTGTGCAGTGGCAAGAACAATAGAACAGATGGTTTCTCTAACCAGCTAATTTTCCCAGCCTTGCATCCAGGAGTCACATAATGATAAGGTGCCACATCAAAGGTCATTGCAGAAAATAAAAGCTCATGGTGTAGGGGGTAATATATTGGCATGGATAGAAGATTGGCTGGCTAACAGGAGGCAGAGAGTAGGCATAAATGGTCATTTTCTGGTTGGCAAGATGTAATGTGTGTTGTGCCATAGGGATCGGTGCTGAGGCCTCAACTTTTTTACAGTTTATATAAATGACTTGGATGAAGGGACTGAAAGTATGGTTGCTAAATTTGCTGATGACACAAGGATAGGTAGGAAAGTAGGTTGTGGAGAAGTTATAAGGAGGCAACAAAGATAGGTTTAAGTGAGTGGGTAAAGATCTGGCAAATGGATTATAATGTGAGAAAATGTGAAATTGTCCATTTCGGCAGGCAGAATGATAAAGAAGCATATCACCAAAATGGTGAGAGATTGCAGAGCTCTGAGATGCAGAGGGATCTAGGCGTGCTAGTGCATGAATCGCAAAAAGCAAAAAGCTAGTACAGCAAGTAATTAGGAATGCTGATAGAATGTTATTGTTTATTGCGAGGGGAATTCAAGACAAAAGTAGGGAAGTTATGCTTCAGCTATACAGGGCGTTGGTGAGACCACATCTGGAGTACAGTACTGGTCTCCTTATTTAAGGAAGGATGTAAATGCATTGGAAGCAGTTCAGAGAAGGTTTGCTAGACTAATACCTGGAATGGGCAGGTTGTCTAATGAGGAAAGGCTGGACAGTCTAGGCTTATATTAGTTGGAGTTTAGAAGAAGTATGGGGCAACTTGATTGAAACATACAAGGTCCTGATGGGCCTTGATAGGGTGGATGTGGAAAGGACGATTTCTTTTGTGGGAAAATTTAGAACAAGGGGTCACTGTTTAAAAATAAGGGGTCGCCCATTTAAGACAGAGATGAGGAGAAATTTTTTCTCTCAGAGGGTAGTGAGTCTTTGGAACTCTCTTCCCCAAAAGATGATGGAAGCAGAGTCTTTGTATATTTTTAAGGCAAGGGTAGATAGCTTCTTGATAAATTAGTGGGTGAAAGCTTATCAGGGGTAGGTAGGAATGATCAGCCAATCAGATCAGCCACGATCTTATTGAATGGCAGAGAAGGCTCGAGGGACCGAGTGGCTTGGTCCTGCTCCTAATTCATATGGTCATATGATTCTAATCAGAATTGACTACACAAATTGTTCCACCAACTAAACGTGGCCAGCCACCACAAACCAAAGAATTAAGCAAGAGATTTCCATCTGTCAGGCACATGGAACATATCAATTAACTCCTTCGTTAGGGAATAAAAAAATTTGCTCCGAATCCCACTGTCCAGCAACCATCATTCAAATTGCACACTTGAATAATGGAGTTCAATCTCGGTTTACAACCCCCCCAGGATTGAATAGTCTGATACCAATCACGTTCAACACTCAAATTTCAATAACAACCACTTGAACAAAGTGCTAGATAGACGTTAGTCAGTACCTGTGCAACTGTACCACCATGAGGATGGGGCTGATTGAGGATGATGATGAATAGAAATTGGTGTGATAATAGATTGGTTTCAAACATGCAGCTTTTTGTTTGGGTGCTGGATGAGTCATTGGGGATCTATACATTCAAATTTGACTCTCTTCTTGAAGATTGTCTAAAAATTCTTGGATAATATTTTCCTTAAATTTATCCCTCTCAGGCATGTCCTGCCTGTATTATCTCTTCTGCTTTATCTTCAGACCAGACACCTACACTATCGGTGGTTGAGTTTATCCATCCTATCCAACATCACCGAAGTTGTTCTATAATCTTAAACAATCTGTTCCCCTCAGCATGAACAGCAGCTTTGAATACCTGTAGGATAAAGCTGGCTGAATTCTGCTTATTCTCCAGAACTGGCTTTTCGGAACATAAACATCTTCCTCTTTGAGCTTCCATGTGAAATCAGTTGAACACTCTTGAAAAAAATAAGCAGAGTTAAAATGATTACTGCAGACTTATTCTGCCAAGCAACTGCTCTACCTGCATGAGGGTTTACTGATAATGACATAGTCTTAAGACCTCTTTACAGAAAAGTATTGCCAACCTTGTTAGCAATACATTAGATTCCCATCAGTGCAGAACCCTTTGCCATGACATGAAGAGAGATGCAAAGCATTTTGCTTCAATCATTCCCACTTCAAAAGAGAGTACAGCAGCACCCCACAGCTGCAAATAGATCTTTCGCCGTGCATAACAAACTCTTCCCTAATCATTTCTTTGGAGGACTGTGTATAAAAATAAAAGACTTATTTCTTTTAGAGGGATAGTTTTACAGCCGACCATGAGGGGCCACTAGGGACATAATTCAAAGCCTGAGCACATATTTCTAATATACAGCAGCCAGATATCTCACAGAGAACCGTAGGTTCAGAAGAAGCTTAATTCCCTTGATCATCTATTTCTCATCTTTACCTCAGTATCTGTGTCTTAAACATAGTGAGAGTTACCTATTCTTTTGTATGATATATTGATTGTGAATCATGAATTGTCTTAACATTTTCTTACAATGTAATGCCACAGTACAATCCCAAATTGATACGACATTGCTCACAGATGTCCTGTTTTTCACTTTCTCCCAATTACTGCAATTGTGATATCAGTAGAACATAGTTATATTCAGATTGCATAGTGATCCCAATATAATAGAATGCATTTTACTGAACAAGGTTGTTCTCCTAACGTTTACTCCTGATAGTTTATATTAAAGCCTGTTTGAAACCAATATTTCCTCTAGGAGTAGAAGGGTCTATATGTAAGAAGCTGGGCTAAAAATTTGAGTGTTCCCCGAAAATTAGGGACAGGGGTCATGATGTGATTAACCCATGACCATTTGAAGTACTGCAGGCCGCATGCAAACTTTGTGCCGGTTGCTAATGATAGTGATAGTGCTGTGCAGCCCAGTGCTAAAAATGTGTTGCTGAATGGCTGCACACTGCAGTGGGGGCCCCAGGTTTGTGCAAGGCTGGCAACACTAAAAGCTAGCCTTTAAGGGGAGGCGCATTTTGAATGGAGCATGTGGTGAAAGTTGTTGTGGGAGAGTTTATGAGAAGGACGAGGAGTTGAAATGTCACAAAAGGCCAGACAACATGCTCTAAGGAACACCCCTGGGTGGAGGAGGTGGACTGGAGGAGAGAGGTCCTCATCCCTCAGGGGTCCTAGAGACTCTCCAGACAGACACAACGAAGGCAGTGAGAGCTCATAACTGTCACGGTCAACACCAGCAGTCTAGCTCTGAGGACCTGGATGCAGAGCTACAAAAAGTTCAATAACTCACATGAGTGGTCAAAGTCAGTGAATGATCTTTGCATGTCATATCCTTACAAATTACCCTCACACCAAATCTCCCATCACTCCAGGGTGGCCAGCTCTCATGGAGAAAATTAAGGGACAGCTTGCCATGAGGGTCAATATAGATGGGGAAAGTGTGGGGAGGAGAGGGGAAAGGGTTGTTGCTAGAGCTGAGAAATTTAAAGGTCTGAATTATGGAACAAACAGCGTTCCGGCACCATGCAGTCCAGGACACAGGATAGTGGACTCGGATTCGGGACAATCCCATTAAGTAAGGGATGGTTGGTCATCTTGCTTCACTTATCTCCCACATGACTCTAACAAAAATAACTCAAAAACACTCCCTCCCCTCCCATTCACACACTTAGCCCTGCTGCAAGCCTCACACTGGCATCTTGGACAGACTGCTTGTGTTCAATGGTGGCAGGCACATCACCTAAACACATTGCACCATTCACAGACACGTTTCTCTCTCTCTCCTGCAGGTAGCCCATAATCAGAGGCAGCAATATCTAACCAACAGGGAACAGGCTCAGCTGCATGTTTTCACCCCGATGGATGAGATGGTGCTGGCAATTATTAGTGTGGCCATAACTGAGGTCGTGGCCAGCAACAGGGCTGAAAACATGGTGTGTGATGGTATCTCTCTATCTAATCCAACTTCTCACACCTCGTTTCCCCTCATGCCACAAACTCTTCTACGTTTACAAGCTGCGGGTGATCTAAGCATCCCCCACTTATCTCACTCCAACTTCCTCATTTCAGATACCCAAGAACTGCCCCCTGGCCAACAATTGGCAGGTGAGGAATAAAACACTGATGAAGACAAAACACCATCATTTCATCTCACGCACACAGCAACCTGATCAGATGCTGGCGCTGGTTGTACCTTAGAGGTAAGATATGCACATGGGCATGAGTGGGCTGCAGCCAAGGCATGGGAAAGGATAGTGCGAGTGCTATCCCCCTGGAGGGTGAGGTCACACGTAAGTCCTGCTGCAGAGGATTCGGACGAGGAATTTGATGGGGCAACCTAGTGGAAAATGCTGATGCGCATGCATACAGAAATGTTTGGTGTGTGGGCAGGCCTGCCAGAAAGCCTGCGGTCACTCCCATGAAGTGTGGAGGAGTCCGACTCCAACTTGGCACAGGATTCATGCAGAGCTCGGAGCCCATCATTTCCAGTTTGAAAATGGTGGCAAACTTCAGGAGAACATTCGTGGACCCACCCGCGACGCAACACCTGATGGCCGATGTCTCAGCTTCCATTGCAGCACAAGCATAAGCCACCCAATGCCTGGGTGCTGCAGTGGAAGCTTAGACTGAAGCCCACAAGTTCGGCTTGCTGTCATGCAGACTCAGACTGCCACCATCATGGTTGAGGATACCAGGGTTCAAAGGGGTTTCAAACTCACACAGCAGTCTATGTTCCAGTATATTACTGAGACACTGAGGGAGTGGCAGTGTCTCCATGGAGTGCGAACCTTCTGTCCTCTCTCAAGATGACAGCATTTGTCTTCCCATTGCTGCCACTCTGCCAGTGCCCCTGGTGTTGACTGTCAGCAAAGCAGCCCAGACTGCTGCCACCCATGGTGAGATGGCACAGTCCAAAGCCAGGCTTTCACCAGAGCTGTACGAGGGCTTCCTGCAAGGCTTCAGTACGCTAACTTGGTTCTATTCAATTATAATATCAAGTTGCTTGTATATCTATTACATTCAAGTTAATAGTTAATTAAAACATAAATGTCAATGTGATAATGAATCGATAATCTGTTTTAGCGATGTTGATTGAGGGGTCAATGTTGGTCAGGATACCAGTGGGATAACTCCCCTGCTCTTCTTTGAAATTGTGTCAAGGGACCTTTTGTGTTCACCTGAGAAGGCAGACAGGACATCTCATCTAACAGTGCTACACTCCCTTGGTACTGCATTAGGGAGCCAACCTAAATTTTGGTGCTAAAACCTCTGGAATGGGACTTAAACCCACAACTTTTTGGCTCAAAGGTGAGAGTACTACCACTGAGCCATGGCCGACAACCTCTCCTGTAAACATACAAATATTTTTCTGAACTATAGGCACTCACTAGGAGGAATCCTTTTCCAAGAAAAAAGCTGCCAGACCCTGAGAAAGTTCAAGCAATGGAGACGTAAATGAAGCAGGCAAATCAGAAACCAGTGGTCAAACAAACCTAACTGGCTAACTAAAGTAAGGCAATTCCAACGAGGTATGTAGAACCCAAATCAACCGTTAAGGAATAAAAACAGCAAATGCTGGAAAAACTCAACAGGTCTGACAGCATACGTGGAAAGAGAAACAGAGTTATCGTTTCGAGTCTGTATGACCCTTCTTCAGAGCTCACGTGCCTCAAGAGTAAATTTTGGGTTCATTACTTGCCAAATTTTAGAAATGAGCGAGACTCAGGTGTAGGGTGCTGCATTATTAAGTTTGCAGGTAAGAAACTTGGTGAAGTAGCAGGTGAGGATAGTCATAGGTTTCAGGATAACATAAACAGGATGGTGAACTGTGCAGAAGAATGGCAGATGGAGTTCAATGCGGAGAAATATGAAATGTTGCACTTTGAGAGGACCAACTTTGGAAAGGCAGCATGATTTTGAAAAGTGTACGATGGCGTGGAGACTTTGGTGCCCATACACAAAACTCCTTAAAGGTGGCAGGGGAAGTGGGTAAGGTATTTAAAAAGCATATGGGTTGCTTGGGTTTACAAATAGAAGCATAGAATGTAAAAATAAAGAGATTATGCTGGATCTTTGTAAATTGCTGGTTAGGCCACAGCTGGAGTATTGTGGACAATTCTGGGCACCAGAATTGACAATCCTCAATAGTGACCATTGGCAAGCAATCTGACAGTGGAGCACATGACAGCCCAATTTGATTTGTGTTCACTTTCCCAAGGTGGACAATTTTACTTCTTGAGCCCAGAAATGCTAAGGCAAATTTAAGTGTTGCCTCTACTGCCCTGCTGAGACCATCTAATTAAGATGTTCAGAGCAACATGTGGTCTCAAGCAAAAATAAAAATACCTGGAAAAACTCAGCAGGTCCGACAGCATCTGCGGAGAGGAACACAGTTAACGTTTCGAGTCTGTATGATTCTTCAACAGAACTAAGGAAAAATAGAAAAGAGGTGAAATATAAGCTGGTTTAAGGGGGGTGGGACAGGTAGAGCTGGATAAAGGGCCAATGATAGGTAGAGATTGCCAAAAGGTGTCATAGACAAAGGGACAAAAAGGTGTTGAAGGTAGTGATATTATCTAAGGAATGTGCTAATAGGTGACATTAAGGGTAGGAAGCAGGACGAGCAAGGTACAGATAGCCCTAGTGGGGGTGGGGTGAGGGGAAAGGGATCGAAATAGGCTAAAAGGTAGAGATAAAACAATGGATGGAAATACATTTAAAAATAACGGAAATAGTTGGGAAAAGAAAAATCTATATAAATTATTGGAAAAAAGGGGGATCAGAAACGGGGTGGGGATGGAGGAGAGAGTTCATGATCTAAAATTGTTGAACTCAATATTCAGTCCAGAAGGCTGTTAAGTGCCTAGTCGGAAGATGAGGTGCTGTTCCTCCAGTTTGCGTTGAGCTTCACTGGAACAATGCAGCAAGCCAAGGACGGACATGTGGGCATGAGAGCAGGGTTGAGTGTTGAAATGGCAAGCGACAGGGAGTCTGGGTCATGCTTGCGGACAGACCGAAGATGTTCCGCAAAGCGGTCACCCAGTCTGCATTTGGTGTCTCCACTGTAGAGGAAACCGCATTGGGAGCAGCAAATGCAGTAGACTAAATTAAGAAAGTGGAAGTGAAATGCTGCTTCACTTGAAAGAAGTGTTTGGGCCCTTGGATGGTGAGGAGAGGGGAAGTAAAGGGGAAGGTGTTGCACCTTCTGCAGTTGCATGGGAAGGTGCCGTGGGAGGGGGTTGAGGTGTAGGGGGTGATGGAGGAGTGGACAAGGGTGTCCCAGAGGGAACGACCCCCTAAGGAATTCTGCTGGTGTCGGGGGGCTGGTGTGGGGGGGGGTGAAGGAAAGACGTGTTTGGTGGTGGCGTCATGCTGGAGTTGGTGGAAATGGCGGAGGATGATCCTTTGAATGTGGAGGCTGGTGGGGTGATAAACGAGGACAAGGAGGACCCTATCACGGTTCTGGGAGGGAGAGGGAGGTGTGAGGGTGGATGGGCGGGAGATGGGCTGGACACGGTTGAGGGCCCTGTCAACGACCGTGGGTGGAAAACCTCGGTTAAGGAAGACATGTCAGAGGAACTGTTTTTGAAGGTGGCATCATCAGAACAGATGCCACGGAGGCGATGGAACTGAGAGAATGGGATGGAGTCCTTACAGAAGCTGGGTGTGAGGAGCTGTAGTCGAGGTAGCTGTGGGAGTCGGTAGGCTTGTAATGAATATTGGTGGACAGTCTATCACCAGAGATTGAGACAGAGAGGTCAAGGAAGGGAAGGGAAGTGTCAGAGATGGACCATGTGAAAATGATGGAGGGGTGGAAATTGGAAGCAAAATTAATAAATTTTTCCAAGTCCAGATGAGAGCATGAAGCAGCACCGAAGCAATCATCGATGTACCGGAGAAAGAGTTGTGGGAGGGGGCTGGAATAGGACTGGAACAAGGAATGTTCCACATATCCCAAAAAGAGACAGGCATAACTGGGGCCCATGCAGGTACCCATAGCCACACCTTTTATTTGGAGGAAGTGAGAGGAGTTTAAGGAGAAATTGTTCAGTGTGAGAACAAGTTCAGCCAGACAGAGGAGAGTCGTGATGGATGGGGATTGTTCGGAGCCTCTGTTCGAGGAAGAAGCGGAGAGCCTTCAGACCATCCCGGTGGGGGATGTGGTCTCAAGCCTTTGGCAATCCAACCCTTTAAACTCCAGGCAATCCAACACTTTAAACCCTAGACAATCCAACCCTTTAAACCACAGGCAATCCAACCCTTTAAACCACAGGCAATCCAACCCTTTAAACCCCAGGAAATCCAGCCCTGCAACAAGCCAGTCCTATTTACATTCACTCTTGGCTTGCTGGCTTGTCTTAAATGAAGTGGCTGCTGAGATAGTGGATATCTTTGTTTTAATTTTCCAATATTCCTTAAATTCTTGAAAGGCTCCATCAGATTGGGAAATAGCATATGTAACTCCTCTAACTACTCCTGCTCCTAATTCGTATGTTTGGATAACTGCATTAGAATCAGTTCAGAGAAAGTTCACTCGACTAATACCTGGGATGGAGGGAGGTTATCTTAATAGGAAAGTTGGGGCAGCTGGGCCTTTATCCATTGGAGTTTAGAAGAACGAGAGGTGGCCTTATTGAAATGTATAACATCCTGAGGGGACTTGACAGGGTGGATATGGAAAGGATGCTTCCTCTTGTAGGAGAGACTAGAACTAGGGTACACAGTTTAAAAATAAGGTGTCTCCCATTTAAGACAGAGATAAGGAGATTTCTTTTCTCTCAAGGGGTCATGAGTCTGTGGAATCTCTTCCCCAGAGAGTGGTAGAAGCGGGGTGATTTAATATTTTTAAGGCAGTGGTAGGTAGATTCTTGACTAACAAGGGAATCAAACGTTGTCGAAGTTAGGTGGGAAAGTGGCATTGAGACAACAATCAGATCAGCCATGATCTTATTGATGGTGGAGCAGGCTCGAGGGGCCAAATAGCCTACTCCTGCTTCTAATTCTTATGTTTGCATATTCATATTTGAAAATAAGGGTGTCGTCAGTGAGATTTGAAAGGAGAAGGGGAAGCTTTACAGCTGAGCCCAATCTTTCCTCAACCAATATTTGCATGCAAACACATCCAGCAGGATGGTGGGCAGAAGCAGGAACTCATTCAGGCTGATTTACTTCACAAAAAGTGCTGGGGGCTAATTGTATCATCACATCAGAGATAAACTCGCTTGACATAGATTAGGAATTAAACCTGGGACCTTGTTGTTCTGTATGGTCTAATTACTCGCTGCTTTAAGCAGCAGAGCCATTTATTGTCACTCATGAGACAGACTGAAATCACAATGCTTCTGTGCCTTCCTTACTCGAGGCTTACTTAATGGGAAGCAAGCACGTTTCACAGAAAATCAATAAATTGGGTTAGCAGATCGCGTAGCTTTCCTTTCATGTATTTAATTGTAACGTTTTCCACTTCATGTCCAATGTACAAACTATTATCATCACTCAGCAACACTTTCTGTCAATAGAGAGTGGTGGGAATATAACACAGCTCTGACAGAAACTGTGAACAGAAGTTAGTCAGATCTTTTCATTGAAAGTATTATTCTATCTCTTCTCTCCACCGGTACTGTCTGTGTGTTTGCAGCGTTTTCTGATTTCATTTTGTTTTTCAAGCATTCCCAGTTTTCTTTTCCTTTTTATCTGCACCTTTTGCCAACCCACGCCCTGTGTACCAGCAAGAACCACAGTACATGGAGGTGCCTGATTTATTTCACTGCTACCTTTGATTGCTGTGTAGTGCTTATAGTATTTCATTATGATTGTACCCTGGGCTACTTGTGACTGTGTCAAGAATGAGTCCCCCAGCACTTTCCCTGCTCTCGATTTATAACCCTTCAGTTTTGTGGACCAACATAAAAGGTCACTCGGACCTGAAACATTGGTCCGACTTTAAGTCTGTGCAAGCAGATGGGTTTTGAAGGCGTT
Source organism: Carcharodon carcharias (assembly GCF_017639515.1). NCBI lineage: Eukaryota > Metazoa > Chordata > Chondrichthyes > Lamniformes > Lamnidae > Carcharodon > Carcharodon carcharias. The sequence continues at coordinate 227,489,351 of NC_054467.1, forward strand.
AAAATCTCATAACTCTGTTTCTCCATCCACAGATGCTGCCTGACCTGCCCAGTGTTTCCACCACTTGTTGGTTTTGGGAAGGTCTTGTTGATCTGCTGCTGCCCCTCTCCCCCGTCCCCCCCCCCAACCATTTCCAATTACAAACATTTCAGGCATTTTAAAACTTGCAATATCTTTCCTGCTTGCTACAAGGGTTGCAGTCGCTGGAATATTCTGTAACATGTATCTTGCAGATACATCCCTTAAGAAAAGAAGGGTGAGGGATGACCTAACAGAGATCTTTAAAATGACGAAAGGTTTTGACAGAGTGAATACAGAGAAAATGTATCCTCTTGTGAGTAAGAGCATAGCTAGAGGCCATCAGTATAAGACAGTCACCAAGAAATCCAATAGGAAATTCAGAAGAAACTTCTTGACCCAAGGAGTGGTGAGAATGTGAAATCGCTACCACAGGGAGAGGTTGAAGTGAATAGTATAGATGCATTTAAGGAGAAGCTAGACAAGCATATCCAGGAGAAGGAAATAGATGGTTACAATGGTAGATTTAGATGAGGAAGGAGGTCTGAATGGTGCATAAACACTGACATGAACTGCTTGGGCCGAATGGCTTGTTTCTCAGTCGTATATTCTATGTAATGCTGCTTTCATTTGTACAAGTGGTCTTCCATGGCAACACATAGGTCGAGTCAGAGAACATGCTGTTTTGTAATGTCAGCGGTACCATGTGAAGCATGATCTTTTTTTCTGTGTTAAGTCGAAGCTGTACTTAAAGGCTGTTGTGCCCAATTGCTGTTGATAATGGATATCCTGAGGTCAGTGACAGTCTAATGATCTGTCCTTTTCTTTCTTTATGTATCTTCTTTTAAAGGATATTGCAGTTTATTGATACTTTCTACATTTGTGTTACACCTGAAATGCAATGGGCTCAAAACTTTTATCTTAATCCTCATGATTCTTCTGTGGCATGATTCACAGTTACACCAAGGCATTGGCGCTTCATCTTTCTATGCTTGTTGTGACAGGCCAAGAGGGGTTGCAGTGTCACATCTGAAACAAGTAACCCCCATTGCAGCATTTGTCATTTATTTCAATGGATTAGATTCGGACAGAATTACCAGCTTCTGGGGATTTAAAATATTCATTCCCAGCGCCAGTGCTTTGGTTAGTGCCATTGGAAAATGCAACCTACTTTTGCTATGAGCTATGAAACTGTGGGCACTACAAAAGTTCTGAACATTATATTAATACACTAAAAGATGCATTGGAATGCCAGAAAATTAATTACTTTGATTTGTTTTTGTGTCTTGTTAATTGCAGAAGGTCAGAAATAAGACCATAAGACCATAAGACATAGGAGCAGAAATTAGGCCATTTGGCCCATCGAGTCTGCTCCGCCATTCAATCATGGCTGATAAATTTCTCAACCTCATTCTCCCGCCTTCTCCCATAACCTTTGATCCCCTTACCAGTCAAGAACCTATCTATCTCAGTCTTAAATACACTCAATGCCCTGGCCTCCACAGACTTCTGTGGCAATGAATTCCATAGATTCACCACTCTCTGGCTAAAGAAGTTTCTCCTCATCTCTGTTCTAAAAGGTCTTCCCTTGACTCTGAGGTGTGCAAATAGTTATACCTCACGGCTGCCTGAATTATTAGATATGATAGATTGGTCAGTAATGAAATATGTTATTTAAGCACAAAAGGCGAAGGATGTGTTTCCAGCCCAGCAATCGATGGTGCACTGTTGTTACAGTCTTCAATATGTAATACTAACTACTCTGACTGATTACCTTCTCAATATAACACCTTTAAAGAAGGGTCTGAGAGAGAAGACCATGGTGACATGTTCTGGCGTGTGGGATGAGTTAGGCATGAAGTGGGCAGGAAGTGCTTGCTGGCCTCCTGAAGCTGGGCAGTTCTTGTTTGCCTGCTGACGCTTCAGGGGTAGAGTCATTTGTCACACCATGTGGTGGTGAGGTGGGGAGGGGGTTGGGGGGGGGTTGTTGGTGGTGGGGGGGTGTGGTGGAGGAAGGGGGAATCCAGTGCAGGTGAGGCCGAAGGTTTCCATCTGACGTCCAGAGGAGAACTTACCTCCTCATAGTCCCACAAAGAAATGGAAAATAAAACTTTACCTGGAGGGCCTCTTGCGTGTTCCAATCCTCCTTATGCTGGCCTTTACCTGGCTGGTTCCCTACTCAGACCAAAATTAAAATCTCCATGGAAACCAGATGACTTCACTGGACTCGAAACAGCTTTATGTATCTTAGGGCCCTGCAGAGCTTAGCCATCTGTCTAGGTGCACTCAAAAATCAGACCTGGCAGAATTTGGGCAGCCATCCAACAGGTGAGTAACCCAGGGCATTTTAACTGTTCACCCAACCGGGCAGGGTTAAAACTCTCTCTTTCCCCACCCCTGCACTGTTCTTGATCATACTGACCTACTCTCAAATACTGGATTGGGCGCTTCATCAGATGTTATACATGATTGAGCCACCTTCATCCAACATCCCACTTATAGAGAATTTCTTCAGAATAAAATTATACTAAAGTGGAAACTGTGAGGTAATTTTTGACTTAGCACCTATGTTGCTCAATGGGAATCTTGAAAACATGAATAATATCTTTTCTTGAATTGTCTCTTCTCTAGAGTATGCCTTTTCAGGCTTTTAACTCCTTCCTCAAGCACAGAGGGCCATAAAGAAAAAGGATCAAGCTGCAGATGCTGTTGTTTGAGATAGCCTTAAGCTGGATAACCGTTTGGCTTTTCATTGTTTTTATTGACTGGAGACCCTTGCTGCTAGCAAGTTGCATCTCTTTAGACCAGAGAGCTATAAACTGTATTCCAGGTCAAGAGCAGTGCCCATAGCAATGCTTTATATAGATTCATTATCATCTCCGGGGAGTTGTTCTCCAAACCTCTGCTTATGTGTCCCAGAATCTTGATCATGGTCTACTCCTTCATGTCTACAGTGGAACAAGTTAAAAAGATATGCCAAACCTTGGAAACTCAAGGACGAAACACAGCATCTGAAAGGATGCTTGTGGATGCGTTCTTTCAATTCAGTTGTTGACTTTAAAAGCTCAAAACTCACTTGCTGGCTCGCAATGCAAAGTTTTGAGATAAAATTTTTAGTTTCATGTGCGTGCTTATGAAGTCAAAACAATTTCATTATCTGCTAATAAATAGCTCAAGATTATAGGGGGGAATAACTTGGATTAAGAAAAAACAGCCACAGCCAGGCAAAAGAAACTAGAAGCCGTGTTCTTGCAGAGATAATCAGAGGGAAGTTTGCTACTTGGCAGCCCTCTTTGCCCATGCTTGTGGTGGTTAAATGAGTAGTTTCAAATTTCGCATGTTCTGGGGAGCCATGAGTCACCACCAGCACAGGAAATTTGAATCTGCTGATTGAACTGGTTGTAAATGCAGACAAGCTGGCTGCTGGTTGGAAAGTTATGACAACCAGCCAGTCTTGGGTGAGGTAATTATGATCATTGCAGATTCAGATTTCAGCCTTGACCTTGCTCAGGGCTGGATCATTCCACAATTTGCTAAAAAGAAATTCCAGCTGAAGGCCTGTTTAATCAGCAGATGTGAATTTCCCAGATTCCGGGAAGCTCCAAATCAGTGACCACAACATCATGAATGGAAGGCCGTTTTAATCCACTGTTTTCATTTTGTCACACAGCATCACCAAGAGACCTGCCTACTGAGGCTGCTGGAGCCCAGGCTACCCCTCAACTGTGAACCTGTAACAATTCACCCAATTCAATGCCTCTGTGAATAGAGAATGAATAGGGAAGGTGATGTGTCCTAGATCTTAATTTCAACACTGTCCAACACTGTCTTTTTCTTTATTCTTTCATGGGATGTGGGGGTCACCAGCAAGGCCAACATTTGTTGCCCATCCCTGATTGCTCTTGAACTGACTGGCTTGCTAGGCCATTTCAGAGGGCAGTTAACATAGAAATATAGAAACATAGAAAATAGGAGCAGGAGTAGGTCATTGGGCCCATTTAGCCTGCTCCACAATTCAATAAGGTCAAGGCTGATCCACTATCTCAACACCGTACTCCCGCACTCTCCCCATATCCCTTGATGCCTTTAGAGTCCAGAAATCTATCTATTTCCTTCTTAAATATATTCAGTGACTTGGCCTCCACAGCTTTCTGTGGTAGAGAATTCCACAGGTTCACCACCCTCTGGGTGAAAAAGTTTCTCCTCATCTCAGTCCTAAATTGTCTACCCTGTATCCTGAGACTGTGACCCCCTTGTTCTAGACCCCACAGCGAGAGGAAATATCATCCCTGCATCCAGTCTGCCCATCCCTATCAGAATTTTATTCGTTTCAATGAGATCCCCTCTCATTCTTCTAAACTCCAGGGAATACAGGCCATTTGGCCCAATCTCTCCTCATATGACAATTGTGCCATCCCAGGAATCAGTCTGCTAACCTTCACTGCAGTCCCTCTATGGCAAGTATTTTCTTTCTTAGATAAGGAGGCCAAAACTGCACACAATACTTCAAGTGTGGTCTCACCAAGGCCCTGTAGAGCTGCAGTAAGACACCCTTGCTCCTGTACTCAAGTCCTCTCGCAATGAAGGCCTACATACCAATTGCCTTCTTAACTGCTTGCTGCATCCGCATGCTTGCTTTCAGTGATTGTTGTACGATTACACCCAGGTCTCTTTGTACATCAACATTTCTCAATCTATCACCATTTACTCTGCCATTCTGTTTTTCCTACCGGAGTGGATAATTTCACACTTATCCATGTTCTCCTACACCTGACATGTATTTGCTCAGTCACTCAACCTGTCCAAATCACCTTGAAGCCTCTGAACACCCTCCTCACTGCTCATGTTCCCACCAAGTTTTATGTCGTCAGCAAACCTGGTTCCCTCATCCAAATCATTGATATATATTGTGAATAGCTGGGGCCCAAGCACTGATCCCTGTGGTACCCAATTAGTCACCAACTGCCACTCTGAAAAAGACCCATTTATTCCTACTCTGTTCCCTGTCTGCTAACCAATCCTCAATCAATGACAATGTATTACCCCCAATCCCATACGCTTTAGTTTTAAACAATAACCTCTTATGTGGGACTTTATCAAAAACTTTCTGAAAATCCAAATACACCACATCCATTGGTTCTCCCTTAGCTATTCTGCTGGTTATGTCCTCAAAAAATTCCAGCAGGTTTGTCAAACATGACTTCCTTTTCATAAATCCATGTTGACTTTGTCTAATCCTGTTGATATTTTCTAAGTGTCCTGTTATCACATCCTTTATAATAAACTAGCAGTTTCCCTATTACTGATGTTAGGATAACCAGTCTGTAATTTGCTGTTTTCTCCCTCACTCCTTTTTGAAATAGTGGGGTTACATTTGCCACCCTCCAAACTGCTGGGACTGTTCCAGAATCTACAGAATTTTGGAAGATGACAACCAGCTATTTCCATGGCCATCTCCTTTTGTATGCTGGGTTGTAGATTATCAGGCCCTGGGGATTTATTGGCTTTTATTCCCATTAATTTCTCCAGCACTATATTTTGAGTAATACTAATTTCCTTCAATTCCTCCTTCTTGCTAGACTCTCGGTTCCCTAGTATTACTGGAAGTCATTTGAGTATTCCTCCATGAAGGTACAACTAAAATAGTTGTTTAGTTGCCCGGTCACTTCCTTGTTCTGTATTATAAATTCTCTGTTTTGGACTTTAAGATTTGTCTTCACTAAGCTTTTTCTTTTTACATACTTATAGAAGCTCTTACAGTCTGCTTTTATGTTCCTTGCAAGTTTAGTCTCATACTCTATTTTTCCCTACTTAATCAATCTCTTGGTCCTCCTTTGCTGAATTCTAAACTGCTTCCAATCCTCAGACTTGCTACTTTTTCTAGCAACTTTATATGACCCCTCTTTGGATCTAATACTATCCGTAATTTATTTTACAAAAACAGAAATTGCTGGAAAAACTCAGCAGTCCTGACAGCATCTGTGAAGAGGAAGGCAGAGTTAACGTTTCGAGTCCATATGACTCTGCATCAGAACAAAAGAGAAATAGAAATGTGGTGAAATATAAGCTGTTTGGGGGTGGGGGGGTGGGGGGGGTTGGACAGGTGAAGCTGGATAGAGGGCCAGTGATAGGTGGAGGCAAAGGAGAGATTGCCAAAGATGTCATAAACAAAAGGTCAAAGGGGTGTTGACAGTGGTGATATTAACTAAAGGATGTGACTAAATTGTGACATTAAGGGTAGAAAGCAGGATGAGCAAGTGACAGATGGCCCTAGTGGGGGTTGGGTGGGGAGAGGGGATCAAAATAGGCTAAAAGGTGGGGTTAAAACAATATGGAAATAAATTGTAAAAAAAATAATAGAAATAGCTGGGAAAAGAAAAAAAAAAATAATAATTATTAGAAAAAAGGGATAAAAAAAGGGGTGAGGATGGAGAGAGTTCATGATCTGAAGTTGTTGAACTCAATATTAAGTCTGGAAGGCTGTAAAGTGCCTAATCGGAAGATGAGGTGCTCTTCCTCCAATTTGCGTTGAACTTCACTGGAACATTGCAGAAGGCCAAGGACAGACATGTGGGCATGAAAGCAGGGTGGTGTGTTGAAATGGCAAGGGACAGGAAGGTCTGGGTCATGCTTGCGGCCAGACCAAAGGTGTTCCGCAAAGCGGTCACCCTGTCTGCGTTTGGTCTCTCCAATGTAGAGGAGACTGCAATGGGAGCAGCGAATGTAGTAGACTAAATTAAGGGAAGTGCAAGTGAAGTACTGCTTCACTTAATTTCTTTTGTTAGCCACGGTTGTGCCACTGTTGTGTTTTTGCACCAGAAAAGAATATATAACTGTTGCAGTGCATACATTCATTCTTTAAATATTAGCTATTGTCATCCGCCATCATGCCTTTTTATGAAGTTCCCCAATCTTTCTTAACCAAGTCACACCTCATATCTTCGTAGTATCCTTTGTTTAGATTTAGGACCCTAGTTTTAGATCAGACTACTTTCCATCCTAATGACGAAATCTATGATGTTATGATCACTGTTCCCTAAAGGACCCCACACAACAAGATTATCAATTAATCCCTCCTCATTGCACAATACCTAATCTAGGATAGCCTGCTCCCTAGTTGATCCCTTGACATACAGGCCTAAAAATCACCTTGTACACACTCCAGGAATTCATCTGCCACAGTATTATTGCCAACTTGGTTTGCCTAGTCTGTATGTAGGTTAAAGTCACTCATGATTACTGTAGCACCCTTGTCACATGCACCTCTAATTTCCTGTTTAATGCCATCCCCTACCTTACCACTACTGTTTGGAGGCCTATAGACAACTCCCACTAATTTTTTCTGCCCCTTGTTGTTTCTTAGCTTCATCTGGACTGATCCTACAGCTGGATTTTCTAAGCCAATATCCTCTTTTGCTATTGCACTGATTTAATCTTTAACTAACAATACCATGCCACCTCCTTTTCCTTTTTGCCTGTCCAACCTAAACATCGAGTACCCTTGGATATTCAGTTCCAATCCATGTCTCCGGAATTGTAATCATATTGTACCTATTTACATATATTTGTGCTGTTAATTCATTAAATACCTTTTGCGAATGCTCTGTGCATTCAGACACAGTGTCTTTAGCCTTGTCTTTTTAACATTTATACACATTTTTGTTGTACTATGGCCCTATTTGCTGCTAGCCCTTGTTTCCTCTGCCTTTTACTTTTGCTTTCTATTTTTCTGTCTTTCCTTCCTATCTTTGTTTCCCTCTCTTGTGTCCCCTCTCTTAGGTTCCATCCCCCTGCCAGTCTAGTTTAAACCCTCCCCCACAGTAATAGCAAATACCCCTGCGAGGATATTGGTCCTAGTCCTGCTGGGGTGCAACCCGTCCATCTCGTACAGGTCCCATATTTCCCAGAATCGGCCCCAATGCCTCAAGAATCTAAATCCCTCCCTCCTACACCATCTCTCCAGTCACGCATTCATCTGGTCCATTCTCCTATCCCTGATCTCACTAACACCTGGCACTGGAAGTAAACACATGATTACTACCTTTGAGGGCCTGCTTTTTCATTTATTTCCTAGCTCCCTATATTCCACTTTCAGGACCTCATCCCTCTTATTACCTATGTCGTTGGTACCGATATGGACCATGCATTCTGGCTGTTCACCCTCTCCCTTCATAATGTTCTACAGCTGCTCAGTGACATCTTTGATCCTGGCACCAGGGAGGCAACACATCATTCTGGTGTCACGTCTGCAGCTGCAGAAACGTCTATCTGTTCCCCTTATTATAGAATCGCCTATCACTATTGCTCCCTCAATCTTTTCCCCGCCTCTGTGCAGCCAAGCCACACGTGGTGCCTCGGACTTGGCTGCTGCTACATTCCCCTGAGAAAACATCTCCCTCAGCAGTATCCAAAACATAAAATCTGTTGGAGAGCAAGATTGATCCAGGGGACTACCAGTGTAGTGCTTTTACTCTGCCTGGTAGTCACCCATTCTGCTTGTGCACTCTTTATCTGTGGAATGACGATTGCCCTGTGCGTGCTATCCACAAAGATCTCACCCTTGCAGATGCTCCACAGTGACTCCAGCAGCTGCTCCAGCTCCAAAATGTGGATTTTGAGTAGCTGCAATTGGAGACACTTTGGGCACACATGGTTGGCCTGGGCAGTGGAAGTGTCCCTGATTTCCCACATCGCACAGGAGGAGCATTCCGCTTGGCTGAGCTGCTCTGCCTTGACCTACCCTTAGATGACTCCCTTTACTTTAATTCCTCTAGTTTAGAGAATATTAAGGACATAGGAAATACTCACCAGGTCCTAATTACCAAGGAAAGGATCCTTCTTCCCTCTTCAATGAACTCTCTCTCTCAACAAACTCCAACTGAAGCACTCTAATGCAGCCCAAATCAGCACTCCAGTGCAGACAAAAGCAGCACCGTAGATGATTTGCTTTTATGCTCCCTATATCTAGCTTCTGAAAACCTGTTTAAGCCAGTTAACTAATTAACTAGCTGCAGCTGTAAGCAGAGCCTGTATAACCCTTGTTTTAAAGCTGGGCCAAAACTCACCTTCTCCCAACCCAAAGAGCAACTTTTAGTTAGTTGTTAAATTAAAGAAAGCTTAGACCTTTAAAAGTCCCTCTCTCAACAACTCCAACTGAAGCACTCTGATGCAGCCCAAAGCAGCACTCCAGTCAACCACATTGCTGTGGGTCTGGAGTCTCATGTAGGCCAGACCAGGTAAGGACAGCAGATTTCCTTCCCTAAAGGAAATTAGTGAACCAGATGGGGTTTTTACAACAATTAACAAGTTTCATGGTCACTATTACTGAGACTAGCTTTATATTCCAGATTTGATTAACTGAATTTAAATTCCACCAGCTGCCATGAAGGGAGTTGAACTCATATCCCCAGAGCATTATCCTGGGCCTCTGGATTACCAGTTCAGTGACATTACCACTGCACCACCTCCTCGAAATATAGGGAGGAGGCAGAGCATGAAGGTCCGTGTACTTAAAGCATAGCAGCAGCTAAGGAGTGTTCAGAAAGATTGGAAAGGAAGGCACTGGACCTTGAAGAAATTCTATAAGTGTGGTCTGACATTCATCATTAGAAATTCATACAAGAATTCGCAAACATGCAGGTCTACAGGATATCAAATGACTACCATCCTTTGATTCATTTATAATATCCATTAAAAAGGAGCAGAATTTGAACCAAATTCCCACAAATTAACCAACACAGGCATCATTTAATCTCTAGATTTAACCAACTGAATTGGATTTGAAACTCTTTCTGAATCATTAAACAGTCAGCAAAAATAAGCAGCTCAAACATTTCCAGTAGAATAACCTGACAAGTACCAGCCAATGACAGATTGTTCATCACATGGGAATATGTGCTGCCAATAGGGCTGCATTTCACAGGCTGCTGTTAACACATCTAGAAGTAACTTACAGATGATGCCAGCTTTACTGCTGTTCACAGGCAAACCATCCAAGGTAACAACCTGTGTCAATGACCTTTCCCCATTTCTAAGTCTGTTAAAACGCAAGAAACTGTGCTGTACTTCACCTAGTGACCTGAAGTCACAGATTAAATACATAACTATCTCACCTAGTAAATCATTAACCAGTGATTGAGGCCACAGTAAAGTCATAAAACAAAAACCAGCTTATATTTCACCCCTTCCTTGGATTCACCTAGTTCTGTTGAAGGATCATGAGAACTTGAAACATCAACTCTTTTCTTCTCCGCCGATGCTGCCAGACCTGCTGAGTTTTTCCAGGTAATTCTGTTTTTGTTTTGGATTTCCAGCATCCGCAGTTTTTTGTTTTTATCACAGTAACGTCATCTTCAGAGTTTCTCAGGCATTTGTTAAAAATAGTCCATGCCTTAAAATGAAGCACAACCAGAGTCATACCTTCTGATCTCTTGACTAGTAAGTTGGCAAATGTAGGTATGAGGTGAGATCAGATTGCTTGAGTTGTAATGCCTTCCAGAGTTAAACACTCATTCACTGTAAGGTCACACATCAATGATTGCAACTCAGGCGAGGCGTTGGAAGGCAGCCAGTACCCATCAACAAATTCCCCAAGAACAGTCAGTACCTTCAGGAGAGATTAGAGGTGGAATTGCCCCAGATTTGCATACCACAATGGCAGCTTTTCACGCTGTATTGTCCCAATCCCATTGCATTAATTGTACATTCCCGGGAAACACACTACTTCCATGGTGGGTGGGCTTTCATTTGCCCGTGACGCCATCATCTCACTGCTTCCTCATGCCGGGTGCCACATTTAAAGTGCTGCCGCACACTCACCTCTCAGTGCTTCCAGTCCACACCTGCTGCAAAGAAGACATGACCCTGAAAGGCAAAAAGACTGCAGTGACCTGTCCCTCAAGCGCCCTTTGGATGCAATGGAGGCTCGCTGTGATGTCCTGTACCCCCGCTCTGGTTGCAGGACGGGCAACAAGCTCACTAATCCAGCTTGGGAGGCGGTCAGCGCCAATACTCTGCAAAAGTGGACAGCCACCCAGTGTCGCTGGAGGATGAATGATGTCCTCCGTTCAGCCATCACTCTCATCACTCCCAACTTACAAACCCATCATACATTCACTGGGATCTCACTTACTGCTGGTTCAGGGGGCATCACCATTCATTCTATCACACACGCCTTCATTGTCCTCATCCCGTCCATGGGACCACTTGCCACCCACACCTGCCAGGCATACTTATCATCTGATAAAAGCAAAAAACTGCGGATGCTGGAAATCATCTTATCATCTTATTATACTTATCATCTGGCCTGGCAAGTGTCTTGCTTACACTCACTCCATCCTTATTCATGTAGGACAAGTTGGCACATAACAAGAAGGAGAGGTCACTTACTGGTGGAGGAATGCCTGAAATCAAGGTCCTCATGGGCTTTGAAAACAGACCCATCCAGCTGACCGGCGATGATCTGGACCAGTCCTATGCTGACAGTGAGGTCGGTGCTGCTCTTCCAAGTTGGGGTCCAGCAGTGCAACATCCATCAGACAATCATGTTTTGAGTGATGTGTCCTATTTCACAGGCCACTGCCATGCACTAATTATTTCCACTTGCTTTCACAGGCACATTTGGGAAATGACCCAGGGCCTCCAATCAAGCCCCGAAGAAACTTCTGAAGAGGAATCTGAAGGCAGCCTCCTTGAAGTCCTGTCACAGCACTCACCCACACTCTCCACCAGCGCAGAGACACACACCTTGGTGGGACCTAGCTTTAGAGTCAGTTCAGGATCACATCTGGTGAGCACATCGCACTCCCTGATCCACAGCAGGCAGCAGCTGGGACTTCCCAGGTGTCCGGCACTCGGAAGATTGCTGGAGGTCAGAAATTCGCTGAGCCCGAGTCAGATGAGGGGCCTCTGGTCTTGGTCATGTCCCAGTTGCTGGCGCTGCAAAGGCAAGTTCAGGAACATCAGGAAGGGATGTCCGCTGCACTCCTCAGATTGCAAGGCACGATGGAGGAGCCTGTCCGCCTTCACGCTGAGGTGATAGTGTTGGCATGCTAACGCACCGAGGTTAACACTGGTAGGATGACGGCTGCCATGGAGACCTTGGTCCAGGATGTCACTCCTGCACTGCTGCGTGGGCTCAACTCCATCACTAATGCTATAGTTGGCCTCCAACAGTGTGTATGGAAGATGGCTGCTGGGCAGCTCGATCTTGCTCCATCTACTCCTTCTCTTCAAGGAGTCAGCCAGGGTCTTTGGACCATCCAGGGCCAACCATCCAGGTGACTCCGGGAGTGTCTGGTCCGTCCGAATCCCCTCTTCCTGTGAACCCATCAGCTCCAGCACCACAGCTTGGGGGGTGTGCCACTGCCACACAGCAAGACCCTGAAAGCAGGCTGGGGCCCTTCAGGTCTCGGCCAACCAGAAGATGCACATCAAGGTCATGACAGACAGGGCGTAGCGGTCAACAGCTGCCTCCACCTCCGCTGTGGATGTCCAGGGAGCACCAAGATGTAACGGTTGGGTTAGGAAGTTTAAGAAGATGCAGTGGCAGTCTGGGCACAGGTGCTGATCACTTGTACATAATGTTCACTATTGTCAACAAACTCTCAAGAATGCTTCCCTGCCTATGGCCCTTTGTTCTGATGAGCAGTGTTCATGTCACTCAGATGTGAAACTTTTCTGCACAAAATAAAGGCAGGTGTCTCAGTCCAGGGCCTCTTCTCTGTGCTTTGTGCAGCCTTCAGAGCAAAGTGATGGTCCAGCCTCACACTCACTGGACACATTACTTTTGCCTGCACCTCGATGGTGCTTGTCATTGCTGCCAGAATGTTGTGGACAGGCGTCACAGAGTTCCATCATTCTCTCTGTGTGCTCTCAGCACCTTTAAGGTGGGGCTGGCCCCCCATCTGTTCAGCATCTGTGACCAGTAATGCTGGGCTCCTGAAGGGCTGAATGTGGACAAGGTTTCATGGCTGCGTCTCTATGATGTGACCCTGATCACAGAGCATAAATGAGCTGCCCTCAGCCATATAGGAACCAAACATTCTCAGAGGCTATGTGAAGATCTTTGGAGTGTCCTCACTGCATGTCGTTATCCTCCTGCAATATTAGGGGCTCCACTGCATCTCCATGACAGGAACATTATCACATAGGGTATATGCGCTGCCATAAGCCAGACTGGAGTCAAACGTTCATAGATGCAATGTGAGGATCTTATGGTGTCTCCTCACTGCATCTCATCATCACCTTCCACAAATCTAGCAGCTATGAGGGCCTCCCCAGCATGCCTGCCTTGTCTGGCCAGCTCGAGGGCCTCATCGCCATCATCGTTGCCTTCGAGGACCTCCTAACTCTCATCTCTGTTGGCGTCCTCCTCATCGGAAGAGACCTCCAGCTCCTGCATCTCCTCCTCAGCCAGCCCCTCTCCCCGTTGCAGCAGCAGGTTGTAAAGACCACAGCAGGTGATGATAATGCTTGACACACTGTGCATTGCAGGGCTCCACCAGACCGCTCCAGGCACCGGAACCTAATTTCTCGACGGTTTGCTCCACCAAGTTGCGAGTTGCAGCATGAACCTTGCTGTACCTTTGCTCTGCTGCAGTCTGAGGCTGCCGCAAAGGTGTCATCAGCCACGTCCTCTGGGGGACGAATCCGGCAGGCTGGCCTTATAATAATATGCTGATGTATTGCTGGTGGAAGGAAATAACACCACTATTTGAGATTGCTCCCTGGGTGTCCTTGAGAAGCCATCCCTGCAGCCTCTGTGGACCCTGGAAGATGTCTTTTTGACCTTCTCACCATATTGTCCGCTCACGCCACCAAACACGCTCGACACTAGCGGGCACAGACAATTCTGCCCAAGGTTTATAAAAAAGATATGGGCCTAGGTTTAAAATTTTGATTCAGGTTAGCATGCCCTAATCTGTAATAGTTTGCCTAGAAATTTAGAACATACTCCTAACATGCTCCTAATTTGTATCTTTGATAACACTATTGACAATCTTCCATCACTTTGCTGATGAACAAGAGTAGACTGAAGGACAGTAATTGACCAGATGGGAATTGTCCTACTTTTGCACGCTTCATTGAGCCAGGGTTGATCCCCTGGCTTGGTGATAATGGTAGAGTGTGGGATATGCCGGGCCATGAGTTTACAAACTGTGGTTGAATTCAATTCTGCAGCTGCTGATGGCCCACGGCACTTCATGGATGCTTAGTTTTGACCTGCTAGATCTGTTCTGAATTTATCTCATTTAGCATGGTGATGGTGCCACACAACACAATGAAGACAGGCTTCACCTCCACGTTGATTGTGTGGTGGTGGTCATCACTTTCACTTCCTTATTAAAGATGGCCACTTCTTACCCACGTGGGTTCATCTGTTATATGTTCAAATGTGGCTGCCAAACCTGATTTTAGACCTGCATGTCTTTGCACATTGCGGGCAAGAATGAATTGTCTGGGTTTGTTGGGACTGCCCATGTTTAATCTGATGCCATGAGACTTCATGGGGCCCGGAGTCAATATCCAGGACTCTCAGAACAACTCCCTCTTGACTGTGTACCATTGTGTCGCCACCTCTGGTGTGTCTGTCCTGCTGGTGGGACAGGGATGCTGATGGTTGTGCCTGGAGCATTCCCTGGAAGATATGATTCAACGAGTGTGACTATGTCAGGCTATTGCTTGACTAGCCTATGGGACAGCTCCCTCAGTTTTGGCCCAAGATCCCAGAGGTAAGTGTGAGAACTTTGCAGGGTCTGGCACAATGTGCCATTGTCATTTCTGGTACCAAGGATGACCCTGGGTGGTTTTATTCCTTTTTAACTTTTAGTGGTTTGATACAACTGAGTGGCTTGCTAGGCTATTTCAATAGGGCAATTAAGAGTCAACCACATTCCTGTGGCTCTGGAGTCACACGTAGGCTGACCAGGTAAGGATGGCCGATTTCCTTTCTTAAAGGACATTAGTGAATCAGATTTTATGACAACCTGACAGTTTCATGGTCACCATTACTGAGAGTAGTTTTTAATTTCAGACTTATTAATTAAGTGAATTCAAATTCTATGGTGGGATTTGAACCCTTGGCCCGAATTTTTCAGGCAGTGGGCGGGCTCAGCGGGAGCGGGCGAGGGCGGTCGCAGAGCTGATCGCTACCCACGATCGGCTCCGTGCCACCATTTTATATGGGCAGGCCAATTAAGGCCCACTCAGCGTAATACACGAGCCATGGCGCTCAGCGCTACATGTGCGGCTGGTGGGAGGAGGGAGAATCGGGGCCAACGCTCTTTCGTGCATGCACAGAGCTGCCTCGGGGAGATTGGATCGACATTGAAATAATTAATAAGTTGTGTAAAAATTTATTTAAATACGTCCCCTCATGTGACTGTGTCACATGAGATGGGACTTGTTTTTATATTTAGGAAATTTTTAACACTTATTTAATAAAAGCTTTAGGAAATCTCATCCCGCTCGTGGATGAGGTTTCCTAAAAAACGCAAGGCTGCTTTGCCTTTTCGCCTGCCCGCCAACTGTAAGGTTGGACGGGCAGCGTTAACAGTTGTATCAATTATTTTCTTAATGGCCTTAATAGGCCATTTACATATCGGCAGGCAAACAGCCGACTCTGGTGCCTGACGTCAGCGTGCGTCCTTTTACATGTCGCTGTGTCAGGCCCAGCCCTGCCTGCCAACTGAAAAACCCGGCCCTTTGTCCCCAGGGCATTAGCTTGGGCCTCTTCATCACCGACTATGCAACTTCCCCTTAGGAGGAGTAGAAATGCTTTGACTGGCTGTTAGTTCCTAACACCAGCTAATACCCCATGAGAACTAGGTCAGCGAGATGGTCACCATTACCCATTTCAAGGCCGACAGTCAGTTTGATGGAAAATGCAGAGCTCGTGGCCCCATTCCAACAGTTTGGATTGCATGCGGTGCCAATCTGTGAACTAAGCCTTTCAAATTGCCATGCTCTATTATGTGCAAAACATTGCGCAATTAAAAGCTTGCATTAAGAAACTTAGTATATGTACATTGCCAAAACGATAAAGCATCAATATTACAAGTGTGTCATGATTTAACTGCTTCTTCATCCTCACTATTGTTAACGGAGCCGCATTTTCAGGAATCATGGACAGAATTTTCCCAGCTCGGTTCTGATGCATGCAGGATGGGAAAGTCTCACAAATGACGTCAGGTCAGGATCTCAATGTAATTTTGCTCTCTTGCAGCTTCCACCAAGTTAGGTTATGAGCCCGGCACTGAATCGCTGTAGATATGTTGGGAAATCAACTGAGGTGATTAAAGATGCAAGTTAGGGCCCTTTGAACCAAGAATTTCTTGTTTCGCACAGAGCATGGTTTCCTTGCTGGGTTGCACATTGACAGGGTCACCGAGGCCAGTGCACAACAGGAAGAGGTTCTTCAGTGAAACCGACAAGCTGGGAAGGCTTTGATAAGTAACACTGAAGAGCTTCAGCAATGGCCATTGAGAGACTGTTGTTCAAAGCACTTCTTAACAGATGATTGTCAACTTCTTGGGAGGCACTGCACAGCTGGGATTTTCCCAGCGCGGACCATAAATGGGCCCTGAACCAGCATAGTGGCCAACGGGACTGCAGCGGTAATCTTCCTGGCAGCGGTCCGTTGACTAATTAAGGATGGTGGGCTGGATTTCCACGCTGCTCGCACAATCAGAGGGCTGGTGGCTCTGCAACCTCAGCAGTGCCACTGAGCGAGATGGCCGCTAATGAGACTGTAAGGAGAACGCGAGGATGCCTCCATTTTGACATGCCCTCACAATGGGGACTTTTCTCTGCCAGGGCCAGGCAGGCAGGTCCCAGTGATCGGAGGAGAAACTCCGCCAGCGGTAGATTCACGACCCTGGGAATGGCCTTTTCTGTTGGGCCAGGGGATCTCCAGGATGCAATGGGCCCTGCCACAAAACTGCCTCTCTAGAGCTGGCAGCCTCTCTGCGTAATGGGGGTGCTACTCTTCCAATGGCAAATGCTGAAACCTGGGAAGATGGCCATTAAAAAACTGCATGGGGCAGCCCTCCCAACATGGCTCTGCAGCACTTTACCAGTCATGCCCCCACCCAGCTGGCACCCGAGGCCAGCAATATCTCACCCACCTGTCTAGCTTTTCACTCGCTGCACTTCCCTGCTGTTGGCCTTCACCATGGCATGGAGGCAGCTTATTGCAGCTGCACCTTCCACCCCTGCTGAGGGTCAGGAGCAGAGAGCACAGAACCAGCAACAGAAGCAACACCAGCAGTAATGCCTACTGCCCTTCTCGGTCTCCACAGGGGCCTGTGGGCCACGGCTGGGGGATAGAAGAGTCTTCCCAGCTTGGCTAGTGGTTTGACACAGAGCTGTAGAGTCCTTCCTCTCAACTCCATCCAGCAACCTATGGAGCCCAACACAATACAACATTTGGTGACCGAGGTTACAGCTTCCACTGTAGTCATTGTGGCTTCCGGGGACTGATAAACAGCTTGCACAGAATGACA
The DNA here is from genome assembly GCF_017639515.1 of Carcharodon carcharias. Lineage (NCBI taxonomy): Eukaryota > Metazoa > Chordata > Chondrichthyes > Lamniformes > Lamnidae > Carcharodon > Carcharodon carcharias. Next base: position 227,506,873 of record NC_054467.1, read on the forward strand.
AAGTGCTGCAATGGAAACTCAGGCAGCTGTCCTTGTGACTTTGTGTTTCTTATTTGAACGGGGCTTATAGAGTGCCTCAGCTGCCCATAGATACGCCCTTTGGCAGATCACTGGGCTGGCTGAACAGAGGCACCCAGGCGGTGACATGAGAATCCTGGAACAGGACCCTGCCGGCCTGTCTCTGGATTGCAGCCCTCCTGCTGCCTGCCCTGGCACTCCACTATTGCCCTGTCAGCCAGGTGGTCCAGACTCCTCAAGCCCATACTGCGATGGTCCAGTTTGAAGTGCGACCATCACGGCCCACTTGATGGTGTCCCAAGAGGACATCTGAACTGACCATTTCCAAATCTCATCAGCCACTCGGGTTGTATTTTGTAGAAACATCAGAGTGAGCAAGACCCCTTACAGGAATCCTGCTAAGGGTAAGTTATAAGTGCAGCTGGTTGTGCCATGTTTTCATTGCGTTTGCTCCAAAATAAATATGAGTAAATACGGTAATTATATAGTGGTGTAACTTTTTTTAATTGCATTCTTCTTGGGAAAGGGGTTGAAGATTGAGTTCAGATGATGGGCCTCTTGATGGAACATTAGCCATTGTAGTTAAAAGGCCTGTGGCAACAATGATCTGAAACCTGACAGTGAGTGTCTCTCAAAGACCAAGGTCAATTAGATGGCAGTTGTGTCCCTCGTGGGTGTGAGCCATCTGCTGAACCCTCATTCCTCCCTCACTTCCTCCTCCCTCTCTTGTGGCTCCTGAGCTTGATGCTTTGGCACATTGCTGATGGTAACAGCTGATCGCCAGATTGCAGAGCAGTCAGCAAGTCACCATGAGTCAGAGCCCTCTTTGTCCTCCTGTTTCTCTACTCCATCTCTCCCCCTGCAGCTGGTGTTGCTCTGCCTGATACCTTGTACTCCTCCCCCAGACCAAGAAACTTAGTGAGATCCCCGCTGAGCTGAAGGGAGTAGGGGCAAGTCTAACTAACCACGGGTGCCATTAGATGCCCTGCTACACCAACTTCTGGTCTGATGAATTGAAGTTAATGCAGGGTATCTTACTACTTTATGTACACACAATATTAATTTAGTGGATTATTTCTATTCAGCTTTGGGAGTTTCTTCAGTCAGTTCACTCTCAGCGGAGACGTAGATTGCCTCTGTGTTGCTGATTATATATGAACACGTATAGATTTAGAAACAGTATTTGTCAAGCGGTGAGATATGTGAAATAAGCTAACCAGTGTTATTTGGTAGCATATATCATCAGCATCATATGCACAGGTGACACGCCCTGGGATACAAGGGTGTCATGCATGTGTATGCGATACTGTAATATTGACCTTTTTAGTCTGCATGACTAATTTTTTTTGCTTTAAAATATATATTGCTCTTTGCTCATTTTTCTAAGAATTTTTCCCCCACATTCCTGTTTAGAACAGATGTGGATGGTTGTTGAATTAAGACCTCTATAGGGCTCATGAAAGGCCCAAGTGCTGGGAGCACTGTGATTGCAGTCCTTTTTGTTCATTTTGATGAAATCAAATTAAAATGGATTAAATTAACTTGAACTAATTTAAGTTATTTGAAATAAAATCTTCCATGTGTTACATTTCTTTTTAAAGGGAAGTTGTGGGGGTGGTGGGTGAAGTAATTTTAAATTATTTGCTCGGGGATTGCTCCCAAATTTTTAGTCTATTGTCTTAGTGGTAGCCTCTTAAAGATCAGGGGTTCAAGCCCAACCACAGAGACCTGAATATATAACCTTGTTGACACTTCAGTGCAGTGTATTGAAGGAGTATTGCGCTATTGAATTGGATGATATTGTTTTTCCATTTCGTTCCTTGCATGTGACCATCATTGGCTAGGCCAGCATTTATTGTCCATCCACAATTGCCCTAGAGAAGGTCGTGGTGAGCTGTCTTCTTGAATCACTGCAGTCCATGCGGTGTAGGTACACCCACAGTGCACCGTGTCTGTATTGTGTACTATCTGTGAGATATATTCCAGCAACTCGCCAAGGCTTCTCCGGCAAACTTCACAACACCCTGCGCTGGGAATGATAAGGGCAGGAAGCACATGGGAAAACCACCACCTCCAATATCCCCTCCAGGCCACATACCATTCTCAACTCTGCTTTCCTTCGATGTCACTGGGATGAAATTCTGGAACTCCCAACTTAACAGCACAGTGGGAGCACACCTGGACTGCAGTGGTTTAAGAAGAAAGCTTACTCCCTCCTTCTCGAGGGCAGTTGGGGGAGGCTTAGAATGCTGGCCTTGCCAGACAAGCCGACAGCCTACGTATTAATAAAAGCGGCCTCGTACAGCTCAGTATAACACTGCACAAGCACCTTTACCAATCAAGCCCAATCCCCTCCATTTTGTTTGAATTATTATCTTCCCCTCCTTTCAGGCCTCCTCAGATGATAAACATGTTCCTGAACACAGCGTGGCAGCACCATGTGATGGAAGACATGCCGAGTTGCTTTGCTCCATCAAGATGTGATGTGAATAAAGAAAACCACAATCAGGCAAAGAACCAGGGCCGGAAAAAACAACGTTTCAAGTGAATCTAAAAACTTCACCAAGCTGCTGGGCTGTCGTTGGCCTTTTTATTTAAAGCAAAATTAAAATCCCGAGCTCTGCCAAGTTTTCACAGCATCCAACGGTTGGAAGGCAGAATAATGATTTTCAGCAGTTTGAGTTTGGCTCTCTTGATGGGAGATGCTGCACTCATCTCGAAAAGAGACCCAATCTCCTTTTTTTTAAGAAAAGAAAGAATGCCCTTATGAATCAATGTAGATTTATTCTGCCACACAAGCAGTACAAAGTGTACTGAGAACATGTTCTGTTTCGAGCAGGTGCCCCCTTCCTGACCTGGATTTAAAATAAATAAAACATGCAGCAATTTACTTTACAACTCCCAGGCAGAGCTGACCAGAATGTTGAAATAATTTTCTGTAAATGCAGGGAGAGAAAAGGAGGGACACAAAGCACAGCTGATGTCCAAGTGATCGGCGTTATCTCTCAATGAAACTTCTGGAATTCCAGATGAATTTAAAATAAAGCAATTTGCCTGGGATTTAATTAGTTAATTCAAGCGATTTCGTGAGACATGCCTGAAAAAGGTTATGACTTGCTTATTTTTCTGCCTTTGAACCACAGCCCAGTTTGATTGAAAGAAGGAAGGAGAATTTAGTTAGAAATAAACCGTTGCAAGACGCAGGGAGACAGACAGAAGTTGACCATCATGTGTAGCACGAATTGTTTGGATTGGAATCAAATCAGTTGGGAAGAGAAAGAAGAAAAAACATTGCTGTTGAACTATAAAGCTCAAGGCATCAGAAAGAAAGCCAGCGCTGGCTGAAAACAAAACTTTTGATGGCGTTCATGCCTGTTCTGAAGCAGCCGACATGTGGAAATCTCCTCAGTCCCTCCTTCCCTTCAGAGTAAACATTGGTTGCACCGGTCCTGACTCTTATGAATCTGGGGGTGACATTCCATTGTGTAAACTTCACACCTAGAGAAGTCATTTTTTTTATATAAAAAAAGAAAACAATTCGGACCTCAGCAGTCAAGTTCAAGTTCTGAGGCCGAATACGCCGTTGGTTAAATGAAGAAAATCAGGTGCCCAGAGACAATCGGCCTAATTATCCTTCGGCTCTGGCACTTTTGATGGCTCCATTCCAAAGTTCTTTGCCATTCAATAGGCCCTCTTGTTTAGAGCTGATCCCTTTTCTTAGCAGTTCAACACAGCTCAATCCAGTCTCTTTTCTTTCGATAAACTTTTACTTTCCCTTCCACCATTTCCATCTCTAAGGTGACGGGAATGTGAGCCGGAAACTTGCAGCCCTCATCCTCGGGTGGCCCTGAACTGGTGTCCTCAATCCCAGGCCCTATTGTGTTCTGCCGCCAATCTCAACCCCTGCCTTTTACTCAGTCAGAATTTCAATGCGTAATGATTGTTGGCACAAAACACAAGTGGTATTCGCATCATCCATCAACAAAACCCAGGGAAATGCAACATCAGAGTATGATATTTAAACAGGAGTCACATACAAAATCCCTAGATGATATTAATGCATAATTAAGATTCCCGATTGTAAATATATTTACTGGTCTGCTCTTGTTTAGTCCGTTTTTATGAATGTTTAGCTATATAGCGTTTAGGTCTTTAAGGTGTCAGTGAGCTTACAGATGGGCACCTGTGTAGATGGACAAACTGCTGGCAAACTGCTGCTCGTTGGTGTGATCTGCCCAGCAATAATATAACTATGCATGTTGTTTTCCGTTCAGTTGAACAGAGGATGTAGTTAATGCTGGCAGTGCAGTATTTGTCACCCACCCCTTGTCCCTGCCTATTATTGTGGGATGTGGCGATTGTGAAGTCATTGTTTACTGCAAATAACATTTAAGAATAGGACCGATTACTGCTGACAAACTAATTACTGTTAAATCCAAATGCTACTTATTTAACCGATCATAGATTGGGAAAAGTATTTTTGTGAGAGAAGCAGTCTTTCCAGACTGCACTATATATGCTGTCACTATATTCCAACCTAACGGTGTACACACTCCAGACTGCAAAATACACTGCCCTGTCACTATATCCCAACCGAATTGTACACATGCCCCAGGCTGCAAAACACACTGCCCTGTCACTATATCCCAACCTAACGGTGTACACATGCCCCAGGCTGCAAAACACACTGCCCTGTCACTATATCCCAACCTAACGGTGTACACATGCCCCAGACTGCAAAACACACTGCCCTGTCACTATATCCCAATCTAAGGGCAGAATCGTCCCAGATTTGCATGAAGGGCAAAAGGACATTCTTACCTGTCGGCTGCAATGGCAGCTTTTTGCGCCTCATTGTCTCATTCCTGCCTCATTAATCATGCAGCTACAGAAAACACACCGTCTCACTGACAGGCAGCCTGTGGTTTTCCTGCCACGCCGTTACCTCACCACTTTCTCACACAGGGCGCCACATTTAAACTGCAGCCACGCGCACACTTCGAAATGCTTGCAGCTCAGGACTGCTCCCGTGAAGTCATGGCCCCAAAAGCCAAGAAGACTGCAGCCCCCCGATTCAGTGACACATGCCTGGGATGCCTTCTGGACACCGTTGGAGCCCACCGCAATGTCCTTTAACCGCACTCTGGACGCAAGAGGCCCATCAGTGTCTCCACTCCGGCTTGGGAGGCGGTGGCAGTGATGGTCAGTGCCAATGCTGCACCGAAGAAGTTCGCTATCCAGTGCAGAAAGACGATGAATGATTTCATCCGTCCTGCCAGGGTAACGTAACCATCTCGTCACTCTAAACTCACACACTCACAAGGCCATCATATATTCACTGGTATCTGACTCACTGCCAGCTCACGGGGCATCACCACTCAATCTCTCACACAGCCTCACATCTCCATATGGCTTCATCTCCTCTGCAGGCTGTCTCCTCAGCTTTCACCATCTTGAGACCACTCGCATAGGTCAACATGTTCCCCTCACACACTCTGCGATACTCCCTACCTCAGTACAGCCCTCACCCTACAGCCACTTCCCTCCCCTGAGGCCACTTCCCTCACTTTCCTCACTTCCCCAAGCAAGCCCTAGCCCTGCAGCTGTTGAAAAGCCACCGCCGCCTTACGGTTGGTCTGGTAGGGAGAGACCTGCCTGTGAGCCCCCCACTAACAATGATGTGGAGCTGCCTGCACAGCCTGGCGCTGATGACTGTGAAGCAAGGCAGGCAAACAGGCCTCAAAGTCCCAGGTGAAGTGCAGCTCGCCAGGTTCATGTCGCTTATGTTCAGTTTTGAAACACGTCAGCGTGTGCAATCACGCCAATGCGCCCGGATGATCCAGTGTGGGGGTGATTCCAGTCAGCAGATGTATTAAAATGAGGTTCCTGACATCCGGCGGTGGGAAACACGACCAGCCATTGACCGGTGGAACGGGCGATCGCAAACTGGTTTCACAATGGCATGAAATCGATTTTCCACCATATTGTAATCCCCACCCCCCCACCCCTGCCCCCCCATGACGCCTGACAGCAACGGAGATGGAAAATTCCGCCCTAATTGCACACACACTCCAGACTGCAAAACACACTGTCCTGTCGCTTTCTCCGAGCCTAATGGTACACACACTCAGGACTGCATGACACTGTTCCGTAGCTATAGTCCGACCTAACAATACGCACACTGCAGACTATAGGACACTGCACACTGTAATGACACTATGGCCCAGCCCAATGGTATGGGCTAGACCCATACTGACTTACACACTATTCTGTCACAACAGACCAACCCAAAAGTATACCGTCGCCATCCTGCAATGCACACTGCTGCTCTGTCACAATCGCCCAGCCCATCAGTGCACTCACTATAAGTAATTCAGTGTACCCCCTCAGTATCGTACCTCCTACAATATATTGATCCCTCTCAATAAACTCTGACTATAGTGATCTGGACAGTTAGCATTCACTCCCTCTAGTAGGTGTTATTATAATGGAGCCAATGGTAGATGTGCTATAACAAAAACAGAACACACTGGAAACAATCAGTACCCAAAAACCTAGGGTGGCATTTTCCACTTCCGCCAGTGATGGGAATCATGGAGGGCGGGGGCACTAAATTTGGCCTGATGGAAAAAGTCAGTTTCCCATCGGCGGGAAATTAGTTTGGAATTTTGTTCTCCCGGCTTTGATGGCGGGTTAAAGGCGGGTCGTGTTTCCTGCTGACCTATATCGGGAACCACATTTTCATTCATTTACATCTCATGAATACTCATCAAAAGGCCAACTCACCAGAATTATGTACCCTCCAAATTATGTGCCTTGCCAGCAGGTAATTGGAACATGTCTGTTTCCCAATTGTATATAAGTGACGTGCACCTGGCGAGCTTCAGTTCATCTTTGAGGGACGTAGATGCTGCTTTCATCAATCTTTAAGAATGTTGCTGCGAGATTTCGGGTGCTTGTTTGTATCAGAAGCTGTGCCAAGGCTGGGCAAGGGAGGCAATATCAGCAGGGAGGGGGAAGATGGAGGCGGTGTTGAAACATGGGAGAGAAGGGGGAAGATGGAGGCAAGACCTAGGGGGCTGTTGGAGCACAAGGAAGACAGAGACAGGACTAGGGAGTGGTGGCGGAATATGGGAGGGAAGGGGGAAGATGGAGGTGGGAGTGGGGGTATTGTTGGAACACAGCAGGGAAGGGGGAAGATGGAGGCAGGAGTGGAGGGTGCTCAAGGAACAGAGCGGAGTAGTGAAAGACTGTTCTGGGGCAAGAGTTATAAGACTGTCCAAGGCAGAGTCAGAGACTGTTCTGGGGCTGAGGCCACGCTGTGCGGAACTGTCATGGGTCTGTGTGGGCCATGTTAGAGGGCTCTGCATGGCACACATGTCTTGGTCCCAGTCTTGGGCGAGGCAATGCCTCTCTGGGTAGAACCGGTCATGCACAGCATGGGTGCGCAGGGCGTGGTCAGTCATCAAAGGAATTTGGTCCTGAGGGTTACAGGCATGGTACTGTGAGGCAGAAGGCACAGTCACAGTCAAGGGAGGCTTCTGCATCCTGTAGGTTGGTAGCTGAAAAGTCATGGGGGGGCAATGCATGGTCTCATGGAAGGGGTCCCAAAAGGTCAGAGTGCATGTGGCCTCGAGAAGGGGAGGGGTCAGGTCAAGAAAGGGCAGGGGGACATTAACATTAAAGGGTTCAGTGGGGAGGACAGGAATATTAACATGGATAACATAGCGTTCAAGGGTAACAGGAGGAGGCTGGGTAGTGATAGGTGGTGAGCATGGAGGAGGGTGGGAGGGACTTGGTGGGTGATAGGGGAAAGTTTGGAACCCGGCCTCACTTACAAACGTTAAGAGCACCATTTCCGCAATCACCAAAACATGATGCAGCTTGACAATAAAACTAGAAAAAAATTGGTCAGGGAGATGTCTCGGGGGTGTGGGAGGAGTACAGCAAATCTTGGATCATTCAAGGGGCACCATACAACTGTCTTGCTCAAACCATGGAGAGCATGGCTCCGCTGAGTGCTGGACTCGAGGGTCTCATGGACAGTGAATGAGGTTGACTCCTTTACTAATGGTATATCTTCACGCAAGAATCCATTCAGTGTAGGTGCTGCAGTGCCCAGGGTCTTAATTGGCATCTGATCCTTACAAAGCCATGTCAGAATAGATGCAGCCTCCAAGAACCAATGGCCACATCAACTGCACAGAGACAGCTATGGGTTCTACGAGCCTCAATGGTCCCAGTGCGTTGTTCATGACATTCAAGGCACCATGCTTGCAGTAATGACATAAGTGCAAGGACTGGGTATCCATAGTTATTGTCAAGGCCATTGAAGGACAACCAATACAAGGATGACTGTGGCTCTTAGGACTTGGGGGTTTTTCACCCTAATAAAGACCCCTTTTGTGAATGCAGAGGAAAGGTCAGCCCACCTGTTGTCTTCCAGGTTGATATCAACCAGTAAGGTGTGGCCTTGGTATGCGATGTGGAGACTAAGGGAAAGTCTGGAGAATGCACAGCTGTCTTGTATGTGGAGAAAGCCAATTCACTGGGAACTACCACTGATTGCTCAATTGTATCCTTTCACAGAAACAAGGAGGAATGGAAAGCGCAGGCTGTAGGCAATGCCACCTTCTTGATAGCTTTGATTAGAATGGGGAGAGGAAGGTGCCCTTGCTGATTGGCACAGCTCAGGGAAGTCCATTGACCTGAGGAGCAAGAGCCAGTGGTGCACCAGGAATACCCAGATGCTGATGGGGTCAAGTCCATGAAGATGTTTGGTGTGACCAAGTGTCTGCAGAAGATACCCCTCACAGATGGAGATGAGCAAAAACTGTGCCGCAGGTGCCTGCACTTGTCTAGGGATGTGGTAGCTCATATTTGCCACATTCTCCATGAGGAACTTATCCCGCAAAGGGCATCCAATGCCAATTGCTCTGAAGATTACAGCCGCACTGAACTTCTTTGCCTGTGGATACTTCCAGGGCTCCACTGGAGACCTTTGTGGAATCTCACAATCAGCAACAGACAAACACGTAAGAGAGGTGACAGATGCCCTTTTGAGTAAATCACAGAATCTCACCATTACATGCAGTTCTGCATGGATGAAGCAAGCCAGGCTGCCGAAGCTGTGGGATTCGCTGCAATCTCAGGCTTCCCACAAGTGCAGGGCACCATCAACTGCGCACATGTGGCTTGAGAGCTCCCTGGCAGTAGCCTGTGCAATTCATTGATGGAAGAGGATTTCACTCTCTGAACATCCAGCTAATTTGTGATTACAGAAAGCAGATCATGTATGTTTGTGCTAGGTACCCAAGGAGATCACCCAACTCATACATTTTGAGTCACTCTCAGGTGCTAGAGATATTTGAGGGAGCCCAGCGCTCAGAGTGTTGGCTCCTCAGAGATAAGGGGTACCCCCCTAAAGACATGGCTAATGATGGCCATTTGTTGTCCACAGATTGCATCTGATAGAGATATAAAGCTTCACATTCAGCCACAAGGTTTTTAATAGAGCAAACTATTGGCCTCTTAAATATTTGGATCTATCAGGCAGGCTCTCCAATCCTTACCACAGAGGATGTCCCGCATCATTGTTGTTTGCTGCACCCTGCACAACCTAGGGAAGCAAAAGAGAGATGTTTTGCCGCAGGGATACATGGAGGAGCTGGGTGTCTCCTTGGACGGGAAGGATGTTGAAAGGAATAAACCTGAAGATAGTGAGGATTCAGACGAGCCACATGAGGATACCATTGCATGGGCACGATGTGGAAGATGTGTCTGTGCCAACTTCATAGCTACAAGATTCTAGGAAGAAGAAGGCTGTTACAAGTGCAGTTCCCTGCATGATTCGCTGCAGGGGGGAAAGTAACACCTTCATTGTCAGCTTCAACATGTACGGAAGGTCATTAATCTCACAGTGATCATGGAGGAAGCATTAGTCACCTTCAGCCCTAACAATGGGGGTCATCCTTGGAAGGTGCAGTAGCCTCAGGACAATATGATCACTTTGGAATGGGATAAGCACTCCACTAGCACACATCCTTAAGCAGCTACACATAATTCAGTCCTTTCAACCAAGGCGTCAATAAGTCTGTGGCTGTGGCAGCCTTCAAGAGGCTGAAATGCTGTTGCACACATGGATGCAATCATACCAGAATGATAGCAGTTTAGCAGGGCAGCTCCAAGAGTAAAAATGTTCATCAATGGTTATCACCTGACTATCTCAAGATGGAGCTACATCTGAAGTTACTATCTCCCCAAATATCAGCTCTCATGCAGGATTAATGCAGAGGCCGCATCTTGATACTGAGTCCCTAGATGCCATCAGACATCAGGATGCAGTGATCTGTCACATGACCGCATAGATGCAAAGCTGAGAGTTATGTTAGCATTGTGCTCCTAGAGAGTGATTCAGCAGGACCATCGCGTGCCTGCCAAGTTTAATTCCTGCATTGCCTTGGCATCTGGAAGAGACGTGGCCCAGTCAGTTTTGATACAGCAGTCAATGATACTGATGAGCGCTCAGGAGATGTGTCAAAGCATCACTTTCATATCATTATGTCCTTGACACTGTCCATCTCACAAAGGCCAATCCCTTCTAAGAGTCAGGGATGGGCCCTTGGGCACATAAAGGGAGGAAAAGGAGCGTCAGCCAGATACCCCAGGGCATCCACCCAAGACCCAAGGGTATCCTGTTGTTCCAAATCCCGTCCGCATTCTGTGACTTTGCAGAGGGATTCCGTGAAGCACCGCTAGGTAGCTGTTCAGGAGCAAAGTAAGATCCTCACAAGTTAGTGGACAAGGTCATCAGGATAAGCACACACCTCTGACACACACCCATTCCAACCTAGCAGACATTCCAAATGCCACTGAGTGGAACCAACTTGCATTGCTCTGCGTCATGCATGGAGACTAATGGAACTAATAGAGGAATAACGGTCAGCCTTAAACGTGGAAACAAAATAGCATTGCTGGGAGGCACGAAAGGCTATGGTGCTCACCGATGATTAATACCTTTACCAAAGCCTCACAGGCACAAGATAGATGCAATTACAAAGTGCACTTCGGTGAAAAGACTCTGACATTGGCCGTGACAAATTCTTGTAACATTTGCAAGTCACAGACTTCAGTGTCTCAGCATCAGGATAATCACTAACCTTGATGTACAATTCTCAGAGGGTCAGATAACACCTGCATGAGATGCAAGGTTACATGTGAATTGTCCAGCCATCATTTTCATTATAGGTGGTGCCATTGTTCATGTCGCAGATGTGGAACTAAAGGCGAAACACTGATGAGATTGAATGAAATCTAATGGATCGGAGGGACAATGTGGGAGATAATTTGGGGGAGGGAGTCATTTGGTACCCTTGAGTGAACGCGGGACTTTGCATCACTTCAGTTAACCATTCAATGCCTGAGGCTTAGAGGGGGATAAGTGTGAGGTATATTTAACATCCTGGGGGTTACCATTGACCAGAAACTGAACTGGACTAGCCATATAAATACTGTGGCTACAAGAGCAGGTCAGAGACTAGGAATCCTGCAGCGAGTAAGTCACCTCCTGACTCCCCAAAGTCTGTCCACAATCTACAAGGCACAAGTCAGGAGTGTGATGGAATACTCTCCACTCGCTTGGATGAATGCAGCTCCAACAACACTGAAGAAGCTCAGCACCATCCAGGACAAAACACCCCATCCACAAACTTTCACTCCCTCCACTACCGGCACACAGTAGCAGCAGTGTGTACCATCTACAAGATGCACTGCAGGAATTCACCAAGGCTCCTTTGAAGCACCTTCCAAACCCATGATCACTACCATCTAGAAGGACAAGACATGGATGGGAACACCACCACCTGGAAGTTTCCCTCCAAGCCACTCACCATCTTCACTTGGAAATATATCGCCATTCCCTCACTGTTGCTGGGTCAAAATCCTGGAGCTCCCTCCCTACTGTGGGTGCACCTACACCACATGGACTGCAGCATTCAAGAAGACAGTTCACCACCACCCTCTCAAGGGAATTAGGGATAGGCAATAAATGCTGGCCTAGCCAGCAATGCTCAAATTCCATGAACAAATAAAAGTAAAGGTGCCCCATCTCCCCTTGCTGTTGGACTCCACTGTTGGAGCGCATGCATGGCTAGAGTGATGGTGTGCAGGTCCGAGCACAAATCTGGCAGAAACTGCTGGACCTGGTTCTCCAAGGTGACAGTCACCCTTCCCATGGAGACTTTGATACACTTGCATGCTGGAACCACAACATCAGACAGAATGTGGACAAACTTCTCCATCCTTCATTCAAGTCTGGTGATGGCCTCTGACATCTCTGTCTGATGTTCCCTTGACTATCTTTGCATCTCCAACTTACCTCTCTGGACTGATTCCAGAGGCTCGTCATCAGACTTGGATTCTGCAGGGGACTGATCTTCAGCAGTCCTCCGGGTGGCAGATACCTTGGCTGTCACTGCCCCTGCTTGCTGTGGATGTGTCCGTGAGGTGATCACTAGATAGTGACCCAAAGCCTGCCCTAGAACTGGCACTCACCGCAGTGTGTGTATCTGCGCTGGTAGAGGGTGCAGGTGAACGCTGTTCCTCAGCCTCCTCACCTCCAGGCGGTATTGGGGGGGGGGGGGGGAGCTGGGGCTAAGGAACTTGCTCGACCTCTTCTTCCGCCATTTCTTGCTGGTGACTGGAATAGAGAAAAGTGATAATTAGTGATTGAGTAGGTAGGCTCCTACACTATGGGTCACTCACAGTCATTGGCCACCTGTAGCCAAGGTATACTGCATGGAACTTCAGAGACTTGTTGGGGAGGCCGATCTCGCCTTCCACACAGGAACAATCTCTGTCCTCAGGGCCATCTCTTTATGGGATGTGAGTGCCCTCAGCTCTGGGGTACCCCTTCTGGTCTTGGCTCTTTCAGGCTGATTAAGGTTCAACGTGTCCTGCAAAAAGACAGATGGATTGACTGAGAACACTATGGATGAAAAAGCATGCACGCCTGCTGTGCCTTCTCCATTCAGGGATTAAGATGCGTGATGTGCAGGACCTAATGAGGAATGGGGATCTGGCAGACATTTAGTGCTGATTTCCCAACTGCTGGTAGTGTGCGACATCGCAGTGGATTCTAACCCTTACCTGCTTTATGAGAATGTGAGTTTTGGGTGAGTAGAAGATTCACTTACCCCGACGGAGCTCATCAGATCATTCATCCTGCAGGATCCGTTTTGCTGGCCACGGGCGCTGACCTCCCTGGCAACCTCCTCCCAGGCTAGTGCGGTCAGGTGGGCCAACCTCCTTCACCCATCTCTCAGAAAGAGGACCTCCTGCCTTTCCTGTATGTCCTGGAAGAGAATCCCCTGGGAGGACTCATTGAATTGTGGAACAGATGGTTTCGTTCATTTGGTCAGCGTTGCAATATATAACTTCAGCACACGCCTGGCTTGCAGTGAGTGAACGCATGTGTGGGTGCCATTTAAATATGGCGCCAGGACCTCCGGCAGGGCAGACGAATCACTGCCTGCCCCGCCATGAGATTCGACGAGCTCCTTGCTGATGCATAATTAATGAGCTGAAAAGTGGAAGATCGGCTATGAAAATCCGCCACCCCACCCAGGGGGAATCACACCAACTTTCCTGCTCGCCACCTCAGTCTCCAGAATGGAAAATTCCATCCTTAATTTTTGTAAGGTAAGAGAATCAAGGGATGTGGAACTAAAGCGTGTAAACAGATTTGAAGTACTGATCAACTATGACCTAATTGAATGGTGAAGCAGACTTGAGTGGCTGAATTGCTTACTCCTGTTCCTGTGTTCCTAGCCGGTCAGGCAACATCTGCGAGAGACTTGAGGTATGGACCATTTTTCAGTCTACACCTATGATGTTGTCTTCTCTGTTTTGCCTACAGATACTGACTGAGCTGCTGAGTATTTCCAGGATTTTCCGTTTTAGTTTCAGAGTTCCAACATCTGTGGTGTTTTGTTTTTCACTAGATCTGCTGTTCTTTGGCACTTACTCTTATGTTTTTAGCACTATTGAGCATCCAGGCTCTCGGTACATACAACTGAACCTCCGGGTTCTTTCTTAATTATCGAAAGGAACTGCTTACCCCCTCCAGTTGTATCACAGCTTTGATCGAAGAGTTTTTGAATGAGCTATCTGGGGTACAGCAGATTGGTGCAGTGACGTACACTGCCGCATCAATCTCACCAAGCTACAATGCTAGGTGACCAGTGTAAGGTGGCCTGATAATGTTTAATAGGATCTGAAACAAATAAGCAGAAATGATAACAACAGATTACTTTTAACATGGGTTTAATATGTAATAATGCAGCAGAAACATGGACCACGTATGTACACAGGGGAAAAAGGTGTGTATTATTAACAATAATTCATCGAAAACATTCAGTCCATGTGCAGCTGTCCGTTCAACAAAAACACCTTATTTTTACATAGCGCCTTTAATGTAATGAAACATCCTAAGGCACATCACTGGAGCATTATAAAAAAAATGACACTGAGCCACATAAGGAGATATTAGGTCAGATGGCCAAATGTTTGGTCAAAGAGGAGTGTGTTAAAAGAGGAAAGCAAGGTGGAAAGGTGTAGGGAGAGTATCCCAGAGCCTGGGGCCTAGGCAACTGAACACATGGACACCAAAGGTGGAGCAATTGAAATTGGGAGTGCACAGGAGGCCTAGGGTTTTGGGGCTGGAGGAGTTTAGAGAGATAGGAAGGGGCGAGGCCATGGAGGGATTTGAAAACAAGGATGAGAGTTTTAAAATCAATACGTTGCTTGACCAGGAACCAATGTAGGTCAGTGAGCACAGGAATGATAGGGGAATAGGGCTTGATTTAAGGCACGGACAGCAGGGATTTAGACGGCCTCCAGTTTAAGGATGGTAGAATGCGGGAGACCACCCAGGCGGGCATTGGAATAGGTGAGTCTAGAGGAAACAAAGGTACAAACCATGGTTTCAGCAGCAGGTGAGCTGAGAGGGGGCGAAGTCGGGCCCCTACGGAGGTGGAAATAGGCTAACATGAATCTGAATTCAGAAGCTCATCTTGAGATCAAATGTGACACCAAAATGGCGAACAGACTGGCTTAATCTCAAACTGCTGCCAGGGAAAGGAAACAGAATTTAGAACAGGGGCCAAGAACAATGGTTTCTGTCTTTTCAATATCTAACTGGAGGAATATTTGCCATTCCAGGACTGAATGTCAGATAAGCAGTTTGATACTTTAGCAACAGTGGAGGAGTTGAGAGAGGTCATTAACGTACATGTTAAAACTGATACTGTGCCTTTAGCAAAATAGGAGGTGGCCAAGGATAGATTTCTGGAGGACACCACAAGTAATGGCCTCCATACTGTAAAAAGGATTTGCAGGCATTAAAGAAGGTGCAAAGAATATTCATAAGGTTGATAACAGAACTGCGAGGATATACTTATCAGGAAAGGATGAACAGGTTGGGGCTCCTAGAGAAGAGAAGGTTGAAGGGTGACCTGATAGATATCTTTAAAATTATGAAAGAATTTGTTTGGATAAATGTAGAGAAAGTGTTTCCACTACTGATGAGTTCAAGAGATCATAAATATAAGATATTCACTAATAAATCCAATAGGGAATTCAGGGGAAACCTCTTTACCCAGAAAGGGCTTACCATGTAGAACAATTAGTGTAGACGCATTTACGGAGAAGCTAGATAAGAAAGGAAATGAAGGATGTGCTGATCGGATTAGATGAAGGTGGGAACTGGTTCATGTGGAGCATAGACGTCCGCATGGGCCAGTGAAACCACACTGCCTATTTCTGTGCCCTAGACTCTATACAGTTCTATGTAAGATGATTCAAGTGAAAGAAGAAACGTTTGCATTTATATAGTGCTTATCATAACCACTGGATGTCTCAAGGTGCTTTACAGCCAATGATGTACTCTTTGAAGTGTTGTAACATAGGAAATATATCAGCTAATTTGCACCACTGTGTCTTCTGCCAATGCAAGATGGCTGCCGATATCTTTCTGCGCATGTGCACTTGTCCACACGTGCAGAATCTGATGACGAAAGTGTGTTGGTGCTGGGGGTTGGGCATGGTTGAAGTGAACCCGAGTGATGCCAATCTTGATTTATAGCACAAACCTTTCACAGCCAGGTGGAAAGACTAACACAAAACATCCCTCCGAACGAACTAAGATGTGCTCAAATTTCCCATGACCAACACAGGGCATATCTGGCTGGTCTGAAATTTCAAGCACACTGCCTGAGCCCCAAGGCAGGCGGGCACTTGGGGCGAAGCTTCCGTCCAATTTCTGGGGATCGGGATAGGGAAGGAGGGAGGGACACTTCTGATCCACTCGGTGACAGCTGCAATTCTGTTTGCAGCCTTGTAAAAAGTGAACCACAGTAAAAAGTGTAAACTTGATACTGCTAGTGCTGTAATATTTGCAATTCCTGAGCCAGTGATGACCATGCTTGTGCCCTAATGCACATTGTTCCCTAGAAAGATGGCGGCCGCACATACAACTACACATGCACAGTGTTAGCAGCAAAAGCAGCCAATTTGCACACAGCAAGCTCCCACAAACAGCAAGGTGATAATGACCAGATAATCTGTTTTTATGATATTTATTGAGGGATAAATATTGGCCATGACACTGGGGATTCTTCAAAATAGTGCTTTGGGATCTTGTAAATGTGTTGGAAGCAGTTCAGAGAAGATTTACCAGACTAATACCTGGATTGGGTGGATTGTCTTATGAGGAAAGACTAGGCTTGCATCTGCTGGAGTTTAGAAGAGTAAGAGGTGACTTGATTGAAACATATAAGATCCTGAGGGGCCTTGACAAGGTGGATGTGGAGAGGATGTTTCCTCTTGTGGGAGAATCTAGAACTAGGGGCCACCGTTCAAAAATAAGAGGTTGCCCATTTAAGACAGAGATGAGGAGACATTTTTTCTGTCAGAGGGTTGTGAGTCTTTGGAACTCTCTTCCTCAAAAGGCGGTGGAAGCAAAGGATTTGGATATTTTGAAGGCAGAGCTATTTAGATTTTTGATAAGCAAGGAGGTGAAAGGTTATCTGGGGTAGGTGGGAATGTGGAATTGAGGTTACTATCAGATCAGCCATGATCTTATTGAATGGTAGACTAGGCTCAGGAGGCTGAGTGGCCTACTCATGCTCCAGCTTCTAATTCGCATGTTCTTTTATATTCACAGAAGAAGGCAGATGGGGCATCAGTGTAATGTCAGTCCAAAAGCTGGCACTCCGACAGTGCAATGCCCCTTAGTCCTGCACTGGAGAGTCAACCTTGATCCATATGCTCAAACTGAGTGGGACTTGAATCCAGGGCCTTGTCATTTAGAAGTGAGCACACTACCAACTGAGCCACGGTTGACTAGACCACATACTGAATTCATCTCAAGGGCACTTTATTACACATTGAGCTAGTTACTTGTTACTCTGCCAAATTTATTGTAAGAAATTTTGGGTATATACAATCGTCCTTGGGTATCATTATTTTCAGCCATCCTTTGGCTTCCATTTTGTACTACATCAAGACCCTACCTGACCCTACTGTGTCAGGACTTCCCTTGGGAATCACAAATGTTAGAAGTTTTGCATTAATACATTGAATGGAATACAGAGAAGAGTGATAATTATGGTTCTGGGCTTTGGACTCTAAATTGGGAAGAGAGAATTGCAGAACTTTACTTGCGTTCTTGAGAGAAAAAATTGAAAGATGAGACATCTGGGTTCTCAACTTGCTCAGGGGATATGGACCTTGGAGATACAAGCAAACTATTTAACTGAGACGAGGACAGCAAAACCAATGGTTGGGGTGGAAAAATTAACAAACTTCAGATGAGGCACGAGACTGAAAGACTTTTTTCCAAAGTAGAGGGTACTTGGAACAAATTACCACTAAAGCTAATTAGATCCTTCAAAAGAAAGTTGTATAAACATCTGGCTTGGAACAGATTTGTTGTTTTTAACGGTTGGTATAAAAAATGGTTGATTAAGTACTCTGCAGAACACTGTGGTTCCTGTGCTGGCGAGGCCATGGAAAGATCACCTGTGGGATGTAGCTGGTTGGAAGTGCACAAATAATGTAATGTTAGATTTCTCTGAGTTCTTTAAGAAGACGGCCAGGAGAAATTTATGAGAATTTTATACCTGTAGTCACACCTATCATTAAATACGAGACCATGGTGGGTCTTATTGTACATAGGAGGTCTATAATGCAGCCCCTGGTGCTGATGCTGTTCTGACTGTGTAGGAATGGCTGATCACATCTGGCTGTCAGCCGCTTGCAATTTTTTTTGGTGATCTGGATAAGCTGCTGGTGATGTGTTGGGAGAAGTAGGGTTAACTGGGTAGCTATTTCAAAGCCCTCCTGCGTTATATGACTCTAAGATTCTGTGACTCGTTGCAAAGATTGGGATTTTGGTCACCAGGGGTCAGTAAAAAGGGCTGCTGGACACAGTTTGTATGACAGCCTACAGTGCCCTTCCTGCTGACTGCTGCTGGGAGCCATGCCACTAGGAATCTCGGGTGCATTGCAGACAACAAGCACCCTGAGGGAAGGGACTCCATTTACTAAATGGTTTTCTCATAGGAATAATGTTAGAAAATCTGTTTGCTGGCTTATTTCATACTCAGAGCATGCGTTGTGTCTGAGAACTGTGAATTCCACATTCTATTGGATACATTTTTGTAAAGGTCGAATTATAATAGCAACCTAGCTGGCAATATTACATATTTCACATCCAAAAACCCGCTGGTCTAAATTCCTGCAAAGGCTTAGCAGATTAGAACTGTAATACTAAACCATCTGCAGAAAATCACAGAATTGTTACAGCACAGAAGGAGGCCTTTTGGCCCATCACGTCTGCACCAGCTCTCCAAATGAGCAACTTGCCTCGTGCCATTCTCCTACCCTGCATACTCTTCCTTATCAGATAACAGTCTAATTCCCTTTTGAGCCTTCAGTTGAACCTGCCTTCACCACACTCACAGGCAGTACATTCCAGCCCTTAACCACTCGTTGCATGAAAAAGTTTTTCCTTGTGTTGCTTTTGCTTCTTTTGCCAATTTAAATCTGTGGCTTCTCGTTCTCAATCCTTTCACAAGTGGGAACAGTTCCTCCCTATCGACTCCGTCCAGACCCCCTCTCAATCTTCTGTTCTCCAAGGAAACCAGTCCTAACTTCTCCAACCTATCTATCTTCATACCTTAAGTTCCTCAACCATAAAACCATTCTCATGAATCTTTTCTGCACTCTCTCCAATGTCTTCACACCTAGAAATAAATGCAATGCTCCAGCTGAGGCCAAACTAATGTCATATACAAGTTCAACATAACCTCCTTACTCTTGTACTCTATGCCCCATTAATAAAGTCTAGGATACTGCTTGCTCTATTAACTGTTCTCTCAACCTGTCCTGCCACCTTCAATGACTGATGCACATATAGACCCAGGACCCTCTACTCCTGCATCCCCTTTCGAGTTATACTCTTTATTTTATATTGTTATTCCATGTTCTTCCTACCAAAATGAATCACTTCACATTTCTCTACATTGAACTTCATCTGCCACTTGTCCGTCCATTCCACTAACTTGTCTATGTCCTTTTGAAGTTCTTCACTATCCTCCTCACAGTTCACAATGCTTCCAAGTTTCGTATCATCCTCATATTTTTGACAATGTTTCATTTGTTGACAGGTGTTCTGGGCGAGTTTCATCAGGGTCATATTATGTTTCAACATGAATAATAGAAACATAGAAACTAGGAGCAGGGTAGGCCATTTGGCCCTTCGAGCCTGCTCTGCCATTCAATACGATCATGGCTGATCCTCTATCTCAACACCATATTCCTGCTTTCTCTCCATACCCCTTGATGCCCCTATTATCCAAAAAATGATCAATTTCTTTCTTGAATATACTTAGTGATCTGGCCTCCACAGCCTTCTGTGGTAGAGAATTCCACAGGTTGACCACCCTCTGAGTGGTAATCTTTCCTCATCTCAGTCCTAAATGGCTTGCCTCGTATCCTGAGACTGTGGCCCCTTGTTCTAGACTCCCCAACCAGGGGAAACATCCTCCTGCATCTACTCTGTCTAGCCCTGTTAGAATTTTATACCTTCCAATCAGATCCCCCCTCATTCATCTAAACTGTAGTGAATACAGGCCCAGTCAAACCAACCTTTCCACATACGACAGTCCTGCCATCCCCGGTATCAGCCTAGTGGACCTTCACTGCACTCCCTCTAAAGCAAATATATTCTTTCTTAGGTAGGGAGACCAAAACTGCACACAATAGTCTGGGTGTGGCCTCACCTAGGCCTTGTACAACTGCAGGAAGACATCTCCTCTTCTGAACTCAGATACTCTTGCAATGAAGGTCGACATACCATTTGCCTTCCTAATTGCTTGCTGTACCTGCCTGTTTACTTTCATTGACTGGTGTACAAGGACACCCAGATCCCTTTTTACACCCACATTTCCCAACATATCACCATTTAAATAATATTCTGCCTTTCTGTTTTTCACACCGAAGCGTATAACTTCACATTTATCCACATTATACTGCATTTGCCATGTGTTTGCCCACACACGCAACTGTCTAAATCACCCTGAAGCCTCATTGCATCCTCCTCGCAACTCAACCCCACCCAGTTTTGTGTCATCAGCAAACTTGGAAATATTGCATTTGGTTTCCTCATCCAAGTCATTTATATATATCGTGAATAGCTAGGGCCCAAGCACTGATCCCTGCAGTACATCACTAGTCACCGCCTGCCATCTGGAAAAAGACCCATTTATTTCCAATCTCTGTTTCTGGTCTGTCAACCAATTCTCAATCCATGCCTGTATGTTACCCTCAATTCCATGTGCTTTAATTTTTCCCAATAGCCTTTTATGTGGGACTTTACCAAAAGCCTTCTTGAAATCCAAACATACAACATCCGCTGGTTCTCCCTTATCTATTCTACTAGTTACACCCTCAAAAAACTCCAGTAGATTAGTTAAGCATGATTAACCTTTCATAAACCCATGCTGACTTTGTCTAATCCCGTTAATGCTAACCAAGTGTTCTGTTACCAAGTCTTTTATAATAGACTCTAGCATTTTCCCTACTATTGTTGTTAGGCTAACTGGTTTGTGATTCTCTGTTTTTTCTCTCCCTCCTTTTTTAAATAGTGGGGTTACATTTGCTACCCTCCAATCTGTAAGAACTGCTCCAGAGTCTATAGAATTTTGGAAGATGACCACCAATACATCCAATATTTCCAGGGCCACTTTTAGTACTCTGGAGTGTAGATTATCATGCCCTGGGGATTTTTCAGCCTTTAACCTCATTAATTTCTCTAGCACCATTTTTTTACTAATACTGATTTTCTTCAATTCCTCCGTCTCACTAGACCCTTGGTTCCCTAACATTTCTGGGAAATTATTTGTGTCCTCTTTTGTGAAGACAGAACCAAAATGTGTGTTCAATTCTTTGGCCATTTCTTTGTCCCCCATTATAATTTCCCCTGTTTCTGACTGTAAGGGCTTACATTTGTCTTTGCTAATCTTTTTATCTTTACATATTTATAGAAGCTTTTATAGTCAGTTTTTATGTTCCCTGCAAGTTTACTCTCATACTCCATTTTCCCCTTCTTGATCAATCTTTTTGTCCACTTTTGCTGATTTCTAAACTGCTCCCAATCCTCAGGCCTGCTGCTTTTTCTGGCAATTTTATATGTCTCCTCTTTGGATCTAATACGATCCCTAATTTCTTTTGTATTCCATGGTTGAGCCACATTTCCTGATTTATTTTTGTGCCAGACAGGAATGAATAATTGTTGTAATTCATGCATACTTTCCTTAAATATTAGCCATTGCCTATCCACTGTCAACTCTTTTAATAAGGTTCCCCAATCCATCATTGCCAACTCGCACCTCATACCCTTGTAGTTCCCTTTACTTAGATTCAAGGCCCTAGTTTCGGGTTCAACTTCTTCACTCTCCATCTTAATTGACAATTCTATCATTTTATGGTCATTCCTCCCCAAAGGCACAAGACTGTTAATTAATCCTTTCTCATTGCACAATACCCAGCCTAGGATAGCCTGCTCTCTAGTTGTTTCCTCAAAGTATTGGTCTAAAAAAACCATCATGTATACACTCCAGGAAATCCTCCTCCACAGTATTATTGTTAGTTTGGTTTGTCCAATCTCTAGGTAGATTAGAGACACCCATGATTACAGTTGTACCATTATTACATGCATCTCTAATTTCCAGCTTAATGCCTTCTCTTACATCTCCATTACTGTTTGGGGGCCTATAGACAACAACCCACCCCACCATTTTCTGCTCCTTGGTGTTTCTTATCTCCACCCAAACAGATTCCGCATCATGATTTTCTGAGCCAATATCCTTCCTCACTGTTGCATTGATTTCCTCCTTTACTAAAAGTGCTACCCCACCTCCTTTCCCTATTTGTCTGTCCTTCCTAAATATTGAATACCCCTGAATGTTCAGTTCCCATCCTTGGTCACCCCGCAGTCATGTCTCCATAATTGCAACTATATCTTAACCATTTATATCTATTTGCTCTGTTAATTCGCCTACCTTATTGCAAATGCTCCATGCATTAAGATACAATGCCTGTAGACTTGCCTTTTTAACCTTGTTAGTCATCTTAGCTTTATTTTGCACCATGACGCCATTTGTTTGTTGCCCTTGTTTTATTCTGCCTTCTACATTTGCTTCTTACTTTTCTGTCTTTCGTTTCTACCCTTGTTTCCCCCTCCTCTGTCTCCCTGTTCAGATTCCCAGTTCCCATCCCCCTGCCATTCTAGTTTAAACCATCCCTGACAGCACTTGTAAACACCCCTCCCAACACCCCCTCCCCACCCACGAGGACATTGGTCAGTATGTAGTCATTTTCAATCAAACGCAAGGGGCTGTTATGAAGACAGTCACCCTTAAAAATGGCTATAAGAGCTCCTTGATGGCTTAGTTGCCAAGAGTGTTGCATAACTGAACCTTGCAGACCAGCAACCCTATGGTCTTGTACTGGTCTCAGATGAGTTGAGGTTGCTTGACATCAGTGTCCATGATCTAGGTAGTGGAGACCATTACTTGCATTACCTAACCTAACTACAACCGGGTGACACATGCGTTAAAGTGGTGGTGGTGTGTTACAGTTCAATTGGGGAGTCCGTGTTGCTGTGGCAACATGCACTTTTACTTGCATGTTATAGTCTGGAGCTATGGATAGTGATGCTAGAGGATTAAGCATTCTCTCTGTAGCAGGGGAGGTGAGCATCTCGACTTCCAATATCAGAACTGGGCTGGATGCCGGGCCCCGCCCACTGCAGGGCATTCCCTGCGGGGCGCTAGGTCCCTGCCAGCAAAGGTTGCTGGCCTGGGAGAATGCCGGGCAAGGGATTTGGTCAGTCTTATACCCACACGAGGTGAAGTCCTTGGCAGACTGGGGGCAGAGCCTGATCCCAGAGCATGGGCTGAAGAAGAGGCAGAGCCTGATCCTGGAGCTTGGACTGAAGAAGAGGCAGAGCCTGATCCCGGAGTGTGGGCTGAAGAAGGAGGGGATGGAACTTACAACCCAGAGTGAGGGATGCAGAAGGGGCGGAAGCTGGAGCCTCGTGGAGAGAGAGGTTGCGCAGGGCAGCAGCAAGGAGCTGGAGCAGAAGTTCAGGACTGTTGAGTCGCAACATAGAGAAGCCAAGGCCACGAATATGGGAGACCAAAGCCTGTGATGGTGGCAGGAGAACTGGGAAGTGGAATTGAAGTGGGTAAACAGATGCTGGAGACCTAGGTGGACTGCCTGGACAGCACCCCTGAGTTCAAGAGGTCGCGAGAAGAGGAAGGTCCCCTTTTTGTCAGGGAGGTGAGGTAATCTAGTTCACGTGGGTCTTGGGAAATTAGCAATAGGAGCCCCACCAACTAAATAGTTGATGCCAGTGGAATAAAGAATCCCTGTTTTATAACTTAGGAACAGTCTGTGTGTTTGAGTTTCATATAACATTTCCATCACAAGGCTGACCCAGGATCTCTTCTGCTGTCATCACCATGTTGGAGGAATTTACAAGTCAATAATCAATCTGTTTGGCTGTGTTATGAACACATCTTCCTTGGCTTCCAAGTCCTGGAGTGGGACTTGAACCCAGAACTTCTGTCTCAGAGTCAAGAAATGCTACCCACTACACCACAAGGCCTCCTTTATACAGTAATGTGGCCATGTGGAAATGGGGGCTGATTATATGAGTATATAATACTGCAGGAGAGATTCACCTGCAGTTTGCACATATTGGAAAGTCCTGAGCGATCACCCAGGACTTCTGATATGCATGGCTGGTGGGCAGGGCTTGGTGCCAGATGTGTATACTTGGAAAATCGGTCCACCATGTGAGAATGGAATTGGCTTCCGTTCTGATGTAGTCCATGGCCAGCCAAGGACAGCCAAGTATCACTCTCTGTACTCATACATGAAGGAAGGTCCTGGAGATTTTATATCTTCCTTCAAACGGTACCCCTGCAGGCAGTAAAAGTTTCTTAGAGAGGGATAAGGGAGAGAAATGGCATAAAAGAGAAATTGGGATAAGGAGGAAGGACAGAATTTACTTTGCTATTTTGAATCAATATGAGCGTCTGCAATAAAATAATTGCTTCAACATTTCCCAACCAGTCCCATTTTCTTATGTGGCTTTCAGCCATGCTATGCTACAGCAATGAGACTCTGACTGTGTGCGGTGGGTCTTTTAGCAATTTTGTGGGCAGATAACCCTTCTTTAAGTAATTAATGTAGCTCTGTGAAGCAATGACATGATAAAATAACAAAAGTGGGAACAGTAGATGATGAGGGATTGGCCTCCACAATTATGTGACTTTACAGTACACCTAATTATTAGCTGGAACATATGAGAAGTTAATCTTTTTTGTGAGTGAATAAAAAAATGCTGCGGTATTCCCAGATGGAGACAGGACACAAACAAGAGCAGAAATCACAGTGGACCAGTATTGTGTAGTCAAGGAATTGTGGAAACCCCTGGAATATTCACTCATTTTAGATTTTAATTGACTTCCCTATGTTTTCACAGAGGATTCTGCTACTGACGGTGTGTCCAATTCTGAACACCACTCAGCTGTTTGTAAAATTAATAGCTGAGCCATTGCAGAGGCCAAGAAGAACCGATGCTTGAATCACTCGGCTGTGTTAACTGGACTGTGCTAGGGTGGAGGCGGATTCAGGTTCTGTAGGTTAGGGTTGGGAAAGCCAGCCAGTTTTTCTGGTCCTGATTGCTATTCAATGAGCTCTGTTGGAATTCTGTTTGTATGGATGAGGCTAGGACTGGAGTTGGCTGTGATATTCTCATAATTGGAATAGCCTTCTGGCATTTAATTGCCAAGATGCAAACACTGAGCAGGGCACCTGCTGCCATCACACTCAGCAAGGACTCAATACCTCCAGGAGAGGAGGCAGATGCAAACATTGATGCAGAAATGGAAATCTAACATGTGGATTATTCTGACCTTCTGGTTGATTGACCTATCTGTTCAACAACTATATAATTTCTTCACAAACAGCAACATGATAATGACCAGATGGTTTGTTTTTCTCGTGATGTTGGTTGGGGGAATTGCATTGATCAGGACACTGCTTTTCTTCGATATACTATTGTGGGATCTTTTGCATCCAACTGAGAGACTGGAAGTGGCATGTATTCAAAGCTAGCAACATATCAACGAAACTGTTTATTACATATTTTTGCACTCCCTCATGTATTATTATACTTCAGATTATTGACAGTCGCTTGGCAGTACAGACCTTGAATATTGCTGAAAAGAAGAATGTAACAGACATATATTCAAATCCAGGGAACTGCTCTCTGCAAACAAAAGGAATACCTTCAAGCTTTGCATCTTTTTTGAATTATCTGGGAGCTTGGGGAACCTATAATTCCCTGTTGCATTCTCTATGGCAACGCCTCGGCCCACCAGAGTCAACCTGCCAACTAATCGGCACCCTTTTCTCCTGTGGTAGAAATTGTTGTGATTGTTTGAAATTTGGCATTCTTGTGTTTGTCCTGATGAGTGCAAGTTGAAAAACTTTGACAACATGTCTTCAGATTATTATGAAAGGAAGGCCATTGATGAAGCAGCTGAAGATGGCTGGGGGCTGGGACACTCCTGCTGTGATGTTCTGGAACTGAGAGGATTGGCCTCCAACGACCACAACCATCTTCTTTTTTGATTGACTCCAACCAGTTAGGAGCTTTCCCCTTGGTTACCATTGACCTCAGTTTTGCTAAAACTCCTCAATGCCACTCTTGGTCAACAGCTGATGTTAAGGGCAGTCACTCTCACCTCAGCTGTGAACTTCAGCTATTTGTCCATGTTTGGACAAAGGATGTGATAATGTCTGGAGCTGAGTAGTCTTGGTGAAATCCAAACTGACCATTAGTGTGCAGGCTATGCTGAGTAAAAGTGTTGCTTGATAGCAGTACCGATGAAAACTTTCATTACTTTGCTGATGATTGAAGGTAGATTGATGGGGTTGTAAGAAGCAAGATTGGATTTGTCCTGCTTTTTGTGGACAGGACATGTGTGAAACATTTTCCACTTTATCAGGTGGATGCCAGTGTTGTAGCTGGAACAGCTTTGCTGGGCTGTGGCTAGTTCTTGAATGCAAGGTAGGTGATTTGGCTAAGGGTAAATGGGAAATTAGATTAAAAGATATGGTGGTAGATAAGCAATGACAGTCATTGAAACAAATCATAATTCTCAACATGTATATAGTCTCTTAAGGAATGAAAACTCCATTGCAAAAATGGTCCAACCACGCATAACTAGAGAAGATAAAGATGGTAAAAACAAAAAAAACCAAAAAAATACTGCGGATGCTGGAAATCCAAAACAAGAACAGAATTACCTGGAAAAACTCAGCAGGTCTGGCAGCATCGGCGGAGAAGAAAAGAGTTGACGATTCGAGTCCTCATGACCCTTCGACAGAACTTGAGTGAGTCCAAGAAAGAGTTGAAATATAAGCTGGTTTAAGGTGTGTTGGGGGGTGGGGGGGGGGAGAGAGAGAGAGAGAGAGAGAGAGAGAAGTGGAGGGGGTTGGTCTGGTTGTAGGGACAAACAAGCAGTGATAGAAGCAAATCATCAAAAGATGTCACAAACAACAGAACAAAAGAACACATAGGTGTAGAGGAGATCACATTGGGAGCAACGAATGCAGTAGACTAAGTTGGGGGAAATGCAAGTGAAATGCTGCTTCATTTGAAAGGAGTGTTTGGGCCCTTGGACGGTGAGGAGAGAGGAAGTGAAGGGGCAGGTGTTGCATCTTTTGCGTGGGCACGGGGTGGTGCCATAGGAGGGGGTTGAGGAGTAGGGGGTGATGGAGGAGTGGACCAGGGTGTCCCGGAGGGAACGATCCCTACAGAATGCCGACGGGGGGGTGAAGGGAAGATGTGTTTGGTGGTGGAATCATGCTGGAGTTGGCGGAAATGGCAGGGGATAATCCTTTGAATGCGGAGGCTGGTGGGGTGATAAGTGAGGACAAGGGGGACCCTATCATGTTTCTGGCAGGGAGGAGAAGGCGTGAGGGCGGATGCACGGGAGATGGGCTGGACACGGTTGAGGGCCCTGTCAACGACCGTGGTTGGAAAACCTCGGTTAAGGAAGAAGGAGGACATTTCAGAGGAACTGTTTTTGAAGGTAGCCTCATCGGAACAGATGCGATGGAGGCGAAGGAACTGAGAGAATGGGATGGAGTCCTTACAGGAGGCGGGGTGTGAGGAGCTGTAGTCGAGGTAGCTGTGGGAGTCGGTAGGTTTGTAATGGATATTGGTGGACAGTCTATCACCAGAGATTGAGACAGAGAGGTCAAGGAAGGGAAGGGAAGTTTCAGAGATGGACCATGTGAAAATGATGGAGGGGTAGAGATTGGAAGCAAAATTAATAAATTTTTCCAAGTCCCGACGAGAGCATGAAGCAGCACCAAAGTAATCATCGATGTACCGGAGAAAGAGTTGTGGAAGGGAGCCGGAGTAGGACTGGAACAAGGAATGTTCCACATACCCCATAAAGAGACAGGCATAGCTGGGGCCCATGCGGGTACCCATAGCCACACCTTTTATTTGGAGGAAGTGAGTGAAGTTGAAGGAGAAATTGTTCACTGTGAGAACAAGTTCAGCCAGACGGAGGAGAGTAGTGGTGATGGGGATTGTTCGGGCCTCTGTTCGAGGAAGAAGCTAAGGGCCCTCAGACCATCCTGCTGGGGGATGGAGGTGTAGAGGCATTGGACGTCCATGGTGAAGAGGAAGCGGTTGGGGCCAGGGAACTGGAAATTGTTGATGTGACGTAAGGTGTCAGAGGAATCACGGATGTAGGTGGGAAACGACTGGACAAGGGGAGAGAGAAGGGAGTCAAGATAATGAGAAATGAGTTCTGTGGGGCAGGGGCCAGCTGAGATGATCGGTCTACCGGGGCAGTTCTGTTTGTGGATTTTGGGTAGGAGATAGAAGCGGGCCGTCTGAGGTTGGGCGACTATCAGGTTGGAAGCTGTGGGAGTAAGATCCCCAGAGGAGATGAGGTCAGTGACAGCCCTAGAAACAATGGCTTGATGTTCAGTGGTCGGGTCATGGTCCAGGGAGAGGTAGGAGGAAGTGTCTGCGAGTTGACGCTCAGCCTCCGCGAGGTAGAGGTCAGTGCGCCAGACAACAACAGCACCACCCTTGTCAGTGGGTTTGATGACAATGTCAGGGTTGGACCTGAGAGAATGGAGTGCAGTAAGTTCAGAGTGAGAGAGATTAGAATGGGTGAGAGGAGCAGAGAAATTGAGATGACTAATGTCGCGCCGACAGCTCTCAATGAAAAGATCAAGAGAAGGTAAGAATCCAGAGGGAGGGGTCCAGGTGGAGGGAGAGTATTGGAGGTGGGTAAAAGGATCCGTTGAACGGGGAGAGGACTCCTGCTCAAAGAAGTGAGCCCGGAGACGAAGACGGCGGAAGAAGAGTTCAGCATCATGCTGAGCCCGAAATTCATTGAAGTGAGGGCGTAAGGGTATGAAACTAAGTCCTTTGCTGAGCACTGAACGTTCAGCATCGGAGAGGGGAAGGTCGGGGGTATAGTGAATACACGGCTGGGGCTGGGATTGGAAGATGGGGTGGAGATGGAGGGACAGGCAGGGGTGGAGGGTCCTAGATGGGTGTTGGTGTCGATGAGTTGTTGGAGCTTGCGTTCCTTAGCATTTGAGAGAAAGAGAAAAAGTTTCTTATTGAGGCGTCAGATGAGCCAAAGGATAAAATGAAACTGGGGGCACGCGCAGCTTTGAAAAAGGGTATGGCGGTGCTGCTGGAGGGAGAGGTCGAGTGTGTTCATATGGCGGCGCATGGCACTGAGTGGATTTCAGAATGTGATGGGAACAGCAGTCTGAGAAACGTTTTATGTCCCGGAGATACCTGTAATCCTGGGTGCGTTCGAAACATGAGGGGTGGAATTTCAGTTGAAATCCACGTGGGCTAAGTCGGAGACGGAGACAGTCGCTGAGAAAGGAGATATGGCTGTGAAAGCGGGTTTTAGTAAACACCTTGTCAAACATCAGGAGAGAAATGGAAAGCAATGAAGGTGAGCAAGGCAAAAGAGAGATACGGAAATCTTGTCGCAGAGACGAACAGAACTTCTTCAAGGAGGTAGGCATTTCTTGAAGAGCAGTGGCAGTCAATTAAACACAGAGATAAAAACAAAAAAAACTACCGTGTCCGGCCCATCTCCCGCGCATCTGCCCTCATGCCTTCCCTTCCCTCACAGAAATATGATAGCGTCCCCCTTGTCCTCACTTATCACCCCACCAGCCTCCGCATTCAAAGGATCATCCTCTGCCATTTCCGCCAACTCCAGCATGATGCCACCACCAAACACATCTTCCCTTCACCCCTACTGTCGGCATTCCGTAGGGATCGTTCCCTCCGGGACACCCTGGTCCACTCCTCCATCACCCCCTACTCCTCAACCCCCTCCTATGGCACCACCCCATGCCCACGCAAAAGATGCAACACCTGCCCCTTCACTTCCTCTCTCCTCACCGTCCAAGGGCCCAAACACTCCTATCAAGTGAAGCAGCATTTCACTTGCATTTCCCCCAACTTAGTCTACTGCATTCGTTGCTCCCAATGTGGTCTCCTCTACATTGGAGAGACCAAACGTAAACTGGGCGACCGCTTTGCAAAACACCTGCGGTCTGTCCGCAAGAATGACCCAAACATCCCTGTCGCTTACCATTTTAACACTCCACCCTGCTCTCTTGCCCACATGTCTGTCCTTGGCTTGCTGCATTGTTCCAGTGAAGCCCAACGCAAACTGGAGGAACAACACCTCATCTTCCGACTAGGCACTTTACAGCCTTCTGGACTGAATATTGAATTCAACAACTTTAGGTCTTGAGCTCCCTCCTCCATCCCCACCCCCTTTCTGTTTCCCCCTTCCTTTTGTTTTTTTTCCAATAAATTATATAGATTTTTCTTTTCCCACCTATTTCCATTATTTTAAAATATTTTTAAATCTTTTATGCTCCCCCCACCCCCACTAGAGCTATACCTTGAGTGCCCTACCATTCATTCTTAATTAGCACATTCGTTTAGATAATATCACCAACTTTAACACCTATGTGTTCTTTTGTTCTGTTGTTTGTGACATCTTTTGATGATCTGCTTCTATCACTGCTTTTTGTCCCTACAACCACACCAACCCCCTCCACTTCTCTCTCTCTCTGTACCCCCCACCCCCCCACCACCCCCAAACACCTTAAACCAGCTTATATTTCAACTCTTTCTTGGACTCACTCAAGTTCTGTCGAAGGGTCATGAGGACTCGAAACGTCAACTCTTTTCTTCTCCGCCGATGCTGCCAGACCTGCTGAGTTTTTCCATGTAATTCTGTTTTTGTTTAAGATAAAGATGGTATTAGATTAAACGAAAAGCTTACAATGTTGCTAAAAAAGAGTAGCAAGCTTAAAGATTGGGAAGCTTTTAAAAATCAATGAAGGACAATCAAGAAATTGATAACATGGGGTATCACAGAATATGAAAGTAAACAGGCAAAAACATAAAAAACAGATTGAGAGAACATTTCCAAGTATGTTAAAGGGAAAAGATCAGTGAAAGTAAATGTGGGATCCTTAGAGGCCCATTGCACTCTATCTGGACTGGGTGACTTATGAATTTTGCCTTAGACGGAGCACAAAAACATTTCACTGGATTGATTCCTGGGATGAGAGGCCTGCCCCATGAGGAGAGATCAAGTAAATTGAGCCTGCATTCTCTAGAGTTTAGAAAAATGAGAGGGGATCACATTGAAATGTGTAAAATTGTTAGAGGGCTTGACTGGGTGGATGCTGAGTGGTTGTTTTCCCTAGCTGGAGAGTACGGAACTGGAAATCACAGTCTCAGGGATAAGGAGTCAGCCATTTAGCACTGTGGTGAGGAGAAATTTCTTCTTTCAAGGAGCTGTGAATCTTCTCTACCTCAAAAGGTTGTGGATGCTCAATCATTGATTATATTCAAGACAGAGATTGATATGTTCAGACACGTAGGGAATTGGGGGATATGAAGATAGGATAGAAAAGTGAGGTTGACGTAGGAGTTCAGCCATGGTCTTATTGAATGGTGGTGGAACAGGTTTGAGGGGCCAAATGGCCTATTCCTGCTCCGCTTTCTTATGCTTTTCATAATGTCGCATGTACCTCAACAAATTCCTTTCATTCTACTTTGGGCCTGAAATGAGCTCCACAATGGAGCATGCTCCTCAGCCACAGGCAGTTCACCCATTTTGAGAAGAGCAATGTCAGGCTGATTGCCTTACTGGAAGTGGTGAAAGTTGTCTCAGGACGGGGTTAAAGCTGCAACATGAGTGGCAAATCTGGAGTATTGTGGAGTCAAAGAACACCTCCTGTTCCATAGGAATAAATTTTGAACAAAAAAGAACCTATCTTGGTCCAGTCATTGCTGCTCAAGCTCAGCTCTCCCTCTTCTCTTCAGTATCCATTTTCTAAGTGGGCTTTACGGCCCATATTTACACATGTAAGGGGCCTAACAATTTGTTTTAGGTCACCTGGAATTAGGCCTGGTTGCACCAATTTACATCCGTAACACTGTTCCAATGAGCTGCAATTTTCACACTGTTTATTGAGAGGCTATTTGACAAGGGACAGCACCTCAGACAATCCAGATTCTGTTATCACCTGACATCTACACATGTGCACCATCCAATAGAGCTGCTCAAGAATGGCCCAGAACTTCCGATCTCCAGAAGATGTGCTACAGGACCCCTTGGAAGTCCTGACGCATTGATTACACGGGAATGGGAATTACCTGGGAAGTTTTGACTGCCCATGGGCAATTCCCACGCATCTGGAACCCTCCAAAAAAGTCTCCAGTTCTGAGTTGGAGTCGGAGACATTGGACAGTTTTGACTTACTTACCTGGATAGTTACCCAGGAAACGTCAGACAAAAAAAAAATGTTCTAATTCCTGGGTAACTATACAGCTGACTCCCCCGATCACTCACATCCCCCCCGCCGACTTGCCATCGACACCCCGGCTAACCCCCCGACCCCCAGACTACCCCTCAACTAACACCCCCGATCCCCTGACTACCATCCCCAACTCCCCGCCCCCTGACCTTCTGACCCCCACTACCCTCCGACTCCTCCAGCCCTCTGACTACACCCCCGACCCTCTAAGCTCCCCAATCCTTTGACTACCCACCAATCCTCTGTCCCCTCCCCGACTCAATCTGGCCCGATCTCACCACACTACCACCCGGCCACCCTGTAACCCTATCACTCTATCCAACTTACCAATTAACTCACCCACACTCATTCACTAACACACTGGAAAGCTATTTAAATGTCCCAAAGCTTTTCAGAATGCTTGTAAATGAAGATTTACCAGAACATGGCAGCTAGTGCTGTAAAAAGAATGCATGTCTTGGATTGCCCTGACCATCCTGCACTATAAGGAGGGAAACCAATATCAGGTACCAGGTACCAGGTATCAGGTACACTCTGCATTGCTGAAGAGGCCCATTTTGGAAATCTGGACCAGAAACCCAGAACTCTGGCGCTGGGTAAAAATATAGGGACAGAGTGGCAACCCAAAGGTGATTCCCACTCCTCGGAAGTTTCAGCCCAATGATTGAAGGGAAAACCCTGACTGACTTTTCCCTCAGGAATACCAGTTCCTGCCGTGATTATATATGTTAACTCAGTTTTGACACCTTATACCTGATAATGTCCCCTGCCACATGGGGAAATGTGTAAGCTAATTAACCATGAGGAGGAAGAGGACATTAACTAAGAAGAACAACAACATGCATTTAAATAGCACCTTTAACGTAATAAAACATTCTAAGGCATTCCACAGGAACATTATCAAACAAAATTTGTCACTGAGCCATTTAAGGAGATAAAAGAGCAATTTCATATGAAAATGCAGCAGAAAAGACCGAATGGATTTCTTCGTCTGAAAGTGTCTAAGCTATTTCCAAAGGAAAGTTTGACCTAACAATTGACTAAGGTCAGTCGCAGCATTTACACTGTGATTCAGGGTACAGCCACATTAACAGCTGCTGTATAAAGATATTGCAGTATGATTGCGTGAGCTGTATTTACTGTCAGCTCTTTGAACTACTTCAATCATACTGCTTTATTGTCCATTACATTTGTTAGTCATGCAGCTGTGGGCTAGCTGGAGCTCCTGACTATGTTAGTTGTTAGGTGTATAAACCTGCCCAGCGAACACATAAACCGGATGATCCAAACCTGTTATATATGTAACACGCCTTATTTCTATTCTGAAAATAGAATTTGGACCTTTTTGAAAATTGTGACAGAACCTGCTGAGTACATATGGACACTGGCAGTGACAACTGCTTAACTCCTTTACTTTACATGGTCCATCTGTGTTGGCGATGGTGGGAGATATGATTTGATAGGGGAATTGTTGCTTTACTTTAAGTTTTACAAATATTGTCTTTAACCTTTCAGGTTTCTGGTTTGAGTCCTAGCTCTATTGAGTTGATTCACTGACACTCACCAAGGTGGTTTGATTCAGCACTATGTAGCAATGAGGCAATGGCCCAGATTTGCTTTGAGAATAATGGTGAGGCTCTTAGTGCTCACTGTTACTATGGAGAAAATTGGACAGAAACTTCTGGCGCCTGCATATGAGCATTTAAATGCAGAAATCAGGAAGTTGCTGTTAGTGGTAACCTGCTCGTCCACAGAATGTAGTATAACAATTCTCGACCATAGATTTGGCACTCAAATCAGTACAATGATGTGCTGTTGTGATGCTTGGCCACTAGTTTCCCTTTAAAGAAGCCATAAAAAGTTAGGACTGGTGCATTCAGTCCACTGTCTCTGTCTGTTTGCCCTCTCCCTTTAGAATGCCCTGCAGCCGTTCAGTGGCATCCTTAACCCTGGCACCAGGGAGGCAACATACCATTCTGGAATCACATCTATGGCCGCTGAAATGCCTGTCTATTCCCCTTACTATTGAGTTTCCTACCACAATTGCTCTTCCCCTCTTTTTCCTCCCCCCCAGTGCAGCTGAGCCACTAACAGTGCCCATGACCGTGGCTGCACTCCTTAGAGGAACCGTCACTCCCACCGTTTTCCAACACAGAAAAATGGTTCTCGAGCGAGATGCATCCTGGGGATTCCCTGACTACCTGCCTGACACCTTTCCTCTGACTGATGGTCACCCATTCCCTCTTTGTCTGCACTCCCGTAAGCTGTGGGGTGACCATGTCTAAAAACGTGCTATCCACGAAACTCAGCCTCGAGGAAGCACCTCAATGCCTCCAGCTGCCACACAAGCTCCGAAAATCGGAGTTCAAGTAGCTGCAGCTGGTGGCACTTCCTGCACATGTGGTTGGACAGAGCTCAAGGAGTGTCTAGGACTTCCCACATGTTGCAGGCTGTACATAACACAGGACAGAGCTGCCCTGCCATGCCCCTAGTTGAAAAAAACCCTACTTTAAGTTAAATACAGTAAAAAAAGTTAAATTATTTATGTACTTTAAATAAAAATTAGAACTCTTACCTTTCCTTAGCATAAACTATTTTAAACTGGAGAAAACCTGGAGAAAAAACTGGAGAAAAACACTTACCCACTACTCACCAATCAACTCTCACCTTTGTGGTGATGTCACTTTTTAAGCTTCCCTGCCCCCGTGCTGGTTCTGATCTTTCCACCGCTCTCTCGCGCTGTCTTGTGATGTCACTCTTGTTATTTTAGCAAGAACCGACTGCAGGACACTCTTCCCAGACTGCTTCACCGCACTGCTGACCGGAGGACACTCTTCCCAGCCCTTTAGGGAAGAAAATTGGCCATCCTTAACTAGTTTGGTGAACATGTGACTCCACACCCACAGCAATGTGGCCTAGCAAACAATCCAGTTCAAGAGTAATTAGGGGCGGGCAGAAAATGTTGGCCCTGCCAGCGATGCCCACATCACATGAAAGGTTAAAGGAAAAAAAAAACATTGATTGGAAGGCCTGCGTGGTAGGCGTACCAGGAGTTGGGGTGGAGATCCATTTTCTTAGAGCTGGTTAGCAGGATTTGTGCACCATGCTTGTTTGTACTTCTCCGCATTAGCCACAATATATTGAGATCACTAACAGACTCCCTCCAACACCCGCTGAAATTATTCATGTCTAGAAAGCTGGACGCCTGAGGGCTGTGACCACATCCTCAGCAAAGAATTGCCCTGGGTTGACCCTCCAAATAACCAGCTCCTATTCCTCCCTGTCATTACCATATGCTCCATGTGTTGGCCAGTGCACAATGATGGGTGTTCTTGCACTGCTGCTTTATACGATTAGAATGAATGACAGTGCCAATTTCAGAAATGTTTTCTTCCAGTAACTGATACCCCAACTCCACGCCCTGCGCCATATCTCGAGAAGATTAAAAGAAGCACAGATGTTATGAAGAAAAAGAGTCAGACGGACTCGAAACATTAACTCTGTTTCTCTCTCCACAGTTGCTGCCAGACCTGTTGAGTTTCTCCAGTATTTTGTTTTTATTTCAGATTTCCGGCACCCGCAGTATTTTGCTTTTATATTACAGTCCACCTTCTGCCGAATGACTGATAAACTCTTCACTGCCTGCTTTGATTTCAGTGCAGTACTGGGCTAAGAAATGGCAGAAATATTTGGACACAGATCCTATTGGGGCCAAGCTGCCTGCTTCCTCATCCTACAGTTGTGTTAAGTACTTAGACGGTGTTACAGTAGTGTTACAATAGTGTTAATATGCTTCCTTCATATTCTCTGACCCCTGCAAGTCTCAAGTTGTCTCCTTGAAACTGGAAGGGTTTGGGGAATCTTATTTTCCTTACATGCAGTATTTTGCAAAAAACAACTGAACGAGCACTTGAATTATTGGGGCTGATTCCAACTTTCATTAGTGGCAAGAAGTGGCAGACTGCCACCACTATATGCCCCATCTGGGGCAGGACTTTTGGGTCATTGGGCAGGTGCCAGCCTGCGGGATGTAAAGTCCTGCCCCTGGTTTTCCATTAAAGTCAATGGAAAGGAAAATGGTGGGAGGGAGAAATTTGGTTGGGAGGTGGGGGTGGTGGCTATATTGTTGTGTTGTTGGATTGGAGTAGTTTTAATAACTCCTGAAGACTGCCAGCTGCAAATACTCTAACTTTATTGTAACATATTTACAGTTATGAGAAAACTCCTCACCACTAACTTCTTTCTATGCTTCTTTCTCCTCGGTGCTCAGATCACATGAATTAGGAGCAGAAGTAGGCCATTCGGTCCCTCGAGTCTGTTCTTCCATTCAATAATATCATGGCTAATCTGATTGTGGCCTCAGCTCCAGTTTCCTGCCTACCCTCCAATACCCCTTGACTCCCTTGTTAGTCAAGAATTTATCCACCTCTGCCTTAAAAATATTCAATGACCCTGCCTCCACTGCTCTCTGTGAAAGAGTTGCAAAGGCTCGCAACCCTCCAGGAGAAAATATTTTTCCTCATCTTCATCTTAAATGGGAAACCCCTTATTTTTAAACTGTGTCCTCTAGTTCTAGGCTCTCCGGCAAGGGGAATTATCCTTTCAGCATCCACTCTGTCAAGTCCCCTCAGGATCTTATGTTTCAATAAGATCACCTCTCATTCTTCTAAACTCCAATGGATACAGACTCAGCCTGTCCAACCTTTCCTTATAAGGTAACCACCACCCCCATCCCAGGTATCAGTGAAGTGAATTTTCCCTGAACTGCATCTAACACATTTATATCCTTTCTCAAATAAGGAGACTAAAACGGTACACAGTATTCCAGCTGTGGTCTCACCAACTGTCGAAAAACATCCCTACTTTTAGATTCCATTCCCCTTGCAATAAACGACAAGCTTCCACTTGCTGCACATCCAAACTAACTTTTTGCGAAAATTAGTCGAACATACTCCATTGTACATCAGTGGCCTGTCTGCTACCACCCATTTTTCGCCAGCTGTGAGTTACAAGTCCATTCAGCCCCACCATGGGCAAAGATGGTAAGATTAGGACATTGTTAGATGATGTTGTTACAGGGTATGGATTGTGCTCTTCAGAACTGATGCATTACATTATTGAGAGGTTTGGGTGGAATTTCCCCCCTTAACATACTTGGGGAGATGATGAGATTTTTCTCATGTATAAGAACATAAGGGATTAACGCTGACATGGTTCACCATCTCTTGCAAGCCGTCAATATTACAGACAAAGCCAACCACTGGTTAGTTGATAGCTTAACAGTCCTTTGACAGCTTGACAGTTCCAAAGAGTTTAACTACTCTTTACGCACAATCATATCTAATTTTAACAATCCCAAAGGGCACCTGACCTACTCCAAAGGGTGCATTACCTCTCCCAAAGGAGCCCTGGATCCATACCCAAAGGGGTACCTTACCTCTCTAAAAGGGTACCTTGGCTACGCAAACTAATCCACAAGGTTCAGACCTGCTCCTACCAGATCTAATCTGCATGTTTTGGGTTTCAGACACCTATCTCACCAAAATCATACATGAGTGGAGACAATTGCTGATTTATAACCTGTTCCCATTCTCCCCCTGTGACAATGGCAGAGGCCAGGTTCAGGGGCAGGACGTCCAGATTTGGGCTTCCTCAAACGCCAACCACCGGTTCCACCTCACTCACTCTGATAAACAGTAGCGACAGTAGCAAAGCTAAATACCTGCAACTGCTTGCAAACATGTTTGCACATTCGCAATTCAGCTCCTTGATCTTTTCCAACTCCTGGAACAATGATCCTTGAAAATGCCACGGGCTTATATAATTAAGATAGTTTAACTAGGCTGAGCCCAGAGACTCAGCTTGGGCCGGCACTAATGGGTTCAGGTAGGCACTTTCTCATCATGCCTGCTTCCTGCCAGGAACAACACCTTAAACAAAAGTTACCCCCACTCCCAACTACCACAAGTTTCCTTGTGCTTCTAAGAGAAAAAAGAAATGTTTCTAATGCTAATTAGTGTCCACAAAGATGACTGATGATGCATAGTTCAAGGTCAAATATATATGAAAACTGGTCTCTTGGCTCAACAACAAGCCAATAACTGCAGATGCTGGAAATATCAAACAAAGGCAGAACAAGCTGTAAGTTCACAGCAGGTCAGACAGTATCTGTACAGAAAACAGAGCAGCTAGCATGTCAGGTGTGTGGACAACTTGTCAAAGATAGAAGAGGTTAGCAATGGACATGCACAGATATAATGGGCCAAATGGCCTCCACCTGTGCTGTCTAAAGGAACAGAGTGAAGAAATGGGAGAGGGAGAATGTTCAAACAGTCAAAGAAAGACAATGGCAAGTTTATAGGCCATAAACAAGATACGGTTAAATGTTTTGAGACAACAGGGGGCTTAATGAGATGATTCAAAGAAATGAAGGATATATGTAGGAGACCCAAAGAGTGTGTGAGTGGCTAAAGGAGGGGTGGAGAGGGGATGCATAAATAGGTAGCAAGGGAAACTGGCAAAGAGGGAGGTTCAGCAGCTCAGGAACTCGGAAGAAAGTAGCAGCTGACATAAGAGTGTAAGTCATCTCACCAACACAGCTTTCCAACTTGCCAACCCACTCCCCACCCCAGGCACCAATTCACTCTGTATTGAATCTTGTA
The DNA here is from genome assembly GCF_017639515.1 of Carcharodon carcharias. Lineage (NCBI taxonomy): Eukaryota > Metazoa > Chordata > Chondrichthyes > Lamniformes > Lamnidae > Carcharodon > Carcharodon carcharias. The sequence continues at coordinate 227,546,100 of NC_054467.1, forward strand.
TTTAATATCCCGCATATTGAACATCATGAAAATTGTTTCATTAAGGCAAACACTGAGCAATACCAGAACCAGCGGTGGTCCTTCATAAACCCCAACTGTCATCAGACAACAAACCCTCTATCTCCACAGGTGGTCCTACAAGGACTTTGCAAATCTTGCTGCTAAATACAGACATTTATCTTGGCAGGCTTGCTCCCATCATTAAAGTATTTCCTGACATTGTCCAGCTTCTTTTAATTTGGGGGATTCCATCCTTCCACTTTTTCCACATATGTTGTTATGAATTAACCACTTTCCACAAGAGTGGGCTCTTGGAAATTCTGCACAGTAATGTATTTCTATTCAACAGCTTCCCTTACGGCTTTGTAGCATTGGCTGAAAGGAATAACGTGAATGAGATTTACCATCTACAGGACTGAGGGGAATTGTTTTACAGTGGTGAGTGAGACCTGCAAATTTGTGATGCCATTTCATTCAGGGATTTGTGTTGGTCCATCTGAAGTGTGAAAGAGCAATATCCAGACCAAACTAAATACTGTCAAAAAACAAACGGTTTAGATTTTGCTTGCCTACAGGTTAAAAGGATTTACTGTTTAAGGGGGATTCATAGATTCCACTCTCTCATTGGGGGCCTGTGCTCAAAGGGAGTGCAGGCTGGGGTTAGGATTGCTACAATTGTGGCACTGATTTTCTGACTGGCGGCACAAGTTGAGTGATGTTGTCATACACTTATAGCTAAACAACACACAAAGGAGAATTTGAATTACATTCAGCAATGCCTCAAATTTAAAATTCTCATTCGTGTGTTCAAATCTTTCCATGGCCTCACCTTCCCCTACCTATGGAACCTCCTCCAACCCTCCGCACTCCTCCAATTCTGGCCTCTTGCGCATCCCTGATTTTAACCACTCCAACCATTGGTAACCTTCAGCTGCCTGGACCTTAAGTTCGGAAATCACTCCCTAAACCTCTCTGCCTTTCCATCTCTCTCTCTCCACTTTTAATCTGCTGCTTAAAACCTATCTCTTTGACCAAGTGTTTGGCCACCGAGTTTGATGTTTCCTTACACAAGCAAAATACTGTAGGTGCTGGAAAACTGAAATAAAACAGAGAATACTGGAAATACTCAGCAGGCTGGCAGCATCTGTGGAGAAAGGCAGAGTTAGTGGCTGGAATCTTCCAGGCTCACCAGCAGCAGGAAGCTTGGTGGGTGAGGGAACTTAATTTAGCGTGAGTCCCAATATCAGTTTCCTGGCGTTGGGATGAACTATTGCAATAAAGACCTCGGGATTTTAAGGGCGAGTTGAGCTTCCCGACAAACAATGTTGGGAACCCATTTTGCATTAATGAGCAAGCCATACATGCTCATTAAAATGCTAGCTCACCAGAATTAAATTCCCCCTCCAAATTAAGTTTCCTGCCAATGAAAAATTAGAACATTCACATTTACAGCTGCATAACAGTGCCGTGCACCTTGCAAAGTTGACTTCTTCCACAACTTTGAACTCAGTAGCTGCTGCCCTGGCCTTCTTTGGGATGGCTTGGACATATCAGCCTCTTGATTGAGATCGGGAGCTGGTAGGCCAAGTTGTGGGAAGGCTGGACATGGGAGGCAAGACAAGCGGGGAAGAGTGGAATGGAATGAGGTGAGGTGAGAAAATGCTGGAAGAAGAAGTGTCATATGGACTCGAAATGTTAACTCGTGTTTCTCTCTCCACAGATGCTGCCAGACTTGCTGAGTTTTTCTAGCATTTTCTGTATTTATCTCAGATTTCCAGCATCCTCAGTGTTTTCCTTTTATCCAAGGGTGGATTGGAGGCTGGACAGGGGAGGCAGGACCAGAGGGGAAGATTAGGAGTCTGCCCTGGGACGGAAGCCAGACTGTACTGCCATGTTAGAAGGGTAAGTATGTCACGCATGCCTTGGTCCCATTGTAAGATGGGTGGAAGGCCTCTCTGGACCGTGAGTGTCATAGAGAGGGAGCGTGGTCCATGAATTCAAGAATTTGGTCCCAGGTGTTTGAAGTAGGGCACTGAGAATCAGAGGGCACAGTCACAGTCAGGAGAGGGAGTTGGAACTGATAGGGTGGAGGCGTTAGGTTCATGGGCAGGTATTGGATGGTCTCATGGAGTTGGGGGGATTGTGAAAAGTGAGGGTATTGTTAACCTCAAGAATGCGAGTGGGCCAGTGTCAGTGGGAGCATGGGCATGTCATCAGTGAAGGGGGAAGTGGAGGAGTAGGAATGTCCATATTAATGATAACTGGGTCCAAGGTAACAGGGGGAGGCTGAATGTTTACAGGAAGGAGAGGGATGACAAGGCGGTGATTGTGGAGGAGAATGGGAGGAACTTGGTAAGTAATAGAGGGAAGGTAGAAGGGCCACAGAACAGGTGGGAGGACTTAATGCTTCATTTTTGGGCTGAGAAAAGAGGCACCGTATCAATTATTTGTCCACTCCATGAGAACCAAGTTCAGCTAAGTTCTTTTTTTATGATTCATTCACAGGATGTGGGCTTCGCTTGCTGGGCCAGCATTTATTGCCCATCCCTAAGTTGCTCTTGAGAAGATGGTGGTGAGCTGCCTTCTTAAACGGCTGCAGTCCATGTGGTGTAGGCACACTAAAATGCTGTAAGGAAGGGAGTTATAGGATTCTGACCCAGCGACAGTGAAAGAACGGCAATATATTTCCAAGTCAGGATGGTGAGTGGCTTGGAGGGGAACACCCAAGTAGTGGTGTTCCAGTCCATCTGCTGCCCTTGTCCTTCTAGGTGGTAGTGGTCGTGGGTTTGGAAAGTGCTGTCTCAGGAGCCTGGGTGAATTCCTACAGTGCACCTTGTAGATGGTACACACTGCTGCTACTGTGCTTCGGTGGTGGAAGGAGTGAATGTTTGTGGATGGGGTGCCAATCAAGCGGCTGCTTTGTCCTGGACGGTATCCAGCTTCTTCAGTGCTGTAGGAGCTGCACTCATCCAGGCAAGTGGGGAGTATTCCAGCACACTGCTGACTTGTGCTTTGTAGATGGTGGACAGGCTTTGGGGAGTCAGGAGGCAAGTTACTTGTCGCACGATTCCTAGCCTCTGACCTGCTCTTGTAGTTACAGTATTTATATGGCTAGTCCAGTTCAGTTTCTGGTCAATGGTAACCCCAAGGATGTTGATCGTGGGGGATTCAGTGATGGTAACGCTATTGAACATCAAGGGGTGATGGTTGGATTCTCTCTTGTTGGAGATGGTCATTGCCTGGCACTTGTGTGGTGTGAATGTTACTTGCTATTTGTCAGCCCAAACCTGGATATTGTCCAGGTCTTGCTGCATTTGGACATGGACTGCTTCAGTATCTGAGGAGTTGCGAATGGTGCTGAACATTGTGCAATCATCAGTGAACATCCCCACTTCTGACCTTACAATGGAAGGAAGGTCATTGATGAAGCAGCTGAAGGTGGTTGGGCTGAGGACACTACCCTGAGGAACTCCTGCAGTGATGTCCTAGAGCTGAGGTGACTGACCTCCAAAAACCACAACCATCTTCCTTTGTGCTAGGTGTGACTCCAACCAGTGGAGGGTTTTCCCCTGATTCCCATTGACTCCAGTTTTGCTAGGGCTCCTTGATGCCACATTCGGTCAAATGCTCCTTTGATGTCAAGAGCAGTCACCCTCATCTCACCTCGGAAGTCCAAGTTTGAACCAAGGCTGTAATGAGGTCAGGAGCTGAGTGGCCCTAACATAACCCAAACCGGGCATCAGTGAGCAGGTTATTGCTAAGCAAGTGCCACTTGATAGCACTATTGATGACCCCTTCCATTACTTTACTGATGATTGAGAGTAGACTGATGGGGCGGTAATTGGCCGGGTTGGATTTGTCCTGCTTTTTGTGTACAGGACATATCTGGGCAATTTTACACATTGCCGGGTAGATGCCAGTTTTGTAGCTGTACTGGAACAGCTTGGCTAAGGGCACAGAAAGTTCTGGAGTATAAATCTTCAGTACTATTGCCGGAATTTTGTCAGGGCCCATAGCCTTTGCAGTACCTAGTGCCTTCAGCCATTTCTTGTTATTACATGGAGTGAATTAAATTGGCTGAAGACTGGCATCTGTGACTCTGGGGACCTCCGAAGGAGACTGAGATGGATCATCCACTTGGCACTTCTGGCTGAAGATTGCTGCGAATGCTTCAGCCTTATCTTTTTCACAGCTATGCTGGGCTCCTCCATCATGGAGGATGGGGATATTTGTGGAGCCACCTCTTCCAGTGAGTTGCTTAATTGTCCACCACCATTCACGACTGGATATGGCAGGACTGCAGAGCTTAGATATGATCCGTTGGTTGTGGGATCGCTTAACTCTGTCCATCACTTGCTGCTTATGTTGTTTGGCATGCAAGTAGTCCTGTGTTATAGCTTCACCAGGATGACACCTCATTTTTAGGTATGCCTGGTGCTGCTCCTGGCATGTCCTCCTGCACTCTTCATTGAACTAGGGTTGATCCCCTGGCTTGTTGGTAACGGTAGAAGGGGGGGGGATATGTTGGGCCATGAGGTTACAGATTGTGTTCGAGTACAATTCTGCTGCTGCTGATGGCCCACAGCGCCTCATGGATGCCCAGTCTTGAGTTGCTAGATCTGTTTGAAATCTATCCCATTTAGCACGGTGGTGGTGCCACACAACATGATGGAAGGTATCCTCAGTGTGACAGCAGGATTTCATCTCCATAATGACTGTGCCGTGGTCACTCCTACCGATACTGTCATGGACAGATGCATTTGTGGCAGGCAGGTTAGTGAGGATAAGGTCAGGTATGCTTTTCTGTCTTGTTGGTTCCCTCACCACCTGTTGCAGACCCAGTCTAGCAGCTATGTCCTTTAGGACCCATTCAGCTTGGTCAGTAGTGGTGCTACTGAGCCACTCTTGGTGATGGACATTTAAGTCCCCCCAACCAGAGAACATTCTGCACCTTTGCCACCCTCAGTGCTTCCTCTAAGTGATGTTCAACATGGAGGAGCACAGATTCATCAGCTGAGGGAGGGTGGTACATGGTAATCAGCAGGAGGCTTCCTTGCCCATGTTTGACCTGATGCCATGAGACTTCATGGGGTCCAGAGTCGATGTTGAGGTCTCCCAGGGCAACTCCCTCCTGGGTATACCACTGTGCCGCCATCTCTGCTGGGTCTGTCCTACCAGTGGGACAGGACACACCCTGGGTTGGGGATGATGGAGTCTGGGACACATCCTCTGCTCTCGAGGTTCCAATGCCCAATATACCAGCATTGGTCCATGACTAATGGGTTGCATACCAGTGAGAACCCATCAAAGTCTGGAGCTGCTGTATTTTGCGTGCAGTCAGAGGCAGGGATGAGGGAGGGAGGGTGGGAGGTGGATGCCTCCAAGGAATAGGCTGGTGGACAGCAGCAAACTCCCGACTTCAAACCTCCACCCTCCCTGGTAAATAGTCATGGCTGACAAGGGCTCATGTGATTAACCTTTCTATGCTGCCAAGACAATGGTCTCTCTATAGAGTCTTGGGGGTAATGGAGGCAAGTGGAATAGTGTCTGAGGGAGGGTTCACACACATGGATGTCATTGCCCCAGTTAAGGAGTAATGCTTCCATGCACAATCATGTATGAATGGGAGGAACACTCATCTGTGGTCCTCCAGGATGTCCTTCACCTGGAAGGGGTGGATGGCGATGCCATTTCTAGACAGAAGCCAGGCACAGGGCTTAGCATTGGCATTGTGACTCAGAGGCAGAAGAAAATCTACAAAGAATATTCTCACTAGATAGATCACTGCAATTGATTCACAGATCCACTGAGGCCTAGACACAAGTGTATATGGGAGATGATAGATGTCCTGTTTAGGAGAGCGCACTAGTTTCTGCCTGGATCCTGGAAGCCAGGCTACATAAGTGTTGGGTTTTGCAGCAATCACTGGTTTCCTACATGTGGTCTAGAGAGCTCCCTGGCAATAGCCAGTCACATTCACCAATAGGATTTGAACATACAGCTGGTATGTGACCACAGGAGACAAATCCTGCATGTTTGTGTTTGGTTCCCAGGGAGCTCTCACGATTCCTACATTCTGTACCACTCCTTGTGGATGCATATGTAATGAGCTGAAGAGTGCAAGATCATGTGTGGGTCAGCTGTTACCCACCCCACCACCCCCCTCCACTCCAGCACCCCCCAGTGGAAATCATTCTCACCTCCCTGCCTGCCAGTGAACTTACACTCCAGAATGGGAGATTGCGTCCAATATTTCAGGCTTTTCATCATCATATTGCCTTATGGGGTTTGATTACAAATAGGTCTGGTTTCGCTCCAGCGAAGTAGCTTGAGATACTTTACTACTTTAAAAGTGCTCTATAAATGTCAGCAATTATTGTTAATAAAAAGTTGTGTCCCTTTTGTTGGAGCAGAGGACATAAGGGACTGACTAAATCAAGCTGTTTAGAAGTATGAAGGTATGAAGGTAAAGAAAGCGACCTGGAATTTGAGGAAGATGTGGGGTTCTCCACATTGTCTGCTACAACTTCAGTGCAAGAGGTGGGAATCAAGGAGCAATGGCATGAACAGACAAGTGGGAGATAGCTGTTGGAAATTCCATCCCAGACTGTTACCAGTGACTGAAAGGACTAGAAGGAGGAGATATAGATATAAGATCAAATGTAAGAGAATTTGGATGGAGAGCAGGAAGAACTTTATCATGCAGAGACTACCTTCAACCTTCTGGTGTTTCCCTGGGATCAGTGCTATTGTGGGCAGGAGCTAGGGGAAAGGGAGCTGTTGGTCAAGCTCTGCTGGGGCACAGTAACATACATGTGAAGCAGGCGGCAATGCCTTCAGGAGAGGAGAATGGAAGTGGGGAGAAAGTAGAAAAAATGACTTGCATTTATCTAGTGCTTTTCATGATCACTGGACACTTCAAACAAGCAATTCAGTACTTTTGTAGTTTAATCGCTGTTGTAATGTAGGAAATGTGGCAGCCAATTTGTGCACAGCAAATTCCCACAAACAGCAATGTGAAGGTGACCAGATAATCTAGTTTTAGGAGACCAGGTTAACTCCTTAGTTCTCCTTCAAAATCGTGCCATGGGATCTTTATATCCACCCAAGTAGGGAGATGACTGCAATTCTGAGAGGGCAGCACTCCCTCAGTGCTGCAGTGATTTTGTGCCCAAAGCCTAGTGTGAGACTTCAACCTGGAGCCTTCTGACTCAGAGGCAAAAGTGCTACCAACAGAGGCACAACAAGAAATAAACTCAATCACTTAGTTCAAATGAAATGCGCCATATTCAGTGTTCCTCTTCTGTACAAATACAAGCTTTTTGGGTCAAGCTCTTATATAGGCAGGTCAGTAATTTTACAGTTAATTATACCTGTCTGGGTTTTCCCCAAGTTGTGATTGTTAAAAGGCAAGTTGCAGTGTACAAATTAAATACTGTATCTTCGAATTGGATGCAAATTTTCAATGACTTAGAAAGGAGTTTGAGTTTGCTGCCAAGGTTTCTCTGATTTTAAATTAAACCCAGATCTGCCTTCAGGCTTTGAAGTTTGGATTCAGTCAGAATCTCATTAATCTTTTGCAGGCAACATTTGATTTTTTATCAGAGGCTGAGTTTAGTTTCAGTTTTCTTTGAAACAGTTTCATTTTATAGCCTCGTCTCTTTGAGCGCATGATTCTCAAGGGCACCCTGAATCTGGCTTACTGTCTGTCCCCTCTGCCTGTTCTCCACCATCAGTGCCAGGGGCTCCAGCCACCGCCCTAGGATGTAGAATTGTCTTTCGAAGCCCACTCCACCGCCAGCGCCCACCCCCACCCACCCACCCCCGATGCATCTCTCCCTACAATCATTGCCACATTTTATTTAAGCAGCATTTTGAGCTCCTCTGTCAACATTGTGACCTGGAATACTTTCCCATTCCAAGAATCCAATGTCATTGGGCTGGATTTTATGGGTCACCTGTGGCGTGAGAGCAGGTGGGTTGTCCCGTAAACTAGGGCACTGTGCCATTGGTGGCGTTCCTTTTGCCGGTTGGCCTGCCCCTTCCACGACACCCACCCCTGCCACTATTTTATGTGTTGGGTGAGCTGCTCACTTGTGGCCCAATTGAGGCCCTCAACTTAATGCCTGCTTAAGTGTAGGAGGGTGTAAATATGATAGGGATATTTCTGAGGACATTTGCACGTTGCTGATTTATGCCAGTTGTACATTGAAACCTTGCCACACATGAATTTCGTCCATATTATGTCTGCTGAAATCATACTTTGATCATTAACAGCGGCAGGATGAGATGTGGAGCAAAGGGTTAACAACAGAAGCTTACTTGATGCTGATGTAATAATGATGTCAGATCACATGACTGAGAAGTAAGAGCGATCTGGAAGGAGGAGAACCTCCAACCACGTGTAGAGGTCCAAATGTGTAAATATTTGCTGTAAGTAAAGAGTTATGGTTTTGAGAAACTACAGACTCAAGCAGCATACTTTGGGCAAATAGGCAATCGGTCTAGAGCCCGATCACAGAACAAAACATTAAGGGTCTCATCCTGCAGCTGTTAACGATCAAAGTATGACTTCAGCAGACATAATATTGACAAAATTCACGTATAGCAAGGTTTCAGTGTACAACTGGCATAAATCAGCAATGTGCAAATGTCCTCAGAAAAAAATTGATGCAACCCTGATCTCAAACTGTCGTTACAGCAGAATCATGGCAGGAAGTTCTGAGCTGTTTTCCCAACCTTGCACAGGTTGATATTTGAGGCTGCTTTTGAAATATTGGCCTGGATTTTGCCTGCCTCTGCTGGGCATGTTTATGGCTGGGGGGAGCACATAAAATAGGGTGGGTGCCAAGCGCGTCACCTTGCTGCCCATTCCCCCGATCTTACCCCCTCATATGGGGGTGTGAGTAGGCACCGAAACCAACAGTCTGCCCGTCATATTTAAATAAATAGTCAAGGGTCAATTGTGCTTGTTAACAAATCACTTGACCCCCATAATGTGCTGCCCACATCATAACATGGTTGGTGTGGGCAGTCGGATGGGAGTGGTCAGGCTGTCTTTGTATTATCTTTTGGACGTGCCTTTTGCACATTGGGGGGTGGACCCCCTGAGATAGTACCCCCCCCCCCCCCAACTTTCTCCCTTTTTGCCTGCTCTGTAAAACACACCACGCCAATCCCCCCGCCTCCTTCCAAATCTGCCCAAGCCCTCCCTGTCCAAGACTCTGGACTTAACTTTCTCCAGGATCCATGGGCCTTCCTGGGCCTGTTTGCAGTCCAGGCAGCACCCACTAGTGCACTCTTGGCACTGCCGGGACTGCTGGAACTGCCAGCCAATCAGTTCCTGAGGAAGGGCAGGATTCCCACTGGCTGCCCCTTTAGGCCGCCCACAGTGACCATGGATGCGGGAAGGGCTGGCATGGATTGAGTTGACTTCATGCTGAAGGGTGAGCTGTTCGCCACCAGCACCCGCCCCCCCCCCCACCCCGGTAATATTTTGCCCATTGTGTGCAGATTTTGAATTTTGATACAAAAACAAAAATTCTTGGAAAAACTCAGCAGGTCTGACAGCTGAGAGGAATACAGTTAACTTTTCGAGTCCGTATGACTCTTCATCAGAACTAAGGAAATAGAAAAATGAGGTGAAATATAAGCTGGTTGAGGGGGTGGGACAGGTAGAGCTGGATAGGGGGCCAGTGATAGGTGGAGGCAAAGAAGAGATTGCCAAAGATGTCATAGACAATAGGACAAAGGGGTGTTGACGTGGTGATATTAGCTAAGGAACGTGCTAATGGTGACATTAAGGGTAGCAAGCAGGACAAGCTGGTGGCAGATGGCCCTAGTGGGGAAGGGATCGAAATGGGCTAAAAGGTGGAGATAAAACAATGGATTGAAATAAATTTAAAAATAGGGAAAAGAAAAATATATATTTTTAAAAATGATTAATTATTGGAAAAAGGGGGATCGGAAAGGGGTTGGGGATGGAGGACAGAGTTCATGATCTGAAGTTGTTGAACTCAATGTTAAGTCTGAAAGGCTGTAAAGTGCCTAATCGGAAGATGTGGTGCTGTTCCTCCAGTTTGCGTTGAGCTTCAGTGGAACATTGCAGCAGGCCAAGGACGGACATGTGTGCATGAGAGCAGGGTGGAGTGTTGAAATGGCAAGCGACAGGGAGGTCTGGGTCATGCTTGCGGACAGACTAAAGGTGTTCTGCAAAGCGGTCACCCAGTCTGCGTTTGGTCTCTCCAATTTTTATGCCTGCCTCTGATGGCCTGGAGGATTAGAGAAAGGAAGGAAGCATTTGCCCAAACATTACCACAACCAGAACTCATGCTGCATAAAGGTAAGCATTTTCTGATGAACCATGCGCAGGGTACAGGAAGTTGGAGTAACAATTCTACTTATTATGGAATTCCTAATAGGCCTAGGAGATGGTGGCTTTGTGGTAATGTTGCTGATCTGGTAATCCAGGGGCCCAGGCTATGGTACTATGGCAGCTGGTGGAATTTAAATTCAGTTAATAAACCTGGGGCAGGACTTTACGTGTCGGTGAGCAGTGGGGGGGTGGGGGGCCACTCACCGACGTATAAAATGACATGCGATGGCGGAACTCCCAACCGTCACTGCACCCGATTTAAATTTTTAGGAAGGTGGGGGTGCAGCGAAATCAGCTGTGTGCCCGCCGACCTGTCAATTGGCAATTGAGAGCATTGACAGAGGCAATTAAGTAATTAAAGGACCTGCCCATCCAACCTTAAGGTTGGCGGGCAGGCCAGGAGCCCCGGTGTGAATTAGAAGAAGCATGAAACCTCACCCACGATGAGGTTTCATGTAGGTTTTAAAAAATTTTAATAGAGTTTTTGTGAAAATTATGGACATGTCCCAACCCATGATATTGTCACATGAGGGGACATGTTCGGGAAATCTTATTTTTCTATTTTTAGGTTTTTTTACATTTACACCCAATCTCCCTGAGGCTGCACTTGGCCTCAAGGAGGTGAGTGCGCTCTTTTGTGTGCATGTGCACACAATTTTGGGATTCCCCCGCTGCCCACACAGGGAGCGCACAGCGCTTCTGTGTGGACGTCAGGCTGGGCGGGCCTTATTTGGCCCACCTACATAAAATGGCGCTACAACCCCGATTGGGGGGCGCCAATCAGAAGCACGCCTGTGCGTGTCCGCCCTTCAATTTCACCCGCGACAGGGGGAAATTTCAGCTCCTGGAATAAATGCTAGTCTCAGTAAGTGGCACCACGAAACTATATCATTATTGTAAAAACCCCACCCCCACTAATGGCCTTTAAGGAAGGAAATCTGCTGTCCTTACCTGGTCTGGCCTATATGTGACTCCAGGCCCACAACAATGTGATTGACTTTAAACTGCCCTCTGAAATGACTTAAGAAGCTACTCAGCTCAAGGGACAATTAGGGATGGGCAACAAATGCTGGCCTTGCCAGCGATGTCCATACCCCATGAAAGGGTAAAGGGGGAAAAAAAATCAGTAATTTCTGCCTTGCTGCTATTAAACAAGTTCAAAAAATACAAAATGGCAACCGTTGTGTCTAACATGTTCTTTGCACTAAGAATCTGCTAAAATCCTGTATATAACATTATAATTTGGGAACAGTATTGTTGCGAAAATCATGGCACACTTACAGTCTGCCACCATCTTGGATTGTGCTCTTCCACTGCACCTGGTTATGGCAACAGTGAGGGCAGTTGCCATCTATTAGAATAACTGCACCTCACCTCTGGCAGTAGTATAACATCCCACAAGTGCAATGTAAAGTAATGTACTTTCTGCATCATTTAGTTTAGGAGAACCAGAGATAGAAGGGTTGGGCTGAGTGGCCTGTTTCCATGCTGTAATCTCTATGTTTTTCCAGAAGGGGAATGTGGGAGTTCAATGTGAGCCGGATATTGCAGGTTTAGTAAAACAAAGATGTAAGCTCAGGAATGATAGTGCAAAGTTAGACAATCTGGAAACATTCAAAGGTTACAGGATGTAATCTCACTGCTGCTGCAATGCGCTTTCTGATAATATTGCAGCTGTGTATATTTCCTCTGCATTCTGTAATATCATTTTGTTGGCTCTTTGTTAAAGGCAGTAGTAATGCAACACTTGCCGCGAACAAGATTTTAGTCAGTAGACCTATTGCAAACTAGACTGAAAAATACCTGCTATATTCTACAGAATCTTGTTAGTCCTGCAAAACATTTTCTTCACAGCTTCCAGAACACTGGGCAGTGTGTGTGTTTGTGTATGTGTGTGGGTCCATGTACGAGGTTGTGCGGTAGTAGAGGTATGGGGGCTTTCATTGACTCGTTGCTTTATCCTGGCTCTCTGTCAGGTTGTGTTTGGCCGTTTTGCTTTATAACATTTCCCTTTGTTTTTCTTTCCTGGCTGTAGATAGTGATAAATTTCCAGATGCTCCACAGCCGGTGTGTCAGGAAGCTGACTGAGCCATTCACACCGCTTACAGGGGATCTTACTAAAGTAACACCCGGAAAAGTAACAGACCAACACGGAATGCTAAAAATGGAGGACCTTAAAATTCAGTTCTGTGCTGCCCGACCTGTCTTTGGTGCTATGGGAGCCGGATGATACACGAGTTTGCTGTTCTCTTCCAGGAGCACAGAATTGGTCTGTGCTCATCCAATGCCTCTGCTGATATCTCTCAGCCAGTCAATCCTGACTGCTGTTACCCATGCTGAAGTACCCATACACAGTCTGAAGCTGAGTCCTCAAGGACCAGCGCTGCTTGAGAACGATCTGCAAAGCCATCAGTGGTCTCCTCAAGCGAATGTCAACAGCTTTTCAGCACCTATGCTACAGTCATGATCACTAGGCCAGTTGAAGGCACCTGCAAGACATATATTAAGAGAAAGCATAAGGGTGAATATTTGAGCATTGTATGTGTTATTGAGAGTGTTGCTGGACAACATTTGCAGAACACCTGCGGTCTGTCCGCAAGAATGACCCAAACCTCCCTGTCGCTTGCCATTTCAACACTCCACCCTGCTCTCTTGCCCACATGTCTGTCCTTGGCTTGCTGCATTGTTCCAGTGAAGCCCAACGCAAACTGGAGGAACAACACCTCATCTTCCGACTAGGGACTTTACAGCCTTCTGGACTGAATATTGAATTCAACAACTTTAGGTCGTAAGCTCCCTCCCCCATCCCCACCCCCTTTCTGTTTCCCCCTTCCCTTTTTTTTTCCAATAAATTATAAAGATTTTCCTTTTCCCACCTATTTCCATTATATATAAAAAAAAACCCACTAGAGCTATACCTTGAGTGCCCTACCATCCATTCTTAATTAGCACATTCGTTTAGATAATATCACCAACTTTAATTTTAACACCTATGTGTTCTATTGTACTATTGTCGTTGACATCTTTTGATGATCTGCTTCTATCACTGCTTGTTTGTCCCTACAACCACACCACCCCCACCCCCCCCTCCACCTCTTTGTCTCTCTATCTCTCCGCCCCCCACACACACACCTTAAACCAGCTTATATTTCAACTCTTTCTTGGACTCGAACGCAAGTTCTGTCGAAGGGTCATGAGGACTCGAAACGTCAACTCTTTTCTTCTCCGCCGATGCTGCCAGACCTGCTGAGTTTTTCCAGGTAATTCTGTTTTTGATTTGTATAAAATAGTTGTTTTGTGGTGTCTTTTATTCAGATTTTAGCCAAGAAGAGTTGGAGAGGGGTGTAGGGGTGGGGGGGTTGAAGGGAAAGGGGCGGTGGTGGTGGTGGGTGGAAAGAAAGATGTGCATGGGTACGTCATGTGAGCTTGCACATCACACCAGAATGTGGGATGAGGGAGGTGGGATTTGAGATGTGCGTAAGGTAGGAATATACCATCATCCTGGATGACTTCAGTGATACCGATTGCCAGGGCTTCAGCGACAGTCGTGTGGGAGGGAGGCGGTGCATGGGCCGCAGGAAAAACAAGTGATCCGAGGGCAATGTAGTGAATAACGCTGGATCAAACTCAAGGCAACAAAATAGAGGCCATCTCCAGCAGAACTCGTGATAACCAGCCAGACTCTTGCTGCAGAGCACACTGCGGGGTTGTAGTTCTAAAAAGTGGCTCTTTGCGAGAGCTCCATTAAGGCCTAGATTCATCATCACAATGATCGTTGCTGCCTCCGAGGAGGCGGAGTTCATGACACCAATTGCTCATCCTGTGATCCCCAGTGGGGTCACCACCCAAGGTTTGGGAACCTCTGCCTTAGTCTGTCTCCACACCAGCTCTTACTTTTTCCATGAGATTCACCTCTTGCTCCTTGACTCTTTCTGACACAGCTCCCATCCACACACAATGATGCCTCCTTTCCTCAGTTTCCCTTCACAACTGCTACCTCTCCTCAGCGTTATTTCTCCTAATTTCAAAACAGCTGTGATAAATTTGCTCTTTTAACTGGCTACCATTGATCTATCTATCCTGACTGTAATACATCTGCAATTTCAGGTTTTCTCTCTAAGGCTCCAGACAGTGTTAAGTGCCCAGCCTGCTCACAGATCCCTATTCAAATGCTTGACTTTTAACCTGAGCATAGCATTGAAATGCCTTTGATCTAAGTAACTAATAGCATTCTGTGCTACTTTGAACACAGTCCATATTCCTCCTCGACCTCTCTTCCTGTGACCTTTGACTTGATCTTCCATTGTCTCTTCTCCACATCCATAGAACTATCCCCTCAATGTTCCAATTCTGCTTATTACATCAGATCTCCTGCTACGATTTCTCTTCAAGTACCCACATGGTTATCTCTGGTCTCCCCAAGCGTCCTTGGCTTTCTCTTATTTCTCATTATATGTTGTCCATGAGCAGGAGAGGGGATGTTCTACAGGGGTCAAGGACAGAATCTATTTAGTTAGATCTAAGAAACAATAGAGGTGCCATTACATTGCTGGGTGTATTCTATAGGCCACCAACAAGTGAGAAAACTATAGGGGGGAAAATTGCAAGAAAATTGCAGAGAAGTGCAAGAATTATAGAGTAGTTATAATGGGGGATAATTATCCTAATATGGACTGGGATAGTATTAGTATAAAGGGCAGAGAGGGGCAAGAGTTCTTAGAGTGTGTTCAGGAGAGTTTTCTACATCAGAATATTTCTAGTCCAATGAGATAGAAGGCATTGCTGGATCTGGTCCTTGGGAATGAAGTGGGCCAATGGATCAAGTACCAGTAGGGGAACATTTAGGGAACAGTGATCAGTTTCATAAAGCTTGAGTTGGCTATGGAAAAGGTCAAGGAGCAATGTAGAGTAAAAAGATATATAACTGGGAGAGGACCAGCTTCAATGGGGTAAGAATGGATCTGGTCCAAGTAAATTGGAATCAAAGATTGGCAGGCAAAACTGTAACAGAACAAGAGAAGATAGCTCGGGTACAGTCAAGTTAAATTCCCTAGAGGGGGAAGGGTAGAGCAAATAAATCCAGAGCTCCCTAGATGATGAAAGAGATAGAGAGGGTAAGATGGAGATAAAGGTGAAAAGGTGCATGTATTAGATGTAAGTTGGATAACACAATTGAAAATCAGGCTGAATATAGAAGGTTCAGAAGCGAATTGAAGAAACAAGTAAGAGAAACAAAGAGAGAGTATGAGAAGAGATTGGTAGCTAACATAAAAGGGAGTCCAAAAGACTTCTATAGGCATATAGGCCATTAGGGACCTAAAAGGAGATTTACGCATTGAGACAGGCGGCACAGTACTAAATGAATACTTTGCATCTGTCTTTACCAAGGAAGAAGATGCTGTCCAAGCCATATTGAAAGAGGAAGAGGTTGAGGCACTTGATGGGTTAATAATTGATAAAGAGCAGGTAATAGATAGGCTGGCTGTGCTTATAGTTGATAAGTTACTAGGACCAGATTGAGTTTTTTGATGAGATAACAGAGAGTTGATGAGGGTAATGTTGTTGATGTGGTATATATGGACTTCTAAAAGGCATTTGATAAGGTGCCACACAACAGACTTGTGAGCAAATTTAGAGCCAATGGAATGAAAGGGGCAGTAACAACATGGATGTGAAATTGACTGAGTGACAGGAAACAGAGTAGGTTGTTTCTTCAATTGGAAGAAATGGGGTTCCCAGGGTTGATATTAGGACCCCTGCTCTTCTTGATATATATTAATGACCTAGGGCAATATTTTCCCGTTGGTAAGCGGGGGCGGGGCCCGCTTGCTGACGCGTGAAATGAAGCGCGGTGATGTCGGGCGGGCATCCCGATGTCACCACACATCATTTAGGTTTTCAGTTCGGCGGGCGTGCAGCTGACTCGGCTGTGCGCCCGCCGAACTGCCAATGGCCTATTAAGGCCATTTGAAACCGAATTAACTCAATTTAATGAGCTGCACGTCCAACCTTAAGGCTGACGGGTGGGTGGAGAGCCGAGGCGGCCTTCACATTTTTCATGAAACCTCGTCCACGGGCGGGATGAGGTTTCAAGAAGTGTTTGAAAATCTAATAAAAATTTATATATTTATTTTTTGACACGTCCCAGCTCATGTGATAGTGTCACATGAGGGGACATGTTTTAAAAGCTTTTTTTTCCCTTTATTTTAACTTTCAAACCATAAACTGATCTCCCTGAGGCACCTCTGTGCCACTGGGAGATTTCTGTGCTCTTTTGCGCGCATCCTTGACTCAGGGAATCCCCCCCTTCCCCCTGCCCGCACAGGGAGTGCTCAGCATTTCCAGGTGAGCGTCACGCTGGGCGGGCCTTAATTGTCCTGCCCACGTTAAATGGCGGCGTGGACCTGATCGGGGGCGCCAATCGGGTTTGCGCTTGCTCCTGCCCATCCCCGCACAACACCTTTTGAAGGGTCATGAGGACTCGAAACGTCAACTCTTTTCTTCTCCGCCAATGCTGCCAGACCTGCTGAGTTTTTCCAGGTAATTCTGTTTTTGTTTTGGACAGGGAGAAACTGTTCCTATTGGTGGAAGGATTGCGAACGAAAGGACACTGACTAAAGGTGATTGATAAAAGAAGCAATGGTGACATGAGAAAAAGCTTTTTTATGCAGCAAGTAGTTAGGATCTGGAACGTACTGCTTGAGAGTTTGGTGGAAACGGATACAATCGTGGTCTTCAAAAGAGAATTGGATCATTAACTGAGTACAAAAAAAATGCACAAATATGGGGAAAAAGGTGGGGGAGTGGCACTAGCTGAGCTGTTCTTGCAGACAGCTGGCACAGGCATGACGACTGAATGCAGTAACCATTCTATGATTCTATTTAAAATTACCTGTTCAACATACAGTTGTGAATGATTCAAGGCTGTGTGGATCTTATCATCGGAAAGGCTGGATTCAATCACTTTGGTCCTACCAGGATTCTCTTTTGAATGGGATGGTGGGGGAAGGTGGGGTGTTGGCATGGACGGAAGTGGGAAAGGATGTGGGGAGGGCATAGGGGAGGGGCTAGGTTGTGGAGATGAAATGGGGGAGAGACAGCATTGAGGGGTGGAAGGAGGAAGTCACAGCATGCAAGGGAAGGAAAAGGTTGATGGCATGGGAGTGAGGGAGAGTTAGGGGATGGACAGCAGAGGAGGGGAAGGCATGGGAGGGAGTGGCAGGGATGGCGTGGGGGGGAGGGAAGAAATGGCATGGGAAGGAGGAAGTGGGTACGGCATGGGAGTATGGAATAAGGGATGGTGGTGGGTTGGCATGAAAGAGATAAAATGGGCGTGGGGATGGCATAGGAAGAAAAATTGAGATGGGGATGTTCTGAGAGAGATGAAAGAAATAGGATGCTTATGGCATGAGAGGGCTGGCATGGAATGGCATGGATTGGGGATGTAAAGAAGTACTGTTGTGATAAATTTACTAATTTCACCACAAATATTTTGAAAGTCTGTGCTGGCATACAAAATTACATTCACTTCCAATAAATGGACAATAGCATTCCATCTACAAACAAGCTTGATGAAAGATGTCTCAGAGTCCAAGGTTAGTTGCACAGGTACTTGAAGTGAAAGAAAGGTCATCTGTGATGCACTGAAGGACAACAAACAAATGTTGGGTAATAATAATCTCTTCATAACTCACCCTAGGGCAACACTGGACATAATCAGATTAAAAGCAGCTCTGTTTTGTGTTGAACTATTGTGTCGAAATGCTGACAGTCAAACTAAAGGCACCAGGAGTTCAGACCAAACTTTAAAACTGAAAGTTTGGAATCGTTTCAGAGTCAACACATTAAAACTGCACCAATAAACCTTTTCGTTTTGCAAATCGCAGTCTAAATTCTGGAAATACCTCTTTCCCAGACACTCGTTATCTGAAATCCTAATGTGCCATTAAGTTATGCGACACAAATTAATAATTCATTTTTTCTGGGTTCAGGAAATAGGAAATTATTTTCATTTTAACCTTTGGGAAAATATTATTATTCCCTTTGTAAGTAAACTCTTTAAGCTGTCAGAGGGCTTGAGACTGAGAGTTAGTTGCCTCACTAAATGAACTCTAATATGGGAATACAGCAGGACATCAGGCAGGTATACTAGTCAACAATGATTAACTATCATCATCAAACTGTGCAGTTGAAAGGTGAGGTGGCCTGTGCACTGACGTTTACTCACAAGACTAATAATTATTTTAGCAGATCATCCAATCTGGCAATAATTAGGTGATCTATCATTCAGGAGACTGTCACACCTATTATGTATGAGAGGACTAGCTATATAACAGTAAAGCATCAGAAACTGCTAATGCCGTTGTCCAAGAGTTTGAGAGATGATTATATGAAACTACTGGGCACAGCCAGGACAGCAGAAGAATTATAGGGGGAGAGTGGCACAGTGGTAATGTCACTAGCACTAGTAATCAAGAGACCCAGGCTTATCTCTGGGTATATGGGCTCAAATCCCATCATAACAGTTGATGGGCTTTAGATTTAATTAACAAATCTGGAATATAAAGCTAGTCTCAGTAATGGTGATCATGACAACTATCATTGTTTGTTATAAATGTTCTTTAGGGAAGGAAATCTGCTGTACTTTCCTGGTCTGGCCTACATGTAAATCCAGATTCACATCAATGTGGTTGACTCTTAACTGCCCTCTGAAATGGCCTAGCAAGCCACTCAGATTACAGGTGGGTAACAGATGCTGGCCTTGTCAGTGACACCCACATCCCATGAAAGGATAATGGAAAAAAAAAGTTCTGCTCTTTTGAGGATCAGTCTCCTTCCTTAACTGAATTAGGTGTCTGCTGGGTTGCAGTGCGTATTTTACAATTGGCCACTACACGCCTCAGTTATAGAGGGAAAAATCAGCCACGATTCTCATTTTTGATTATTATCCAAACACACTTATGAAAATGTAGCTAGCACACCTCCAACAATGGATCTCTCCAAACCTTCACCCATTGGAGTCCCATAACTATTTGGCCTTTGCTCTCTCCTCTTCCTCATTTACAGGCTGCCCTCTGATAACATCATCCACAGTTACTGGGTCAGTGTCCACACATATTAATAAGCCCTACTTCTTCACCGCCTCCCTTGAACTGTTGGCTACCTCCGTGAAGTTGAACAACTTGTGCAATATTGAATCTCGGATGAGTCACATATCCCTTCAGCTAAACAATAGGAAGCTGGAGACCATTGCCTTTCACCCCCACTGATAAATTATGCTCTCCTGTTACTGAATTATTTCCCCCTTCCTGGCCATGGTCTGAGACCTGACCAAGCTGTGCACAACATTGGTGTCCTATTAGATCCTGAGATTAGATTCAAACCCTCTCCACCATGAGGACTGTCCACTTCCACCTCCACAACATTTCCCGTCCCTGCTCAACTCTGCATCTTTACTGCTGAAAACTATTCCAGCTTGAGTCAGAACTTTCCAGAAAGGACAAAAGGAGAGGGGAGAAACTGGAAAACATTTTGAAGTAACTTTAAAATTTATGTTACACACTTTAGAACCATAAAAGAGATACGGTGCAGAAAGAGGCCATTCAGCCCATCCTGTCTGTGTCAGCCAAAAAGAGAAAAAGGAAACTTGCCGCTCATTTTAATCCTACTTTCTAACACCTGGTCCGTGGCCTTGCAGGTTACAGCACTTCAGATGCAGATCCCGATACCTTTTAAATGAGTTGAGCGTTTCAGCCTCAACCACCAACTTCGGCAGTGAATTCCAGAGACCTACCGCCCTCTAGGTGAAAAAGTTTTGCCTCACGTCCCCTCTAATCCTTCTACCAATCACCTTAAATCTAAGCCCCCTGCTAATTGACCCCTCAGCTAGGGGAAACAAGTCTTCCCTGTCTATCCTATCTAGGTCCCCCATAATTTTGTGCACCTCAATTAGGTCACCTCTTAGCCTCCTCTGTTCTGAGGAAAATAACCCTAGCCTACGCAATCTCTCCTCATAGCTTCAATTTTCAAGCACTGGCAACATTCTTGTAAATCTCCTCTGTGCTCTCTTCGGTGTAGTTATGTCCTCCTGTGATGTGCTGATCAGAACTGTACACAAAATTTCAGCTGTGGCCTAACCAACGTTTTATACAGTTCCAGCATTACATCCCTGTTTTTGTATTCAATACCTCGCCCAATAAAGGAAAACATTCCATATGCTTTCTTGACCACCTTGTCCACCTGTCCTGCCACCTTCAAGGACCTGTGGACATGTGCCCCGAGGTCTCTCAATTCCTTAATGCCTCTCAATAACTTATTGTTTATTGAGTATTCCCTTGCTTTGTTTTCCTTCCCCAAATGCCTTACCTCACACTTTTCCGGATTGAATTCCATTTGCCTCTTTTCCACCCACTCACCAAACCATTGATATCATTCTGGAGCCGACAGCTATCCTCTTCACTATCAGCTACGCAGTCAATTTTTGTGTCTTCTGCAATTTTCCCAATCATGCCTCCCACATTTAGTCTAAATCATTAATATTTATAACAAACAGCAAAGCTCCAACATTGAGCCCTGTGGAACTCCACTGGAAACCGTCTTCCATTTGCAAAAATGACCATCGAGCATTACCCTTTGTTTCCTGTCACTGAGCCAATTTTGGATCCAACCTGCTACCTTCCCCTGTATCCCATGGGCTCTCACTTTCCTGACCAGTCTGCCTTGTGGGACCTTGTCAAATGCCTTACTGAAATCCATGTAGACAACATCTGCTGTACCACTCTCATCAATCTTCCTTGTTACTTCCTCAAAGTTAGTAAGACAAGATCTTCCCCTAACAAAACCATGCTGACTACCCCTGATCAATCCCTGCCTTTCTCAGTGATATTTTATTCTGTCTCTCAGAATAGTTTCCAATAATTTGCCCACCATCGAAGTCAGACTGACTGACCTATAATTTTCTGGCCTATCCCTCGCACCCTTTTTAAATAATGGTACAATGTTCACAGACCTCTAGTTCTCTGGAACCTCACCTGTATCTAGTGAGGATTGGAAAATGATCCGCTATTTTCTCCCTGGTTTCCTTCAACAGCCTGGGATACAATCCATTTGGTACTGGTGATTCATCCACCTTCAGGGGTGCCAGTCCCTCCAGTCCTTCCTCTCTCACTATGCTTATTGTATCTAATATTTCACACTCCTCCTCTTTAACAAGAATACTTGCATCATCCCTCTCCTTAGTGAGGATAGAGACAAGTACTCGTTGAGAATGCTGCCCACATCTTCAGCATCAATGCACAAGTTACCATGTACATCTCTGATTGGCCCTACCTTTTCCTTAGTTATTCTCCTGCTCTTAGGGCAGGATTTTCCTGTCTGTAAGCGGAGGGCAAGCTCGCCGACATGTAAAATGAGATCAGTGATGTCGGGCGGAACTCCCGATGTCACCGTGCCCCATTTAAATTTTCCGGTAGGCGGAGGCGCAGCAAAATCAGCTGTGCACCCGCCGACCTGTCAATGGCCAATTGAGGCCATTGAGAGAGTCATTTAGCTCATTAAAGGACCTGCCCTTCCAACTTAAGGTTGACAGACAGGCCAGGAGCCCTGGCGGGAATTAGAAAAAGCATCAAACCTCATCCATGGGCGGGATGAGGTTTCACGCAGGTTTTAAAAAATTTTATTAAAGATTTTGTAAAAATTATGGACATGTCCCAACTCATGTGACAGTGTCACATGAGGGGACATGTCAGGGATTTGTTATTTCTATTTTTAATATTTGTCACAGAACAGCTGATCTCCCTGAGGCTGCACTTAGCCTCAGGGAGATGAATGCACTCTTTCGTGAGCACGCACTCTCGATATTGGGAGTCCCTCCCACCGCCCGCACAGGGAGCACATAGCGCTTCCATGTGGACGTTGTGCTGGGCGGACCTTAATTGTCCCGCCCACAAAAAATAGCACTGCACCCCCGATTGGGGGCGCCTATCGGAAAGGTGCCTGTGCACGCCCGCCATTCAACTTCACCCCCAACAGGGGCAAAATCCTGCCCTTAATACACTGGTAAAACATCCTAGGATTTTCTCTGATTTTTCCTACCAATATTTTTTCGTATCCTCTCTTTGCTTTCCTAATTTCCATTTTTACTTCACCCTCGTACTTTCTATACTCCTCTAGGCTTTCTACAGTATTAAGTCTTTTGTGACTATCATATGCTTTCTTTTTCTCCTTTATTTTGGCCCGTATGCTTCTGGATAACCAGGTGCTTTAGATTTGGCAGTACCACCCTTTTTCTTTGTGGGGACATGTCTACACTGCCTGTGGAATCTCACCTTCAAACGCTTCACACTGATTTGACAGGTTTTCCTTCGAATAGTTGCATCCAGTCCACTCTCACCAGCTCACCTCTCAGCTTTGTAAAATTTGTCTTCCTCCAAGTTAGAACTTTTACTCCTGTTCTATCTTAGTCCTTCTCCACTATGATGCTAAATCTAACTGTATTATGGTCACTATCTCCAAAATGGTCCTCCAACGCTAATTTATCCACTTGCCCAGCTTCATTTCCTAAGACTAAATCTAAAATTGCGTCCCCCCCCATCATTGGGCTTGTTAAGTGCTGGCTAAAAAAGTTCTCTTGAATGCAGTTAAAGAGTTTTGTGCCCTCTGTGCCCTTCACACTGTTCGTATTCCAATTGATATTCGGGTAGTTGAAGTCCCCGACACTTAATGCCCTATTGTTTTTGCACTCAGAAATCTTGCTTTTCTAACTCCCATCCACTATTTGGGGGCCTTGTTATGGCAGGTGGATGGTAAATGCCCAAGCTGTCCAAATCCCAGAGGGAAACTTGAAGCAGCTACCACAACTATTTGCAATTGTTACTTATTTTGAGATGTGGGCTTTGAGCTCAGTAAAGAGAGGGCCTACCCCAACTCTTATAGGTTTCTTAAAAAACTAAATTAAACCTTTATTAAATTTAAAAAAGATTTTAAGCACATGCATTGGTTTACAAATCACTACTAAAATAACTTCCAGCTCCCCTGATTAATTTAACTCCCAGTTACACCTCCATTTAGGCAACTATAAGGCACACAGGGATCGCTGCTCGCGATTGGCTGGGGGCTGCCATTTTAAGGCCCACCCAGCGTTGGCGCGTGTCTGGAAGCACTGAACGCTCCCTGTACGGGCTGTGGGGGGGTTGCCTGAGTCGGGGAGTGCGTTCTTTCATGCACGCGTGCAAAAGAGCACAGAAATCTCCCTGAGGCACAGAGCTGCCTCAGGGAGATTAGTTTAAGTTCTGAAAATCTTAATAAATTTAAGATGTCCCCTCATGTGAAAGTGTCACATGAGCTGGGTCATGTCTATGAACGTTATTAAAAAATTTTATTAAACTTTAACTGCCTTCATGAAATCTCATCCCGCCCGTGGATGAGGTTTCATGATAAGTGCGAAGGCCGCCTGGGCTCTTCACCTGCTCCCAAACCTTAAGGCTGGACGGGCAGCTCAGTTTATTGTTTTAATTGATGGTTAACTGGCCTTAATAGGCCTTTGACAGTTCGGCAGGTGCTCAGCCGACTCAAACGCGCCTGCTGAACTGTAAATCGGAAAGATGTGCAGTTATGTAGGGACGCACCTCTGATGTCATCGCGCACCATTTTACACGTTGGCAAGTGGGCCCCGCCTCGCCAAACCAAAAATTCTGACCATAGATTTTGAAAGACCCAAGCAAAGTAACACAATACCCTGGACAGCTGAATTCAAAGTGAGTTTTTCTCAGCTTTGGTTTCTTATAGACAGCAGCTTGAGGCTTAGATGCCAGAGGCTTTTCACACTTGTTATATCTTAGAATTCCTTCTTTCCTACACCCAACATCATCTACTTTATAAAGATTTCCTCTTTGAATGCAAATTCCCATTGTTTCACTATGGACAGGATCTTCCCCCAGTTGGGGGGGTTGTGTGGAAGTGGGCGTGAGCGGGTGGGTTCTCGATTGGCGCTTCCGCATGGGGGTGCGTTGCCACTTTACGCAGGTGGGCCAGTTAAGGCCTGCCCAGAATCACAGAGCAGAAGAGGCCCTTCGGCCCATCGAGTCTGCACCAACACGTGAGGAACACCTGACCTACCTACCTAATCCCATTTACCAGTACTTGGCCCATAACCTTGAATGTTATGACGTGCCAAGTGCTCATTCAGGTACTTTTTAAAGGATGTGAGGCAGCCCGCCTCCACCACCCTCCCAGGCAGCGCATTCCAGACCGTCACTACCCTCTGGGTTAAAAAGTTTTTCCTCACATCCGCCCTAAACCTCCTGCCCCTCACCTTGAACTTATGCCCTCTTGCAACTGACCCTTCAACTAAGGGGAACAGCTGCTCCCTATCCACCCTGTCCATGCCCCTCATAATCTTGTACACCTCGATCAGGTCACCCCTCGGTCTTCTCTGCTCCAATGAAAACAACCCAAGTCTATCCAACCTCTCTTCATAACTGAAATGTTTCACCAGGAAGTGTTATGTGCTCCCTGTGCAGGCGGTGGGGGAGTTCCCTGAGCTGAGAGTACTGCCTCAGGGAGTTCAGCTCAGGTTTGAAAGATTGAATAAAGATTAGAAAAAAAAATTACTGACATGTCCCCTCATGTGGCCACTGTCACATGAGCTGGGATATGTCAATTTCTTTTATTTAGAAATTTAATACAAATTTTAATACCCTCATGAAACCTCATCCCGCCCGTGGATGAGGTTTCATGTTTATTCGGAAGCCTGCCTGGGCTCCCAGCCTGTCCGCCAACGTTAAGGTTGGATGGGCAGGCCCATTGATTGATTCATTTACTTTATTAATGGCCTTAAGTGGCCGTTGACAGTTCGGCGGGGGCGCAGCTGACTAGGCTGTGCGCCGGCCGACCTGAAAATGCAAAATGACGCAGGGTGATGTTGGGACGCCTGCCCGACTTCGCCCCGCGTCATTTTATGCGTTGGCGAGCGGGCCCCGCCCCCTCGCTCGCCGACCTGAAGACGCAGCCCCATGTCTTTGGGCTTTACTTTGCTAATAATAAAATTTATCACAGTACCCATAGTGTAATCTTTGGGAAAAATAAACAAACTGGTGGGGGGAATTTTGAGTTCGGCCTGCAGGGGGCGGGACCCACACACCAACACATAAAATGACGCACGGTGAGGGCGTGCGTCCCGAAGTCACCGCGCGTCATCCTGATCTTCCGGAGGCAGCTACACGCCCGCCAGACTGTCAAAGGCCTGTGAAGACCATTAATAAAGCAATTAAAGATATTGACAGGGCTGCCTGTCCAACCGAGAGGCAGGCCAAGAGGCTAAGCGGCCTTTGTATTTTTCATGAAACCTCATCCACGGGCGGGATGAGGTTTCATGGAGGATTTCCTCCATGAATAAATATTTTTTGAACATTTCGAAAACATGCCCTAACTCATGTGACGCTGTCGCATGAGGGGACATGTGTAAATGATTTTTCAGCTCCTTTATTTAAAATTCACATTATGAAATTAATCTCCCTGAGGCAGCTCTGTGGAGATTTCCGCGCTCTTCCGCACAGTTAACATTGAGTGCTTCTGGGTGCGCGTCACGCTGGGCAGGCCTTAATTAGCCCGCCCATATAAAGTGGCGCCGCGCAGCCGATCACGGGTGGCGATCGACTCTGCGCCCGCCTGCGCCCGCTCCTGATCAGCCCCCCTGACCGGGAGAAAATTCTCCCCACTGTTTCTTAGCTTCTCCTGGCTTGGTGAAATATTTCACCCCCCACCCCCCCACTTTTGAATTCGAACTAGTCTGGTCTATTTAAAAATGCAGATGTTTCCTTTAAACCTCACATTCTAAAACTTCCCCCATGTTTACCTACTTAACATTTCAAACCTAGCTTATCTTCTGATACATCAAAGCCTCCAGACTAGCTGCCTTTAATTCAATTAGGACCCCCCCCCACCCACACACATTTATACACACACACACACACAC
Source organism: Carcharodon carcharias (assembly GCF_017639515.1). Classification (NCBI taxonomy): domain Eukaryota; kingdom Metazoa; phylum Chordata; class Chondrichthyes; order Lamniformes; family Lamnidae; genus Carcharodon; species Carcharodon carcharias. Next base: position 227,572,448 of record NC_054467.1, read on the forward strand.
ACACAGACAGACCCACAGTCACAGACCCCCACTATTACACCACAATAAATTCCAATATCATTATGAAAATTATTAGATCTTCTTGACAGGCCCACAGTACACTCCTAGCTATGTGGCTGCCCCTTTTTTATTTCTGAGATCAACCCATATGGCCTAATTTGATGATTCATTTAGTTTTTCATCCCTCCTCACAGTTGTAATTGTTTTTTTAACCAATAATGCTACATCACAACTTTTTTATCCCCCTCTCTATCCTGCCTGAAAACTCTATATCGAGGGGTGTTAAGCTGCCATTGTTGCCCCTCCTTAAGCTAAGTTTATGTTATAGTGATGATATCATGCTGCCATGTGTCTAACTGAGCTTTCAGTTCATCGGCTTTATTTACTATGCTCCTTGCATTTACACATATACCTTCTAACACTGCCAAATTCCAGTGCCGTGCACTCTTTAACCTGTGCTGCTTCTGGCTTTCAGAGTCACTCACTAATTCTCCATCTCCCGTTCCCTGCTTCGAATTTGCCCTCAGGTTCCCATCCCCCTGCCAATCTAGTTTAATCCCTGCCCCCACCACAACAGCACTAACAAGTCTCCCTGTGAGGATATTTGTCCCAGTCTTGTTCAGTTGTAGACCATCCAGTTTGTACAGGCTCAACCTTCCCCAGAACCAGTCCCAATGCCTCAGGAAGCTGATGCCCTCCCTCCCACACGTTTCCAGCCATGTGTTTAATCACTCAGTTCTCCTATTCCTATGCTCACTTGCATGTGGGACTGGGAGTAATCCTGAGATGACTGCTTTATATGTCCTTCTTTTCAATCTCCATCCTAGCTCTCTGAAACCTGCTTTCAGGACCTCCTCCCCTTTCCTACCTAAGTCATTGGTACCAACATGGACCACAACCATGTTGTTTGAAAACAACACCAATGATAATTAGAAAGTGATTTTGGGAACTAGGTTTAAAATCAGCCCAGACTATAGAATGAAAACTTCACCCGCCCAATGGCTGTAGGAGTCCTATGTGAAAAATGTACAAAATTTATAATAAATAATTTATAATTTTTAGTGCATATGAAATCACAGCACAATACCGCCTTTATTTTTCCATTTCACATAGAGATAATTGTGATTTCAGATAATAATAGAAAAAGGATAATATAAATGCAGCTCCCGGTTATGAATCACTGAAAGGGATTGCATTTGAAGACCAATGTGTGCCTGTGTGTGTGTGAGTGTGCACATATAGTTTAGTTCTGTCGAAGGGTCATGAGGACGCGAAACGTCAACTCTTTTCTTCTCTGCCGATGCTGCCAGACCTGCTGAGTTTTTCCAGGTAATTCTGTTTTTGTTTTGCACATATGGTGTTGTGCGCGTGCACATGTAATTGTTTTTGTGTAGGTGTGAGTGCGTTTATGATAGGGGAGAATTTTCTCCCTGTTGGGCGGGCCGGTCGGGAGCGGGTGTGGAGCCGATCACTGCCCGCGATTGGCTGCACGCCGCCATTTAACGTGGGCAGGCCAATTAAGGCCACCCAGCGTGACGCGCACCCGGTAGTGCTGAGCGTTACTTGTGTAGGTGGGGGGAGGGGGGAGAGTCAGGGCCTGTGCTCTTTCACGCATGCGCATGGAAGAGCGAAGAAATCCCCCTGAAGCAGCTCCGTGCCTCAGGCAGGTTATATTCAACTTCAAACATCTAATAAAAAAAGTTAAAAATCATTTCCACATGTCCCCTCATGTGACAGCATCACATGAGCTGGGATATGTTTAACAAATGTTCAAAAGATATTTAATTAAATAAACCCTTCATGAACCCTCATCCTACCCGTGGATGAGGTTTCATGGTAAATGCGAAGGCCGCCTGGGCTCTTTGCCTGCCCCCAAACCTTAAGGTTGGACGGGCAGCCATGACAATTAGATTAATTCATTTATTAATGGCCTTAACGGGCTTTTGGCAGCTCGGCGGGTGCACAGCCAACTCCGGTGTGCGCCTGCTGAACAAAAGATTGGAATGATGCGCGGTGATGGATGGCCCACCCCCACTCGCCAAACAGAAAATTCTGGCCTATGAGTATTCACATATAGGGGGCGGTGTGTGTGTGTGTGTGTGTGTGCGCGCGTCTGTGTGTGCGTTTGTGAGTGTGTGTGCGTGTGTGAGTGTGTGTGTGTGTGTGTGCGTGTGTGAGTGTGTGTGTGTGCGCGTGTGTGTGTGTGTGTGCGCGCGTGTGTGTGCGCGTGTGTGTGTGTGTGTGCGCGTGTGTGTGTGTGTGTGTGTGCACGTCTGTGTGTGAGTGTGTGTGTGTGTGTGCGTGTGTGTGTGTGAGTGTGTGCGTGTGTGTGTGTGTGCGTGTGTGCGTGTGTGCGTGTGTGCGTGTGTGCGTGTGTGCGTGTGTGCGTGTGCGTCTGTGTGTGAGTGTGTGTGTGTGCGTGTGTGTGCGCGTCTGTGTGTGTGTGCGTGAGTGTTTGTGTGTGTGTGCACGTCTGTGTGTGCGTGTGTGTGTGTGCGCGTGTGTGTGTGTGCGCACGTGTGTGTGTGTGTGTGTGCACATGTGTGTGTGTGTGTGTGTGCGTGTGCGCGTCTGTGTGTGTGTGTGTGTGTGCACGTCTGTGTGTGAGTGTGTGTGTGTGTGTGTGCATGTGTGTGTGTGAGTGTGTGCGTGTGTGCGTGTGTGCGTGTGTGCATGTGTGTGTGTGCGTCTGTGTGTGAGTGTGTGTGTGTGTGTGCGTGTGTGTGCACGTCTGTGTGTGTGTGCGTGAGTGTTTGTGTGTGTGTGCACGTCTGTGTGTGCGTGTGTGAGTGTGTGTGTGTTTGTGTGTGCGTGTGCATGTGCGTGTGCATGTGTGCGCATCTGTGTGTGCGTTTGCGTGTTTGTGAGTGTATGTGTGTGTGTGTGTGCGCATCTGTGTGTGCGTGTGTGAGTGTGTGTGTGTGTGCGCGTCTGTGTGTGCGTGTGTGTGTGTGTGCGTCTGTGTGTGCGTTTGTGTGTGCTTGTGTGAGTGTGTGTGTTTGTGTGCGCATCTGTGTGTGCGTGTGTGAGTGTGTGTGTGTGTGCGCGTCTGTGTGTGCGTGTGAGTGTGTGTGTGTGCGTCTGTGTGTGCATGTGTGTGTGTGTGCGTGTTTGTGAGTGTGTGTGTGTGTGCGTCTGTGTGTGCGCATCTGTGTGTGCGTGTGTGTGTGTGTGCGCGTCTGTGTGTGCGTGTGAGTATGTGTGTGCGTCTGTGTGTGCATGTGTGTGCGTGTGCGTGTTTGTGAGTGTGTGTGTGTGCATCTGTGTGTGTGTTTGTGTGTGCGCGTCTGTGTGTGCGTGTGTGAGTGTGTGTGTGTGCATCTGTGTGTTCGTGTGTGAGTGTGTGTGTGTGAGGGTGTGTGTGTGTGCGGGTCTGTGTGTGCGTCTGTGAGTGTGTGTGTGTGTGTGCGTCTGTGTGTGCGTTTGTGTGTGCTTGTGTGAGTGTGTGTGTTTGTGTGCGCATCTGTGTGTGCGTGTGTGAGTGTGTGTGTGCGCGTCTGTGTGTGCATGTGAGTGTGTGTGTGTGCGCGTCTGTGTGTGTGTGTGTGTGTGAGTGAGTGTTTGTGTGTGTGTGCGCGTCTGTGTGTGCGTGTGTGAGTGTGTGTGTGTGCATCTGTGTGTTCGTGTGTGAGTGTGTGTGTGTGAGGGTGTGTGTGTGCGGGTCTGTGTGTGCGTCTGTGAGTGTGTGTGTGTGTGTGCACGTCTGTGTGTGTGTGTGTGTGTGTGCACGCATCTGTGTGTGCGTTTGTGTGTTTGAGAGTGTGTGTGTGTGTGTGTGTGTGTGCGCGTGTGTGTGTGAGTGTGTGTGTGTGTGCGTCTGTGTGTGTGTGAGTGTGTGTGTGTGTGTGCGCGTGTGAGTGTGTGTGTGTGAGGGTGTGTGTGTGTGCGGGTCTGTGTGTGCGTCTGTGAGTGTGTGTGTGTGTGTGTGCACGTCTGTGTGTGTGTGTGTGTGTGTGTGCGCGCATCTGTGTGTGCGTTTGTGTGTTTGAGAGTGTGTGTGTGTGAGTGTGAGTGTGTGCGCGTGTGTGTGTGAATGTGTGTGTGTGTGCGGCTGTGTGTGTGTGTGTGTGTGCGCGTGTGTGTATGTGTGTGGGTGTCCATGTGTGTGTGTGTGCGCATCTGTGTGTGCATGTTTGTATGTGCATATGTGTGTGTGAATGTGATTGAGTGTGTGAGTGTGATTGTGCGTGTCCGTGTGTGCGTGTGCTTGTGTGTGTGTGTGTGTGTGTCCGTGTGTGCGTCTGCATGTGAGACTGTGTGTGTGTGTGTCTGTGTGGGTGTGTGAGTGTGTCTGTGAGTGTGTGTCTGTGAGTGAGTGTGTCTGTGTGTGTTTGTGTGTGTGAGATTCTGCCCAAGTCTAAATTGGAAAGGAGGCATTGAGGAAAGTAAAACAATTAAAATATTAAGCAATCCTCTATAAAAGAGTTCTCAATTGGAGACTAAGGGAACTCCTGCTGAACGTTACAGCCAGAAAGGTGGCCATGCCCTAAACTGCGCTAAACTCTACAACTCCCTCCCTAAGTCTCTCTGCCTCTCTCCATCTCCCTCCCCCTTTAGGATGTTTCATAAAAATTTCCTCTTTGTCTAAACTTTTGGGCCCCTGTCCTAATATCTCCTCTGTAGCTTGCTGTATACTCCTACCCCGGGACATTTGCTACATTAAAGGCACTATATAAGTACAAGTTATTGTTGTTGTTGCCATGAAGGGTAGAGGTGAGGTGTTGGGGCGGTGGGGGGGGGGGTGGTGAATTCACAGGCAGATATGGTATATGGAGCTTCCTTGTTGGCACACTATGTGGCCTCTTTGGATTGATACATTATGAGGGGTATGGACAAATTGGATAGGGAGCAGCTGTTCTCCTTAGTTGAACGGTCAATCGCAAGGGGGCATAAATTCAAGGTGAGGGGCAGGAGGTTTGGGGGGATGTGAGGAAAAACTTTTTTACCCAGAAGGTGGTGACGGTCTGGAATGCGCTGCCTGGGAGGGTGGTGGAGGCGGGTTGCCTCACATCCTTTAAAAAGTACCTGGATGAGCACTTGGCACGTCATAACATTCAAGGTTATGGGCCAAGTACTGGTAAATGGGATTAGGTAGGTAGGTCAGGTGTTTCTCACATGTTGGTGCAGACTTGATGGGCCGGAGTCTCTTCTGCACTGTGATTCTGTGATACAGACATTCAGCTCTTCTGTTCCTGGTATAAACAGTGAAGTTTGGCTTAAATGTTCTTATCCTTAATTGGCATTGGCACTACAGCTTGGTTTAGTTGGTAGCTTTCATCCCCCAGGTCAGAAAGTCATGTACACACGCAGCACTGCAGTATATGATAGAAATTGATATTTGAGGTTGGGAAGCTGAGTTTCCATCCTTTCGGTGAGACATTAAACCATTACATGCTTTAGGGAAATTTTAAAACTCCAATGGCACTTTTTGCATACAAGAAGGAGAGGAGAATATGGGGCAAGGTTGGAAGAGGTAATTAGAGAGGCTTGTGTAGAGCATAAACATTGACATAGAGCATTGGGCCAATGGTCTGTTCCTGCAATGTAATTCTCAAGCTGCTCTTGGCACAATTCCATGCAGGAATGAATTTTATCTGAGGCTGCTAAAGAGGGTTAGAATACTCTTCCCTTTAGAAGATCTGGCCTCTGTAGAACACTGGAGCTTTTAACAATAAATAATTGAGCTTTGAATAGCTTTCTTGAGGATTCTTCCAATAAATTTTCCCGTCACCTTGACCCTGTTCCAGATGGAATTAGGCAAATGAGCTCAAAATTGAGAATAATAGTAAATTTGCAAGTAGAGGTGTATGGATACTGCTGCAATCAATTTTACTTGATAGAGCTATCAGCCTGGCCTTCTCAGTATGCTTCCCTCATTGTCTGGTTCTCTCTATTGCTCTCTGCTAGGCTTTGATATGAAGAATTAGCTCTGTAGAGTGCAGCATCAACACAAAGATGAGCACTGACGAGAAAAGGTGCTCATTCTGTCTAGATTCCCTTCCAGAAACCTCTGCTCTCCCCATCACTGCAGCTAATTGGGATTAGCAGTTTGCAATTATCACCAGCAAAGAGCAGGTTTGTATTTCTGATGATGGCCCCAAATTCACAGAGGAAGACAAGAAATGCAAAACAGCCATCCTGCTTCTCAGAGAGATCCTGCTGTGATCATTCACTAAACCTCATAAGAAAAAGATTACAGTGGACCACCCAAATAGGAGCTACAGGCCAAAGACAGAGGAAAATTGGATGTTTTAAACTTAATTTTCTTTGCGAGAAAAGTGAGCAGAAAGAATTCCAGGAAATTGGGTATACCACAAAAAATGGACAGCACCTTACAGGCAACTCAACTGAACAAAGACATCAATGCCGAGCCAACTACCTCGAGTAGCAGTTTTTGTGTGAGTCCTGGGCTATGGAGAGCGGGGTGAAGGAAGCCATCATGACTCATAGAGTCGATGGATGACCCCTATTCCCCCAGGTTCCAAAAAATTGGTATTTTAACAATTTTAATTTTTAACTTACCTGGAATTGGTGGTTGCCAGCCTAACTGTAGAATCCTAAGGTGCTCATCATCAACTAATTCCCTTCAACAGGTGTTAGAATGCTTTTTGACATATATGAGTGAACCAACACTTTTTTTTAGGTATCTTGTCCACGATGCTTTAAAAAGGTTCTCCCTGAGTATTGCTGAAAGGAGGAACATGTTGCCAAAGATTTCTTATTTTATCAATGATCGGTTCTGCAAAGCATGATTTGGTCAAATGGTTGCGTGAATTACTACAGCCAGTTCTTAGTGAGTCTTCCACGTACTCATTGAAGGATTCCTTTACCTTTGCAAAGACCTGCACATTGATAGCAACGCCTTGTCAAAGTGCTTGTTCGGCATTGTGAACTTATTTACGAACATGTCATTGAAGGAAGCCATTGACATTTGTGCCACACCACTATATCACAGGACTACAGGTACGCCGCCATTTTCTGAATCTGTATTAATTGAACTTCTGAACTTACTCATGCAGTTAAGCTCAGTTTTAATGACACCATATATGCCCAAATAGCCATGGGATTGCCTCCAGGTGAGAAGCTCACTAACATAGAACCATAGAACACTACAGTACAGAAAACAGGCCATTCGGCCCTTCTAGTCTGTGCTGAAATATTATTCCGCTGGTCCCATTGACCTGCACCTAGTCTATAACCCTCCAGACCTCTCCCATCCATGTATCTATCTAATTTATTCTTAAAACTTAAGAGTGAGCCCGCATTTACCACGTCAGATGGTAGCTCATTCCAACTCTCACCACTCTCTGAGTGAAGAAGTTCCCCCTAATGTTCCCCCTAAACCTTTCCCCTTTCACCCTAAAGCCATATCCTCTCATGTTTATTTCTCCTAATCTAAGTGGAAAGAGCCTACTCACATTTATTCTTGTCTATACCCCTCATAATTTTGTAAACTTCTATCATATCTCCCCTCATTCTTCTACGCTCCAAGGAATAAAGTCCTAACCTGTTTAATCTTTCCCTGTAACTCAACTCCTTTAGACCCAGCAACATCCTAGTAAATCTTCTCTGCACTCTCTCAATCTTACTGATATCCTTCCTGTAGTTAGGCGACCAGAACTGCACACAATACTCCAAAGTTGGCCTCACCAATGTCTTATACAACCTCACCATAACATCCCAACTCTTATACTCAATACTTTGATTTATGAAGGCCAGTATGCCAAAAGCTTTCTTTACAAGCTTGTTGGGAAAGATATAGTCTGCATTTATCAAGTATGGCGATGTTATAATCTGCTGATATCATGTATGGGGACAATTTAGTCTACCTATATCATGTGTGGATTTTGTCTAACCCTAGCCTAACCCTAACCCTAACCCTAACACACGCCTCATAGAGAATCACACACGCCTCATGAAGAATTACACACGCCTCATAGAGAATCACACACGCCTCATAAAGAATCACACACGCCACTTTCAGGGAACTATGTATCTGAACTCCTAGATCCCTTTGTTCCTCCGCACTCCTCAGTGCCCTACCCTTTACTGTGTATGTCCTACCTTGGTTTGACCTTCCAAAATGTAACACCTCACACTTTTCTGCATTAAATTCCATCTGCCATTTTCTGACCCATTTTTCCAGTTGGTCCAGATCTCTCTGCAAGCTTTGAAAGCCTTCCTCGCTGTCCACAACACCTCCAATCTTAGTGTCATCAGCAAACTTGCTGATCCAATTCACCACATTGTCATCCAAATCATTGATATTGACAACAGACAACATTGGTCCCTGCACAGATCCCTGAGGCACACCACTAGTCACAGACCTCCAGTCTGAGAAGCAATCATCCACTACCACTCTCTGTCTTCTCCCACACAGCCAATTTCAAATCCAGTTTACAACCTCTCCATGGATACCAAGTGTCTGAACCTTCTGAATTAATCCCCCATGTGGGACCTTGTCAAAGGCCTTACTAAAGTCCATGTAGACAACATCCACAGCCTTTCCTTCTTCCACTTTCTTGGTAACCTCCTCGAAAAACTCTACAAGGTTCGTTAAACACGACCAACCACGCACAAAGCCATGCTGACTATCCTTAATCAGCCCTTGGCTGTCCAAATAATTATATATCCGATCTCTCAGAACACCTTCTAATAATTTACCTACTACTGACATCAGGCTCACTGGTCTGTAATTACCTGGTTTACTTTTGGAGCCTTTTTTAAACAACGGAACAACATGAGCTACCCTCCAATCCTCTGGCACTTCAACCGTGGCTAAGGACATTTTAAATATTTCTGCCAGGGCCCCTGCAATTTCTACACTAGTCTCCCTCAAGGTCCGAGGGAATATCATGTCAGGCCCGGGGGATTTATCTACCTTTATTCGCTGTAAGGCAGCAAGCACCTCCTCCTCTTTAATCTCTATATGTTCCATGAAACTACTGCTTGTTTCCCTTCCTTCCTTATACACTATGCCAGTTTCCTGAGTAAATACTGATGTAAAAAAACTGTTTTAAGATTTCCCCCATCTCATGAGGCTCCACACATAGACGACCACTCTGATCTTCAAGGGGACCAATTGTGTCCCTTACTATCCTTTTACTCTTAATATACTTGTAGAAACCCTACAGGTTTACCTTCACATTATCTGCCAAAGCAACCTCATATCTTCTTTTTGCCTTCCTGATTTCCTTTTTTTAGTATTTTCTTACATTTTCTATACTCTACAAGTACCTCATTTGCTTCTTGTTGCCTATACCTGCTATACACCTCTCTCTTCTTAACCAGATCGCCAATATCCCTTGAAAACCAAACTTCCTTATGCCTGTTAACTTTGCCTTTAATCCTGACAGGAACATGCAAACTCTGCACTCTCAAATTTCACCTTTGAATGCTCTCAAAATTTCGCCTTTGAATGCTCTCAAAATTTCGCCTTTGAATGCCTTCTATTTACTGAACACATTCTTGCCAGAAAACAACTTAAGCCAATCCACTCTTCCTAGATCCTTTCTCATTTCCACAAAATTGGTCTCTCTCCAATTTAGAATCTCAACTCGAGGACCAGACCTATCCTTATCCATAATTAGCTTAAAACTAATTACATTGTTGTCACTGGACCCAAAATATTCACCTACACATACTTCTGTCACCTGACCTGTCTGGTTCCCTAATAGGAGATCAAGTATTGCATCCTCTCTCGTTGGTACCTCTCTATATTGATTTAGAAAACTTTCCTGAACATATTGACAAACTCCAAGCCATCCAGCCCTTTTACAGAATGGGAATCCCAGTCAATATGTGGAAAGTTAAAAATCTCCTACTATCACAACTTTCTGTTTCTTACATCGGTCTGCTATCTCTCTACAGATTTGCTCCTCCAATTCTCTCTGACTATTGGGCAGTCTATAATACAATCCTATTAGTGTGATCACACCTTTCCCATTCCTCAGCTCCATCCATATGGCCTCTGTAGAAGAGCCCTCTGGGCTGTCCTGCTTACACACAGCTGTGATATTTTCCCTGACTAGTAATGCCACTCCTCCCACTTTCATCCCTCCCCCTCTATCACGTCTGAAACAACGGAACCCCGGAACATTGAGCTGCCAGTCCTGCCCCACCTGCAACCAAGTCTCACTAATAGCAATAATGTCATAATCCCACGTGCCAATCTATGCCCTAAACTCATCTGCCTTTCCGACAATACTCCTTGCATTGAAATAGATGCACCTGAGAACATTTCTATCACACATGGACCCTTGATTTCTGTCTATACATGCATTCCTCGCTTGACCTTTATCCTCCTCCACCTCACTATCTGCTCTAACACTCTGGTGTTACATTTTCATTTGTTTAAATGAGAAAAGTGTCTTTGATGGAATGAGCCCATTTTCACTATGTAGATGTTTGTAACCTTTGAATCTGCAGCCATGTATAACACACATTAATATGCATCATTTTGTGCTCAAATTCATTTTTCATAAGGAGAAATCTAATGCATTACCTCTAGTGCTAGTTGAGAAATCTGCTAATGGGCTCTCCAATACTGATGACCGCAAGCCTACCTTCACCGCTCAAAAAACACGTTGGGATTCATATAGCTCCTTGCACTAAAAGGGAGACTTTATCAGCAATCTCATATATCAGGTCCTAGCCATTAACTCACTTGCAAGCTTGACGCAGAAATAAAGTACCTCAAAGCTATTCTATGGGACCACAGCTATCCTGATCAGATCATTGTTCACTATGTGTCACTCAAGTTCGTAAATGGGCCAAACTGCCACTCTTGGGCTTGAAAGTCCAATTACCCTGAAAAGGCAAAGTATCCCAAAAATTGGAACAGCAGGTTAAGCAAGCCGTTTCACGCTGCTACTATGCTGTGGCTACGTGAGTGATATTTTCCACTAACAGGATGCTGCCATCAGTCCAAAAAGATGCTCTGCCTACCACACAATTGAACAATGCCACGTATGAATGTCAGTGCTGGTGCAACGCCAGATAAATAGACCATAGATCCAAGCGATTGGCCAACTGAATCAAACAGCATGCTCTTTTGGTTGTTCGTAACAGGCAGATTACAGACTGTACACAACCAGTCCGTGCACGCAAAACCCAAAACAAAATGTCTACTGTTTGATGTGATTCCACAATTGGGCAGCACTTGTTGAATAATCCTGAGTGGGTTAATAGTTACAATAATTTAAGAAGATCAGTCAAAACTCGTAATGTGGGTTATTTATGTTTGCTAGAAGTGATGTACATTCATATGCAGGGACCAATTCTCCACAAATAAAAGGAATATGTTGAAGACTTGCACCTTTTGTGAGTTACCCTGGAACTTGGGGAGCCTGTAGTTCCTCATTGCTTTCTCCAGGGCAATGCCTTAGCCAATCAGAGTCGACTTTCCAACCAATTTGCCATAGAGGGAGGGCAATGGAGGTTCACTGGGCTAATCCCTGGGATGGTGGGATGGTTTTATGAGGACTGATTGAGGAAGCTGTGCCTGTATTCTCTAGAGTTTCGAAGAATGAGAGGGGATCTCATTGAAACTTACAAAATTCTTACAGGGCTTAGCAGGGTAGATGTGGATAGGATGTTTCCCCTGGCTGATGAGTCTAGAACCAGCGGACATAATCTCAGATTAAGGAGCAGGCCATTTAAAATTGAGATGAAGAAGAATTTCTTCACTCAGTGGTAAATCTTTGGAATTCTCTACCCCAGAGGGCTGTGGAAGCTTAATCATTGAGCATGTTCAAGACAGAAATTGATAGATTTCTGGAGAATAATGACATCAAGGGATATGGAGATAGCATTGGAAAAAGTGGTGTTGAGATAGATGACCACTCATGATCTAATTGAATGGTGGAGCAGGCTCAAAGGGCTGAATAGCCTACACCTGTTCCTATGTTTCTATGTTCCTATCAGCACCCTTTTCTCCTGCAGTATAAGTTGTTGTGATTGTTTGAAATTTGGCATTCTTGCATTTGTCCCGATGAGACGAATAGCTTTGACATGTTTCTTTTTCAGGAATATTCAAGTTCTGTGCTACTAAGTGACTGTTTCTTATGAGTCTAGTAATAGTTTTGCAAATTGGGCTCATCTGGGTTAACTGCTAATTCAGTATGCTTTGCATTCATTTTACACCTGAACAACAGACAGATATAGAATATTTTAACCCCCTCTGGAAATTTATCCCCGTCTGTGGTCAATGCACAAGAACCTAAATGAAGGAGGTAACCACCTGATCCCAGTACCATCAGGGTTAAAGATCTGCCCTTTGTTACAGGTGTCTTCAGGTGCACACTATTGTTATGCCACACAATGTTCAAAGTAATGAAAGGTTTTATGCAGGATTTGTGTATTTAGAGTCATAGAGTCATAGAGGTCTACAGCACAGAAAAAGGTCCTTCGGCCCTTTGAGTCTGCGTCGGTCAAGCAAGTACCTAACTATTCTAATCCCATTTTCCAGCACTAGGCCCATAGCCTTGTATGTCATGGCATTGCAAGTGCACATCCAAATACTTCTTAAATGTTATGAGGGTTTCTGCCTCTACCACCCTTTCAGACAGTGAGTTCCAGATTCCCACCACCATCTGGGTGAAAAAATTCTTCCTCACATCCCTTCTAAACCTCCTGCCCCTTACCTTAAATCTATGCACCCTGGTTATTGATCCCTCCACCAAGGGGAAAAGTTCCCTCCTGTCTACCTTATCTATGCCCCTCATAATTTTATACACCTCAATCATGTCCTCCCTCAATCTCCTCTGCTCCAGGGAAAGTAACCCGTCTATCCAATCTCTCCTCATAACTAAAACTCTCCAGCCCAGGCAACATCCTGGTAAATCTCCTCTGCACTCTCTCTAGTGCAATCACATCCTTCCTTTAATGTGGATTCCAGAACTGCACACAATACTCTAGCTGTGGCCTAGCCAGCGTTTTATACAGTTCCAGCATAACCTCCCTGCTCTTATGTTCTATGCCTTGGCTAATAAAGGCAAGTATCCCATATGCCTTCTTAACGATCTGACCTACCTGTCCCACTACCTTAAGGGACTGGTGGACATGCACACCAAAGTCCCTCTGACCCTTGGTACTTCCCAGGAATATTTCAACTTTTTTCTAATGGCAAAAGGCAGAACCCAGCATGAAGGGCATAGTTCAAGAAGACAAACAAACAAAGCTGCAATGGCCATCCTCTGTGCAAAAGTGTAAAGAATGCAGATACAGCCACAGAGTAGGGCATCTGCTCTGATGGCGGGAAGGGGGTACATGGGGGAGTGATGGCAGTGTGGTGGGGGTGGGCTAGCTTTGAATTTCAAGATGACTGTAATACTGCAATGCATGTGTCTGGAAGCATACCAGGATGGGGAGACAGTGGCACAGTGGTAACTTTAATCATCGATTGTTGTAAAAACCCATCTGGTTCACTGATGACCTTTAGAGAAGGCAATCTGCTGTCCTTACCTGGTCTGGCCTACATGTGACTCCAGACCCACAGCAATATGGTTGCCTCTTAATTACCCTCTGAAATGGCCTAGTCAGCCAGTCAGGTCAAGTTCAATTAGGAATGGGCAACAAATGCTGGCCTTGCCATCGATGCCCACATACCATGAAAGAAAAGAAAAAAAAGGATCATTGCTGATGAACTGAGCAGAGGGAACACAATGCAGAAACTGAGCAAAATATGTATAGTCCCTCACTGCTATCATTTCTGATGACTGCACAACATCTGCAGCAGGTCCAAATCTGTATTTTAATTTGATCTACAGGGGCATTTTAAAACAATAGCATTTTCCAAAGCTCTCAAGAACATAATATTTAAAGTGATTTACTTCAGACAGGAAGGAAGTGTTTATTAAGCCATGATTTGGTGCAGGTGTCTCTTTGACCCCTATTTAATAGTCTGTGGTGGAGAACGAACCAAATGTATTTGGTGAAATAAATCATTAGAATCCAAGAATTTCACAGCACATAAGAAAACCATTCACCCTATTACAACTGTGATGAGTTCATTGAAAGATCCATCCACTTATTCTCATTCTCCTACCCTTACCTCTTTCATATTTTGCTTCACATCTTTACCCGGTTCCTTTTTGAAAGCTATTATATAATTTGCTTGCTTCTGGTAGGGAATTCTGTATTCTATCAACCCTCTGTGCCTAAAAAGTGATTCCTGACCTGTTGTGTTGTTCTTTTTGTGATGGTTGTAACCTCAAATTTACATGGATATGAACAGTGCACTATCAACTCAAAATTGCCAGAAGTTGCAAGGCCCAGAAATTACACCAAGGCACCGATACGCCAGGTCCTGGCTTGCGCTTGCCACTTTCTGTTGGGCCTTGTTTGGGGCAGAACCTCCAGTCACAGAGGGCATGACTGGGGTCTGGGGTGTCCCAGTGCAGACCAGGTTTTCTCAGGTGTAGTAATCTGAGATGTAATATACCTTTAAGACAAGTATTGTAATGTAAGGTCACATGATCTTTATGTCCAATAACAAAGCAGCGTGGGCTACCTCTATGTGAGAGAGTCTTGAGTCAGTCACTGATGAGTGAAGACAGAGTTTTATGTTGTGAGCACACAAGTATAGTCAACATGTGCTTATTCTAACAATGACCTCCTGATGTTCTCTGTCACCCCAAACGAAGCGTGCAGCCTGGATCCTTTAGCCCTATCAAACCAAGGGTACTGGATCCATCACCTGACTTCTGATCCACTGGGTGCCAGGTTGCGCAAGATAAAATGAGGCGTTCTGATCTATTAGCCAACAGAAATAAGGGCCACCTGGGGGCTCAGGCCTGCGTTCTGGCTAAGAAACTGTAAGATTGTAATACTGAATGAATTACATAGGATTACATAGGATATTCAGCAGTGAAACAGGCCATGAGGTCCAATCAGTCCATGCTAACAGTTATGTATCACTTGTGTCTCCTCCTGTATTTCCTCATTTAACTCTCAGAATAACCCTTTATTCCCTTCTCCCTCATCTTCTTACCCACTCTCCCTAAATATGCACACGTTCTCCTGATAGGACTCCAGCAGACTTTAAATTTTGCCACCTAAGTTATAGATCTTTCACAGGGCAAGGGCTGTTCTATTTTGTTGATTCCTATCAGTCAGGGGCCAAAGAATTCTGCAAACTGTGAGGAGGACAGTGAAGAACTTCAAAAAGACATAGACAAGTTGATGGAGTGGGCAAACAGGTGGCGGGTGACGTTTGATGTGGAGAAGTATGAGATGATTCAGTTTGTTAGAAAGAACATAGAGAGACAATATAAAATAATGGGTACAATTCTTAAGAGTATGCAGGAATAGAGAGACCTTGGTGTATATGTGCAGAGATCATTGAAGGTGGCAGGATAGGCAGACAGAGCAGTTAATAAAGCATACAGTACCATGGATTTATTAATAGGGGCATCAAGTACAAGAGCACAGAGGTTATGCTGAGTTTATACAAGACACTAGTTAGACCTCAGCAGGAGAATTGTGTACAGTTCTGGGCGCCACACTATAGGAAGGATGTGAACACATTGGAGAGAGTGCAGAAGAGGTTTACAAGAATGGTTCCAGGGATGTGAAACTTGAGTTATGAAGATAGATTGGAGAGGTTGGGACTGTTCTCCTTGGAGAGAAGAAGGCTAAGAGGAGATTTGATAGAGATGTTCAAAATCATGAGGGAGCTGGAGAGTGTAGATAGGGAGAAGCTGTTCCTGCTCGTAAAAGGATCGAGAATGAGAGGGCACAGATTTAAATTGATTTGCAAAAGAAGCAAGTGTGATGTGAGAAAAAACTTTTTCACCAAACGAGTGGTTTGGGTCTGGAATGCACTGCCTGGAAGTGTGGTGGAGGCAGGTTCAATGGAGGCATTCAAGAGGACGTTAGATGATTATTTGAATAGAAACAATGTGCGAGGGTACGGGGAAAAGGCAGGAGATTGACACTGAGTCATAATGCTTATTTGAAGAGCTGGTGCAGACACGATGGGCTGGATGGCCTCCTCCTGCACAGTAACAATACTGTGATTCAATGAATTCAAGCTTTGAGATATAGTCATTTTATAGAATGGTTGGGCCAACAAAAATAAAAACTTGGCACCAGAATTTCATGCACCAAGTTACGACAGATTTGTACCAGTGAGTCTGGAGATGTGCGGAGCTCAATGGACAATGTTTGCGGGATCAGCTCTGTTAAATATTGGCTTTTCTCTATTTAAGTCAACGGCATGGGGACTTGCAACAGCAGGTGGAAGATCTAAACTGCATTTGGAAATTCAGGGATTTTTTTTGCAGGGGTGGGGAAGGGGGGGTTGGAAATTCAGCATAAGCAATTTCTGCCCTAATTTGCTGGCCATTCAAGTGAGTAACTTCAGACCCCAGAAATGCTGAAATTAGAATTTTAAAGGGTCCTTTTGTTTTACTAAAGCAGATCAGAGAAATTGATCTGATAATTAAGCAGATGGAGGCAGCAGTTCATTTTGATTTTAATTTATTGAAAACCTGCCCAGGAGAAAAGAGTACCTGATGTTGTTCAAATAAACTCACTTAGGCCTGGATTTTCGCTCCTGAGGTGGGTGTGCAGTCGGGAAGTTTCCTGACTCACCGCACTCACCTCAGGAGAAACTGCCGCAAATAACAGGATCTTCATTCCGGGGAGAGCCGGGCTGGGACTGTGCGTGCTGGAGTTGGGCCCGCCGCTCATAGAAACAGTTCGGAGGCAGATCCAAGGGCTGCCAAGTGCAGAGGCAGGCTGTTTAAAAGGCCTGCCTCGCTTCTCTGGGATCTTGTCCCAGTTGTCTTATTTAATGTTAAGCCCTCTAGCCCTCATCCCTCAACCCCCACGCACTCCCTATGCCCCATCCATGCTGACCTTTGGCCAACATTAAATTCCACCCCTGGTGTTTAACTTAGAGTTTCTCTTCCACTTCTGGTGTAACTAAGTGGCGAAGGGCCATTGTTGTTAAGCTAAGGCATGCCACAGCTGAAACAGTACATGCCAAAGCTTAGGCTCCAGCTCATGAGTTGCATGTTTGTTTGCAGCAGAATCCTTTTGCATTATGCACAAGTAAAGAGTGTTGGAAGGAAGCCTCCGTTGTAACAAGCGATAGGAACACAATAATAGAACTGTTTTCTCCTAAACTTGTGTTTGATGAAAATACAATCGGATGGAATTTGCTGTCAATATAACTCGGAGGCTAATGGTGCTCGGTGTTATTTGGGCACAAACTGCAAAGCAACTTCAGGTGAGGGGAAAGTGCAAGGTTAAGCAGTGAAATCCAAAAGTTACTGTCTGAGATTACTTCATGGTTAACTTTACAAAAATATCATCTTGCCTTATCATTGAAATGCAATGAATGATGTGAAGCTGCTGTATTTGCTTAGGAGTGTAATGGACCTCACCTCATTGTACATTTGTGTAATTATTAAGGCTTAACTTCTCAAATTGTACTGTACATAAGCTTAGTGATGAAAAATCTTAATTTGTATGTATTATTGGAATGATTCATGAATTTTGGAGTATGTTGTTAAGAAAGTCTTACAGTTGACATGTCTTTAAGGGTCAAATACTGTGGTGTAGCTTTAAGAAAGAACATACCGGTCCTTTAGGAACGAACTAAAGTTTTCGAGAGGATACATTTGCACACTTGGGCTCGAATGAGTCTAACTAAGCAGTAAATATAAATCAAAGCTATAATGCTGATTGGCCAGGAGATGGCCTGAGGACTAGATGTTCCAGAGCCTACGGTAGAAAGATACAAGTTATTGTTCAGCAGTTAGAAGGCAGGTCAAAGCTGCAAATCTAATTGGCCAGGAAGGTGGCCTGAGGGCTCGAATGTTCCGAGGACCACCAGTTAAAGATACAAATTAATGTTGTTAGTTGTGTTGAACCAGGTGTACATACCTGGGTTAAATGTTGCAAAGCTACCTATAAAAAGTGTATACAAATAGGGTGCATCACTGAGGTCTTTGCACTTGCCAAGTGTTAACATTTGTCACAGGGCACCTGCTGGAGTGGGGTCAGGGGTGGGGTTGGGGGAGGACAGATTCATCAGGAGAGAGAGTTAGGAGTAGGGCATTTGGAAGGAAGTTAATATTTTTGTAGGACATTGCCAGTTAACAGGTATTTGCCAAGGGCTGAGAACCCAGTATTAGGCATGGTTAATGACTAGAGTAACTGTCACATGGCTGAGGATTGTCATAAGAATGCAGTATTAGAGATCAGTATGGCCAGGATTTCTAGGGCTAAAGTAATTGCCCTGAGAGAGAGAGAGAGAGAGAGAGAGAGAGAGAGAGAGAGGGAGAGAGAGAGAGAGAGAGAGAGCACTCAGCAGGCAGTTGTGAAATGTGTAGCTTCTGCAGTTAAGGTAGACTGGGGGAAGTTGCAGATTGGAAAAGGATCCATTAGAGTTGAAGTTTTAAAGCTGCAAAGGGATTTGTATGTATGTTAGAGTTAATTTAGCTCCGCTGAAATCTCGAAAGACATCATGCATCTAGAGACCAGGTTCAAGGAACAGAGAAGAGAAGACCCCAGAAGACCCAGGATCCACAGAAAAGACAGACTGACACACATTGAATTTATTTATCATGCCATGCCTCGACCAGTGAAATGTTAAGTATCAATCCTTTTTGCCCAATAAACCTTGTTAGTTTGTATTCTAAATTAGTGATTGTCCTTTTGGTCAAAATAGTTGTTCCTCGACAAGAATTTTCTTACTCGGGGGTTTTAGAATAGAGTCCATGGGGAGGATTTTGCCTTTGGCGGGGTTGCTCGGTGGGAGCAGTTGGGAAGCCGACTGTCGCCCGCAGTTGGCTCTGCACCACGATTTTACATGGGCACAGTACTGCCTGTGATGGCGGGGGGAGGAGTGGGAGCGGGGCGAGCGTGATCTTTAAGCATGGACGCTAGAGAGCGCTTCAATCTCCCTGGGGCACGGAGCCGTCTCAGGGAGATAGAACTTAGAAAAGTTATAGCACAGAAGGAGGCTATTCGGCCCATCTTGTCCATGCCAGCCCGAGGACACCCAGGTGCCCTTTCTAATCCCACCTTCCTGCACTCGGCCCATAGCCCTGCAGCTTACAGCAATTTAGGTACAGATCCAGGTACTTTTTTAAAGAGTTTAGAGTTTCTGCCTCTACCACCAACTTGGGCAGCGAATTCCAGACACCCACTGTCCTCTGGGTAAAAAAGTTTTTCCTCATGTCCCCCTACACCTTCTGCCACTTATCTTGAATCTATTCTCCTGGTTCTAGAATTCTCCACCAAGGGAAACAATTTTATCCTGTCCACTCGATCTATTCTCCTCATAATTTTGTACACCTCAATCAAGTCAACTCTCAGCCTTCTTTGTTCTAAGGAAAATAACCCCAACCTATCCAATCTCTCCTTGTACCTACACTTTTCTAACCCTGGCAACATTCTTGTAAACCTCCTCTGCACTCTCTCCAGAGCTTTTACGTCCTTCCTGTATTGTGGTGACCAGAACTGCACACAATACTCCAGTTGTGGCCCCACCAGTGTTTTATACAATTTCAACATTATATCCTTACTTTTATATTCTATGCCTCTGCCAATGAAGGAGAGCATTCCACATGCCTGCTTTACAACCTTGTCTACTTGAGCTGTTGCCTTCAGGGACCTGTGTACACCAA
Source organism: Carcharodon carcharias (assembly GCF_017639515.1). Lineage (NCBI taxonomy): Eukaryota > Metazoa > Chordata > Chondrichthyes > Lamniformes > Lamnidae > Carcharodon > Carcharodon carcharias. The sequence continues at coordinate 227,592,091 of NC_054467.1, forward strand.
GGTCTCTCACTTCAACTTCCCCTCTTAGTATATTCCCATTTATTTTTTAATCCCTGTAATTGTCTGACCTCCCTAAATGTATGACCTCACACTTCTCTATGTTAAAATCTGTCTGCCACTTTCCCGCCCACTCCACCAACCCATCTATATCGTTTTGGAGATTATGGCTATCCTCTACACTATCCACTACTTGGCCAATCTTTGTGTCATCTGCAAATTTCCCAATCATGCCCCCCACGTTCACGTCCAAATCGTTAATATATAACATAAACGGCAAGGGTCCCAACACCGAGCCCTGTGGAACACCTCTTGAGGCAACTTTCCATTTGCAAGGACATCCATCGACCATTACCCTTTGTTTCCTGTCACAAAGCCAATCTTTTATCCTGTTTGCCACATTACCCTGAATCCCATGGGCTTTTACTTTCCTGACCAATTTGCCATGTGGGACCTTGTCAAATGCCTTGCTAAAATCCATGTACGCAACATCCACTGCACTACCTTCATCAACCCTTCTTGTCACTTCCTCAAAGAATTCAATCAAATTTGTGAGGCAAGACCTTCTTTTAACAAATCCATGCTGACCATCACTGACCAGTCCATGCCTTTCCACATGACAGTTAATCCTATCTCTCAGGATTGATTCTACTAACTTGCTCACCACCGATGTAAGATGCCTGTAATTGTTTGACATTTCCTTTGATCCCTTTTTAAACAATGCAACCACCTTTGCATTTCTCCAGTCCTCTGGTACCTCCCCTGTATCTAGTGAAGATTGGAAAATCATCCTCAGAGCATCTGCTATCTCCTCCCTGACTTCCTTCAGCAGCCTCGGAAACAATCCATCTGGCCCTGGTGACTTATCAACTTTCAAGAATTTCAACCCTTCAAGTACTTCCTCTTTCTTTATGACTATCCCATCCAATATCTCACAGTGTTCCTCCTGGGCTACTATATCTACATCCCCCTTTTCCTTTGCAAACGCAGAGACAAAATATTCATTCAAAACCCTTCCCACAGCCTCTGCATCTACACACAAGTTTCCATCTTCATCTCTGATAGGTCTCACTTTTTCCTTAACTAACCTTTTTGCATTAATGTATTGGTAAAACATCTTTGGGTTATCTTTAACTTTATTTGCTAATCTTTTTTCATGCCCTCACTTTGATTTCCTTATTTCCTTTCTTACTTTGCCCCTGTACTTCCTATATTCATCTAGGCTATCTGCAGTGCTTAATTCTTTGTGCCTATCGTATGCTTTCTTTTCCTGTTTGATCTTCCCCTTTATTCCTCTAGACAACCAGGGGGGTCTAGATTTGGCAGTACCACTCTTATTTTTGTAGGGACATGTGTACTTTGTACAATTAGGATCTCGCTTTTTAGTGCTTCCCACTGGTTTTCCACTGTTTTATCCTCCAGCAGTGCTGTCCAGTCCACCTCAGCCAAGTCCCTTCTCATTTCTGCAAAATTTGCCTTTCCCCAGTTCAAGACTTTTACTCCTGCCTTATTTCTGTCCTTTTCCATGGTAATGCTAAATCTAACTGAATTGTTATCACTGTCCCCGATATGGTCGCCAACTGTCACTTCACCTACTTGCCCTTCTTCATTCCCCAAGACTAGGTCTAGAATTGCATCTCTTCTCGTTGGGTTTGTCACTAATTGGTTGAAAATATTTTCCTGGACACACTGCATGATCTTTTCTCCCTCAGTGACCCCTATATTATTTGAATCCCAGTTGATATTAGGATAGTTGAAGTCTCCTACTATTATTGCCCTCATGTTCTTACAAGCAGAAATTTGCCTACATATTTGTTCTTCTATCTCCCTTTCACTATTTGGGTGTCTGTAGTATACTCCCAGTAGTGTGACTGCCCCTTTTTTATTTCTAAGCTCAATCCATAAAGCCTCGTTTGTTGACCCATTTGGTATATCATCCCTTCTCACAACTGGAATTGATTCTTTAACCATTAGTGCTACACCCCCTCCTTTTTAATCTCCTACTCTATTGTGTCTGAAGACTCTATAACCAGGGATATTTAGCTGCCAGTTTTGTCCCTCCTTTAGCCAGGTCTCCGTTATAGCAATGACATCCTGCTGCCAAGTGTCTACCTGTGCCCTTAATTCATCTACCTTGTTTGAAATACTCTTTGCAATGAAGTATAAACAGTTTAACCCTGTCAATTTCCCTTGCTGGACACTTTTTAAACTTTGCTTCTCCTGTAACTCCATGGCTATCACAATGCCCCTAGTTAATGGTCTACCTCCATTTTTCTGATCTGAATCTGACCTATCTGATCCTCCTCCTGGGATTCCATCCCCCTGCCACACTACGCTACCTCGGGGCCTTATTTATGTTAGCTAGGAACCTTGTTTCTTGACTAATTATACTTGTACAGCACTACTCTATACTTTTATTTTAGTTCCCACATCAGTTTTAAGTAATGAATAACTTTAATAGATTGAAAGCAAATCTCACCAATCAGCTGCTTTTTTCTTAAATCCACTTTCAGAAACATGTCCCTCGCAGGTCTGGTGCACTCCTGAAGGTACTGCCTCTGCCTCTCTTTTTTTTTGGTTTGAGGAGGAGGGAGGGATGGAAAGACTACAGCAATGTAATATTTGGGGCTATTCCGTTCTTTGACAGTGGGTCCTCCTAGATCCCCTTTGGAGTCTTGGTGTCTGTGGTGACTTCTCCCAGAATTCTTCAGTCACTTCTCACTACCGCTCTCTGTTGGATGCTCTTCCTCTTGTTGAGTGCAAGAATCTTTCTCCTTGATCCCCTTCTGAGTTGCGATGTCTGCGGTGACTTCTCCCAGAATGCTTCAGTCACTTCTCATTACCGCCCTCTGTTGATGAAGCGCTGTTTAAAAGAAATAAAGGGGATAAAATTGTCATAAAACATGTCCCCTCATGTAACTCTGTCACATGAGCTGGAAAATATTTTAAATTTAAAACTAAACTTTTTATTTGATGTTTATTTGCTTTAGGAAACCTCATCCCGCTCGTGGATGAAGTTTCCTAAAAAATGTAAAGGCCGCTTGACCTTTTTGCCTGGCCTTCAACCGTTGGATTGATCAGGAGGTGTGAATTTAAATTTAGTTAGCTTCTTAATGGTCTTAATAGACCTTTCAATTGTCGGCGGGCGTGCAGCCGACTCCAGTGCGCGTCCGCCGAATGAAATATTGTGAGACTGCGCGATGACGATGGGACACTTGCCCGACGCATTGCGCATCATTTTTATGCTCTGGCGTGTGGGGCATGTGCCCGTATGCTGGGCGTAATATTCTGCCCCAAATCTCTTACAGTAGATAGGAACTGTCCATTTTAATCTATATAGCCTTTTAATCATGGCTGATCTTCTTGTGTTTCGATTTCCACGTTCCCATCTCACCCCGATAACCTTTGATTCCTTTGTCTAACATGAATCTATCTACCTCTGCCTTAAAAATATTCAATGACCCCACCTCCAACCACCTTCTGAGGCAGAGAATTCCAAAGTCACACAACCCTCTGAGAGGAAAAAAATTCTCCTCATCTCTGTCCTAAAAGGGCGACCCTCAATTTTAAAACAGTGGCCCCTAGTTCTGGGCACATCCAGAGGAGGCATTTTTTCGACGTCCACCTTGTAAAGGCTGCTCTGGATCTTGTACACTTCAGTCAAATCACCCCTCGCTCTTCTAAACTCCAGCGGAAACAAACCCAATCTGTCCAGCCTTTCCTCATAAGACAACCCACTCGAGTTCAAATGTCAGTTAAAATAACAATGAAATTCCATACAACCACATTTCTCGAGTTTATGCACCATTATTTTTGAAAATAACATTTTTCAACTTTCAACTGACTGGAAATTTTGCAATTTGAACTGAGACAGAGCAAACTGCTTACAAATCCAAGGCCACATTCCAAGATGAAGGTGAGAAACAAACAAGTCATCCTCAGGGGAGTGAGTGAGAGAGACATTTCCTATTATCCAGGCACCCATCAAAACTCTTAACTGCCGAAGGAAGAGACATTAAAAATGCAGAGTACTGGATATAAAAAAGTTGCTGCCACAGACAGACACACCCAAAACCTCTTGAAAATACACAATGGATGAAATATTTCAAGGCAAAGCTGCCTAGGCACTTGAGAGAGATTGCAAGTGACACAGGTGATGTCAAGAACGTCTTCAGCAGAGGACAAGGCTGAAGGCTGCTCTCGCTCCCTCTCTCTCTTTTGGAATAAGTGTGTCGTCCGGTTCAAAAAGCCAGGTCCACCAGAAACCTACCAATGCACCCCGAGATCTCAATAATTACAACATCTTCCACATCTGACTGTGTCCAACAAATCAGCTAACCCAAATCAGCTGCAGCATTTAAAAAATCTATGCCTCAAGGAAAATCAATGGACACTTAACTATATAATCTTTTACGTTTTTTACTGGACTCTAACACCCCTTATTTCTGATACGTGTGTGTGTTTGTGTATGTGTTTGTGTGTATTTGTGTGCTTGTGTGTGTGTATATTTGTGTGTTTGTGTATGTGTGTATATGTGTTGTTGAGCACTTGACATGTCATAACATTCAAGGCTATGGGATTAGGTAGGTTGGTCAGGTGTTTTTCATGTATCAGTGCAGACTTGATGGGCTGAAGGGCCTCTTCTGCACTATGTGATTCTATGTATTTGTGTGTGTATTTGTGTGTTTCTGTGTATTTGTGCATCTGTGTGTGTTTCTGTGTATATGTATGTGTATTTGTGTGCATGTGTATTTGTGTTTCTGTGTATTTGTGTGTATGTATTTTTGTGTGTGTATGTGTATTTGTGTGCGTGTGTGTATTTATGTGTGTATTTGTGTTTGTGCGTGTATGTATTTGTGTGTGTGTATGTGTATTTGTGTGTGTGTGTGTATTTATTTGTGTGTGTGTGTATGTGTATGCGTATTTGTGTGTGTGTATGTATTTGTGTTTGTGTGTATGTGTATTTGTGTGTGTGTGTGTATTTGTGTGTGTGTGTATGTGTATTTGTGTGTGTGTGTATGTGTATTTGTGTGTGTGTATTTGTGTGTGTGTGTGTGTATTTGTGTGTGTGTATGTGTATTTGTGTGTGTGTGTATTTGTGTGCGTGTGTATTTGTGTGTGTGTATTTATGTGTGTATGTGTATTTGTGTGTATGTATTTGTGTGTGTGTGTATTTGTGTGCGTGTGTCTGTATTCGTGTGTGTGTGCGCGTATTCGTGTGTGCGTGTATTTGTGGGCGTGTGTGTATGTGTATTTGTGTGCATGTGTGTATTTGTGTGCATGTGTGTATTTGTGTGTGCGCGTGTATGTGTATTTGTGTGTGCGCGTGTATGTGTATTTGTGTGTGTGTGTGTACATGTATTTGTGTGTGTGTGTACGTGTATTTGTGTGTGTATTTGTGTCTGTGTATGTGTATTTGTGTGCGTGTGTATTTGTGTGCGTGTGTATTTGTGTGTGTGTGTATGTATTCGTGTGTGTGTGTGTATTCATGTGTGTGTGTATTCGTGTGTGTGTGTGTGTATATTCGTGTGTATGTGTATTTGTGTGCGTGTGTATGTGTATTTGTGTGTATGTGTATTTGTGTGTATGTGTATTTGTGTGGGTGTGTATGTGTATTTGTGTGCGTGTGTATGTGTATTTGTGTGTATGTGTATTTGTGTGTATGTGTATTTGTGTGGGTGTGTATGTGTATTTGAGTGCGTGTGTGTATTTGTGCATGTGTGTGTATTCGTGTGTGTGTGTATTCATGTGTATGTGTGTGTATTTGTGTGTGTGTATTCGTGTGTATGTGTATTTGTGTGTGTGTGTGTATTTGTGTGCGTGTATGTGTATTTGTGTGCATGTGTGTATTTGTGTGTGTGTGTGTATTCGTGTGTGTGTGTATTCGTGTGTGTGTGTATTCGTGTGTGTGTGTATTTGTGTATGTGTGTATTTGTGTGTGTGTGTGTATGTGTATTTGTGTGTGTGTGTGTGTATTCGTGTGTGTGTATGTGTATTTGTGTGCATGTGTATTTGTGTGTGTGTATGTATTTGTGTGTGTGTGTGTGTATGTATTTGTGTGTGTGTGTGTACTTGTGTGTGTGTATTTGTGTGCCTGTGTGTATTTGTGTGTGTGTGTGTGTGTGTGATTGCGTTGTGTTTTTGCCCAAATAACTGCATGATGGCTGAATGCTTGATGTCACGATTTTATTATTTTTCTCAGGTAGTGATTAATAAATTTGCTCATTTTTTTCTCTAGAAAACCTTGTTTGACAGACTCGTTATTACTCAGCTTAAATATTTAAATACATTCTGATTTGAAAAAGGCATATCTTCTTGAAAAAGAAACTTAAACATTTATTGTGAGCAACTGAGGAGGTTGAATAGAGAGGAGCCAGTTCACCCTTTCATAACAGTCATAATGGAATTAAGCATTCATATGTTCATATCACAGTGTAATTTTAAAGATAATTATTTAACCTTAATTAGTTTGGTTCCTTTTTCACAAAAAGTGAAAATATTGGCTGTTTGGATCAGCCTGTTTGGAACAGAGATAGGTACTTGGGTCCACCTCTTCTCAGAATGAATAGAATATTATGGTGCTGTTACAGTGGAATTCTCTCTTTCCTTTAGGTGCTTCTGATTTGCCCTTTCGAACCAGAGAATAGAGATGGTGTTAAAAGTTTACAGCTATCTCTGTTTCAAAGAGCAGTTGGCAATTCGGACAAATGCTATGTGCCTTTAAGAAGAATTCTAAGCTCTTAACATGATTGACATGAGATGGCTTCCTCTGGAGCTTGTGATTAAGCAGAAAGCCTCCTTTTTGGCAGTAGTACTATGATGTTTCTCCTTCAATGCCTGGGCGCCTCATTGTTTTCGATGACATGCTGGCATATCTCATGGATAGTTTGCTGAATGAGTTCCCCACCATTTTTCAACTGTGATTGACCAGCCACATCCTGCTGCTTTGCTACTTTGCTACTTTCTCAATGACTTTCTTTGCATTATCTCGCGGATTGGTCCAGTGTTGATAGGCTGATCGCTGCAGGCTGACTCAGGATGGCAAACTCTTGTGAGGTATCCAGCTTTCAGTGGCTCAGAGACGGAGTGAGTGCCAAAGGGTTTACTGGAGTCGTAGATTCAGTTGCCACTGTTATGAGCTCTGAAAATGAAAATGGTTGGTTGTAAATTCGTACATCATTGCAAAATTCACCAATTTCCTCTTGCTCTCAATAAAAGAGCACTGTCACACCTCTCTGTTATTGCAATAGTTTGACGTTAATCCAACTTGTACATTATTTTTTTGAAGCCGGCACAGGCATGATGGGCTAAATTGCCTTTTACTGTGCTGCATTATATATATTATATGTACCCTACTAGGATTTAAGCCAATTCCTTGACATTAGGTAGAAGCTGAACTCTTATGACTTTTGTGGTGCGCTGTTGAACTGGATACATGAGCATCCCTGCCCAACCCTAAAGGATTTAAACTTTGACATATTTATCACAACACAGGTGCAGTGTTAACTTCAATGTGCTTGTGGTCAAAATCTATCAGCTCCGTTCATCAGTGAAACGGCAGATAATATCAATGGTGATGTTGTTCGCTTTGCTGATGACATTTCCCTCGACAGAGCAGTGCAGTTTCCATCGGAGAGACAAGCAGAGGCCCCAGCCACTGGAGTGAAAAAAAAACACAGAATTCGATAGATTCAGTGCCGAAAAGACCACGTCATGAATCTAATGAGGAAAGCTGACCACAATGTCATGCAACTCCACTGCCTACAGGAACATGAATCCTCTTCAGTTTCAAACATTCATTCTGGCAATCACTGCCAGTCTACGCTGGATCAATCAAATGGTGACAATTGCTGGATAAGAATAAAACTCCTCAACAAGAAACAAAATTCAGCTCTCCTTGGCAACTTGAGTGCCATACAAAGTCCACTTCTGCCCAGTGATGGAATGTTGGCAGACAGCAGAGAACACCCATCTCGTGTCTCAGACAGATTCCCAAACTAACAGAGAACAGATGTTTTCAATACATAACCACTAGATTACAAAGTAAACTGAACACCCCTTAATATAGATCTCAAATGGGTTTTCTTTTGCTGCAAACACATATATGTCATATGGCTGGCGTGGTAAATGCAGCTAAACAGAATTGAAGGTCATATGAATCTGATAATGATGTAGGTGCTGAGCTTTCTCTTTTCTTTCACATGAGCATATGTTAGGTACAGGACAACAGAGTCACAGTCAGATGGAGCTTTAATAAGGGTTGTCATTTCAAGATCTGAACATGTAGTACATAATAGAAATAAAGGGTCTCTAATTTTGTGGGGCAGAGCAGATTGCTGGTGAAAGAATTTCTCAGTATATATTAAAAATAGGATCATGAGCTTTGCTTCTTGTCCTTGTCAATATTTGTTAACACTAAACTTTCACTGAAGTTTTACTGGCATCATTACAGATTAGTATAGTAAATTGATAACAAGTTGCCAATTTATTTTTCTGCTCTTGTAACCGTGCATCAGGGAGCTTCAGTAGAAATCTATAATAGATGGTCTACAGCCTGTGACTGGCGTGGTGAGGGGCTCCATTTACTATTTACTGCAAGCATCTCATTGATTACCCTGGACTAACTGCCACTAATTGGTCCTCTTAAGAATAATTACAATAAATTTCTCTATGTACAACTTTTTAAACTTTTTTTTACAAAAAGATCTCGGGTTAAGAAACAGTGATTTAATGAAAGTGGATTATTTGTGACACGGAGTGACATTTCATTCACTCCTGCTGTCCCTGGAGTTTAACTACTTACATTTTCTGCGTCAGTGCATTTTTCATTGCCTTTAAATAAACGTACAGATTTCGGCCCAATCTGCTTACCTTTTGATGATGCAGGCTCTCTCTTTTTAAAAGTGTTTCTCGGTTTCCTGTGGTACAACCAACCCAGGGGGTTAGAGCCCTCAGTGGAGAAATTTGACTGGTACCACCACACAGGCAGGGCCATTTTCTCTTTATTACTGTGGGGAAAGTGCCCTCTGGTATGGTTGGTTCCATTGCAATATGAACCAAACTGGGACCTTGGCATGTAGAAACCACACCCAGCTGCTCCATGGTGCAGACCATCACCTTTAGTCCATTAAAGTTTTAATATTCTTGTCCATTCAGATCCTGCATCGGATCCCACAGCGACTGCACTTCAAAAGTGCTTAATCGGTTATAAAGTGTTTTGAGGCATCTGGTGGGTGTGAAAAGTGCAATATAAATGCAAGTCTTTCTTTTTTTTAAAGTACATACAGATAGCTGTAAAAATGTGAATGCTTTGATGTTCTGCAGGCTTCAGGCAGAGTTCTCCAGATTGCAGGAGGTCCATCGCTGTAAGCTAACTCAACAGGGATATTGTGACCTGGTGAGGTACTTTGTGGTGCAATGCAGTTCCTGGGCCTGCAAAGGATCCCTGTAATGTCCTCTTGAGATCTGAGATCCCATAAAAATAATAGACCAGAGATCAAAACTGGTGGTGAAAGGTGTCTGTCTCGGTTGTTGACCTTTTGGTATGCTTGGTACCATTTTTTCTTTAATTTGCTTTGGCAGGTGCCTGGGAGCATTTAAATAAAAGAATGCAAGCTTACAGCCCAAAGGAACCTCTCAGCTCATTGTGTCTGTGTTGGCTGCTAGTGCAATCCAATACTAATTTGGACTGAAGAGAGGTAGAAATGTGGTGGATTTTATGATATTGAAAAAGCAGGAGGGGGGTCAGGGAGAACAAAGGGGAAGGTCAGGGATAGGTTAGAGGGTGAGAGAGATTAAATAACAAAGATGCTATGGAACAAAAGGCAAAAGGAGTGGTAATTGTTGTAGTAAAAAGTGGTAAAGAAACAAAGCATTGGTCCAGAGTAAGTGTTAATGGGAGAATACTAATTTCACTGCCCAGCATTCTCCCCATAACTCTACATTTTTCACTACACCAACTATTTATTCCATTTTCCATTAAAAGATCAACTGTTCCCTCTGGCAAAGCATTTTATCTTTCAACAACCTGCTACTCATTTTTCCTCACATTTTTCCTTAATCTCAGTGAGATTTTTCAATTAGGCTCTTTAGATCCCTTGGGACTATTGAGTTCAACAATTTCAGAGCATGAACCCTGTCCTCTATTTTGATCTTTCTTTGCCAAGTGCCAATCTGTATTTTGTTTTTATGTTTTGCTTTCAGGCAAAGCTGTCCTTTATTCTGCCATTAACACTTAATCTGGACCAATGCTTTGTTTCTTTTTACTACAACCGTTACCACTCCCTTTGCCTTTTGTTTCATGGCATCTTTGTTATTTAATCTTTCTTGCCCTCTAACCTATCCCTGACCTTCCCGTTTGCTCTACCTGACCCCCCTGCCCCTTTCTCAATATCATGAAATCCATCACATTTCTACCTTTCTTCAGTTCCAAAGTAGAGTCCTATTGGATGCGAAATGTTAGCTTTGTTTCTCTCTCCACAGATGCTGCCAGGCCTGCTGAGTTTTTCCAGCACTTTTTGTTTTTAACCAAAGTCCTTGGGCACCAAGGCTTTTTCTCAGCTTGGTGCCATGCTGACTCTAAGATGGTCCGATCATTAAGGCAAGTGTTTTGGAACAGCATTAAGTCTGGCCACAGTTGGTGTCCAAGTGTTGCAGAGTCCCAGTGACTGTGAAAATGCTGGTTCTTGAGCAGATCACGAGTGATAAGCCACTTGCTGAAACAGCTCATTTGTGTTATTGATGATAGTCACGGTAGCCTGGATTTCACAGTCAGATATGAAGCGACAATGTTTGCCACTGACCTCAAAGAAAGCTGCCCACAAAGATTACTAGAACTTTGTGGCATGGATTTCCCACTGATGTTAGTTTGAATCACACAACAAGTTAAGAGAATCGCTAGATGTCCAGTAACAGTGATGTCATCAAGCAAGTTAAGCAACCAATTGTATTAATGATTTCTCACAGACAGCAAACTAGAATATAACATGTGGTGATTATCTTTCACTTTTTATAAACTTTACAGAGAGAAAAACAAAAATTGGAACATACATATAAGAAGCTGAAATATTAACAAACCTTCGAAAATTATTTTTAATATATTGAAAAGCAAGGAATAATCGTAATGGAAAAATATGATATTACACAAATATAAAATTAATTTATCAGGGTCAGAGGGATTATTCAGCAGTAGTAATGATTTAATATGCCATTAAAAACCCAGTTACACCCTATTAACAAGGTATATACTTTTTGGTTCTTTTAACAGTGTTATTACAGCATAAAAAGGCTGGTTCTCGTCAGTTCAGTGATTTCTAAAGATTGCCTTCTGTGAGGAGTTCGACAGCATACCCGTGGAGGAGCAGGGAATCACTGACTGCAACTTCGCCATGTTTAACTGCACAAGCGCGGATGTCGGTTTCACAGGGTAATGACCTCGAGCACTTACAGTTTCACCATCATTACAACCGCAAAATCCGGCCCATTCTAACACAAAAACAAAATCAATGAAGGTAGGGTCTTGTCTAATGCTGCCATCACTTCATTAATGAAGTAGTAATCAGAGATAATGCAGCCAATAATGTGAATGTCACTAAACACCACCAGGTCTTTGCTCTTTAGTACCGATGTTGTTAAATGGTGGCACTGGTTACTGCATAAAACCTTACCTCTCGATGCATGGGCCATGGCTGAAATGGATAGAGGAGTCAGGCAAAAGGAAACAAGTAGCTTGTGCTTAGCTACAAATCCAGCTTTATTGGCCTCACCTCAACCTCCTCACAAAGTCTCCAGTATTTCTAAGTAAACTGCAGTCTAACAGACTGCTGGTACAAAGGTGATTCATGATATTTATAGACCAAGTCATAAAAACTGGCAATGGATTTAGTCATTAAATCCTGGCACTAAAAATTAGTTATGAGAAGGGCACTGGTTCTGAAAATCAAGCTGAATCTCTTCACTCTGGCAACTTTATATCTTTTTTTGAAGTTGTTTCAGCAAAAGTGAGTCTTGTCGATTTAATTTTTTGAATGGTTTTGAAGACAGTCTCTGTAGGTCAAACGGATGAGGCCAAGGTGCTTACAAAGAGTCTGCAAAGTCTCTCAAGCATGCTGTGAACTGTCTGATCGGTTCCATTATTGCAGGGTTCGAATTCAGACTGTGAATAGGCCCCGCAGTGTGATTTATACGCTCAGCACAGCGGACTATTTTTGCAGTATCAAGTTTGAGTCTGAAAACAACTAGCAATAAAAATAATCAACTTCATGAATCTAGAGCAATATCAATGAATATTTATTTGGCTTTGGAAATACTAAAGTGAAACTTATTTCAGGAATGTTTCATTGAGTGGGGAGGGGTGGGAGGGCAGTTTCCATATCTTTACAGCTGTGTACATGTGGTAGTGGGAGCAAACCAATTTTAAAGCTGACTTGTCACTTGGTTTCCACCCATTCAGATCTTGGGCTGAGTTTCAATACAGGCCGGGAATTTTCAGGCCTTGTTGGCGTTGGGCTTCATGGAGGGCGGGTGGGGGGGGTGGTGGTGGGGGGGGTGGGTGGGTTGTGGGGGGGTGGAAACCAGTTTGCGATCGTCCACTCCACCTGTCAATGGCGGGCTGCATTTCCTGCCTCCGCACGTCGGGATTGTCATTTCAATAAATCTGCATCTAATTATAAGCCCTGCTCGCTGGAATCATCCCCCCACATCAAATTTACCGTCCAAGCCAGCAGGACTTCAGAGCGGTGTGCTTCACAACTGCCTTTAAAAGGTGTGCACCTGGCGGCCTGAACTTCGAGGGGAACTCGGAGCTGAGTGCACACAACCTGGCGCAGCGCTCGCGAGCATCGCCCGTAGGACATCAAGGAAGAGGCGCCGCGCATTCGCGGGAGGGCACAGGCAAGTCACTGTTCCCCGGCTGGCTTTCAGTGCAGTGCCCAAGTAAGGGCTCCAGTATGGGTCAGACCTGGGTGGGGTCAAGGCAACACAGACTGATGGAAAGACTCAAGCACATACCAGGGGGTGGAATGAGGGGAGTGGCCACACACTTGGAAAAGCTTGTCAAAAGTGAGCATTCTTCTGCAGTTGAGACCATTCGGCTGCTGCTCCATTGACATGCTTGGAGTCGGACCTCTGAACCTTTTCTGCCCACACAAGCAAAGAAAAAGCATGAAGATGCCACAAAATGCTTCAGAACTTTTCACCCCTCAGGTGCAGGCTGCAAATTAACGTGCATTTTAGGGGGCAGCACAGCAATTGGCTGACTGGGCAAGTTGTATAATCCCTTTGCGAAAAGTGGCCATGGTGCAGTCACTGGTGGAGGCGCTCACAGCCCCTTGCAATGTCTTTATTAAGGTTTGGACCAGTATCCATCATGGTTTAAGCTAACAGCACAGCCTTGCAGTGCGGGTTAGGAGAATGCCTGTGCCTGAGCTGAGAGCACAGCATGCAGTCCAGTGGCTGAAGCTGCCACCAATCGGTCAAGTGGAGCGGGGTGGAGGTGTGTGCGGTTTCAGACAGCCACTGAGCACACTACACACTGGCCATCCAAGTGGTGGCCAACATCCTCCTGCACATGTGAAGAGGCCTTCAGTCTTAATCAAGAGAGGTCCTTAGTACACGTATGCATATCCAAGCATCTCTCTCTTTGATCCTGCAGGAAGAGAACATCAGGATCATGGGTGATTTAGTGTATGCCTCATGGCTTACAGGGAGCAGAGAAGAAGAAGAAGAGAGTGATGGAGGGGCTTGGCTCGGCAAAAGGAGAAGTACCTCCCTCAAGATGAAAGTGTGGCAGGGCCTGCTGCGCATGCAGCTGAAGGTTCACAGCAAGCCGTTGGTCATAGGCACCTCGCTGGACTCAGACTCTAGTTGGTGCCTGTCATTCCTGCAGATGACTGAGAACCAGTGTCGCCGAAACTGGTTGGTCACATATGCCACCTGCTGCAGGATTTGGTGCCTTGGGGACGTGGAGGGCATCTACTGCCAGTGGCTGTGAAAGTGACTGCATCGCTCAATTTTTATGCCAGTGGCTCCTTCCAGGGCTCCACAGGTGACCTGTGTGGGATCTCTCAAGCCTCCATGCACAAGTTTATCCAGGAGTTCACAGATGCCATCTTTGTGAAGGCTCAGGACTTTGTGCATTTCGCCCGGGCTCAGGAAAGCCAGGAAGCAAGAGTGCTGGGATTTTTGCAGATCTCAGGTTTTCCACAGGTGCAGGATGCCATCGCCTACACTCACGTAGCGATCAGATCTCCGTCGCAACAAGCAGTCAGCCATGTTGACTGCCAGGGCTTCTTCCACTTGCTGAAAGTTCAGCTGGTGTGCGACCACCACAAACACATCCTGCAGGTCTGCGCATCATTCCCAGGGAGCGTCCACAACTCCTAAGTCCTTAGCAGGTCTCAGGTCCCTGACAGCTTCCAGGGTCCAGGGAGGCTGCAGGGTTGGGTTCACGGGGACAAGAGCTGACGGTGGACGTGGTTGATGACGCCTGTGTGGCAGCCTCAGACTGCAGCAGAGCGACATTACAATGGCTCATGCCACGACCCAGACCTTGGTGGAGCTAAGTGAGGGCTTGGGTGCCTCGGCAGGTCAGATGGAGCACCGCACGACAGTCCACCAAGGGTGTCACGCCTCATTGTTGTTTGGTGTGTGCTCCACAACCTGGTGCTGCAACGGTAGGGAGCACCTGGCTGAGGAGGAGATGGAGGAGATGGAGGAGCTGCATGTCTCCTCAGATAGGAGGATGTCGAAAGGGATGACGATAATGAGGTCATTGAAGGCGAGGTGCTAGTGATGAGGTCATTGCATTGGCCACTTGAGGCAGGCGCACTGAGGAGGCCCTCAAAGCTGCAAGATTCGTTGAGGTTGATGATGAGATGCAGCGAGGGGTGTCGAGCTGCTGATCCTCCTCCCGATGGGTGCCCTACAATCAAGAGGAAGCTTGTGGCAGGTTTTATACACTTTTTGTACCATTTGTCTGTGGGTTTGAGACCTAAAGGCTGGGGCTTCCTTTCACTCCTAATGCTTCCACCCCTCTCTTTTAAGGTGCTGCTACAGGCCTTTTAAAATTGACTGTCCAATCAGAGTTCCTGCTCCCCCTGATTGGTGAATTGTTTATAGGGGGCTATCTAATCTGTGCTTGGTAGCAATAAGTGCAGGACAATGCATCAATTTAGAGGGGGTGGGGGCAGGAGCAGGGCCTGGGGGGATGGCTATCAACCAATATTTCTGCTCCTGATTACTACCTGGTGACCACTTGCAAGAAATTGTACAGATGAGGACGTGCCATATTAGGGCAACTTTGGATTTATTCAAGATGTCACTTCGACGCCAAACCACCCCCCACCCCCACCAACCACACCCCCCCTCCCCCCGTCCCCCAAGGGATACGGTAGCATCGTGTTATATGTTACTGGATAAGTAATCCAGAGGCCTGAATTAATTACTCAAAGATATGAATTCAAATCCCCTCCAGAGAGCCCCAGCAAGACTGGAGTCAATGGGAATCGAGGGAAAGCTCTCAGCTGGTTGGAGCCACTTAACATAAAGGAAGATGGTTGTTGGAGGTCATTCATCTCAGCTCCAGGACATCACTGCAGGAGTTTCTCAGGGTAGTGTCCTAGGCCCAACCATCTTCAGCTGCTTCATCAATGACCTTCCTTCCATCATAAGATCAGAAGTGGGGATGTTCGCTGATGATTGCACAATGTTCAGCACCGTTTCCAACTCCTCAGGCACTGAAGCAGCCTATGTCCAAATGCAGCAAGACTTGGACAATATCCAGGCTTGGGCTGACAAGTTGCAAGTAACATTCACACCACACAAGTGTCAGACATTGACCGTATCCAGGAAGAGAGAGTCCAATCACCGCCTCTTGATGTTCAATGGCATTACCATCATTGAATCCCCCACTAACAACATCCTGGGGGTTACCATTGACCAAAACTGAACTGGACTAGCCAAATAAATACTGTGGCTACAAGATCAGGTCAGAGTCTCGGAATCATGCGACAAGTAACTCTCCTCCTAACTCCCCAAAGCCTGTCCACCATCTACAAGGCACAAATCAGGAGTGTAATAGAATACTCCCCACTTGCCTGGCTAAGTGCAGCTCCCACAGCACTGAAGAAGCTGGACACCATCCAAGACAAAACAGTCCGCTTGATTGGCACCACATTCACAAACATTCACTTCCTCCACCGCTGATACACAGTAGCAGCAGTGTGTGCCATCTACAAGATGCACTGCAGGAATTCACCAAGGCTCCTTAGACAGCACCTTCCAAACACATGACCACTACCATCTAGAAGGACAAGGGCAGCAGATAGATGGGAACACCACCACCTGGAAGTTCCCCTCCAAGTCACTCACCATCCTGACTTGGAAATATATCGCCGTTCCTTCACCTGACAGTCAAAATCCTGGAACTCCCTACCACCCAGCACTGTGAGTGTACGTACACCACAGGGACTGCAGTGGTTCAAGAAGGCGGCTCACCACCACCTTCTCAAGGGCAATTAGGGATGGGCAATAAATGCTGGCCCAGCCAGTGAAGCCCTCATCCCATGAATGAATATAAAAAAACAGCATCTGGGGAAAATATAAATTAAATTTAATTAAATAAATCTGGAATAAAAAGCTAGTATTAATAATGGTGATATTTCTGATTGTCATATAAATCCAATTCAGTAATTGCCCCTTTAGGGAATTAAAAGCTATTGACTTTATCTGGTCTGGCCTCTATACAACTCCAGACCTACGGCAATGTGGTTGATTCAATTACCCTCTGAAATGGCCTGGAAAACCACTCAGTTGCGTTCAAAAAAGTGGCTCCACCACCC
This sequence comes from Carcharodon carcharias, assembly GCF_017639515.1. Taxonomy (NCBI): domain Eukaryota; kingdom Metazoa; phylum Chordata; class Chondrichthyes; order Lamniformes; family Lamnidae; genus Carcharodon; species Carcharodon carcharias. The sequence goes on from NC_054467.1 coordinate 227,608,926, forward strand.
TCTTCAAGGGAAATTAGTGCTGGGGAATAAATGCAGACCTGGCCAGTGCTGCCCACATCCTGTGAATAAATAAAGCGAGACCTCCCCCTTCATTCTCCAATCGCCCTCCAGCCATCGCTGCCTCAGTTTACAGATGGAAATAAGCCGCTTGGATGTTTAGTGAATCTGGCATGGACTCGGTGGGCTGAATGGCCTCCTCTGTGCCGCAATGACTCTGATTCTATGAAGGGCAGCTGAGGCCTTCAGGCAGGGAGGGGAGAAAAAGGTAAAAAAAAACTATGCTTAAGTTTTTGGCTCTTCTCCCAACACAAAGGCAGGCTGGCACACACTTCCTGTGGGAGACGGGTTTTCTCTGTGGCCGGGGCCGGGGCCGGGAAACTAAGTGGAAGTTCTATCCCTGCTGGACCTCCCCATCCACTGTCATTTCTGGGTCTTCTGCCTAGAGATCTTCTGTGACGATTTTCCACCTCCAGTGCAAGCTTCCCAACACAGATCCCAACAGGGACCCTGCTGAATTTACCAATTGTGAAGGCTGCCGGGACCAACTTTGGCGCAGGTTAAGCTCCTGTTCTGCTTAAACAGGAGCTGCGAGGAAAATCGATCCTTACGTCATTAAACAGGGTGGCATAAAAAGGTTCTCTCCCTGGCATCTGTAAAGAAAAATTTCATGGACACTCCCAACATTCAGCTTTGCAATGTGGGAGCATATTCTGAAAGAACGACAGTGAGTCGCCCTCATAGGATTTTCCATCCATTTATTTGATGGACAAAACTTCTGCTGATCTTTCCTGATCTCTGCTCCTGACACACGTAACTCCATTGCAAGCTAAATCCATCAGGCCTATCATACAGTGTGGGTCTGAGGCTTTCCTACATCCGTCTCGATTTTAACCTTTCCATCCTCAGGTTCAAATCTCTTCCTGGCCTTGCCCTTCCCTACCTCCTGAATCTCCTCTACCTGCACACCTCCGGGAGTTTGGCCTTCTTTAAATTCTGGCCCCTTGCTCATCCCAGTGGCTTTCACTGCTCTGGGGCGTCCATGTCTCCAGTTAACAAGGCCCTAAGATCTAGAATTTCCTCCCTAAACCATTGCTTCTCTGCCTCCCTTCCCCTTACTAACAGACTTCTTAAAAACTGCCTCTTTGACCAAACTATTCGAATATTCTTAAGTGGCTCAGTATCAAATTGTGTTTGTCAATGGCACATATGAAGCACCCTGGAGCATTTTACTACATAAAGGTGCTGTATAAATGCAAGTTGTTGCTGTGCATAATAGAGCAACATTAATTGGGCAGTTTTATTGTACAAAATGAATTCAAATATCAGCACAATGTAAATGGAAATGAGATCTACATTTGTGAACCGTTTATAAACTATTTCTCCAGTATGTTTGGGTAATGTGACCCTTGCCGAGGGATACCTCCCCTGCTGCCTTCTCTTCTGTCCCACTGCTCAAGTTATTAAAGGTAAATGAATACCTTAATTATTGGGACTGCATGGGGCAGATTCTCTCTTCTCTTCTCTATATCCTGTAATATAGAACTCAGTAGAGTTTTTTTACTGAAGACACTCTCAAGCTGATGGTGTTTTAATAGCCAGCGTTCTAGGTATGTATACAGAGATGGCACATTGGGAATCAGCAGTACTAAGAACTGAACAAAGCCTGCCACATAGAATTCCATGCGCTGTGAGAATTTGAATTTGGATGTTTTCATCAGCATGGAAAAAAAAATTAAAGTTTCATTCTTAAAATTATAAATCTGTTAAAGTGAATGTGCTCAGGTGTAGATTCGTTGAGCAAAGTTAACGTATTTCTGTCATCATGGATCATGATACAGACTTTGTGTGTGGCTCTATTGTAGGCATAAACTGTTTGCACATATGAAGGAATTCAGCATGGGCTCAGGATTCCACTGTACCCTATATAGTGACATTGTAAGTGTCTTTGTGAAGGTTTGTCAAGTTGGTATTTGAGAATCTGTCATTTTAGAATATGCTTAAAATTTATCTATTACAACTTAGCACTTAGTCTGAAACCATTGCTTTTGGCCTCTGCACCAAACTCCCTAATCCCTAGCTATCAGCTCCATTGCTATTCCTGGCAACAGTCTGAGATTAGGCCAGTCTGTTTATCACATTTGATCTCGAGTTGAGCTTCCAACTTCATATTCGTGCTATCGCTAATATCGCCTATTTCCACCTCTATAACATTGCCTCATTTCAGCTCATTTGCTGCTGAAACCCTCATTCATGCCTTTGTTCCCTCTAGACTTGACTATTCCAATACACTCCTGGCTGATATCCCACATTCTACCCTCCACAAACTTAAGGTCATCCAAAACTCTGCTTTCCGTTTCTTAAATCACAGCGACCCCATTACCTATCACCCATGTGCTTGCTGACCTACCTTGGCTCCTAGGCAAGCAATGCCTTGATTTTAAAATGCTCATCCTTGTTTCAAATACCTCCATGGCCTCCCTGGGTAGAATAGTATGAGGGGGTGGGCAGCATTGCCAACATGCTCTATGCCAACCTGCCATGCAGCTATAATGCGCTGCGGGGCAGTCTAACAAGGGCCGAGTGCAACCCCTGCTCCTTGCTGGGGAGGAAGTCCTGCCCACTGGAGCTGCTGGCCAATCCGATTGGCCAGCAGCTCCATCAGTCCCGGCAGCGCCAGGAAGGTGTCAGTGGCCACTGCCGGAACTGCAGAAGAAGACCACCAAGGCCATGGATCCCCAGGGCAGGTAAGTCTAGGGTCTTGAGCTGGGGTGGGGTTTTGGATAGGTTAGGGAGAGGAGCGGGGGTGAGGAGGTGGGTTTAAGGCAAGGAGACGGTGGGAAGGAAACGGGGTGTTTGACCTTAGGGGGTTCACCCCCGGATCGACAAAAGGGCAGCCCCCGAAGACTGATCCCCCGCCCCCGCCACTTCCTTCCAGCCCTTTGAATATTTCGGTGAGAAAAATCGGGCTGCCTACTCCCACCCGGCTGCCCTCGCCAAACATTTTATGGTGTGGGCAGTATATTATCAAAGTCAATTGGCTTGTTAACAATGTCCCCATTAGCACATTCCTAAGATAATATCACCACCCTCAACACCCCTTTGTCCTTTTGTCTTTGACATCTTTGGCAATCCCTTCTTTGCCTCCTACCCAGTTCTACCTGTCCCATCCCCCTCTACCAGCTTATATTTAATCTCATTTCTCTATTTCCTTAGTTCTGATGAAGAGTCATACGGACTCGAAATGTCAACTGTGTTCCTCTCCGCAGATGTTGTCAGACCTGCTGAGTTTTTCCAGGTATTTTTGTTGTGGCTTGATAACAAGTCTAATTGACCCTTGATTATTCATCTAAATATGGCATATATTATGGCAGTGGGTGGGGAGGTGGTGGGGTGGGCACCCGCTCTATTTTATGTGCCACCCCCACCATGGGAAACACGCCCGCTGAGGGCACATTAAATTCAGTCCCTAACTCTGTAATCTCCTCCAACCCCCTGAGCTACCTGTATTCCTCTAATTCTGTTCCCTTGTGCAATCCCAAGACTAATTGCTCCATTGTGGCCATGCCTTCAGTTGCCTGTACCCTAACCCTCCCTACACCTCTCTGCCTCGCTTTCCCCCTTTAAGATGCTCCTTAAAACCTACCTCTTTGACCAAGCTTTTGATCTTCTGACCTAAAATCTCCTTTTGCGGCTTGGTGTCAAACTTTGTTTTATAATGCTCCTGTGAAGCACCTTGGGTTGCTTAATCATGCTTAAAGGGGCTATATAAACATAATTTGTTGTTATAGCTGGACATATTGTTGTTGTAGAACAGGCTTAGGCTTTCCAGTTGGGCAGGAAAAGTGTAGAGGAGGGAACTATCAGTGGGATACAGCTTCCAGCTGAATCAGGTATGTCTTCTTGCCTTCTTGAACCTAGCCACGCATTTGAGCACCTGGAGATTTTAGGGGTTGTGGGGGGAGGGGGGTGCGCGGTGGCTACACACTGGATGAGTTAGGCTTGGGTGCAGAGAACTCATGGGGATGCTGCAGAGAGAGGAGCTCAGCTGCCAGAAGATCATAGAATCATAGAATGTTTACAGCACAGAAAGTGGCCATTCGGCCCATTGTATCCCTGCCAATTCTCTGCAAGAGCAACTCAGTTAGTCTCACCCCCCTGCCCTTTCCCTATAGCCCTGCATGGACAAGTGCAGGGGTTGGGTTGTGTCTGGGTGCCATAAAATGCTTGTAAACCTGCCCAACACACTTGGTGTATGGAAGGCGAGTGCTGCAGTTTTGTAGTAAAGTCAGACAATGACAATATTTGCATTGCTGGGGTTCCTTTGGGGCTGTTCATTCTGATTATTAATTGACAGATTAAATTATTCTCATTTGCCTCTTCTAGCTCATCCATACTTGTATAATGAGAAACATTTTTTCCTGCAGGTAAATACTCGGGAAAAAACAGAGTAATGGTGACATCTCCTGCACCCAAGGCACAAGGAACAGTGCAGCCAGCAACTTCTCCCACGCAATGCATACATTCCCACTCACAGAGTACAGAGGCACAGACAGCTCATCGGTTCCACAGTCTTAGATGGCAGAAATAGGTCCAGAGACACATTTTCAATCCAACAATCGAACAAAGCAGGAAAGTGTTACAACTGGTCCCCCGGTGAAGACCCCGATTTGTTAACTTCCCAAATGGGACCCCAATTTTGTTATGCTCCAGGGTGAGGAGGAATGAGCTGGCATCCCTCCTTTATTCAACCCCCTTGGTTGGTCGTAATAAGGTTAATTTAAAAGGGATCCCTTCCCCCGTGGATACCTTTACCCAGTGTAAATGTATTTATCGTCTTTAGAAGGAGCCAATTTAACCAGGCTTTCTTGAGTCAAAGAAAGAGTAAGAGTAAAAAGAAAAATAATAAAAATGCAACACACATACACACAAATCAGAAATGAGAAGTTCAGAATCCAAATAAAAGTTAAATATGATATACGAATCAGTCTTTGGCTTGTCCATGAGGCATAGATGGTGAAACGTTGTGGCCGTTAAGTTGGGTGGTTCCAGTAGAGCTGCCTGCAGTTTCGCAGTTGGTTTGGAGACACTTGGTTCTGCAGGGTAGCTGAGGAAGCTGTCCTATTTCCTTTTTGATTGTGCCTTCTGCTGAGCCTGGCCTCCAGCAACAGGGAGAGAAAGAGGGACAGAGAGAGAGAGAGAGACTTCGCCAGCAACTGCAGGGGTGACTAGTTGGTCTTCTTCTTACTGTTACACAAAGCACACTAGCACACACTGCTCTGCTCTGCACTAGCTTTTTAACCCATTTTTCCCTGTGTATACAGGTGAGGAAAAGAAGATATGGGCAGAATTTTACGACAGTGGGATTTTATATTCCCGCTGTCGTCAGTGGGATTTATAATGGGCTGCCGCATTTTACAGCCCCGTCCCCACTGAAATGGGGCTGTAAAATTCTGCCCCATATTTCGCACCCAGAGTCTGTTTTCTTTAATCTCCAACCATTTTACACATTGAGATATAAACCAACAGGAGATGGATTTTAGATGTCTGCTGAGACGTGGTAATCAGTCTTTGTCTCCTCGCAAACACAGAAGATTAATGTTCAGTCTTCTGCATTTTTCCCATCTCCCTTTCATGTGGCTCTGCTTGAAGAAGGCCATAATACCTTTTCAGGTGCGACATTTCATGTTGTCTCAATTCAGGCCTGTCAGTATAATCCACATAGGAATTTTTTCAGAAAGTGATCACTTTACATTATCAGCCATCTTTTGCTCAGTGTCATTGCTTGTATTTCTTTAAAAACACAAACGTCTTCCTTAAAAAGTTCAATATGCCCGTAAATAATTCATGGTGGTAATTGGCTTTTCATGACAAGGGACAAACGTTGTTTCCATTTCACCCCAACTCACTACCTCTGACAAGGAGATACATGAAGCCAAGTTGAAATGCACACCAACCTTCAAACTTTTCAATGGGCAGAATTTTATGGCTCCCTGATGTTCTTTCCTCCCTGGCAAAAAAGATCGACGGCGAACCCACCCCCGCTCCAGCGGGATTCCCAGCCATGAAACTCTTGGAGGGGTGTTAAGTGGCTCAGCATGAGACTTCTGACCCACTCAGGGAGGAAATCCCTCCCTCTGAAAGCTGCTGGCCAATCAGTTGGGCAGCAACTCCCTGGTCTCAACAGCGCCATCAGAAGCAGTGCTGGTACAGCTAGCAGATTGGAACTGGAGCTGAATGGAGAGGCAAGGGTTTTCGGCAGGGCCAGGATAGGAGGCCCCTGAGGGATGGTTGAGGGGGTTTGGGGGTGGTGGGTGGGGGGGAGGGGGTGAGGGGGGTTGCGTGTGGCGAGGAGGAGAGGGGAAATCCAGAAAGGGTGGAGCTTGGGGGACCTTCGATGGGCCCAGGGAGGTCAAAAAGTAGTATCGCCCCAGGAATGATAGTGGCAGTGGTAGTGTTAGCTGGCAGGCTTCAAGCCTGACTTCCTCCTACACCCACCACACTGAAAATTGCTGCCATTTAAGGACCTCCTCACATAAAAAATACAGTGGGGGGTAGGGGAGACGTAGGCTTACAGGAAAGGTGCCCATGACACCCCTCATCCATCAACCTGTCCCGGGGGCATAAAATTCTGCCCAATGTAATGCGTCAGCCCCAAAATAATACAGCTTCATTTACAAATTAAATACCAGAAAGAAGTTACACGTGGTACCTGTTTGAAAGTTACGGAATGAGTGCCAATAATGTACCCCAAGAGTCAAAGTAAGTACCAGCCATGAATTCACACGCATTATGAGCTTACGGTGTTGTGGAATAAATTCCCATATGTGTCCTTACAGAAAAATTACATGCAAGGCCAAATCTCAAGTGCATTATCAGATTGAGGGGTTCTGAAAGACCATATAACCTGAGATATAAACTCAAGGTACCTGTGCAAAACTCAGCCAGATTATGAAACTAAAAGGTACAATATCAATGTAATTAGTGCAGACTGAGATATAAACCAATGCAGTCTGAGTGGATTATACCAAGAGTGCAGATAGAGTTCCTGAATATTCCCTCAAAGTCAGACTGAATGAAACAGTATCAATTCAATTAGTACCAAATAAATTATACTTACATAATCACATATCAGTTTGCAAGATACGTTGTTTTTTTTTATGTGTGTCCAGAGAAACAGATTTACTACTGGCCAAAATTCACACACAATGTCATTGAATTTCAGCAGCCCCCACCCTTCCTGAAGCTAGGTCCCTGTAATTATGGTTTTATTTAATGTATAATGTACCTATAAGAATAATACTTGTTAGGCAAGATGATATGACTTTTATTAACTAATAGGAGAGTAGTGCGGCCTACCTCAATAGTTAATGCAAGATAGAGTTGGAGTTGAAAGCACATGTGTAGTTGCTGCTGAGTGTATTATAAATAAACTTAATGTTTCCATCCAAGAAGTGTCGGCAGATCAACTCTATCATTAATAGCACAACTCGGCCACCCTACAACAAACTGCTGATGAGGATGAAACAAGATTGAACAGAAGAAATCAAGCTAGAAAGAAATCGGCACTGCACCTCACCTAGTGATTGTAAGTAGCAAACTCCATTAGAAATGAAGAAGTTATCCCCTCTAAAACTGCCACAATTTTGGAGAATTGATCCTTTTGAACCAGCCACAGATGATTGGTCACAATATGTAGAATGCCTCACGTCATTTTTTCAAGTGAACGGGATTATGGGGGAAGAGAAGTGGTGAGTGATTCTCTTGAGTACTTGTGGGAGCAAAGCCCACAGTCTGATTCAAAGTTTGACAGCACCCAGTGCTCCAGATTCACAGAATTTTGATGAGCTGGTGGACCTCATGAAGGGTCATTTTCAACCAAAGCCCTCGGTCAAGATGCAGAGGTTAAGGTTTAATTCGTCAAAATAGAGCCCCGGATGAGACAATTGCATGCTATGTGGCAAATCTGAAGCAGCTAACGGAATATTGTGAGTTCAGTACGACTCTGAACGACATGCTCAGAGATGGTTTAACGTGTGGTGTGAAAGAGGACACTATTCAGAAAAGATGATTGTCCAAAGTAAATCTGGATTTCAAGAAGGCGCTAGAGATAGCGCTGGCCATGGAAATCACTGCAAGAGATTCAAAAGCAATACAGGGTGGGCAAAATGGCACCGTCCTCCACAGCGGGCAGGAAACCAAAACCAAAAGAGACGCAAAAAAGCGAGACTCCGCAGAGAATCGGGAAACAGCCCCCGTTAGACAAAGAATAAAAAAAAATAACTTAGCAGCAAAATCAAAGAATAATTTTAAAAGAGGTGGAAATAATCAGTCTTTTAGCGATTGGCAGTTTAAAAAAATCGAATGCTACTATTGTCATAGAAATGGACATATGTTGAGGCAGTGCAAGGAAAGATTCAAGCAGACTTGTAAACAAAAGAAGAAGCCCAATGAAATCTACAATGTGGAAGAGCCTGAATCAACAAATTCAGACAGTTACTCATTGTTTAATCTGAAAGCTGGAAAGACAGAACCAATATTCATCACAGTGAAAGTAAATGGCAAACCTGTTAGAATGGAAGTGGACAGGGGAGCTTGCATTACAGTAATTGTGGAACATACCTTCAGATGCTGGTATAAAGGTGAACATCAATTAAGTTTAGAAGAAACAGATGCCAAGCAGAAAACATATAGGGGTGAAGACATTCAAGTAAAAGACATAAGCAGAGTAACTGTCCATTATGGAAGCCAATCGGCAAAACTACCCTTGATGGTGGTAGCTGAACTTTCCCAGCTGAAAGCAAGTGGGCTACCAGTGCGACTTAGAAAGTACTCCACCATCTTTAAGGATGAACTGGGAAAATCCAGGGCCTTCAGGCCAAGATCCATGTGCATCTGGAAGCAACCCCTCGCTTCATGAAGGTGAGATCAGTGCCATATGCCCTGTGAGAAAAAGTCAACATTGAACTGAATGGACTAGAGAAACTGGGTATTATACAATCTGTTCAGTTCTCAGAGTGCGCAGCACCCATAGTCCCTGTCCTTAAACCCAACCAAAGCGTCCAAATTTGTGGAGGCTACATACTGATGGTTAATAAAGTAGCTAAGCTAGACAGGCACCCCATTCCAAAAATTGAAGACCTTTATGCCAAACTGGCAGGGGGACAATGCACACAAAGCCTGATATGAGTCATGCTTATCAACAACTAAAGTTGGACAATGTCTCCTGAGAATTTGTCACAAACAAAGGGTTATATCAATGTACACAATTGTCTTTCAGCGTCTCCTCAGCTTGTGCCATCTTTCAGAGAAAAATGGAAAGCTTACTGCAGGGACTGCCCCAGGTTGTAGATGATGTATTGGTGACAGGATTTGCTAAAAAAGAGCACTTGGAAAACTTATAAGAAGTCTTAAAACATTTCTTGTAATCTGGAGTCCGTTTAATATAAGGAAAGTGCATGTCCCAAGCAAGGGAGGTAATCTATTTGGATCACCGGGTAGATTCACAGGGCCTCCTCCTGGTTGAGGAGAAGCTGAGAGCCATAAGAACATCTCAGAACTCAAATCATTCCTCAGAATAATCGACTATTAAGGGCAGTTGTTACCCAATTTGTCTACAGTGCTGGCCCTCCCCTGCATTCTTTACTCAAAAAGAACCAACATTGGTCTTGGGAGGTGCCCCAGAAAGAAGCTTTCATTAAGATGAAACAATTGTTACACTCGTCCAACCTATCAGTGCATTCTGACCAGATGAAAGAATTGGTGCTGTCATGTAACGCACCTCTTGACGGAGTGGGAGTAGTGCTATCTCATCGGATGGACAACGGCACGGAATGGCCTATAGATATCAAGAACGCTCACCACAGCGGAAAAGGGATACTCGCAGATAGAAAAAGAAGGCCTGTCCATCAGCTTTGGTGTCAAGAAGTTTCACCAGTACATACACAGCCGCCATTTTACAATAGTTTCAGACCACAAGCCATCGCTAGGATTGTTTAGTGAGGACAAGGCTATACCACCCATAGCCTCAGCAAGAATACAACGATGGGCCTTAATTCTGGTAGCATATGAATACACTTTCATACATTGGCCTGGCAAACAAATCACAAACACCGAAGCACTTAGTTGTTTGCATTTACAAGAAAATGATGAGCATGTCCCAGTTCCACAGGAACTAGTTTTACTGTTAAATTTCATAGATAACTTGCTGGTATGTGCTCGACAGTTCAAGAGTGAGAAAAAGTGCTACATGGTTAGTCAAAGGAGCCCGTATCTGATGAAATGAAACTGTACTTCAATAGAAGACATAAAATAACCACCCAGGATGGCATCTTATTGTGGGGAGCATGAATCATAGTTCCTCCAAAGGGAAGGGAGCCACTTTTAATTGAACTACAAAGTGCCCATCCAGGAATTTCCCAAATGAAGACCATAGCACACAGCTATCTATGGTGGCCTGGAATGGATAGTGACATCAAAAGTTTAGTAAAGCACCGTGTGCAATGTCAGCAACTGTAAAAGTTGCCGGTGACAGCTCCATTACACCCATGGGAGTGGCCAGGTAGACCCTGGGTGCGGTTACACATTGACTACCTTGGACTTTTCCTGGGAACAATGTTTCTGCTCATTGTCAATGCCCATTTGAAATGGTTAGATGTGTACGAGGTAAAGTCACCAAGGTCGGGCTCTACAATTGAGAAACTACATCAGGGTTTTGCCATTCATGGGCTATCAGAAGTAGTCATTTCTGATAACAGCACGGCTTTTATGAGTGCTGAGTTTCAACCGTTTATCAGCCTCGACAGTATCACTCATGTGAAAACTGCACCGTACCACCCTTCCTCAAATAAACTGGCCGAAAGGGCGGTTCAAACGTTCAAGGCATGCTTGAATAAACTAACTGGCGATTCCTTGGCAACCAAGCTAGCACGTTTTCTTTCTCATTACAGGGCTACCCTCACACAACAACAGGTGGCACACCTGCAGAGTTATTGTTGAAACGCTGTCTTGGGACAAGTTTGAGTTTAATAATGCTGAATTTAGAGGTGAAGGTGGAAAGAGTCAGGGAAGCCAGAAAACTAGACACGAATGGCTTAGTCGCGAGAGGAAATTTACTATGGGAGAGCCAGTATGTGTGAGAAACTTCAGGGAAGGACCAAAGTGGTTACCGGCTGAAATAAGTACGGTGACTGGACCTCTATCTTACCACGTGGAGATGGAAGGCCAGGTCATCCCTAAACATGTGGACCATTTAAAGAAGAGAGAGGCAAATCACCAAGATTTGGTTCCACCAGTGACCATGACAGGGTCTGCCTTTCCTGTTGAGGATACTCAACCCAGGACTGACATGTCTGATGTTCCTGTAAGAGCTGAGGATACAGAACTGCAAGTGCCCACCGAAGCACTTGATGTTCAGGGAGGTTCCTGACAAAGAATCTGAAGCTGTGGAGCTGCGACGTTCCACACGTTCCAGGACTACTTGTGTGCCAAACAGCATAAGCAGCAAGTGACAGACAGAGCTAAGTGATCCCATAATCAATGGATCAGATCTACGATCTGCAGTCCTGTCACATCCAGTTGCGAATTGTAGTGGAAAATTGTCCAGGTATGTCCTGTACACAAAAAAAAGCAGGACAAATCCAACCTGGCCAATTACTGCCCCATCAGTCTACTCTTGATCACTAGTAAAGTAATGGAAGAAGTCAGCAATAGTGCTATCAAGCAGCACTTGCTTAGCAATAACCTGCTCACTGTCGCCCAGTTTGGGTTCCACCAGAGCCACTCAGCTCCTGACCTCATTACAGCCTTGGTTCAAACATGGACAAAAGAGCTGAACACACAAGGTGAGGTGAGAGTGATTGCTCTTGACATCAAGGCCGCATTTGAACGAGTGTGGCATCAAGGAGACCGAGCAAAACAGGAGTCAATGGGTATCAGGGGAAAAACTCTCTGCTGCTTGGAGCCATACCTATCACTGCAGGAGTTCCTTGGGGAAGTGTCTGCAGCCCAGCCATCAATGACCTTCCTTCCATCATAAGGTCAGGAGTGGGGATGTTCGCTGAAGATTGCTCAATGTTCAGCACCATTCTCGACTCCTCAGGCACTGAAGCAGTCCTTGTCCAAATGCAGCAAGACCTGGACAATATCCAGGCTTGGACTGACAAGTGACAAGTAACATTGGCGCCACATAAGTGTTAGGCAATGACCATCTCCAACAAGAAAGAATCCAATCATCGCCCTTGATGTTCAATGGCATTACCATCACTGAATCCCCCAGTATCAACATCCTGGGGGTTACCATTGACCAGAAATTGAACAGGACTAGCCATTTAAATATTGTAGCTACAAGAGCAGGTCAGTGGTTAAGAATCATGCAATGTGTAACTGATCTCCTGACTCCCCAAAGCCTGTTCACCATCTACAAGGCACAAGTCAGGAGTATGATGGAATACTCCCCACTTACCTGGATGAATGCAGCTCCTACAACATTCAAGAAACTTGACACCATCCAGGACAAAGCAGCCCGCTTGATTGGCACCACATACACAAATATTCACTCCCTTTACCACCAAAGCACAGTTTCAGCAATGTGTATCACCTACAAAATGCACTGCAGGAATTCACCAAGGCTCCTTTGACAGCACCTTCCAAACCCATGACCTTCATCTAGAAGGACAAGGGCAGCAGATAGATGGGAACACCACTACCTGGAAGTTCCCTTCCAAGTCACTCACCATCCTGACTTGGAAATATATCGCTTTTCCTTCATCGTCACTAGGTCAAAATCCTGGAACTCCCTTCCTAACAGCACTGTGGGTGTGCCTACACCACATGGACTGCAGCGGTTCAAAAAGGCAGCTCACCACCACCTTTTCAAGGGCAACCAGGGAAGGGCAATAAATGCTGGCCCAGCCAACGAATCCCACATCCCGTGAATTGATAAAAAAAAGGACACTATCTGAAAGACTCAAGTTGTAAAATTCCTCACTCAGTGTAAATATGATGTTGTCTTGAAAAATGTGTACTTATCAATATAATATGTATAGCTGAGTTAATGGGGAGGATTGTAGTAATTATGGTTTTATTTAGTGTGTAATGTACCTTTTAAAATAATACATGTTAGGCAAGATCACATGATCTGTAGTAACCAATAGGAGAGTAGCGTGGTCTACCTGAGCAGTCAGTGCAGAGATAGAGTTGGAGTTCAAAGCACACGTGTAGTTGCTACTGAGTGTATTGTAAATAAACTTAATGCTTCCATCCAAGAAGTGTCTGCAGGTCAACTCTATCATTAAAAGCACAACTCGGCCACCCTACATAGTCCCTCAGTCAGGAACTGAGCGCCTGTCAACGAGGAACCTCTCCAGTAGGCCGACAGGTTTTGCTGGGTGGCCTTTGGGAAATACGGGAGACCCATATGAGTCCCAATAAATCCCCAAGTCACCATTAAATTCCAACAGGCTCAGGGATAATGGTCTTTTCAGTGTCTTGTGGATGAGCCTAATTGACATCCTGCTGCCAGCAAACAGGATTTCCATGTTGGGTCATTCCCACTCCAGCCTCTCCCACTCAACTAGGGACAGATTTCCTAATGCTGGGAATCGGAGGCAGGTACTCCCTCCCGAGTTTCCTAGCCCCTGTCATCGTGCCCGCTCAGATGCTGTCAGACCAACTGAGTATTTCCAGCAATTTGTGTTCTGAGCTGACAAACATGATCTGGATTTAACAATGCACCAGCATCCCTGGTTCCCAATAGAAAAGCTGGGGGGTGGTGGGGGGGCAAGCTCTCCTCAAAGCCAAGGAGCCAGAATTAAAGGTAAGTGTGTGTGTGTGTGTATATCGGGACGGGGAGGGGGGGGCGGGGGGTGGGGGGCGGGGGTGGGGATCACGAGGGTCAGGATAGAAAGTCCCAGCAAGGGGTGGCGAGGAAGTTGGGGATAGACAGGCCAGGGAAGAGGGGGACCCATGGCTTGGGAAACCTTGGAACTGTTGTCCGATGACTCCAGGGGGCCTGTTAAGAAGGAGCCTTACCCTGCTTGCTCAACACCAGCCTATGCAGTGAAAGCTGCTGGGATGAATACTTGGTGTGGGCATCTTCTGCTGCCAGTTAAATTCCAGCGGAGGTGGGATGAGGGTCTTAAGTGGCCATTAATTGGGGCCTCATTTGGCCCACAGGTGGGTGGGCCTCCCAATGTCTCCCCCCGCACTGGTAAAATTTCCATGGGTGCAGGGGTGCGGGGTAGTTGGCAGGCCTGGCCCCCATGGTATTTTACAGGCCCAGCCCCCCTCCCCACCCTGCCAACCTCAGCCTGCTCCTGGGGTGGCTGTAAAATTCAGCCCGTAGAATGGCTACAGAACAGAAGGATGCAGTCCATTGTGTCCGTGCCAGCTCTCTCTGCCAGAGCAACTCATTGCCCTTTCTCCATAGCCCTGCAAACTATTTCTCTCCAGGTACTCATCCAATTACTTTGAAGGTTACAATTAAATCTGCCTCCACCACACTTGCAGGCGCTGCGTAAAACAAATTTTTCCTCATAGCGCCATTGATTCTTTTGTTAGTCACTTTGTATCAGTGTTCGCTTGTTCTTGGCCCCTCTGTCAATTAGTTTTGGTCTGGAGATATTTCTTCTTGCTGACAGAACCTGTGCATGGCCATGTTTTGAGAGCACTCACATGCCTCTGACTGAACTCCATCTACCCCTTCCACCCCAAGGCTCTTCCTCTGCCCTTCGATTGAAGTATTCCTCTGCCTAATGGGTTGTTCATGCACCAGCAATTATTCAGGGAAGCTGGCAGGAACTGAGGTGGATGCCATATTCCCCTCATTTTCATTTCATCAGTGTGCCCTTGCCCGTGGCCGGGTGGCTACATTTTAGACCACCAAACCAGCCCTGCAGTAAGGGGATGGGACAGAGATGTGGTGGAGTTCATTTTATAGCGCATAGCCCAGACCCAGCCACCCTCGATCAATAAGAAAACTGGCCAAATAACCTAGACCAAGATCTTCACCATGCTTACAATGGTCCAATAGTGACCACAGGAAATCTTTCACTTTTACTAAACAGATTGAAAAAAATGCACTCCATTAAAACAAAATTCTACGGGATAACATACTTTAGTCCTCAAAAAACAGAACATAATTTACCAATCTATGTCAGAATTTGCAGAAAAATCTGGCAACTGACAATGCTATTCAGATTTTTAAGTATAAATAGGATCTGGCAAAGGCCAGAATGACCACACACAGACACACATACACACACACACACATGCACACACACAAAAACATTTTGTCTGTGACTTTCCATGTCATGTATCGTACTTTGTAAAGTTATAACTTGTTTGCTGTAATCCAGAGTTTGTCATCTTAACCCATGAGGCAAAGTCCTTTGGTAAACATGTGCTAATATTAGTTCTGGCTGCTGCCTAAGACTGTTTTGTGAAGAATAGTAGCTCAATTCATAACTGTGCCCAGTAGGAACCTGGAAAGGTAAAGTACAGATCTCCTTATACCAGGCTTTATGAACTCTAATGGCAGCAATTTGTATCAGCCATATATTATCGTAAATGAATGTGTGTGTGTTTTGGCAGTTTAGTGTGACCTGGGGAGGGTGGAGGGGGTGGGCCGGGGATAGAGAAGGAGAAAGATGTTGTATGGAAAATGGCTGAGATCATTTTTCATAGCCCACTTCCTGCATTTCTGATTTCTGTGCAGCTGGAGCATTTACCGAGTTGAATGGCACTGTTAGCTCCAAGGCCTGTCGGTTTGGACATTTGAGTTTCTAACCTCACTTTGTAGACAATAATCTTTATGCGGGTTTGCCAGTCCACGCAATAATTTCACAATCTGACCCATGTTTGCTGATGGAAAGAACAGATCTATGAACCATTGAGGTTTTTGCTTGTATTTTCTTATCAATTTTCTACAACAGTCTTTTCCCCTCCCCCCTCCACCCATCACCCTTAATTCTGAAGGCAATGAATGCTCACTAGGACATGAACAAATATACCCGGAAAAACTCAGCAGGTCTGACAGCATCTGCGGAGAGGAACACAGTTAACGTTTCGAGTTTTGACGGACTCGAAACGTCAACTGTATCCCTCTCCGCAGATGCTGTCAGACCTGCTGAATTTTTCCAGGTATTTTTGTATTTTTGTTTTTGCTCTAGATTTCCAGCATCTGCAGTATTTTGCCTTTATCTCACTAAGACATGGTTCCATGAATGATCGCATTCTCTGATATCTTGCCCAGGTGTCTCTTGTGTGCTTTGCAGGGCTATTTGACTCGAATGGGTACAGTGCAGGTGAACTCCATCCTGCCCTCAACCTACCTTTTTAGAAAAAATTTCATGGGATATGCGTTTTTTATTGCCCATCCCAATTACCCTTGAGAAGGTGGTGAGCCGCCTTCTTGAACCGCTGCAGGCCCTGTGTTGTAGGAACACCCACAGTGCAATCATTTATGCAACAGGACATAAAAGAAAGCAAAACGCTTGCATTTATCTAGCACCTTTTATGACATCAGGGTATCACAAAGCACCTTGGAGGCAATGAAGTACTTTCCAAAGTGTAGTCTCTGTTGTATGAAAGGAAATGGGGCTGCCAATTTGAGCACAGCAAACTCCCACAAACAACAATGTCATAGTGACCACAGTGACCAGTTAATCTGTTTTAGTGATGTTAGTTGGGGGATAAATATTGGCCAGAACACTGGGGAGAACTTTCCCTGCTCTTCTTCAAAGCAGTACCACAGGATCTTTTATGTCCACCTGGATTATTGTCCAGGCCTCTGTATTACCAGGTCAGTAGGATAACTTCCACATAGAGGGTGGAATTTTACGGCTCCACCCATTGCTGGGATTGTCCGATCCCACCGAAAGTCAATGGACTCCTGGCTGGGCCGCCGAATCACTCGCAGCGGATCCCACCCACGATGGGGCTGGAAAATCCTGGCCGTAGCATTTTACTGGAACTGGTTTAGGGATGATTGTTGGCTAAGACATCAGGAAAATTCCCCTGCTCTTCTTTGAAGAGTACCGTATGTTATTATCATCCACGTGAGAGGGCAGATTAGACTTTATTTTCACATTTCATCTGAGAAATGACAATTCCGGCAATTTCCAGCAATCCCTTAATGCTGCATTGAAGTGACAGATTATTTGATTATACTTTTGCAAACTTTTAGCTCAACTCACATTGCCGCTTATTCATATATTTGGCTACAGGAGCCCTCCATTTTACCAAACCATTTAAAAAAAAAAATCATGGGATGTGGGCTGCGCTGGCTGGGCCTGCATTTATTTCCCATCCCTAGCTGCCCTTGAGAATGTGGTGGTGAGCTGTCTTCTTGAACTGCTGCAGTCCATGTGGTGTAAGTACACCCACAGTGCTGTTAGGAAGGGAATTCCAGGGTTTTGACCCAGCGACTGTGAAGGAACGGCGATAATTTCCAAGTCAGGATGGTGTGTGACTTGGTGGGGAATTTGAAGGTGGTGGTGTCCCCATTTGTCTGCTGCCCTTGTCCTTTTAGATGGTTGTGGGTTTGGAAGGTGCTGTCTGAGGAGGCTTGATGAGTTTCTGCAGTGCATCTTGTAGATGGTACACACTGCTGCTACTGTGTGTTGGTGGTGGTCGGAGTGAAGGTTTGTGGAGGGGGTGCCAATCAAGCGCGCGGCTTTGTCCTGAATGGTGTCAAGTTTCTTGAGTGTTGTGGGAGTTGCACTTATCCAGGCAAGTGGGAAGTATTCCATCACACTCCTGACTTGTGCCTTGTAGATGGTGAACAGGCTTTGGGGAGTCAGGATGTGAGTTACTCGTCGCACGATTCCTAGCTTCTGACCTGCTCTTGTAGCCATAGTATTTATATGGCTAGTCCAGTTCAGTTTCTGGTCAATGGTTATCCCAAGGAGGTTGATAGTGGGGAATTCAGCAATGGTAATGCCATTGAATATCAAGAGGTGATGGTTAAATTCTCTTGTGTTGGAGATGGCCATTGCCTGGCATTTTTGTGGTGTGAATGTTACTTGCCACTTATCAACCCAAGTCTAGATATTTCCCAGATCTTACTGCATTTGGACATGGACTGCTTTAGTATTTGAGGAGTTGCGAATGGTGCAAACATCAACAAACATCCCCACTTCTGACCTTATGATGGAAGGAAGGTCATTGATGAAACAGTTGAAGATGTTTGGGCCTAGGACACTACACTGAGGAACTCCTGAAATA
Organism: Carcharodon carcharias; assembly: GCF_017639515.1. NCBI lineage: Eukaryota > Metazoa > Chordata > Chondrichthyes > Lamniformes > Lamnidae > Carcharodon > Carcharodon carcharias. The sequence continues at coordinate 227,627,148 of NC_054467.1, forward strand.
ATGTCCTGGAGCTGAGATGATTGACCTCCAACAACCACAACCATCTTCCTTTGTGCTAGGTATGACTCCAACCAGCGGAGAGTTTTTCCCCTGATTCCCATTGACTCCAGTTTTGCTAGGGCTCCTTGATGCCACACTTGATCAAATGTGGCCTTGATGTCAAGGGCAGTCACTCTCACTTCATCTCTGGAATTCAGCTCTTTTGTCCATGTTTGAACCAACCATCCTTGATAGGCAAATTGAGCTATCAGCTGTGTCTTTGGGTTGAAGTAAGAGTTTATGGCTGTGACTCCAACATTTATCTCCTGGGTCATCTCCTTACCCAACCCCTAGAGTCATGGGCTGAATTTCACATCCCACGGGCGGGCACGCGCCTGAGCTGATCGGGCCTAAAATTGCACAAGAAGATGTCGGGTGAGTGTCCCCACGTCATCGTGCACTTGTGCGATATTTCGCTTGGCGGGCTTGCGCACAGGTCGGGAGCGCGCCCGCCAACAATTAAGAGGGCAATTAAGCCCATCAACGGCGTCAATTTTATCAGCTTTATTTTCAGGTGATTGATTGTGATGCATGGACTTTGTTTTTGTAGCTTTTGAAACCTTTGTTTTAGCTTTATTAGGTCTTCAGCTTCAGGGAGCTTACTCGCAGCGCTCACCTGCGCCCGTGGAAACGTCACCGCCTGCCCTCTTCCCGCCCCCACCCCAGCAGCGCTGAGCTTTTCAGTGGGTATTTCTTGGTGGCTGGGCTGTTAGTTGGCCAGCCAGCGTGAAATCGCGTTCGGAGGCCGATCGCAGTCTGGGGCCTGTTTCCCAACCGCTCCCGGGCCCGCCAATCGATCGCACGTGCCTGTCAAAGGTTAAACTCAGGCCATAGAATCATAGTGATTACAACATAAAACAAGGCCATTTTGCCTGTTGTGTCCGGGCCAGCTCTCTGCAAAAAAAAAAATCAGCTAGTCCCATTCCCCAGCCCTTTCCCCGTAGCTCCGCAATTTTTTTCTCTCCAGTTTCTTATCCAATTCGCTTTTAAAAGCCATGATCGAATCTCCCCCTACCTCAGGCAGTGCATTCCAGATCCCATATGCTTACTGCAAAAAAGTTTCTCCTTATGTTGCCTTTGGTTCGTTTGCCATTCACCTTATATTGGTATCTTTTGGTTCTTGACCCTTGCGCCAATGGGAACAGTTTCTTCCTATCTACTCTGTGAAGACTCTGAATGATTTTGGACATCTCTAACAAATCTCTATCAACCTTCTCTTTTCTAAGGGGAGCAGTCCTTCACTAATCTATCCATGTAACTGAAGTTTCTTATCCCTGGAATCATTCTCGTGAATCTGTTTTGCATCCTTTCTAAAACCTTTTGCACACTTTCCTGAAGTACTGTGCCCAGAATTGGACACAATATTCCAGTTGAGGCTGAGCCAGTGTTTCAGAGAAGCTCACCATAACTTGCTCGCTTCGGTACTCCATACCTCTAGTTATAAAGCCCAGTATCCCATACGCCATTTTAACCTCGTTTTCAACCTGCCCTACCTTCGTCAACGATTTGATATATCTCCAGGCCCCTCTGCTCCTGCACCCCTTTTAAAATTAGATCTTTTACCTTATCTTGAGCATACCTCATTCTTTTACCAAAATGTATCACTTCATACTTCCCTGCAGAAAATTTCATCTGTCACATGTCTGCCCATTCCAAAAGCCTGTCTATGTCCCCTTGAAATCTATCACTATCTCCTCAAGTTCACGATATCTGATATTGTGTCCTGTACCCTCAAGGCTAGGTTATTAATATACATATATATAAGAAGAGCAGTGGTCCTAGTACCCATCTCCAGGGAACTCCACTGTTCACTGTCCTCCTGAAAAACAGCTGTTCATCACTACTATAATAAAAGCAAAATACTGTGGATGCTGGAAATCTGAAATAAAATCACTAGGCTTGTAATCTCATGGCCCAGAAAATGCTCTTGGGACATGAGTTCATATCCCACCATAGCAGTTGATGTGATTTTAAATTTTAGTAATAAATCTGTAGTATAAAGCTGGTCACAGTAATGGTGACCATGACAACTATCACTGATTGTTGTAAAAACCCATCTGGTTCATTAATGTCCTTTAGGGAAGGAAATCTGCTATCCTTACCTGGTCTGGCCTACATGTGACTCCAGGCCAACAGCAATGTGATTCATTCACTGTCCTCAAGGTCCAGATCAGTCAGGGATGGGCAGCAAATGCTGGCCTTGCCAGTGATGCCTGCATATCATGCAAGAATAAAGGGGAAAAAAAAACTGATTTGCTTTTTACAAATGCATGTTTTCTTTCCTTAATTAGTCCAAACTTGTCCAAGTAATTGTTAATTTTGTCCCGGACTATCTTTCCTAAAATCTTTCCTAACACCAAAGTTAAACTTTTTTTTATTCTTTCATGGGACGTGGGCATCTCTGGCAAGGCCAGCATTTGTTGCCCATCCCTAATTGCCCTCAAACTAAATGGCTTGCTAGGCCATTTCAGAGGGCAGTTAAGAGTCAATATGGAGTCATATATAGGCCAGACTAGATAAGGATGGCAGAGTTTCACTCCGTAAACAGCATTGGTGAACCAGATGGGTTTTTACAATTGGTGATAGCTGTCATGGTCACCATTACTGAAACTAGTTTAATACTCCAGATTTAATTAATTGAACTTAAATTCCACCAGCTGTCATGTGAATCAATTTCCCACAGCATTACCTTGGTCCTCTGGATTACTAGTCCAGTGGCATAACCACTATACTGTCACTACCTCCCCTTAAATTAAATTAACTGACCTGTAGCTGTTGAGATTATTTTGAGACCCTTTTTGAATCCAGGGTATAACATTTGAAATTCTCCTGTCCTCTGGCACCATGCTTAATGTAAGGAGGATTTGAAAGATTATGGCCAGTACCTCCATAATTTCCACTCTTACATCCCATCCTGCCCTGAGACTTATCAACTTTAAGTCCAGCCAGCCTTTCTAATACCTCCACTTTATCAATTTTAGACTATCCAGTATCTCAACTATGCCCTCTTTCACGCTGACTTTGGCAGCATCTTCATTGGAGACTTCAATTACTTTGTGTTCATAACGTCATGTTAGAAGATAGATGTATTTGGCGGATAACATTGTAAATTTCTTGCACTTATGAATGAAGCAGATAGCAGGAGTTGAATGAATGAAAAGCCATAACTCAGCTATGTGAGATTAATTATGCATTGTACAATTTTAAATTTTTTAATGGTTTCGTAAAGGCGTTCTTTAGGAGCTGCAAAGATGTTTGGCCAAATACTTTGTTGTCAGTTTGTACCCTTGAAATGATATTCTGAAGATTGATTGTAATTCTGTGGTGAGCATGGGATTCAGGCTGGCTAAGGTGACATGGCCCACATCTCGCTAAAGTTTCCATTAAGTGTTAATCTGCTTTTTGAGTAATGGAGGGTATCCAGATGTTGGCTTCTCCTAGTTACACACTTCACTTTGGTCTAAGCTTCCACTTTTGCCTCTAACCGCACAATGGGATAGATTTTCAACTGGATTCTTGGTGTAAAACGGGCATTGTCAATCAACTGCTTATTGCAGACATCGGCCCCAATTTGCAATCCCATTGTTGGCTGAACAGCAACACCACTTTTATACCCAGGCGGCAGGTTGATAATGTGTGGGTTAATGCCATTTGTTGTTACTTTTCCTGGTCAAGTGCCTTTTTTGTGTGAAATCAGCATTTTTGCCACGACTGGATTGCTGGAGATAACACTTAAAATAAAAGGATTGAAAAGCTCTTCAAGTGGAAATATGTGGTTTTCCTAATGAACAATGTAAATTATTTCAGACATAGGATGAAATTTTATGGTCCCTCGCTGGGTTTTTGAAGGTAGGGAGACGCATCAAATGCAGCGCAGGCAAATTAATGGCTACTTAGACACACCCACCCCTGCTGCTTTTTTACTCGTGGCAAGATGAGGACCACACCAAGCAGGTAGCTTCAGCTGCCCTTTGTTCCTTCTTTGGTGTTCACCTGGGCCCATCGGAGGCACGCATCCCCAACATCGCCCCCGGCCTCTCAAACCCAGCTCCCCCCACCACAGTCCCCTCAATCCCCTTGCTGAAGCTTGCCAGCCTGTTCCTGCTAATACCCCGGACTTACCTTCAGTCCAGTCTCCGCTATCTCCTCTTCTTTGGGGTCTGGCTGTAGCCCCTGCAGTGGCCATCACTCAAACCTGGTGCTGCTGGGACCATAGAGCTGCTGGCCATCTGATTGGCTAGCAGCTCCCTAAGGTGGAACATCCTCCACAGATGGGGTTGAGGAGGGATGAATTACTGAATGAGGCCATATGGGTTGAGCTCAGAAATAAAAAAAAAGGACAGTGACACTGGGTTGTACTATAGACCCTCAAATAGTGAGAGGGAGGTAGAAAAACAAATATGAGTTCAAAAACAACAGGGTAGTGTTATAGGCTTGATTTTCCAGACAGGTTTCTCATTAGAAACATCGAACTTTATTTACAGGCTGCAGCAGCAATTACATGCTTCCATCAAGCTCCACAAATAGAAAAATAACTTCCACACTAAAGTCCCCCTTGCTTAGAGCTGATTCATTCACACTGTCACATGATACCACACAACACAATAATTCTTAAAGCTACAGTCACTCTATTCCTTAAAGCTACAGTTACCACAGGTAGTAATAATTGGGGACTTCAACTATCCCAATATCAACTGGGATACAAACAATGTGAAGGGCACAGAGGGCATAAAATTATTGAACTGCATTCTTTAGCCAGCATGTAACAAGCCCAAAGAGTGGGAGCACAATTCTAAATTTAGTCTTAGTAAATGAAGCTGGGCAAGTGGATGAAGTAGAAGTGGGTAACCACTTTGGAGATAGTGACCTTAATACGGTTAGATTTAGCATAATTATGGAAAAGGATAAAGATAGAACAGGAGTAAAAGTTCCAAATTGGAGAAAGACAAATTTTACGAAGCTGGGAGGTGATCTGGTGAAAGTGGACTGGTTACAGCTACTTGAAGGGGAATCAGTGACAGACCAGTGGGAGGTATTCAAAAGTGAGATTCTACAGGCACAGTATAGTCATATGCCCAGAAAGTAAAAGGGTGGTACTGCCAAATCTAGAAGCATATGGGGTAAGATAAAGCAGAAAAAGAGAGCCAGTCACAAAAAAAAACACTTTATTAGAAAGCCTAGAGGAGTATAGAAAATACAGGAGTGAAGTAAAAAATAAAATCAGGAAAGCAAAGAGACGATATGAAAGAATGTTGGCAAGGAAAACTCAAAGATATTTTTTCAGTACATTAAGAGCAAGAGGATAACTAAGGTAAGGGTAGAGCTTATCAGGGATGTACAAGAAACTTATGTGTTGAAGCAGAGGATGTGGGCAGGGTTCTTAATGAGTACTTTGTCTTCACAAAGGAAAAGGATGATGCAGACATTCTAGTTAATGAGAAGGAGTGTGAAATATTAGATACAATAAGTGTAACGAGAGAGGAAATACTGAAAGGACTGACACCCTTGAAGGTGGATAAATACCCAGGGCCAGATGGATTGTATCCCAGGCTGTTAAAGGAAACCAGGGAGGAAATAGCGGATGCTCTGAGGATCCTTTTCAATCCTCACTAGATACAGGCCATGTACCAGAGGATTGGAGGTCTGCGAACGTTATAACAATACTTAAAAAGGGTGCGAGGCATAGGCCAAATAATAATAGACCAGTCAGTCTGACTTTGGTGGTGGGCAAATTATTAGAATCAATCCTAAGAGCCAGGTTAAACTGTCACTTAGAAAGGCAGGGATTGATTAGGGATAGTTAGCATGGTTTTGTTAGGGGAAAGTCGTGCCTTAATGAATTAATTGGAATTTGTTGAGGAAGTAACAAGGAGCATTGATGACGGTAGCACAGTGGATGTTGGTCTACATGGATTTCAGTAAGGCATTTGACAAGGTCCCACATGGCAGACTGATCAGGAAAGTGAGATCTTATGGGATACTGGGGAAGGTGGTGAGTTGAAACCAAAATTGGCTCAGTGACAAGAAACAAAGGATAATTAATGATTGATGGAAGTTTTAGCAAATGGAAAGTGGTTTCCAGTGGCTTCCACATGGCTTGGTTTTGGGGCCCTCGCTGTTTGTTGTATATACTAATGATTTGGACTTAAATGTGGGAGACATGATTGGGAAATTTGCAGATGACACAAAAATCGACGGTGTAGCTGATAGTGAAGAGGATAGCTGTCGACTCCAGAATGAAATCAATGGTTTGGTTGAGTGGGCGGAAAAGTGGCAAATGGAATTCAATCCGGAAAAGTGTAAGGTAATGCATTTTGGGAGGGCAAACAAAGCAAGGGAATACTCAATAAACGGGAGGATATTGAAAGGGGTTGAGGAAGTGAGAGACCTTGGAGTGCATCTCCACAGGTCCCTGAATGTGGCAGGACAGGTGGATAAGGCGGTAAGGAAGTCACATGGAATACTTTCCTTTATTGCATGAGGTATGGAATACAAAAGCAGGGATGTAATGCTGGAATTGTATAAAACACTGGTTAGGCCACAGCTGGAGTTTTGCCTACAGTTCTGGACACCACATTACAGAAAGGACATAATTGCTCTGGAGACAATAGAGAGGAGATTTACAAGAATGTTGCCAGGGCTGGAAAATGACAGCTATGAGGAAAGATTAGATAGCCTTGGGCTGTTTTCCTTAGAACAGGCTGAGGGGTGACTTAACTGAGTCCAAAATTATGAGGGGCCTAGATAGGGTAGACAGGGAAGACTTGTCTCCCCTAGCTGAGGGGTCAATTACCAGGGGGCACAGATTTAAAGTGATTGGTAGAAGAATTAGAGGGGATATTAGGAAAATCTTTCTCACCCAGATGGTAGTGGGTGTCTGGAATTCACTGCCCGGATTGATGGTTGAGGTATCACCCCTCAACTCATTTAAAAGGCACCTGAATCTACTTCTGAAGTGCCATAACCTGCAAAACTATGGATCGGGTGCTGGAAGGTGGGGTAGAATGGGCAGCTAGTTTTTTTTTCAGCCAGCGCAGACATGATGGGCTGAATAGCCTCTTTCTCTGCCTTAACCTTTCTATGGTTCGCCCTTAGTCAACTAATTCCACACAATGTTAAATGGCTGTGGGGCAATCAGTATCAGTGGGGATGTATTCCAAGTCGATTCTTCAGGCGCCACGGTAGGGAGTTCCACTGTTCGAAACATCATGCCCATAGAGTCTTTCACAGCTTCTCTTCTTAAAAGCAGAACATACAGCTGTATCCTACTCCTGTATGCCTAGCACCAGCTTGTTTGCCAATCTCTTGACCAAGCTACTGATTTCAGGGAAACAGTTGCAATATTTACTTAGGCAGGTATAGGTAGGCGCCTAACTGAGGGAATTTTTTTGTTCATAGCACAAATACCCATTCAAGGCTCCACAAGATAAATTTTAATTACAGCCCATTGAATGTTTGGAAAAGGAATAGCAAAAATATATTTGCTTGGCCAGGAATTGGGTTGAGAAGTCCAATTGAATGTCCCTTTAACTCAATGCCAGGTCGTAAAAAAGATTGATGCTGAAGACTTTTCTTTGAAAACTCAGTCTACTACTGACCAGCACATGTTCTTCTAAATGTAACACAACACTGTTTCATTCTTGAGGTTAAACAAAAATCTATGAAGTACCTGCACCCACTTGTCCCCAATTAGCTTTACACAAATTAACCAAATCTATTGACAGGAATTAATGTGCTTTTATATATACCTGATGTTCAGTACTATTCCATATTGAAATCCAATAAAGTAGAACATTTATCACAATATATTCTAGAAATTATTGTATTAAAAGGAAGCCTTTTGGTTCATTCTGTCTGCTGCATTTCGCTTGGAACAGTCTACACTAGTACCGTATCCTTGCCCTTTTCCCGTCTCCTTTTGTATCCTTTCTGTTCAAATATATATCTAATTTATCTTTGGCTTTATTATTCAGCAATAACCTGCTCACTGATGCTAGTTAGGGTTCTACCAGGGCCACTCAGCTCCTGACCTCATTATAGCCTTGGTCCAAACATGGTCAGAAGAACTAAACTCAAGGGGTGAGGTGAGAGTGACTGTCCTTGATATCAAGGCAACATTTGATCAAGTGTGGCATCAAGGAGCTCAAGCAAAACTGGGAATTTTTGGAATTGGAATCAGAGGGAAAACTCTCCATTGGTTGGAGTCATTACTAAGACAAAGATGATTGTGGTCGTTGGAGGTCAATCATCTCAGTCCCCAGACATCACTGCAGGAGTTCCTCAGGGTAGTGTCCTAGAACCAACCATCTTCAGCTGCTTCATCAATAACCTTAATTCTATCATAAGGTCAGAAGTGAGGATGTTTGCTGGTGATTGCACAATGTTCAGCACCATTCGCGACTTCTTAGATACTGAAGCAGTCCATGTCCAAATGCAGCAAGACCTGGATAACATTCAGGTTTGGGCTGATAAGTGGCAGGTAACATTTGCACCACACAAGTGCCAGGCAATGACCATCTCCAACAAGAGAGAATCCAACCACTGCTGCCTGATTTCCAGTGCCATTATATCACTGAATCCCCCACTATCAACCTCCTGGGGGTTGCCATTGACCAGAAACTGAACTTGACCAGCCATATAAATACTGTGGCTACAAGAGCAGGTCAGAGGCTAGGAATTCTGTGTTGAGTAACTCACCTCCTGACTCCCCAAAACCTGTCCACCATTTACAAGGCTCAAATTACAAGGTGTGGCTGCAGCAGTTCAAGAAGGTGGCTCACTGCCACCTCCTCAAAGGCTATTCTCTAATGAGCAATAAATAAAATATTCTGCCTGAATAGTTACTTCAACCTGGAATGTGCCAATGGTTTATGTTGCCATCAAGCCAACACTAGACTTTTAGGGCTAACTTTTCCTTTCCTAGCCTGCCTGAAAGCTGGCAGAATAATTGCAGAAAATCGCAGCTGTCTCATTGCCTTGACATGAGTTTCCCTGTGCTTACTCCCCCCAAACCCCACCTCAAGCCACAATCTTGGCTAGAGTTACTGCTAGCTGCTCCTTCTTTGTCTGCTGAATGCAGGGGGAGTGGGGTACAGTTAAAGTACTCAGTCCATTTTTCTCCAATCAGCCCTCGTTCCTGCTCTGCCTGAGGATGAAGCTCAAAAGTAGTTCCTGGGGTGGTAGAGAATGCCCTGCAGTATTATAGTTGAGAGAAGAGAACCTTGCATTGGCTTGCTTTTCTTCCAACTCACACCCAGTGCTTGCTTACCTGCTGATGGCCTCAGTCTTGGCTGAGGCTTGTGTGAGATTTTCAGTGCTCATCCTAGGCTTTAGTGTGGCGTCTGCGTCTTCTGCTATTGCAGCACCCAAGTGCCAGGCAATGACCAACAAGAGAGAACCTAACCATCTCCCCCGTCTCCCATTCAATGGCATTACCATCACTGAATCCCCACTATCAACATCCTAGGGGTTACCATTGACCAGTAACTGAACTGGACCAGCCATATAAATTCTACAATAGTAGGTCAGAGGCTGGGAATCCTGCAGTGAGTAACTTACCTCCTGACTCCCCAAAGCCTATCCACAAGTCAAGGCACAAGTCAGGAGTGTGATGGAATACTCTCCACTGCCTGGATGAGTGCAGCTCCAACAACACTGAAGAACTTGAGTGTTGCTGAAAGAAGAGACATGCTATTTCAAACTTTCAACTTGCACTCATCAGAATAGCTCGCAAGAAATTACCAAGCTGTAATGGGGGACAACGATTTACTGCATGAGAAGAGAGTGCTGATTGGTTGGAAATTGGAAATACTTGCTCATTGGTGGGACCATGTCTCACTTTAGCTTTGTCAATGCGCTTGAGATGAACCTGTCACAATGTTGGGTCTGATACATTCTTGGAGAAATTCAGTAGACAGCTTAATTGTTCTTAACTTCCCTGTGAACCAAACTATGTTCTTGATATATTCAACACCAACCAGGACACAGCAGCCTGCTTGATTGGCACCCCATCCACTACCTTAAACATTCAGTCCCCCCACCACTGACGCACAGTAGTAGCAGGTATACCATCTACAAGATGCACTGCAGCAATTCACCAAGGCTCATTCAACAGCACCTTCCAAACCCGTGATTTCTAACACCTAAAAGGACAATGGCAGCAGATGCATGGGAACACTGCCACCTTCAAGTTCCCCTCCAAAGTAGACACCACCCTGACTTGGAATTTTATCAATGTTCTTTCACTGCCACTAGGTTAAAATCCTGGAACTCCCTTTCTAACAGCACTATGAGTGTTCCTACAACACAGGGACTGCAGCAGTTCAAAGAGACGGCTCACCACCACCTTCTCAAGGGCAATTAGGGTTGGGCAATAAATGCTGGCCTAGCCAGCAACACCCACATCCTGTGAGTGAATAAATAAAAAATAAATACTGGCTGAATTCAGCTGAAAGGTACTGGTGGGTTTCCCATTGCGAGCTGGTCTTGAATGCTAGCGTACCTTTGTCCCAAGAAACTGGGCTGGGGTGATGACTAAGCATTGACCCTTAGGACTTGGAAGGGGGAAATCCAGCTTTGAATCCATCACAACCTAGGTAGTATTATGGTTCCACCACACAATTGTGATGTATATCTTATAATTTAAAATATTTATAAGTAAAATGAGCAAAACCCATAAGGGCTGGAGATGCATGTTAGGATGCATTCCTCATAACACTAAGCACCTGGCCTTGTTGCCTTTAATCCTTCAGGGCTTGTGTGTATGCACGGTTTTGTATCCACATATGTGTCTTCACATTTATATATGTATGTATTTGTGCACATATGCACCTGTACATGTGTGCTTGCTTTGCAGCTATATAAACTGAGTTTCTATCCATGATGGGTGAATTTTAATGCTCTCATACCTGGAAGTTTCAAGAACTCTGGCTATTTTAATAAGACAAATCCTATTACTATATATTACATATTACTATGCTGGATGGTATTAGGGTTAGAAATCTGACCACACTAATCTTCATGCTTGTCTATTGCTACTGTAAGAAGATTAGGGAAAGTGATGAATTTTACAACAAAAATAGCAGTGCCACTCTCTACAGCACAGCCCTAGTCCATTCAAGGTCCTGAGTGTGGTTTTCATGAGTATCTACAATTATGCCTTCACTTAATTAATTTCATTACCATATAAATGAACTGAGCACAAGGAATCACTGTCCAACAGCTTAATTTACATTTCAGGAGAGCACTGAGTGAGTGGCTGCTTAGGAAAAGAAATCAAACAATTCTTAGCTTGAGTATATGGAATATGAGAATGCTGTCAAATCCACCACACATCATGCACAATATACTCGATCATGGAATGTACAATTATTATACTCCTGATAGACAGTTGGTGAAGGAAGAAACCAGAACCAGTCTTTAGTTGGAATAGATCTATTCACAGAGTGAAATATTACAGGGTCTTATCACCTGACTCCACTCTACTCCTGTGTCAGTAAGTGTCTCTTTATATGTGCTCAAGTAAACATCTAATCAATGCTAAACAAAAACATAATTACCTGGAAAAACTCAGCAGGTCTGGCAGCATCGGCGGAGAAGAAAAGAGTTGACGTTTCGAGTCCTCATGACCAGGCCCTGAAGGGTCATGAGGACTCGAAACGTCAACTCTTTTCTTCTCCGCCGATGCTGCCAGACCTGCTGAGTTTTTCCAGGTAATTCTGTTTTTGTTTTGGATTTCCAGCATCCGCAGTTTTTTGTTTTTATCTAATCAATGCTCTCCACCTTAATGTACTTAACCTCAATTGATACAATTAACACAACAGCAATGGAAAGCTCTAAGTAAAGCTCCTTGTTAGTCAAGCTACCAGGAGAACTCCTTGCTCTTCTTCACAAAGCCCCATGAGGATATCTAATGCTCACCTGAACCACTGGAAAAAGTGATTTAATGTTTTGCCTAAAGAACAGCACCTCTGACAATGTAGCAATCCTTCAGTTTGCATTGGACTGTGCTCAAGCCCTGGAGTGCAACTTCAAACCACAGGCTCCTGACTCAGTGCTAATATTGTTACTAAGCCTACGTTTAATAGAGCATGAACTGATCCTCTGAAAGCCAGGACTGCTCAAGCTGCATGCATGCATCCATCCATGCAGAAAGACCTGCATTTATATAGCACCTTTCATGACTTCAGGACATCCCAAAGTGCTTTACAGCTAATGAATTATTTTTTTAGTATAGTCACAGTTGTAACATGTGACATGTGGTTAACAATTTGCACACAGCAAACTCTCAGAAATTGCAAAGTGACAGGAAACAGATAATCTGATTTTTTTTTTGTGATGTTGATTGAGGGATAAACATCGGACAGGACACGGGGGATAGTGCCCCTGCTGTTCTCTGAAATAGTGCTTGAGGGTCTTTTATGTCCACCTGAGAAGGCAGACCAGGCTTCAGTTTATTGTTTCATCTGAAAGATAGCACCTCTGACAGTATAGCATTCCCTCAGTACCGCAATGGAGAATCTGCCTAGACTTTTGTGCTCAAGTACTGGAGTGAGACTTAGAACCAAGAGTCTTCCTGAGTCAGAGGAGAGAGTTCTACCAACTGAGCCTCAGCTGATACAGAAATCAAGGTTGATGTGAAAGGTCAGTTTGATGAATGTTGTGATTGTAATTTTCTGATTTGGTTGTACATTGCTGGGGCTGTAGGAGGGAAACTAATTTGTATTTCAGGGTGGGACCGGCAAGGAGAGCTGTAAATAATGGAGAGTAGGCGTGAGGTAGGAGTGCTTGAGTAATCTATTTATCATACCTATCCTTCTTTGAGCTTTCTTCTATGCTTCACTGATCTGAAAAATGATTTGACAGAATATAATGCAAACTCACCACTGAAGATGGCAGCTAGCCATAACAGTCACATTTAAATTAATGATGATGTTTTCTTTTTAAATTTAATGAATACAAGGCTGTTGCGCACAGTGATAAAGGTACAGCTTATTAAAGGAGGCAGCTTGTAGATGGCAGTTAGAATGACTTCCAAATCCAGCTCCCTTTGGCTGCCAAATAAGGAATGTTGCCCCATTAAACAGAATATTTTAAATAAATGTTAAGCCTGAACTGTGCCAAACTAAAATCAAATAGGGGGAAAGTATGTGTTTAATGTAGAGTTGACACTTCATTTATATTAACTCTGAATTCACAAAGCCTCTAATATGCGTGTAGTGTAAAAAACACATGCACAACATATAGCAATCCTGTTATATGGGGTAAGTGAATGTGAACAAAGAAAAGCAGTATTGAACCAGACTGGCTTGTAACATAACAAATTATCCTATTAGTGACTGTGTGTGGACTAAACCAGGGGGACTTGGAAATAGTTTTAATAGGTTGGTGATATTAGCAGAATTGTTCTCACTGTATCCAAGCTGGAAACAAAGTACTTTGATCTGTTAAGGTATCTTTTTTCATGTCATTCTAAGTAGTTTCAGGTAGCTATTCTTTAGCAAGAACAAGGTTCACATGTAATGCAATATTTATTTTACACAGAGCGACTTTGAATGCAAATATTTTCATAAGTAATTCTCTGTACTGCTGGCATACACCCAGTCTAATTTCAGATCCATCTTAAATATGTTGGAATGGACTTTTCTGCCTACACAGGCTTTGTCATCAATCAATTTTATTGATGTGAAAAAAATAGCTCTCTCCCCACCCAAATGATAATAAATAATGAAGAATCTTGGTTCCCCTGCAGAGTACACTGAATGTGCTGGCTCATGATTTGCTCCTGGGCTTGGTGCTAATGCTCTCGCTACAGTTTCACAGGAACGCCCGTCGTTTATCTCACTTTCCGAGTTTCGCTATCTCCTCCATGGGGAGTTGTTGCCTTCTATTCAGCACTTCCTTCAATGGCGTGGCCAAAATCAGGAACTCAATGTACCAGAAATCCCTCCCAGAAACTGGAAGGCTGCTGCTCTATGGCAAGGTGTTTTGCAGTGCCCATTGCAGATAGAGGGTGCGGTGGTGTCAAAAGGATTCTTTTGCTATAATACTGATCACGGAGCCTTGTGTTTGATACCAACAGCAGAACATGTACAGTCTGAATCAATCAAACTATAAGTACTAATGTAGTTTCATTCATCCTCCCATACCCTTTGATATAGGGTGAGATGGAGTAGGGTATGGGCAGGTTTGTGTAGAGCATTAACACCAATATATGGACCAGTAAACCTGTTTCTGTCTGTAAATTCAATATAATCCTATTCTATTGTGGGCAAATCAAGTATCTCAAGCCAAGGTTAACTGAATGGCAGGAAAGTCTTGAAGGACTGAATGGCCTATTCCTGTTCTAATATTTCTAACTTCAGAGTATATGCTGCAGTTTATGTTGTGTTACCAAGATGCAAAGGGTTTATTGCATAGTCTGAAATAGTTGGCATGTTTAATACATTATGAGCAATGATTTTGTAATTAACTCTTATGGCAAATGATTGGCACCTCTTGTCTACAGTAGACAGATAAGCTTGGAATCTATAAGTGGGCGGAACTTGCATTTTTCACTATATGATTATCATTCCATATTATAGAGTCATTGGGCAGGATTTTTGCCCTGTTGAGGGGGAAATTGAAGTCTGGACGCATGGAGGCTCACCTCTGATCGGCGCCCCCAACTGGGGTTGCGCCGCCATTTTATGTTAGCGGGCCAATTAAGGCCCGCTAGCGTGACGTGCACACAGAAGCGCCATGTGCTTCCTGTGCGGGCGGGGTGGGGGGAATCCCCGAGAGTGTGCTCTTTCACACATGTGCATGAGAAAGCGCACTCATCTCCCTGAGACTAAGCGCTGCCTCAGGGAGATCGCCTCGACTGTACAAATGATTAAAAATAGAAAAAAAATTCCCTGACATCCCCTCATGTGACCCTGTCACATGAGTTGGGACATGTCCATAACTTTTTAAAAAGCTTTAATTAAATTTTTAAAAAACCTACATGAAACCTCACCCCGCTTGTGGATGCGGTTTCATGCTTTTTCTAATGCCCGCCAGGGCTCCTGGCCTGCCTGCCAACCTTAAGGTTGGACAGCTGGTCCATTAACTACTTAAATTACTCTGTCAATGGCCTCAATTGGCCATTGACAGGTTGGCGGGCGTACAGTTGACTTTGCTGAGCCCCTGCCTTTCTGAAAATTTAAATGGGGCACGGTGACATCGGGAGTTCTGCCTGACGTCACCCGCGAGTTGTTTTACGCGTCGGTGAGCGGGCCCCACCCCCCGCTCGCCGATGGGAAAATCCTGCCCATAGAATGGTTACAGCACAGCAAGGGGCCTTTTGGCCCATTGTGTCTGTGTTGGCCCCCTGAAGGAGTAACATTACCTTCTGTATTTGCGTTGACATATGAGTTGTTTGGACTTACACAGAAACAGAATTAAAAGAATTAACCAATGCCCTCAATAATCATCATCCCCCCATTAAACTTATAGCTACACCACACAAGGAAAGCATTTATATCGGTAGTATTTATCCATAGTATTTAAGTTAGCACAAGAAAACAACAGGCATAAGCTAGCAACAAAGTTTTTTCAAAATAACTGACATGCACTTCAACATATAAAAAGCCATCACCCTAACCAGACCTTCTGCAGACTGGTGAGGTTACAGTTTATGTGTTTTTACCACATATGCAAAAAGCTGGATGATTTTAATCAGATTTCAGTCTCAGATTTAAATCTAACAATTGATCTAGCATTGATATTGATCTAACATCAATTGCTGAAATAAAAACAGAAAACGCTAGAAAAACTCAGCAGGTCTGACAGCATCTGTGGAGAGAGAAACAGTGTTAACGTTTCTAGTCTGTATGACTCTTCACCAGTCGTACGGACTCAAAACGTTAGCATTGTTTCTCTCTCCACTGATGTTGTCAGACCTGCTGAGTTTTTCCAGCGTTTTCTGTTTTTCTTTCAGATTTCCAGCATCCGCAGTATTTTGCTTTTATCTTAGCATCAGTTGCTGTTTGCAGAAGAGAGTTCCAAACTTCCACCATCCTTTCTCTGTAGGAGTGTTTCCTGATATATCACTCCTGAGAGATCAAGCTCTAATTTTTCGATTATGCTCCCGAGCCCTAGACTCCCCTAAGTTAATTAATTATTTACCTTATTACATTTCTTTCATTACAACGGTGGCTACACTTCCAAAGTAGTTAATTGACTGTAAAGCATTTCAGAATGTCCTAAGGTCATAAAAAAGCAGTTTATAAATGCAATTCATTCATTACTAGTTGGGATCTTAATATCTGCAAAATGGTTGCATGTTTGTTTCTGACACAGTCATTACACCTCCAGTAATTCAGATTATGTGAAATACTTTGTGATCTGACAACACATAAATGCAAATACTTTTTATGAAATGAAACTCTTCAATATTAAATTATCCAATTACCACAGTGTTTATTACAACAGCTTTCACTATGTTTTGTCCCCTTACAATAGCTCCTGAATTTATGCAGCCTTCAAGCTAGAGATGCCATGCATTCATTTGCAAGGAATTCATGATCTCGGTGATTTCAAGTTTTCTTGGCTCCCAGTTAGCTGAGTATACCTTTCTTGACAGGTTTAAAACTGCTTTCACAAACTCACAGCCCCTCTCCTCTCTTGCAGCCTCTCTTTCCCCCTTGAAGCCCCTCTCCCCCTTGAAGCCCTTTCCCTCCTCAAAGCCCCTCTCCTCCCGCAAAGCCCCACCCCCATTAAAGCCACTCACCCTTGCAGTCCCTCCACTCCCGTGCAGTCCCTCTCATCCCTTGAAGACCCCCTCTTCCTTTGCAGCCCCTCTTCCTGCCTCACAGCTTGTTGACCTCTCTCACATCCCCTTTCCCTCTTTACAGGCCCAATAACCCTCTTGCAGGGCATCACCCCCCTCAGAAGCTCTCCCCCCAACTTTTAGGCCCTCTCCCTCCTTGCAGCTCACTGTGCTTCATCCATCCTCGCAGCCCATCTCTCCCCCACTGTTTGCAGCCCCTCAATCGCCGCCTCACAACATCTCTGCTCCCCTCGCTGTCTTCTTTCTCCTTGTAGCCCATCTCTCTCCTCCTCACTTCCACTCTTCCCCCTTCACGGCCGTTCTTCCTTCTCAAAGCCTCTCTACTCCCTCATGGTCCCTTTCACCCCTTTCCCTCTTCCCACTGTAGCCCCTCATCTGCACCTCATCCACCCATGCAGCCCATCTCCTCCCTCGCAGTCCCTTAACCACCCTCTTGCAGTTTGCAGCCCCTCGACCTGCTTCAGAATGTCTTTTCACCCTCGCAGCTCCTTCCTCTCCTCGTAGCCCCTCTCCCCCTCGCAACCTAGCAAAACTGGAGTCAATGGGGATCAGAGGGAAAAGTCTCCACTGATTGGAGTAATACCTAGCACAAAGGAAGATGGTTGTGATTGTTGGAGGTCAATCAACTCAGCTCCAGGACATCACTGCAGGAATTCCTAGGCCCAACAATCTTCAGCTGCTTCATCAATGATCTTCCTTCCATCATAAGATCAGAAATGGGGATGTTCGCTGATGATTGCACAATGGTCAGCACCATTCATGACTCCTCAGATACTGAAGCAGTTCATGTGCAAATGCAGCAAGACCCGGACAATATCCAGGCTTGGGTTGACAAGTGCCAAGTGACTTTTGAGCCACATAAGTGTTAGGCAATGACCATGTCCAACAAGAGAGAATCTAACCATTGCCCTTTGACATTCAATGGCATTACCATTGCTGAAGCCCCCAGTATCAACATCCTGGGGGTTACCATAGACCAGAAACTGAATTGGACTAGCCATATAAATACTGAAACAAAAACAGAATTACCTGGAAAAACTCAGCAGATCTGGCAGCATCGGCGGAGAAGAAAAGAGTTGACGTTTTGAGTCCTCATGACCCTTCTACAGAACTTCATATAAATACTGTGTCTACAAGAGCAGGTCAGAGGCTAGGAATCCTGCAGTGAGTAACTCACCTCCCAACTCCCCAAAGCCGGTCCACAATCTACAAGGCACAAGTCAGGAGTGTGATGGAATTCCTTCCACTTGCCTATTGTAAAAGCAATAAGGTTGTTGTGGCGGGTGGTTGTGGCGGGTGATTTTAACTTTCCCTATATTGACTGGGAATCACTTAGTGCTAGGGGTTTGGATGGTGCAGAATTTGTAAGGTGCATCCAGGAGGGCTTCCTGAGACAATATGTAGATAGTCCAACTAGGGAAGGGGCAATACTGGACCTGGTATTAGGGAATGAATACAGCCAGGTGGTCGAAGTTTCAGTAGGGGAGCATTTCGGGAAAAGTGACCATAATTCAGTAAGTTTCAAGGTACTGGTGGATAAGGATAACAGGAGTCCTCGGGTTAAGGTGCTTAATTGGGGGAAGGCTAATTATAACAATATTAGGCAGGAACTGAGGAATCTAGACTGGAGGCGGATGTTTGAGGGCAAGTCAACAACTGACATGAGGGGGGCTTTCAAACGTCAGTTGATAAGAATTCAGGACCGGCATGTTCCTGCTAGGATGAAGGATGAAGTTTCAGGAACCTTGGATAACGAAGGATATTGTGAGATTAGTTAAAAAGAAAAGAGAAGCATTCATAAGGGCTAGAAGGCTGGGAACAGATGAAGCCCATGGAGAATATAAAGAAAGTAGGAATAAACTTAAGCAAGGAGTCAGGAGGGCTAAAAGGGGTCATGAAAAGTCACTGGCAACCAGGATTAAGAAAAATCCCAAGGCCTTTTATACATATGTAAAAAGCAAGAGGGTAGCCAGGGAAAGGGTAGGCACACTCAGGGACAGAGGTGGGAATCTGTGTGTGGAGCCAGAAGAAATGGGAGAGATACTGAATGAATACCTCTCATCAGTATTCACCAAAGAGAAGGACTTAGTGGTCGATTTGTCAAGGGAAGAGTGTGTAGATAGCCTGGATCATATTGCGATCAAAAAAGAGGAGGTGTTAGGCATCTTGAAGAATATTAAGGTAGATAAGTCCCCAGGGTCAGATGGGATCTGCACCAGAGTACTGAGGGAGGCAAGGGAGGAGATTGCTGGGGCCTTGACAGAATGCTGCAACTGTGTAGAACCTTGGTTAGGCCACACTTGGAATATTGCGTGCAATTCTGATCACCACATTACCAGAAGCATATGGAGGTGCTGGGGAGGGTACAGAAGAGGTTTACCAGGATTCTGCCTGGTCTGGAGGTTATTAGCTTTAAGGAGAGGTTGGAGAAACTCGGATTGTTCTCACTAGAGCGACGGAGATTGAGGGGCGACTTGATAGAAGTTTACAAAATTATGAGTAGCATGGACAGAGTAGATAGTCAGAAGCTTTTTCCCAGGGTGGAAGAGTCAATTACTAGGGGACGTAGATTTAAGATGAGAGGCGAAAACTATAGAGGAGATGTGCGGGGCAAGTTTTTTAAGGAGAGGGTAATGAGTGTCTGGAATTTGCTGCCAGAGGAGGTGGTGGAAGCAGGTACGATAGTGGTGTTTAAGATGCAGCTTGACAAATACATGAATAGAGGGATACCGCCCCCGGAAGTGCAAAATTTTTTAGTTGACGGGCAATATGATCGGTGCAGGCTTGGAGGGCTGAAGGGCTTGTTCCTGTGCTGTACTTTTCTTTGTTCTTTGTTCTGTTCTTTGCCTGGATGAGTGCAGCTCCCACAACACCCAAGCAGCTCGACATCATCCAGGACAAAGCAGCCCGCTTGATTGGCACCCCATCCACAAACATTCATTCCCTCCACCACCTATGCCTAGTGACAGCAGTGTGTACCATCTGCAAGATACACAGCAGGAACTCACCAAGGCTCCTTAGGCAGCACTTTCCAAACCAATGACCATGACCATTCTAGAAGGACAAGAGCAGCAGATAGATGGGAACAACACCATCCTGAAGTTCCCTTCCAAGCCAGTCACCATTCTGACTTGGAAATATATCGCCGTTCCTTCACTGATGCTGGGTTAAAATCCTGGAACTCCCTTCCTAACAGCACAGTAGGTGTACCTACACCAGATGGCTGCAGCGGTTCAAGAAGGATGCTCACACCACTTTCTCTAGGGCAATTAGGAATGGGCAATAAATGCTGGCCTAGCCAATGATGCCACACCCCATGAATGAATAAAACAAAAAGCCCCTCTTCTTTCCTTGTGGCCCCTCTTCCCTCCTCACAGCCCCTCATCCCCCATCATAGCCTCTCTCCTTCCTTGTCGCCCCTCTTCCTCCTTTCGGCCCCTCTTCCTCTTTTCGGCCCCTCTCCCCCATTGGAGCCTGTTGGATCCTGTACCCTGGTTTGTTAGGATTTAAGGATCTAGGTTGCACGTTTGTTTTGAGATGACCAAGTTCATACGATAGACAGAGAAGATCAGTAGATCGATCTTAGAAGAAACATGTTCTGTTTATTTACAAAATGACTTCAGCAGCTACACTTGTGTGCTTACAACTCAAAACTCTGTCTTTACACTTCAGACTCTAACTCAAGACTACTGACTGCAGAGATAGCCTGTGCTACTCTGCTATTAGATATCAAGATTATGTGATCTTCCATTACAACATTCATCTTAAAGTTACATTACACCTCAGGTTACTCTCCTGTTCATGGGATTTCCTCAATTCCACGTAACTTTAAACTCTGTGCAACCCATAGCAGCTAGTGTTAATATTGACCATTTTAGACCAATTCAAGTCTGTGAAGACAGGTGGCATGATAGTAATCATGGTATTTAACTCTTAAGTTGAAGCTGCTCTTCTAAATCTAGAGCCTTGCAGACTCCCAAAACAACTTTTCAGAGGTTTAAGGTCCCTTAATCAATCTACTGGTCTGCCACAGTATTGTCAAAAGATATGTGATATTGCTCTGAATTTTCTCAAGACAGAGAGGCTCCCTGTTTTAGTGAAAATCGGGAAGTCCCTCCCCTGCGAGCCCAGCCACCGTCATTTTCACTGGGGGAGTAGGAGTGGCTTCTGAATTGCACATCATGCTTCACAGAGGCAGCCACTCGTGTTAAAGTGCAGCTGCCTCAGTCAGATCTGATTTTGGCTAGTGGGATGTCCAAAACATGACTTGTGCACTTTAGATCTCGTAGGAGAAAGACTGCTTGCATTATTTGGTTAGGTACTGTGCCCTTTTGGAGAGGTAGGGCACTCTTTTGGATGTGGTCCCAGAACACCTTTTGGAGAGGTCAGGTACCTTTTGGGCAAGGTAATATGCCTTTTGGGATTGTTAAAATTAGACATGAATGTGTATAAAAATGCATAAACTCATTGGAACTGTCAAATTCATTGGAACTGTCAAGAGAGCTGTCAAGAGAAGTGTCAAGCTGTCAAGGAATTTAACTCTCCTGCCCTTTAAATGTTTGAAAAACTGCAGTGTTTTAAAAATAATCAGTGCTTGCTATTTCTTCTGTTGACATAAGCTTGAGAGTTGCCAGAATAGGATGAGTGCAGCATGATTGATTTTGCAACATATCATTATCACAGTAGGGTGCCTGCCAGTTTACTGTATGACTGACAGTTCCAAGTGGTTATAAACTCTTTGAAATGGGACTATAAATACAAATGCTTATTTCTTATAAGGGACTAAAGGAAGCTAAATGTACTGAATGGGTCTTTTAACAACAAGGGTGTTTTTATTTTGAAATAGTGAATTCAAGAATAGGCAGGTAAGAGCTTTATTCAATCTCAACATGGGTCCTGAGGTCTGACCATGGTGGTTACTGAGTGGGTTGACATGGTAGATGTAAAGGCAAAGGGAGGGTACTAAGTTGGCATGGGGCTATCAAGGGCCATTGAACATAAGAGCATAAGAAATAGGAACAGGTGTACACAAAGATAGGTAGGAAAGTATGTTGTGAAGAGGACATGCGGAGGTTGCAGATGGATGTAGATAGGTTGAGTGAGTAAGCAAAGATCTGGTAAATGGAGTTTAATGTGGGAAAATGTGAAGTTGTTCACTTTGGCAGGAAGAACAAAAAAATGCAGAGTATTATTTAAATGTAGAACGGCTGCATAATTCTGAGGTGCAGAGGGATCCAGGTGTTCTAGTACATAAATCACAAAAAGATAGGGTGCAGGTACAGCAAGTAATTAAGAAGGCTAATGGAATGTTATCTTTTATTACGAAAGGAATTGAATATAAATGCAAGGATGGTTAATTTGGCCCCATGGCTGATCTTCTTGTGTTTCGATTTCCACATTCCTATTTCACCCCATTAACCTTTGAATCCTTTGCCTAACAAGAATCTACCTATCTCCACCTTAAAAATATTCCATGACCCTGCCTCCACCACATCCTGAGGCAGAGAATTCCAAAGTCACACAACCCTTTGAGAGAGAAAAATTCTCCTCATCTCTGTCCTAAAAGGACAACCCCTAATTTTAAAACAGTGCCCCTAGTTCTGGACTCACCCAGAAGTGCAAACATCCTTTCGCCATCCACCTTGTCAAGGCTGTTCAGGATCTTGTATCCTTCAGTCAAATCACCCCTCACTCTTCTAAACTCCAGTCGAAACCCAGTCTGTCCAACCTTTCCTCATAAGACAACCCACTCATTCCAGGTATCGATCTAGTAAACCTCCTTTGAACCACCTCCAAAGCATCTACATCCTTACTTAAATAAGGAGACCAAAACTGCACATGGTATTCAGGGTGCGGTCTCACCAATGCCCTGTATAACCGAAGCATGATATCCTTACTTTTATGTTCAATTCCTCACATAATAAAGGATAGCATTCCATTAGGCTTATTAATTATTTGCCAGAATTATAAGCCAGAATCTTCGGGTCGGCGAGTGGGGGGAGCAGGCCCCGCTTGCCGACATGTAAAATGATGCGGTGACATCGGGCGTGCATCCGGACGTCACCGCGCATCATTCAGATCCTCAGTTCGGTGGGCACACACCGGATTCGGCTGCGTGCCGGCTGAAATGTCAAAGGCCTACTAAGGCCATTTAAATATCAATTAAAATAATTAACAGAGCTGCCCGTCCACCCTTAAGGTCGGCGGGCAGGCTGGGAGCCCAGGCGGGCTTCTGAAAAAATATGAAATGTCATCCACCGGCCTTAATTGGCCCGCCCACTCAAAATGGTGGTGGGGCCTGTTTTGGCGGTGGCGATCGTCTGCTCCCCCCCCCCCGCTGCCGAGCCGGTGGGGCCCGCCTGCCCATCAAGGGAAAAATTCTGCCCGCTGAGTGGTTACAGCATTGAAGGAGGTCATTCGGCCCATCAACAAGAGCAACTCAGCAAGTCACTCCGCCATCCTTTACCCATATGTGGGTGTATCAGTCTACCTTAAAGATCATCCTTGGTAATGGAGTAGATGGAAAGGGGAACAACCTGAGTGGCAATTTGGACATTGAACTCACGTTGATTGCCCAGATTGGTTGGAGGCATTTGAACAGGAGAATAATAATTCTGATGACCTGGACATGGGAGTACAGGACACAATTTCAAAATTTGCAGTTGACATAAAACTTGGAAGTATTATGAACTTTGAGGAGGATAGTGATAGACTTCAGAGGACATAGACTGGCTGGTGGAATGGGTGGATATATGGCAAATGAAATTTTATCTGGAGAAGTGTGAAGTGATAAATTTTGGTAGGAAGAATGAAGAGAGGCAATATGAAAAAAAGATACAATTCTACAACAGGAACAGAGAGACCCGGGGAAATATGTGCACAAATCATTGAAGGTGGCAGAGCAGGTTGAGGAAACAGTTAAAAAAACATACGAGATCTTAGGCTTTATAAATAGAGGCATAGAGTACAAAAGCAAGGGCATTATGGTGAACCTTTATCAAATCTGGTCCATCCAGCCTCAGTTGGAATATTGTGTTCAATTCTGGGCACCACACTTTAGGAAGAAAGTGAAAGCTTTGGATAAAAAAGATTTATGAGAATGAGTCCAGGGACGAGGGACTTCAGTTATCTGGGTAGAGCGGAGGAGCTGGGGCTGTTGTCCTTAGAGAAGAGATTTGATAAAGGTGTACAAAAATCATGAGGGCTCTAGACAGAGTTGATAGGGAGAAACTGTTCCCATTGGCAGAAGGCACATATTTAACAGAATTGGCAAAAGAACCAATAGCAACATGAGGAAAATCTTTTTTAATGCAGCAGGCAATCAGGATGTGGAATACGATGGCCTGAGAATAGTGGAGGCAGTTTCAATCATGGCTTTTAAAAGGGACTTGGATTAGCACCTGAGGAGAAAAAAAATGCAGATTTCCAGAGAAAGGCTGAGGAGTGGAACTAGGTGAGTTGCTCTTTCAGAGAGCTGGCATGGACACGATGACCCAAATGGCCTCCTTCTGTACAGTAACCATTCTATGATTCTAATTTGATTCATAGCACACAGGCACAGTAAATTTGCTGAGTATGAGACGATATGTGTACTTCTGTTGAAGAGTTTTTCAGGGGATAGTTAAGAGCCAACCATGTTGGTGTGGAACTGAGGTCACTTAAAGGCCAGACAGGGTAAGGCCAGCAGCTTTCCTTCACTTAAGGACATTAATGAACCCTGGTCACTTTTCATTAAATATGGAAGGAATCTCCACTTTGTGACCTTGAAGTATGAAGGCCTAAAAATCTCATATGAAATTCTTCTGTCTGCAGTTCTACTATAGCCATGTGCCGTTTAGTTTTAAGTGGCTTTAAGACTCTGTTAAAACAGGAGAGAATAGAATTTCACACAAGTGAGTTAAGCTTTTGGGGTTTGGCAAAGCTTTGCATGTTTGTTTACAAACACATAACATTGTAAGATTAAGCTGGCCAAAGCATGCTATCGCTCCATTTATGTGTGGCACCTGCACGCTGAAAACTAAACTCACTCTGCTGCACCTTGTCCAAGGAAAGAAATGCTTGCTTAAAATCAATTTTCATTTAAGATTGAGCAGATTGATCCTTCCGCAAGATGAAGCAGAAAGGAATGGGAGCTATGGGCTTTAAGGTACTATAGTGTTCAAGGGCTAGGTTTCTGATTCCAATCTTCACTGACATGAAGCCTGACAGCATCAAAAGGTGGATTCACTTTCCAGTTTTAGCATCACTGCCAAGTGATTTTGCTACAAAACTGAGATCCAAGGAAAAGCATTTCACTTGGCATTTTATTTGAACATTGAAGATCATCATCAATTGCTCTAAAAATAAAAACTTGTAGCACACATCAACATTTTTTAACTTAACGACATAAAGGCATTTCGGGAAATGTGCTGTCAATTGAAATCCATGGCATGGGATTCTCTGAACAATTGCTTTGGGAGCCATTGAGAAGTGATTTAGACGAAAAAAGACACCCAAATGCCAGTTGTAGTTTGCAGTTCCCCGTTTGCTCTCTGGCAGCAGAAATCATCATGGAATGTCAACAAATGTGAAGGAACCAGGGTGGAGGATTCCTTTTGCCCTGTCATGCATCCTCCCAACCCTCCAATCCCATTCTGACAATGCTCGAACAGGCTGGAGAATCAAGGCACTTGTTCAAATACACTCTGACATCCAAGAAAAGGCTGAATGCCATCAATCAATTACAACCTCATCATTGCAAGAACACTACTAGGTTTGGAGTGGGGGGGGCGGTGGTGGGAGTGTGGAGCAACATCAAAGGTAAACTCATACATCGCACCATATGAACGGGTCCAGGCTTCATGAGGTTTGTTTACAGTTTGAAATCTGTGCTGCTTAAAACCACACTAAACTTAATAAATGGACTTTTGCTGATTAATAACCAATCAAGTTTACTCTTGAATGATCTTATGCCTGGAACTGTGTTTAGGAAACAAATCTTCTGATAGTAAGGTTGCATAAATTCTAATGGTAACAATTCCTCAGTTCTCAAACACTATCAAGAATTTTGATGAACATTAAATGATTTCTTTCCTCCAGATTGAAGTGGTTTGACAGAGCTTTTAGAAATCTTTCTTTCTTCCATTCCCTCCTGAATCATTTTGCTATGCTGGCATGTGGTTTCCCAGGCATATGGTCTGATACCTCATTCACGTGTCCATCCTTTCTTGTGTGGAAAGACAGTGAGTGTGCACAAGCACTGAGAGTGAAGCCATCACAACCAGCCCCAGCACATATGGATCCTCCGGAGGCATAGGGACCAGGGAGAAGAACCTCAGCTGATTCATCCCTCCCACCCCCCAGCCAAGGAACATTTGGGCTAATTATTGTATAATTGCCACAGTACCACTGCTACTGACTGCATTTGTTGAGATCAGCAATTGAACACATCCCAGGGTGTAACAATGAACCTTGATGATTAGTGCTATAAGCACAACACTGACTGATCCATAGTATGTTGGGGTTTAATGACTGCTTTCCTTCAGACTGTGAAGCAAAGTTAAACCAGAGGCATCAATATTTTAATTGGAAAAACTGCACCTTGTGAGCTTGGGTTTGCAGCATGATCTGTCACTGAGATTCTTATAATGGGGTACTGCAGTGTCAATTCAACATGGAAAGTGACATTGTTGTCAGCTGAGGGACACAACAGCGATGATCAGAACTGTGAATGGCCAGGTGGAACCACATACTGAGAAAACACCCCTCAGAATGACTGGCACATTCATTCAAGCTGTCTTTCACAAGCTGCACCAAATCACGATGGCTGGCCAATCCTGCCAGATGTAGCAGGCCTTTGTCCTACAGTGCAACTGTATGGATCGCTGAAGTCACAAAACCATGATGTTGAGGTTAGAAGGAAAAAGAGAGGGGGTAGTTTTGACTTTGGACCATTGCCTAAAATGGGCAGAATTGATTCAAATGCTCGTTATATGCCACTCCTGATTTGTTGAATCCAGAGCAGCCGCCTGCTGGAAATGCAAACCCATCTCTGCTCAATCTTCACAGATGCCAATGGACTTGGTGTGTTTCCAACATTTCAGTCAATCACACAGCTTGGCATTTGCTGTCTGACTGTGAGCAACTTATTAAAGGATGCTGTCTCATTTAAATTAGCTTGGCAAGTGTATGGAAAGACATCATTCTGTCCTCTTCCCTGAGAATAACCCTTTTCTGTGGAATTTGTTTTGCTCTCTGAGCTTTGTTTGTACAGGACTGAACGGGAGTTAAATTCAGGAGCAGCCATTTTTGAGTACACCCCTGCCCCTCGCTTGCCCTACACACAAATGTTGAGGTGCAAAGATCCACGCATATCAGGCTTTGTACCTCATTACCACTTCAGGAAGAAGCAGGGAACCTGAAGCAGGCATTGGGCCTCTTATTTGCATATGCAAAGGAACTGACCCCTCCTTCTGTGAGCCCCTTGTTTATCCTTGCCCAATACGGTGGATGGCATATTTATTCACGTCAGGAGACGCTCATGCATTCCTGCCCACCACTTTGGGGACTGCACATGGTGCCTAAAAGACAAGTGTTATGAGCCCAATTTGACCCTGGTTTCACAATCAATTATTTTCAGGTAAATTATCTTGATTTAGATGCAGGGGATGCCACCAGACAAAATCAGGACCTGTTGTAAACCGACCGGCAATCCATACAGTCAGCACCACAGTGTTGACGCAGGGTGCCTGCTACAACTGCTGCAGGAATGCCCACGTTGTAATGATGTGCATTGTTCAGCTCAAATACCTGGGAGTGAGCCACTTGACCTTTATAAACAAGTCCAGCTGTGGTGTTTGCAGGCGGTAATAATTAGAAAATTGAATCACACACAACAATCTTGGAAAACAAGCTTAACAGAGACTGACTTGGAATTTCTGATTGAAGAAACAGGCAACCTTTGGTTCTTTGGCTCCTAAACCAGTGTCTGCTCTGTGCAGATTATGTTGGTGGGGAGAGGGGCGCGGGGGGTGGGAAAGAGGTGAGTGAAAAGGGGGAAATGACCATATTTAATTTACAACAATCAAATGTAATTAGGATGACTTAATATGAAAGGCTTAATTAAGTCAAAATTTCAGACCAAGAGTAACTGTCAAGCGAGTGAGAAAAGGTGTAAGTGGGAGGACTAAAAAGTCCAGGAACCTTGCACCCCAGTAAAAGTAAAATGGTTCAGCTGGCATTTCATGTGGTTTGAGAGACATTAGGACATCAGTAGTTTCTAATGTAGCACTGACACTACAAATCAGCTTGAAGATTTTGGGATGCCATTGCAGTTATGATCATATTTCACATTAAAAAAAATCAATATTACAGAGTAATCCATGCATTGCCAAATACATTATAAGGCAAAAGTAGATTGCATTAGAATTATAGAATCAGAGAAAGTTACAGCACAGAAGGAGACTATTTGGCCCATCATGCCTGTGCTGGCTCTTTGAAAGAGCAACCCAGTTAGCTCCAACGTCCTGCTCTTCCCCGGTTTCAAATTTGCTCCTTCGAGTGCTTATCCTATTTTGAACGTTACGATTGAATCTGCTTCTTCTGTCTTTTAGTCAGCACGTTCCAGATCATAATGACTCGCTGCACAAAAAAAATTCTTTTCATCTCACCTCTGGCTCCTTTGCCAATTTCCTTAAATATGTAATTTTAATCATGGGTTATCCCTCATGGTAATAGTATACAATCAGTCCTACAATTCTCTGGTGGTGTAACATCAAATTTATTTTAAATGTTAATTCAAGTTTCTTTTGATATGATTCAGTGAAGTGCTTTGGGATGTTTTACTACATTAAAGATGCTATATAAACACAAGTTATTGCTGTTGTTAATCAAATGTTTCAATATTTGTAATAACTTCAGCTTTCCCAAACCACATTTCTTTATTCCATATGCGTTGCCAAGCTTAAGAGTGTCTGTATTGTAGATGACAGACAACAGCACACATACCACCAGCGCCAGTAAGCATGGGATGCAGATTTTGCTGTCATTTGAGCAGACTTCAAAGGATCAACTTCTTCTCAGCTGTCACTTCCCAACTTACAATAACACAAGGAACCATCCCCGTGATTCTCTAAACAAGGACTCTTGAACCAAAAGACAATATTAACTAGCATTACTGCCTCCGCTGAAGTTTTCCTGCAGCTGCAGGTTACATGGATATCTCGGAATTACACCTGGCTGTGTTGGTAGGTACACCAGACTAGCATTGCACTATAGTCGCAAATACATAGCACATGTATTTTCAGCCAAGTGGTGCAGTTTTGTGTCTAGAATGGCGTCCAAGCCATTTGGGCACATTCCTAGTGCTGGCCATGGGAGATACCAGCGTAATAACTTGAGAACCTAAGAAATAGGAGCAGGAGTACAGCATCTTGAGTCTGTTCCACTATTCAGTAGGATCATGGCTGACCTTCTGCCTCAACTCCACTTTCCCACCCAATCCCCTGAAAGACTAAAAATCATCTATCCAAGCCTTAAAGATACTCATCAATGAAGTATCATAGAGAATTCTGAGGATTGACGACCCTTTGAGTAAAGAAATTTCTCCTCAGCTCAGCCTTAAATGATTGACACCTTATCCTGAGCCTGTACCCCTGTTTTCTAGATTCACCAGTCAGGGGAAACAACCTCTCTGTGTCGAACATGTGAAACCCCTTCAGAACCTTGTATGTTTCACTGAGATCACTTCTCATTCTTCTAAATTGCAGAAAGTACAGGCTAAATTTACTCAGCCTCTCCTCATAGGACAGCCTTTTCATTCCAGCAACCAACTAACAAATCCTCACTGTGGCACCTCAGAGGCAAGTGTACCCTTCTTTAGATATGGAGAACAGAACTGCATACAGTGCTCCAGGCACAGTTTCACCAAAGCCCTATACAATAGCAGCAAGACTTCCTTATCCTTGTACTTCATTTTCCCTGCATTAAAGTCCAAGGTGTTATTTGCCTTCCTAATTGCTTGCTCTACCCACATGCTAAATTTCTGAGTTCCCAAGTCCCCCTGAACATCAGCATTTAAGATTTCATGCCTTTAAAAAAAAATCTGCTTTTCTATTCTTACTACCAGAATGAATACCCTCACACTTCCCCAATGTTATAGTCCATTTACCACATTGTTGCGCACTCACTTAAAATGCTTGCATTTCTTTGCAGCCTCTTTGTGTTGTCACAGGATACATTCTCATTGCATACAGTCTTCAAGCAGTCCAAGAAGGATGACGAGGGATAGTTTACCTTGGTCACAGTCACATAAGGTGCCAATTGTGCATTTGGTAAGGGCTTTCAATACTGTGGCAGGGACAGGGGCCTGATTGGAGGGGTCCAAACATTGCGTTGCAGGAAAAACAGGCACAGGTTTTGGAGGTAGGAGTCTAGACTTTGCAATTGTGATTAATTCAACGCTTGCACTAATTGGGGTTTTTCAGACATGTGCATCTTTGGCTAGGCCAGCATTTATTGCGCATCCCTGATTGCCTTTGTTCAGAGGGCAACTGAGAGTCAACCACATTGCAGTGGGGTTTGGAGTCACATGTAGGCCAAACTAGGTAAGGATTCTCTAAAAAGGCATTAGTGAACCAGATGGTTTTTACGGCAATGATTCCATGGTCATCATCAGACTTTTAGTTCCAGATTTTAAGAAAATTGACTACAAACTTCACCATCTACCATGGTGGGATTTGAACCCAGGTCACCTGAGCATTACCCTGGGTTTCTGAAATACTCATCCTGTGAAAATACCACCATGACATCGCCTTCACAAGAGGGAGTCATGAGCACCCATCTCTAGTTGCTTGAGGTGCTGGGCCTACTTTTGCGCCACTGGTTATAATGGTTTGGAACAACCTTGCTAGATCACTTCAGAGAGCAGGAAAGAGCCACATTGGTGTGGAACTGAAATCATATATAGGCCAGACTGGATAAGGACAGTGGATTCCCTTCCATGAAGAACATAAGTGAACTGGGTTTTTATAACAATCTGACTTCAAGGTCACTTTTACCAGCTTTTCATCTCCTGATTTTTATTTGAACAGTATTCAAATTCTGAAACTAACAGGGTCATCATTTGCAATCTGTCTGCAGCCTTTGACACTGTTAGGCACAATGTCCTTCTCTAACTCCTCTCCATTGTCATCCAGCTGGGTGGGGCTGCACTCCTCTGGTTCATTCTTATTTATCCAGTCATAATGGCTTTTCTTCCCATGCCCACATTTACCTCTGGATCTACCCTTGGCTCCTCCTATTTCTCAATTGCATGCTGCCCTTCAGTGACATCACCTGTAAACACAGCGTTAGTTTTCATACTCTAATGATACCCCGCTTTATCTCACCACCAGCTCTCTTAACTCCTCCGCTGTCACTAAATTATCAGATTGCTTGTCTGCTATCCAGAGCTGGGGTTGAGCAGAAGTTTCCTTCAACTAGATATTAGGAAGACAGAGTCCATTGCCTTTGGTCCTTACCACAAATTGCCTAGCCACCAATTCCATCCCTCTTAGTGGGAACAATTGTAGGCTGAACCAAACTGCTGCCAACCTTAGTGTTATATTTGACCCCGAGATGAGTTTCCACCCACATATCCACAGCATGACTAAGTCCATCTATTTCCACCTTCGTAATATCAGCAGACTCTACTCCTACTTCAATTCATTTGCCATTGAAGCCCTCATCCATGCCTTTGTTACCTCCAGACTCAAAATTCCAATACACTTCTGGCCAACCTGTCATGTTCTGCCCATGGTAGACTTGAGGCTATTCAAAACATTGTTGCTCATGTCCTAACTCCCATGATGTCCTATTGATCCAGCATCCCTGTGCTCGCTGGCCTACCTAGGCTTCTGGTTAAGCAACATCTTGATTTTAAAATTCTCATCCTTGTTTTCAAATCCCTCCATGGCTTCACCCCCGCTAACTCTGTAACCTCCTCCAGCCACTCCTCACAACACTCTGAGATATCTGCACTCCTCTATTTTTGGCTTCCTAAGCATCCTCAATTTTAATCACTGCGCCATTGGTGGCTGTGCCTTCAGTTGTATGGGCCCTAAGGCCTGGAATACTCTCCCCACACCTCTCTGACTCTTGCTTTCCCCCTTTAAGGCATTCATTATAGCTAGCTCTTTGACCAAGCTTTTAGTCATTGGTGCCAATATTTCCTTATGTGGGTTGGAGTCAAACTTTGTCTGATAAGATTCCTGTGAAGTGATTGTAGCAAATTAGGAGCTTTAAAGAGTGAAAGGAAATGAGCAGAGGCCATATTTTAATTCAGCCCACTGTCAACTTTAAGACACATGTTTAATGGGAGAGCTTTGTTTAATATGCTAGCACATTGTGGTTTTTTAATCATGGGATGTGGGCATCACTGGCTGGGCATTTATTGCCCATCCCTAATTGCCTTTGAGAATTGTAATGGTTTGCTAGGCCATTTCAGAGTCAACCACATTGCTGTGGGTCTAGAGTCACATGTAGGCTAGACAATTTCCTTCCTTAAAGGGAGTTTTTATGATAATCAACAATGGTTTCATTGTCACCATCAGACTTTTAATTCCAGATTTTTATTGAATTTCACCATTTGGCGTGGCAGGATTTGAACCCAGGCTCCACAGAGCATTACCCTGGATCTCTGGTCCAGCATCAATACAGCTACACCACCACTTCCTCCATAACTGCTGTTGTTGTACTTCTCCAGAATACTAGTTTAGTTACATATACCATTCTATTACCTTCATGTAAAAAATAATGACAACTGTAAAATCTAAGTCCTGCTCTAGCGTCATGCTGAGATTGATGAAGCTGCTCCACATAAATTATTCACTAGGGTTCAAATACCTGGGAAACAGGAAATTGTGAGGGAGGATGGACTTTTTCACCCCATCAGGTAATAGAATTATCAGGGACTGAAATGAAGAATATAAGTTGTTTGAGAGGCAATTAGATGGGTTTTTGACCAAAGAAGAGGTTGAGGACATGACGATAATGCAGATGGTGGGGCTGGTCAATCAAAGAGTTAGTTGGG
This sequence comes from Carcharodon carcharias, assembly GCF_017639515.1. Classification (NCBI taxonomy): domain Eukaryota; kingdom Metazoa; phylum Chordata; class Chondrichthyes; order Lamniformes; family Lamnidae; genus Carcharodon; species Carcharodon carcharias. The sequence goes on from NC_054467.1 coordinate 227,660,045, forward strand.
ATTAGCTCTATCTTCCTGCTGAAAGTTCTAACATTGCCACTTAGAACAGCATTGATGTGTCTTCGACATTGATGCGTCCTCAGCACCTTGTATGACTATGAAACACGGGGCAGGATTTTACTTATGGTGGGCGGGCTTTTCGGGAGCGGCCATGGGCAGGCGCGGAGCTGATCGCCCCCTGTGTTTGGGTCCGTGCCGCCATTTTACGCAGGTGGGCCAATTAAGACCCGCCCAGCGTGAATCGCGGCTCCCGAGAACAGCGGGTCCAATGGCGACCTGGCGGCCTACTTAGAAATGGTGCAGGCAGCCTTCCATAGGCTGCCACTGATGTCGCACAGGAGGATGTCCGACAGCGCTCCAGGAAAGTAGGCCAGGCAGGAGAGCAGGTCGCCGAGGCAGTGTGCCCCGAGGTTTTTGGATGAGTGCCTCATTGCCCTCTTCGAGGAGGTAGCAGCACGCCCCGGCTTCATAGTGCCAAGGGACGGGAGGAGGAAGCCCCACCTCACATGACAAAACGTGCCCGGGTGGAGGTGGCAGAAAGTGTCAGCTCCCATGATGTGGTGAGCCACACCTGGGTGCAGTGCCACAAGCGGTTTAATGACTTTTTGTGAATGGGAAGGGTGAGTATCATGTTGGCATGGGTCACTTAGCACAACAGTTTGGGTGGCCCATCCTGGCTCCCCCCCACAGACCCTGAATTTTGTTTCTGCATTCCTTCGTTGACGGGATGTGGCCTTCGTGGGTGGGCCAGTATTTATTGCCTATCCCTAGTTGCCCACGAGAGGGTGGTGCTGAGCTGCCTTCTGTGCCCGCTGCATGCGGTGCAGATACCCACAGTGCTGTTTTGGGATGAGGACCAGGATCTGGACCTAGGCGCAGTGGTGTAGCGCCAAAACATTTTAAAGTCAGGATGCTGAGTGATTTGGAAGGGAACTTCCAGGTGGCTGTGCAGCCATCCATCTGCTGCCCTTGTCCTTCTAGGTGGTAGTGCTCATGGGTTTGGAAGGTCTTAGAGTGTGAGTGGCAAATGTGATGGAGGCAGCATCTGGGCAAGAGGGTGAGCCCTGGCTGCTTGGAGTGAGTGTATGGTGGCTCTAGGGTCACGAATCGGATGAGCCCTGCAATGTTTCACTCAGGTGGGGGTGGCAGGGCTGCAATGGCAATGCAGGTACAGGGTGGACTAATCAATGCTCCTCTCTCCTTTCAGGAGAAGACAGCACACAATAATGCTGTCTGGCAATGGATTGGCGGAGGGCAGGCACAGCTTCCCATACCGGTCAGATACGGGCAGGAGGTTCTTGAGCTGGAGAGGCGCCATGCGGTGAGGTGTGGTGAGGCATGGCGAGGTTGGGGTGCCACTGGGAGGTAAGAGTGCCGCGCCCTGAGGTCACAATGTCTGTCAGTGCAAACATTCCACTGTTGACTGTATATTGATTTCAGCATCAACTTGGGATGCCCATTGATAATGGAAGGAGGAGTGCATCCTGATCCGGGTGCCAGGCATGCACATTAACAGTTTAACTACTTCTACTAATGAAATATCCTTGTTCTTCCTTTCAGCCTCTCCGGAGCACACCCACACTCAGGAGGCAGAGGGACCTCCACTGACCCCTGAGGGCCCAGAAGATATAAAAGCACCAGAGTCACACCCTCTCAACCAGGCGGATACCAGCACGTCAGTTAGTGTCTTGGGGCACATTGGTGAGGGCACTTCATACGGGCTTGAGGTGCAGGCGGACACAGAGAGTGCCCAGGGTGCCGGCAGTCGGAAGACAGCTCAGTCAGTGGCAGATGATGTGCCTCTGGAGTCGTCCCTGAGGCAGCAGATGCTGGAGGTCCAGCAGGGTGTGCAGGAGGATCCGGCAGAGACACATGAGGGGATGTGTGCCATGATCTCCATGATGGAGGAGTTCATGTGGAGCATGAGCAATGCAATGACCCTCATGGCTGAGCGCACTGCCTCCACCATGGAGAGGGTGGCGCCTCTCATGGAGGGGCTCCTCCAGGAGAACAATCAGGGCTTCCTGGGGTTGTGTTCGGAACTGCAAGCCCTCACAGCGGCCTTGACCTCAGGTGGTCAGTGTCAGTGTGTGAGATGGATTGCTAGGTGCCCATCCATCAATGGTAAACATGGAGGTCTGAAGCGACCTCACGTTGGCGCACAAGCTGCCTGTCGTCCCTGTGGGCTCCTCTCAGGGCACTCTGGATGAGGACAGCAGCTCTTCAGCCCCTCTGCCAGTGACCGTGGCACCTCCAGTAGAGAGCACAATCTCCAGCCCCAGGGTTAGGGAAGGCTGCCTGATACCTGCAAGGTTCCAAGCGTTACGATTCCTCCAGAGTCCTGAACTGAAGGCTGTTTTTTCTGTCAAAGCAGCTCTGAAGAGAATTGAAGTTGTCCTGTTCCCACAAGCAAAAAGTAAATTACTAACAACTCACATTCGCCAGCCCACTCACCACTCTGATCCCTCCCGTGGATAAGGTTTTTAAAAATGTGGCCTACCTGCCTGCCCGTTGTGTCCGTGTGACGCACTGGAAATCACACGGGCGGCTAGAAATCGCTGTCAATGACTGCCTCAAGGGCCTTAACTGGCCCGTTAATTAATGGCGGGCGCATGCCCGAAGTCATAGCATGCCTGGCCTCCGAAAAATTGCGATGGCACGCGGTGAGGTCATTTTATACGTTGGCATGTCGGGCCAGCTCCCACATGCTCATCTAAATATTTCTTAAATATTGTGAGGGTTCCTGCCTCTACCACCCCCTCAGTTCCAGATTCCAACCACCCTCTGGATGAAAATCGTTTTCCCCAAATCCCCTCTAAACCTCCGGCTCCTTACCTGAAATTGATGCCCCCTGGTTATTGACACCTCCACTAAGGGGAAAAGTTTCCTCCTATCTACCCTATCTATGCCCCTCATAAATTTTTATGGGTGAAGGGTGGCATTCAACATATTGCAGGCAGTTTACAAGCCTTTTCAGAGTCTTAGTGGATACCACTGTCCATCTTTCAATAGTGCATTTTCATTAGTTTATTAGCCATATGACTGGTTCTGTGCTTTAAAGGACTGTGATGATTAACTTGAGCAGGTTATTGTGGTTTGGATTGCCTATAAAACAACTCTCAAGTCTTTCTTTGGCCTAAGACACATAAGATGCAAAGTGTACTTCCACAACTACATATACCAGAACTTGATGGAATATTATATTCTTTTCCACATGCCCAAGTATGCAAGTTTTCAACATTTTCTCATGTTTTAGCTATGAGATCAGAGGTGATTAATTTGGCAGATTAAAGTTCGCACATACTGCCCCTCCGAACAGTTAGCTCAGATCAAGGTGACCCACACTGAATGCTGTCTCCAAGTCTTTGCACTCAGGGCTGTCATGACTCATTTCCTGCAGCAAGCAGAATCAAGTTACCAGCCTGGCAGATGCATTTAACCTTCTCTTCCCACAGAAATCAGCTGGTGATTTACCTTTGCCATTTCTTCCATCGTAATGTGAGTATTTTTGTCTGCAGCCCAGGCCAACTCTGAGGTTAGGGTTGGCAGTGCAAACTCCAACCAAGCAATGTTTACATTTGGCCAGTGGTTGTCAATTACAAATCAACAACAAACTTGACAAGTAGCTTATAAACGAGCAGCACTTTATCTCACCAAAGTACAGTGTATCTAACTGATGATGATAGGTTCTTTGCAGACAAAGATCATGAGAAGGCTTGTCATTATGGTAGTTGACATTTTTAAAAAAGTTCATGGCATCACTGGCCAGTATGTATTGTCCATCCCTAATTGCCCTTGTTAAAAGGGCATTTAAGAGTCAACCACATTGTTGTGGGTCTGGAATCACATGTCAGACAGGCCAGGTAAGGACAGCAAATTTCCTAGATGAGTTTTTATGACATTCATTTCATGGTTATCATTAGATTTTTAATTTCATATCTTTATTGAATTCAAAGTCCCCCATCTGCCTTGGTAGGATTCAAACCCAGGTCCCCAGAGCATTATCCTGGGTCTCTGGATTAGCAGCACAGCCACAACGCCACTACACCATCACTTCCCCATACATGATCTTTGGTGGCTGAAGAGGCCAATTTTTGACTTGCAGGTTCTAGAGCAGTTGGGCTCTGGTATAAGCAGTTTCCTTCAATTGTCTGCACCTTCCTTTGGCTGCCCTGTGTCGGTTTGCTCCATACTTGTAGTTTGCTCTCCTGGCTGTTGTGTCCCAGCTGTCTCTGTCAGTAGTCTCCTGCTCCCACACTAGTTGGTCATTGTTATACAGAGAAAACTGTCTTTTCAGCTGGACTTTGAAGCATTTGCAAGGTACATCATGGTCTAACTTACTGGAACATAGTAAACATAATAAGAAACTCAACAAGGCTCCTTCACCAGCACCTTCCAAACTTGTGACCTCTACCATCTAGATGGATAGGGGCAGCAGATACATGGGAACACCACTGCTTGCAAGTTTCCCCCAAGCCACACACCATCCTGACTTGGAAATATATCACTGTTCCTTCACTGTCGCTGGGTCTAAATTTCGGATTCACTTCCTAACAGCACTATGATGTAGCTACACCACATGGACTGCAGCAGTTCAAGAACGTGGCTCACCACCGCCTTCTCAAGGGCAATTGCAGGCAATAAAAGCTGATTGGCATTTTTGAGGGCTTTATTGTTTGTGATGTAATCTTGCTAGTTGATATTCATGATGGATTGAAGACAGCTTGTTGGAAGCACTCCAGCAGTTGCAATTGTTTTTTGAACAGAAGTCATGATGCTGACTGATACAAGAGGACATTGAAAGCAGAAACACTAAACTCTTTTAAAAGTACCTGGATCTGCACCTTAAGTGCTGTAAGCTGCAGGGCTATGGGCCGGGTGCAGGAAGGTGGGATTAGAAAGGGCACCTGGGTGTCCCTGGGCTGGCATGGACAAGATGGGCTGAATGGCCTCCTTCTGTGCTGTAACTTTTCTATGGGTTTTACTATGGTTCTATGACCGCTTGAAAAATATAATTGAGCTTTGCTGTAGTTGTGTAATGAATCGTTTTGTCAGATATGCTTCAAGAGGAGCTATTGGCCTTGGGCATTTGATATGTCCTTGTTCACAGTGACATCATCTGAGATAATGCTACCTAGAAAGGTAAACCATTCTATTGCAATCAGGTTGAGCAAAGGCATTTTCCGCCTAACTAAAACAAAAAGAAGTGTTTGAAATGAAATGCTTAGAAATAACTGGGGAAAATCCACACAGAAAGCAAGGACAGATCTGCATTTATATCACGCCTTCAACAAACTCAGGATGACTCAAAGTGCTTTATAGCTAATAGTTTTGAAATGTTGCTACTGTTGCATTGTCGGTAAACAGCGAAGTGATAATGACCAGATAATTGGTTTTAGTGATGTTGGTTGAAGGATAAATATTGAAGGATAAGTATTCGCCAGGCACCATGGAGAACATCCCTGGTCTTCAAAATAGATTGGATCATTTGTATCCACCTTGAGAGGGCAGGTGGGGCCATAGTTTAACATCTCAACTGAATGGCAGCATCTCAGACAGTTGGACTGAATTTTTGCATTAGGGCTAGAAACAGGGGCTTATATGTTTCAGGTCCCAAACTCACCCCTTTTGGGGTCGGGGAGGGGGTGGGTTGGGGGGAGGAGGAAGGATGAAGCAGTCATTATGATTTTGACCAGCGTACCCCCTTAACTGGCATGGAGACATGCACCCCATCCAGTGAAGGGTAGCAGGCAGACTCTCAAAGCTGGGGTGCCAATCAAGACCTCCCAGTTTCAGAGGATATCTGATTGTAGTAAACTGAGAGATTTCTTCTACATGAAAGTGTTCTCTCAGCCATTCAATAAAAACATTGAAAAGTAGCCAGGCCACTGCTATGGGGAGTACTGGGGATGGGGGAGTGGGGGTGGTTGTGGGGCTTGGAAATCCCTCCACTGTTCGATTTAGGAAAGTTGTGCTTATATGAAGTAGGGCAGGAGGAGGGTTGTGTGGAGCATTTACACTGGGATAGCCTAGTAAGGCTCAATGGCCTGTTTTAATGCAGTAAATTCTATGTAACTCTATGTAATATAATTTCCAAAAGATGAAAATGGAGATTATTCAATGACACCATAGACACTTGTATTTTGGGGGCTTTAACCAATGCTTTTCAGCAGTCATACAAAAAGCTGCCTGAATTCAATCAGCGATTTATCTTCTCCACTGACACTGAAATATAGCAGAGCAGGCAGCAGAGAATCCTGCCTCTTTTTCTTTTGACCCTTTTTCTCCTTTGCCAAAGGACAACTCGACCTTTTGCTACAACAAAGTGACCTGGACTAGGAGATCCGGGGAGGGAGGGGATTGAGATTATTCCTCAGACGGAGCCGGCAGGTCTCTTTAAAGTAGCAAGTGGTTGTGAGGGTTATAATTTATGTTTCTATTTGAAGGATTCTTAAGCAAGGAGAGGACGTGAGGAGACGGTACGTCTATCATACACTGACCATCAGCACTTTGATTGTTGGCTCAATTTAAAGTGACACAGCCCTGTGAAAACTGAACTGTGTCAGGCAAGATGCAAAGAGTTGAATGTACCCCAGTAATTTGTCTTGCTGCTTTTACTGACTTTGGAGGCTAGTTGTGATGTCACGGCGTTTATAATTAATTCTATCTCTCCACACACATTGAACTTTGCGCTGAGACTGCATGAATACACATCACTCACCATATTCTTTTGATGCACTTTCACATTATGGTGGATGGATTTGGACCATGGTACGGATGAAGAGAGATGGCAAACATGTGAAAGCAATAAGTGAAATGCTGTGGAAAATGTCAGCTATTTGCTTGATAATGGCCATTCAGAAGCCCTGACCAAGACTTTCTGCTTTTGTATTTCTCTCTTAAATGTGTCTTCACTTCTGTGGAAAAAAATTCATACAGGGATAAACCATTCAGCCCTCGAATCTGCTGTGCCTTTCAGTTAGGTGATGACTTTTACACCGCCCCGCCTGCATTAGCTCCATAATCTCTTGATTAACAAAAATCTATTGGTTTCAATCTTGAAAGCTTCCACTGCCCCAGTGTCACGTAGCCTTCAGGGAGTGAGAATTCCAGAGTGCAAAGAATTACTTCCTGACTTTCCTTCTATATTATGTCACCTTATTCTTGATGCAGCATTGAAATAAGAATGAGGCAGATGAAAGAGTACAGTATCCTAGTGGTTATGTTACTGGACTAGTACCCTAGTGGTCAGAAATTCAAATTTCAGCCTAGCAAGTTGTGGCATTAAATTCAATTTTAAACATCTTGTAATTTTGCCTTTGCAAACTATTCTATTGCTGTCTAGCTATCCCTGATATGATACCTGTTGATTAATGCTATCCTTGTTGTTGTAGAAACACATTCATTCATTAATGCCCTACAGGAATGACAGTCTGCTCTCGCTTCTCGTTAGGTCTACATTGTGTGGTTGACTCTTTAAATGTTCCAGGGGCAACAAGGATTGGTCAATAAATGCTGATGAGCTTTGCTTCAAATGTGTCTGTCACACATACCTCAAGAACAAATCAAACGTTTCATTAAAGTGTATAATCCTGAGTGAAGCACTCTCTTTTCACACATGCCCAAACAGAGGCAGGTACAGTGAAGCCATGAGGGATAACTGAAGAAAACATTTGACACAGGTCAAAATTTACAAGGTCAGAAGGTAGACACAGATGAACACATTGGTATAACCCATACCTGAATCAGGTGTGCAGTACCTGCAGTACTCCAGGTTGATTGACCAGCCAATCTGACTCACTCATGGAGGGACAGATCTGTGATTGTTTGCCTCATTGTGGGAGCACCTTCATCACATGGTTCAAGAAAGAGGCTCACCACCACTTTCTCAGGGCAACTCAGGTGAACTGTTAAACTAAGGAAAATGTGGCTGGGATTTCCTCTCTATGTGTGGCTGGCAGATGACATTCTCCACCAGTAGTGTGCATCAGTGAAAATGAGCCTATTAAGTTGCTGGTGGGTCACGTGAATGTTTAAGATCCTAAGGCACTATTCACTGTTCTGAACAGCATTTCACCATTATGCAAAACTATATAAAACAGATTAATTGACCATTCAATTTGTAGTTCTTTATGGGACATTACTGGCGCACAATTGCTTACACAAGTGACTGCATTTTAAAAATAATTCTTACTTCAATATAAAAGGTGCTTATTATTAATCTTCTTGGGCAACTCATGATTGCTACATATATTTTGAAATCAATTACGCATAAATTGTGGAATGGGTGATGCAGCAGGTTAGGAATTTTTTCTTTCACCCCCGGGACCTGGATTTGAATCCAGCACTGTCTGAGAGGATATAAATTGTTCTTTATGCAAGGATCCTCGGTGAAATAAGCAGCCTAGTTCTTTATGGGAATAAATCTAGAGCATAAAAGCTGCTCACAAATCAACTCCAACTGGCGCTAATTTGACAATATCACTCACAGAGGTGACAAGACTGGTGTCGAAACAGAAATGAACATATTTAACTTGTGTTCAAGCATTGCCCTTTTTGCTGACATCAAGACACACTAGAAACCAAACTCCCATCACAGTAACACAACCTTACTGCATGGACTGCAATGGTTCAAGAAGGCAGCTCACCACCAATTTCTCAAGGCCAATTAGGGATGGGCAATAAATGCTGGCCTAGCCAGCGACACCCACATCTCGCGTGAGAATAATGTTACAACTGGTCCCCGGGTGAGGTCCCCCAATTCGTTAACTTCCCGAATGGGACACTAATTTTGTTATGCTCCCGGGTGAGGAGGAATGAGTTGGCTCCCCTTCTTTATTCAATCCCCCACGGTTGGTTACCACAAGGTTCACTTAACAGGGACCCCTTCCCCTGTGGATATCTTTCTCCAGTACAAATGTATTTTTTTTAGAAGGAACCAGACTTTCTTGAGTCAAAGAAAGAGTAAGTTTATTAGTTACAAAAACCCGAGAAAAATAATAAAAATGCAACACACATACACACAGATCAGAAAAGAGAAGAATCCAAATAAAAGTTAAAAAAGATATACATATCAGTCTTTGGCTTGTCTGTGAGGCATAGATGGCAAAACGTTGCGGCCATTAACTTGGATGATTCCAGTAGGGCTGACTTTGGCAGTTTCACAATTAGTTTGAAGACACTTGGTTCTGCAGGATAGCTGAAGAAGCTGTCCTATTTCCCTTTCTGACTGTGGTTTCTGCTGCCTTGCCTCCAATAAGAGAGAGAGAGAGAGACTTTGCCTGCAACGACAGGGGTGACCAGCTGGTCTTCTTGCTGTCCCACACAGCACACCAGCACACACTGCACTGTTCTGCAGCTAGCTTTTTAACCCATTTTTCCCTGTGTATTCCTGTAAGGGAAAAACATGTCTTGCGCCCAGAGTCTGGTTTCTTTAATCTCTGACCATTTTATAATTCTGAGATATAAATCAACAAGAGATGGATTTTAGATGTCTGCCGAGATGTGGTAATCAGTCTTTGTCTCTGCAACCACTAGAGATTAAAGTTCAGTCTTTTGCATCTTTCCTGTCTCCCTATCAAGTGTCTCTGCTTGACAAAGCCATGATACCTTTTCAGGTGCGACATTCCATGTTCTTTCAGGATAGGCCTGTCAGTATAATCCACATAGGGATTTTCCAGAAAGTGATCACTTTACATTATTAGCCATCTTTTGCTCAGTGTCATTGCTTGAATTTCTTTAAAATCACACACACGTCTTCCTTAATATGCCGGTAAGTAATTCATGGCAGTAATCGGCTTTTCATGGCAATAAATAAAACAACCTGATCTCATCTGATTTTGGAAGGTCATGTCATTCAAATAATCTTGAGTGTTTAAAAAGAAGGGGTGACTTAAAGGTAAGTAGACAGGTAGGGGAAAAGCCTTCCTGCCTTTAAAATTGCTGAAAATGCTTTGTTCAGTATTTGACAGCCTTTTCATGAGTTTTATTTTGAAAGAAAATAATGTGGTTGGCCAAACTTTGTCAAGGCATGAAAAACAGTCAATTGGCAAGTGGCAGCATGGCACAGGCCCTAGCCCTGTCTAGTTAAGGGTATTAAGGGATATGGAATCAAAGCAGGTAAATAATGGAGTGAAGTTGCTGATTAACTATGAGCTAATCATATAGTAGAACAGGCTTAAGGGACTGAATGCCTTATGGATGATTGTTGACCAAGTGGAAGTGCTACTACATGAAGTGTATGCTGGATGAGTGGTTACTCTGCTTGGTTCTCCAGGGCATCTTTCCCCAAGCTGGTCATGCACCATTTCTGGCAGGAAGTGATGGCTAGGCTTAATGTTGTATCTACATGCAAGACCCAAGAGTGGTTGTGAGCAAAGTCAACGTAGTTAAGGAACCTGACATATTATGCATACGTAATAATATGGTGTAATACGTAGGTGGCTTTAGATCACATGGTAAAAACTATTGCCTGTCAACATTAACTGTTCATCATGAGAAGCCCTCATGCTCTTTACAGCTTTTGCATTGTGCTTCCCATTGTATTTCATGCATACCCACAATCCAGCAGGGCACACCAACTTACCAACTGCTTACATTTGAAACAAAAATAAAAATACCTGGAAAAACTCAGCAGGTCTGGCAGCATCACATTTGAAAGCCTTGTCATAAGAACATAAAAACTTAAGAAATAAGAGCAGGGGTAGACCATTCGACTCTTTGAGATTGCTGTACCATTTAATATGATCATGGCTGACCTTCTGCCTTAACTTCATTTTCCTGCCTGCTCCTCACATCCCTTGATTCCCTAAGAGACCAAAAATCTGTCTATCTCAAACTTAAAGATATTTGATGATGGAGCATCCATAACCTTCACTATTGCTAGGACACAATCCTGGAACTCCCTCCCTAACAGCACTATGGATATATCTACACCACCTGGACTGCAGCGGTTCAAGAAGGCAGCTCACCACCACCTTTTCAAGGGTAACAAAGGATGGGCAATAAATGCTAGCCCAGCCAGCAAAGCCCACCTCCCACGAATGATTTTAAAAAACCCTCCAGGGTAGAGAATTCCAAAGATTCACAACCCTTTGGGTGAAAAAGTTTCTCCTAACCTCAGTCCAATAATAACATCTTCCTAACACTCACACAAACATGACCATAGACTGATGGGTTTGAGATTGGGCACGTGGCAGCCATCAATGACCCTTTGTACTTGAGAAATACATAAATGTGGTCTCATTCAGCAGCAGTGTTATGCCATTCAATGCAAAAGGAGTTGGAAGTGGTAAGGATAGTGATCGGTTACCGTTTTTATACATGTGCGAGCAGCGCATACATAGAAATACATAGAGTTACATTATGGAAATAGGACATGCAACTCCAACCAATCCAAGTTGGTGTTCACCACCCAGGCAAGCAAATAATTTTCATCATATTTACCCATATCTTTGTCACATATCCCATCAATCCCTTTCCCTTTTACCTACAATGCCCAATTTAATCTAGAATGAATGTTGAGATAACAGCCTGCTCCAACTATTAACCCTGTAAGTCAATTCCACAACCTCACAACTCTGGGGTATAAATTTGTCTTGACGTTAGACCATAAGACCATAAGACATAGGAGCAGAAATTAGGCCATTCGGCCCATCGAGTCTGCTCCGCCATTCAATCATGGCTGATAAGTTTCTCAACCCCATTCTCCCACCTTCTCCCCGTAACCTTTGATCTCCTTACCAATCAAGAACCTATCTATCTCGGTCTTAAATACACTCAATGTCCTGGCCTCCACAGTCTTCTGTGGCAATGAATTCCATAGATTCACCACTCTTTGGCTAAAGAAGTTTCTCCTCATCTCTGTTCTAAAAGGTCTTCCCTTTACTCTGAGGCTGTGCCCTCGGGCCCTAGTCTCTCCAACTAATGGAAACATCTTCCCCACGTCCACTCTATCCGGGCCTTTCAGTATTCTGTAAGTTTCATTCAGATCCCCCCTCATCCTTCTAAACTCCATCGAGTATAGACCCAGAGTCCTCAAACGTTCCTCATATGTTAAGCCTTTCATTCCTGGGATCGTTCTCGTGAACCTCCTCTGGACCCTCTCCAGGTCCAGCACATCTTTCCTGAGATATGGGGCCCAAAATTGCTCACAATATTCTAAATGTGGTCTGACTGGAACCTTATAAAGCCTCAGCAGCACATCCCTGTTTTTATATTCTAGTCCTCTTGAAATAAATGCCAACATTGCATTTGCCTTCCTAACTACTGCACCAACCTGCAAGTTAACAAGAGAATCCTGGACTAGGACTCCCAAGTCCCTTTGCACTCCAGATTTCCGAATTCTCTCCCCATTTAGAAAATAGTCTATGCTTCTATTCTTCCTACCAAATTGCATGACCTCACACTTCCCCACGTTGTATTCTATCTGCCACTTCTTTGCCCATTCTCCTAACCTGTCCAAATCCTTCTGCAGCCTCCCCGCCTCCTCAACACTACCTGTCCCTCCACCTATCTTTGTATCATCTGCAAATTTAGCCAGAATGCTCTCAGTTAGCAAATATGCAGACTAAACTGCACTCCACCCGGTTTTATTTTGAAGTCACTTAAAGAAAAAAATCAGGCAGAGCACAAAATAGCATTGCTGACTTGCTACTGCCCATTTTGAGTTGCTGCCCAAGATGAATTTATAGCCCTTGACCTTTGGAAACAATCTGCACCCATCTATCCTGTCTTGGCTTCTCAAATATTTCCATCATATCGCCCTGTAATCTGTGTTTTTCCAATGTAAGAATGCCTATTTTGCAGTTCTTTCTTTGCATTTGATTTTCCTTATGTCTTAGTTGATATGGCAGTACTGGATAAGAATGAATTTCAGGCACAGGTATTTAGATTCCTGATGACTTCACCAACCACGTGTGGCATCATCTGTAGGTATTCTCACTTCAGATGGCAAAGTTCTGCAATGAGCTCCTTGCTGACCTGCCTGAGCTGAGGCACTTATTATGGTGGGTAGGAGTGCCATAGCCTCCAAATATAGTTTGATATCTGTAACACAACTTCTTTACCTTTGTATTTTCCAAGACTGTTATAATGGGAAAAAACTGGTGTTTTTTTCACTTTATTCTCAAGACGTGAGTGACATTCGGCTGGATGTGACGTTTCTTGGCGGGGTGGAGGAGGCAGAACGGAAAGCGAGTGTTCTACTTGCTCCCGCCTGACCATTTAAAATCGTCCAATCAGATGTTGGATGGCCAATTAGCGGCTGTTTGGCTGGAAGTCAGCCAATTAGTGGTGCGAAGGGGGGCTCTGCACCCAATCAGGAGTCTAGGCTGGGATGTCATGTGGCAGAGGGATTGTGCTGTGAACAGGAAGTCAGTCACGCTACAAATTTAATGGCGCCCTGCCCTTTGAAACCATCTTTATTTCTTATTGCAGGCTCAAAAGAGTTTTTAAAAAATTTATCCACGGGATATGAGCATCACTGGCTCCGCCAGCATTTATTGTCCATCTTTAATTGCCCTTGTTCAGAGGGTATTTAAGTGTCAACCACATTGCTGTGTGGCTGGAATCACATGTAGGCCAGACCAGGTAAGGATGGCAGGTTTCCTTCCCTAGAGGACATTAGTGAACCAGATGGGTTTTTACAATAATCAGCAATGGTTTCATGGCTATCATTAGACTTTTAATTCCAGATTTTTATGGAATTCAAATCCCATCATTTGCCGTGGTGGGATTCAAGCCCAGGTCCACAGAGCATTACCCTGGGTCTCTGGATTACAGCCCAGTGACAATACCATTATGCCACCACCTCCCCCTAAATGAGTTAATAAATAAGTTTAAAAAGTTGCAGACGCTGCCACCATCAGCAGCAGAATCGGCTGCTCCATGCAGCTGCAGTCCTGTTCTTCTACCTTTGTGCTGCCTCGTCATACCTGACGTAAAGCACTTCCAAACTTTCTTAAATCCAATGCCGAGTAATGCAGTGTGCAATGAAAAATTCCAAACAATTGGCTCTTTAACAATTATCAAGCCATACTCTACATTCATGTGGTGCTTGTAGGGGCTGGCAGTGGGGTGTGTGGCCTGCCCAAATTGTGGCCATAAAATCCAGTCCATTGTCTAGGCTTAATTTACTGCCTTTCTCTAGGTGTCCTGATATGTTATTAGGAATCAACCATTTAACCCCTGATTCTAACTTGGGATGGGAGTCAGGAGGATAGCAAAGCTCCATGGCTATTGCAGCGTTAGGCCTGAAGATTTTATTTCCCAGGCCTAATCAGCAGGATTAGGCTGATCAGTTTTCCACCCGACACTGATGGCAAGAGGCAACAGTCTGATGGGTGTAAGCATAATTATGGGTGACAGGAGACTATTGTATGGTGTTGGATACCATTCAGTAGGCCTAAATGAAGTCTTTGTGGTCTTAAGTATGTTAACTGCATGTATTTATTAACTACAAGAACTATGTATTTATATACAGTAAAAGGTTCAAGCCAGGAGCTGTCTCCATGCTTGCTTGCACACACCGCTCTGTCCAACACTAGACTGACCCCCGAGGTGTGAATCATGTGTTCTCTTACATCACTATATGGGCGGTACTGTGCTCAGTCTCATATTAACCCTCTATACAAACATATGGGCTAGGAGCAGGAGTAAGTCAGTCGAGCCTGCTCCGCCATTTAATAAGATCATGACTGGTCTGATTATAATCTCAACTCCACATTCCCAGCTACTGCCAATAACCTTTCACCCCCTTGCTTATCAAGCATCTAGCTACCTCTGTCTCAAAAATATTTAAAGACTCTGCTTCCACTGCCTTTTGAGGAAGGGAGATCAGTCACGTCCCTCGGAGAGAAGGAATTCCTCTTCATCTCTGTCCCACAAGGAGAAACATCCTTTCCATATCCACTCTGTCAAGACCCCAAAGTCTTTATCCAATGTATTTCAAGTTATTCTAGTTTACTCCATGTACTTACATGTTATTACTACCCCATCTCCCCCCTCCAAATCTCTGAGTTCATAGGTTCAGGCAGCCTTGAGGCCTTATAACCCTTCTATATCCTGTTCGCACAACTGTTGGAGGAGTGGCCAGCATTGTCGCTGCAGGTAAGGAGAGGTGTTGGCATAGCCATATTGTCGCTGGACTTATAATCCAGAGGCCCAGGGTAATGTTCTGGGGATCTGGGTTTGAATTCCACCATGGCAGATGGTGGAATTTGAATTCAATAAAAATCTGGAATTAAAAGTCTGATGATGACCATGAAACCATTGCTGAATATTGTAAACACCCGTCTAGTTCACTAATGCCCTTTAGGGAAGGAAATCTGCCATCCTTACCAGGTTTGGCCTACATGTGACTCCAGACCCACAGCAATGAGGTTGACTCTTAAAATGCCATTGGAACAAGGGCAATTAGGGATGGGCAATAAATGCTGGCCTAGCCAGTGATGCCCACATCCCATGAACGAATAATAAAAAAAGGAAAACTCTGTTTATTTGGAGGTTGTTCTGGCATCTGGGTATCTTTTCATCCCCTTTTTCCATTCCTTGGTATTGAACCGTGCTTTGTCAACTCGGTAGTTGTGGCGAGAGATGGTTGTTTCTCCATCCATTTGTTGCAGGGCGGATGTATGTTATTTGTCCATGTCATTTTTTCCTCTTCTTCCTTCTTGTGTAGGTCATTGTGATATCCTGTGATGGAAGATGGTCTTTCCTATTATGAGGATATGGTTTATTTTAGTAAGCTCACCTTTGCATTTGGCTGTGTGATGGACAGCTGCTACTTGGTTCCAGCATTATCTGTGGCACTACCATGCAGGCTGGGAGTTGAGCATTCATTCTGTGGTCACAGTGTTGACTTCATCCACAATCGTCGGAGTCAGAAGTTGAGGCTCTTCCAGTTGTTGGTTGCTCTTGTCCAGCCTCCACTAGCGGCGTTGTGATAACCATCTGAGTAGTTGGCTGGCCTGACCAATGAGGGCTTTCCGGCACCTGTGACAAAAATGACTAACTTTGTGAGCTGGTTGTTAACTGAATGTCCACATTTCATTTCAAAAATCCTGGATCTTTTACCTCACTCAAAAAGCAAGGCTGTGTGTCCTTTTGATGTGCAGTCTCGATCTCTTGAATCATCTCTGAGTTTTTTGGGCGTTTAGGTGTTTGGCCTTTCACAGTTTGCTGAAATGTCAATTCTGTTACATTGAAAGGATTGTGCTGAAATTGCAGGACATTGATCACATCGGTGGGTTGCTTTGCTTCACAGCGTGGGCATGGTCGCTTTACTGGTTAGTTAGGGTATTGTTTCCCTTGGTCTGGAGTGTCCCTGTTTCTGTGCTGGGCTGTGGTGTTTCCTTTGCACCATGCTTTACTTTCTCCTCCTAAAATGGACCTGTGCTGCACATGGAGTTCAGAATGTTTAACAATCTGAATAGCTTTCTTGAGGGTTAGAACTTCCTTTGCTTGAAGCATTTCTGAGAGTGCATTGTCCACTTCTCCTACGGCTACTCTATCCCTGACAAGTTCATATCTAGTTCTGTCGAAGGGTCATGAGGACTCGAAACGTCAACTCTTTTCTTCTCCGCCGATGCTGCCAGATCTGCTGAGTTTTTCCAGGTAATTCTGTTTTTGTTTCATATTTTAGGTCTCTGTATTCACAGCCTTCAGCCATCCTGTGCAGATCATTTATAAATGAGTCAACAAGTTCTCCTGGCTGCTGGGCACAATTATTAAATTTAGCCCTTTCGAGGATTTTGTTACTTCTTAGGTTAAAATAAA
The DNA here is from genome assembly GCF_017639515.1 of Carcharodon carcharias. Lineage (NCBI taxonomy): Eukaryota > Metazoa > Chordata > Chondrichthyes > Lamniformes > Lamnidae > Carcharodon > Carcharodon carcharias. Next base: position 227,676,821 of record NC_054467.1, read on the forward strand.
CATCAAATGATTTTAATACTTCTTCAAATTTAGCAGATCATTCATTGATTCCTTGTCTAGCAATAATGTCATCCACTAATGGGCCTACCCACTAAAGCAGAGTGTTAACTTGTTCAGCTTCTCTGTCTTTTTATCCAGATCTGAAGTAATCATGTATCGAAGGGATCTTTTCCTCCAAAGTCCTCAATTATGGGATTGATCTGGGCCTTGGATGAATCCAAATTGATCTGGAAGAGTGGATTTTTGATCCATGGTGAAAAAATTTTGAGCTGCTTAGGTTCAGTTTTAAGATGTTGCTGAAATTCAAGATGGCACCACAGCTCATTGGAAGACAAAGGGTTTACCTGCACTTGCCAGCCCTGGTGGACTCCAGATGCAATGGCACTCACACTCAGCCTTGAAATAATTTTAAACCATGGCTTCTTGGATTGACTGGCTGCAGACTTCTCTGTGTCAGCGCTATGCTTTAGGGTCACAAAATTGTTGTATCCTGACCTTTGCTGATCTTTAAAGCTGATTCTTTAGTCATAATTCTTCTGAATCGATACATTAATTTTTTTTCCTTTTCGGAGCAAACTCAGATGTCACAGGTCCATCCACCGATTTGGGAATCTTGTTTCTCTAACAGAGTTTATAAACAGTGTTACGGAAGGGTAATAATTTTCATAAGATTATTCTGGTTTATTGTAAAGTAGGTTTATGGGTGGGAGTGCAGATGGTTCTCTCTGTGTGATTTAATTAAATTAGAGTCAGGTAGACTGCAAGCTTGAAATTATCAAAAGAAGTTAGGTGTAGAAATGTACTTGAAATGCTAATGAGTAAACATGGATGGGGTCATTCGGCAGGATTTTCCGCACTTGCCTGCTGCTGCGATCTTCTGGTCCCCAGTCCCGCTGCAAGTCAATGGACGTTTGGCTGGGGCACTGTCTCGGCCGCGGTGGGTCCCGCACACTACGGGGCCAGGAAATCTTGGCCTTAGCATGTAAGGTGTGAAGGGGATTTGCATTTGCATTTTTAGGTAAGTGAAGGGGTTATTTGGATTACAAAAGGATGTTAGGATATTCACAACTAGCCAGATAAGAAAGGCAAGCAGTGTGTTTATTTTTCCCAAAGACTACTGACAATATTGGCAACATGAAAGATTTTTATGTTATGGGAAAGGTAAAGTTCCAAAGACATATGGAACAATGGACGTTACGTATTCAACAGAGAGAAACATATATAAAGGAGAATGAAAGGCTATGTTTGGGGGCCATGTAAGATCTAACGGGAGTGTGTGAAATAGCCTTTGGGAAGCCTCCAGCCATGTTCGCAAAAGTCTGCTGTGTCCAGTAACCAAAGTTGAATGAAAGCTTATGGAATTCCACTGTCAAGTGGTTACTGTGGTAACTTGCTGGCTTGTTTTCTTAAATTTAAGATCTATTTTGGACTGTTGCCTTAAAGGGTTGTGTAATTTAGAATCAGGTTAATTAGGAATTTTAGGTTTTATTATTATATTAAGTAATCATAGTTTTATGTATGTGTTTGAAATCGTTTGTTTTGTTAATAAGTATTTTAATTTAATTTTTAAAATCTCTAAAGGTCTTAGCGGACTAATTGCTTCTGAATTCAGTATAGACATCTTCTCATATTAAATACAATTTGCAAAACCTTAATGATAGTGTGACCAAGTTTCCCTTGTGGGTTTGGACCGCTTGGCACACATCATCTGCCATGTCATGACAACGGTAATTTCTGACCACTGATCTATTTAAAAGGTTCTCAGGACTTGCTTTACCCTGGAATTTAAACATTTTAGCTCACCATTACAAGGTCTAAAAGGGCTATTCTAATATGTCCCACTCCCTTGTTCTTTCCCCATAACCCTGTAAAATTTTCCTTTTCCCCTTTTCTTAAATGTTCTTTGGAGTTTGCTTGGAAAGTGGGGGAGGCATTAAAACAGCCTCTCATTGGGTTTATATAAATGAGGTAGATTGTGGATGGTCTGTGGAAAGATGAATGCAATTTTTTTCCAGTTCCACACAGCAAGTGTGTGAAAGGGGTTTTGGCATCTCAAGCTGCCCCTGAGATGGCTCAGCCAATTAGTTAGTTGCTTGCAAAACAAGCTTAGTTCCCATGTTGGGATCATTTCAATCAGAATGTGAAATTCTGTTAGTTTGTTCCCCTCAAACTGAACTGGGCTCTGTTGGAAATCCTATGGCAAAATCACAAATATGTTGTGTTATTATATTGATATAATCTTTGGGCTCATTTACTGTACAAGACACAAGGCACCAAACACTTAGTGAATAAACCTACAAAGTGTTTACCCTGCTAAGACTAGGCACGTGAAAACAGTTATACATTGGTATAAAGCTTGAAGACATCAGAGCTGTGCGTGTGCTCTGCTCAGAGCAAAAGTGAAACAAAGGCTGGATCGCATGATGTATTTCCCTTCTAGTGATGTCATGCTGTTATCCCTTAAAGGCACATTATAACAGAACGGATTGAATGTCCTCAGAAGGACTTTCTGCATCATGAAAGTTGCTGCTGCACAAAGCAAGCATTGCAGTGATTTTGTAGAATTCTAAAACTTTTACCTAATCACCAATGTGCAAAAAGAGGAATAAAGGCAATAACAATTCAGATTTGGTTGGCAACCCACCAGGGCATCTAATTTAGAAGCAACTTTGTGTCCAATTCAATCCAATACATGGTTAAAAAAGCTGTATGTAAATATCTGTCAGTTCTGGAGGCAACCCTGCCTCCTCTAAAAACTGGCTGCGATTCAAGAAATGGAGACAGACTTGGATGTGGGCTAAGAGATTTTCATCTTCACACAATGCAGACTCCAATATAAATTTGCAGATTCCTTGAAGCCAAATCCATAGCTGACCTGGGAATTATGCAGTACACATAATTTATAGTGTCTTTTGCTAGCAGATAATGTAGAAAAATTGTCATGACCCCACTAACAATTGGCTGAATGAGCCTTTTTAAAAATTCTTTCACAGGATGTGGGCTTCACTGGCTGGGCCAGAATTTATTGCCCATCCCTAGTTGCCCTTGAGAAGGTGGTGGTGAGCTGCCTTCTTGAACCGCTGCAGTCCATGTGGTTGTAGTTACACCCACAGTGCTGTTAAAGAAGGGAGTTCCAGGATTTTGACCCAGTGACAGTGAAGGAACGGTGATATATTTCCAAGTCAGGATGGTGAGTGATTGGAGGGGAACTTCCAGGTGGTGGTGTTCCCATCTATGTGCTGCCCTTGTCCTTCTGGATGGTAGTTGTTGTGGGTTTGGAAGGTGCTGTCTAAGGAGCCTTGGTGAATTCTCTCACAGTGGTTTGAGGGAAATGAAAACAGATTTATTTATCTGACTAAAACAGAGGATTTTAGTAATTTTAAACAAACCTTGGCATTCTCCTCTCAGCCTTCTCCAACAATCACGAGATAACAATTTCACTGCTTGGCCTGAGGTAAATGTTCATTTTTATTTCTTACTGCGAGGATTTCAGCTGCACAGTGTGACAGCACATACCATCTTGGATCAATTTGGGCTAATGCCTTCAAGGTCAGGAGGGAGCCCAGCTGATTCATAAGACTGAAGATAAGTGTGAGGAAGATCTATTGGCCTGTTTTAACTAAACCTCACAGTAATGCATCTACTCGGCCACCATCCCCCATCACAGCATCATTACTTATTTTATTTTATCCACTCATTTTGTCCTATGTAGGTTTATGAGGAGGCAATTGGCCTGGGGCAGTCTGTGTATGGCACAGTTTTAGATGGGAGTTTATTGAGGATGAACAGTGGACAGTAATCAGAAGAGTATTAGAGTTGCTGAACATGGAGGCAACAACAACAACTTGCATATATATAGCATCTTTAACATAGTAAAAAGTCCCAAGACGCTTTATAAGCATTATCAAACAAAATTTGACAGAGCCACATAAGGAGATATTACAACAAAGTGACCAAAGCCTTCATGAACGAAGCAGATTTTAAGGAGGATCTTAAAGGAGAAGAGAGAGAAATAGAGAGGCAGAGATGTTTATGGAGGGATTTCATCCATCTATAAGATGCACTGCAGCAACTCATCAAGGCTCCTTCGACAGCACATTCCAAATCCATGACAGCTACCTCCCAGAAGGACAAGGGCAGCAGACACATGGGAACACCACCACCTGGAAGTTTCCCTCCAAGCCACACACCATTGGAAATATATCGTCATTACTTCACTGTCACTGGGTCAAAATCCTGGAACTCCCTTTCTAACAGCTCTGTGGGTGTACCACACCACATGGACTGCAGTGGTTTAAGAAAATGACTCACCACCGCCTTCTCAAGCGCTATTAGGTATGGACAATAAATGCTGTCATGCTGGAATTGAACCTCATGATGTTCTCTGGATTAGTAGTCCAAAAACATGACCTCTGCCCTACCTCCACCCAAAAGTCCAGTACAGACTGCTCCCTGAGGTGCCAGTGCAGCTGACCCATGAGCTAACTGAAGACTAGTTTTGTCTGCCTTGTGTTATTAGTTGTTAAATGTTGACACCAAGAATTCCCATATCAGTATAACACAAAAGTGAAAGTGAACCTCCTACTAATGTGTTCCAACAATAGGATTGGTCCTATGATTTGCATAGAACCTTATATGTAAAAGATACATATCAGGAATTTAAACATAGGATTTTCACTCCAAGTTTGCACCTAGCTCAATTTAGACATTGCTGGATCCCTAAACCAGGGTCTGAATTTCATGCTTTTTATATCATGGGAGAGGTACCATTCCAAAGATATATGGACAATGGAACTTACGTATTAAAGAGAGAGAAACTTATATAAAGGAGAATGAAAGGCCATGTTGAGGGCCATGTAAGATCTTACAGGAGTGTGTGAAACGGCCTTGAAGAAGCCTCCATCCATTTGTGCATTAGTCTGTTGTGTCCAGTAACTAAAGTCGGAGAAAGTAATTTGGAATTACACTGTCAGTGGGTACTGTGTTAACTTGCTGTGTGTGGACTCATGGCTTCTGAATTCAGTGCACACAGCTCGTAATAAACACAAATTGCAAAACTATTGTGATATCATGACCAAGTTTCCCTTGTGGATTTTATCTGCTTGATACACATCATCTGCCACATCATAACACACCTTACATTGTTATGTTCATTTTCTGTGAGTGTCAACATTATATAAATCTTGCTTTTGTGTTAATGGCCTGTGTATTCTTCACTTGTTTTGTAGGTGCAAGGCACGCCAGTATGTCATACTGGACGTGAGTGGCTCTAAACTTTATTCACAGGTACTGAGTGGACTTTGGGTTGAATGGAATAGGTCATTTCAAACACCCAGTAAGGAGGAGGCGTCCCTGGCTTAAGGAGAAAGCAGTGCCTCGGCTGCTTAGCTGATGGAGTGTTTCATCAAGGCGTCCCTGGTGTCCCTACCTCTCTGAAGGTTCCAAAAGTCTGCCTCCACATCCTCACTATTTGCAAATCCGTCCTTCCGGATATGAATAACTGTCCTTACCTGCCTGAACAGAGCATCAGTCACCAGCTTCAGACAACTGTGGACAGCTGATTGGGACACTCCACACAGATCCCCCACTGACCCCTGGAAAAGCCGGAGGCATAGAAGTTGAGGGTCACTGTGACCTTCAGAGACACTGGCATGGGGTGTCCACCCACACACTCAGAGCTGATCTCAGGCCCAATCATCTGACAAATGGAGGTCATAAGCTCCCTGGAGAGGTGAAGCCTCATTCAACATTGCACCTCTGACATGTTGAGGTAGCTGCATCGCTACCTGTACATTCTGGCAGCAGGATCGTGGAGTCTTCTTCTGCTCCTTCCACCTTGGACTACCTGCTGGTCCTGCACCCCTCGTGCCTGTGCTTCTCCTCACACAGATCACTCCCTTGGATGCTGCCTACAGACACCTGGCCTCCTCTCCCTCTGCCCCTCTCTTCCTCTTCAGAGGACGTCCCACCAGTGGGGTAGACAATCCTCATTACCAAAGAAACAGAAAGCTGTCTGGTGATTGGAAGGGGCCTTGGAGATACCAATGAGCACTGAAATGAAGGCTAGCAATGCAGACTGAAGCGCAAATTTCACTATTGCATTGTGGGGTGCACAAGCGGTCTTGTGTCCTCATGACTGAAATTGTCAATTTGTAAGCATTTGTCTCACACCAATTAAGAACAGGCCTGAGATTGTCCAGATATGCCTTGGGCTGGATTTTATAGCCCCACCACCAAAGTTTTTGAAAGCTGGGAGGTACTTGTAAAATGCAGTGCCCTCCCATCATCTTTCTAGCCCTCCCTGGAACTGCCTTCCATTTTATGGCCGATGGGGGAGGCGTCAGGCAGCCCACCCACCCTTGGGCCCACTGAGACCCTTCAGTGACCAATGAGTGTCCTATAAGTGCCTCATTCTACTTCTGCTGCTTTTTGACCTACAACAGGGGGAGGACAACGCCAGGTGGATGGCCTGGCATTAGGCTGGTGTTGGGCAAGGTAGAGGGGGTGAGACTCCTTTGGGGTCCCCTTTTCCCATTGGAGGCACCTTCCCCCCAAGGTCATACCTCCCCCCCCCTCCCCCCCCCGGCCCCCTTAAATCCTGGCCACCTGGCCTTTCAAACCTGACCCCTCACTGGGGTCTGCCAGCCAGCCCCTGCCTATACCCCGGTCTTAACATTAGGTCTGGCTCCACAACCTCCTCTTGTTCAGGGACCGTCTGTAGTCCCAGTGGTGGCCACTGCTTGAACCGGGTCCTCAGAGCTGCCAGCCAATCTGATTGGGTGCCAGCTCTCTAAGGCACAATTTCCTCCCCAGATGGGATGGAAGTCTTGACCTTAGGCAATTAACACTATTTGGAACATGAAATAACTGCAGGGCAGCTGGTTTTTTGGTGGGTGGGTTCTTTATCAACCTTTTAGGGAGGGTGGTGGAGAATAAGGCACCCATAAAATCCAGCTTTTTGTGTGTCTCTGGTACAGCCAGCCATTTATTCATGGAATAGATCTCCATCCTTCCAGTTTGTGCTGGTTATGATGAACTCAGGTCCCAAAGGTGAAAGGACAGCCTGCTAACTCACAGCACCCACACAGTCATTAGGCTGCACTATCAACATCCTGGGGGTTACCATTTACCACAAATTGAACTGGACTAGCTATATAAATATTGTGGCTATAAGAGTAGGTCAGAGGCTGGGAATTATGTGACGAGTAACTCAACTCCCCAAAGTCTGTCCACCATTTACAAGGCACAAGTCAGGAGTGTGATGGAATACTCCCCACTTGCCTGGATGAGTGCAGCTCCCACAACACTCAAGAAGCTCAACATCATCCAGATCAAAGAACCCTGCTTGATTAACACCCATCCACAACATTAAACATTCACTCCCTCCACCACTGACGTACAGTAGCAGCAGTGCGTACCATCTACAAGATGCAGTGCAGCAACTCAACAAAGACTCCATCGACAGCACCTTCCCAACCTGGAACCTGTACCACCTAGAAAGACCAGGGCAGCAGATGCATGGGAACACCACCAGCTGCAAGTTCCCTTCTATTCACCATCCTGGCTTGGAACTATAACACCGTTCCTTCACTGTTGCTGGGTTAAAATCCTTAAGCTCCCTTCCGAGCAGCACTATGGGTATATTTACACCACATAGACTGCAGTGGACAAGAAGACAACTTACCACCACCTTCTCAAGGGCAATTAGGGATGGGCAATAAATGCTGGCCTAGCAAGCAATGCCCACTCCTTGCCACCTCCATCTGGATTAAGTCTGTTGTGGGAAGGCCCATGTACAGCCTTTTCACCCTGCTGCTGATTGAGGCCCTTAAGTGGTCAATTAATGCCCACTTAAGGGCTTCATCCTGCCACCACTGGTATTAGCCCAGCAATGGGCGGGAGCTTGCCATTGGAGGAGCACAACAAGCAACACTGCGAGATTGCTTATGGGATCCTGGGGGTGGGGGGGGTCACTCCCACCCCCTCCCCCTCCCTCTTCCCCTCCCTCACCAGTGGCGCCGCCATTCAATAGAGCTGCTAGCCTCCGATTGGTGGTACTCGGCAGGCAGGACTTCCATCCCAGGGGCCCTTGATCCCAGGGAATGCACATCCCTGGCCTGTCAAGTGCCTGAGTGGCACATAATGTGTCAGGCCTTCCTGAAAAGAGGCGATGTGGGCCTCCTGCCGGCTCTCCAGCCGGGGGCTGTGACCCCCGACATCCGCACTAAGTTCTGATCATTATTTTTGTGAATTAGCGGAAACAAAGCCCTGTTAAAAGTTCACCTGAAGTGTATCATTTCAGAAACAGAGATAATCTCACTATTGGCAAAAAAATATAACTCGTGTTCATATAGTTGGAATTAAGGCCTATTATTTCAATTCCATTGGATTGGATAGGACTCTCAGAACTAGAGAACAGTCTGGTTTTCTATACTGGAGTATTCTATATCCATACTGGATACTGGTCCCATTATTTACTTATTATTTATTTGGTGAATGTAAATGCCCGAAGCCAAGTGATAATTTCCTCATTTGCTGAGGTTAAGGTGATTAGTCCACCACTTAGTCTGTAGAGGGGACACTCCTCGGGAATGTGAAGCATTATTTGTGTCTTTCCACAAGTGCATAAGGGGTTTGTATTGAGGCCCCCGCAATGGAGGTTGGGTCCTGAACCTGTTTAGCAAGGACCACTGTCGTCATGGTAGTTCAAAGCCTGCCGTTCATCAAATGTGGCTTGTCACAAGGAACTTGTTGGTGACTACCCATGTTTCCCATTCCTTGATTCAGAGGATGTCTGCTGGTAGATCTTGTTCAGGAAGGGTGCTCCATATGAGACACCGAGATGGGATGTGGGAAGTAGGTGGGTTGAACAGGTCATCATGAAGTGATAAGTGAATTACAGCAGGATGCTTTCAACTACCTTGTGATTTTTTGTCAGTCGGACGATGTGTGGCGGAGTGATGTTTACAAGGACAGGGAGCCAGAGGAGAGGTGTTGACAGGAGAGTTCCAGTTATGATGTGTATTGTTGCATTCAACTGAGTGTCAACAAGGTGTGTGTGTGATGACCTTAGTCAGACAGGTACACAGTACTCTGCTGCGGAGTATGATAGGGCAAGTGCTGAGGTCCAGAGTGTTGTGGCAGCAGAACCTGGCATTGACCCAACAAGTTTAGTATATTTCTGGTTTTGACCTTTGCTGCTGATTTCTTCAAAAGTTCCCAGAAGGACAGAGTCCTATCCAGGGCCACTCCCAAGTACGTATGGTTGGGATCATGCTTTAGTATCTGGTCATCCACATGGATGTGCAATTATTGGCAGTGGCATTGTGGAGGTGGATTACAGCTGGATGTGGTTTTAGAGGGATTTAACATGAGATGCCAAGTGCTTCAGTTGTTTATCAACTTTGTGACGTCTTCGTTAAGGATCTGATCCAGAGTACAGGAAGATTGAGCTTGGGTGGCACAACAGAGGTCATCAGCATAGAGGAACTGGCGGGATGTGGTTGTTGGCAGGTCATTTGCGTGTATGTTGGACAGAATTGGGGCTAGCACTGAGCCTGTTGGCCTGTCTTCTCCATGCGCTGCACCCTTGCCCAAAGTGGACTCTGGATAGTCTGTTGTGAATTATCTATCACGACTGCAGTTGGAAGCATTCTGGACAGCTTTAGGAGCAGGTCAGTGTGCCACACTGTACCGTAGGCAGCCATGAGGTCCAGTAGCACTATGCCCATTTTCGGGTTCTTTAGGAAGCCATTTTCGATAGGTGATGAGTGGAAAAACCAGATCACATGGTGCTGTGCCCCTTATGGAAGCCAACTTGGCCGACATTAAGGATAGCCTCTACTCCTGGAGAAATGCTTAGCAGGATAAGACACCCAAAGATCTTAAAGCACACAGAAAGTAATGAAATCAATGGACAGCTGTCTGCCAATGTGAGATCTTTTTCCAGTTTTTGGAATGGCAACGATTTTTTGCCATATGCCAGACCTTCAGGAGTGAGTGTGAGCTGATGATGCTTGTGTAGAACTGAGTCAGCCAGGCATGAGCACAGACATACGAACATATGAACAAGGAGCAGGAGTAGGCCATTCAGCCCATCAAGCCTGCTCCGCCATTTAATAAGATCATGGCTGATCCGATAGTAACCTCAAATCTGCATCCCGCCTACCCCTGATAACTTATCAGCCCCTTGCTTACCAAGAGCCTGTCCACCTCTGCCTTAAAAATATTCAAAGACTCTGCTTCCAACGCCTTTTCAGGAAGAGAGTTCCAAAGACTCACGAAAAAATTTCACCCCATCTCTATTTTAAATGGGTGACCCCCTATTTTTCAACAGTGATCCCTGGTTCTAGATTCTTCCATAAGAGGAAACATCCTGTCCACATCCACCCTGTCAAGACCTCTCAGGATCTTATATGTTTCAATCAATTTGTCTCTTACTCTTCTAAACTCCAGCAGATACAAGCCTAGACTGTCTAACCTTTCCTCAAAAGACAACACAGCCATTCCAGGTATTAATCTGGTAAACCTTCTTTGAACTGCTTCCAACGCATTTCCATCCTTCCTTAAATAAGGTGACCAATATTGTACACAGTACTCCAGATGTGGTCTTATTAGGACCCTGTACAACTGAAGCATAGCCTCCTGGCTTTTGTATTCAATTCCCCTAGCAATAACATTCTATAAGCTTTCCTAATTACTTGCTGTACCTACTCACTAAACTTTTGTGATTCATGCACTAGGACAACCAGATCCCTCTGCACTCCAGAGCTTTGCAATCTCTCATCATTTGGATAATATGCTTCTCAGAATTACAGAATCACAAAATCACACAGTGCAGAAGAGGCTCTTCGGCCCATCGAGTCTGCACCGACACGTGAGAAACACCTGACCTACCTACCTAATCCCATTTACCAGCACTTGGCCCATAGCCTTGAATGTTATGATGTGCCAAGTGCTCATTCAGGTACTTTTTAAAGGATGTGAGGCAACCCGTCTCCTCCACCCTCCCAGGCAGTGCATTCCAGACCGTCACCACCCTCTGGGTAAAAAAGTTTTTCCTCACATCCCCCCTAAACCTCCTGCCCCTCACCTTGAACTTGTGTCCCCTCGAGACTAACCGTTCAATTAAGGGGAACAGCTGCTCCCTATCCACCCTGTCCATGCCTCTCATAATCTTGTACACCTTGATCAGGTCGCCCTTTAATCTTCTCTGCTCCAACGAAAACAAGCCAAGTCTATCCAACCTCTCTTCATAACTTAAATGTTTCATCCCAGGCAACATCCTGGTGAATCGCCTCTGCACCCCCTCCAGTGCAATCGCATCCTTCCTATAATGTGGTAACCAGAATTGCGTACAGTACTCCAGCTGTGGTCTCACCAAGGTCCTATATAACTCCAACATGATCTCCCTACTTTTGTAATCTATGCCTCGATTGATAAAGGCAAGTGTCCCATATGCCTTTTTCACCACCCCACTAACATGCCCCTCCGCCTTCAGAGATCTATCTCTTATTCTTTCTGACAAAATGGATAATTTCACATTTTCCCACAGTATACTCTATTTGCCAGATCTTTGCCCACTTACTTAAACTATCTATATCTTTTTGTAGCCTCCTTATGTCCTCCTCACAACTTACTTTCCTACCTATTTTTGTGCCATCAACAAACTTGGCAACCATCCCTTCAAACCCTTTATCCAAGTCCTTTATTTAAATTGTAACAGTTGAGGTCCCAGCACTGATCCCTGAGGCACACCACTCATTAAATCTTACCAACCTGAAAAAGACCCATTTATGCCTACTCTCTGCTTCCTGTTAGCTAGCCAATCTATCCATGCCAATATGTTACCCTTACACAATGAGCTTTTATTTTCTGCAATAACTTGATGTGGCACTTTATAAAATGCCTTCTGGAAATCTAAGTATAGTACATCCCTTTGTCCACAGCACATGTTACTTCCTCAAAGAACACCAATAAGTTGGTTAAAAACAATTTCTCTTTCACAGAACCATATTGACTTTGCCTGGCGACCTTGAGCTTTTCCAAGTGTCCTGCTATAACTTCTTTAATAATAGCTTCTAAGATTTTCCCTATGACAGATGTTAGGCTAAATGGCCTGTAGTTTTCCACTTTCTGTCTCCCTCCCTTTTTGAATAATGGAGTTACATTTGCTATCTTCCAATGGGACATTCCCTGAATCTAGGGAGTTTTGGAAAATTAAAACCAATGCATCAACTATCTCACCAGACACTTCTTTTAAGACCCTGGGGTGAAGTCCATCATGACCCTGGCTCTTGTCAGCCTGAAGCTTCAACAATTTATTCAGTACCAATTCTCTGGTGACTCATTTTCCTGACTTCCTTTCCCACTTCCATTTCCCAGTTTATAGCTACTTCTGAGATGTTACTTGTATCATCTATAGTGAAAATTGATGTAAAATACCCTGTTCAATTCATCTGCCAACTCCTTGTTTTCCATTATCAATTCTCCATACTCACTCAGGATCAACACTCATTTTGTTAACTCTTTTCTTTTTAAAATAGTTATAAAAACTCTTACAACCTGTTTTTATATTTCTGGCTAGTTTCTCTCATATGCTAATTTTCCTCTCCTTATTAGTCTTTTAGTCACTCTTTGCTGTTCCTTATATTCTTTTCAAATCTTCTGACCTGCCACCTGTCTTTGCACAGTTATATACATTTTCTTTAAGTTTGATACCATAATTAACCTTTCTAGTTAACAGATGGTATATCCGTCCCTTGGACTTTTTCCTACTCATTGGATTGTATCTATTCTGTGCATTCTGAAATATCCCCTAAATATTAGCCACTGCATTTCTTTTGACTTATCTCTTAACCTAATTTGCCAATTCACTTTAGCCAGCTCAGCTTTCATTCCCTCATAATTGCCCTTGTCTAAGTTTAAAAAATTAGTCTCAGACCCATTCCTCTCTCCCTCAAACTGAACATAAAATTCATTCATATGGAAGCCAAGGCCTGAATTTTACCCTTGGCAGCTTGCGTGATCGGCGAGCCCGGGAGCGGTCAAGAAACAGGCACTTTCCTGCGATCGGCCCCCTACTGTGATTTCACATTGGGTGGCCAATTAAGGCCTGTGCAGCGTGAAACACATCTTCCCAATGGCCGGGAAAAGCCAGTTGAGGGCCGGGGCCTGTCAGGCGCTGGGTCGAATGGTGACCCAGTGGGAGATTTAAAAATGGCACAAGCAGCTCCATGAAGGCTGTTAGGGAAGAACATATCTTCTGTGTGCTGAAGACCGAAACTATGGCCTCTACTGAGGCTGGAAATGCAAGGCGGGAGGGCACGTCGGGCAAGCACTGGTTTTCAGACAAGTGCCCCGTTGTCCTCCTGGAGGAGGTGGTTGCCAGGAGGGACACCCTCGTCCCCAGAGATGGAAGGAGGAGGCCACCTCACCTGACAAAGAAAGCTTGGGAGGAGGTGGCAGCCCGGGTCAGCTGCAATGACGTTATGCGGTGCAAAAGCGTGTAGTGTCACAAAAGGTTCATCGACCTGCTGTGCTCAGGAAGCGTGAGCACTGTGTTGGCATGGAGCTATGTGGTGAAGTGTTAAGGTGTGGCCTTCCCCCCCAACCCCCCTGTAGAGCTTAGGGGTGTTAGATTCTGAGCGCCAACTGTCAATGACGCCGGAGTTGGCCAAGGGATTGAGCCCTGGCTTCTTGGACTGAGTGCCTTGCGGCTCGAGGGCCATGACTCGAATGTGCCCTGCAAGGTGTTCCTCAGGTGGTGTTGGCCAGGCTGCAATGGCGCGACAGGTAGAGAGTGGACGAATCAATGCTCCTCTATCCTTTCAGGAGAAGGTAAGCCATAACAACATAGAGAGATCGCAGGCAGGCGGAGGCCTCCAAAATCTCCTAATCCTTACAGGATTTGAGCAGGAGGCCTTGGGGCTGGTGAGACGCCATGCAGCTTGGTCAGCCGGTTGCAGAAAGGATGGGGTGTCAGATGAAGGTATGAATGCAGTGCACAGACGTGACAGTTTGGGATGGTGCAAACATTCTTGTGTCATCTATTCATTGATGGGAGCCTCATTGATCATTGGAAGACAATGGCACCATGATGCAGATCTTCATTTTTTTAATCCATTCATGGGAAGTGGGCTTCGCTGGCTGGATCAGCATTTATTGCCCAACCCTATTTGCCCATGCGAAGGTGGTGGTGTGCTGCTTTCTTGAGCAGTGCTGTTAGCAAGAGATTTTGACCCACCAGCACTAAAGGAATGGCGTTATACTTCCAAGTCAGGATGCTGAGTGGCTTGGAAGGGAACTTCCAGGTGGTGGTGTACCCATGTACCTGCTGCCATAATCCTTCTAGATGGTAGTGGTCGTGGGTTTGGAAGATGCTGTCTAAGGAGCCTTGATGAATTCCTGCAGTGCATCTTGTAGATGTTGCACAATGCTGCCACTGTGCATCAGTGGTGGAGGGAATGAATGTTTGTGGATGTGGTGCCAACCATTGGGCTGCTTTGTCCTGGATGGTGTCAAGTTTCTTGAGTGTTGTGGGAGCTGCACTCGGCAAATGGGGATTCCATCACACTCCTGACTTGTGCTTTGTTGATGGTGGTCAAGCTTTGGGGAGTCAGAAGGTGAGTTACTCATCGCAGGATTCCTAGCCTCTGACCTGCCACTATAGTCACAGTATTTCTACAATTAGTCCAGTTCAGGTTCTGGTCAATGGTAACCCCCAGGATGTTGATAGTGGGGGATTCAGTGATGATAATGCCATTGAATGTCAAGGGCTGATGGTTAGATTCTCTCTTGTTGGAGATGGTGATTGCCTGTCACTTGTGTAGTGCGAATGTTCCTTGCCACTTGTCAGCTCAAGCCTGGATATTTTCCAGATCTTGCTGTCCAAATGCATGTGAGGAGTCACGAATGTTGCTGAACATTGTGCAATCATCAGCGAACATCCCCACTTCTGACTTTATGATGGAAGGAAGGTCATTGGTGAAGCAGCTGATGATTGGGCTGAGGACACTACCCTGAGGAACTCCTGCAGTGATGCCCTGGAGCTGAGATGACTGATCTTCAACAACCACAACCATCTTGCTTTGTGCTAGGTATGACTCCAACCAGTGGAGAGTTTTCACCCTGATGCCCATTGACTCCAATTTTGCTAGGGCTCCTTGATGCCACACTTGGTCAAACACTGCTTTGATGTCAAGGGCAGTCACTCTCACCTCACCTTGGGAATTCAGCTCTTTTGACCATTTTTGAACCAAGGCTGCAATGAGATCAGGAGCTGAGTGGCCCTGGCGGAACCCAAAAGGGGCATCAGTGAGCAGGTCATCGCTAAGCAACTGCTGCTTGATAGCACTGTTGATGACACCTTCCATTATTTTACTGATGATCGAGAGTAGACTGATGGGGTGGTAATTGCCGGGTTGGATTTGTCCTGCTTTTTGTGCACAGGCCATGTCTGGGCAATTTTTCACATAGCTGAGTAGATGCCAGTGTTATAGCTATACTGGAACAGCTTGGCTAGGAGCGCGGAAAGTTCTGGAGCACAAGTCTTCAGTACCATTGTCAGAATATTGTCAAGCCCCATAGCCTTTGTAGTACCCAGTGCCTTCAGCCGTTTCTTGATATCACGTGGATTGTAGCAAATGTTTCAGCTTTATCTTTTGCACTGACCTCCCCCATCATTGAGGATGGGGATTACTCTAGCCCTAACCCGAATGCAGAGCTTAGATCTGATCTGTTGGTTGTGGGATCGCTTAGCTCTGTCTATCACTTGCTGCTTATGCTGTTAAGTAGTCCTGTGTTATAGCTTCACCAGGTTGAAACCTCATTTTATTTTAGGTATGCCTAGTGCTGTTCCTGGCATGCTTTCCTGCACTCTTCCTTGAATCAGGGTTGATCCCCTGGCTTGATGGTAATGGTAGAGTGGGGGATATGCTGGGCCATGAGGTTATAGCTTGTGTTTGAGTACAATTCTGCTGCTGCTGATGGCCCACAGTGGCTCATGGATGCCCAGTCTTGAGTTGCTGGATCTGTTTGAAATCTATCCCATTTAGCACGGTGGTAGTGACACACATGATGGAGGGTATCCTCAATGTGAAGGCAGGACTTTGTCTCCAAAACAACTGTGCGGTGGTCACTCCTACTGATACTGTCATGATGCATCTGTGGCAGGCAGTTTGGTGAGGGTGAAGACAAGTATATTTGTCACTCCTATTCGTTCCCTCACCACCTGCTGCAGACCCTAGTCTAGCAGCTATGTCCTTTAGGACTCAACCAACTGTGGTGCTACTGAGCCACCCTTGGTGCTGGACATTGAAGTCCCCCACCCAGAGTATATTCTGCAGGTCTGTTCTATCAGTGGGACAGGACATACCAGGGGCTCTTAGGTGATGGTGGTGATGTTGTTTGGGACCTCAGCTGTAGGGTATGATTCCATCATACTATGACTATATGAGACAGCTCTCCCAATTTTGGCACTAGCTCCCAGGTGTTAGTAAGGAGGACTTTGTAGGGTCAACAGGGCTGAGTTTGCTCTTGTTGTTCCCAGTGCCTAGGTCGATGCCAGGTGATCCATCCAGTTGCTTTCCTTTTTGTGACCTTGTAGCCATTTTGATACAACTGAGTGGCTTGATAGGCCACTTCAGAGGGCAGTTAAGAATCAATTACGTTTGGAGTCACATGTAAGACATACCAGGTAAGGACAGCAGATTTCCTTTCCTAAAGGGCATTAGTGAACCAGATGCGTTTTTGTAACAATCGACTTTTAACTCCAGATTTTCAATGAATTCAAATTCCACCATCAGCTGTGGTGGGATTCAAACCCGGGTCCCCAGTGCATTACCCTGAGTCTCTGGATTATTTGTCCAGTGTTAATACCACTACGCCATCACTTCCTCCAGGGTACCCAGGTCACCAGTGCACCTTGCATGCTGAGTGACAGTGCGAAGGCTTAAACTAATGACATGTCATTGTTCTGCCTTAGATTTGCCAGCACGCACTCATTCGGAGGACCCCAAAGAGCCACCCCTGATGCCAGAGGACCGGTGGGATCAACTGTACCTGTGTCACACCCGCTCTCTGAACCAGGCACCAGCACAGATACCAGCACCTTGGTGGGTGGTAGATCTTCAGCTAGAATCTCGGTGCACAGCAGTGAGGGCACTTCACACTCGCTTGAGGTGCAAGTGGAGGCAGAGAGTGCCCAGGGCACCAGCAGTCGGAGGACTGCTGGAGACCAGGGCGATGCTGAGTTGAAGGCAGATGATGAGCCTCTGGAGTCGTCCATTAGGCAGCAGGTGGTGGATGTCCAGCGGGATGTGTGGCAGAGATCCATGAGGGTATGTGTACATGGTCTCTGATGTGGAGGACTCCATACGGAGTGTGAGTACTGTGTTGACCCTCATGGCCGAGTGCACTGCCTCCTCCATTGAGAGAGGCAGATCCAGGGACAGAATCAGGGGTAATAAAAACAGAAAACCCTGGAAAAACTCAGCATCTGTGGAGAGAGAAACAGAGTTAATGTTTTGAGTCCATATGAGCCTTCTTCAGAGCCCCATTCCAGATTTCCAGCATCTGCAGTATTTTACTTTTATAACAGCATCAGGGCTTCCTGGGGTTGCGATCGGACCTGCAAGCCCTCATACAGGCAATGACCTCAAATGGTCAGTGTCAGTGTGGCAAATAGATGAGGCACCCAGTATCCCAGCTAGATGCCTGTTCATCAATGGTGAGCAGGGAGTCCAGAGCGATCTCACATTGGCACACGAGCTGCTTGTCATCTCTGCGGGCTCCTCTCAGGACGCTCTGGATGATGGCAGCAGGTCCTCTGCCCCTCTACCAGTGACTGTGGCATCTGATGAGGCTGTGATGACTGGAGAGATGGCAGCCATGGCATCCGCCGTTCTCTCCCAGGTGGGGCCAGCACAGGCTCCACTGGCCAAAGGAGACCACCAAGGTCATAAAGGCCCACAGCACACCAGGGTCAGCAGGCTGTCTCCAATACCACTGCCAGCGAGGGTGGGGCACCAAGATGTAGCACTCGTAAACATAATTTTAAGGCACCAAGAGCACAAGAGGGATCGGTCATGGGTGATCTTCTGTTTGGCCATGTTTTGTTTATGTTTATAGGCCTTGGAATGAAGACCAGAGAAGTTAATTTGTTTGGACTGTGAAAATGATATAATTTTGTTTTTGTCTTAACGGCCTGAGTATGCTTCACCTTTTTATTTTTTTGGTGCAGGGTACGTCAGTATGTAATGCTGGACATGTGTGGCTCTAAACTTAATTGCAAAGGCACTGAGTGGACTTTGGATTAAAATGAAAGACACACCGGATGGAGACGCAGCCCTGGCATGAGGTGGAAGCAGATCTTTGGCAGCCTAGCTGAAGCAGGTTTGGATCAAGGTGTCCCTGGTGTCCCTGTCTCCCTGAAGGATACAGAGGTCTGCCTCCACACCTTCGGCGTTCTCCTCACCGTGCTCCTCTTCTGACTCACTACTGGGTTCATCCTCTGTGGCCTGTGAAGCTGCGTCAAGATCCTCTTCCTCCAGTATGTCCCCCCTTGCCAGAGCCAGATTGTGGAGAGTGCAGCATGCAACCACGATCAATGACCCCACCAGCTCTGGGGGGGTATTGTAGTGCTTCCCCTGAATGGCCCAGGCATTGGAAGCACAGCTTCAGAAGACCTATGGTCCTCTCTATCACCGCCCTTGTGGAGGCATAACTCCTATTATACCGCTGCTCTGCCTCTTTCCTTGGGTGGCGTAGAGGCAACCGTTTCAATGGATAGCCCTTGTTGCCCGGCAGCCATCCATCCAGCTGGGCTGGAGCACTGAAGACCCTCAGCACCTGGGAATGTCTCAGGACACAAACGTCATGGGAGCTGCCTGGGTACCTTGCACAGACTTGTAGAATCAGCATCCTGTGGTCACACACTATCTGCACGTTCATGGAGTGGAAGCCCTTCCTGTTGAGGAAGGCACCGGGCTCAACTGCTGGCGCCTTGATGGCCACATGTGCACAGTCTATTGCACCCTGGACATGGGGGAAGCCAGCAATGGCTGCAAAACCTCTGGTTCACTGTGTCTGGAAATGAATAGATGTCATTACCCACCTGAACAGAACTTCTGTCACCAGCTTGATGCAACTGTGGACAGCTGATTGGGACACTCCACACAGATCCCCCACTGAGCCCTGGAAAGAACCAGAGGCATAAAGGTTGAGGGCCACTGTGACCTTCAGAGCCACTGGCATGGGGTGTCCACCCACACAGTCGGATCTTAGATGATCTTAGGCCTAATCATCTGACAAATAGAGGTTACAGTCTCCCTTGAGAGGCGGTGTCTCCTTCAGCATTGCACCTCAGACATATTGAGGTAGCTGCATCACTGCCTGTAAACCCTGGTAGCAGGATAGTGGCGTCTTCTGTGGTTGCTTCTGCCTGGACTCCCTGTTGGCCCTGCACCCCTTGCGTCTGCACCTCTCCTCCCACAGGTTCCTCCCCAGAAGCTGCATTGGGGCGCCTGACCTCCTCTCCCTTCTCCCCCTCTCTTCCTCCTCAGAGGAGGTGCCTCCAACAGAGGCCCCAGTCCCCCTTACCAGGGTAACAGAAGGCTGTCTGATACCTGGAAGGGTCCACACCCCTGGGGGCCTTGGAGACACCAATGAATCATCACATGTAGCCTGGAAATGCTAAGAATGAAGCTCAGAACAGAGATGAGGCTGTCAAGTTCAAATAAGCAACCAGCAGCAAACTATCTCCTAAACTCGTCACTACTCACACTGACAATGTTGCAAATTCTTTTTATCCAGTCCTTGGATGAGGTTTTGCAAAATGTGGGCTGCTCGCCTGTCCGTTTTGCCCACGAGACAAGCACAAAATTGCACGGGCAATGTTAAATCGGGATCAATTGCCCTTTTTAATGGCCTGTAGAGGCCTTTAAATTGATGGTGGACGCAACTCTGATACCCACGTGTGCCTGCTGGCCTGAAGATTGCGCACGAGTGAGATGACATCAGGACGCTCGCCCGATGTCTTCTCGTACTATTTTACACCCGATCGGGTCGGGCTGCGCCTGCCCACAAGGTGTAAATTTCTGCCCCAAGTTGTGGTGTCAGGAGTTCTGGTGTGATGCTGTCGTACTCTGTTGCCTTGTCACATTTCAGGCCCCTCAATGCTGTCTCCAGTTTTGCGGCCTCGAAGGGATCGGGTCTGCCGTGTTCTGCATGCTGCTGGCGTTGTTTTTACAGTTTGTTATTAGTGATGCGATTTATTTTCTTTTCCAACATTGCCCTCGCTACATGGAGCGGACAACTGGCCAATTGGCTCGGGGTGACTGATGGGCAATATAATATCAGTGATTTGTGCACTGCTCCAAGGAGGTGAATTGGGCTCCAGCATTTCTGGCTGGAATGAGTGAAACTGCTGTTGTTTCCTCCCATCTGGCGTGATGTGCAGCATTGAGAAATTCGATGAGGTGGTCTATATCAGGGTCACCAGATGATTCATATTCCTTTAGGAGTGCTGCACTCTCTGCATCAAGGCATGGGATGCAGATGGGTCAATAGCCACAGGGGATGGCTTTGCAAGCAGCTTTGTTAAATGGCACCACAAAAGCACTTACTGTATATGATTCTTCCACAGGTTTATTATGAATAGGTATAGCTCCAATGGTGTGGCCCAGGGTCTCGCTGTATCCTGGCCAATCTGCTTTACAGAAGTTCCACCGTATCTTCTATGCACTGTCATTGACTGGAAAGCAAAGGCCAATGTGAATGAGCAATGGCCTCTGTTGTCCACATAGGAAGTCATCCAGGACTAGGCACTGTGCTGGCTGGGGGTGACCATCAAGGGAACGGACCCAGCACAGGTCAGGTCAGTAAGTCCAACCCTATCAAGGCAGAAAATGGCTGCCAATACATGAGTGGCTATATGAAATTGCGTGCAAATGAGGGAGATGCAGCCTTTGCTTATGTTTCCTGCCATTTGAAAACTAGCTGATCAGGTGCCAAGCATTCCATGATCTTCAGAAGATGAAGAAATAGTTTTCCCCCAGCCAGGGCCTGTGTAATTCTTCCCAGGACAAGGTCTTACACAGTCCAAAAAAAAGGGTGGCAACACTTCAAAACAAATTCATTCCCCTGAGGTCTGCTGCATCAGGACAGACAGTGTTCACTAGTGCAGACTGTGAAGTTCATCACAGGTGTCCTAATGACCTCAGGCAGATATTCTCCACTAACGCCAACTGCCTTCACAGTCAGCCATCCCTGCTAATGCATTGCATTTTATTAGGAAGTAATAAAGCCTACCCTCATGCCTCCCTACTCCCAAATTGGACTTGAACTCATGTCAAAGCGAGGGCTAGATGAAAGTCTTCTTTGTGTGATGACTGTGACGTTTCTCAGTAAAGTTAGGCCAATTTTGGGCACTTTCCTCTTAGACTGGACACCAGTACACAACAGAAAACTGGCTGTTAAAGAGGAACTAATCAGGCAAATGTTGACCCTCAGAAAAGCAATGAGAAATTTATGGAAAATTGGAGTTTCCCTTAAGGCAATGGACAGGCTACAAAAAGATATAGATAGGTTAAGTGAGTGGGCAAAGATCTGGCAGATGGACTGTAATGTGGGAAAATATGAAATTGTCCATTTTGTTAGAAATAATAAAACTGAAGCATATTATCTAAATGGTGAGAGACTGCAAAGCTCTGAGGTGCAGAGGTATCTGGATGTCCAAGTGCATGAATCGGAAAAGGCTAGTATGGAAGTACAGCAAGTAATTAGGAAAGCTAGAATGTTATTGTTTATTGCAAGGGGAATTGAACACAAAAGTAGCAGGGTTATGCTTCAGCTATATAGAGCACTAGTGAGACCACATTTGGAGTACTGTGTAAGTACTGGTCTCCTTATTTAAAGAACGATGGAAATGGGTTGGAAGCAGTTCAGAGAAGGTTTACAGACTGATACCTGGAATGGGTAGGTTGTCTTATTAGGAAAGGTTGTACAGGCTGGGCTTGTATCCGCTGGAGGCAACTTGATTGAAACAAATATGATCCTGAGGGGTCTTGACAGGTTGAATGTGGAGAGGATGTTTCCTCTTGTGGCAGAATCTAGAACTAGGGGTCACCCATTTAAAATGGAAATGAGGAGAAATTTCTTCTCTCAGAGGGTCGTGAGTCTTTGGAACTCTCCATGAAAAGGCGATGGAAGTAGAATCTTTGAATATTTTTAAGGCAGAGGTGGATAGATTCTTGGTAAGCAAGGGGTTGATAGGTTATTGGGGTAGGCGGGATGCAGATTTGAGGTTACTATCAGATCAGCGATTGTCTTATTGAATGGTGGAGCATACTTGAGGAGCCGTATGGCCTACTCCTGCTCCTTGTTTGTACGTTTGTAGGTGCTCGGCAGAACTTCTTTGGCTTTCAGCTTTTAATTTTGATGATGTTTCATCTCTTTTTCTCTTTAGATTGCATGTTGGCCCACACAACGTTAACCCACAGAATGAGCTGGATTTTATAGGGTGCTGTATTTCCCACCAAAGTTGGGAGGGAGCCTACCCACCAAAAAGCCGACTTCCCACAGCCATTTTACACTGGAAGCAGCATTAATTACTTAATATTACTTCCCATCTGGAGAGGAAGTCCCACTTCAGATTGGCCGGTAGCCCTGTAGGCCCAGCAGTGTCAGGTTCAAGGAGTGACCACTGATGGGATTACATGCAGCCCCCAAACATGAGGAGGTTGTGGAGACAGAGTAAGTAAGCCCAAGGGATTAGTGGGGCTGTCTGGCAGACTCCAGCAGGGGCTGGTGGGGTGATGATGGAGGGCGAGGGGGTGGGGACCAAGTTTGAGAAGCCAGGGGTGAAGGGTTAAAGGGGGGGAATATGACCAATTGGGGGGGCAGGTTCCTCTGATGGGAACAGGGAGCCCGAAAGGAAGTTCCGCCCCCCTGGCTGATGCCAGCCTGTCCAGTAAAAACTGCTGGGATACCCATCTGGTGTGGGCCTACCCTTGTCGTTGGTAAAATAGCAGCAGAGGTGGAATGAGGCATTAAGTAGCCATTAATTGGCCACTTAAGGGCCTCAATAGGCCCAAGGATGGACCTTCCCCACCACTGTAAAAAGGGAGGCAGATTGAGGGCAGGCAGGAAGGGGGTGGGAAGGCCACATGCTGCATTTTACAAGCCCTTCCCCCCATCAAACATTCTGGTGTGGGTGGGCGGGGGTGTAAAATCCAGCCCAACGTTCCCAGCAGCTGATACTGCTATCCTTGATCCGGTCACTAGAAGACGACTCAAGTTAAGCACAGTTCAATGTATCTCTTTCATCCATGGGAGGGAGTGCTTCACCTCTAGTGGTGCTTCCTCTGATTGTGAGCTTTGTAGCTGCAGAGAATGGAAGCCATGGGCCTGAATTTCACGCTCAGCATGTGCGCCAAGTTGGCAGGAACGGAAGCGGATGTGGAGTCCGGTCCAGGCCGGGGTCATGTTGCAAACGAGAGTTCATGCTGGATGGCCAATTAAGGTCTGCCCAGCGTGAAACGTGTCTTCTGAATGGTGGGGAAGGGCCGGGTGGGTTGGGGGGTGCTGTCAGGCAAGGATCCAATTGTGACCCAGGGGAGGCTTTAAAACCGGCAAAGACAGCTTCCTGAAGGCTGCTCACCATTGATGGACAGGCACCTGGGTGGGTTACTGGGTGCCTCAACCATCTCTCACACTGGCACTGACCACCTGAGGTCATTGCCTGTGTGAGGGCTTGCAGGTCTGAGGGCAGCCCCAGGAACCCCTGATTTTGTCACTGGAGCTGCCTGTCAATGAGAGTTGCCACTCTATCAATGGAGGAGGTAGTGCGCTTGGCCATGAGGGTCAACACAGTGCTCACGTTCTGCATGGACTCCTCCACAATGGAGAACATGGCACGCATACACTCATGAATCTCCGTAAGGTCCTCCTGCACATCCCACTGGATATCCAGCATCAGCCGCCTAATGGTCGGCTGCAGAACCTCATCATCTGCCTTTGGTTCAGCATGGACTGTCATGGAGAGGCAAGTCCAGGGACAGAATTAAGGGTTCCTGGGGTTGCACTCGGAGTTGCAGAGCGACATCACGTTGGCACATGAGCTGTTTGTCATCTCTGCGGGCTCCTCTCAGGGCACTCTGGATGATGCCTGCAGCTCGACCCTCCCTCCGCCAGTGACCATGGCATCTGATGAGGCTGCAGTGACTGGGGAGATGCCAGCCTTGGCACTGGCTGCTCCCTCCCAGGCAAGGCCAGCATGGGCTCCACTGGCCAGAGGGTGTCTGCCAAGGCCAACAGGACAGCAGAGTCAGCAGGCTGTCTCCAATGCTGGTACCAGTGGGGGTAGGGGGTGAGGCTGCTGCTGGAGAGGGAACGCAGCACTTGCAATCATAAGTTTAAGGCACAATGAGCACATGAGGGTCTGTTCACGGGTAATCTTCTGATCTGCCATGTTTTGTTAATATGTTTACTGTGTGGCCATTAACACCATATATAGTTTTATTCACTGGATGTGAGTGTCAAATGGATATAAATTTTGCTCCTGTCTTAATAGCCTGAGAATGCTTCACTTGTTTTGTAGGTGCAGGGCACCCCAGTATCTATTGTTGGACATGAGTGGCTCTAAACCTTATTCCACAGGCACTGAGTGGACTTTGGGTTCAAAGGAAAGGGTCATTGCAAACTTCTGGAATGGAAGCGGCAGCCCTGGCATGAGGTGGAATCAGATCTTTGGCAGCCTAGCTGCAGGAGTGTTGGATCAAGGCGTCCCTAGTGTCCCTGCCTCCCTGAAGGATCCAGGGGGCTGCATCCATGCCCTCAGCATTCTCCTCACTAGGCTTGCTGTAAATAAACTTAATATCTCCACCCAAGAAGTGGCGATCAACTCTATTATTTATAGTAGCAACTCTGCTAACCTTACAGCAAACTGGCAATGAGGATAAAACAGGATTGAACAGAAGAAATCAAATTAGAAAGAAATAGGCACTGTACCTCACCCAGTGATTGTAATTAGCAAGCTCCGTTAGAATTGAAGAAGTTTTCCTCTCTTAAAATGCCACAATTTGGGAGAATTGATCATTTTGAACCAGCCACAGATGATGGTCTCATTATATAGAAAGCCTCACATTCTTTTCTCAAGCGAACGAGATTACGAAGGAAGAGAAGAGGCGAATTATCCTCTTAAGTACTTGTGGGAGCAAAATCTACAGATTGATTCAAAGTTTGACAGCACCCAGTGGCCCAGATTTGAAGAATTTGAATGAATTTGTGGACCTCATGAAGGGTCATTTTCAACCAAAGCCCTCAGTCACGATGCAGAGGTTCAGGTTTAATTCGCGAAATAGAGCCCCGGGTGAGACAATTGTGTGCTATGTAGAAAATTTGAAGCAGCTAACAGAATATTGTGAGTTCGATATGATCCTAAGTGACATGCTCAGAGATCATTTAGTGCGTGGTGTAAATGAGGACACTTCAGAAAAGATTATTGTCCGAAGTGAATCTGGATTTCAAGAAGGCGCTAGAGATAGCGCTGGCCATGGAAATCACTGTAAGAGATTCAAAAACTATACAGGGTGGGCAAAATGGCACCGTCCTCCACACTGGGTGGGAAACCCCAGCTGAAAAGGGTGAGAAAATGTGACACTCTGCTGAGAAGCAGGGGACAGCCTTCGCTAGCTGAAGAATAAAGAAAAATAACTTAGTAGCGAAATCGAAGAATAATTTTAATAGAGGTGGAAACAAGCAGTCTTTTAGCGATTGGCAGTTTAAAAAGTTCGAATGCTACTGTTGTCAGAGAAATGGACCGAAAATGAGGCAGTGCAAGGAAAAGTTCAAGCAGGCTTGGAAACTAAAGAAGAAGCCCAATGAAATCTACAATGGAGAAGAGCCTGAAACAACAAATTCAGATGTTTACTCTTTGTTTAATCTGAAAGTTGAAAGATAGAACCAATATTTGTCACAGGGAAAGTAAATGGCAAACCTGTTAGAATGGAAGTGGACACGGGAGCTTCCACTACAGTAATTGGGGGACATACCTTCAGATATCTGAATAATGGTGAACATCAATTAAGTTTAGAAGAAACAGTTACCAAATTCAAAACATAGACTTGTGAAGTAAAAGGCATGAGCAGAGTAACTGCCCATTGTGGAAGCCAATCAGCAAAGCTACCAGTGTTGGTATTGAGAGGTAGAGGACCAAGACATCCACGGCAAAATTGACTAAGGGAAATCAACCTTGATTGGCCACTGAGATTCCAAAAGGAAGGTGGAAGCCATTCCTGTTTTGAAAAAGGAGTGTGTAAGGACTCAATAACCAGAAGAAATCCAGGCTACCTTAAGCCAAAACCTGGAAGAACAGCAGAAGAAACTCGAAGAGACCCTGCTTAATGACAGAGTTTGAGACGAGGTGAGCAACCTTCACAGGGAAAAAGAAAACCTGTTGAAAGGCCTTCACACACTACAAGACTCCCTCAGGTCAGAGTTTGTACCTCTGGAAAAGTATGAAGAGAAACAGAAAGAATTCAGCACTTCTCTAAACAACCTGAAGAATCAGTTGGCGGAGAAGACACAACAATGTTCAATTTGCCAGGAAGCAGCAAACAAATACAAAAAGAGATGGAAGAGCAGAAGAATCAGCTAAATGAAGTCAAAGAGGCTTTGGAAGCAAAAGTCTCAGAATTTTCCAAGAAGCAGACAGATAATGAAATTTTGGGAGACTCAGCCACTGAGCTCAACAAGGTGAGCTTGCATCTGAGAGAAGTCTGGCCAATGGTGAAGTCAAAAAGAAGGCTGAGATTAAAGTCTGTGCTAGAACGAAGAAGGCATGTAGAAAGAAGATACAGAAATACTAATAGGGCCTTAATCCTGGCAGCATACAAATACACTTTCATACATAGGCCTGGCAATCAAATTGCAAACGCCGATGCCCTTAGTCATTTGCCTTTACAAGAAAATGATGAGCATGTCCTAGTTCCACAGGAACTTGTTTTACTGTTAAACTTCTTAGATTCCTCGCTGGTATGTGCTCGACAGGTCAGACAGAACTGGACAATCTCAAGTACGAGAACAAGTGCTACATGGTTGGTCACAGGAGCCTGTATCTGATGAAATGAAACCATACTTCAACAGGAGACATGAAATAACCAGCCAGGAAGGCATCTTATTGTGGGGAGCCAAGTGATAATTCCTCCAAAGGGAAGGAACCACTTTTAATTGAACTACACAGTGCCCATCCAGGAATTTCCCAAATGAAGACCATAACATGCAGTTATTTATAATGGCCTGAGATGGATGGTAAAATAGCGAGTTTAATAAAGTCAAAGTCAGCAACTGTAAAAGTTGGCAGTGACAGCTCCATTACACCCATGGGAGTGGCCAGGAGACCCTGGATGTGGTTACATATTGACTACGTTGGACCTTTCCTGGGAACAATGTTTCTGCTCATTGTCAATGCCCATTTGAAATGGTTGGATGTGTATGAGGCGAAGTCACCATTGTCGCACGCGACAATTGAGGAGCTACGTCAAAGGTTTGCCATTCATGTAATACCAGAAGTAGTCATTTCTGATTTACAAGTGCTGAGTTTCAACGGTTTATCAACCTCACTCATGTGAAAACTGCACTGCATCACCCTTCCTCAAATGGACTGGCTGAAAGGATGTTTCAAACATTCAAGGCAGGCACAAAAAAACTAACTGGCAATCCCTTGGCAACCAAGTTAGCACACTTTCTTTTTCATTACAGGACTACCTCTCACACAACAACAGGTGACACACCTGTGGAGTTATTGTTGAAACGCCGTCTCAGGACGAGATTGAGTTTAATAATGCTGAATTTAGAGGGGAAGGTGGAACAGAGTCAGGTAGACCAGAAAACTAGACATGGCTGGCATAGTCATGAGAAGAAATTTACTGTGGGAGAGCCGGTATAACTGAAGAACTTTGGGGAAGGGCCAAAGTGGTTACCGGGTGAAATAAGTGCGGTGACTGGACCTTTATCTTACCACGTGGAGGTGGAAGGCTGAATCATCCGTAAACATGTGGACCATTTAAGGAAGAGAGAGACAAGTCACTAAGATTTAGATCCACCAGTGATCATGGCCAGGCCTGCGTTTCCTGTTGAGGATACTCTGCTCAGGACTGACATGTCTGAAATTCCTGTAAGAGTTGGGGATACAGAACTGCAAGTGCCCACGGAAGCACCTGATGTTCAAGCAACTCCGGAAAAGGAGGTTCCTGACAAAGCATCTGTAGTTGTGGAGCTGCAACGTTCCAAGGAAACCACCTGAAAGACTGAACTTGTAAATTCCTTACCCAGTGTAAATATTATGTTGTCTTGAAGAATATGTACTTGTAAATATAATAGGTATAGCCGGGTTAAAGGGGGAGAAATGTAGTAATTATGGCTTTATTTAGTATGTAATATACCTTTAAGAATAATACCTGTTACAGAAGATCACATGACCTGTAGTAACCAATAGGAGAGCAGCTTGGGGCTACCTCAGCAGTCAGTGCAGTGATAGAGTTGTAGTTGTAAGCACATGTGTAGTTGCTGCTGAGTATGTTGTAAATAAACTTAGTGGGCAGAATTTTCCCCCCGTTGGTGGGGGAAGTTTAGGACCGAGTGTGTGGAGGCGTGCCTCCGATCGGCACCCCTGATCGTGGGCGCGCCGCCATTTTACGTGGACGGGCTAATTAAGGCCTGCCCAGTGTGACGTCCCCAAGGAAGCGCTATGTGCTCCCTGCGTGGCTGGGGGGGCGGGGTTCCCTGAGCCAAGAGTGCGAAAGAACGCACTCATCTCCCTGAGGCTAAATGCTGCCTCAGGGAAGTCGGCTCCTGTCTGAAAATAATTTAAAAACCGAATAAATTTCCCTGACATTGTCACATGAGTTGGGACACGTTCATCACTTTCATTGACAATTTTATTAAAAAGTTATTGTTGAACATTGACTCAAGAGCTTAATAATGCCGAATTTAGAGGGGAAGGTGGAACAGAGTCAGGGAAGCCAGTTAACTAGACATGACTGGCAGAGCCATGAGAGGAAATTTACTGTGGGAGAGCCGGTATATGTGAAGAATTTCGCGGAAGGGTCAAAGTGGTTACCGAGCGAAATAACCTCTGTCTTACCACGTGGAGGCCAAAGTCCGGATCATCCATAAACATGTGGACCATTTAAGGAAGAGAGGGACAAATCACCAAGATTTGGTTCCACCAGTGATTACGACTGGAAATTGAAATGAGGTGGGGTGATGTCGAGAGTTCCGCCTGACGTCATTAGTTTACACGTTGGTGAGCCAGTAAACCTGGCAGCAGGATAGTGACCCCTTCTGCCTTGGACTGCCAGCTGGCCCTGTGCCCCTTGTGCCTGCGCCTCCCCTCCCACAGGTCCCTCCCATGGAAGCTACATTGTGATATCTGGACTCCTCTCCCTTCTGCCCCTCTCTTCCTCCTCAGAGGAGGTGCCAACAGTGGAGACCACAATCCCCATTACCAAGGTAACAGAAGGCTGTCTGATACCTGGAAGGCCCCAAATGCGGACAATGACGGTTCCGCAAGCACGGGCGAGCGCTGTGAGGAAGCCCCCTGGAGGCAGCCAGCTGCCTCAGGGAACTGGAGACCTGAAAATGCTAAAATAAAGTTTATTAAAGCTGAAAAAAAAGTGTCCATGCATCACAATCAATCACCTGAAAATGTAGCTGCTAAAAGTGCTGTTCAAAAAAATCTCGTTTTTATTTATTTCATCACGGAAAATTCATCCTACCCTTGGATGAGCAAAGGGCTGCCTGGCCGATTCACCCGTCCGCCAACCGTAAGGCTGGACGGGCAATGAAAAATCGGAGTCAATTGTGCTATTAATGGGCTTAATTGTCCTACTAATTGTTGGCTGGCGCGACACCGACTTTTGTGCTTGCCGGCCGAGCGAAATATCTCACGATATCTCGGGATACTCACCCGACGCCTCCTCGAGCGATGTTACACCCGGTCGTGTTGGGTGTGTGCCCACTCGCCCACGTAAAATTCTGTCCCATGAGTCCCTCAATATGCTGCTGGGCTACTTAACCTCCTTGTATGCAAGGGCCATTATAGCCAACTGATAGTAGGCCAAACCCATATGGATTAGTGCAAATTTAAAGCTAGTGGTTTTTGCTAATATCTCAAAATCTGTTGGCCTTTCTCCCAAAGCTGGCTACTGTGCTTGCTGGTGGAGAACCCTCTAGTTTCCTACGTCACAACAGTGACTACACTTCAAACGTACTTCATTGGCTGGAAAATGCTTTTGGGACGTTCTGAGGTTGTGGAAGGCCAATGGAAGCTTGTCTTTTTGTATCAAACTCATGAAATGCTAGGAATGCTTAATCCTCGCCCCAGGTACAAATATGACATTTTTATAATCCCTTCATTGTTTGCCCCAGTGTGCACAGAATTAATTTGTTTATACTTCCACCCCAAATTTGTGTGTGAAGCAAATTCAGAGTGTTTGTGGACAGTTGTGTGGAAAATGAACGGGGTTCTGACTGGCACACAAAGGAATTAGATGACTGGGTTGCAAAGCAGCATATTCGTGCCAAATTGATACAAAACCCCTGAAGCGAATCCACAGACTGTAATGGCAAATTAGAGCTGGGTGCATCAGCCAGCTCATTTAGTATCTAGTGAACAGACTCGGGCCAACATTCATCAATCCTAGGGAAAACTCTCACTCCTTTGGGCTTGAGCTGGGCTAGTAACCAGAGGAGACAGCCTTAAGGTAATTGGCAAAAGAGCCAGAGGTGAGGTGAGAATTTGTTTTTATGCAGTGAGTTATTATGGACTGGAATGTGCTGCCTGAAAGGATGGGTGAAGCAGATTCAATAGTTACTTTTGAAAGGGAGTTGAATAAATACTTGATGAGGGGGGGCGGGGAAATTGTAGGGCTATAGGGCTATAGGGAAAGGAAAGGAGAGTGGCACTAATTGGATAGCTCTTTGAAAGAGCCAGTATAGGTACAAAGGGCCGAATAATCTCCTCCTATGTGGTAAGATTCTGCGAGTGCACCCTCCATGGGGCTAAACTAAACTGGAGCGCAAACAATGGGACTTCTTGGTAAGAAATATCTAGTGGCAGTGATATGGAATGCTGGAAGTCCGAGTAAATGTTTTCTGAACGGTAAAAAGGTCAAGTTAGAAGTACCCCCACCACCCCCCCTCCAGTCTTCCAATGAAATTTCTACTCTCAAAACGGACAAAAAGAATCGTTGCACCTATAACAAACAGTAATCATTTCCAGTGAATTATTTAGATCCTATCACCTAGCAACTCTTGATAGAAATCTGCTTCTAGACAATAATATGGAAGCCTCAGAACCCAGGTCAGATGAAGAGGGGAACCTTATGTCTGGCACTGAAAGACTTTTACTGTCAGTAGTTTTAATTAATGCCTCAAGCTCCTTCAGAGTACATCGTGTTTAATAATGGATTCAGCCCCATAGTACAGATTGGCATCTATTAAATTTTGTCTGTTTGGCTGGGGAAAAAAAAGGTTGTTTTCTTAAGCAATGTCACCAGAATGATGTGGGTCTCCAGGTTCTCACATTACTTGCTGAGGATTACACCATTCTACTTTAACGGGGCCAATTAAACGTGAGCATTGGATTGAACAAGCCAATCAGTGTAATTAGTTTAATCAGGCTCCGTCACTAGCCGGACTTGAACTCTTTTTCATTTGATGAAGGCAGACGAGAGACAGGAATGTCACCGTGTTTAGGTTGTGGTGAGGTAATCAAAAAAAAAATCCCTTTTGAAATGCTAAGGCAAGAAGAGAATGCCATTTAATGAGCATGACATGTGAACGTGAATGGGGACAATGGGTGGATATGTGGTAAACAAATTCTTCGGTGCCACTCTCTCCCTCTTGAAACTCTTTAAAATATGTCAATCGACTGTTGATGGGAAGTAGAGTCGTCAAAAGTAATCAGTAGCCTTAACTTCCTCCTCCCAGGTGTAGACCGGATCCTATACATCTTTTATTTTTGTTCTTCATGGTCAAAATAAACTAAAGAGAGAATTCCAGATTGCTTTCATTGGCTTCTACATGAAATAAATTGATTCTTTTATGTCCTTCCTGCTCCTGTGCTGTCTCATGTACAATGGCAATGTCTAGTGCATGCAGAATGAAAGGGGAGGCAAAATGGAAAGTACAAAGGGACGGGGCTCCTAATGAGCAAATAGGAAAGAGAGATTATTTTCTCACCCATTTTCCCCCCCCTCTTTCTTATCTATCCTTCCCTCACCTCAATAGTACAGCCCTTCATTAGTGAGGCTTTATTTCACAACATTTCCTGTCTGTGAAGGGAAAGTGCTTGCCAACTGCACGCAGCCATACAAACCCTGTCCTGTTTCCTCAAGGGAATGCTGGGGAGGCAGGCTGGACAATATCAGCTCGAGTTGCTACAGGCAGACCATAATACTCAGAAAGTACCACTGCTTCTTGAGAATAGTGAGCTGGTAACTGCAACTAAATGGCAATTTCACAACCTGAGCATAAATATAGGTATTGGAGACTATCGTGACAAGCATCAAAGGTCAATCCTAGCAAAGGCTTGGAGGTTTCTCAATGGCCTGAATTTCACAGCAGCCAAAGACGGCTGGGTCTATTATCTCAGCCTGAGGGCCTGTCCCATGATGGTGGGTCCACACTGTAGGATAGGATTTTTATGGTCCTGTGCCACCGGTGGAGCCCCCACGTGCAGCCTGCATGCATTGGAAAGTGGCAGGCTGCATACAAGGGTCCTCTGGCAGTACACGGTCTTGCAGTATTTACCTAATAGCCTAAGCATTGCTGTCAGCAGAACCGATTGGCTGGTGGAGATTGTTCAGATATTGTTCAGCTATTTTGGAGATTTGGCAAGCTTTTGTGATTCCCTGCATTCTGAACTACTCTTATGAAATCATTGTATGATTTTTGAGCTGGCAGTGTGTACTATTGGAAGAAGAAACAAAAGACCTGTAAATAGGTAGCACTTTTCATGTACTCAGGATGGCTCAAAATGCATCATAGCCAATGAAATATCTTTGAAGTGTGGTTGCTGTTGTAAGATTCTGCTTTCAGTTATTAATGATGCAATGTCAGTGATTATTTTGCCCGCTAGGGAGAGAGCCCTCAAAGTCTTTGACTATCTGCTTTCCTCAGAAGACCCCCCCTTTTGTCTTACTTGCATTCAGGTCTATTGGGTTTTGACAATTGCCCATTTCTGTTCCAAGTTGGAGCTGCAGCACTGTACAAAGCCAGAATCATCAACTTGACATCAGCAGAAGAGGCTAGGACATAATACAAAACAGTCACCTGAGCATGGGGCAATTGAGAGCACAGGCTGGTGTATTTGGGATGGCACCCCACCAGTTAGCACATTGGCCTAGCCCCCAAGTGACATTTAATGACCTTCAGGAGCAGACAGGCACCTGAAATGTGCCCCTGCTGTTGCGCCCAAGCAAATAGGTTGACCTCCACAGGCTTGGGCAGGATTAATGTCTGAGGTCACCAGCAGGCACAAACCTGACGTAACGGCCAGGTTAGCCTCGCTCAGCGATTTCAGTGCCGTACTTGTCTCTGTCACAACCACCGATTGCAGGTTCCACAGTAAGTGTACCCTGGGAAATTCTGTGCATTTTCTATCGGTGCCTTGGAAGCCCCTGCACAAGGCAGGGGATGCTGGATCAATTGAAATTTTCTCGAATCATATTGATAGATTTTTGTTAGGAATGGCAGGTAAATGCAGTGGAGATATAGTTCAGCCATCAAATGCTACATTTGGAGGAGAGACTCATGCCTCTGCATTCTTAGGCGCAGCAAACAGAAGTGGTCTTCATTGATGCATCCCCTTTAAAAGAGTAGAGGGACCAAGCAGCAAATGAGAAAGCAGTTTGTCACCAGGAGAAGTGTAAAGGCCAGTGTGCCCACAACTTTAGGCATTATTATGGTCGGGGCCTTACATGCAAACCAAACATTTATGCTGCAGGAACCCTCATGTTAGGAATCAGCTAAGGATGGAGTCAACCTTTCCCTGTTCTTCAGAATCCTAAATGAAGCAGCCCCTGTCCATATGCAGCAAAGCCTGGACAACATTAAGGCTTAGGCTGATAAGTGACAAGTAACATTTGTGCCACACAAGTGCCAGGTAATGACCATCTCCAACAAGAGAAAATCCAACCCACTCCTTGACATTCAATGGCATTACCATCGCTGAATCCCCCTCTATCAACATCCTGAGGGTTACCATTGACCAGAAACTGAACTGCATCAGCCATATAAATACTGCGGCTACAAGAGCAAGTCAGAGGCTGGGAAGTCTGTGTTGAATAACTCACCTCCTGACTCCCCAAAGCCTGTCCACAATCTACAAGGCACAAGACAGGAGTGTGATGGAATATTCTCCTCTTACCTGGATGAGTGCAGCTCCAAAAACACTCAAGAAGCTCAACACCATCCAGGACAAAGCAGCTCACTTGGATGGCATCTCATCCACCACCTTAAATATTCACTCCCTTCACCACCAATGCACAGTAGCAGCAGTGTGTACCAACTACAAGGTGCACTGCAAAATTCAACAAGGCTCCTTCAACAGCAACTTCCAAACCTGTGACCTCTAACACCTAGAAGAACCTAGAAGGACCAGCAGATAGATGGGAGCACCACCACCTGCACGTTCCCCTCCAAGCCACTCACCATCCTGACTTGGAAATATATCACTGTTCTTTCACTGTCACTGGGTCAAAATCCTGGAATTCCTTCCCTAACAGCACTGTGGCTGTACCTACACCACATGGACTGCAGCGGTTTAAGAAGGCAACTCAGCACCAATTTCTTAAGAGCAATTAGCGATGAGCAATAAAGGCTGGCTTAGTGATGCCCACATCCCATGAAAGAATAAAAAATCCTAATGCCAAAAAGCGGCAGAGCAGATAAAAACCTTGCACTGCCTAAATGATGAAAGAGATGCACAGAAGAAAAGCTGCTGTTGGAAACAACATGCTCGCTGTACTGGAAAGCATTCTGATCAGGAGGAACGTAGACTGACTAAAGGGATGGTTTTTATTACACCCTTGGGACCCAATGCAAGTTCTATGTTTTCTCCAAGTGATATCTTCATTTTATACTGAAAGTGATGATGCCATCATCCTTTACAAACCTGACATCTGGCTTGCTTGATAGATAAATGGAGATTAGACTGGCCGGATAGGCCAATGTCACCCACGGTAACCCTCCCCAATTCCCCACCCTGCCCGGAGTGATCTTTTAAAAAAATGAATTCACAGGATGTGGGCTTTGCTGGCTGGGCCAACATTTATTGCCCATCCCTAGTTGCCCTTGAGAAGGTGGTGGCGAGCTGCCTTCTTGAACCGCTGCAGTCCATGTGGTGTAGGTACACTCACATAGCTGTTAGGAAGGGAGTTCCAGGATTTTGACCCAGCGACAGTGAAGGAACAGCGATATAGTCAGGATGGTAAGTGACTTGGAGGGGAACTTGCAGGTGCTGGTGTTCCCATCTATCTGCTGCCCTTGTCCTTCTAGGTGATAGTGGCCGTGGGTTTGGAAGGTGCTGTCTAAGGAGCCTTGGTGAATTTTTGGCATAAAAGTTTAATGCTTTGGTTACCTTAACAGCTATTGGGAGAGCTGTTGTCTATGGGTTAGCCTGCAACTGTTGGCCAAGCTAGTGGCAGTCAACATTACCCAGCTTCATCAGCTATTTTGCTATCACTTTTGACCAGGCATGCTGCACTATTGCGCTCAGAGAAGTGTCAAACAGGGCAATACTTGCTGCATTCACCACATCCAGTGGCAATGGTAATTATTCAGCCATTGAACAGAAGATTAAGATGCTGCTTTGCTCCATTACTTGCCCACAGGCTCTAAATGTTGCCTACGCATTTAGTTGCCAGTTGCATTTTTTCCAAATCCCAAACGCTATTTTTTTTGCACAGATAATTTGAAATGTTTGCCATCTTTGTGCACGTCATTTTTTGTTTCTGCAGCCACCTGCAACTTTTAAGTGCTCGTACTCCTTTAAATTTTCCCCAGTTCTTTAAGAGTTGATGTTTCATGCGAGTCGCCTGCCACCTTTTGTGAGTTTCTAGTATCTGACCCAATATTGGCAAGAATTCGCACTAAATACTTAATAATTAAGACCAACCCTGGGAAGATCTGATCAGCTTGAAACAGGTGACTATTAAGTTATTAGTTTTTTTTAAAATTTCAGTAAATCCGTCCTTTCAACTGCTCATGAAATGTCCTCAAAAGGGAGAAAGGCGCCAGGATTACAAGTCAGGCACCCCTGGATATAAAGCAGATAGTTTGTCAGCAATGTTAATGCTGTGAATTCAACTATAATTAAAAAAAGTCCCTTGTTGTTTTCCCAATGTTGTTTTTTTTTTGAACTTTTGGTGTAAATCATCGATTTGAAACTAGCCGAAAAGAGAGAGGTTTTATACATCTGAATGTAGAA
Organism: Carcharodon carcharias; assembly: GCF_017639515.1. Classification (NCBI taxonomy): domain Eukaryota; kingdom Metazoa; phylum Chordata; class Chondrichthyes; order Lamniformes; family Lamnidae; genus Carcharodon; species Carcharodon carcharias. Next base: position 227,713,314 of record NC_054467.1, read on the forward strand.
CTTGGTGTTTTCATCTTCTGAATTGGGTACAGTTTGTACACAAGAGAAGCTCTTGAACACTGTATCTCTTTAATATCCAGGACACGTGGAGGTGCCAAAAGTGGTCATTGAGTTCCCATTGCAAATAATGGAAATGGCTGAAAGCAGTGCACGGGAGTTAGTTTGGTGCCACATTAGAACTGTGAAAAGGCCAGAGCAATTCACAAACAGAGATTAATTCATGCTTTTTGGAATGGAGGCCCTTTACTCCAGGATGTTGTTTATTTGTTTTCACTTTAAAAAATTGCAAAAATTGGGGGGATTACTTATATATGCATATTTCTTAATAATCTGAAACATTAAAAGCTCAACTGAAGCCCAATGGTGGCTAGGTTCAAAACCCCTCTCCTTGTCACCGCTAACACAGTAAATCAGTGCTCAGTGGCCTGGGAAACCCAACCCGGACTACTACCCCTCTTCGACTGCCAAGTATATTCTGTTGTGAATAGTGAACGCACTCCGCTTTGCAGAAACTCTTGAAACTGCACAGAGCCGAACAACTAGAATGATTCTGGGTATCAGGTATTTTACTGATGTGGGAAAGTTAAAGATGTTGAGTTTGCTTTGAGAAAAAGCTTTGAACGGGCCAAATGGAAGCTCTTGGAGACGCACACAGGGAATTTTTTTGGGGCTTCTCTCACTCTGCTGCCGTTACTTCGACAGAAACCTGGCTCGCCAGGTATCAACCGGGTTTCCACCAAAGTTAGGTTTGCAAAGCCAGAAAAAGAGCTGAGGAAATCCTTGGCATATGGAAAGAATTGACAAAGCTGATCTTGGCAAATTATCTTTCATGGTGAAGGCTTTAAACACTGAGGTATAAATGTTTGAAAATACAGAGGTTTGGAATAAGATAAGGAAATGGATTTGGAATTTTTCTTTTATTCTTTCATGGGATATGGGAGTCACTGGCTAGGCTAGCACTTATATTGCCCATCTCTAATTGCCCTTGAGAAGGTGGTAGTGAGCTGCCTTCTTGAACTGCTGCAGCCCATGTGGTGCAGGCACATCGGTAATTCTGTTAGGGAGGGTGGGTTCCAGGATTTTTGATCCAGCAACAGTGAAGGAATGGGGATATATTTCCAAGTCAGGGTAGTGAATGGCTTGGAGGGGAACTTGCAGGTGGCGGTATTCCCATGCGTCTGCTGCTTTTGTCCTGCTAGGTGGTAGAGGTCATGGGTTTGGAAGGTGCTGAAGGGCCTTGGTGAGTTAGTGTTGTGCATCTGAATCCAATTAAATGAGAATACATTCCTTTATTAGCCAATGTATAGAATATAAGAGCAGGGAGCTTATGCTGGAACTGTATAAATCATTAATTAGGCCACAACTTGAGTACTGTGCGCGGTTCTGGTCACTTCATTACAGAAAAGATGTAGTTGCATTGGAGAGGGCACAGAAGGGATTCATGAGGATGTTGCCAGGACTGGAAAATTGCAGCTATGAGGAAAGTTTGGATTGGCTGGGGTTGTTCTCCTTGGAACAGAGGTGGAAGGGGGAAATTTGATTGCGATTCATAAAATTGTGAGAGGCCTGTATAGAGCAGATGGGAAGGGCCTATTTAGCTTAGCAGAGGAGTCAGTGACCAGGGAACATAGATTTAAGATGATTGGTAGAAAGATTAGAGGGGAGATGAGGAAAAATTTTTATCACCCAGAGGGTAGTTGGAGTCTGGAACTCACTGCCTGAAAGGCTAGTAGAGGCAGCTGTCTGGATAAAACATGTCTGGATATGCACTTCAGGTGCCATATCCTGCAGCACCATAGACTAAATTCTGGAAAGTGGGATTAGGCTGGCTGGCTTGTTTCTCAGCTGGTGCAGACACTATGGTTCTAGTGGCCTCTTCCTGTGCCATAAATTTTCTATGGGTAAAATTTTTCGCTTGGCGGGCAGGCGCGTACCCGACCCAACTGAGTGTAAAATGACGCCCGATGATGTTGGACGAGCAACCCGACGTCATCGCGCACTCACGCGATATTACGGTCGGCAGCTATGCTGCTGACAATTGAAACCTTAATTAAAAGAAATCTTTCGCTGCCAGTCCAACCTAGCCAGTAACCACTTTTTTTGGCAAATTCCTGTATGTATTGCTCTGAAGACATGCCCTGACATGTTATGTGGTATTTCACACCTGGGGGTATCAAGATCTACTTTAAAGCAGACTCTTGAAAGGAAGGCATTAAAAATGCAAAGTGCTGGACTTTAATCAATGGTACAACAACAAAAAGTGCTGGAAGAACTCCTGGGGTAGAATTTTACGGCCCTGTTTTGGCGGGAACGGGGCTGTAAAATGCGGCGAGACATTCTAAACCCCATTGGCTTCGGCGGGAACATAAAATCCCACTGTCGTAAAATTCTGCCCAGCAAGTCTGACAGCATCTGTGGAGAGAAAGACAGAGTTAACATTTCGAGTCCGTATGGCTCTTCTTCAGAGTTGAAGGACTTAATCGTATATTCTTTGTGCCTTTAACCAATGGTAATTCTGTCAAGACAATGGGAATTGCTAACTAGACAGTGACGCCCACATCCCAGGAATGAATTAAAAAGAAATTGGGGCACCCTTAATGAGAGCAACTAGACATGGCAATGTGACAATTTGAAACCCCAGCATTTACATCCTCACCATGAACTTGCACAATGAACTTCAAACTCCCATGGTCCTTGGGCCTTTGACAAATTGTAGCAGAGTCCCATCACACATCCTATTGGAGCTGCATCATTTACACATCCTCTGCATAGCTACATGATACCTGCAGTAAGGCGTGAACTGGACGATTGAGTTTGGCTCCACATAATGTTATTACTTAGCAATTAATTAGAAGAGACAACTTGTAGCAGATCAAATAAAAGCTTTACAAAAGGTATTCTTGCCTCACGTTTTTTGGCCCGAGTTGGAATCAGGTGGGGCCACAGAGATGGGGCGTGTGCGTGGGGAAATGAACCATCCTAACCATGGCAATTTTAACTCCCAGGCTTTATTTCCAGTCCCCCAGTCAGGATCCCAACCAAAACGGATAGGAAGTGGCAGCCAGCAGCTGGTGAACGCAATGTTGGCTGGCAGGGGGTCGGCACCAGGGATTGTACCCATCATTAAGATAAATAGATAGGGGAAAGGGGAGAAAGCAGGAGGCCTCAGCTTTCTGTGTGGGGCCAGGCAGAGCACTCCAGCCAAAAAAAACCTAAAATAAAAATAAAAACAAAAAGACTTACCTAGAATCATAGAACGGTTACAGCACAGAAGGAGGCCAATTTGGCCTGCTGTGTTTGTGCCAGATCTTTGCAAGAGGAACTCATCTAGTCCAACTCCTCTGCCTTTTCCTTGTAGTCCTGAAAATGTTGTTATGACTGGGTGAGGAGAGTCAATTGGCTCCCCTTTATTCAGCCCGCTTGATTGCCTGCAACAAAGGTTTTCAAACATTCTTTCCCTGTAAATGCCTTTTCCAATAGAAATGTATTTACTTTTTAATAAGTAGCCAATCAAACCAGGTTATCTTGAGTCAAAGAAAGAGTAAGTTTATTAGTTACTAAACTCGAGAAATAATAATAAAAAAACTTGACAATACACACAGAAGTAAGAAAAGTTAGAGTCAAAATGAAAGTTAAAAGAATATACAATTAAATCCTTTGCTTGTCCTTGAGGTGTAGATTGTTGAATGTTGCAGCTGTTGGAAGTTAGCTGGTTTTCTTTAAAATCCTGGAGTTGAAGTGAGGTTCAGGTAACTGCACATTGCTGGAGACACTATTAGCTTCAGTGAGAAAGAGAGATTCCTTACAGCTTTCTTCAGCAGTTTTTACAGATGCCTTCTCTCTCTTTCTGGATTGGCAAAACCACTTCTTAAATCTCTTGTCTATATATTTCATGAAAGGAATTTTATTAAGATGTCTTGCAGTCATTGTTTTAGATCAAGTATGTAACAAGTTTGATCTTTCATCTCAAAACTTTTGACATACTTCAAGATAGTAGAAACCAACAGGAGATGGGGTTATTTCATCCTCCACTGGGGGTTTTGAGTTGGATGTATCTGTCTAGTTAGCAGTTCCCATTGTCTTGACAGAATTACCATTGGTTAAAGGCACAAAGAATATATGATTAAGTCCTTCAGCTCTGAAGAAGAGCCATACGGACTCAAAATGTTAACTCTGTCTTTCTCTCCACGGATGCTGTCAGACTTGCTGGGCAGAATTTTACGGCAGTGGGATTTTATGTTCCCGCTGAAGCCAATGGGGTTTAGAATGTCTCGCCGCATTTTACGGCCCCGTCCCCGCTGAAACGGGGCTGTAAAATTCTGCCCCAGGAGTTCTTCCAGCACTTTTTGTTTTTGTACCATTGATTAAAGTCCAGCACTTTGCATTTTTAATGCCTTCCTTTCAAGAGTCTGCTTTAAAGTAGATCTTGATACCCCCAGGTGTGAAATACCATGTAACATGTCAGGGCATGTCTTCAGAGCAATACATACAGGAATTTGCCAAAAAAGTGGTTAACTTACAATACCAGAGGTAACTGTGGGAGCCATCTTTAGTCAGTGTCTTTTCTTGTAACTTTATTTTCAAAAAGGGTTCTCTTTAAACAGTTCACCATGTTTTTGGTTAGCTGGTGAAATTATTGGTAGATCTCAGTCACTATTTCCCATCATTGTGACAATATTTTCACTTCAGATAATTATCAATTCCTTTGACAATGCCTCGAAAGAGCCTGCTTCCACTACACTCCCAGGCAGTGTATTCCAGACCCCAGCATTTGCTGCTTAAAATGGTTTTTCCTCATAATGCCATTGCCTCTTCTGTGAACCACCTTAAATCTGTGTCCTCTAGTTCTGGATCCTTCCACCAATGGGGATAGTTTCTCCCTATCCACTCTTTTCAGACTCCTGATAATTTTGTATAACTCTATTAATTGTTCTCTTAATTATTCCCAAAAAAAAGAGACATGCTGTCTAAGCTTTTTCTCTTGTGCTCATTAGGACAATTGATAAGAATAACAAATATAAAGAAAACAACAACTTATACTGCATGAAAAGAGAGTGCTGATTGGTTGGCAAGTGGACTCTGATTGGTAGCGGCGTTGCCATGCAACAGACAAAAGTTAAATGCCAAGATTTTGTACTAGGTTGTAGGTTCCAGGCAGGTTGACTTTGATTGGTCAAGGCATTGCTAAGGGGAATAAACCAGGGAGCGGCTGTCTCTTAAGCTTTTGTTGTATGTCTACACATTACGCATTTTTCAACTAAACAAAAGATTTGGAACCTTCGGAGGATGCTGTGCATTCAGAGCTGAGGGTCAGCGCAGTGCTCATACCCCGTATAGACTCCTCCATTATACAAACCATGGCAATCAAACCCTCAGGAATCTCTGCCAGATCTCCACATACATTCATGCATTCTGCTGAACATCCAGCATTTGCCACCTAATGGATGGCTCCAGAGGTTCATCATCTGCATGGGGTTCAGAATCCTCCTGGTCTCCAACACTCCTCCAATTGTCAGAGGCCTGGAGGCTTTCTGTCTGGACAGCTCCTCAAGCGAGTGTGACGTGCCTTCCCCATTGTGTTCAACTTCCTAGCTGGAGCACTCAATCCACTGAAGTACCTGTATTTGAGGTGGCGCAAGGTACAGAGCGAGGATGTGATGCTAGTGCATCTGATGTTTCCTCCTCCTCTGATGTTAATGGAAGGCTTTCTCAATCATAAGCTGATCTTGAAGATGATCCTGCTGATGGAGGAAAATCAGGTGTAAGTATCCATGAGCATTTAAGATTCAGGGTTGGTACATTTTGCTAGACTCTGAAATTGGGAATATAGCTAAACTAATATTTCATAATGGATGAACATAAAGGATTAGTAGATTTCATCTGTCAGTCTTTCACCCTTTGCCCTTCATTTCTCATACCCTCCCCAATCTAATCTGCACCCACTTCACTCTTACCGTCCTCCGAGACCCCTGCCTCTTGGTGATCAGTTGATCTTGCTTCACGCTCGCACACTTGCTCTAGGATCTCCTCCTCCATTAGAGTTAGCAACGCTAGATTTGACACTCCCTCACCAGTACAGCTTCGCTCCAAGGCATTATGACTCCTCTTCCCCTGTGAGGACAATAGCGCTTTCATGAGTCACCCCTCCATGTGCCAGAACATTGCATGTTTCTCCCCAATATCGCTGGTTTAAATGCCCAGCACATTGCAGGACTTCCACCTCTGAGACATGCCTGCTATCCTGTCTATCCCTCCCCCATCTCTAGCCCACCCGGACGGATGTCGGAGGTGGCCAAGGGGCTGCTGACTTCTGGGATGTTTAAAAGGTCCATCTCGGTTCTCTGGGATTTTGTCCCAGTTGTTTTCTTAAACATTGGGCCCTATAGGCCTCAACCATCGTTCTTCCTCACCATCCCCACCCATTCCCCATGCCCATCCATACCAATACATGCCACCCATGCCCCCCAACCAAACTCATGACCACTTATTGTTCCTATGCCAACTTAGTGACAAATCATGGACCCCACCCAACACCCTTTATCCTTACACCAGCCATGCCAACTCACCCAGTATCTGCCATGGGCAGACCTGAGGAGCCACGCTGAGAAGAAATAAGATAAAGTTCTAAACATCTATCAGAGACTTAATTACATAAAAAATACTCATTCAAAGAAGTCTACTCAATATATTTAAAACCCCTCCAGTACCAAACCCTTTAAAATTTGTATTCATAACTTAACATCAAAGACAGCTAATCTGTTAATAATCTCTTTCAGATATCAATCAAACTGCTTTTGCAAATTCACTTTTAGCCAAGTTCATCAACAAATTATCTTCTTGTAGTCGAGTAAATAACTCTTCCAGACACTGCAAATGCTCCTCCCATGTCTGACTGAAAACAATTAGATCATTAAACCGCACAATTACTGAGACACGCAATAACTTTGTTTGCCAGTCTTTGAGATGTTGCAGGTGCATTCTTCACACCAAATGACATGGCTTTAAACTGATATAGTCCACTTGGCATTACAAAAGCTGATATCTCCTTTGCTCTCTGCGACGTTGGCACCTACTAATATCCTTTTAGCAAGTCAATCTATGTGATAAATTTCGATTGTCCCACTTTTTCAATGCAATCCCCCAACCATGGTATGGGATATGAATCCACTTTTGTCACCGCATTCACCGTTTGATAGTCCACACACACGGCTGATTCTTCCGTTTAGCGGGTGGGCAGGGCTGAAGCAATCGCGGGCTGTGTCGCCATTTTGCGTGGGCGGGCCAATTAAGGCTCGCCTAGCGCATTTCACACTCTCGCGGAGAGCAGGGTTTTTAAAATTGCGGCAGGCATGTACAGACCGCCGGTTCCAATGGGGAACCGGGAGTCTGTATAAAGAAAGGCCAGGCAGCCTCCTTTAGGCTGATCACCATAGCCAGCTCCAGCTTGCACTGCAGGGGATCTGCACAGAAGGCTCTGGTAGAGGGAAGTCCAGAGGAGGGGGGCAGGCTGCAGGGCAGGCCAGCGGGGGGGCCAATGTGCCCCTTGCTTCTCTGATGAAGGCCTTGCAGCCCTTGTTGAGGAGGTGGCAGCCCTGCAAGAGGTCCTGTTTCCCCAGGATGGGAGGAGGAGGGCCCCCCACATGATGAAGCGGGCCTGGCAGGAGGTGATGGAGGTGGTCAGCTCCAGGGATGTTCTGCGGCGAACATGGATCCAATGCCGCGAGCGCTTCAATGACTTGTTGGGCTCTAGAGGTAGCCTTTGAAGCCCGCCCCCCCAGCTGTGCCACGTCTTAGTGTCATTATTGCATTGGGCATTTGGTGCATGCTGGGTGGTCAGGCAGATAGTAAGCATGCTTCCACCAGCCTTAGTGGTTGATGAGAAGATAGGTTCTCCCTGCAGCATATTTTGGTGTTTGTCGCACTTGAATAGCCTGGAGGCAACCTGCAGCAGATGCAGCTAGGCACATACTCAGAACTCCAACACATGTCCTATTCACGGTGATGAGATGGTGGAAGGGGAGCCTCAAGGTGTCGTGCCCAAGAGCCATCTGCTGGCATCAGCGCTGCACCTAGTTGCGCCTTCTTGCCATGGGCGCTAAGACCCGTGTGCTATTCAAAGTGATGGACGCCGAATGTGTCCAAGGTGGATGTTGGGGGAGGGGCTTGGGAGTAGCCGTACTATCTTCTGGGGACTGATCACCAGTAGTGTGGACAGGAGCCGCTGGAGGCCTCAGATGGGCCACTGTGGTTGGGGTGCGGCACGCGCATGCAGAGCACATAAGTGAGCAGCCCCAATAAATCCTCTTCTCTGCTCTGCAGGAGAAAAATGCACACAACACTTATGAGCTTTCGCACACTGGTGGCGCCCAGCCCATGCTTCTCATCCTCAGCCGATTTGAAGAATAGGCCGTGGAGTTGGAAAGGCGGGTATCAGTGAGGCTGGGGTCCAGCAGCCAGGTATTTGAGGCCCACAGTCCCATCCGCTCTGTCTTCCCACCATCCAAAGCACCGATCATTGCTGCAATCGTTAATGCAGCAACACTGCTCATTCACAGACTGATACAGTCAGACGTGTGGGTCATACACAAAGGTCCCTCTGCCCTTTGAGGATGCGCGTCTCTAGCACCTTCCAAAGTCACATCCCATTTCTGACCACTATCCTCATGGCCTAACATGCCATGGCATCGCTGCTGCACATCCAAAGACTTATTGCATCTTAGGAGGGTTTGTACCTCCACCTTTCAGCCGGTGTGTCCCACATTACTCTGTCCAAAAAGTCCTCAGCACCTCATCTGTCAACCTCATGGCACTCAACTTAAATAAATGCCAGCACGTTAGTCATCCCTACGCCAAGGGGAAATGTTGCCTTCTGTCCAACCGGTCTATGCCCCTCATATGAAGATCAATAGTGTGACCTGTCAATCTCCTGTGCTCCACGGCAAATGTCGCAAGTGTTTGCAATGTTTCCTCATCACTCCAACTCTCCAGGCCAGGATGCATCCTAGTCAGGAACCTCTGCACTTTCCCTACTCCAATGCCATCACTCCCATGAAGTGCAGGTCACGACTGAACGCAGAAGTGAAGCTGTGGCCTCGACAGCGTTTTCTGCACTTGCAGCATGACCTCCCTGTTCCTACATTCTACTCCTCGACTAATAAAGGCAAGTCTGGCTTTTACCTTGTTAAATGCCTTAAGTTCTTGTCCTGCGACCTTAACGGGTCTGCCCAGCAAGGTCCCTGTAATCATCCTTACTTTCCACGGTCCTACCATTTCTCCTGCATTCCCATACCTTGTTTGTCTTGCCCAAGTGCTTAATCTCACACTTATCCACATAACATTCCATGTGGCATTCCTTAGGCCATCTGACCAGCCTGTCTGTATGCGCCTGTAATGTTTGGGACTCCTCTTAACTACTTACCACCCCACTAATGTTCATCTCCTTAGGTTCGTGAAGGTTGAGCGCATTATGAGCCTGGGGGGTGGGGGGAAAGGGATGAATTGTGTTACTGACTGAATGCTAACTGATCCACTGTCCTTGTTGTTAATTTCAGCATCACCACCGCATGGCCGTCAGGAGGACGTCCAGAGCCCCCCCTCCACACCTGAGAGGTGTCAATTGTCACGAGTGTCACACCATTTCAATGAGCCAGGCATCAGCGCAGCGACTACCACATCAGCAGGGAATGTAACATCAGCTAGTGTCCCGGGGCACAGTGGAGAGGGCACTTCACAATCGCTGGAGGAGATGGCACAGAGAGTGCCGATGGTGCCAGCAGCCGGAAGATTGCAGGGGATGAGGCACATGCTGAATTGGGCAGTGATGATGTGCCTCTGGAGCTATCCGCTATGCAGCAGCTGCAGGACAAGCGGCCGGGTGCGCGGGAGCATCTGGCAGGGTTGTATGAGCGTGTGCTTCACTTGGTCTCTGTGGTGGAGGAATCTAGGCAGAGTGTCAGTGATGGCATTAACCTCAGGACAGAGCTTCAGGCTTCCTCCATTGAGAGATTGGCGACTGTCATGGAGAGGGGCTTCCAACAGATTGATCAGCTTCTGATGGGGTTACGCTCGGACCTGCAAGCCCTCACAGCGCTAATGGCCACAGGTTGTCATTGGCAATGTGGGAGATGTTCTGGGCACCAACTGTCCCAGCTCGGTGCCCATCCATCTGTGGTGAGCAGGGAGGTCAAAACTGACCTCATGTTGGTGCAGCAGCTCTGTCGTATCTGAGGGCTCCTCTCAGAGTACTCCAGATGAGGGCAGCAGCTCCTCACCCGGTCTGCCAGTGACTGTTGCATCCGTTGAGGCTGTGACAACTGGGGAGGTGCCAGCTGTGGAACTGGCCACTCCCTCCCAGGCAGGGCCAGCACAGGCTCCATGGGCCAGAGGACATCCGCCAAGGTCATCGAGGCCAACAGGACAGCAGAGCCAGCAGGCTGTCTCACAAGCCACTCCGAGTGATGGGGCGGCACCAAGACGAGGCACCCGCAAATGTAAGCAAAAGGCACGTTAGGCACACCACGGGATTCTCACTGGTGCCTTTCTGTTGGCCTTAGATATTTTTCAACCCTGGAGCAATGTTTTGTTATGTTTTTTTGTGGCATCATCTGATGGACAGATGGAAATAAAGTCCACAATTGTTACCATGGCTGAGGGTGGCTCCTTTGTGCTGCATTTGTATGTTTTACAGACATATCAGGAGTGTTTGAGTGGACATTGATATTTATGTACAAAGCCCTTAGTTGCAGCTGGTGAAGTAGCAGATTTAGCACTTAAGTGCTGCGTATGGAAGCGCCAGGCAAGGCTGGTCCTCCAGATCCATTTGTGTGGAGCTAGCTGAAGGTTCGATGGATTAAAGTCGCCCGGATGTCCCTGCCTCCTTGGTGTAGTTGCGGGTCGGCGTGCAGCCACCCATCATCGCCCTGTGCTTCCTCATCCTCTGAGCCACTGCTGGATTCATCATGTGCAGCTGCATTCACTGCATCAAGGTCTTCGTCATCCACTGCGTCCCCCCTTTCCAGCGCAAGATTGTGCAGAGTGCAGCATGCTACCACTATCAGAGATATACAACTTGGGGGGTACTGGAGTGTGCCCCCTGAGCGGTCCAGGTATCAGGAGCACATCTTGAGAAGACCCATGGCTCTCTCCATCATGGCCCTTGTGGAGACATGGCTCCTATTGCACCGCTTCTCAGCTTCTGTTCTTGGATGGTGGAGAGGCATCAAGAGCCAGCTTCTGAGGGGATAGCCCTTGTCACCCAGCAGCCATCCATCCAGTCGGGCTGGAGCACCGAAGAGCCTCAACACCTGGGAGTGTCTGAGGATGTAGGCATCGTGGGAGCTGCCTGGGTACCTTGCACAGACTTGTAGAATCTGCATCCTGTAGTCACACACTATCTGCACGTTCATGGAGTGGAATCCCTTCTTGTTGACAAAGGCACCGGGCTCACCTGCTGGTGCCTTGATGGCCACATGTGCACAGTCTATAGCACCCTCGATGTGGGGGAAGCCAGCAATGGCCGCGAAGCCTCTGGCTCACTGTGTCTGGCTTGCCTGGTCCCAGTGGAAGTGGATGAAGGTCAGTGCATGAACAGAGCATCTGTAAACTGCTTGACACAAGTGTGGGCAGCAAAGGTCACCCACCGAACCCTGGAAGGAGCCAGAGGCATAGAAGTGAAGGGCAACTGTGACCTTCAGAGCTGCTGGCATGAGGTATCCACTCACACAGTTAGGAGAGATCTCAGGGCCAATCATCTGACAGATGCAGTTGACTTTTTCCCTTGATAGTCGGAGCCTCCTTCGGCACTGCACCTCAGTCATATTGAGGTAGCTGCTTCACCGCCTGTATACCCTAGCAGCAGGATAGTGGCAACTTCTGCGGACCCTTGCACCTTGGACAACCTCTTGGCCCTGTGCCCCTTGTGCCTGTGCCTGGCCTCCCAAAGGTTGCTCCCCTGGAGGCTGATTCTCAGTCCTGGCCTCCTCCTTATTCTATCCCTCCCTTCCTCCTCAGGGGAGCTGCCTCCAGTGGAGAGGTCAGACCCATACCCAGGCTAAATGGAGGCCTCTGGAACGCTGCAGGCCTGAGAAAGATTACTGTCTGCAGACTGGTTTCAAAGTACACAAGAAGCTCTTGGAAATCGATGAGAACTGCTAACAATCACATAGGCAACTTTAAAACACTTCCATCAATTATAACTTTGACAAAAACATGAACAACCCCTCTGAGTCCACATATCCCAACATTGCAAAAGTTTTCTTAAATAATCTCCTACCCGCCTGCCCACTGGACCCGTGCGCTGACCCGAAGTTCACACGGGCCCCTCAGAATCGTACACAATTGGCAAGTTAAGGGGTTTAATGAGCCCTTCAATTAATGACGGGCGAACTGAGCATGCCCGCCCACCGAAATATCACGATGGCGCGTGCTGACGTCGGCGTGCTCGCGTGATGTCAGTGTGCGTCATTTTACGCACTGACGTGTGGGCTACGCCCTCTGCATGTCAGCTGGAAAATTCTGGCCAATATAGTTTGCCCAGGCTGTTTTCTCATAGTCCTAAATTTCTGCTGGTATGCTTCAGGAACTAACTCATATGCACTCAAAATATCTTTTTTCACTAATTCACATTTCTTCTGATAGCGAAGCATATACTCAAGTGCCCTACCTAACAACTTGGATTGTAATAATAATGTCCAGTTTTCTGTTGGCCATTTCATCTGTTTAGCTAGCTTCTCAAATGAAATAACGAATGCTTCAATATCTTTTTCCTCAAACTTTGGAAGAGCTTGTACAAATTTAAACATATCCCCACTGGGATTGAAATAAATCCTTCCTCACCTACTGATGCCTCTTTTCTAACTGCCAACATTTTCGGTTGGAATTCTCTCTCTCTTTCTCTTTCCTCCTTCTCCATCTTCGCAATTTCTAATTCCCTTGCTTCTAATTCAAGCCTCTTCATTTGCAACTGAAGTCTCACTACCTCCAGCTGTGACTCACTAGTGTCAGGTTTCACTTCCAACTGTAGATGCCGTGCTATACTTTTAACTATATCAGATTTCCTTGCACCCCCAGGTAACCCCAATTTTAACTTGCCTGCCAACTTTGTTAATTTTTGGTTATTTTCTCCAACCCAATCAGAGTTATTTCTTCTACTCCCAGACAAGTCTTAGCAATTGCCAAAGCCATCTTGCAGTCTCAACACTTCTAAAATACCTCACCAGCTCCTGAATTCAAAGTGCTGCTTGTACTCATAACCTTTAAGATTCACCAATTCCTAACTAATCAAGGAGTTAGAAATATAATTTATCTCGGACAAGTCCCCAATTGTTATGACCGATGCAGTTGATAAAGCTGAGTTATTTAAAAATCCCAAAGGGAAACTTTACACAACTGTCATAACCTATAATTTTCAGTGTTACGTTTGAGATGCGACTTTATAGTCAGGAATCAGAACACCAGTTCTCGAGGTTTTACATTAAACTTAATGAAACATTTTATTAATTTACTCAGGTTAAAATATATATACACATGGCTATAAATTACTACTATCATAACTTTTAACAAATTCCTAAACTAACTTCCATTCAGGCAACAGCAACCCATAGACTTAACCAAAAACCAAGCAAAGCATTTTCACTTGACCAGTTCAAACTGAGGTTCTTTTCACTTTGGTTTCCATGGAGACAGTTGGATGCTTACAGCTGCCTTTTGATCTCACATTGCCTCTGCTTCGCATACACAAAACTGCTGAAGTTATACCTACCACTGCCCATTGAATATAATTCTGGGGAGAATTTTCTCCCTGTCGGGGGTGCTGAGCAGGAACGGGTGTGGGCGGGCTGCCATTTTACTTGTGACACGCACCCGGAAGCGCTGAGCGCTCCCTGTGCGGGTGGGGGGAGGAGGCTGAGGCCGGGCCTGTGCTCTTTTGCGCATGCGCACGAGAGAGTGCAAAAATCTCCATGAGGCATGGAGCTGCCTCAGGGAGTTTAACTTCATTATGAAAAATTTAAATAAAGAAGAGAGGAAAATTTTCAGACATGTCCCCTCAGGTGACAGTGTCACATGAGCTGGGACATGTCAATGCATATTAACAAAAACATTTATTTGATTTTTAAATCCTTCATGAAACCTCATCCCGCCCGTGGATGAGGCTCCATGATAAATGCGAAGGCCGCCTGGGCTCTTCACCTGCCCGTCAATCTTAAGGTTGGACGGGCAGCTCCGTTAATTTTTTAAATTAGTTTTTAAATGGCCTTAATAGACCTTTGAAAGTTTGGCATGCGTACAGCCGACTCCAGTGCACTGAAAATCGGAATGATGCGCGGTATTGTGAAGACGCACGCCTGACATCGCCACGTGTCATTTTGCGCATCGGTGAACAGGGCCCACCCTTGCAAGCCAACCAGAAGATTTAGGTCATTGTATCACCAGCCTCTTATAACAATAAAAAACCCTTTCATAATACCAATTTTATTAGTAGTGTAAACATATTGCTTGGTATCTGCCAGATAGATGTCAGTTTTCAACCCCACTTCTTGAATGCTCTATTCAAAAAATGTAAATACATACCATCTCTCTTACATATCAAAACTAGTACACATCAAAGCACCCAGAATAGCTGGCTTTAATCCAATCAAGACACACCCACAGACTAAACCTCTAATTTAAAAGAAAAATATTTTCCAATAATAGTATATACATTAATAGCTTCGTGACAGTCATCGCGTATCTTCTTGTGCATGCTTGGGTCAGGAGCGCTTCTGCCCGATGAGGTAAAAATTCTAGCCTTGACATCGTTAGTTTCCAGAAATCTATCAATTTCTGTCTTGAACATGCTCAATGATTGAGCTTCCATAGCCCTCTGGAGTAGAGAATTCCAAAGATTCATCATCCTCTGAGTGAAGAAATTCCTCCTCATCTCAGTCTTAAATGGCTTCACTCTGATCCTGAGATTATGTCCCCTAGTTTTAACCTCACCAACCAGGGGAAACATCTTATCTATACCCACCACTGTCATGTCCTATAAGAATTTTGTGAGTTTCAATGAGGTCACCCCTCATTCTTCAAAACTCTAGGGAATGCAGACCCAGGGCGGGGTTTTCTGCACCCGCATGCCGCTGGGATTGTCCAGTCCCACCGCAGGTTAATGGACTTCTGGCTGGGACACCGCCTCGCCTGTGGCGGGTCCCACCGCAACAGGGCTGGGAAATCTCAGCCCCAGCATCCCCAGCCCCTCCTCATAAGATAATCCCACCAGCCCAGGGATTAATCTGGTGAACCTCTGATGCACTCCCTCTATGGCAAGCACATCCCCCACCAGATAAGGGGACCAAAACTGTACACAATACCACCAGGCGAGGTTTCACCAAGGCTCTATACAACAGCAACAAGACATCTTTACTCCTGTACTCAAATCCCCTTGCGCCTCTCAGCATTTAATAAATATTCTGCCTTTCTCTTTCACACTTATTATATTCCATCTGCCATGTTCTAGCCCATTCACTTAGCCTGTCCAAGTCCTCTTGAAGTCTCATTGCATCCTCCTCACAACTTACATTCCTGCCCAGTTTGTTGTCATCAGCAAATTTAAGAAATATTATAATTGGTGCCCACATCCAAATCATCTAGATAGACTGTGAACAGCTGTGGACCTAGCACAGATCCTTGCTGCACCCCACTAGTAACAGCCTGTCATCCTGAGAATGATCCATTTATCCCTACTCTCTGGTTTCTGTCTGATAACTAATTCTCAATCCATACCAGCATGTTTTCCCCAATCCCATGTACTCTTATTTTATTTACTAACTTCTCGTGAGGGATCTTATCAAAAGACTTCTAAAAATCCAAATACACACATCTACTTGTTCTCCTTTATGAATGCTACAAGGAATGTCCTCAAAAAACTCAATTTTTCCCTTTCATAAATCCATGTTGACTCCACCCAATTTTACCATTTTTTTTCCCTCAATGTCCAGTTATTAGATCCTTTATAATAGGTTCTAACATTTTCCCTACTACTGATGTCAAACTAACAGGTCTGTAGTTTTCAGTTCTCCCTCTCCCTCCCTTCTTAAATAGTGGGGTTACATTTGCTATTTTCTAGTCCGAAGGAACCTTTCCAGAATCTACAGAATTTTGAAAGATGATCACCAATGCATCCACTATCTCTCTAGCCTCCTCCTTCAAAACTCTGGGATGAAGCTCATCTTGTCCAGGGGATTTATTAATCTTCAATTCAGCTAACTTTTCAAGTTTTACTTCTTTACTGATGCTAATTTCTTTCAGTTCCTCAGTTTCACAGGTCTCTTGGTTGCCTAGCATTTCTGGGAGATTTTCTGCATCTTCTCCTGTGAAGGCAGATGCAAAGTAACTATTTAGTTTCTCCACCATTTACCTGTTTTCTACTATAACTTCTCCTGTCTCCACCTGTAATGTGCCCACATTTGCCCAGCTAATCTTTTCCTTTTCACATACCTAAAGAAGCTTTTACAGTCTGTCTCTACGTTCCTCGCTAGTTTGCATTCATATATCCTAACAGGTCATCGCATTGTGAACAGCAACAGGAATTTTGGTGATTCCACCTGTCCTGCATCGTTCCCTCTTTGGCCAAACATATTGAGGTTAGTCACAGTGCCCCAATGCCATCCAAACTGAGATTAACTATCGCATCACAGGGACCCAACTTGGAATCTCCTTAGCTTGTTTGGTTCAACTTTATACTGGGCGTTGCATTTCTGCATGAAGCCTAGCGGCAATGCTGTATTTATTGCAAAGGCTCCAATAAAAACAGAAAATGATGGAAGCGCTAAGTAGGCAGGAAGTGGGGCTTTACTGGGGCCAGGCTGTTGGGCCTTGGAGATCAGAGGTGGTGGCCAGGGTTGGAAGGGTGGATAGCGAGGGATAAACGCAGGGAGGAAGTCTACCTGTGTGCGCCCTCTCTTGGGGACAGGGTGTCCCACAACCACCACCCCACCTCCCCGCAACAGCCCCGCAAAGCCCGGCAGCCTGGAAACTTGGGCCTCCCCCGCTGTGGGTAAAATCTCAGTGATATCAGGAGGAGCTGCTTAAATGGGAATTAATTGAAGGGCTTCACTTGGCCCATGAGCAAGTGGGTTGCTGGTGCTTTGCCCCGCTGCAGGTAAAATATCCTCATTGGGGGTAGAAAAGTGATGGGCACAGCGCTGCTGCCATGACGCCCAATTTTACAACCCCCTGTCTACCCACCCTCCTGGGGTGGGGGGTGGGTGGGGGGGCGGTGCAGAACATGTAAAATTCCAGCCAATATCTGTACATGTTCCTATGCAAATTGATAAATCATTGCATTGACTGTCAACTTTTATGACAGCAAATTAATGCCCTTAATGTCTTTTTGCCTTGTAACTTAGAGCAGGGTGTGGGTCATCCTGTATGCAGTGGGCACCACACAGTTCAGCAGCTCAACTGCAATTACACAGTATCAATGCTGCTGCAAAATGGCAATATGATCAAGAAATAATGGTGACCAGAGCAGTCATAGCGACCGTTAATAATAAATTCCAAGATGAAGTAATGCTAGTTTGATGATTAAGTTTAGTCTGAATTCTACAGCACTATTGCCAAAGTAACACCCCCCTTCATTTTTATCATATAGCGTGAGGAAACATATAGAATTCACAATGCGGTTCAAATATCCATCCATAATGGCATTATAAGGCTTAATGTCCCATTAAAGCTACTTGTACAGGACTCCTGGTGCTCCTGCGGTCAGTCACACTCCTATATATAAACAATGGAATCAGGGAAACAATAGCACCCAAAGGTCCACTATTATTTTTAATATTCCACATTGTGGGCTGCATTTATTGCCCATCGCTAGAGAATCAATGGAGGTGGTGATGAGCCTTCTCCTTGAACTGCTGCTGACCATGTGCTAATGGTGCATCCACAGTCGTATTACTTAGAAAATTCCAGGATTTTGACCTACCAATAACAAAGAAATCATGTGTGACTTGGAGGGAACTTGC
This sequence comes from Carcharodon carcharias, assembly GCF_017639515.1. Classification (NCBI taxonomy): domain Eukaryota; kingdom Metazoa; phylum Chordata; class Chondrichthyes; order Lamniformes; family Lamnidae; genus Carcharodon; species Carcharodon carcharias. Next base: position 227,731,316 of record NC_054467.1, read on the forward strand.
AGCAGATGACAATATTCTTATTCTGCTCTTGCTCTTCTCAGTGATGGAGGTTGCAAGAGAGCTGTTGTCAAACTAACCTTGATGGTTGCAGTTGCTGTAGATTGTTTGCGCTATAGCCATACTGTACCTGTGCATGGAGGGAACGACTATTAGGTCTGGCGAGGGGGCAGCAATCACATTGGACAGAATGTTTACCTTGATGGGCAGGCGGGCCCCACCGGCTCGGCGGCGAGCGGGCAGCTGAACTCCACCGCTGAAACGGGGCCCGTTGCCATTTTGAGTGGGCAGGCCCAACGGGAAACGTTATGCGCTTCCTGTGGGGGGGGGGGGGGGGAGGGATTCCCCATCTGTCAAAGTGCGCTATTCCACGCATGTGTGCGAAAGAGTGCGCTGCTCCCTGAGACTAAGTGCTGTTTCAGGCAGATTACTGACAGTATGAAAATCTTTAAAAATAGAAAAATATTAAAATTATTAAAATGTCTCCCCCCCACCTCGGGTGACAATGTCACACGAGATGGGACATGTTAACAAGAAGCACATAAACTTTATTGAAGTTTTTAAAAACAGACATGAAACTTCATCCGGCCAGTGGATGAGGTTTCATGTATTATCAGAAGCCCGCTGGGGCTCTTGGCCTGCCCGCCAGCCTTAAGGTTGGACGGGCAGAGCATTTAAAAAGCTTTAATTATCCTGTCAATGGCCTTAATTGGCCATTGACAGGTCTGTGGGTGGACAGCTGATTTCACTGTCCGCCGCCTTCCTCAATATTTAAAATGGACTGAGATGATGTTGGGGGTTCCTCCCAACGTCATTCCGTGTCATTTTCCTGTCGGCGAGCAGGCCCCACCCCTAAATCGCCAACGGGAAAATTCTGCCCATTGTCCCGGATGTCAGTTCAGTTTCTAGATGGTTGCCTGGACCCATCCAAAAGAGTGATGAGTCTTCCATCGCCCTCCTTGCATGAGTTGTTCAGATGCAGGAAGACGCTTTGAGGGAACAAGAGGTGAGCAACTCATCGCAGAGTACGAGCCTTTGTCCTGTTCTTGCAGTCTTGACATTGATATAGCTGATCCAGTTCAGCTTCTGGTAAATAGTAAAATCAAAGTAGGCCAGTGAATCTGCTGTCAGTTTATCATCATTGCAAGATGATCAGGCCCCTGTGTTTCTAATTTAAGCGATTGTGCCACGATGGTACCGGAGAACATTGGACATTGATGTCACTGCCGTTTATGGGATAGTCTTGGTTAGGGGTGCTGCCATCTTTGCCTACCTAACATTTTAATGTCATCAAAGAGCTGACTTGTATGAAGCATTTTGAGACAGTTCTTTCTTTGGATAATTTCAGTCAGTCAGTCAGAAATATTGGCAGAGTCTGTGTCACAGATGTCAGAAGGAATCACTCAATCAGAATATAATGCTTTTAATAATCATTCAACTTCAGAAGGAAAAAAAAATACAAAGGCATTTCTTTCCTGATAACAGCATTATATATAGCAGGCTGTCCCAAGACAGGCTCCAGAGTTTGAAAGGTTGGCAGCATCATGTTTAAACATGGTGTCTATAATAGATCAAAAGATTTTGCAAAAAGCTTTCTGTGTGGAATAGAAACTAAGGACTTCACTGAAAATGTGTAGGAGCAGTTATTTTAAAAACATATATTATATATGGTGTAATATATTGTAGTCTTGTCATCTGTAAAATATCAGGATACACATTGATAATGAAGCAATGATCTCTGCAGAGGCTGTCTATTCCACTGTTTGAGCAATTCTTAAAGTCTTTTTGATGAATAATGTATTGGAAGTGTTGTTCTACTTCTAATCAAAATTCAACTTCTAAAATCTTCTTCCGATTCCCCTCCTCCTTTCCAAGAATACCTTAATCATCTTCCTTACAGGTTCTCAGAATCATAGAATCACAGAATTTTAACAGCATGGAAGGAGGCCATTTCGCCCATCATGCCTGCACCAGCTCTCCAAATGAGCATTATGAGCAAGTGCCATTGCCCTGCCTTTTCTCCAAACCGCTGCACATTGTTTCCTTTCAAATAATCATCTAATATCCCCTTGAATGCCTTGATTGAGCCTGCTTCCACCACACTTCCAGGCAGTGCATTCCAGACCTGAAACACTGGCTGTGTGAAAAAGAATTTTCTCTATGCCATTAACCCACAAATGTCAGAGGAATGGTCACTGGCGCAAGCTGAGTTCACTTAACATATCTTTGTATCCCACATGAACGTTGCTGATTGGCTGCAGTTGCTGTCGATTGTATGCACATTCATTGTATGAAATATTTTTTCATCTGTATTTATGGCTGTATGCCGCCATTTTACGTGGGCGGGCCAATTAAGGCCCACCCAGTGTGATGAGCACCTGGAAGTGCTGAGCGCTCCCTGTGCTGGGGGGGTGGGGGGGGGTAGGGAGTAGGTTGAGTCGGGGCCTGCGCTCTTTCGCGTATGTGCACGAAACAGCGCGGAAATCTCTCTGAGGCACAGAGCTGCCTCAGGGAGATTAGTTTAATTATGAAGAATTAAAATAAAGGAAAAAAAATTACTTGGACTTGTCCTCTCATGTGACAGTGCTTTTAATAAAAATTTTTAGTCAATTTTTAAATGCTTCATGAAACCTCATCCCACCTGTGGATGAGGTTCCATGATAAATGCGAAGGCCACCTGGGCTCTTTGCCTGCCCTTAAGTTTGGGCGGGCAGGCCAGGCAACCAGCTTAATTGGAATATAAAAACAAAAAAACTGCGAATGCTGGAAATCCAAAACAAAAACAGAATTACCTGGAAAAACTCAGCAGGTCTGGCAGCATCGGCGGAGAAGAAAAGAGTTGATGTTTCGAGTCCTCATGACCCTTCCACAGAACTGAGCAAATATAAGGAGAAGGGTGAAATATAAGCTGGTTTAAGGTGGTGGTGGTGGGGTTGGGGAGAGAAGTGGGGGGTGATGTGGTTGTAGGGACAAGCAAGCAGTGATAGGAGCAGATAATCAAAAGATGTCACAGACAAAAGAACAAAAGAAAACATAGGTGTTGAAGTTGGTGATATTATCTAAACGAATGTGCTAATTAAGAATGGATGGTAGGGCACTCAAGGTATAGCTCTACTGGGGTGGGGTGGAAAGACTAGCAGGACATAAAAGATTTAAAAATAATGGAAATAGGTGGGAAAAGAAAAATCTATATAAATTATTGGAAAAAACAAAAGGAAGCGGGAAGAAACAGAAAGGGGGTGGGGATGGAGGAGGGAGTTCAAGATCTAAAGTTGTTGAATTCAATATTCAGTCTGGAAGGCTGTAAAGTGCCTAGTCGGAAGATGAGGTGCTGTTCCTTCAGTTTGCGTTGGGTTTCACCGGAACAATGCAGCAAGCCAAGGACAGACATGTAGGCAAGAGAGCAGGGTGGAGTGTTAAAATGGCAAGCGACAGGGAGGTTTGGGTCATTCTTGCGGACAGACCGCAGGTGTTCTGCAAAGCAGTCGCCCAGTTTACATTTGGTCTCTCCAATGTAGTGGAGACCTCATTGGGAGCAACGAATGCAGTAGACTAAGTTGGGGGAAATGCAAGTGAAATGCTGCTTCACTTGAAAGGAGTGTTTGGGCCCTTGGATGGTGAGGAGAGAGGAAGTGAAGGGGCAGGTGTTGCATGTTTTGCGTGGGCATTGGAAGGTGCCATAGGTGGGGGTTGAGGAGTACGGGGTGATGGAGGAGTGGACCAGGATGTCCCGGAGGGAACAATCCCTACGGAATGCCGCTTGGGGGGTTGAAGGGAAAATGTGTTTGGTGGTGGCATCATGCTGGAGTTGGCGGAAATGGTGGAGGATGATCCTTTGAATGCGGAGGCTGGTGGGGTGATAAGTGAGGACAAGGGGGACCCTATCATGTTTCTGGGAGGGAGGAGAAGGCGTGAGGGTGGATGCGCGGGAGATTGGCTGGACACGGTTGAGGGCCCTGTCAACGACCATGGGTGGAAAACCTTGGTTAAGGAAGAAGGAGGACATGTCAGAGGAACTGTTTTTGAAGGTAGCATCATCGGAACAGATGTGACGGAGGCGAAGGAACTGAGAGAATGGGATGGAGACTTTACAGGAAGCGGGGTGTGAGGAGCTGTAGTCGAGGTAGCTGTGGGAGTCAGTAGGTTTGAAATGGATATTGGTGGACAGTCTATCACCAGAGATTGAGACAGAGAGGTCAAGGAAGGGAAGGGAAGTGTCAGTGATAGACCATGTGAAAATGATGGAGGGGTAGAGATTGGAAGCAAAATTAATAAATTTTTTCAAGTCCCGACGAGAGCATGAAGCAGCACCGAAGTAATCATCGATATACTGGAGAAAGAGTTGTGGAAGGGGGCCGGAGTAGGACTGGAACAAGGAATGTTTCACATATGCCATAAAGTGACAGGCATAGCTGGGGCCCATGCGGGTACCCATAGCCACACCTGTTATTTGGAGGAAGTGAGAGGAGTTGAAGGAGAAATCGTTCAGTGTGAGAACAAGTTCAGCCAGACGGAGGAGAGTAGTGATGGATGGGGATTGTTTCGATGTTTCTTCCCCCATATAGACTGGGAAACCAAATTAGCAATAGTACTAAAAACAAAAAAACGGTGGATGCTTGAAATCCAAAACAAAAACAGAAACAGAAATACCTGGAAAAACTCAGCAGGTCTGGCAGCATCGGCAGAAGAGAGCACAGCTGACGTTTCAAGTCCTCATGACCCTTCAACAGAATTGGAACATTAATGGCCTCAATAGGCCTCTGACAGATTGGCGGGCGTGCAGTTGACTCCGGTGTGTGCCCGCCAAACTGTAGATCTGAATGAGGTGCGGTGACATCGGGATGCACCGTGTGCCGTGTGTCATTTTACGTGTCAGCTAACGGGGCCCGCCCTTGCACATCAACTAAAAAACTCAGGCCTATGTTAACTTTCCAGTTTGACTCATTATGTAGAACGTTTTCTATGCCTTTCCAATTCGGTGACATGCCTGGGCTGAGGGGATCTGAACTCCACAGACAGGCAGCCATCACTGTGCTTGATTAACGATTCACCTTCCCAACCTGTAAAGTTCACTGTGTTAATCCAGCATGGCAATTAATGAAGATGCCCAGGGCACAAGTCTCATTGGATTTTAGAAGAATGAGAGGCGACCTTATTGAAACATATAAGATTCTTAGGGGGCTTGACAGGGTAGATGCTGAGAGGTTGTTTCCCCATGTGGGAGAGTCTAGGACCAGAGGGTATAATCTCAGAGTAAGGGGTCGCCCATTTAAAACAGAGATGAGGAGGAATTTCTTCTCTCAGAGGGTAATGAATCTGTGAAATTCCTTATCACAGAGAGCTGTGGAGGCTGGGTTATTAAGTATATTCAAGTCTGAGATAGGCAGATTTTTATTCAGTAAGGGAATCAAGGGTTATGGGGAAAAGGCAGGAAAGTGGAGTTGAGGATTATTAGATCAACCATGATCGCATTGAATACTGGAGCAGACACAATGGGCCGCATGGCCTACTTCTGCTCCTGCACCTTATGGTCTTATTAAGGGTGCTAAAATAATCATGGGTGACTTTAATCTATAGACTGGGAAACCAAATTAGCAATAGTACTAAAAACAAAAAACTGCGGGTGCTTGAAATCCAAAACAAAAACAGAAACAGAAATACCTGGAACAACTCAGCAGGTCTGGCAGCATCGGCGGAGGAGAGCACAGTTGATGTTTTGAGTCCTCATGACCCTTCAACAGAACTAAGTAAAAATAGGAAAGGGGTGAAATATAAACTGGTTTAATATAAGCTTGTTGGGACAAGTTGGAGATAAACAAAAGATGTCACAGACAAAAGAACAAAGATGTGTTGAAGGTGGTGATATTATCTAAAGGAATGTGCTAAGTAAGTAGAAAGCACGACAGAGAAGGTACAGATAGATCTAGTGGGGGTCGGGGAATACTAAAAGGTAGAGATAAACAATGGGTGGAAATACATTTAAAAATAATGGAAATAGGTGGGTAAAGAAAAATCTATATAAATTATTGGAAAAACCAAAAAGGAATGGGAAGAAATGGAAAGGGGGTGGGGATGGAGGACAGAGTTCAAGATCTAAAATTGTTGTACTCAATATTCAGTCCGGAAGGCTGTAAAGTGCCTAGTCAGAAGATGAGGTGCTGTTCCTTCAGTTTGTGTTGAGCTTCACTGGAACAATGCAGCAGGCCGAGGACAGACATGTGGGCATGAGAGCAGGGTGGAGTGTTTAAATGTCAAGCAACAGGGAGGTCTGGGTAATGCTTGCGGACAGACCCAGACCTCCCTGTCACTTGCTATTTGAACACTCCACCCTGTTCTCTTTCTGTCCTTAGCTTGCTGCATTGTTCCAGTGAAGCTCAGTGCAAACTGGAGGAACAGCACCTCATCTTCTGACTAGGCACATTATAGTCTTCCGGACTGAATATTGAGTTTGACAATTTTAGATCTTGAGCTCTCTCCTCCATCCTTCACCCCCTTTCCGTTTCTTCCCCCTCCTTTTTGTTTTTTCCAATTATTTATATAGATTTTTCTTTTCCCACCTATTTCCATTATTTTTAAATGTATTTCCACCCATTGTTTATCTCTACCTTTTAGTATTCCCCCACTAGAGCTATCTGTACCTTGGCTGTCCTGCTCTCTACTCTTAATTAGCACATTCCTTTAGATAATATCACCACCTTCAACACCACTTGGTTCTTTTGTCTGTGACATCTTTTGGTTATCTCCACCTATTACTGGCTGCTTATCCCAACAACCCCCCCGCCACAACCCTTAAACCAGCTTATATTTCACCCCTTTCCTATTTTTACTTAGTTCTCTTGAAAGTTCATGAGGACTCGAAACATCAACTGTGCTCTCCTCTGCCAACGCTGCCAGACCAGCTGAGTTTTTCCAGGTATTTCTGTTTCTGTTTTTGTTTTAGCAATAGTACTGTGGCAGATGAATTCCTGGAGGGTGTATGAGATTTTTTTTAGACCAATGCGTCGAGGAACCTATTTTTGAACCTAGATTTGGTTTAGTGTAATGAGAAGGGGTTAATTAATAATCTTGTTGTGTGGGGTTCTTTAAGGAACAGTGATCATAACATGATAGAATTCTTCCTTAGGTTAGAAAGTGAAGTAGTCCGACACAAAACTAGGGTCCTAAATCTTAACAAAGGAAACTATGAAGGTGTGAGACGTGAATTGGCTAAGATAGATTGGGGAACTTAATTAAAAGTCATGAAAGTGGATAGGCAATGGCTAATATTTAAGGAATGAATGTATGCATTGTAACAATTATATATTCCTTTCTGGCGCAAAAACACAACAGGCAGGATTTTCCTGTCGGCGAGTGAGGGGGCGGGGCCCGCTCACCGATGCATAAAATGACTCGCGGTGACGTCGGGCGGAACTCCCGACGTCACCGCGCCCCATTTAAATTTTCCAGTAGGCGGAGGCGCAGCAAAATCAGCTGTGCACTCGCCGACCTGTCAATGGCCAATTGAGGCCATTGACAGAGTCATTAAACTAATTAGTGGACCTGCCTGTCCAACCTTAAGGTTGGCAGGCAGGCCAGGAGACCTGGCGGGCATTAGAAAAAGCATCAAACCTCATCCACGGGCGGGATGAGGTTTTATGCAGGTTTTAAAAACTTTTAATAAAGTTTTTGTAAAAATTATGGACATGTCTCAACTCATGTGACAGTGTCACATGAGGAGACATGTTAGGGAAATTTTATTTTTCTATTTTTTGCTTTTTTACATTTAGAGCCGATCTCCCTGAGCTGCACTTAGCCTCAGGAAGATGAGCGCGCTCTTTCGTGCGCATGTGCGAAATAGCACACTCGATTTTGGGATTTCCCCCACGCCCGCACAGGGAGCATATAGCACTTCCGTGCCGATGTCACGCTGGGCACGCCTTAATTGGCCCGCTCATGTAAAATGGTGCCACCCCCCCCCCCAATCGGGGGGAAAATCCTGGCCAAGAGGAAAGTGGCCCAACCATGGCTAACAAAATAAATTAAGGATAGCATTATAGCCAAAGAGGAGTTATATAAAGTTGCTAGAAAAAGAAGCAAACCTGAGTATTGGGAGCAGTTTAGAATTCAGCAAAGGAGGACCAAGAGATTGATTAAGAGGGGAAAACAGAGTATGAGAATAAACTTGCAAGGAACATGAAAGAGGACTGTAAAAGCTTCTATATGTATGCAAGAAGAAAAAGGTTGGTGAAGATAAATGTTCGCCCCTTATGGGAGAATTTAAAATAGAGAACAAGGAAATGGCAGAGTAATTAAACAACTACTTTTGTTCTGACTTCACAGAGGAAGACACAAATAACTTCCAAGAAATATTAGGGAATCGAGGGCCTGGTGAGAAGGAGGAATTGAAGGAAATTAATATATCTTAAAAAATAGTGCTGAAGAAATTAATGGGACTGAAAGCCAATAAATCCCCAGGGCCTGATAACCTTCATCCCAGGGCCCTAAAGGAGGTGTTCATGGAAATAATGAATGCGTCGGTTGTCATCTTCCAAAATTCTGTAGATTCTAGAACAGTCCCAGCAGATTGGAAAGTGGCAAATGTAAAAAAGGAGGGAGGGAAGAAACAGGGAGTTACAGACTGGTTATCCTAACATCAGTGGTAAGGAAAATGCTAGAACCTATTATAAAGGATGTGATCACAGGACACTTGGAAAATATCAACGTCATTATACAAAATCAACATGGATTTATGAAAGGGAAGTCATGTTTGACAAACCTGCTGGGATTTTTTGAGGATGCAACTAGCAGAATATATAAGGGAGAGTGAGTGGATGTGGTGTATTTGGATTTTCAGAAAGCTTTTGATGAAGTCCCATATAAGAGGTTAGTGTGCAAAATTAAAGCATGTGATATTGGAGGTAATATATTAGCATGGATTGAGAAGCAGACAGGAAACAGAGAGTAGGAATAAGCGGGTCTTTTTCAGAGTGGCAGGCGGTGACTAGTGGGGAACCGTAGGGATCAGTGCTTGGGCCCCAGTTATTTCCAATATATATCAATGATTTAGTTGAGGGAACCAAATGTCATATCTCTAAGTTTGCCAACAATACAATACTAGGTGGGAATGTGAGTGGTGAGGAGGATGTTAAAGAGCTTCAAGGCGAATTAGACAAGTTGACTGAATGGGCAAATATATGGTGGATGCAGTATAACGTGGATAAGTGTGAAATTATCCACTTCGATAGGAAAAGAAGAGTGGCAGAGTTTATTTAATTTGTGATAGACTGGGAAATGTTGATGTACAAAGGGACCTGGGTGTCCTTGTACACCAGTCACTGATAGCAAGCATGCAGGTGCAGCAAGCAGTTAAGAAGGCAAATTGTATGTTGGCCTTCATTGCGCGAGAACTTGAGTACAAGAGCAAGAATGTCTTACTGCAGCTGTACAGGGCATTGGTGAGACCACACTTGGAGTATTGTTTTGGTCTCCTTACCTTAGAAAGGATATACTTGCCATAGTGGGAGTACAGCGAAGGTTCACCAGACTGACTCCTGGGATGGCAGGGCAGTCATAGGAGGAGAGATTGGTCTGACTTGGCCTGTATTCACCGGTGTTTAGAAAAATGAGAGGGGATCTGATTGAAACGTATAAAATTCTGACAGGGATGGACAGGCTGAATGCAGGGATGATATTTCCTCTGGCTGGGAGTTCTAGAACAAGGAGTCACAATCTCATGATACGGGGTAGGCCATTTAGGACTGAGATGAGGAGAAACCTCTTCACTCAGAGGATGGTGAACCTGTGGAATTCTCTACCACAGAAGGCTGTGGAGGTCAATCACTGAATATGTTTAAGAGGAAAATAGATAGATTTCTAGACTCTAAAGGCATCAAGGGGTATGGGGAGAGGGCAGGAGTATGATGTTGAGTTAGAGGATCAGCCATGATCATATTGAATGGTGGAGTAGGCTCAAAGGGTAGAATGAGCTCCTCCTGTTTCTATTTTCTATATTTCTAAGTCTGAAGACCTGGGCTTGTAACTAAAGCCTGTGGACATTGCTGAAACTTTCTGATTTTTCCCCAGTGCAGCTGGATCATTGTAATACGTGTTAAGCAGCTCACTTCTGCCATGGGAAATATTGACGCTGATCATCAGTGCAGGTACGTATTGATTAACCAGTTTCCTTTGGGTGAAACCACCAGAAGAAGACCCACTAATTTGGTTGCTGAGTCCTGAATATGACCAGAAAAGGAGATACTTGCCAACTTTGTTGGGCATAATGTATCACAATAACGTTTGGCAAGGAAGTACTGTTCTGCTTGCTCAGCAGTCTCACCCTCCAAAAAATTCTAAGCCTAAACCAGATTGAAGGCAGGGCCACAGGTCAACTTCTGTCCAGGCTGACTCCACCCAGTTTTCCAGGCTCAGTCATAGCTATGAAAGCATTCAAATCATGACCACTGTGAAAGTGATGTCACGTTCTCACACTCCTGATAGATTAAAGATCGTAATAATTTGCCTTTATATGTAGCAGAAATTTTCAAATGATAGTCTTTGATCTGAACCAGAGACGTTTATTAATACTATATAAAGCCATGGTTTTGGACCATGTGACAGTAATATTGGCATGGCAATGGAGACATATTCAAGCTTATATAGCGAACAATGAGAAATGGATGTCAGGAAGGAGGCTTTGCTCAGAGCATTCTGTACCAGCAGAGCTGTGTATTAAAGGATTAACTGAGAAATGTCCTGGCGACGCCATTAGTTAAATAGCCAATTAAGCTGCATCAGCGAACGCCTTGTTAGCTCTGAAACCATTATTTAATGTGGAGTAATTATAGAGTAATTATTCTCCTCAGCTATTATCATTAGTCTTTCTCTGACAAAATGTTACTTTGGCAGACTCTGTGAACTCATGTGTCTGTCCCTCGATGTGGGAAAATGCACCAAGCAGACTTTGAATATGAATTTCCTTGACCGTTTACAGCAAACACACTTAGTAACTTTACATAACAGGAGCTCATCCTTCGTAAATAAAAGAGCCTTGTGAAAGTTGGAAACAAAAGTAAAATATAGTAATGTCACATTTCTTAATCAGACATTTTGTGTTAGCCGTGAATGCCAGAAGTCTTGGACTAATTTGGATTGAATTAACTGAGACCTAGTTGGATTCAGACATTATTAATTGGTGCAAGCGGCCGAGCTCAGGTGAGCAGATGAAGCAGACTTGATGCTGCCTGTCCTGCAAAGAGCAAATGTGAAGCAACAGATTGGAATCAGAAGCTCAAAGCAAATTGGTCAAACTTAAGAAAGAAAGAAAGAACTTGAATTTACATTGAGCCTTCCATAGCTTCAGGATATCCCAAATTGCTTTGCATCAAATGGAAGAAGTGCTGAGGGTGGCAAGGGCACAGAATGTACTCTTGGTGGGGGAACCTCAATGGCCATTACCAAGAGTGGTTCAGTACCACCACTACCGACCGAGCTGGCCAAGACCTGAAGAACATATCTGTCAGGCAGGGCCTGTGGCAGGTGATGAGAGAACCTACAAGAGAGAAAAACCTACTGGCCTCATCCTCACCAAGTTGTATTGATAGAAGTGATCACTGCACAGTCTTTGTACAAAGGTCCATCTGCACACTGAGGATAGCCTCCATCATGTTTTGTGACACTGCTGCTCTGCTAAAAAGGCTAGCAATCTGAAATGAAAATGGAAAATGCTGAAAATACTCCTCAGGTCTGAAAGCATCTGTAGAGAGAGAAAGAGTCAGAAGTAGTTGGGGGGAGGATGTGGTGGGGTAGAGGGGATTTTCTGCAGCCCGCAAGAGTGGGAAGCATGAGGTGTTGGGTGACTGAATTTGACAGGGTGCAAAATTTCAATTTCTTGATAGCGGGTTGAGATACAGAGATTCAGGCCCAGATTCTCACGGAGTTTTGGAGATTCCGTGCCTTGGCCAAAACAGATCTGGATCCGGAAGTCCCACCCCATTTCCAACAGGTGCTATCCTTGCCTAGATGGGGAAAAGGGTGAGATGTGATTCACACGAATGGAAAACATGAACATAACAGGGCCATCTGAACTGCAGAGTTCAAACAGGCCCTGTTTTTGCTGGAGCGAGGTCCATTTCCCAGTTTGTGACTGACGATTTTTAAGAGTAAATGTGAATGTGCAGAAAAGGTGGATAAAGTCTGTGGAACTGTTAAGCTGTCAAGTTATTTAAATATCCTGCTCTTTAAATTTTGCAGAAAAGAAAGACCCTGCTGAGTATAGTAGAGTATTTTCATAAGATCCTGAGGGGACTTGACAGGGTAGATACTGGGAGGATGTTTCCACTTGTGGGAGAAACTAGAACTCGGGGACACAGTTTAAGAACAAGAGGTCGATTGTCTAAGGAGGTGATGGGGAATATTTTTTTCTCTCAGAATTCTCTTCCCCAAAAGCAGTGGAGGCTGGGTCATTGAATTTGTTCAAGGCTGAATTAGGCATGTTTTTGATAGACAAGGGGGTTAAGGTTATGGGGGGCAGATGGCAAAGTGGAGTTGAAACCACAACCAGATCAGCCATGATCCCATTGAATGGCAGAGCAGGCTCAAAGGGCCGAATGGCTTCTTGCTGTTCCTAAGATGAGGAGTGAGGGGTTGTGAGGGCTGAGGGCTAGGGCAATGTTTTTTGATTTACAGTTTCTATTACAACTTGGACAAAGCCTGAGAGCACCAAGGCAGACCTTGTAACCGGCCTGCTTTGGCACTTGGCAGTCCCTGTGGCTTCTTCTGCACCATTTCAGGGGGTGACGGACCTTAATCCAGTACACACCCGCAAGACCACCCCCACACTGCCCCGCACCACTGCCGCACCCTGTCCCCCCTCCAGAACTAAGGACCTGTTATCGGGGACCATTTCTTCTGAGGCAATTGCGCTGTGCTGGGAATTTTACCAACTCTGTGACCCCACCTTGGGAGTGAAGATCTGGGCTTAAGCTGAGTCTGTGGTGCGTTTGCTATGTGTCTGGCCTCACTTTGTCCTGTGGCTGGTTTATACTTGTAATACATTTGCCTGCCATGAATACTCATTAACGTAAAACATCTTTTTAGTTACTCCCGATCTTCAACATAAAGTCAGTGGCGCACAAGAATCTTGTGGCACATTTGTTTAAAGGTGGTGTTCAACAGGGGCAGGATCTTCCAGTCAGCAAGCGGGGGCAGGGCTTGCTCGCCAACACGTAAAATGACGGGGGATGATGTCAGGCCGAACTCCAGACATCACCCCACGTCATTTCCATTTTCAGGTCGGTGGGAGGCGCAGCCGAATCAGCTGTGCGCCCGCAGACCTGTCAAAGGCCTATTGAGGCCATTTAAGAAGCACTTGACCTAATTAATGGACCTGCCTATCCAACCTTAAGGTTGGTGGGCAGGCTGGGAGCGCTGGCAGGCTTAAGAAAATGCATGAAACCTTATCTATGGGCAGGATGAGGTTTCAAGAGGGTTTTTAAATATTTAATAAAGGTTTCATTAAAAGTGACGGACATGTCCCAACTCATGTGACAGTGTTACATGAGGGGACATGTCAGGGAAATTTTGTTTTTGACTCTTTACCATTTTTAAGTTTGGTGCCGATCTCCCTGAGGCAGCACTTAGCCTCAGGGAGATCTGTGCGCCCTTTCGCACGCATGCGCGAACAAGTGCACTCTTGGCTGAGGGATTCCCCCCCCACCAGCCCGCACATGGAGCGCATAGCGCTTCCTGGTGGACGTCATGCTGGGCGGGCCTTAAATGGCCCACCCACGTAAAATGGCGGCTGCCCCCAATTGGGGGCACCGATCGGAGGTGTGTCTGCCCGCGCCTGGTCCTGCACTTACCGCCCTATGGGGGGAAAGTTCTTCCCCATGTTTCATATGTTGGATGCCTGGTCTACATTACCTTGAGTGACTCTGGTCTGACTCAGGTAGTTCATTTCAAACTGCTTTTATTAACAATATATATGATATCCTACAGAGTAGGTACATCTCTCTTGATCCAACAGAGGGCAGTAGTGAGAAGTGACTGAGAAGCATTCTGGGAGAAGTCAGCGCAGTCACCGCAACTCAGAAGGGGATCGAGGAGGACCCACTATCAAAGAACGGAATAGCCCCAAACATTACATTGCTGTAGTGTTTCCATCCCTCCCTCCTCCTCAAACCAAAAAAGAAGAGAGAGAGGGGGAGAGGCAGCACCTTCAGGAGTGCACCAGGCCTGTGAGGGACATTCTTCTGAAAGTGGATTTTAAAAAAAGCAGCTGTTTGGTTAGTAAATCCTGGTGAGTTTTTTTTTCAATCTATTAAAGTAATTCATTGCTTAATACTGATGTAGGAGCTAAAAAAAAGTATAGAGTAGTACTGTACAAGTCAAGAAACAAGGTTCCTAGCTTACATAAATAAGGCCCCGAGCTAGCGTCTTTTTTAAGGAAGTAGCTAGCTTAATCAAAAGGAACGTCAAGGCAGAAGAACGCAGACCGTTGATATGCTCCTCCTGCAGGATGTGGGAAATGAGGGACATTTCCAGTGTCCCTGGTGACCATGTGTGTGGAAGTTGTGTCGAAATGCAGATTCTAGCTAACTGGATCTTGGAGCTGCAGCTGCAGGTGGACTCATTATGGAGCATTTGTGATGCTGAGCAAGTCATGGATAGCACATTTAGTGAGGTGGTCACACCGCAGGTGAAGATTACACAGGCAGAAAGGGAATGGGTGACCATCAGGAACAGTAAAAGACTCAGGAGGGTAGTGCAGGAGTCCCCTGTGACCATCCCCCTCTCTAACAGATATACCGCTTTGGAATCTGTTGGGAGGGATGGCCTCTCAGGGGAAAGCAGCAACAGCCAAGTTCACAGCGCCCTGGGTGGCTCTGCTGCTCAGAGGGACAGGAGGAAAATAAGTGGCAGGGCTATAGTGATTAAGGATTCAATAATTAGGAGCACAGACAGACGCTCTGTGGCCGCAAACGTGAATCAAGGATGGTATGTTGCGTCCCTGGTGCCAGGGTCTGGGGTGTCACAGAGCGGCTGCAGGACATTCTGGGGAGGGAAGGTAAACAGCCAGTGGTCGTGGTTAACATTGGTACCAACGACATAGGTAAACTAAGGGATGAGGACCTGCAAGCTCAGTACAGGAAGTTAGGAGATAAATTAAAATGCAGGACCTCAAATGTAGTAACCTCAGGATTACTCCCAGTTCCACGTGCTAGCGAGAGCAGGAATAAGAGGATGGACCAAATGAACATGTGGCTGGAGAGATGGTGTAGCCGGGAGGGATTCAGATTCTTGAGGCACTGGGACTGGTTCTGGGGAAGGTGGGACCTGTACAAACCAGACGGGCTGCACCCAGGCAGAGATGGGACCAGTGTCCTTGCGGGGGCTTTTGCTAGTTCTATTGGGGAGTATTTAAACTAGTGTGGCAGGGAGGTGGGATCCCAGGAGTAGGATCAGATAGGTCAGATTCAGATCAGAGAAATGGAGGTAGAACATTAGCCTAGGGATGTTGTGATAGACATGGAGTTACAGGAGAAGCAAAGTTTGAAAAGTGTCCAGCAAGGGAAATTGACAGGGTTAAACTGTTTATACGTCAATGCAAAGAGTATTACAAACAAGGTAGATGAGTTAAGGACACAGGTAGACACATGGCAGCAGGATGTCATTGCTATAACGGAGACCTGGCTAAAGGAGGGACAAAACTGGCAGCTTAATATCCCTGGTTATAGAGTCTTCAGACACGATAGAGTAGGAGATAAAAAAAGAGGGGAGGTAGCACTAATGGTTAAAGAATCAATTCCAGTTGTGAGATGGGATGATATACTAAATGAGTCAACAAACGAGCTTTATGGATTGAGCTTAGAAATAAAAAAGGGTCAGTCACATTATTGGGAGTATACTACAGACCCCCAAGTAGTGAAAGGGAGATAGAAGAACAAATGTGTAGGCAAATTTCTGCTTGTAAGAACAAGAAGGCAATAATAGTAGGAGACTTCAACTATTCTAATATCAACTGGGATTCAAACAATATAAGGGGCACTGAGGGAGAAAAATTCATGCAGTGTGTCCAGGAAATTTTTTTCAACCAATTAGTAACAAACCCAACAAGAGGAGATGCAATTCTAGACCTAGTCTTGGGGAACGAAGAAGGGCAAGTAGGTGAAGTGACAGCTGGCGACCACATCGGGGACAGTGATCACAATTCAGTTAGATTTAGCATTACCATGGAAAAGGACAGAGATAAGGCAGGAGTAAAAGTCTTGAACTGGAAGAAGGCAAATTTTGCAGAAATGAGAAGGGACTTGGCTGAGGTGGACTGGACAGCACTGCTGGAGGATAAAACAGTGGAAAACCAGTGGGAAGCACTAAAAAGCGAGATCCTAATTGTACAAAGTAGACGTCCCCTACAAAAATAAGAGTGGTACTGCCAAATCTAGACCCCCCTGGTTGTCTAGAGGAATACAGGGGAAGATCAAACAGAAAAAGAAAGCATACTATAGGCACAAAGAACTAAGCACTGCAGATAGCCTAGACGAATATAGGAAGTGCAGGGACGAAGTAAAAAAGGAAATAAGGAAATCAAAGAGAGGGCATGAAGAAAGATTAGCAAGTAAAGTTAAAAATAACCCAAAGATGTTTTCCCAATACATTAATGCTAAAAGGTTAGTTAAGGAAAAAGTGGGACCTATCAGAGATAAAGATGGAAACTTGTGTGTAGATGCAGAGGCTTTGGGAAGGATTTTGAATTGATATTTTGTCTCCGTATTTACAAAGGAAAGGGAGGATGTAGATATAGTAGTCCAGGAGGAACACTGCGAGATATTGGATGAGATAGTCATAAAGAGAGAGGAAGTACTCGAAGGGTTGAAATCCTTGAAAGTTGATAAGCCACCAGGGCCAGATGGATTGTTTCCGAGGCTGCTGAAGGAAGTCAGGGAGGAGATAGCAGATGCTCTGAGGATGATTTTCCAATCTTCACTAGATACAGGGGAGGTACTGGAGGACTGGAGAAATAACACAGTTCCATTGTTTAAAAAGGGATCAAAGGAAATGCCAAACAATTATAGGCCAGTTAGTCTTACATCGGTGGTGAGCAAAATCGGTGGTGAGTAGAATCAATCCTGAGAGATAGGATTAACTGCCATATGGAAAGGCATGGACTAGTCAGGGATGGTCAACGTGGATTTGTTAAAGGAAGGTCTTGCCTCACAAATTTGATTGAATTCTTTGAGGAAATGACAAGAAGGGTTGATGAAGGTAGTGCAGTGGATGTTGTGTACATGGATTTTAGCAAGGCATTTGACAAGGTCCCACATGGCAGATTGGTCAGGAAAGTAAACCCCATGGGATTTGGTGTAATGTGGTAAACTGGATAAAAGGTTGGCTTTGAAACAGGAAACAAAGGATAATGGTCGATAGATGCCCTTGCGAATGGAAAGTTGTCTCAAGTAGTGTTCCACAGGGCTTGGTGTTGGGACCCTTGCTATTTGTGTTCATATTAACGATTTGGATGTGAACATGGGGGGCACGATTGGGAAATTTGTAGATGACACAAAGATTGACCGAGTAGTGCATAGTGCAGAGGATAGCCATAATCTCCAAAACGATGTAGATGGGTTGGTGGAGTGGGCGGTAAAATGGCAGACAGATTTTAACATAGAGAAGTGTGAGGTCATACATTTAGGGAGGGCAAACAGTTACAGGGATTACACAATAAATGGGAATATACTAAGAGGGATAGATGAAGTGAGAGATCTTGGCATACAAGTACACAGGTCTCCGAAGGCAGCAGTTCAAGTAGATATAGTTGTAAAGAAGGCGTATGGAAAGCTCTCCTTTATTGGTAGAGGTATAGAATATAAAAGTAAGGATATAATGTTGGAATTGTATAAAACACTGGTGAGGCCACCACTGGAGTATTGTGTATAGTTCTGGTCACCACATTACAGGAAGGATGTAATAGCTCTGGAGAAAGTGCAGAGGAGGTTTACAAGAATGTTGCCAGGGTTAGAAATGAGTATCTATGAGGAGAGATTGGATAGGTTGGGGTTATTTTCCTTAGAACAAAGAAGGCTGAGAGGTGACTTGATAGAGGTGTACAAAATTATGAGGGGAATAGATAGAGTGGACAAGATAAAATTGTTTCCCTTGGTGGAGAATTCTAGAGCCAGGGGACATAGATTTAAGACAAGTGGCAGAAGGTATAGGGGGACATGAGGAAGAACTTTTTTACGCAGAGGGTGGTGGGTGTCTGGAATTCGCTGCCCAAGTTGGTGGTAGAGGCAGAAACTTTAAACTCTTTTTAAAAAGTACCTGGATCTGTACCTTAAGTGCTGTAAGCTGCAGGGCTATGGACCGAGTGCAGGAAGGTGGGATTAGAAAGGGCACCTGGGTGTCCTCGGGCTGGCATGGACAAGAATGGCCTCCTTCTGTGCTGTAACTTTTCTATGGTTCTATGGTTCCATGGTTCTATGGATACAGATTGTTCCATCTGCTCTACAGAATCTCTAGCACATGACTGTTGGTGTCACTGTTACATTATGATATACATCACTAACTCATTACCATAATGACTAACCCATTATACTGCACACCACTTGACTTTGTGCCATTGGCCAGACTTCTTTGCTTATTGGGCAGGTACGCACTGGACCTGAATGAGTGTAAAATGACGCCCAATGACATTGGCCGAGTGTCACGACATCGTCGCACACCTGCATGATATTTTAGTCAGAGGTCATGCGCATGAGTTGGCAGCACGCCCGCCGACAATTAAAGGGCCTATTAAGGCCATAAAGTAATAATTGAGTTCAATTTTTTGCTGCCCGTCCAACCTTATGGTTGGAGGACAAGTGAAAAGGCCAAGCGGCCTTTGAATTTTTTCGGAAACCTCATCCACAGGTGGGATGAAGTTTCCAACCGCAAATAAAAATGAAATAATAATGTTGAAATTTCATTCATAACATGTCCCTGCTCATGTGACAGTGTCAGATGAGGGGACATGCTTTTTAATGTTTTAAAATTCTTTATTTTTAATATTTTAAGTCTTCATGTCCCTGAGGCAGCTCTGTGCTTCAGGGAACTTTTCCAGCGCACGCCCGTGTGCATGCGTGAACTTGTGTGCTCGTCTCCCTCTCCACCCCCAACACAGGCAGCGCTGAGCGCTGCAGCACGTGTTTCACGCTGGGCCTTAATTGGCCCGCCAGCATGAAATTGTGGTCGAGGCCCGATCGCGGGCGGTGGTCGGCTTCCCGACCGCTCCCCTTTGCCCCTGTTGAGCCCGCCCGATGAGGGCAAAATCCTGGCCATTGTGTGTGAGGCCAGTGGTTTTCCTTGTTGATCTCTGTGGCACAAGGGAGGGGAGCAGTAGAGTGGTCGATTGTATGAACGGTCGGGACCGGAAAGGGCAAGTCAGTGGTGAGGTTGGGGGTGGGGGTGGGGGTGGGGGGGAGGGTGTTGTGGGGCAGATTTGGGGGCAAAGAGACCTGAAGTGGGAAGGGTCTGATGCCCTTGGTGAGGCAGTGGAGTGTCGGGGACAGTCAGTCTAGGTGCAAAAATGAGGGGCCTAAGGATGGAGCCAGTACTGTACACATGTGGGTCAGACTCATGGTTTTGTCTGGCTGGGCTTTAGTCCACCGCTGAGAGTGATTGCGGACAAAGTCCTTTACAAGACATAGGAGGGATGGCCAGCTGAGCTGGTAAGTTTAGCCACATCCCACAGAGTAGCGAGTACAACACTGGACACTAACATGAACATTCAATAAAGAGTGAACAAGACACACAACCTTGTTTCTTCCCCACTAAAGAAGTGTCCCTAACTCTCCCATAACCATCAATGCGTGCCAACCGTGAGGCGGGCCAGGACATTTAGCTCCCTGAATAAGCTAGTCTCACAAATGATGATGATGCACACATGAATAAAGTGAAACCAATGCAGTATGATATATTTACAAGTGAAATTTAGCTTTGATAAACTACCGTGCCCACCTTTGTGCTCTCAAGCTTTGTGTTAATGACAATGAAGTTGGGCAGGAACGTTTTGACTGTGGTGAAGCGAGTTGGCTGAATACTGGCTTCTGTGATCATGCCGGTCATAAGAGGAGACTGAAAAGGTTTATCCCATTCAATGACCACCTGTCCCTCAGAACCAGACCGGCATTCAGCCCTGAGGACCAGGCTCAGGGTTAGCCCTCATGACTGGTGTTTGACCAAGAGCCTCTTTTATAGCCTGCCGGCAGCTGCAGCATTGTCAACTGATGGCGAGTTTCACCACTGAAAGCTTCCCTGCTGTGGAATTGCACGTGGCTCCCGTGCATGTTGTCGGCACTTTAAATTTAAATTGTAATCTCATGGGAAAAGGGAAAAAGCAAGAGAGCGGAATACACTTCCGGTTCTGCCATTGGGAATGGTACCCCACTGATAAAATTCTGTCCAGACTTACCATTTCAGGTCTGCAACCTTTAATCAGTTCTGTTGCCTGACCTGCTGGGTATTTCCAGCATTTCTGTTTTTTTTCAATTTCAGGTTGCCAGCATCCGTAGTGTTTTGCTTTTATATTTAGTAGCTAAAATCATGGCTTCCTTGAGATGATGTGGGCCATCAGCAGGATCATTCTACCACAAACTGTAACCTATGTCAGCATATTACTCCCATGAGATTGGGGACTGGAGGAGGTTGTGGAGATTGGGGGATGGGTTAAAGGGTAGGGAGAGATTTAAACACTGGGTTATAATTTTTAATTTGAGGCACATGGAGATCTGGGAGCCAATGTAGGTCATTGAGGACAAGGTTGAGACAGTTTAAATTGTCGGTCTGTTTTGAGTTTGCTGATCCCAGTAGTTGTGGGTTTACAACTGAAGTGGTTGAGGGTGCTTTTGGCTGGACTGGCTGACCAGGCACCAGGTCCTGAGGGCTGACTGCAGGCCTGGTCTGGAGGGTTGACTGTGGACTTGGTCCTGGCGGCTGACTATGGGCCTGGCCTTGAGGGCTGAACACGGCCCCGGTCCTGAGGGCTGACCATGGCCTGATTCTGAGGGCTGACTGTGGGTATGATCCTGAGGGCTGGCCACTAGCCTGGTCCTGAGGCCTGGCTGTGTGCCTGGTCCTGAGAGCTGAGCACAGGCCTGATTCT
Organism: Carcharodon carcharias; assembly: GCF_017639515.1. Taxonomy (NCBI): domain Eukaryota; kingdom Metazoa; phylum Chordata; class Chondrichthyes; order Lamniformes; family Lamnidae; genus Carcharodon; species Carcharodon carcharias. Next base: position 227,752,428 of record NC_054467.1, read on the forward strand.
GAGAGCTGACTGCTGGCCTAATCCTGAGGTCATGTCGGCTGACAAGGAGCATAGTCATGAGAGCTGACCCTGAGCCTGGTCCTGAGGGTTCTGAGGGACCGGTGGTCATTGAATTGAGTAAACCTTCTCAGCCTCCTCTTATGATCTGCATGATCACAGAAGCCAGTATTCAGCCAGCTCGATTCAATCCAAGTGCATAACATCTTTTGCATCAACTCAGCAAGGCTTCTTCTACAGCACCTTCCATATCCACAACATCTATTACCTAGAATGTTACCTAGAGGGGCAACAAGCATATGGGAACATTGCGACCTGCAAGTTCCCTTCTGAATCACATACCATTCTGACATGGAACTACATCACTGTTTCTTCACTGGATCAAAATTCTGGAACTCCTTCCTAGCGGAACTATGGCTGTGCCTTCACCACACAACGGCAGTGGTTCATGAAGATCGCCAACCACCATCTCAATAATTAAGGATGTGTAATGTTAGCCCTTGTCAGTAATGCCCACATCCCATGAATGAATAAAAATATAAAATCTGTATACTGCATTTTCATGAGCAATGTTGTGTGCTGGGAGTCTCATGCCTGCAAAATTTACCTTGACAGTGGGCAATCTACCACAGTTAGTTTAATTGGTAGACCTGGAGCTCATGCAATATCCGCAATAGCAGACAATGTGAAATTTATAGCTTTCAGATTAATAGAGAAGTGTGGTAAAGCTAATAGAAGGAAAAATGGTACTATAATATTATTTTATAATATTCATCAGGTATCATTACTACCTACTCATTTGCTCCGGTTGTTGCATGTTTTTAATGCACCTTCCAATTTACAATTAGAAAGCTCCCACAAACAGCGATGTGATAATGACTGGATAATTTGCTTTCATATGTCGACTGAGGGATAAATGTTGGCCAGAACATAGGGGCTAACACTCCTGCTCTTCTTTGAACAAGTGCTGTGGAATCTTTTACATCCACTCGAACAGCTAGACAGGTTCAATGTCTCATCTGAAAGGTGACCTCTGACAGTGCAGCACTCCCTCAGTACTGCACTGGAAAGTCAGTTTTGAAGGCGTACCCCTGCTGCTATTTCTTATATCCTTATGTCATACTTATAGAGGATTTAATGAAATTCTTATTTCATATTTGTAAAGCAATAACATTATTGCAGTGCACATGGTTGTTTTGGTTGTTTTGCCTATAGTAAGAAAAAAGGACTTGCATTTATATTGTACCTCCACGACTTCAGGAAGTCCCAAAGCACTTTACCACCCAATAGAGTACTTTTGAAGTGTAGGGCTGGATTTTCATGGAGTCGGGGAGACTCCTTAGAGGGGTGAAAATAGCAGCTGGGACCTGATTCTGAGATTCTCAGCCCCATTCCTGGGATTTCTGATTTTCACCAGTGCCATTTAAGGGCGTGGGCTTGTTCGTGTCACGAGCCCTCACCCTGCACTCCCGACCTTGCCAGCTCCATTGCAGGGATAGGCTTGTCCTAATCCTCCACAATTTCATGGAGTCAAGCCAGGTTTTCAAAAGGTTAAGGTTCATGGGACCTCAGGTGTCGTGAATTATTGTCTGCATAAGGGAACCTTTTGAAAGGTAAGATCAAAGGTCTTCCTTATTCTTTCCATACCAATATATGTCCTCTTCACCCACCTCCTATGGCCTTCATGAGCACCCACCCCGAAAGGGAAGCTGAAGAATGCATAATAAAGCTTGGCTGAGATCCCCAGAAATCCATTAGACTGTTGAAACAGCTAAGCCCCAGGGAAACATCGCTTGGTTGACAGCCCTGGCTCTCTGGTTTCTTCTGTCAATTTTTACAATGTTTATTTACAGAAGGTAAAGAATTTTCAAGGGCTTTCAGTTTCTGTTATTGCTAATTTAAAGAGTTTGGATGAGTATGCATCCATCCATGACATTTAAACACAGATTTAAAACATTGTCCTTACAAAATACCCACATTGGAAGAGTTAAATCTGAGATTTGTAGATACAAAATTCTTCTTAAAGCTTGATGCCAGCATGGTTACTAGTCAGTATGTCTCACGGAGAAATCCCAAGAGGTTATTACATTTCATACCCCATTCAGACAATACTGTTTTCAACAAAAACAGAATTACCTGGAAAAACTCAGCAGGTCTGGCAGCATCGGCGGAGAAGAAAAGAGTTGACATTTTGAGTCCTCATGACCCTTCAACAGAACTGGGTGAATCCAAGGAGAAGGGTGAAATATAAGCTGGTTTAAGGTTGGGGGGTGGGGTGGAGAAGTGGAGGGGGCTGGTGTGGTTGTAGGGACAAGCAAGCAGTGATAGGAGCAGATAATCAAAAGATGTCACAGACAAAAGAACAAAAGAACACAAGGTGTCGAAGTTGGTGATATTATCTAAGCGAATGTGCTAATTAAGAATGGATGGTAGGGCACTCAAGGTATAGCTCTAGTGGGGTTGGGGGAGCATAAAAGATTTAAAAATAATGGAAATAGGTGGGAAAAGAAAAATCTATATAAATTATTAGAAAAAACAAAAGCAATGAGGAAGAAAGAGAAAGGGGGTGGGGATGGAGGAGGGAGGTCAAGATCTAAAGTTGTTGAATTCAGTCCGGAAGGCTGTAAAGTGCCTAGTTGGAAGATGAGGTGCTGTTTGCATTGGGCTTCACTAGAACAATGCAGCAAGCCAAGGACAGACACGTGGGCAAGAGAGCAGGGTGGAGTGTTAAAATGGCAAGCAACAGGGAGGTTTGGGTCATTCTTGCGGACAGACCACAGGTGTTCTGCAAAGCGGTTGCCCAGTTTACATTTGATCTCTCCAATGTAGAGGAGACCGCATTGGGAGCAACAAATGCAGTAGACTAAGTTGGGGGAAATGCAAGTGAAATGCTGCTTCCCTTGAAAGGAGTGTTTGGGCCCTTGGACGATGAGGAGAGAGGAAGTGAAGGGGCAGGTGTTGCATCTTTTGCGTGGGCATGGGGAGGTGCCATAGGTGGGGGTTGAAGAGGACGGGGTGATGGAGGAGTGGACCAGGGTGTCCCGGAGGGAACGATCCCTACGGAATGCCACCGGGGGGGGTGAAGGGAAGATGTATTTGGTGGTGGCATCATGCTGGAGTTGGCGGAAATGGTGGAGGATGATCCTTTGAATGTGGAGGCTGGTGGGGTGATAAGTGAGGACAAGGGTGACCCTATCATGTTTCTGGGAGGGAGGAGAAGGTGTGAGAGTGGATACATGGGAGATTGGCTGGACACGGTTGAGGGCCCTGTCAACGACTGTGGGTGGAAAACCTCAGTTAAGGAAGAAGGAGGACATGTCAAAGGAACTGTTTTTGAAGATAGCATCAACAGAACAGATGCGACGGAGGCGAAGGAACTGAGAGAATGGGATGGAGTCCTTACAGGAAGCGGGGTGTGAGGAGCTGTAGTTGAGGTAGCTGTGGGAGTCGGTAGGTGTTGTAATGGATATTGGTGGACAGTCTATCACCAGAGATTGAGACAGAGAGGTCAAGGAAGGGAAGGGAAGTGTCAGAGATGGACCACGTGAAAATGATGGAGGGGTGGAGATTGGAAGCAAAATTAATAAATTTTTCCAAGTCCCGATGAGAGCATGAAGCAGCACCGAAGTAATCATCGATGTACTGGAGAATGAGTTGTGGAAAGGGCCGGAGTAGGACTGGAACAAGGAATGTTCCACATACGCCATAAAGAGACAGGCATAGCTGGGGCCCATGCGGGTACCCATAGCCACACCTTTTATTTGGAGGAAGTGAGAGGAGTTGAAGGAGAAATTGTTCAGTGTGAGAACAAGTTCAGCCAGACGGAGGAGAGTAGTGGTGGATGGGGATTGTTCGGGCCTCTGTTTGAGGAAGAAGCTAAGGGCCCTCAGACCATCCTGGTGGGGGATGGAGGTGTAGAGGGATTGGACGTCCATAGTGAAGAGGAAGTGGTTGGGGCTAGGGAACTGGAAATTGTTGATGTGACGTAAGGTGTCAGAGGAATCACAGATGTAGGTGGGAAGGGACTGGACAAGGGGAGAGAGAAGGGAGTCAAGATAACGAGAAATGAGTTCCGTGGGGCAGGAGCAAGCTGAGATGATCGGTCTACCGGGACAGTTCTGTTTGTGGATTTTGGGTAGGAGGTAGAAGCGGGCCGTCCAAGGTTGGGTGACTATCAGGTTGGAAACTGCGGGAGGAAGATCTCCAGAGGAGATGAGGTCAGTGACAGACCTGGAAACAATGGCTTGATGTTCAGTGGTGGGGTCGTGGTCCAGGGAGAGGTAGGAGGAAGTGTCTGCGAGTTGACGCTCAGCCTCCACGATGCTTCTCCGCCAATGCTGCCAGACCTGCTGAGTTTTTCCAGGTAATTCTGTTTTTGTTTTGGTTTTCCAGCAACTGCAGTTTTTTGTTTTTAACTGTTTTCAACAACTTCCTTTTGGGCTATCTGTTAGCCAGGATCACTTTTATTGGCCTACAGTAAAAAGGAGTGTTTTTTAAAGAAGGTGGAGAGTTTTCAATGAATTACTTTTTTTAAAGCTTTGTTTTACATATCCTATTGCCACTGTAGGGTTCATTTGTTCTATACAGTGTCTAGTGGGTGAATGGGCATGGATCTGCCATAGCATGCATGCATAAGGGTCCATAGGTGGTGGGTGGGGGGCATATCTTGGCATGAGGGCATGAGGGATCATAGGAGTGGGTGTGGGGGGGCATGAGCTGGCATGGACGGAGCATGGGGATTGTGTGGGGGTGTGAGGGGATGTGAGGGGTAAGGGGTAGAGGGCCTTACTTTCTCCATTATAACTGGGATGAAATCCCACAGAACTAAGGTGGTTCTTTTAAACAGCCTGCCGCCACACTCAGCAGCCCTTTTGGCTGCCTCCGAACTTTTTCATGGATCCGTTGGCCTGACTGCAGACATACCCACCAACCCCACCGCTACGCCCTACCCCAGAATGAAAGTTTCGTCTTTCCTGGTTATTTTTTCCAAGGTTGGCGGGCTGAGCCAGGAAATTTCCCTACCCCTGCGACCTGCCTTGAAGATAAAAACCCAGCCTGCAGTCACTGTTGTAATGTACAAATTGCTGCCAATTTGCACGCAGAAAGATCCCACAAACATCAACGAAATGTTGACCAGATTCTTTCTTCTAGTGGTATTGGTTGAGGGATAAATATTTGCCAGGACACTGCTGCATTTCTTCAAAATAGTGCCATAGGAACTTTTATGGTCAACTTGGCGGAGCCTTGGTTTAATGTCTCTGCCATCTATCATACATCCCATCTGCTATTAATTTCAATGGAGCTGAATCTTGGGCAGGATGTATAACAGGCAACAGATGCAATTGTTTCCTTGCCCTAAAATTTCACCGTCATGGCACCTCAAATGGTTCTCAATCAAGTGCAGGAGATTTATAATGAAGCAACATTATGAGGAGTTTAAATCCTTGGAAAAACTTATCCAAAACGAACAGTAAAATCATACCCTATAAAATCTAAAGGCTACTGATCCTGGCTGACACTAGTATCCTGTCACTCCAATGACTAGACTAAAATTCCCAAGTCCAATTGCCACCCAATTTGTATATGTCACATTGGGTTAAATATGAAAATCACTGATATGATTTTTTTTTAACTCCTTTTGTCTGATGTGGGCATCACCAGAAAGGCCAGCATTTGCTGCCCATCCCTAATTGCCCCTGAAAAGAGTGGATTGCTAGTCCATTTAAGAGGGCAGCTAAGAGTGAACCACATTGCTGTGGGTCTGGAGTCACATGTAGGCCAGATCAGGTAAGGACGGCAGATTTCCTTCCCTAAAGGACATTAGTGAACCAAATGGATTTTACAACAATGGATGATAATTGTCATAATGACAATTATTAGCTTTGTATGCCACCAGCTGCTGTGGTGGGATGTGAACTCACATCTCCAGAGTGTTAAGATAAGAATAAAATATTGCAGATGCTGGAAATCTGAAATAAAAGCAGAAAGTGCTGGAAAAACTCAGCAGGTCTGGCAGCCTTGCTGGACTCAAAACGTTAACTCTCCCCTCATTTACTGCCAAACCTGCTGAGGTTTTCTGGCATTTTCTGTTTTTTTTATCTCCAGAGCCTTAGCCTGGGCTTCTGGATGACCAGGCCAGTGACATTATCACTGCACCACCATCACCCCACAACATCACCCCCCATATTATAGGATGACTGAACCTGTAGCAAATGCTGTGATTGTTGTAAGACTTTACAAAGGATCAGGTAGTATTTGATAATTCCTGTTGAGAGGATCCTAATAAATAACTGAAGAACTGAATAAAGACTCATGTTACCTCTGCCTCTTTTTTTCTCCTGAAGGTGTTAACTCTTTGCTTGGATGTAGTTACCCAAATGGACATGAATCGTGTGTGAATTTTGTAAGCGTATTGACATGCCGTTTACCATTGAACAGCGGGTTTTGCAGATTAACTAAACCACAGATGGCACCTTCTGGTAGGGATTGCCGAAGGAGGAATGTTAGACAATTTACCCCTCTCTAACCCAGGGGGATGCTAATGCCAACTTTAAACTTCTAAGCGGTGCCCATCCTAGGATTAGCTAACTCATTTGAGACTAGTGACCCTTCTAGCCTCAGGATAGTTTGAAAGTTGGCTTTTTAATCATTTTATTGAGGAACGTAGTTAAATGGTCATTGGTACTAGTCATCAGAAAGGTTGAAAACAGGAAGGGAAGCAAGCTGAATCAGGAAATGGCCATTCAATGACACTAAACTTGTGATGGAAAACTTCCAAATCTGGGAGGAACTGGGAAGCAGGGAAAGCTAAAGGAAGCAAGGGAGTTCTATAATATTGAAGATCTGCCCTGGCTTACAATAATTCATTTCATTATACTTACATTTCTGAGAAGCAGTTCAAAGCAATTCAATCAAAAAAGGAGACATGGGTTCATTATTTAATTATAAATATTTTGGAGTAGAGTTTCTGCTTTGGGTGCAACTGTCAATCTGGATGCAAACCACGCTCGAAATTGCATTAGTTTTCCGTAGTAAAGTGATGGTTCAAGTTGACATCCAAAGTCATTGCATAATCACAATTGTAAAATCTGCCATGAATTAGCGCATTGGGGGCAGCTCTTTTTGTTAAAAAAATAGACCTTGTTGTATTTAAGTGTGTTAACCTGGTTAGTACAGCTGAAATTGGGTTTCTCACAAAGCAGGCGTTTGTTTTTTACGAACAGCATCCAGTCCACTACCTGTAAGTGAGTATAAAAGAAACGTACAGAACCATTTACTAGTTCCATTGGAGCACAGCAGTCAGTTAATACTGGAATGGGGAAAAAAAAAACATTTTAAAGATCTCCGGAGTCTTTGCACCTAAATTTAAAAAAAAACCTCTCGATTTTAAAAGCCTCCCTTGAAGGAGCAGAAACGGACACAGTTAGCGGAAACGTGCATTGATGATTAATTCGAACTGGGGCCACAGCTGGTTTCGTGGGCGGGGCCAGCTTCCTGCACAATGCTTTTAAATCAGTTCGAGATGCAGAAATGTGACTTGCAGTGAAATTCCTCTATCTTTTTACTCCTGTTTGACCAATTTCAGGCCACTGGTAAAATCAGTGCAACCTAACATGATACCACGTTACCCTGTGTGTAGTACATGTGCTGTTCAAAGTCTCTAGATGGCTTCCGTGTCTTCTGATCTCTGATCCGAGTGAGGCTGCTAACTCATCATCCTGATCCTCTGTGGCTTTGCTGGCTTTTTTCTTTATATTATTACTGTACTACAGAGAGCAAGAGGGCCAAGCTATGTTATTACAGCCTTTCTTCATGTTGATCCAGGGCTGGTGGTTTAAAAAATAGACAATAGTCTCCCCTTCCCAGAAGTGTATTTCTCTAGTGTGTGTGGTCCTCATGTTCTAACACTAAATGGCTGACAAGGAATATTAGATATTGTGTGCACAGATGCCAATAACAACCTTCAGAGACCGGAGAGCTGTTTCACTCAATAGATTTTTTTGGACAAAAGCAGAGGTGGTTTTTTTTATTTGAGGCTTGATAGTCAAAAATATGCACCAGTGAGTTATTTGTCTCTATAAAAGTTTTATCGTACAGTAAGAAAGATTACCTGATCAAACTCTTTATCCGGCAGCCATTTAAGAGCATCAAAGTAGGAATAGGTAAGCCCAAATGTAGCTAGCGCACTTTGTGTAGAAACAATCCAAAATTTTACAGCTTTCTAAAGGAAGCACATAGCAGGAATCAGGGCACAGAGGTGAGTGGGTACAAAGGATTTCCATCTATTAAAATTAATGGATAGAAAATTTAGGACAATCACCGTGGTGACTTAAAGGGGAGCAGGAAATCCCAATGGGGACAATGTTCTCTGCAGAGATACAGTGACTGAACTCTGCTCCTCTCATTTTTTGCAACTGCAGGGGAGGAAGATCCAGCTCATATGCTTTGAATTGCACTGTTGGCCCTCCAATGCTTTCCTTCCTGAGTGACTGATGTGTATATGTAATACATTTATGATGGCATAGTAATCTAGTGGGCCCAGGCTAATGCTCTGGAGACATGGGTTCAAATCACACTATGGAAGCTGGTGGAATTAAATTCAATTAGTAAATCTGGAATATAGAGCTAGTCTCAGTAATGGTAGCCATGATACTATCGTCAATTGATATAAAAACCTTTGTGGTTCATTAATGTCCTTTACGGAAGGAAACCTGCTATCCTTACCTAGTCTGGCCTACACGTGGCTCCAGATCTTTAGCAATAACTGCCCTCTAAAATGGCTGAGCAAGCTCAAGGACAATTAGGAATGGGCAACAAATGCAGGCATTACCAATAATGTCCACATCCCTTGATGAATAAAAAAATTGTAATTGTTTGGCCAGTATTTTAACCGTTGCTATATTTGAAATCAGTATCTAAGCATAAACTTCATTTTACCACAGTAGAGACGGTGAATATTGTGTTGTATAACTCTCGTCGTGAATGCATTGGAAAATTTAATATAAAGACACATTGTTTGCTACTTAAATAAAGACATTAGCTCATTTATTTTAAGTAGTTGGCCACTTTGATAAATTAGGAGACAGGAATTTTATGTGAATCATCTAATTTATTATTAATATATTCCTGCACAACTTCAACCCAGAGGTGCCCTGGGCAATATGTAAAATGCAGAAAATGCTAATCTATTTTGATTTAAAAAATATCACCCATTTTGATGAAATGATTATAAAAAGTTGAAGATTTGCATTTATGTAGCTCCATATCATATCTCCTACAAGTATTTCAAAGCACTTCAGAATTAACTACTTTAAAGTGCAGACATTATTGTTACATAGACAGACGTAATAGTCAATTTGTGTATATCAAGATCCCATAAACAGCAATTGGATCAGTACCAGTTAATCTGTTTTTGTTTGCTGTTCCTCTTTGATTGGTGACTGATATTGTGAATTTTAATGTCAACCTTAATCGCAGCAACAGGTAGGCAGTATTTCAGTTTCTTCTTTTCTGAAGATGCTACCTCTGCCAATGCAGCTTTCACTCAGTACTGCATTACAATGTGAGCATAAATTACATGCTCAGTTACTGCAATGGCATGTGAACCTGTGTTAAAACAATTCAGGTCTATCATAGGATTGCAGCACAGAGCCAGGTCATTTGCCCATCCAGCCCATTTATGTTTCACTCAAGTCTCCTCCCATCTTTCCTTTATTCCCTTCTTTCTCATATGCTTGTCAGCTAGCTTCCCCTTAATTGCATCTATTCAATTCGCTTCAGCCACTCCCTGTGGTAGCGAGTTCTGCATTTTCACCACTCTTTGGGTAAAGGGGTTTCTTCTGAACTGACTATTGGATTCCTTGGTGACTATCTTATATTGATGGCCTTCAGTCATGCTCTTATCCACAAGAGGATACATTTTCTCTGTGCTGTATCCGTTCCATCAAAACCTTAGGTCACCCTTAGCTTTCTTCTTAGATATTTTCTAAGGTACAGCAATGCTGGTCATTCCTATTAGTGTTCTGAGTATTTATATTCAGGAGTGATTTACTACTGCTGAAAATCTAATTGCATCATCGCCTAATCCAGGGATGTATCCAGAGGACTGTTTTGTGATTGAATAGGATATTGTGTCTCACGTTGCTTCAATCTAGGCAGACTGAAATGCTCAATGAGATAAGATCAGATATAAATTAAGTTATTTTACATACAGTAAGTGAATACACAGAATAAAATATCTGAACACATTTCACCTTTGTTTAAAATTCCCCAGTGACATCAGTGTCCATGAAAATTATGACATCGCTCTTGGCAATTGCCTCCATCACTATTGGCACTGTCTATTTCGAGTCTTGTACCAAGCAATACTTGATCCCAATTTATCTGACTGTTTCTGGAAGCTTTACAATCTTCTTTGTGATGCTATCACTGGTTTCATGCACCCCAAATGATGAGAGCAACAATCTGGCTTTCCACAAAATTGGCCGAGCTTGGAAAAGTGAGATATCGCTGTTCTCCGTCATCTGGTTTATAATGGGAAACGTTTGGATCTACAGCATCTACGAGCCAGATTATATTGACTGGTTTAATTAACTATAAAACTGTCTGGACTCTGGGTTTCCTCCTCAGACTTAGCTGGTCTAACCCTGTGTCCCTTTTCCTCTGTACTCTTGGGTATTCACAGGCTGCAGAAGGGTATAGTTCTGGCTCCTTCATTGCTCAGGGATTCAACAGTAAGCCTGTCAACCAAGCTGACTGCCCTCTTTCTCAGAACCTTATCCGCAGTGGAATCCATGGTGGGCTTAACTCAAAAAGGTGCGAATATCTACTGCCTTCACTAAACTGACTTCAACTGACTAACAGCTTTTGATTCAGACTCTTCAACTGAATTTTTGGCTGGAATCTTCTGGGCCTACCTGCAGTGAGAAGCTTGGCAGGTGGGAGAACTTAATTTAGCAGAAGGCCAAAAATCAGCTTGCTGACAGCGGCATGAGCTTTTGCAAATTCAAGTTTTAAAGGACCAACGAGCAGTATTGGGAAGCCCTTTTGCATGCATTTTCATGCTATGCATGCTCAGTAAAAGGCCAGTTCACCAGAATTAAGTGCCCCCTCCAAATTAAGTTTGCCATTCGCATTTAGGACTGTATATAAGTGTCATGCACCTGGCCATGTTGACTTCTTCCAGGAGTTTGAACTGAGTAGCAGCTGCTTTGGCCTTCTTGGGGACCACTCAGGAATATCAGCCTCTTGATTGTGATCGGGTGCTGGTAAGCCAAGTTGTGCGAAGGCTGGACAAGGGAGGCAGGCTAAGCAGAGAATGGTAGGAAGGCGCCTAGAGAAGGAAGTCAGACTGTCTGCGGTTTGTTTAGGAGGGTGTCTGGGGGAAAGAAGCCGGACTGTCCGGGCCTTATTTAGGAGTGTAAGCATGTCACGCATGCCATGCTCCCATTTTGGGGTGATGGATGGCCTCTCTGGGCAGTGAGCCTCATAGAGAGAAGGGTCTAAAGGGCATGGTCTGTGAGTTCAAGGTCCTAGAGATTTGAATGAGGTTACTGGGAGGCAGAGGTACACAGTCAGAGGAGGGAGTTGAATCTTATAGGATGGAAGTGCTAGGGTCATGGGCAGGTAGTAGATGGTGTCATGAGGGGGGCGTCGTGAAAAGTCTGGATACAGCTGGCCTCGAGAACAGGAGGTGTAAGTGTCAGGAGGAGCATGGGTAGGTCAGCAGTTATGGGAACAGGGGGAAGGGGGATGATAATTGGGTCCACGGTAATGGAGGGATGTTGAAGGGTTATAGGAAGGAGAGGAATGACGAGGATTGTGGAGAAGGTTGAGGAGAACGTGTTGGGTAACAGGGGAGGGTAGAAGGTGCTGGCAAACCTACACGCACCATGCTGAAGCTCTCTGTTGCGTACTTTGTAAAACTTCTCAAGCATTTGACATGGGAATGATTAATGCCTTGTGATTTGGGCCAAGCAAAGGGTCATCCTATTATTTATTAGTCCACTCCATGAGAACCAGGCTCAGCTGAGTTCTGCTCTTGAGGTTCCAACGCCCAGTAAACCAACATTGCTCCATGACTAATGGGTCACATTCCAGCGAGACTCTGTCAAGGTCTGGAGCTGCCATACTTTGTGTGATCTTAAGCATCTGCTGCTGTCAGCGGCAGGGATGAAGGGAGGGAGGTGGATGCCTCCCAGGAACAGGCTGGTGGACAGCAACATACTCCCCACTTCAAACCTCCATCCTCCTGGGTGAACGATCATGGCTGACAAGGGCTCATGTGATTAGCCTTTCTATGCTGTCAAGGCAATGGTCTCTCTTTAGAATCTTGAGGGTAATGGAGGCAAGCGGACTAGTGTCTGAGGGAGGGTTCACACACATGGCTGTCATCAACCCAGTCAAAGAGCAATGTCTCCACACACACTCATGTATGAATGGGAGGAACACTCATCTTCTTCCAGGATGTCCTTCACCTGGAAGGGTTGGGGTGGAAATGCCATGTCTAGGCAGAAGCCAAGCACAGCACTTAGCACTGGCTTTGTAGCTCAGATGTGGATGCAAATCTAGAAAAAATATTCTCGTTAGATGGATCACTGGAATTCATTCACAGATCTAGTGTGGCAAAGGTGATCCCTCCTACTCCTCAGAGATGACTGGCTGTCCCCTAGTCTCTCCCGCTCTCTGATCATCGGCATGGCCCTGACCTGCATGTGAGTACAGTTAGATTGAAGGGTTATGGGTTTTCCATTGCATCATTCCAACTATCCTTACTGTGGAGTTCCATGTGTCTAATGGTGGACACATGAGCTCTATGCCATGTGTGTGCCAGATACCCCCTTATGCACTTGCACTCATTCGTTCTCCATCTTGGGTTTAGACCATCAGCGATAGTGCCACCACCCTGGTGCCCTGCCAGTTCCAAGGCCACCTCCTCTAGGGGGTCAGGGTAGACAGGTAGAGCAATACTCCACTGGTCATACGATCATACGAACCACGTAGGCTACTTGGCCCTTCAAACCTGCTCCGCCACTTGGTAAGATCATGGCTGATCTGATTGTAACCTCTTGCATACCTCTGATAACCTTTCAACCCCTGGTTAATCAAGAATCTATTTGGCTTTGCCTTAAAAATATTCAAAGACCCTAGTTCCACTGCCTTTTGAGGAAAATAGTTCCAAAGACTCACGACCCACAGAGAAAAATATTCTCCTCATCTCTGCCTTAAATTTTTTAAATCATGACTGCTAGTTCTAGATTCTCCCACAAGAGGAAACATCCCTTCCATATCCACCCTGTCAAGACCCCTCAGGACCTTAAAGATTTCAATCAAGTTGCCTCTTACTCTTCTAAACTCCAGAGGATACAAGCCTGGCCTGTCCAACCTTTCCTCATAAGACAACCTGCCCATTCCTGGTATTAGTCTAGTAAACCTTCTCTGAACTGTTTCTAATGTGTTTACATCTTTCTTTAAATAAGGAGACCAGTACTGAACACAGTACTCCAGATGTGGTCTCACCAGTGCGCTGTACAACTGAAGCATAACCTCCCTACTTTTGTATTCAATTCCCTTCGCAATAAATGATAACATTCTATTAGCTTTCCTAATTACTTGCTGTACCTGCATACTAATCTTTTGGGATTCATGCACTACCTCTATGTTATAGGTTCTCTTCTGCTGTGAGCACAGAGATGAACACTGTTAGTTCCTCACGGAGACAAGCACAACGCCTATGCTGGTGGGTGGCCTGGGCTCCATGATGTGGTGGGGGGGAGCACAGGATTGCCTCCTCCTTGAGGTCTTGGAATCACATATGACAGCAGGGGGGCACCTCTCACCGAGATGCAGCCATTCCTCTGACAAGATAAGCCGCTGCCCGGCCCCATTGCCACTGGGTGGTCACTGCCTCTCCACCAGCTTCTCGCGTTGCAGCATGCAAGCCCCACATGGAAAAGAGATACGGAGAAATCACCTTGGCAGACTGAATCAAGTCATTGGTGTGCTTGTGGTCCTGGGACCATATGCAGGGGATGATACCACAATTGCTGACCTGCTCTGTGATCTCCGTCTCGGCTCGCTAGGTCAGGTGGGCACCTCTGCTCCTCTTGACCCTGGGAAAGAGGACCTCCCGCTTTGCCCTAGCAGCCCGGAAGAACATGCAGGAAGGCATTGATGAACTGTGGGTCCACCCCGGGTCTTCCATCTGCCATTGTGGCTGCAAATTTCCATTCAGTTCCCCCATCACAAGGCAGAGGTTACTGGAAGGCAGGCAACAGTGAAGGCAGGGCTGACAACCCTCTAAATATGGAGCCAGCTGCTGTGACTGCAGCTGACATGGCCTCTGCCCCCTCGCTTATCACCACTGCAGTGTAACTGGATGACCCCAGTACCTCCTCAGAGTTAAGTGATTGGCTGCTGTAAGACCACACATTATCAGTTGCTGGTTGCCTGAACAGAAGTGGCACCCGTTTCCAGTCCTGACATCGGGATCCACTGCCAAGCAGTAAAATCCAGCACACTGTTTCCACGAAGAAAGTATTTGAAAAAGATCTGGCACATCATGGTGAAAATTGCCACTTGCTTCTCAGTATCAATTACTGTTGTGTCAGCTGTGGCTCAGCTGGGAGCACTCTCCCATCTGAGCCATAGGTTTGTGGGCTCAGGTTCCATGGCGCAGGCCTGAGGGAGTGCTGCACTGTCAAAGGTGCATTTTTCAAACCAGATGCTAATCCGAGGCCATATCTGCCCTACCATTGGACATAAAAGATGCCCAAGGCACTGTTTCTTTTATTATTCATTTATGGTGTGTGGGCAACATTGGCTAGGCCCGCACTTATTGCCCTTCCATAATTGCCATTGAGAAGGTGCTGATGTGCTGACTTCTTGAACCACTTCAGTCCATGTGGTGTAGGTACACCCACAGTGTTGGTAGGGAGAGAGTTCCAAGATTTTGACCCAGCGACAGTGAAGGAACAGCGATATATTTCCAAGTCAGGATGGCGAGTGGCTTGGAGGGGTGCTTCCGGATGGTGGTGTTTGCATGTATCTGCTGCCCTTGTCCTTCTAGGTATTAGTGGTTGTGTGTTTGGAAGGTGTTGTCTAAGGAGGTTTGGTTAATTCCTGCAGTGCATCTTGTAGATGGTACACACTGCTGCTACTGTTTGTTGGTGGTGGAAGGAATGAATGTTTGTGGATGTGGTGCCAAGCAAGTGGGCTGCTTTGTATTGGGTGGCGTCAAGCTTCTTGAGTGTTGTGGGATCTGCACTCATCCAGGCAAGCAGGGAGTATTCCATCACACGCTCCTGATTTGTGCCTTGTAGATGGTGGACAGGCTTTGGGGAGTCAGGAGGTGAGATACTCGCCACAGGATTCCTAGCCTCTGACCTGCTCTTGTAGCCACAGTATTTATATGGCTAGTCCAGTTCAGTTTCTGGTCAATGGTAACCTCCAGGATGTTGATAAGTGGGGGTTTTAGTGATGGTAATGCCATTGAATGTCAAGGGGCAATGGTTAGATTCTCTCTTGTTGGAGATAGCCAGCCTGGCACTTATGTAGCCTGAATGTTACTTGCCACTTGTCAGCCCAAGCCTAGATATTGTCCAGGTCTTACTGCATTTGGACATGGACTGTTTCAATATCTGAGAAGTCGTGAATGGTGCTTAACATTGTGCAATCATCAGCGAACATCCCCACTGCTGCCCTTATGATGGAGGGAAGCTCATTGATGAAGCAACTGAAGATAGTTGGGCCATCTCCTAGAATTCCTGCAGTGATGTCCTGGAACTGAGATGATTGACCTCCAATAACCACATCCATCTTCCTTTTGCTAGGAATGACTCCAACAAGTGGAGAGTTCCCCACTACTCTACCCACCCACCGCCCCCCACCCCCCCCACTGCCCCCCCCACCCCAATCCCCATTGGTTCCAGATTTGCTAGGGCTCCTTGATGACACATATGCAGTAACTCTCACCTCACCTCTGGAGGGGACCAAGCAGGTAGTGAGGGAATCCCCTGTGTGCATCTCACTCGCAAACTGTTTTTTGGCCTTGGAAAACGGTGAGAGTGATAGTTCCTCTGTGGAGGCCAATCAGAACCAAAGCCATGGCACTGTGGGTGGTCCAGCTGCTCAGGGGGAGAGGAAGAAATATGGAAGGGCAATAGTGGTAGGGGATTTGTTAGTGAGGGGAGTAGACAGCCGCTTCTGCGGCTGTAGATGTGACGCCAGGATGGCATGTTGCCTCCTGGGTGTCGGGGTCAATGATGTCACGGAACGGCTGCAGGACATTCTGAAGGGGGAAGGTGAACAGCCAGAGGTCATGGTCCATGTTGGGGCCAATGCCATAGGAAGAAAGAGAAATTAGGCCCTGTAAGCAGACATTAGGGAGTTAGGAAGGAAATTGAAAAGCAGGATTTTAAAGGTAATAATCTCTGGGTTACTGGCAGTGCCACACAGTAATAAGTATAGGAACAGCAAAATAGAGCAGGTGAATGCGGGGCTGGAGAGATGGTGCAGGAGGGAGAGCTTTAGATTCCTGGGGCATTGGGACCATTTCTGGGGGAGGAGGGACCTGTACAAGTTAGATGGGTTAATGGGTTACATCTGAACAGGAACAGGACCAACATCCTCATGGGGAGGTTTGCCATTGAGGTGGACTTAAACTAAATTGGCAGGGGGATGGGATCCTGGTAAGTAGTTCAGAGGGGAGAGAAGCTGAGATGGAATTTGAAGTTAAAATGCTAGTAAGTGAGTCTGGAAGGCAGAGGAAACATAGGCTAGATAAGAAAGAAGTGAGTTTAGCAAGGCTAAATGGAATATATTTTAACGCAAGGAGCCTGAAGAATAAGACAGATGAGCTGAGGGCACAGAAAGGCACGTGGGAGTATGATATCAGAGCTATGATTGAAACTTGGCTTAAAGAAGGGCAGGACTGGCAGCTCAACATTTCTGGTTATAGGGTATTCAGACGAGATAGAGGGGGGATAGAAGAGGATGGGGTGGGGTGTTGCAATATTGATCAAGGAATCAATTATAGCAGTGAGGAAGGATGATATCTTGGAAGGATCATCAAATGAGGCCATGTGGGGAGAAGGGAAAAATTCAAAAGGGGCAAATACTCTGTTGGGTGTACACTATAGGCCCCCAAACAGAGGATCAAATGTGTAATCAAATTTCAGAGAAACGTAAGAATAATAGGGTAGTAATAGTAGGGGACTTTAACTACCCAAATATCAACTGGGATAGTTTCAGTGTGCAAGGTAAGGAGGGAACAAAATTCTTAAGTTGCATCCAGGAGAACTTTTTTAGCCAGCATGTAGAAAGCCCAACAAGGGAAGGGGTAGTTCTGGACCTAATATTCAGAAATAAGCCTGGGCAGGTGGAAGGCGTATCAGTCAGGGAGCATTTTGGAGATAGTGACCATAATACAGTTAGATTTAGGATAGTTTTGGAAAAGGATAAGGTTGGGCCGGTAATAAAAGTTCTAAACTGGGGAAAGGCTAATTTTACTGAGATGAGATACGACTTAGCCCAAGTGGACTTGGAACAGCCACTTGCAGATAAAACTGTCAGAGCAATGGGAGGCATTCAAGGAGGAAATAGCGAGAGTACAGTTCCCGTAAAGACAAAGGCGGGGTCCAAGTCCAGAGAGCCCTGGATGTCAAGGGACATAAAGGTTAAGATTAAGAAAAAAAGAGATGCTTATGGCTGATACCGAGAGCTCAATATGACTGAGTCCTTAGAGGAGCATAAAAAGTGCAGAGGGGAACTTTAAAAGGAAATTAGGAAAGCTAAGAGAGTGCATGAGAAAGCATTGGTTGGTGGAATAAAGGAAAACCCAAAGGGTTTTTTTAATATACAAAGAGCAAGAGAATAACTAGGGAAAGAGTAGGGACAATTAGGTACCATAGAGGTAATGTGTGTGTGGACCTGGAAGGCATGGGGGCAGTTCTCAATGAATACTTTGTGTCGGTCTTCACAATGGAAAAGGACAGTACAGGCATAGACATCAGGATGGAGGACTGTGAAATATTAGAGGAAATTAATATGTAGAGAGAGGAGGTACAAGCGGGTTTAGCAGCCTTAAAAGTGGATAAATCTGCAGGCCCGGATGAGACGTATTCCAGGCTGTTGAGGGAGGCTAAGGAAGAGATGTCGGGGCCCTGGCACTAAATTTCAAATCCTTTCTGGCCATAGGTGAGGTGCCAGAGGACTGGAGGACTGCTAATGTTGTCCCACTATTAAAAAAGGGAGGAAGGGATTGACTAGGAAATTACAGGCCAGTCAGTCTAACTTCAGAGGTGGGGAATTTACTAGAAAGAATTCTGAGGGACAGAATATACCTGCACTTGGAGAGACACGGATTATTCAGGGATGATCAGCACGGATTTGTTAAGGGAAGGTCGTGTTTGACAAATTTGATCGAATTTTTTGAGGAGGTAACCAGGAGTGTTGATGAGGGTAGTGCATTTGATGTGTTCTAATTGGACATTAGCAAGGCTTTTGATAAGGTCCCTCATGGCAGACTGGTCAAGATCCACGGCAAAGAGGCATGTTGGATCCAAAATTGGCTGAGAGGCAGGAAGCAGAGAGTGATGGTAGAGGAATGTTTCTGTGACTGGAAGTCTGTTTCTAGTGGGGTTCCGCAGAGTTTGGTACTGGGGCCCTTGCTGTTTGTGGTGTACATAAATGATTTGGACTTAAATGTACGGGGTCTGATTAAGAAGTTTGTGGATGACATGAAAATTGGTAGGGTGGTAAATAGTGAGGAGGATAGCCATAAACTGCAGGAGGATACCAATTGACTGGTCAGGTGGGCAGAGCAGTGGCAAATGGAATTCATCTCAGAAAACTGTGAGGTAATCCACTTGGGGAGGCCTAACAAGGGAAGGGATTATACTGTGAACGGTGGGACCCTTGGAAATTACTGAAGATCAGAGGGACCTTGGTGTGCATATCCATAGATCCCTGAAGGTAGCAGGGCAGGTAGATAAGGTAGTTAAGAAGGCATGGGATACTTGCCTTTATTAGCTGATGTGTAGAATACAAGAGCTGGAACTGTGTAAAACGGTGGTTAGGCCAAAACTGGAGTACTGCGTGCAGTTCTGGTCACCAAACTATAGGAAGGATGTGATTGCACTGGAGAGGGTGCAGAGGAGATTTACCAGGATGCTGTCTGGGCTGGAGAGTCTGAGCTATGAGGAAAGATTGGATAGGCTGGGTTTGTTTTCCTTGGAGCAACGAAGGTTGAGAGGGTACGTGATAAGATTATGAGGGGCATAGATAGGGTGGATAGGAAGGCATTTTTTCCATTAGTAGAGGGGTCAATAACCAGGGGGCATAGATTTAAGGTAAGAGGTAGAAGGCTAACAGGGGAGTAGAGGAGAAATCTTTTCACCCAGATGGTGGTGAGGTCTGGAACTCACTGCCTGAAAGGGTGGTTGAGTCAGAAACTCTTAACATTTAAGAGGTATTTAGACATTCACTTGCATTGCCATAGCCTCCAGGGCTATGGGTTTTAAGAATTATCTTAGAGGGTATGAGACTGGAGATCACAGAGACAGGGAGGGATTTGAAAGCAAGGATGAGAAATTAAAAATTTAGGTGTTTCTTAAATTGGAGCCTTTGAAGATCAGCAAGCACAGGCATGATGGGTGAATAATACTTAGTATGAGTAAGCACATGGGCAACAGAGTTTTGGATGACCTCAAGATTACAGGGAGATTTAATGTGGAAGGCCACACAGGATTGCGTTAAGTTAGTTAAGTCTTGAGGTAACAAAGGAATGGATGAGGGTTTCAGCAGCAGATGAACTGAGACAAGGATGGAGTTGGACGATTTCAATGAGGTGGAAACAGGCGGTCTTGGTAATAATAAAGGGGAACCTGTAGACATACTGTACTTGGATTTCCAAAAGGCATTTGATAAGGTGACACACCAAAGGTTATTGCGGAAAATAAGAGCTCATGTTGTAGTGGGTAACATATTAGCAAGGACAGAAGATTGTCTGGCTGGCAGAAAACAGAGTATACATAAATGGGTGTTTTTCTAATTGTCAGGATGTGATGAGTGGAGTCCAGCAGGGGTCTGTGCTGGATCCTGAACATTTAACAATTTATATCAATTATTTAGATGAGGGGAGCAAAGTCATGGGAGCTAAATTTGCTGATGACACCTAGATAGGTAGGAAAGTAAGTTGTGAAGATGACATGAGAAGATTGCAGATGCATATAGATAGGTTGAGCAAGTGGGCTAAGATCTGGCAAATGGAGTATAATGTGGGAAAATGTGAAGTTGTTCACTTTGGCAGGAAGAATGAAAAGGCAGAGTGTTAGTTAAATGGAGAATAACAGAATTTTGAGGTGCAGAGGGATCTAGGTGTTCTAGTGCATGAGTCACAAAAAATAGTATGCAGGTACAGTAAGTAATTTAGAAGGCTAATGGAAGCTTCTCTTTATTACGAGATGAATTGAACATAAAAGTCAGTATGTTATACGCCAGTTATACAGGGCATTGGTGAGACCACATCTCAAAAACTGTGAGCAGTTTTTGGTCTCCTTATTTAAGGAGGAAAGTAAATGTGTTTGAGGCGTTTCAGAGGAAGTTTACTCCATTGATACCTGCACTGAGCAGGTTGTCTTATGAGGAAAGGTTGGTCAGGCTGGCCTGCTTCCATTGGAGTTTAGAAGAGCGAGGGGTGATTTGATTGAAGTATATAAGATCCTGAATCATTTAGACAAGATGGACTTGCAAAGGATGTTTCCTCTTTTGGGTGAGTACAGAACTAGGGGCATTGTTTGAAAATTAGGAGTCGCCCTTTCAGGACAGAGATGGGGAGAATTTTTTTCTCTGAAGATTCTGCGACTCTGGAACTCTCTGCCTCAGAAGTCGGTGGTGGCAGGGTCGTTAAATATTTTTGAGGTAGATAGATTCTTGTTAGGCAAGGGAATCAAAAGTTCTCTAATCAAAGTTATAATTATATTGAATGACAAAGCAGGCTTGAGGGGCTGAATCGCCTTTTTATGCTCCTATTTTGCATGTTCACATGATGCAGATATGTGGTTGGAAGGTCAGTTTGGGGTGAAACATGACATTGCTGTTGTGAACAGTCTGGTTCATTCTCAGATAGTTGCTAGGGGGAGGGATGGAGTCAGTGGCTACTGAATGGAGAAGGGACTGAAGACAATGGTTTCAATTATAGGGAAGGTGGTGGCATAGTGGCATCGTCACTGGACTAGTAATCCAGAGACCCAGGGTTATGCTCTGGGAACAGGATTCTAATCACACCATGGCAGATGGTGGAATTAAAAGTCTAATGATGACCATGAAACCATTTTTGATTGTCATAAGGACCAATCTGGTTTGCTGGTGCCCTTTAGGGATGGAAATCTGCCTTCCTTACTTAGTCCGGCCTACATGTGACTCCAGACCCACAGCAATGTGGTTCACTATGTCAAACCATTTCCGGCAATTGGATAAGGAATGAAACCAGACAGACCACCTGGCATCAACCTAGGCTGGAAGCGACAATGGCAAACTCAGCCCTGTCAACCCTGGAACATCATCCTTACTAACATCTGGTGCCAAAATTGGGAGAGCTGTCTCACAGACAAGTTAAGCAACAGCCTGACACACTCATATTCGCAGAATATAGTCCTTCTGGAGAAAAGGTTCCATCTTCACATTGAGGATAGCCTCCATTGTGTTGTATGGAACTACCAGTTTGCTAAATGCGATAGGTTTTGAACAGATCAAACAACTCAAAACTGGGCAACCATGAGGCGCTGTGGGCCATCAGCAGCAGCAGAATTGTACTCATCCACAATCTGTAACCTCATGCCTGGTATATCACCCACTCTACCATTACTATTTTCTAAATGGGGAGAGAATTCAGAAATCTGGAGTGCAAAGGGACTTGGGAGTCCTAGTCTAGGATTCTCTTAAGGTTAACTTGCAGGTTGAGTCGATAGTTAGGAAGGCAAATGCAATGTTGGCATTTATTTCGAGAGGATTAGAATATAAAAACAGGGATGTGCTGCTGAGGCTTTATAAGGCTCTGGTCAGACCACATTTAGAATATTGTGAGCAATTTTGGGCCCCGTATCTCAGGAAAAATGTGCTTGCCCTGGAGAGGGTCCAGAGGAGGTTCACGAGAATGGTCCCAGGAATGAAAGGCTTAACATATGAGGAATATTTGAGGACTATGGGTCTGTACTTAATGGAGATTAGAAGGATGAGGGGGGATCTGATTGAAACTTACAGAATACTGAAAGGCCTGGATAGAGTGGACATAGGGAAGATGTTTCCATTAGTAGGAGAGACTAGGACCTGAGGGCACAGCCTCAGAGTAAAGGGAAGACCTTTTAGAACAGAGATGAGGAGAAACTTCTTTAGCCAGAGAGTGGTGAATCTATGGAATTCATTGCCACAGAAGTCTGTGGAGGCCAGGTCATTGAGTGTATTTAAGACTGAGACAGATAGGTTCTTGATTGGTAAGGGGATCAAAGGTTACAGGGAGAAGGTGGGAGAATGGGGTTAAGAAACTTATCAGCCATGATTGAATGGTGGAGCAGACTCGATGGGCCAAATGGCCTAATTTCTGCCTCTATGTCTTATGGTCTTATGGCCAAGCGCTGAAAAATGGGATTAGTGTAGATCCTTTTTGACTGGCGCGGAAGCGATGGGCCGAATAGCCTCCTTCTGTGCCGTAGATGTCTATGAGTCTATGAGCCTGTGAGTCTTCCATATTACTGCAGATCTGGGGCAGAATTTTTAGCTCGACGTGCAGGCGTGTGCCCGAGCCGCTTGAGCATAAAACAGCACGTTGGGCGAGATTCCTGGTATCATCCTGCCCTCACACGATACTTCGTTCGGTGGACGCGGGCAAAGGCTGCACCCGTCGACAATTAAGAAGACAATTAAGCCCATTAAAGTTCCAATTATACCCGATTTTCCGTGGTCTGTCCAACCTTACGTTTGGCGGGTGGGCGAATCTGCCAGGCGGACTTTGCATTTTTGATGAAACCTCATCCAAGGGCGGGATGTGGTTTCCATTATTAAATAAAAAAAAAACGTATGGACAGAATTTTCATCATGTGTACATTCAGGTTACTGATTCTGAAGCGTGGCCATTTTTTCCCGGATTTTAAAATCCTTACTTACTGCTTTTAAATTGTTCAGCTCCCTGAGGCAGCTGTCTGCCTTCAGGGAGCTTTCTCTCAGCATTCCCCCGTGCCTGGACTTATGTCAGCACCCGCCTGCACTCTGACCCCAGCTGTGCTGTGCATTCCAGCGCATGTTTCACACTGGCCGTGCTAGAAATCCTGCCCCTGCAGTGACATGTAGGACATTAGTGAACAAAGTGGATTTTTAAAACAACCAACAATAGTTTTATTGTCATCATTAGACTTTTATTTCCAGACTTTTATTAAACTCAGTTTCTACCATCTGCCGTGGTGGGTTTCAAGCCCGGGTCCCCAGAGCATTACCCTGGGTGTCTGGATTAGCAGTCCACAGACAATACAACTACATCACTGCCTCCTACATGAGTTATCCTTGGTGTCCTGGCCAATGTTTATCTCTCAATTCACATCACAAAAAAGATTATCTGGCCGTTATTGTTTGTGGGAGCTTGTTGTGCACAAATTGGCTGTCACATTTCCTACATTACAACAACGATTACACTTTGAAAGTACTTAATTGGCTTAAAGCACTTTGAGATGGCCAGCGGTTGTGGAAGGCGCTATATAAATGCAAGTCTTTCTTTCTTTTCCGTGAACAAATGACTTGTACATTTAAAAAAGAGCAAAAAATAATCACTGAGAATTTCTATTTCACACAGATGGATAACCGCTGCTCGCTTTCCATCGACAGACAGATCCTGAAACTACAGATTTTGTGGATATTGGACTCGTTCTTGGAGTTAAGAAGCCTATATCAGGTAAGCAACCTGAAAATGTAGATGGTCAATGGACACCTCATGCTATTATATATTCTGAGTTTGCAATGGATCCACTTTGCAGACATAGATATTTTGAAAGTCCTTCCTATTGGCTGTGGCCAGTTTCAAAATGTACGGGCCATTCTATCAGTGACCTTATGCTTCCTGTTCATTTTATCTTGCTTCACCTTCAAAGGAAATATTACGTTGTGTATCTGTGGTTTGCACAGTCCCATTGCCAGTCTCTTGAGTTTAATGACCTGAGAAAATTCAATTTCCACATTGCTTTCAAGATTGTGTAAGAATCAGCCTATGGGAATGACAGTCGTCGACGGTAGCGTTAGATCTCAAGAACTTGACTGCCGGTCGCGTCCCCCAGCAGCTTTTATGCTCAAACATTTGCAAGGAATCTCTGAACCACTTTGCATTATGTATCGTTCTTGTGTCTTTTTTCTGTAACTTCCTGCATTGATCCAAGTCTTTAATTCCTCAAGTGGTCACACTTCAGGAAATGAACATGCAACAAAGCGTCACCGAGCGTAACTCCAGTCATTATTAGTAAATGGGTAAGGTAATAAAGCATTCAGTAACAGGCAGCCCCTTTTTTCCCTACATGGGATGTGGCCTCCATCCCAGAGGCTATTGTCCAGAATAACTAACTAGTAGTTTAAATTACAATGAACTAATGACCTCTCCCCTAACATACATACAGTGTAGAGAGGATCCTTCGAAAAAAAACCTTCGACGCCCACCTCAATTTCCTTGAAATTTTTTTTGATGTACTGGAGCAGGGAAGATAGCAGCAGCTATGAGGGCCACATCTACATCCCACAGGCACAACATGAAAATAACATAAAAGAAAAGAAAGACTTGCATTTACACGTACTCTTTTGATGGAAAGTTTTGATACTCCTTGGAGAGAGAATTCCCTGCTTCATTATTTTGATAGGCACCACTGCCAAGTTGGCCCTACAGGTAAACTTTGCAATTGCACCTCATGCAACGGTTCACATCTACAGAGGTAATGTTGTAGGATGGGTCAGACAGTGGCCTATCACACTGTCACCTGTCTCTCAGAACAACAGACATAATCCAGTGACAATTAGACGGAGGGTGGGATGATTTTATCCCTACCTATAGCCACTTCCCTGCCTCTCCACCTCTCTTTCCTCTTTCAAAATCTACCTGCTTGTCAAATCTTCTGGTCGCCTGTCCTCATGTCCCTGCTACTGGAGGCAGGGAAGGATCGGGGGGAGTTGGATTGGGGCTTGGATTGGTTGGGGGGGATTGTTGGAGGGGGGGTGCTCACAGTGAGGTTTTAGTGGGTGGGTTAAATATGGGATAATATCCTGCCGAACATTCAGTCGGTTTCCATTCAGATTGAGGAACAGGCTCTCGAGCGCATAGGCCGGCATCGCAAGCTGCAGCCAGCGAACAGTATGAGGGGAGGGAGGATGAAGTAGCAGATCAGATGGGGGAGCGGGTGGTGGAGGGAGGAGAACTGGGTGGTGCTGGATATTAAGGGTCAGTTATTGGGGCAAAACCTCGTATTCCAACTTTAAATTTGATTGAGAGCTAAAATTGAAGGCCCACAGACTCATTAAAATATTTAAATGAGAGGCCAACCTCTGGAGGGCCCATCCCCTACACGCCTCCATTAATTTTTAATTTTTAACTTCCCCCACTGTGCTCAACCTGGGGGATTAGAATTACTGCCAGTATCTCTTCATGCACCTCAGTGTTACGCTTTAGTTGATAACACTGCTGTAAAGTTCGTTGGGATGTTTTACTATGTTGAAGGCTTTATATAAACATAGGTTATTGTTGTTGCTCCCTGGGAACCTGGCGGGTGGGCAGTTAAAGTTACCCAGATTACTTAGCCAGGAAACAGTGGAAAATTCGGCAGGAGCTGACCGGGTCCAATTTGAATCTACTTTTTGGAGCAAGAATTCCTGCCCAAAGCCAGTGGCGTCCATTTTTAAATATGTATGACTGGCCCCAATTACTCCATTGCATTCCAAATGTAATATTAACTGGACAAACTGAGCATGAAACCACAGTGGCTTTCTCTCTGGATCTCAGAAGGAAAGCTTTGTCCTCTCCTGCGGTGGCTTGCCTCCCGCACCCCACTCCAGTCACGAGGGACCCTCGCAAGACGCTCCCTGCAGCCCATCTCTGGTGTTGGCTGGAGGCCTCCGGACTGTGCGCTTTTCCCCAACCTCCGAGTGACTTTCTCACTTGGGATTATTGGGAAGCCGTCCAAAGGGATTTAAACAAAATTTATTCTCCGCCAGTGGACAGGAAATTAACTCGTCAGTGTGGCTACATTCCAGGTTGACAAGCCTGTCACAGGCTTGCAAGTATAAACATCAACGCTGAAAAACCACGACCAGCTGGATATAAGGCAAGATTGATACACTAATTAGAGTCAAAGACAATAGTGAAAGCAATGGATTGCCTCATGTACGACTAGGCACAGGGGACTCCAGCTAACAAACTCAGTAAAAGGTGGATTCAAATATGTCCTTGACAGACAGGCTGCGTGTCGCCTCTGGGCTGGAAAGAATTCAGCTACATTTTAACATAAAATTAAATTGAGAAGATTTGCATGGATCCTTGCCATCCCGCCTGCAAAGTATCAGCAACTGCCTCCTTAAGCACACATAATTTTTTCATTGATGTCAGTTCGGTCCCACAGCATAAACAGGACAGGAAGGCAACGAGTTTACATTAAAGGACTGTTTCATTGTATTGTGCATGAGTTATCAGTGAACTGACTTAACATGGATTGGACAGTGATTATGCCTGCTGATGTTAGTCCCCAGACATGTCAGTATAACCATGTTGTCTATACAAACTGGTTAGATAGGCACATCCTTGAATACATCGGAGCAAATTTGCTACCAAGAAAGCATTATTAACTGAGTTTTGTCTGATAAGTTCCCTAGTATTCTCACCTCTTTTATAAGAGGATTGTAGGGTTAAATGCTCCTAATTTAAAGTAACACTGCGCTGCTATACCACTACTGAGGGCATGAAATGCAGCCCTTTGAGTATGTTAGGAACATTAAAACATTAGGAACAAGAGTTGGTCATTTGGCCTTTTGAGCTTGCTCCACCACACAATAAAAATCATAGCTGATCTATGCCTCAGCTCCATATCCTTTGATGTCTTTAAAAAATCTATCTCTGCCTTGAAAGCTTCAGTTGTCCCAGCATCCAAAGCCTTTTGGGGGAGAAAGTTCTGCTACCCTGTGCCAGAAAAAGTAATTTATCGCTTCCCCCTAAATGACCTCTGTATAATTAAATGATGTTCCTGATATCTTGATTCCCCAACCAAAGGAAATCGTTACACCATATCCACCCTTTCAAGTGCTTTAAACAACTTGATCTGATCACTTTGTATTCAAGACAACACAAAGTTTTTCAATCTGTCGCCATGATTTAACCCTTAACTTCATTGCATGCCCTCCAAGGTCAATATATCCTCCTGGGGTCCAATGTCCAAACTGAATACAATACTCCAGATGGGGTCTGACCAAGGCTCAATACAACTGAAGCATCACTTCCTCCCCTTTGTGTTCCAGTCCTTTGTGATAAAGGCCAAAATACCGTTAAATTTCTTTCATTGCCTGTTGGACCTGTCTACTCGATTTTAGTGATTTGTAAACTTGGATTCTCAAATCACTTTGCTCCTCTACAGTTCTAAGTTTCTCACTATTCAGAAAATATTCCAGTTCTTCTTTCCTGAGGCCAAAGTGAATGATCTCACACTTGCCTACATTGAACTTCATTTGCCATAGTTTTGCCCACTCACTTAATCTGCCTATATTCTTTTGTAACTTGCGCCCATCTGCATTACTCACAATTCATCCAAATTTATTGATACCTGCAAATGCTGATGTACAAGTTTTTCTGTTCCTTTGTCTACGTTATTAATAAATCTGGTAAAAAGTTGTACGTCCTGAACTAATCCTTGGAGAATACCATTTGTTATGTCCCCTTAAACAGAGGATTACTTGTTGAGGAGGTTTTTAAAGAACCCATGGCATTATTAATAAGAAGCTGTCCTGGTCAACATTCATCCTTCCACTTAAACAGACTAATTGCTTGTTAATTTGTTGTTTCTTGGATTTTGCTGTACACAAATTAGTGGCCACATTTGCTTATATAACAGTAAGATCATTTCAAAACTATGAGGGGGTGAAATTGGTCCACGCCAAGTGGGGTTGGCAAAGATTGAACATGGTGTAAAACAGGCTGGTGGTTGGCTATGAGCCCAGTTCTCACCATTGGTTTTACCCGCAAAGATTTTGTTTAATTGCAGGTCTTTCTTCCACAGGAGAGTAATATGGAAACTACATTGCAGGCCAATACGCCCACCTATTGGTTAAACATTTCTGCAGAGAAGGAGGACATTCAGTCAATTGTACCTGTGCCAGTCTAGATCCACATTGGAATTGCCTACTCTAATTTAATCTCCTTACACTTTCCCTGTGCACTTTAGTATTTATCTTTTGTCTCATTTCCTCTTAATTTGGTTTGGTTTCCTTAGTTGGGGTAATGTATTATATGTTCTACTATCTCTTTGCATGATTTTTGATTTTAACTTCCCTCTTTATGCTTCTAGTCATATTTCTAATTTTACACCTTTGAATAGTGATTATTTCCACTGGTGAATGAATCATTAATCTCTCAAAGTCTTTCAAAACTTTGGACATACCTATTAGATCCCCATTAACCTTCAGTGCTCTAATAAGTATTTTATCAGCAGTCTCATCTTTACCATAGCCCTTCATCCCTATAATATAATTTAGTGAATCTACACTGCACATCAATCGGGCAATCAAAGCTTCACATTGTGCTCTAATATATTGTACAGGTTCAAAGGCTCAGATGTTTTGATGCTGATTTTGAGTGGGTAGGTGGGTAGCAGGGTGTGACCAAAACGCTTCCCCTTCTCCAGCTTTTTTAACTCTTGGGCCTCTTTAGAATCTGACCTGACTCATTTACAGACTGGGAATTTTGCTCACTTTGTGAGTGCAATTTATAACTATCAGGCAGGAGTGAACAGGCTGCGACCCTTTCCTCTAAAAAAGAGAAGGCTGACGGCTGACCTAATAGTGGTCTTTAAAATTATGAAAGGACTTCTTCAGAGTCATATGGACTCGAATTGTTAACTAATTCTCTCTCCACAGCTGCTGCCAGGCCAGCATTTACAGTATTTTACAGCATTTTCTATTTTTATTTCAGATTTCCAGCAACCGCAGCATTTTGCTTTTATTTTGGAATATTTCTTTTCCTCCTTCCCCTGCACTCTCAACAATTCCCAGGCCTCCTTCACATCCTTTATCACCCGATACAAGGCCACACTATACCAACTCTCATTTTCATTGCAACACGATCACCAGTTCCTTGTTGCCTTCTCATTAGCCACTAGCATCATTCTCTTTTCTAACTCGGTAGCCTTTGCAGAATCAACAATTTCTCTCATTGTTCATTTCTCATTCCACACACCTGACGCCTGGTTCCCATTCATCACTTTCCCACCCTGACACCCTTTGCTTCTTAACCCACTCAGAATCAGCATAACAAGCTGAAAACTTAGCAACACAGGTACAATGACATCCATGAAACCACCGGGAACATTACTGAGCATGCTACTGGTGTGAAGAAGCAAAGGTTCAGGTGTTTTGAGATCTCTGGGGGCTGCCTGAAATATGACCTAAACAAAATAAGCCGTACCGCTACACGTTCGCTGTATTAATCCTGCACAGCCTGGTAAAGCGAAGAAAATTGGAGTGTGAGGAGGCACAGCATCAGGAAGAGGCATTATCAGGTGAGGAAGAACTGGGGAGAACCTCAAGAGGAGGGCCAGCACAGTGCATTGCAGCACGACAGGAAAAAAAACATCAATTTCAGTGACCTCCAATCCCCTTACCTGAAAAATCACAAGAAGACTCCCGATATTAACAGTCCTTATTGCTGTTTCACCAATTCTTTGATTCTGCATTAAGTAATGTTGAAACCATTCAGCCGCCCTTTATATCAATCAATAAGAAACTACAATGAGAAGAAACTATAGACAAATTAAAGTTCCTAATAAGATAAAGATGTCGATTTTAATTCCCTACAGAATACTATAATGATTTCTCTTGTCACTCAAGTAATCAACCTTAAAATTTTTCTTTAAGGAAGTTTACAAGAACATAAGAATACAAGAAATACAATCAGGAATAGGCCACTCGGCCCCTCATGCCTGCTTCACCATTCAATAAGATCACGGCTGACATGATATGGCCTTAAATTCACTTTCCTGCTTGTCCCCCATAATCCTTGACTCCCTTGTCAACCAAAAATCTGTCGAATTCAGCCTTGAATATACTCTGTTACACCCAGGATCTACATGTAGATATTACATATTCTTAAAGATGTTTTTGAAAGCCACATTTTTAAAGACTGCAAAAGATGGTGTCCGGGGTTCACCAGACTTCTCTCTTGGATTGAAACTACCTTGCCTGCAGAGCAAACAAGAGTACACGATGGACTGAAGTGACTTATGGGTCAGACAAGAAGGTAAATGAAATAAAAACAGAAAATGTTGGAAAAACTCAGCAGGTTCAGCAGCATCTGTGGAGAGAGAAACAAAGTTAACGTTTTGAATCTAATGTGACTCTTCATCAATACTGGAACTAAATGAAACCCGTCGACACCTCATTACGAACATACATACAAAATATGAGCAGAGGTAGGTCATTCGGCCCCTCAAGCCTGCTCAGCCATTCAATGAGATCATAGCTGATCCGTTTGTGTTTTGAGTTCCACATTCTCATCCAGCCCCAATAATCTTTGATTCTCTTCCTCCATCTACCTCTGCCTTAAAACTATTCAATAACCCGCCTCCAGCGCCTTCTGAGGCAAAGAGTTCCAAAGTCACACAACCCTCTGGGAGAAAAGAATTCTCCTCATCTCTGTCCTACAAAGGCCACCCCTAATTTTAAATCCTAGTTCTGGACTCACCCACACGAGGAAACATCCCTTCCACGTCCACCTTGTTACTACCATTCAGGATCTTGTATACTTCAATCGGGTATTGACTCCTCACTCTTCTAAATTCCAATTGTAATATGATGGCCTGTCCTTCAAACACAAAGGCCTTTGGATGTCTGAAATCACAGTTGTGAAAATCCACAGTCCAGAATGTTCATCAAATTGACGCACCACCTTATTTGGACAATGGCTTGGCACTAGATACGAGTTCACATGGTTAATGTGGTTATCTTTGCTCCCTACTTTTAAAACATACCAGCAGACTTCCATCAGGTAGTCCACGAAACACTATCAAAAGCCATAGGACCGCTGCAATCAACTAAACAGCCAATGTACCCAACAGCAAAACTTTGAAAAAGAAAGAAGGATTCTCTTATATCCTGTTCCAACTTCAAGTTCACCTGAGAGACCAATCTCCTGGCAGGTCAACTATAGGAACCTTCATGGCCATTGAGAAATCTCTGCTTATCCAGACCTTCACTCCAGCTGAATCATCAATTCAACTAAGAAGCATTAAGCCTGTGATGAAAGAGAAACTAAGATAATTTTCAATTTTATAACTACTGTTTTTATCTTCATCTGTGTCTAAATTTGTATGTGTGTGCTGGCGTGGGTGAGTTGAATGAGTGAGATGTTGTGTTTTTGTTAACCTCTGGGGGAAGTATGTAAGAAACACAAAACTTACTCATTTTCAAATACACAAAAACTTGCTGGGTTATTAAAAATTGAGTACACCACTCTGAGAGTAAGTAAACATGCGCATCTACATGCAAACATATGGATCACAGGTAATAAAAAGGAAACACATAAAATTTGTCCTTGACAATTCAATAACCAAGCCGCCACTGCTTACTGGGGGAGAGAATTCCAAACACTAACAATCTTTTGAGAGAAGAAATTCCTGCTCATCCCTCTCTTAAATGGGAGACACTTTTATTTTGAAACTGTGCCCCTGTTCTAGATTTCCATCCTCACAGCATTTACCCTGTCAAGCACCTTCAGAACCTTGTATGTTTCAGTAAGATCAACTCTCATTCTTCTAAACTCCAATGAGTATCGGCCAACCTGCTGAACCCTGAACTGCCTCCAATGTAAGTATGTCCCTCCTTGAGTAAGGTGGCCAAAACTGCATACAGTATTCTAGGCTTGGTTTTACCAACACCCTGCGCAGTTGTAGCAAGACTTCCTTTTATACTCCATCTCTCTTGCAATAAAGGCAAACATTTCTTTGCCTTCTTAGTTAAATGCTGTACCTGCATGCTGACCTTTTGTAATTCCTGTGCAAGGACACCCAGTTTCTCTTCATTTAAATAAAACTCTGCTTTTTTATTATCCCTGCCAAAGTGGACAGCGTCACATTTTCCCACATTATACTCCATCTGCGAAATTTTTGCTCATTCACTAATCCTGTTTGTGTCCCTTTGCAAGCTCTTTGTATCCTCCTAACCAGTTGCTTTCCTACCTATCTCTGTATCGTTATCGAATTTTGCTACTCTACACTCGGTCCCTTCTTCCAAGTCATTAATATAGGTCATAAATAGTTGAGGCCCCAGAACTGATTCCTCCGGCACTTCACTAGTTACAATTTGCCAACCTGAAAATGACCTATTTATCTCGACTCTGTTTTATGTTAGCCAAAGCTTTCTCCATGCTAATACATCACCCACAACACCATATGCTCTTATTTACAAACAAAATACTGTGGATGCCGGAAATCTGAAAGGAAAATAGAAAATTCTGGAAAAGCTGATCAGGTTTCATTAGGTTGGACTCTCGCCTAGCACAAAGGATGTGGTTGTTGGAGATCAATTATCTCAGTTCCAGGACATCACTGCAGGAGTTCCTCAGGATTGTCTCCTAGGCCCAACTATCTTCAGCTTCTTCATTAACGATCTTCCTTCCATCATAAGGTCAGGAGTGGGGATGTTCTCTGATGATTGCACAATGTTCAGCACCATTCGCAACTCCTCAGATACTGAAGCAGTCCATGTCCAAATGCAGCAAGACCTGGACAATATCCAGGCTTGGGCTGACAAGTGGCAAGTGCCATTTGCACCACATAAGTGCCAGGCAAGTTCTCTCCCCAACAAGAGAGAATCTAACCATTGCCCCTTGACGTTCAATGGCATTACCATCACAGAATCCCCCTTTATCAACATCCTGTGGTTGCCATTGACCAGAAACTGAATTGGACTAACCATATAAATACTATGGCTACAAGAGCAGGTCAGAGGCTAGGAATCCTGTGGCGGGTAATTCACCTCCTGACTCCCCAAAGCCTGTCCACTATGCACAAGTCAGGAGTGTGGTGGAATACTTGCCAATTGCCTGGATGAATGCAGTTCCAACAACACTCAAGAAGTTTGACACCATCCAGGTCAAAGCAGTCCACTTGACTGGCACCCCATTCACAAACATTCACTCCCTTCACGACTGACACACAGTAGCAGCAGTGTGTACCATCTATAAGAAGCACTGCAGAAACTAACCAAGCCTTCTTGGACAGCACCTTCCAAACACACAGCCACTACCATTTAGAAGGATAAGGGGAGCACATAGATGGGAACACCACCACCTGGAAGTTCCCCTCCAAGTCACTCACAATCCTGACTTGGAAATATATAATTGTTCCTTCACTGTTGCTGGGTCAAAATCCTGGAACTTCCTCCCTAACAGCACTGTGGGTGTACCTACACCACATGGACTGCTGAGGTTCAAGAAGGCAGCTCACCACCATCTTCTTAAGGGCAACTAGGGATGCGCAATAAATGCTGACCCAGCCAACGAAACCCATATCCCGTGGACAAATAAAAAAAGGCCTGGCAGCATCTGTGGAAAGAGAAACAGGGTTAATGTTTCGAGTTGAATATGACTCCATTTCAGAACCGTATGCTCTTTTCTTGTTGATTAACCTTTTATTTTCATCTTATTGAATGCCTTTTAGAACTCTAAATACACTATATATACTGGTTCTCCTTTATCCACCCCATTTATTACCACTTCAAAGAACTCTAATAAATTTGTCAAACATGATTTCCATTTCACAAAACCACATTGACTCTGTCTGATTGTATTATGATTTTCTACTTGTCCTGCTACCTCCTTGTGAATAATGAGCTCCAACATTTTCCCGATGACAGATATTAGGCTAACTGGCCTGTAGTTTCATGCTTTCTGTCTCCCTCCTGTCTTGAACTGAGGTGTTACATGTGCAGTTTTCGAATCCACTGGGACCTTTCCAGAGTTTACCAACTCTACTGGTCCCATATGGTGTTCTCCCAGTAGATTGTGGACAGCTGGTGGAAGGAAGGCTGCTGTTACTCATGTAGGATCCCGTGAGATGCTTTGAGGCCAGTGATTTGTATATCAGTGGAATAGAACTGCTTCCTGTTGACCAAAGCATTTGGTTCCCTGATAACTACATGAATACAGGCTGTTATTACCATGGACATCAGCGAATTTGGCCACTACTGCAAGTTCCAGAGCTCTCTCATTCTAGCTATTGGAATTCATTCAATATATTAGTTTTCCCTGGCAAAGAGGGCATTGGTAACCCATTTTATACAGTGCAGACAAGGAGATGTGGGTGATGTCTCCTTTAGCAGCCTGGAAGACGCCTGTGGTGAAAAGTTTAAGGCTGGTGGAAGGCATGTAGAGTGATCACTGCTGGAATCCATAGGAGTCAATGTAAAGTACATGAGGTTTTACACTATTGGTCTTAGTAGATTTTCCAAGCCAGTTCTGTTAATGTCTTCAACTGTGACTGTTTAAATAAAAGTGGGGCCTATTTTTGGATCAGTGGGTGTAAAAGTTCTTTTGGCAGGAACAATTTCCTTTTATCCTCTGGGTCTTGATTTTTATAAATATAATCACAAGGGTGGCCTGTCTTGTGCCAGTAGAAAAACAGTGTCCTTGTTTTTTTTTCTTTTTACGATACTTCAGGAAAATTGTTGTCGCACTGAAAGATTTTTTTTGCTCAGTGGGTTGCAAGACTGTGGATTAAGCTTAAGCTATCAAAGGTAGTGACTGAAGTAAAGAGCCCTGTCAACATTTAAGAATGGGCGGTTAAGGGAAAATGAAGAAATGTGGGAATAGCATGAGCACATGGATCAATGCTTGAGTGAAGGGTAAACAACAACAGACTAGTTAGGCTACTCGGCCCATATTGTGATTTCCGTATAATTGTATGTATTAATTTAACTTTGCATCAATGGAACAATCTATTCTAAAGTTGCTTGACATTTAACTGTATATAATTGCTAAGGCTTCTCAAGCCTACAAGCACGGCAGGATAGTAATGTCCCAGTGCCATATGACTTTTCCAGGAGAAAATGTCAAACCAATTGGGATTCCTAGCAGTGAACAAACTACTCAGGAAAAAGCATCTGTTTCCCATTTTAATTAATTGGAGGTACAACTACCCCTCCAGCGTCTGCATGTGAACATTATGTTGTAGAAAATTTGTTCCTTTTCATGTAACCTTGTTTACAGTGAAATGGAAATAGCTGATCGCTAAAGTCATGCTGTGATTCTTTGTTGATTTGCTCTGGGACACAACAGTGCAATTAGAATTCAGCTGCTTTGCAAGTTCAATGAAGACAAGCGGTTTAACTGATTAACAATTGCTCTGTGTTCGCTACCTGTCTCTCACCCCCGAGCATAACAGCCAATATTGGTCATGAGGCTGTAGTTTCAGCTGGTTGCCTTTCCTATAGGCACTGAGCATTGTAATGAAACACTGGCAGCCCACCAGCATATCAATTAAGTGATCACTGTACAAGTGCGAGTCTAGTCAGTGTCAGCATTGTCACTGAGCCAGTTTAGTTCCTCACCTAATGTCTACAGATCCATCAGGAGCCTCTGGAATAAAGTGGAAATCCCAGTCATTGACACACTGATCAACTGGAATTCTCCAATTGCCACCTGGTTGAGATTAGTTAACTCTACATGGATAAAAGATTGAAATTTGTATTGTGTTGTATTCCAGTACAGTAGTTTCACAGTGTGTACTTATTTGTCCTTAGTTTTTATACTGCAGAGGCTGAGTGGACTGGGGGTGGGAAGAAATTTGGTAGAAGCAGTGCTGCACAAACAAATCCCTCCCTGTGTATGTTGCATTCATAATAAGAGACCCCTGCCTCACTTTACCAATTGCTGAAACCTCCATCCACATTTGATTATTCCATTGCTCTCCTAAACAGCCACCCATCTTCCACCCTTCATAAACTTGATCTCTGCAGCCCTTTAGCTAACTCACACTAAGTTCTGTTGAAGCGACCCACAACTGGTGGCTGTACCTCCAATTATCTAGGCCCTAAGCTCTAAAATTCCCACTTCTCCTCTCCCTCCTTCTTCACCGGACTAGTAATCCAGAGGTCTGGGCTCTGGGGACTGGGTTCAAATCCCACCAGGATGGCTGGTGGAATTTAAAGTCAATTAATAAATCTAGAATATAAAACTAGGCTCAGTAATGGTAACCATGAGACTATCATTGATTGTCATAAAGATTCATCTGGTTCACTCATGACCTTTAGGGAAGGAAATCTGTTGTCCTTACCTGAACTGGCCTACCAATGACTCCAGACCAACAGCAATGTGGATGACTCTTAAATGCCCTCTAAAGTGGCTTAGTAATTTACTCAGTTCAAGGGCAATTAGGGATGCGCAACAAATGCAGGTCTTACCAGTGATGCCCACACCCCATGAAAGAATAAATAAAAGAAAAGAGATGCATCCTTAAATCTTTGATATCCACCTCTTAATCTTCCTTTGCGTGGTGTCAATTTTTGACAGACTGTGCTCCTGCAAAGCGCCTTGATATGTCTTCCTATGTTAAAGGTGCTATATAAATGCAAAATACTGTTGTTGATGTGTACTTCAAGTTAGTATAGCATCTTGTTCTATAGTGTTTAACTAATATTCAAAACCCAGCAAGGTTTGGCTCATAAATATTTAGAACCCAGAAATGAAAATGATTTGCTTTTTGTGTGAATTTATGGAGAGGCTCTGCTGCTACAATATCTTGCTCCAAAAATTCTGTTTTGGAGCCAATGTGCCTCTGACAGATGTGCTACCTGCTGGAGCATAAAGTCTGCAATATGAGTTTTCAATCATTCTTTTTGCTTGCACACAGTGTGCTGAAAAGCTTTCCATAATACTGCTCAGTGGAAATGATACTTCTTCTAAACATGAGAAAGTTAATTTAATGTGACATTCTGTTGACTGTATAACTCTGTTGTATAACTTTAATGCCTGGCTCCTGAAACATGTAACTTTTTCTGCCACATTTATCATGTTTGAATAGCTGCAGCCTAAGAGGCTTATTTAAGCTTTTCAAGAATGTTCATAGAATCTCCCCCTGCTCACTAATAAAGTCACAAAAGGTTAAGTTCAGTGATCTCTGGAACAGGCACAAGGACTGTGATCTGCGATGAGCCCACGCCAACTAATGGCAACACAGACAGCACACAAACTTCACGCCGCCTGCTGACCATTGACTGCATGCCTGAGCAGGGGGGCAATATTGTGAGTGGCCATCACCAGTTAAAGCTAGCCAAATTTTAAAGCTAGCCGCACCCCTTAGTGGTGAGGTGCACTGTGAATGGAGCATGTGCTCACAGTTGTAGTGAATCTGACCTATGAAGCATTGAAGAAAGACACAACGTGTGAGAGAGAGGGCTCCATGTTTTTTGACAATGCACTGGAGGGATTGACAAAGGAGATGGAAAGAAGGAGTGATGTTATGTAAGATCTGAAGACCAGGAGGCCTTCCAGACACATGCTCAGAAGGTAGTGAGAACATGGCTGCAGTGGTCAAGGTCAGGAGTCAAGATCCGAGGACTTGGCTGCAGTGCCGTAAGAAGTTCAATCACATCACGCAAGTGGTCATGGTCAGTGAATACATCTTCAAATGCCACATTCTACCAACTAACAGCCTTAGACGTTGTTCAACTCAGTGCACTCAATCACCTACCAACAATTTCTACCAATCAGGACTCATAGCTTGTATTTATATGATCCACAGCACACTCACATCGCTGATGATAGCACAATGTTCAGCAGAACTCGCAACTCCTCAGATACTGAAGCAGTCCATGCCCAAATGCAACAAGACCTGGACAATATCCAGGCTTGGGCTGACAAGTGGCAAATAACATTTGCTCCACACAAGTGCCAGACAATGACCATCTCCAAAAAGAGAGAACCTAGACATTGCCCCTTGACATTCAATGGCATTGCCATTGTTGAGTCCCCCACTATCAACATCCTGAAGTTACCATTGACTAGAAACTGAACTGGACTAGCCATATAAATACTGTGGCTACAAGAGCAGGTCAGGGGCTAGGAATTCTGCAGCGAGTAACTCACCTCCTGACTCCACAAAGCCTGTCCACTATCAACAAGGCACAAGTCAGGAATGTGATGGGGTACGCCCCACTTGCCTGGATGAATGCAGCTCCAACAACGCTCAACGTCACGCTCAAAGCTCGACATCATCTAGGATAAAGCAGCCCACTTGATTGACATCCCATCCACAAACATTGACTTCCTTCATCACCAATGCACAGTGGCAGCAATAAGTACCAGCTACAAGCAGGAACTCACCAAGGCTCCTTAGACAGCACCGTCCAAAATCATGACCGTTACCAATCTAGAAGGACAAGGGCAGCAGCTACATGGGAACACCACCAGCTGCAAGTTCCCCTCCAAGCCACTCACCAACCTGACTTGGAAATATATTGCCATTCCTTCACTGTCGCTGGGTCAGAATCCTGGAACTCCCTCCCTAACAACACTGTGGGTGTACCTACATCACACAGACTGCAAAGGTTCAAGAAGGCAGCTCACCACCACCTTCTCAAGGGCAATTAGGGGTGGGCAATAAATGCTGGCCCAGCCAGTGAAGCCTATATCCCATAAATGAATTTAAAAAACATTCTTCACATTGCTGCAAGCCTCACTCCAACATCATGCACACACCACCAGCTATTTATACATGACAACCACATCATCCAAACAGATTGTACCACACTCACTGATACACTTCCCTCTCTCTTGCAGGACAAAATGACGCACAATTGAAGATGGCAGGAACTAATCAGATGGTGAACCGGCACAGCTCCATGTCCTAACTCACATGGGGAGAAGGTGCTGGTCATTCTTGGGACACAGAATTCTGAGGCCCTGGCTATAAAGGAGCTGAAATAAATGAAGGCGACAATATCCTAAAACCTAATCCTCCTTCTCTCATTCCTTCTTCCCCCTCATCTCACAATCTCTTTTGAATTACAATCGCAGATGGTAGAAGAATGCAGCTCTTACTTTCCTTCTGCTTCCCTCACCACAACATGATCCTTGTGCCATTCTCCTTTCAGATACTCCAGAAATGTAATTGGCCAGCGGAGGGACAAATAGAAGATGGTGATGATGAAGACACAGCACTGCCACTTAAATTCACATGCACAGCCATCAGCTCAGACACTGAAACTGTGTGTAATTTAGAGAGTAGCATAGAGGTGGAACCTGAATGTCACGAGGCACCAAGCACCAATGGCCTGAAGCCACGGTAAGGGGGCAAAAATAGGGAAGGTGCCAGTTTGCTGGTGGGTGAAAGGGCTTTGCGCAGAGCATGGAAGTGGTGGCCAATAGTGACCATAATATAAAACGCTGTAAGATGATGATGGAGAAGAATATAAGTTTGAAGAAAAATTAGATTAATAGGTTGGAGAAAAGCTGATTTTGAGGGGCTGAGAATAGAACTTGGGAAAATAAAATCGGCAACAATTTTGTCAAACAACAATGTAGAGCAACAACGGGAAACATTTTAAACAACATTCAGCAGAGTGCAGGGAAAATATATATTCTGCTGAGGGAAAGAATACTAGTGAGGCTCCATGGATGAATAAAGAAATAAAGGAACAACTGAGAGTTATGAAAAAGGCATAGATTAAGTACATAAGTATCACAGGGGTGCATGAGAATACAAAGAGATGTCAAAAAAAACTACAAAGGCAAAGAGGAACTTTGAAATTAAATTATCAAGGAATATAAATGAAAATAGTGAAATATTTTACATGCACTTGTATATAAAAAAGGAAGCCTATAATAGGAATAGGACCATTAAGAGATAAACAGGATAAAACCACAGGTAGTGATAGAGAGATGGCAGAAATATTGAATAATTATTTGCTTTGATTTTTACCAGGGAGATGGAACAGGTAGAAATGATCAGTAGAATGATGAGATGAGTAATGAGATAGATTTATTTAAAATGTACAAAATGATGTATTGAATAAAGTACTCATTCTTGAAGAGGATATAAAACCCCTGGTCTGGATGGATTGCATCAAAGTATCTTAAACAAAGGAGTATCAGAGGCATTATGACTCTTAGTTTGAGAACTGAAATTTTTAAATGTAAGATAAAGGGAAACACCCATTTTGAGAAGCTGGTAAATAAACCTAAATTAATAAGGTCAGATTGGAAAAACACTAAACAATGGCTGACCCCTTTCTGGGCTTTGTGATGGAGACAGAAGCCTGGATTTTCATCCTCAA
This sequence comes from Carcharodon carcharias, assembly GCF_017639515.1. Taxonomy (NCBI): domain Eukaryota; kingdom Metazoa; phylum Chordata; class Chondrichthyes; order Lamniformes; family Lamnidae; genus Carcharodon; species Carcharodon carcharias. Next base: position 227,792,970 of record NC_054467.1, read on the forward strand.
GGCTGGAGTCGGGAAAATTCCCAGCTCCACCCACCTACCTGCCTCAGGAGAAAAAGAAGTTTGGAGGCAGCCACAGGGTCTGCTGGGTGCAGAGGCGGCTATTTAAAAAAGCTGTAGGACATGGCCACAGTTAAAATGGGGGGATGGGGGTGTGGTGGTGTGGGGATGGGGGTGTGGTGGTGTGGGGATGGCGGTGTGGTGGTGTGGGGATGGGGCTGTGGTGGTGTGGGGATGGGGGTGTGATGGTGTGGGGATGGGGGTGTGATGGTGTCGGGATGGGGGTGTGATGGTGTGGGGATGGGGGTGTGATGGTGTGGGGATGGGGCTGTGGTGGTGTGGGGATGGGGCTGTGGTGGTGTGGGGATGGGGGTGTGATGGTGTGGGGATGGGGGTGTGGTGGTGTGGGGATGGGGGTGTGATGGTGTGGGGATGAGGGTGTGGTGGTGTGGGGATGGGGCTGTGGTGGTGTGGGGATGGCGCTGTGGTGGTGTGGGGATGGGGCTGTGGTGGTGTGGGGATGGTGGTGTGGTGGTGTGGGGATGGGGCTGTGGTGGTTTGGGGATGGGGGTGTGATGGTGTGGGGATGGGGCTGTGGTGGTGTGGGGATGGCGCTGTGATGGTGTGGGGATGGGGCTGTGGTGGTGTGGGGATGGCGCTGTGGTGGTGTGAGGATGGGGGTGTGGTGGTGTGGGGATGGGGGTGTGATGGTATGGGGATGGGGGTGTGATGGTGTGGGGATGGGGGTGTGATGGTGTGGGGATTGGGGTATAGGGGCAACCTGAGTCTGCTCCAGTGAAGACAGGGCCCTGAAAGCCAGGAAGAGTTCAATGACCTGTCACTGGAATGCCTTTTGGAGGCCCACCATGATATCCTTCACCTCTGCTCTTGCCGCAAGAGGTCCAGCAGTCTCATCATTCCGGCTAGGTCAACGCCAATGCTGCATAGAAGAGGTCGGCCATCCAGTACAGGAAGAGGATAAATGATCTCATCCATGCCACCAGGGTAAGGCAACCATCTCATCACTCTAAACTCACACACTCACAAGGCCATCACACATTCACTGGCATCTCACTCACTGCCAGCTCACCACTCACTCTCTGAAACACAGCCTCATATCTCCATTTGGCCTCACCTCCTCTGCAGACAGCTTCCTCAGCCCACATTATCTTGAGGCCACTTGCACAGATCAACATGTGTCCCCACACACACCCTGGGATATTCCCTTCCCCAGTATAGCCCTCACACTGCAGCCTCTTCCCTTGCCTGAGGCCTCTTCACCCCCTTCCCCAAACCAGCCCTATCCCTGCAACTGTTGAAAAGCTTTACGGCTGGTCTGGTAGGTAGAGACCTGCCTTTGAGCCCCGCTAAAAATGATGCAGTGCTGTCTGTGAAGCCTAGCGCTGATGACCGGAATGCTGCCCGAAACAAGATAGGCAAACAAACCTCAAAGTCCCGAGTGAAGTGCAGATCGCCAGGTGCACGCCACTTACATACAGCTGTGAAACACATGGATGTGCAATCACGCCGATGTGCCCGGATAATCCAGTGTGGGGGGATGAATCCGATGGGCAGGGATTATAATTACATGCAAATGTATTACAATGACTTTCCCCACGTCTAGCAGTGGGAAACACAGCTCGCCGTTGACGAGTGGAGCGGTAAATCACAAACTGGTGTCACGACATTGTGAAACCGATTCTTGGCCTTTCCGTCATATTGTCCGCTCATGCTGCCATGACGCCTGACACCAAATGGGACAGAAAATCTAGCCTATGTTTTTAACTGTTTACATTGCATTTCCGTAACTCCCTCTTTACGACTACAGATTCTATCCAACCCCAACTCCCACCCTTCCCCTCCCCAGTCACAGTCTTGGGGGATTCAATCTCTCACTGTATTCTCTGGTCTTAAGGAAGATGTCTTGGAGACATAAATGGTTTCTTCTGCATCTGATAGGACATCATCATCTGCAGAATAGGACAGGATTTTAGACACATTTCTGGCAGGCAGGTTTCAGGATGACTGAACTGTAAGGACAACAAAGACTTTTCAATGAAAGACTGATCCTAGAGGGAAGACTGAAGAGTATCATCTTTTGGACTCTCTGGGACTAGAAGATAAGAACTCAGATCTTTCTGAGGAACTTCTTGCTCCCTCAAAGCAGACTGAGGAAGCCCTTCAGGAGATGAATGATCTTCAACTCCAGCGAAGACTATCATAGCCGTATCATCAACTGCTGCATCAAAGACTGAAAAGACATTGAGGATCCAAGATTTCAATGAACTTAAACGATGAAGGCAAAAAAGACCAAATTCCTGTAAAGCAATCAGCGAAAAAAAGGAAGGGATGATTTCCCAATGATATTTCAGGAGCAACGCCTACTTTCTGTAGGCAGTGGTAAGAGAGCCTTATTTCTCTTTGTGCGAGGTTGCTCCACCATGGGCAATGGGAAGAATTGCTGAGAATACGGAGGCACGATGCCCTCATCTTCTGTAATCAGACTAATTTCTAGCAAAGACTCTATGAGAAGAATGTACCATCTATGGCTAACTAAGGGAGTCAGGGATGGTATCGAACTGAAAGAAAAGGCATATAATACTATAAAGATTAGGTTAGAAGATTGGGAAAATTTTAGAAACCAGCAAAGGATGACTAACAAAAAAAAAGAGTGAGATATTAAAATATGAGAGAAAACTAACAAGAAATTTAAAAACGAAGGACATCAATAAGTATGTAAGAAGGAAAAGAGTAGTAAAGAGTACCTAAGCATTGGTTCCTTGGAGGATGAGACTAGGGAATTAATAATGGGAAACAAGGAAATGGCAGGGACTTTCAACAAATATTTTCTATTTGTCTTCACAGTAGAAGGCAAAAAAGCACCCCAAGAATAGTAGAAAATCTGGAGGCAAAAGTGAGACAGAAACTTAAAACAATCATAATTGCTGGAGAAAATTTAGGGGGAAAACTAATGGGACTAAAGACTAATAAGCCCCCTGGACCTGATGGCCTGCATCCTATGGTCTTAAAAGAAGTGGCTGGAGAGATAGTGGGGAAGGTAATGGTGTAGTGGGATTGTTGCTGGACTAGTAATCCAGAGATCCAGAGTAATGCTCTGGGTACTTGGGTTTGACCACAGTGTATCGTCAACTGGTGAAATTTGAATTAAAAAAAATCTGGAATTAATGGTCTAATGATGACCATGAAGCCATTCTTGATTGTTGTAACCTATCTGGTCACTAATGCCGTCCTTAGCTGGTCTGGCCTACATGTCACTCCAGACCCACAGCAATGTGACTGACTGCTACCTGCCCTCTGAAGTAGCCTAGCAAGCTAATCAGTTGTATCAATCCGCTAAAAAGCCTGAAAGGAATGGAACCGGATGGACCACCCAGCATCAACCTAGGCAATGGCAAACCCAGCCCTGTCGACCCTGCAATGTCCTCCTTACTAAGATCAGGGGGGCTAGTGCCAAAATTTGGAGAGCTCAGTCTCACAGACTAGTTAAGCAACAGCCTGACATAGTCATCCTCACAGAATCTTACCTTACAGACAATGTCCCAGACATCGCCATACCTGCGTACGTCCTGCCAGTGGGGCCGAGGTGGTACAGTCAGGACGGAGTTTCCCTGGGAGCCCTCAATATTGATTTCAGAAGTCTCATGGCACCAGGTCAAATGTGGGCAAGGAAACATTCTGCTGATTACCATGTTGAACACCACTTGGAAGAAGCACTGAGGGTGGCAAAGGCGCTTAATGTACTCTGCTTGGGGGACTTCAAAGTCCATCACCAAGAGTGGCTCGGTAGTACCACTACTGACTGAGCTGTCCGAGTCCTAAAAGGAAAAGCTGGTAGACTGGGTCTGCAGCAGATGGCGAGGCAACAACCAAGCCAAAAGAACATCCTCACCAACCTGCCGCAGATTCATCCATCCACGACAGTATCGATAGGAGTGACCACCACACAGTCCTTGTGGAGACGAAGACCCATCCTCACATTTAGGGTACCCTCCATCGTGTTGTGTGGCACTACCACTGTGCTAAATGGGATAGATTTCTAACAGACCTAGTAACTCAAAATAGGCAACAATGAGGCACTGTGGGCCATTAGCAGCAGCAGAATTGTACTCAGGCCTGGTATATCCCCCACTCTACCATTACCACCAAGCCTACTTCAATGAAGAGTGCAGGAGGCCATGCCAAGAGCAGCACCAGGCATACCTAAAAATGAGGCATCAACCTGGTGAAGCTACAGCACTGGTCTACTTGTGTGCCACACAGCATAAACAGAAGTGATAGACAGAGTGATTCCACAAGCACAATGGATCAGACCTAAGCTCTGTAGTCCTGCCACATCCAATCGTTAATGGCAGTGGACAATTAAACAAATCGCTGGAGGATAAGGCTCCACAAATATATCCATCCTCAATGATGGGGTAGCTTAGCGCATCAGTGCAAAAGATAAGGCTGAAGCATTTGCTACAATCTTCAGCCAGAAGTGCCGAGTGGATGATCCATTTCAGCCTCCTGCAGAGATCCCCAGCATCACAGCCGCCAGTCTTTAGCCAATTCCATTCACTCCATGTGACATCAAGAAATGGCTGAAGGCACTGGGTACTGCAAAGACTATGGGCCCCGAGAATAATCTGACAATAGTACTGAAGACTTGTGCTCCAGAACTTGCCGCGCCCCTAGCCAAGCAGTTCCAGTACAGCTACAACACTGGCTTCTACCTGGTAATGTGGAAAATTGCCCAGATATGTCCTGTACACAAAGATGATGACAAATCCAACCCGGCCAATTACTCCCGCATCAATCTACACTCGATCATCGATAAACTGAAGGAAGGGGTCATCAACAATGCTATCAAGTGGCATTTCTTAGCAATAACCTGCTCACTGATGCTTAGTTTGAGTTCTGCCAGGGACATTCAGCTCCTGACCTCATTACAGCCTTGGTTCAAACATGGACAAAAAAGCTGAATTCTAGAGTTGAGGTGAGAGTGACTGCCCTTGATATCAAGGCAGCATTTAACAGAGTGTGGCATTAGGGAGGCCCCGTAAAACCAGAGTCAATGGGAATCAGGGGGAAACCTCTCCGCTGGTTGGACTCATACCTAGCACAAAGGAAGATGGTTGTGGTTGCTGGAGGTCAATCATCTCAGTTCCAGCACATCACTGCAGGAATTCCTCAGGGAAGTGTTCCAGGCTGCTCCATCAATGACCTTCCATCCATCATAAGGTCAGAAGTGGGGATGTTCTCTGATGATTGCACAATGTTCAGCACCATTCATGACTCCTCAGTTACTGAAGCATGTCCAAATGCAGCAAGACCTGGACAATATCCAGGCTTGGGTTAACAAGTGGTAAGTAACATTTGCGCTACACAAGTGTCAGGCAATGATCATCTCCAACAAGAGAAAATCTAACCATCACCACCTTGACATTCAATGGCATTACCATCGCTGAATCCGCTACTATCAACATCCTTGGGGGTACCATTGACCAGAAACTGAACTGGACTAGCCATATAAATACTATGGCTACAAGAGCAGGTCAGAGGCTAGGAATCCTGCGATGAGTAGCTCACCTTGTGACTCCCCAAATCCTGTCCACCATCTACAAGGCACAAAGCAGGAGTGTGATGGCATACTTTCCACTTGCCTGGATGAGTGCAGCTCCCACAACACTCAAGAAGCTTGACACCATCCAGGACAAAGCAATCCACTTAATTGGCACCCCACCCACAAACATTTGCTCCCTCCATGACCAACGCTCAGTGGCAACAGTATGTACCAGCTACAAGATGCATTGCAGGACTCACCAAGGCTCCTTAGACAGCACCTTCCAAACTCATGACCACTACCATCTAGAAGGACAAGGGCAGCAGATAGATGGTAACACCACCACCTGGAAGTTCCCCTCCAAGCCACTCACCATCCTGACTTGGAAATATGTCACTGTTGCTTCACTGTCGCTGGGTCAAAATCCTGGAACTCCCTCCCTAACAGTACTGTGGATATACCTACATCACATGCACTGCAGCGGTTCAAGAAAGCAGCTCACCACCACCTTCACAAGGGCATTTAGGGATGGGCAATAAATGCTGGCTCAGCCAGTGAAGCTCACATCCCATTTATGAATTTTTAAAAAATGATTGTAATCTTCCAGAATTCCTAGATTCTGAAGAAGTCCCAGTGGATTGGAAAGCCACAAATGTAACACCTCTGTTCAAGAAAGGAGGGACTCAGAAAGTAGGGGAAGAAATTTGCACTGAGCGGTCGAGTGTGTGCCCTACCCGCTTGAGTGTAAAAAGACACGTGATGATGTCAGGTGAGTGTGCCAATGTCATTTCGCACACTCGCGTAATATTTCAGTCAGCAGGCGCACGCAGGAGTTGTCAGCACACCCGCTGACAATTAACAGGCCTATTAAGGCCATTAAAGTTCTAATTGAATTAAATTTTTCACCGCCCATCCAACCATTTAGTTGGCGGCCTTTGGATTTTTTGCAAAGCCTCATCGATAGGGTTCCAACAGCAATTAAAAATTAAATAAAAATTTAAAAAATTCATTCTTAACATGCCCCTGCTCATGTGACAGAGTCACATGAGGGGACATGTTTTTAACATTGCCAACTTTCTAATTTTTAATGTTATAAATCCTCAGCTCCCTGAGGCAGCTCTGTGACTCACTCATGCGCATGCATGAACTTCCGCGCTGACCCTCCTCCCGCCCCCACCCCGGCAGCAGTGAGCGCTGCAGTGCCTGTTTCATGCTGGCAGTTAATTGGCCCAATCGCGGGCCAATTGGCTTGCCCGCCACGGCCTTCCAACAAGGTAAAAATCCTGACCGAGGAAACTATAGGATCAAATCAGTTGGCTTAACCTGCATCACTGGTAAAACACTATAATCTAATATTAAGCAGGTAGTAGCAGGACATTTAGAAAATCATGATACAATCAGGCAGAGTTGACATGGTTTTGTGAAAGGTAAATTGTGTTTCACTAATTTATTAAAGTTCTTTGAGGATGTAACAAGCAAGATGGATAAAAGGGAACCAATAGATGTGGTGTATTTAGGTATCCAGTAGGCATTCAATAAGATGCCACATAAAATGTCACTGAACAAGGTAAGAGGTCATGGTGTTGGGGTGATATATTAGCATAGGTAGAGGATCAGCTAACCAAGAGGAAACAAACAGCCATGATAAATGGGTTATTTTTAACCTGGCAAACTGTACCTAGTGGAGTTCTGCAGGGCTCAGTGCTGGGGCCTCAACTGTTCATGATCTATATTAACGACTTGGATGAAGGGACAGAATATACTGTAGTCAAGTTTGCCGATGGTACAAAGATATAGGAAAGCAAATTATGAGGAGGATACAAAGAGTCTGCAGAGGCATATAGGGAGATTAAATAGTGGGCAAAAATTTGGCAATTGTAGCAAAATGTGAGATTGTTCTCATTAGCAGGAAGAACAGGAAAGTAGAATATTATTTAAATTGAGAGATACCTTAGAATACTGCAGTACAGAGTCATTCACTATCCTGACTTGGAAATATATCACTGTTCTTTCACTGTCGCTGGGCCAAAATCCTGGAACTCCCTTCCTAACAGCACTGTGGGTGTACCTACACCACATGGACTGCAGCGGTTCAGGAAGGCAGCTCACCACCACCTTCTCAAGGGCAACTAAGGATAGGCAATAAATACTGACCCAGCCAGCGAAGCCCACATCCCCTGAATGAATAAAAAAAATGGAGGGATCTGGGTGTCCTTGTACATGAATCACAAAAAGTCAGTTTACAGGTACAGCAATTAATTACTTAATAAGACAGATGGAATGTTAGCCTTTATTGCAAGAGAGATGGAGTATAAAAGTAGGGAATTTTTGCTACAACCGAACAAAGCTTTGCTGAGACTGCGCCTGGAATACTGTGTACAATTTTGGTGTCCTTACTTAAGGGCGATATACTTGCATTGTAAGCAGTTCAAAGAAGGTTCCCTTGGCTGATTCCTGGGATGAAGATGTTGGCTTATGAGGAAAGATTTTAGTAGGTTTGGCCTATACTCTGGAGTTTAGAAGAATGAGAGGTGATCTTATTGAAACATATAAGATCCTTCGTAGACTTGACAGGGTAGGTGCTGGGAGGATGTTTCCTCTTGTGGGAGAATCCAGAACTAGGGGGCACAATTTCAAAATAAGGAGTCTCCCATTTAAGCCTGAGATAAGGAGGAACTTCTTCTCTCAGAGGTCTGTTAGTCTTTGGAGCTCTCTTCTGCAGAGAGCAGTGAACCTGGGTCTTTGAATAGTTTCAAGGCTGAGTTAAACAGATGTTTAATTGACAAGGGAGCCAAGCAGGGGGCAGACAGCAAAGTGGACTTAAGGCCACAATCAGGTCAGCCATGATCTTATTGAATGGAAGAGCAGGCTTGGTGGGCCAAATGGCCTGTTTCTACTCCTATTTCTTATGATCTTATACCTGATGGTCAATGTTTCAGCTTCCAATGCAGTGTAAACTGCCTCCTCCAGAAGTCTGAGTGCTGCAGTAAAGCTCAGACAGAAGTTGTGCAAGACCAGCTTGCTGCTCTGCAAGCTCAGACTACTGCCATCATGCAGAGGTGCTGCAGTCCACAGCTGCACCTCTAGGCCCTGAGTTGATCGAGAGTCATTTACAGTCTCCTCCATTGAAAGTCAACAGCCACCCATCAGCCATGCTGCGGCCACTGGGATAACACTAGGAACATCAGGCCAAGCAAAGACACGTGAAAGATGGGCATAAAGGGAATGCACACGGGTGGCTCGTTGACTTATGTACGGTATATGGAATGATTTTATTTATAAATTTGGTTTGGGAATGTTTATTTTGTGGTGCTTATATTTGCATTGTGGCCAAGCAGACGCTCTGATGTTTAGTGACAGAGGGAAGGTAAGGTGTGGGACTGTTGGTGAATGGGGGATTGGGGTTGCGGTTACTGGTATTGCACTTGGATGAGTGATGAGTTCTTCATGGATAGCCAGGTCAGAAAGGAAATGTTTCAGTTGTTTCTCTCTTTCCCTTTTCTTCTCTTCCTCCCCTTCAGTCTCCTCCTGATGCTGCTTCTCACCATCTACCTGCTCCTCAAATTCTCGCCGTTTAGCTGGTGGCAACGGTTGTAGCCTCACAATGAACAAGGTTATGCAGTGTGCAGCAGACCAGGATAAATCTTGCCACCCACTCAGCCGAGTATTGCAGGGCTCCTCCTGGGCAGTCCTGGCAGCAGGTTCGGCAAGTCAGTAGTTTGCCTTATCACATTTCTTGTGCCATCCTGGTTTTCATTGTTCACATGCTGCGCTCCTTTGCCTGGGCTGTGCATTAGGGTCATCAGTGGTGTGGTCAGCAGATACCTTTGTTATCCTGTGGCTTGTCATGGTGGCTCAAATGCAGCTGGTGTAATGAACTGCCACAGGATGAAGGCATCATGACTGTTGCCAGGATACAGGGCATTCACTGTGTACGTTCACACGGCAGCTGGACATTGAAGGTGTGGACTCTGTTTTGCTTTAGGTGTAGGGCAGAATTTACATGTGGCGCCCATAAACCAATGTGGACGCAACTATGGGGAAGCCTTTGCTCCTAGTAAATTTGCATGCTCACTCTGCCTGTTTGTCTCTGGCAAGAGGAAATTAAATGTTGTTAGTTCTCAACAAATGGCGGCCTCCACCGCACAACAATTTGATGGCAAATTAAGAGATGTTGGAGATATTTGCAGCTCTAGCCTGGAAGGAATTAAACGTGTAAAAGCTCATCACCAATTCACAGCCACTGGCAATGTAGTCCCTGCCTTGCTCTAAGTTTGCAGTTTGTGACTGCAATGGCTGGCAGGTTTCAGTGGGGACCTTGGTATTGGAGCATAGACGTCTCACCAAGAGTCAAAATAATCCTTACTCGAGGATTCTTTTTGTGAAAAAGAACTGCCAAGCTAAATTTTGTCGAGGGCTGCTTTTGGACCTCTGGGGACTACTTCTTGGTTTTCAGGGCTTGTTTTTCACTTTCTCATGAGGAGTTTAGGATACCATTGTTCCTTAGTTCCTTGGTATTTTCTCTCAAATTTGAATTCTAAACATAATTCCCAATTTACAATAATAAACAAAAATCAGCTTCATCTCAAATTCCAAATATTTGATGCAATGAGAAAGAAATCAGACAGACATAAGAAGCAGTTTATGTAAGCTAGTAACAAACCAAATGAATTACTGCATGGTTGAACATGGTAAAGCGCACCACATCTCTCGGGAGCCTGGTGTGGCTGATGCAGCTTTATATCACTCATGAATGATTGGATCAAACAATGGCATGAAATGGGGAGCTGCAGAATTTGGGAAATGGTAGATCACACAATCACAGAATAGTTACAGCAAAGAAGGAGGCTGTTCAGCCCATTGTGTATGTGCTGGCCTTCTGAAGGAGCAATTCACCTCGTGCCATTCCCTGAAATTCTCCCCATAGCCCTGCACGTTTTTCATTTTCAGATAACAATGCAATTCCCTCTTCGATAGCTTGATTGACCCTGCCTCCACCACAGTCTCAAGCAGTGCATTCCAGATCCTAACCAATCGTTGCCTGAGAAAGTTTTTCTTCATGTCGCCATTGCTTCTTTTGCCATTTATCTTAAACCTGTGCCCTCTGCTTCTCGGTCCTTCCACCAACACAGATACTTTCTCTCTATCCGCTCTGTCCTGATCCCTCATGATTTTGAATACCTCTATCAAATCTCCTCCCAACTTTCTCTTCTCCAAGGAAAACAGTGCCAATTTCTCCAATGTTTCCACATAACTGAAGTTCCTCAACCTTGGAATGCTTCTCGTGATTCTTCTCTGTGCTCCCTCTAATGCCCTCATATCCTTCCCATAATGTGGCACCTAGAACAAGACACAATAATCTAGTTAACACTGAACCAATGTTTTTTACAGGTTCAGCATAATCTCCTTGCTTTTGTACGTTATTCCTCTGTCAATAATGCCTAGGATGCTATCTGCTTTATTAACGGTGCTGTCAACCTGTCACAGAATCACAGAACTGTTATGATGCAAAAGGAGGCCATTTGGCCCATCGTGTCTGCACAGGGTCTCTGAGCATTTTAACTTAGTGTCAATCTCCTGCCTTTTCCCTGTAACCCTGCACATTGTTTCTATTTAGATAATCACCCAATGCCCTCTTGAATGCCTCAATTGAACTTGCCTCCACCACACTTCCAGGCAGTGTATTCCAAACCCTAACTACTCACTATGTAAAAAAGTTTTTTCTCGCCTTGCATTTGCTTCTTTTGCAAAACACTTTAAAACTCTGCCCCCTGGTTCTTGATTCGTTTACAAGCGGGAACAGTTTCTCCCTATCTACTTTGTCCAGGCCCCTCATGATTTTGAGAATTCCTATGAAATCTCCTCTCCAAGGAAAACAATCCTAACTTTAACAATCTTTCCTCATAACTGAAGTGTCTCATCCCTGGAACCATCCTCATAAACCCCTTCTGCACTCTCTCTGATACGTTCACATCCTTCCTACACAACTGTACACAATACTCCAGCTGAGGTCTAACCAGTGTCTTATATAAATTCATCATAACCTCCCAGCTTTTATCCTCTATGCCCCAATTAATGAAGCCTAGAATACTTTATGCATTAGAAACAGCTCTTTCTACCTGTCCTGCCACCTTTAATGACTTATGTACATCTACACCCAGGTCACTGTGATCATGCACACCCTTTAGAATAGTATCCTTTATTTTATAGTGTCTTTCCACGTTCTTTGTACTAACGTGCATCACCTCATACTTCTCCACATTGAACTTCATCTGCCACCTACCTACCCATTCCACTAATAAGTTAATGTCCTTTTGAAGCTCTACACGGTCCTGCTCACATTCACAATTCTCCCAAGTTGTGTGTCATCCGCAAACTTTGAAATTGTCCCGTGCACACCAAGATCTAGATCAATTATAAATATCAGGAAAAGCAAGGGTCCCAATGATCCCACCTTCAATGAATTATGCACATACAAACCCAGGTCTCACTGCTCCTGCACCCCCTTTAGAATTGTAACCGTTATTTTAAATTGTCTCTCCGCATTCTTTCTACCAAAATGTCACTTCACAATTTTCTTCATCACATTTCATCTGCCATTTGTCCGCCAATTCTACCAACCTGCCTAGGTCCTTTTAAAATGCAACACTATCTTACTCACAGTTCACAATGCTTCATATCATCCACAATCAGGAAAATAATACGTACAGCTGTTATGAATGAAGTCAGTCAGGGTTGGGATAAATTCATTGTATGGTAGCTTGCCCATTGGTTGTGCAAACAACCATACAAATATATCATAACATAAGCATATGTATAATAGTTCTTCCAAGAAGGGTTGTCCCATGTTTGAGTTCCTTCAACATCTCTCTGATTATAGTGTGCATTTACATGCTGTAATATTGACTGCGTCAGCTTCAAAGAGGTGTTTAAAACCATGAAGTTTTTGATAGAGTAGATAAGGAGAAACTTTTCAGTGGCAGAATGGTCTGTCACCAGAAGACACAGATTTAAGGTCATGAGAAAAACAATGAAAGATGACATGAGGAAAGAAAAAATACACAAGTTATGATCTGGAACAGTGGTAGAAGCAGAACAGTTACTTTCAAAAGGGTGTTTGGCAAATATTCGAAAAGAAACAAATTTTCAGGGATAAAAGGAATGAGTATGTTTGCAGGAATAGTTAGATAGCTCTTTCAAAGAGGATCCTTCTTACCTAGACATTTCTAACCCATCTCTTCAGCACTTTTGTAGCATGCTATCATTTTCCACTAGGGAGGTTGAATGACTGACTTCTTGGTCATCAGATTGATTTGTAACCTCCCATGAGAAGGATGTTGATTGGAACATCTTACATTCATTGACTTTGTTCTTCCGCATCAGAAAAATTGCCTTTATTAGTCAAGGCACTGAATACAAGAACAGGGAGGTTATGTTGGAGCTTTATAAAATGCTAGTTAGGCCACAGCTGGAGGGCTGTCTGCAGTTCTGGTCGCCACACTATAGGAAGGATGTGATTGCACTGGAGAGGGTGCAGAGGATATTCACCAGAATGTTCCCTGGGCTGGAGCATTTCAACAATGAAGAGAGACTAGGTAGGCTGGGGTTGTTTTCCTTAGAGCAGAGAAGGCTGAGGGGGGACCTGATTGAGGTTTACAAAATTATGAGGGGCATAGGTAGGGTAGATAGGAAGAAACTTTTCCACTTAGTGGAGGGGTCAGTAATCAGGAGATATAGATTTAAAGTAAGGGGCAGGAGGTTTAGAGGGGAGTTGAGGAATATATTTTTCACCCAGAGGGTGGGCGGTATCTGGAAGTCACTGCCTGAAAGAGTGGTTGAGTTGGGAACCCTCACAACATTTAAGAAGCATTTAGATGAACATTTGAAATGCCATAGCATACAGGGCTATGGGCCAAGTGCTGGAAAATGGGATTAGAGTAGATAGGGACTTGTTGATTGGCACGGACATAATGGACTGAAGGGCCTCCTTCCGTGCTGTAAGACTCTTTGGGCAGAATTTTGCCATCAGCGAGCAGGGGGTGGGGCCCGCTCGTCGACGCGTAAAATAACACGGGATGATGTTGGGCAGAACCCCCGATGTCATCCCGCCCCATTTAAATTTTCAGGAAGGTGGGGGCACAACAAAATCAGCTCCGGGCCTGCCGACCTGTCAATGGCCAATTGAGGCCATTGTCAGGGTAATTTAAACAATTAAAGGGCTTGCCCATCCAACCTTAAGGTTGGCGGGCAGGTCAAGAGCCCCAGCGGCAAATACAGAAAACATGAAACCTCATCCAGCAGCGGGATGAGGTTTCATGCAGGGTTTCAAAAATTTTAATAAAGTTATTTTGTAAATTATGAACATGTCCCATCTCATGTGACAAGGGGAGCATGTTAGGCAATTTTTTTTTCTACTTTTAATATTTTTCAACGTGGAAGCGATCTCCCTGAGGCAGCACTTAGCCTCAGGGAGATTTGTGCTCTTTCCGTGCGCATGCATGAAAGAGCTCACCCTCGCTTTTGGGGAATCCCCTCTGCCTGCACAGGGAGCGCATAGAGCTTCACGCCGGACGTCACGTCGGGCGGGCCTTTAATTGGCCCGCCCACATAAAATGGCGGTGTGGCCCTCTTCTCCGGCGGGGATTAGCTCCCCGCCTGCCGGAGATTGGGTTGGGCCTGTCCACCCGACAGACAGAAAATTCTGCCCTATGACTCTATGACTTTGCTGAATATCCTCAGTTTTCACTTAATGCATTCTCCAGCTGACTTGGCTAGACTTGGCAGATACGTCATTATCACCATTTCCCTATTCCACAGTGTTGGCACATTAGATGCCAACATATTACACCTCAACGCCAACATTTGAAAATAATGAGTTAATGCTATTTTTGCCTCACCACCTCTCCTCGCTGCATCTCTCACATGGTGTCACCCTTGCTTTCCGCCTCACCCAACCACTGTCTCTCTCAGGAGAGGTAGCGATCTGAAGAGTAGTGGAGGGAGGCAGCGAACAGGAGAGGCAGAAAGGGAAGCATTGAGAGGGAAGAGGCAGTGAGTGGGAGAGGCAATGAGTGGAAAATGTGGGAAGAGAGGATGCACGCGGGAGAGACAGGGAGGCAAGCAGTGAGCAGGAGAGGCAGAATGTATCACTTCCAACAGTTCTGCACCAGTTGAAGACTAAATACAATAGAAAGAACTTGCATTTATATAGTAGCGTTCATGAACCCAGTATGTTACAAAATTAATTATTGCCAGTGAAGTAGTTTTCTGTTGTGGAATCACTATTATGATGTCGGAACAATTTGCATGCCAAACAGCACAAGTAGCATGTGATAGACAGAGCTAAGCGATCCTGCAACCAATGGATGTGCTGTAAGCTCTGCAGTCCTGGCACATCCAGTCATGAATGGTGGTGAACAATTAAGCAACTCACTGGAGGAGGAGGCTGTGCAAATATTTCCATCCTCAATGATGGAGGAGCCCAGAACATCAGTGCAACAGATAAGGCCGAAACATTTGCAACAATCTTCAGCCAATTGCGCTGAGTGGATGATCCATCTTGGCCAATTCCGGAGGTCCACAGCATCACAGATGCCAGTCTTCAGCCAATTTAATTCACTCCATGTGATATCAAGAGATGGCTGAAGGCACTGGATACTGCAAAGGCTATGGGCCTTGACAATATTCTGGCAATAATACTGAATGCCTGTGTTCCAGAACTTGTGCAGCCCCTAGTCAAGCTGTTCCAGTACAGCTACATACAACATTGGCATCTACCTGGTATGTCCTGAACACAAAAAGCAGGACAAATCCAACCCGGCCAATTACCACATCATCAGTCTACTCTTGATCAAAAAAGCGATGGAAGTGATCATCAACAGTGCTACCAAGCAGCACTTCCTAGCAATAATCTGCTCACTGATGCTCAGTTTGAGTTTTGCCAGGGTTACTCAGTTCCTGACCTCATTACAGCCTTGGTTCAAACATGGACAAAAGATCTGAACTCAAGAGGTGAAATAAGAATGACTGCCCTTGACATCAAGGAAGCATATTACCAAGCATGGCATCAAGGAGCTTCAGTAAAATTGAAGTCAATCAGGTGGAAAACTCTCCACTGCTTGGAGTCATACCTAGCACAAAGGAAGATGGTTGTTGTTGTTGGAGGTCAATCATCTCAGCCCCGAGACATCACTGCAGGAGTTCCTCAGGGTTGTGTCCTAAGCCCAACCATCTTTAGCTGCTTCATCAATGACCTCCCTTCCATCATAAGGTCAGAAGTGGGGATGTTCATTGATGATTGCACAATGCTCAGCACCATTTGCGACTCCTCAGTCACTGAAGCACTCTATGTCCAAATATAGAAAGATCTGGGCCTGAATTTCATGCTTGGCATGTGCAGGAAATCAAAGGATGTAGTATCCATTCCCAGGTTAGTTCACGTTCTCAACATGATTCCACACTGGGTGGCCAATTAAGAACCGCACAGTGTGAAGCGCATCTTCTGGTTGGCCTGACAGTGTGCGCAGGAGTGGGAAAGAGTTGGGTGCCGGGTCCAATGGTTTCCCCTGCGACTTTGTGAACTTCAATTAAACTCCCAGTGGAAAAGCAGATAGATTCTACAACATGGAAACAAATTTGGTGTTAATACTGTGGCTTTTTAGCCATGAACTAATACTGACCAAAACATTCACTGACTCAATGTATTTGTATATAGTAGCTCTGAAATATGCCTTGAAAATCTACAGGTCATGCCCAGCATCTGCCACTGATCCAACTAAACTTGGTGGCAGCAGTGAAGAAGCTGTGGGTGGGGGAAGGTGTGGGGGGAAGAGTTGGGGAAGGGGTTCCCTTTTTCTACTTACATCAACGAAGAAAGAAAAAATAATTAATAAGGATTTCTCCAGCACCTTTTATGACTGTAGGATGTCCCAAAGTACCTCACTGCTGTTTGAAGTATGGTTACCGCTATAATATGGAGAAAGCGCCGGCCAGCCAATTTGCACACAGCAAGCTCCCATAGACAGCAATGTTGGATCCTTGACATCCATCTGAGAGGGTTTGTACAGACTAATCTATTTTGTTGAAACTTTGGTGCAGATTTATAGGTGAGCCAGTTTAGAAAGCTGGGGCAATCAAAAGGAAATCTGGTAAAACTCAGAATTATGATAGCAGCAAAATCACAAAGGAAATGAAGGCGCTTTTGCTCTGGGGGCCTTTCGTCTCACCCTTGAATGACAATTTGATAAAAACCCCTGCCTGTTTTGCCGCATGACGGGCACAAAATCTCATGGACAACGTAAAATCTCCGCCAATAGGCTTTTTCATGGTCTTCATTGGCCCTTTAATTATCGGCGGATGCGGCTCTGACTCCCACGCACACCTGTAGACCTCAATAACGCATATGCAATGACGTCGGGACACAAGCCCAACATAATTTCACGCAATTTTATCAAGGTCCTCACCAAGGTTCCTTTTACAGCACCTTCCAAACCCACAGATGCATGGGAACCCCGCCACCTGAAAATTCCCCTCCAAGCCACTCATCATCTTGACTTGGAAATCTTTCACTT
The DNA here is from genome assembly GCF_017639515.1 of Carcharodon carcharias. NCBI lineage: Eukaryota > Metazoa > Chordata > Chondrichthyes > Lamniformes > Lamnidae > Carcharodon > Carcharodon carcharias. Next base: position 227,810,100 of record NC_054467.1, read on the forward strand.
TTCTTCACTGTCGCTGGATCAAAATCCTGGAACTCCCTTCCTAACAGCACTGTGGGTGTACCTACACCACATGGACTGCAGTGGTTCAACAAGGCATCTCACCACCACCTTCTCACGGGCAATTAGGGATGGGAAGCAAATGCTGGCGTTGCCAGTGACACCCACATCACATGAGCGAATAAAAAGAAAAAGTCATACCTAGCTCAAAGGAAGATGCTTGTGGTCAATCATTTCAGCTCCAGGACATCACTGCAGGAGTGCCTCAAGGTTGTGTCCTAGGACCAACCATCTTCAGCTGCTTCATCAATGACCTTCCTTCTATCGCAAGGTCAGAAGTGAGGATGTTTGCTGATGATTGCACAATGTTCAGCACCATTCATGACTCCTCAGATACTGAAGCAATCCATGTCCAAATGCAGCAAGACCTGGACAATATCCAGGCTTGGGCTGACAAGTGGCAGTAACATTCGCACCACACAAATGCCAGGCAATGACCATCTCCAACAAGAGAGAATCTAACCATCACCCCCTTGACATTCAATGGCTTTATCATCGCTGAATCCCCTACTATCAACATCCTAGCGGTTACCATTGACTAGAAACTGAACTGGACTAGCCATATAAATACTGTGTCTACAAGTGCAGGTCAGAGGCTGGAAATTCTGTGGAGAAAAACTCACCTCCTGACGCCCCAAAGCCTGTCCACCATCTACAAGACACAAATCAGGAGTATGATGGAATATTCCCCACTTGCCTGGATGAGTGCAGCTCCAACAACGCTCAAGAAGCTTGACACCATCCAGGACAAAGCAGCCTGATTGATTGGCACCACATCCGCAAACATTCACTCCCTCCACCACCGACACACAGAGGCAGCAGTGTGGACCATCTACAAGATGCACTGCAGCTATTCACCAAACCTCCTTCAACAACACCTTCCAAACCCCTAAACTCTACCACCTAGAAGGACAAGGGCAGCCGATGCATGGAATTACCACCACCTGCAAGTGCCCCTCGAAGCCACTCGCATTCCTGACTTGGAAACATTTCACCGTTTCTTCACTGTCACTGGTTCAAAATCCTGGAACTCCCTTCCTAACAGCACCATGGGCTGCAGGGCTTCAACAAGGCAGCTCACCATCACCTTCTCAAAGACAATGAGGGATGGGCAATAAAAAATGCTGCCCTAGCTGTGACGCTCAGGTCCCATGAAAGAATTAAAATATTAAATACACACAAACAGTAATGAGATAATAACCATGATGCTTATTTGAGTAAAATATTCACCCAAAGCACCAGGAATAACTCCCCTGCTCTTCTATGAAATACTGTGCTCGGATCTTGTACGTCTATCTGAAAAGGAATGATTTTCATCCAGCTCTATTCCAATTCTCATTAAGTGGTCATGCTAAAACCCACAGAACATCATGAAAATGTCTAGAATGTAATAGTGTCAGTGTTAAATGGATATGCTATTATTTGTATGTGTCTAGTTCTGTGTGTGTGTCTGTGTGGGTGCTGGTTTGTAACAATTTTTATCAGCATCCTGTTATCAAGACAATATCTAATAAAAAATGTTATGGAGATAAATTTAGATAGACATGTGTTACCCATGTGTTTGCCTAGAACACATCTGACAAATACTTGCTGAGGCCCTTGCCCATATTTGCTTATTTATGTCTGGATTTTCAATTAGGAAACACATAATTTACAGCGTGAATTTATTCAATTAAATTCTGCAAAAATGTAATTCATCCTCCATATTTATTGGAAATATTCAGAGTGAATCATATTAGAGCTGCTCATCCAGGCACATTGCATGAAAATTAAAGTCTTGTAAAATAATATAGCTGAGTTGCAACTGATGAAATTCAAAAATTTATGCAACTATTAAGTGTCAATAACTTTAGTTCCTGCTTATTACGCTTGAATAGGCTTTCTTGATAGTATCTTTGGAAATTTCTAAAAGTACTAAATATAGGATTAGGCTTTACAAACAATATGTTAATGGATTTTGTCTATTAGGGATAAAGCCAAGATTAATGTAGGTGAAGTCAAAGGCTTACAAAAGCAATTTGCACAAAGTAGGGCACTTGCATTTATACTCATCTCTTTGACCAAGTTTTGGTCATTCATCCTAATATCTCCTTTATCGACTCAGCATTAAATTTTGTTTGATAACATGCCTGTGAAGCGCCTACATTCAAAAGGCTATACAAATACAAGTTGCTGTTGTGTTCACCATTGTATATTGTTGTTGCGAATCGGTGGGCAGAGTTTAATGGCCCTCTGGTGGCAGGTTTGAAGGTGGGGGCCATTTAATCAGGTGGGAGTGTGTGGAATCAGGACCCCGCCGTCTTCCTGCCTACACCGATTAAGTCCAAGATGGAAAGGCTCATGGACAGAAACACCACCACCTGCAAATTTCCCCACAAGTCACACACCATCCTGACTTGGAAATATATCGCCGTTCCTTCACTGTTGCTGGGTCAAGATCCTGGAACTCCCTTCCTAACAGCACTGTGGGTGTACCTACACCACATGGACTGCAGCGCTTCAAGAAGGCAGCTCACCACCACCTTCTCAGGGGCTATTAGAAATGGCCAACAAATTGCCAGTGATGCTTATATCCCAAGAAAGAGCAAAAGAATGCAAACTGAGGCCTTCAAGTGGACAATTAACGTTCAGAGCCACATCCTGCCACTGCTGGTTTATAGCAAGCGGTGGGTGGGGGAGTTGCCAGATGGGAGCCTGATAATGAAATCCTTTGCAGACTTCTGGGAGGTGGAGTGGTTGGGGGTTTGTGCGGAGTTCCCTCATTCAAGGGCACTCAGTGCATGATTGTGGGGCCTGGCATGGGGAAGAGGTGGGCCCACTGAGAGCCATACCCTGCCATTTCTTCTGATCCTCTCTCCATCCTGTCCAGCAATCCCCCCTCCCTGCAATCCCTAACCGGCCGTCACTCACCTTTGGCCTGGGGCCCCTCATTGAACCTGGGGTTCTGGTGGGTGAATTGCCAGCAGCTGCTACCGCTAATAGTGGTGCTGACGGCAGTGGGGGATTTCCACCCCTAGTATCCTTTATCCAAGGGAAGGCCTGATGCTGGCGACTTAAGATGTCGGGCCTTTGCCAGTGAAAGACACGTGGAGTCCCAGCTGGTTCTCCAGCTGGTGGGTGTTGTGGGGTGGCTGGGTTGTACTATTAATGATAGACTTGATCTGCAGACACTTCTTGGGTGGAAACTTTAGGTTTATTTACAATATACCCAGCAGCAACTACACGTGTGCTTCCAACTCCAACTCTATCACTACACTAACTGCTGAGGTAGCCCCACGCTACTTTCCTATTGGTTACTATAAGTCATGTGATCTACCTTAACAAGTATTATTCTTAAACGTACATTACACACTACATTCCCCCCCCACTTTAACTCGGCTATACATATTATATTTACAAGTACATATTTTTCAAGACAATATAATATTTACACTGGGTAAGGAATTTAAAAGTTCAGTCTTTCAGTTGGTTTCCTTGTACCTGTGGAACCTCGAAAATCTGCAACTTTAGACTCTTTGTCAGGAACTTCCTTTTCCGGAGTTGCCTGAACATCAGGTGCTTTGGTGGGCACTTGCAGTTTTGTATCCTCAACATCACAGGAACATCAGTCATGTCAGTCCTGGGTTGAACATCCTCAACAGGAAATGCAGAGCTGGTCATGATCACTGGTGGATCAAAATTTTGGTGATTTGTCTCTCTCTTCCTTAAATGGTCCACATGTTTAGGGATGATCCGGACTTCCGCCTCCTTGTAGTAAGATAAAGGTCCAGTCACCGTACTTATTTCACCCGATAACCACTTTGGTCCTTGCCCGAAATTCTTCACATATACCAGCTCCACCGTGGTAAATTTCCTCTTGTGACTGTGCCAGTTGTGGCTAGTTTCCTGGCTTCCCTGATTCCTTTCCACCTTCCCCTCTAAATTTGGCATTATTAAACTCAATCTCAGACTGAGATGGGGTTTCAGTAATAACTCCGCAGGTGTGACACCTATTGTTGTGTGAGGGGTTGTCCTGTAATGAGAAAGAAAGCGTGCTAGCTTGGTTGCCAAGGAATCACCAGTTAGTTTTTTCATGCCTGCCTTGAATGTTTGAACCGCCCTTTCGGCCAGTCCATTTGAGGAAGGGTGGTACGGTGCAGTTTTCACATGAGTGACACTGTTGAGGCTGATAAACCATTGAAACTCAGCGCTCATAAATGCCGTGCCATTATCAGAAATGACTACTTCTGGTATTCTGTGAATGGCAAAACTCTGACGTAGTTTCTCAATTGTATCGCCTGATGTTGGTGACTTCACCTCATATATGTCCAACCATTTTGAATGGGCATCAACAATCAGCAGAAACATTGTTCCCAGGAAAGGCCCAATGTAGTGAACGTGGAACCACATCCAGGGTCTACCTGGCAACTCCCATAGGTGTAATGGAGCTGTCACTGGCAGATTTTGCAGTTGCTGATGTTGCATGCAGTGTTTTACTAAACTCTCTATTTCGCCATCCATCCCAGGCCACTATAGATAGCTTTGTGCTATGGTCTTCATTCAGGAAATTCTTGAATGGGTGCTGTGTAGTTCAATTAAAAGTGGTTCCCTTCCCTTTGGAGGAACTACCACCCGTGCTCCCCACAATAAGATGCCATCCTGGCTGGTTATTTCATGTCTTTGGGTGAAGTACAGTTTCATTTCATCAGATACAGGCTCCTGTGACCAACCATGTAGCACTTGTTCTCATAGGACTGTGTCCCGACTTGTCAAGTCTTTGATCTGTCGAGCACATACCGGTGAGGAATCTAAGAAATTTAACAGCAAAACAAGTTCCTGTGGAACTGGGACGTGCTCATAATTTTCTTGTAAAGGCAAACAACTAGGGGCATCATAGTTTGCAATTTGATTGCCAGGCCTATGTACAAAAGTGTATTCATATGCTGCCAGAATGAGTATTTCTATTAGTGTTTCTGTATCTTCTTTCTAGCACAGGCTTTAATCTCGGCCTTCTTTTTGACTTGTCTGAGCTCAGTAGCTGAGTCTCCCAAAATTTCATTATCCGTCTGCTTCTTGGAAAATTCTACGACTTTTGCTTCCAAAGCCTCTTTGGCTTCATGTAGCTGATTCTTCAGCTCTTCCATCTCTGTTTTGTATTTGGAAAAACTCAGCAGGTCTGGCAGCATCGGCGGAGAAGAAAAGAGTTGATGTTTCGAGTCCTCATGACCCTTCAACAGGTTCTGTTGAAGGGTCATGAGGACTCGAAATGTCAGCTCTTTTCTTCTCCGCCGATGCTGCCAGACCTGCTGAGTTTTTCCAGGTAATTCTGTTTTTGTTTGGATTTCCAGCATCCGCAGTTTTTTTGTTTTTATCTCTGTTTTGTATTTGTTTGCTGTCTTCTGGAAAATTGAACATTGTTGTGGCTTCTCTGCCAACTGATTCTTCAGTTTGTTCAGAGAGTTGCTCAATTCTTTCTGTTTCTCTTCATACTTTTCTGAAAGATACAAACTCTGACCTGAGGGAACCTTGTAATGTGTGAAGGCCTTTTAACACGTTTTCTTTTTCCCTGCGAAAGTTGCTCACCTCATCTCGAACTCTGTCATCAAGCAGGGTCTCTTCGAGTTTCTTCTGCTGTTCTTTCAGGTTTTGGTTTAAGGCAGCCTATATTTCTTCTGGTTGTTGAGTCCTTACACATTCCTTTTTCAAAACAGGAATGCTTCCACCTTCCTTTTGGAATCCAAGTGGCCAATCAAGTTTGATTTCCCTTAGCCAATTTCATCCTAGAAGGGTTGGTCCTCTGCCTCTCAATACTAACACTGGTAACTTTGCCGATTAGCTTCCATAATGGACAGTTACTCTGCTTATGCCTTTTACTTGAATGTCTTCACCTGTATATGTTTTTAGCTTGGCAGCTGTTTGTTTCAAGCTTAATTGATGATCTCCATTATTCAAATAACCGAAGGTATGTTCCCCAATTACTGTAGTGGAAACTCTGGTGTCCACTTCCATTTTAACAGGTTTGCCATTTACTTTCATTGCGACAAATATTGGTTCCATCTTTCCAACTTTCAGATTAAACAAAGATTAAATGTCTGAATTTGTTGTTTTAGGCTCTTCTACATTATAGATTTCATTGGGCTTCTTCTTTTGTTTACAAGCCTGCTTGTATCTTTCCTTGCACTGCCTCATCATATGTCCATTTTCTGTGACAATTATAGCATTCGATTTTTTTAAACAGCCAGTCACTAAAATACTGATTGTTTCCACCTCTATTAAAATTATTCTCCGATTTCGCTGTTAAGTTATTTTTCTTTATTCTTTGGCTAGCGGGTGCTGTTTCCTGATTCTCGGCAGAATCTTGCTTTCACACACCACTTTCGCTGGAGGTTTCCCACCTGATGTGGAGGATGGCACAAATTTGTGCACCCTGTTTGCTTATGAATCTCTTACTGTGCTTTCCATGGCCCATGCCATCTCTAGTGCCTTCTTGAAATCTAGATTCACTTCGGACAATAATCTTTTCTGAATAGTGTCCTCTTTCACACCACTGAGCATGTAGATGTGGGTTCACATCTCTGAGCATGTAGTTCAGAGTCGTACTGAACTCACAATATTCCGTTAGCTGCTTCAAATCTGCAAGTAGCATGCAATTGTCATACCTGGGGCTCTATTTCATGAATTAAACCTGAACCTCTGCATCATGACTGAGGGCTTGGGTTGAAAATGACCCTTCACGAGGTCCACCAATTCATCAAAATTCTTCGAATCTGGGGCACTGGGTGCCATCAAACCTTGAATCAGACTGTAGGTTTTGCTCCCACAAGTACTCAAAAGGATCGCTTGCCTCTTCTCTTCCCCCGTAATCTCGTGCACTTGAAAAAAGGACGTGAGACGTTCTATGTATTGAGACCAATTGCCTGTGGCTGGTTCAAAAGGATCAATTCTCACAAATTGTGGCATTTTGAGAAGGGATAACTTCTTCAATTCTAACGGAGCTTGCTACTACTTCACCAATCACCAAATTCTTTATAACTTGATTTCTTCTGTTCAATCATGTTTTATCTTCGTTGCCAGCTTGTTGCAGGATAGCCGCGTTGTGCTATTAGTGATAGCAGTGATCTGCAGACATTTCTTGGGTGGAACTTTTAAGTTTATTTACAATATACTCAGCAGCAACTACACATGTGCTTTCAACTTCAACTTTATCTCTACACTGACTGCTGAGGTAGCCCGCATTACGCTACTCACCTATTGGTTATTACAGATCATGTGATCTACCTTAACAAGTATTATTCTTAAAGGTACATTACACACTAAATAGAACCATAGTTACTACAGTGGCGAGACCCCTGTTGCCAAAATTAAATTCCACCCTGTGGGTGCATGTCTGTGGCTCTTGTGCATGTACTTTTGTATTTGTGCATGTTTGCCTATTGTGTGTGTGCCTTTGTGTTTATATTTTGCATGTTTTTTTAATTCATTCATGGGATATGGGCGTCGCTGGCTAGGTCAGCATTTATTGCCCATCCCTAACTGCCCTTGAGAAAGTGGTGGTGAGCTGCCTTCTTGAACCTTCTGGAACGGCTTCATTTCATAAATGCAACTCTGTGTATTTTTCTATTGATAGTGTATATTAGTTGTCATGTGTGGCTCAGTGGCAGCATTCTCCCTTCTGGGTCAGAGGATTGTGGGTTCAAGTCCCACTGCAGAGGCTTGATCACATATTCCAGGGCACTGTGGAAGTGCTGCACTGACAGAGGACAGACTGGCTGGTATGTCTAAAGCTTTCATGAAAATGCCAGTGGGCACAAAGCCTATTGAATAACTTTGAACATGATTATTTCTGTTGAGCTGGGTATGTTTAACAAGTTGTGAAATACATAATTCAAGACCTCATTAAAAGTTTTCCAATCATGGTCCCTAAGTTAAAAGCAAAATACTGCAGATGCTGGAAATCTGAAACAAAAGCAGAAAATCCTGGAAAAACTCAGCAGGTCTGGCAGCATCTGTGGAGCAAGAAACAGAGTAAACGTTTCGAGTCCGTATGACCCTTCTTCAGAGCGGAAGTGAGCTGAGCTGAGGGTCCTAAGTATCAAACCTCTCAGAATGTAACCTCCATCTGTCAGAAAGAAAAATTCTTTGTTATAGATTGACTTTAATTTTTATTTTTTCATTCACAGGCTGTGGGCATCACTGGCTACCCCAGCATTTATTGCCCATCCCTAAGTGCCCTTGAGAAGGTGGTGGTGAGCCGCCTTCTTGAACTGCTGCAGTCCATGTGGTGTCGGTACACCTACCTGTCGATGGAAATAAAAATTGGGAGAGATGCAGAACTGGCTGCCAATTTGCTATCACCGGTTTTAAACATTGCACAAAGTCAAAAGCTAACCCACTGTCTTTCAGTCATCGCTTTTTCCAGATCTTTGTTCCAGTTAAGTATTCTGGACAAATTTTGCATGTTAACACAGCTCCATATGATGACAGTTTATGCACCTGTGGTAGAGACGCTCCTCTGATGGTTCCTGATAGATTGGGTTTTACTGTTGATTGTGAGCAGAAGCAGTAAATTTAAGTTTTAAGGCAAAATATACAAACTTCTGAAATCCCTGCCTATGCCAGTGCTGCGTGTGAGAAATTAAGCAGGGCAGGTTGGTCTAAGTAATGAACTGGTGCTGTGACCAAACCAATGCCCCTTCCATCATCATCAATTCAGCTGTTCCTCCACAATTAACTCAATTTGGAAATTCTTGCCCTTGTCTATAAATCCCTGCTTGGCCTTTGACCCACTCTATTTCTATCCAATCCCTATATTCCTCCAGACTGCTACGTCCCTCTGAGTGTCTTCACTCCTTCCCTATTTTTAACTCATCATTTGTGGCAGAGATTTCTGCCGCCCTTCAATGTCTTGCACTGAACGCCTCTGCATTTCACATGCTAGTCCTTTAAAAACCTCTTCAAAAGCCATCTTTTTGACTAAGCTTGTGACCACTCTTTCATTTTTTTAATGCATATTATAGGTGAGGTAGCAATAGCATTAGGAATATAAAGGCTCAATCCATCCAAGGATAAAATGCTGCTTCCTTATCTGTGGAAGCTCTTCCAAACCTTCTCTCAAGCTCCTGCGTACAACCAAAAGCATTTTGTCTAATCTGTCTCTTTCTTTTGTTAATAGACCTACACTTGGGCCCAGGTTTTTGTCATGACAGGGAGCAGCTCCAGCTTGGAAAAATCCTGGAAATGGCCGAAAATTCAAAGGGCAGAGTTTTTCGCTTGGTGGGCTGGTGCGTGTCCGACCCACTCGAGTGTGAAACGACGTGCGTTGGTGTCGGCTGAGCATGCCAGCGTCAACTTGTAGTCGAACAATAGTTTGGTGGGCGGGTGTGTGCTGGAGTCGGCAGCGCGCCTGTCGAAAATTAAAAGGCCATTAAATAAATAATCAATTAACTTAAATTTTTCACTGCCTGTCCAACCTAACAGGCCGAGCCCGCCTGCCAAGGGCAAAATTCTGCCCTAAGTCCCGCCTCCGAGCCTGCATTTCGGGTTTGGGCCAGAGTTCATGCATGCATGATTTGTGAAGGCAGCTTTTTACATCACCAGCTGCCTTCGCTGAAGTGGGATTTTGGAAGGCCAGGAGCATGAAACCTAGAGTGTGCAGATTAGAACACATAAGATTAGGATTGCGCTTTGTGGATTTGTTTGGATAGCCAGGATACACCTTTGGAGAGGTATGGTAGCCTTTGGGATAGGGCTCCGAAGCACCTTTGCGAGAGGTAAAGCACCCTTTGGGATTGTTAAAATTAAACATGATTATGCACTTTTTATGCACAAACTCATTGAAACTGTCAAAGAACTGTCCAGCTGTCAAGAAGCTGTCCAGCTGTCAAGAAACTGTCCAGCTGTCCAGGAAGCGTCAAAGCTGTCAAAGGATACTCAGTGAGATGGCATGGATGGGGTAAGGGCAAAGGGTGGTAGGTGGGGGCATGGGTTGTTTTGGGGGTGTGAGGGGCCATGGGGGTTGGTAGGGGGCTTGGGTTGGCATAGGAATTACGAGGGGCCATAGGGGTTGGTAGTGGGCATGGGTTGGCATAGGTAGGCATGGATGGAACATAGTGAGTGTGTTCGGGGTGAGGGGGGAGTGATGGGTGATGACTGAAGCACTTTTATTCTATTTTAATCTTTTCTTTTATTTATTTAAACACAGTGCTAGTGCACAGAGACAAACCTCCTGCCCGGCCCACAGTTGCAATCCTGAATCTGCGCGCTGGAGCCGGGCATGAAAATCTGGGCCTTATTCTTTCTCAGGATCATACAGTGCTGGAACTCTAGCTCCCTCAACTTTTTTCCCCCTGACGTCTTAAAACACATTTAAAATCCAACCTTGCTGTTAACTATTCACTGGATTCTTAACCTCCTGTCTGTTTCAAATGTGGTGACAGCCTGCACTAAGCCAAAGGGGCCTTGATTCACCCAGGTTACTTAATAAATAAAAACAGCAGGGATAAGCCATCACAAGGCAGTATTAATATATTTAAATATGGTGGAGACCACCTGAAGAGAAGCATTTAAACACAAACAGCAGGAGTGGAATATTTTGTTGACAGTGCTGGCAGGAAGCCCACTTTGGGCACAGAGGGGAGAATCCAGCTCAGTGACCATGAGAGGAAAGACATAAAAGAAACCAAAGATGTTCAGCAAAGCTCCATTACCTTTTCATAATACAAAGATCACAATTACATTTTAATGTATTGTGGGATGCAAAGCGCAAGTAAGCCATCTGGGCGGTAAGACAGATGCTAAAGGCATGTTTATTATTGCCTGGTAATTCTATGATAGTCAGCAGATGTTTTATGTAGAGGGCAATGGAACTATTGTGACCTGACATTGCGTAATAAAATGTTGTCTTCCTCTGTTTGCAGGTGTGGATAGTACTGGCTGACAAGGTTATTACTTATGCGGAGGCAACCCATGTGCCTCATAAATCAGGTATGGTCATATCAAGGAGACAATGGCCAGATGTTCATATTCACTTACAGTTTGTAAAGCCACTATCATATGGCTTCAGTAGTTGATTCTGTTGTTTAACCATAACCTTCTACGAATGCTCTCCTTTCAAAGTTACCTTAAATTATATGTCATTTAAATAAAAATTAAATGCTTATGATGTCAAACTTTAAGATCTGTTTGTTCCCGCCACCTATTTCCATTGTGTTTTTGTCGAAATAGTGATCATTGCTGAGAGAGTGGGAAAGGTTTGGATGAGGGACACCATAAAGGATTTAAGAGCTAAATTAACATCTGTGGTTGAAGTGGACTGACCTTTCAAACAGCCAAGCTGTACATAGCCAAGCGATTTGCACTTATTTCCAATTTTTTCTAAGTTAATCTGCTGAAAATACTCACTTTTGCTGAAGTATGTCTCCATAGGAATTGCTCCATGATTAATTACTTTTGGGAAACCAGCCTTTCAAAGTTTAAATTCCTCCAAGAACTTTAGCAAATTTGGGCACCAATGAAGCAGAAGTATACATTGCTGCTCAGGCGCAGCATATGGTAAAACTATAAGGGCACTGCCCATATCTATATGGGTATAATACTATTAACTATATATGGGTGGGCATATGCACCTGCCTCTACAACCCATATAATTTTTCTATGAATGTAAAAAGTGACTGGGTTCTGCTGTTACAGCTTCCTGCCATAACAGCTCACTGCGCCATTCTGCTTCTCCCATTTTTTCCGGATTATGCTGTCTTCCTGGTGCAGTGATGAAGTCATGTGGGACCAGGAGGTCATCATGGATGTGTTAATATTTACAGCAAGTCCCCCACATAGAAGGTTTGACTGCACCATCTTGTCTCACAAGGGTGACATTTCTATTTTCTGTGCCAGTTGCTTCTATGGTCTGAAATTTCTAAATGAATGCTGCATCATAGAGAATTTGGTATTGTGTATTTATATCCACTGGGCCCTGATGATGTTCATCAGGATTTCTGTAATCTGCAAAGGGGCAACTTCCATTCCGTCTGCCTGCTTTGGATTCAAACTCAAGTCCCAGAGGTAAGGCTACCTGGTCCAGCCAAAAATAAAGAGCAGATGCTCTCTTAGACTAAACATTCCACTTACAATGAACTCAATAACTGGTGTGCAATGGACAGTAAAAGCCAAACTCCATGTTCCTTTTTATTAATGTGACAATATTTGCTTACATTATCTCCCAAGCGGCATGGTTTGATGACACATCCCTCGTTGCTTAACAGTTGCAATTTATGACATAAAGTGCTAATTAGATAAAACCATTAAAATAGATCAAGTAATGGGCAAACAATAAAAGAAGGGAACAGCACTGTGCAAAGGAACATATACCAGATGCTGTCCAGGACAAGACTGCATCACATTTATCCAGCTGAATTATTACATTTTTACTCAAAGGTCCTGCCTGTTGTGGCACCTCTGTTAACTACGATAATATCTCTTTTTGCCAACTTACATAGGTTATAGGTCAGCTGTGGCTCAGTTAGTAGCACTCGCGCCTCTGAGTCAGAGATTGTGAGTTCAAGCTGCACTCCAGAGACTTATTGAACACAAAATCTGGCTGATGCTTCAGTGAAGTGCCGAGGGAATATTGTGCTGCCAGAAGTGCCGTCTTTCAGATGCAATGTTAAGCCATGGCCGCCTCTGCTGTCTCAGGGGCTGTAAAAGATCCCATGGAACCATTTCAAAAAAGAGAAGGGCAGTATTTCCTGGCTAACATTGATCCTTCAACCAACACGATTAAAAGATCTGATCAGTTACCTTGCTGCTGTTTTTGGGAACTTACTGTGCATCAATTGGCTGCCGCATTTCCTACTTTACAACCTTTAGCCAAAGTACTTTGATTGGCTGTAAAGCACTCTGGGACATTCTGAGATTGTTAAAGATGCTGTAGAAATCCAAGTTATTCTTTTTACAGTTGCTGTTACAATCAGGAAGCTTGGAGAACTAAGTGGAGCCAGCGGCTCCTGCCAGGATTTTGAAACATTAAAACCAATGATAGAAACAGTGGCAGAAACATCTTGATAACGTTAGGCTGCTGGCTATTTCTGTATGCTTGTACGTGCATGTGTGCATTTGTGGCCATTTTTGTGTGTGGGTGCCTGTGCGGCTCCACGTATGCACGTGTGTTGTGCTTTGCTGGCGTGATTTTAGTGTTAACCTGAGAGCGTGAAAGCTTTAATTTGTATAAGGGTTGAAATATAAATCCTGCATGGGCTTGTTTTGGCAACAGTTAGGGCTTGTTTATGAGGTATCCACGTTAAAACCAGCTTTTCAAGCCACAGATTGGCAATTTGTGGGAACTGACTGACTCAATCTTTAATGGCTACCAGAAATGTCACTAAAATGTTAAAAAAAAATTTGGGATGACAAGATGATGTGTGTACAACTCAGAAAACAAAGAGCAGACAAGAAGTTAGCTTTTTGCTTGGTAGTGTGATCTCACTTGACAATGAGAATTTTTGACATTCATCATATTTAGCTTTTGTCACCTGGCCCATTAGGTTCAGGTACAACATGCCTCTCTTTGTTGTGACATTTCCAATACAAACTTCTGCAGAATGGACTAAACTCAAACTATCCTACACCCCATTATAATACGGCAACTAGCAGGATCTGGAGAGTCAACTTCCAATGGTAGGCAATAAACAAAGATATCAGAGAAAAAACAAACTCTTGAAGATTGTTCCTTTAACATGCAGGAATAATGTCTAGAACAAGAGAAAAATGCTGCAGGCAGTGGAAATCTGGAATAAAGAGAGAAAGTGCTGGAAATGTTCAGCAGGTCAGGCACCATCAATGGAGTGAGAACCAGGGTTAATGGGCAGAATTTTCCCAGCCTGGTATTGGTGGGTTCAGGAATGAGTGGGGTGGTGAAAACTCCGGAAATTGAGAATGGGTCATGGTCCCGATGTGATCCTGCCCTCTTCCAGCCTTCCCTGGATGGCATTGAAGACGAGCAGGGAATCCCCTTGGATCTGTCAGGTGAGTAATTAAGAAGCTGTTGAAGTGGTTAAGAAACCAATTATGAGCTGCTTCAGCTCTGACTCCTGGACTTCCCAGCTAGGGAATCTGTTTTTCAAGCCGTCAGGAACTTGCCAGGGTCATCAAGGCAGGTACCCAGCAGGAAGAGCTTTCAGTGAAATTGACAAACTGAGAAAGCTTTGATCAGTTACACTGAAGAGCTCCAGCCATGGCCATTGAGAGACTGTCATTTAAAACACTCCTCCTCTCAGAGAGTGCTTTTACTGCTTGACATTTTTTTTTTGTCAATCTCTTGGAAGGCACTTCACCTGCCTTCCATTTCACTCACCTTCAGATGCACTTCTCTGTGGCCAGCCTTCATCACTGCATGGGAGCAGCTTACTGCTGTGTGCCTCTGTGGCACCTCTGTTGAAGGACAAGAAGAGAAGCAATACCGGCAACAACAGCAGGAGCAGCAATTTCCCAGCTACCTTCTCCTCAGTAGCATTTCCCTCCACAGGGCAGAAGGAATGGACACTGAGATCCATCTGGAAGGAGGCGAGACCCCAACACAAGGTCTATAGACAAAGGATCAGCTCTCTCGACAAGTCTGATTACCAGTGCCTCAGGAAGCTTAGGCTCTCACTGCAGGTCACTGTGGACAGCTGAAGCCCCCTGGAACAAGACCTCCATCCCAGTGGACCAGGCGAAGTGCATTGCTGGTGTCCTGTAAGGTGCTTGTCACTGAAGGGTCATCCCCCCCCCCGACCCTCAACCAGATATCTGTCTCTTGCCAAGTTGTGTGTTCTCTCCTCCTGCAAGGAGAAGAAGCAGCGAGGTGTGAGTGTTCATAATTTGTATGGAGAGGAGTGGAAAACACCATTTGTCGCGGGTAACCATGAGGCAAAGGTACGAGAGGGCAATAGGATGAGGGCGAGTGTGAGTGTTGGCTGTTAAGAAAGGGATGTCACGGGAGTCTGGAGTGGGGGGAATGAGTGGAGCTGCAAGGTGTGTCTGCCTGAGATATGTTATGCAAGAGTATTTTTGGGGAAGTCAGAGTGTGGGGCTTGGTAGCTGAAAGTGTAATGCCTCTGGATCCTCTTGGTGCAATTGTCTCCAGGTGGAGGGACCACACTTCTGCTCCTGATTTCCTTGTCACTTCCATGATATTTGGGGAGGTTTAGGGAGGTTGGGCTGAATGTAATGGTTGTGGAGATGGGTCCATCCACTGGCTGGAGAGCTGGTGGCAACTCTACTGGGGACATTTAGGGATTTAGTCCTAACCAGGCACTTACAAGCTTGCTGCCAGGGTTCCCAGAGCCTTTACGATGACAATCCTGCCTCCAATCAGACAGCCAACAACACTTCAGCCTCAGCAGCCCAAGAGTGGTGGTCACTGCTGGTACTACAGGAGGCCTGGGAGGATGAACAGTGATGGAAGCCCGGGAAGGTGAGTAACTGGACTGACCTTGCTGGGCCAGTGAGGCAGGTCCTGGTGAGGTGGCGGGAAGGAGTCAGTGTGGAGGGCAGGGGCAAGACTTCCCACAGGAATGGCCTTGCTAACAATGGGTACCCCCAAACCCGATGGGAGGAAGACGTTAAGTGGCCCTTAATTGGCCATTTCAGGGCCTCAGCTGGCTAAGGGGATGGGAAGGCCTATGTTGACTTTCCCAGCCTCTGACTTAATCAGAGAAAGTTGGGAAGGTGATGGGCTCTCCACCCTGCACCTTATGCCTGATTAAGTAGCCCTCCCCCATTCCTGGTTGGGGGAGGAAGGCACTAAATTCTGTGTCCGCTTCCTCCCATCCTTGGGAGAGCTCACTTTACTGCAGTCTCTCAGATCCCACAGCAGGACCTCCAGGTAAGAGTGAGAGTCCCAGAGAGCAGCCTTCCTGGATTTCCTCTCCATTCCTGTGGTTGCTGTAGCCTGAAAAATCCAATTGCTCATGACCCCTTGTAACACATATCGTGGTCCCTTTAATTAGAAATCCTTCCTTTGACAGAATTAATGCATCATCCCGCCCACCCTTCCTGATTGGTCAGGTTGTCCGGTGGTGAGATGAGAATTGGTAAAGAGCAATGGCCAGGACTTGTACCTGGTCTGGCCTATGTGTGACTCCAGATCCACAATAATGTGGTTAACTCTTAAACTGTCCTCTGAACAAGGGCAATTAGGGATAGGCAATAAATGCTGGCCCAGCCAGTGACGTCCACATCCCGTGAATGAATAAAAAAAATGTCAGGATGGTGAGTAGCTTGGAGGGGAACTTCGAGTTGGTCGTGTTCCAGTGTATCTGCTGCCCTTGTCCTTCTAGATGGTAGCAGTCATGGATTTGGAAGGTGCTGTCTCCTTCTTAGGCTTAGTGAGTATTCCGTCACACTCCTGACTTGTGCCTTGTAGATGGTTGACAGGCTTTGGAGAGTCAGGAGGTGAGTTACTTGCCACAGGATCAATAGCTTCTGACCTGCTGCTTTAGCTACAGCATTTATATGGCTAGTCCAGTTCAGTTTCTGGTCAGTGGTAACCCCCATGATGTTGATAGTGGGGAATTCAGCATTGGTAACGCCATTGAATGTCAAAGGGGCGATGGTTAGATTCTCTCTTGTTGGAGATGGTCACTGCCTGACACTTGTATGGCACGGATGCAGCTTGCCACTTGTCAGCCCAAACCTGGATATTGCCCAAGTCTTGCTGCATTTGGACATGGACTGCTTCAGTATCTGAGGAGTTGTGAATGCTGCTGAACATTGTGCAATCATCAGTGAACATCCCCACTTCTGATCTTATGATGGAAGGAAGGTTATTGATGAAGCAGCTGAAGATGGTTGGGCCAAGGACACTACTCTGAGGAACTCCTGTAATGATGTCCTGGAGCTGAGATGATTGACCTCCAACAACCATAACCATCTTCCTTTGTGCTAGGTATGACTCCAACCAGTGGAGAGTTTTCCTCCCTGATTCCCATTGACTCCAGTTTTGCTAGGGCTCCTTGATGCCACACTCTGTCAAATGCTGCCTTGATGTCAAGGGCAGTTACTCTCACCTCACGTTGGGAATTCAGCTCTTTTGTCTATGTTTGAACCAAGGCTGTAATGAGGTCAGGAGCTGAGTGGCCCTGGTGGAATCCAAACTGAGCATCAGTGAGCAGATTATTGTTAAGCAAGTGTCACTTGATAGCACTCTTGATGACCCCTTCCATCACTCTACTGGTGATGGAAGG
Source organism: Carcharodon carcharias (assembly GCF_017639515.1). Taxonomy (NCBI): domain Eukaryota; kingdom Metazoa; phylum Chordata; class Chondrichthyes; order Lamniformes; family Lamnidae; genus Carcharodon; species Carcharodon carcharias. Next base: position 227,827,352 of record NC_054467.1, read on the forward strand.
TAGAATGATGGGGTGGTAGTTGGCAGGATTGGATTTGTCCTGCTTTTTGTGTACAGGACATACCTGGGCAATTTTCCACATAGCTGGGTAGATGCCAGTGTTATAGCTATACTGGAACAGCTTGGCTAGGATTGTGGCAAGCTCTGGAGCACCAGTCTTCAGTACTATTGCCGGAGTATTGTCAGGGCAAAGAGCCTTTGCAGTATCCAGTGCCATCAGCTATTTCTTTGTATCATGTGGAGTGAATCGAATTGGCTAAAGACTGGTATCTGTGATGCTGGGGACCTCTGGAGGAGGCTGAGATGGATCATCCACTTGACACTTCTGAATTAAGATTGTTGCAAATGCTTCAGACTTATCTTTTGCACTGATGTGCTGGGCTCCCCAATCATTGAGGATGGGGATATCTGTGGAACCCCCTCCTCCATGAGTTGTTTAATTGTCCATCACCATTCCCGATTGGATGTAGCGGGGCTGCAGATCTTGGATCTGATTCATGGTGTGGAATCATTGAGCTCTATCTATCACTTGCTCCTTATGTTGTTTGGCATTCAAGTGGCCCTGTGTTGTAGCTTCACCAGGTTGACACCTCATAATTTTAAATTTTGCATGATTTACAAATTTTGAAATTGTGCCCTGTACATCAAGTTCTAGGTCATTAATATAGGTAAGAAAAAGTAGGGGGTTCTAACACCAATCCCTGGGAAACTCTCCACTGTAAATCTTCCTCTAGCCCAAAAAACAGCCATGCCATTCACCAGCACTCTCTGTTTGAGTGTTGCTGAAAAAAGATACATGTTGTTGAAGCTTTTTTTCTTGCTCTCATTAGGACAATTTGTAAGAATACTAACTATAAAGGGAACAACAATTTGTACTTTATGAGAGGAGAGGGCTGATTGGTTGGCAAGTGGACTCTGATTGGTAGCGGCGTTACCATGGAGAATGCACAGTTAATTGTCAAGCTTTGTTTAAATTCAAACCAGGCAGGTTGACTCTGATTGGTCAAGGCATTGCCCTGGAGAATGAATCAGAGAATGGCTATCACCTATTTTGTTCAGTTGAAACAGGCACAATGTGTGTACATGTTCTTTTTGTCTGCAAAGAACAGGGCCTGTGTATTAATATAATCTTAAATTACAGCAGACGTTAGTCAGTGCCAGGTATGTAGACTGTTGGTCCCAAAGGCGGGTGAATGGTATCAAACAGCTTCTCTCTTTGGGCTGTTTACAACAAGCAAGGTACTAACTGTGCCGAACCAGCCTATACTTGCAAAATTCAAAACACAGTGTCCAACATTAGATGTAATTCCGCGATTGGACAACTTTTGCTAAATAATCATCAGTGTGCTAAAAATTATACTGAAAACCAATTCAAAATTATCAATTGAGCTCACAGTGTGGCACACTTATGTGAGCTAGAAGCTACATATACTAATACACAAGGCATCTTAGAGAGGAATTTCAGAGATAAGAGGCAAACCATGCCCACCTTGCCAGCCTGCACCATCAGTCACCACCTCTTCAATGAGCACAAGTACAAAGATCGGCAATTCTAGCTGAATGGGGTCATCTGTTAGAGGGGTCTGCACAAGTTAATGTTTACATCATATGTGAGCAACAACAGTCATGGAAAGGAGAGCAGGGGGGCACAATTGGCCAGGCAGTGAGACAAGGTCTAAGTACTGTTGACAGGGGTGCTGTTGAGGGCTTGGGCACCCTTTAGGCTTTTTAGGATCTTGGAAGTGCACTTGAAATAAAGGATGCATTGGGCAAGCTGCTGAGCAGCCATCATGTGATGGCTGAGAGCACGGAGCACCTCCAACATGTGCGATGTCCTGGTGTGAGGCCTGTCTTCTCCAGTAAAAGAAGTCCATTCTTTTTCACAGCGGCCACACAATGTGTAGCGTCCATTGTGGAAGCTACAACAAGGCCTGAAATACAAGTGGCTCTTGTCACTGGCAATGGCAACTTTGATGGAAGATCAAACAACTGTCATTGGGCCTCTGGCCACCGTCGTCTCCTCCAACCTGGAAAATCTGTACGGGCAGACTTGAAAGACTGAATGGGAAGGGATCTTGATCAAATCACAGATCTTCTGCAGTCCACCCTGATGCTAATGTTTGAAAGAGCAGGTACTCAGGCCCATGGAAGCACCTCCCATTAGAGGTTGTGACAAGTGCAGATGCTGCCATCTCTAAGGAAGCTAGTGCATCTCTGCCCTATTCAGATCTTCACCCAGTATCCATGCACTGTCCATAAATCCGCTGAGCCAAATCACCCTGGCAGCAGCTGAGATGCATCTGTCTGCAGCTGGTCCTCCTCAGAGCTTGGCCACCACTGAAATCCCTCGTGCCCAATGTAGTGTTCCAGCAGCCACACTGAAACCAAAGGACAGCATGTCCTAGGAGCACTAGTGTTACAAAAGGTGCATTTGAAAAATGCTCCACTGTTGAATGGCAACTAAGGAATTGTGTAATTTTGTGACATTAGTTGAATCATTAATGAAAAGCAGATTTTTACAACCAGATGGGTTGAACGTTAAAGAGAGGAAGAAAAAACATGTAATTATATAGTTCCTTTCATGCCCTGAGGAATTTCCAAAGTCCCTCGTAACCAATTAAATACTTTTGAAGTGTAGTCATTGTTGTAATTCAGGAAACATGAAAGTTAATTTGTGCACAGCAAGATCCCACAAACAGCAATGTGGTAATGACCAGATAATCTGTTTCAGTGGTGTTGATTAAGGGAACAAATGACCAGACGCTGCTCATATTCAAAATAGTGCCATGGGATTTTTTTTACATGTACCTGAGAGGGCAGAGGGAGCATTGTTTTATTGTGCCATCTGAAAGCCTGTGGCATTGCCTCAACAGCGCACTGGAGCATCAGTATAGATTTTGTGCTCAGGTCTTTGGAGTGGGGCTTGAATGCATGAGCTCCTGAGTCAGGCGCAAGGGTTCTGCCAGCTGAGCCTGGCTGACAGAGCCTGCATTGTCTTGGGAGGTGGAAAACCTGGGCTAGATGTCGCGGAGGAATGGTCTTGGCTGGATTGAGGGGAGCAGGAATTCAAGTAAATTTAGGGTGATGGGTTGGTCTCTGACAACTTGAGTTGCAAAGGTGCCGCTGGGCCGCAGTTTCCCCTTCTTACTGCAGCTCCTGTTCACCAGAATGCCACAAGGTTTCTCGCTGCTCCATGCCCATGCTGTTAACCTCTGAATTGTGAAACTGTAGAGAACACAGCATTCTTTATTCTTTCATGGGATGTGGGCATCACTGGCGAGGCCAGCATTTATTGCCCATCCCTAATTGTTCTTGAACTGAGTGGCTTGCTCAGCCATTTCAGAGGGCAGTTAAGAGTCAACCGAACACATTGCTGTGGGTCTGGAGTCACTTGTCGGCCAGACCAGGTAAGGGTGGCAGATTTGCTTCCTTAAAGGACATCAGTGAACCAGATGGATTTTTACGACAATCGATAGTTTCATGATTTCAACACCATTTGTAACCGTGGCCAGGACTTTTCCCACGTCTGGTGGGCTCAGCGGAGGTGGGTGAGAGCGGTCGGAAAGCCACCGCTGCCTGTGTTCGGGGCCGGAACGCAATTTCACGCTGGCAGGCCAATTAATGTCCTCCCAGCGTGAAATGTGTGCTTCAGCGCCGAGTGCTGCCTGTGTAGCAAGGGGAGGAGGGCGAGAGCGCAAGTTTGTGCATGCACGCGGGCACCGCTGGAAAATCTCCCTGAGGCACAGAGCTGCTTCAGGGAGCTGAAGATATAAAAAAAACAAAAATAAATAATTTTAAGGTGTTAAAAAACATGTCCCCTCATCTGTCACATGAGCAGGGACATATTATTTTTATTTTATTTTTATTTGCTGTTAGAAATCACATCCCACCCATGGATGAGGTTTCCCAAAAAATCCGAAGGCTGCTTGGCCTTTTCGCCTGCCCGCCAACCTTAAGGTTGGATGGGCAGCGAAAAATTTATTGCAATTACCTTTTTAATGGCTATAATAGGCCATTAAATGGCCCTAATGTGTTCGCACATGCCCACCAACCGAAATATTGCATAAGTGCGCGATGATGTCGGGACGTTCACCCGACGACAACACGTGTCATTTTACGATCGAGATGGTCAGCTGCATGCCTACCCAATCTGTGTGGGCTACATTGACAAGCTGCCCTGATTGGTCCTTGCACCTGATACATTGCTTCAGAGTCGCATCGACCTGCTCTGAGGGCATGAAACTTCCTTCTTGATTTTCAGCAGGACTGTACAGAGGAACTTATCAATTAGGAGCAGGGGTAGGCCACTCAGTCCTTCGAGCCTGCTCCGCTACTCAATGGGGTCATGGCTGATCTGATCGTAACCTCAGCCCCACATTCTCTCCAACCCCCGATAACCGTTATCAAGAATCTATCTTGCTCTGCCTTAAAAATATTCAAATACTCTACTTCCACCATCTTTTAAGGAAGAGAATTCCAAAGACTCACAACCCTCAGAGAGAAAAAATTGCTCCACATCTCTGCCCTTAAATGGTTGATCCCTTATTTTTAAACAGTGACCTCTAGTTCTAGATTCCCCCACAAGAGGAAACATCCTCTCCACATCAACCCTGTCAAGACCCATCAGGATCTTATATGTTTCAATCAAGTTGCCTCTTAATCTTCTAAACTCCAGCAGATACAAGCCCAACCTGTCCAACCTTTCCGCATAGGGCAACTCACCAATTCCAGGTATTAGTTTAGTAACGTTCCCTGAACTGCTTCCAATGCATTTTCATCCTTCCATAAATAAGGAGACCAATACTATACACAATACTCCAGATGTGGTCTCACCAGTGCCCTGCATAACTGAAGCATAAGCTCCCTACTTTTGCATTCAATTCTGGTTGCAATGAACAATAACATTCCATTTGTTTTCCTAATTACTTGCTTTACCTGCATGCTGCTAGCCTTTTGTGATTCATGCACCAGGACACCCAGATCCCTCTGCCTCTCAGAACTCTGCAATCTCTCGTCTTTTAGATAATATGCTTCTTTTTATTTTCCCTACCAAAATTGACAATTTCACACTTCCCCACATTATACTCCATTTGCCAGATCTTTGTCCACTCACTTAACCTATCTATACCCCTTTGTAGCCTCCTTGTGTCCTATTCATAACTTAATTTCCCACCTATCTTTGTGCCATCAGCAAATTTAGCAACCGGACCTTCTGTCCCTTCATCCAAGTCATTTATATAAATTGTAACATTTTGAAGCCCCAGCACTGATCCCTGTGGCACACCACTTATTACATCTTGCCAACCAGAAAAAAGACCCATTTATGCCTACCCTCTGTTTCCTGTTAGCCAGCCAATCATCAATCCATGCCAATATGTTTGCCCTTTCACCATAAGCTTTTACTTTTCACAATAACCTTTGATGTGGCACCTTATCAAATGCATTTTGGAAATCTAAGTACAGTACACCCACCAGTTCCCCTTTATTCGCAGCACATGTTACGTCTTCAAAGAACTCTAATAAATTAGTTAAACATGATTCCTCTTTCATAAACTCTTATTTCTAGCTAGCTTTCTCTCATACTCTAATTTTTCCTTCTTTATTAATCTTTGCTGTTTTTTATATTATTTCCAAACTTCTGAGCTGCCACCCATCTTAGCACAATTATATGCTTTTTTGTTAAATTTGTTCCTAGCTTTAATTTTTTAAATTAACCATGGATGGTGGGTCCTCCCCTTGGAATTTTTCTTTCTTGTTGGAATGTATCTACTCTGTGAATTGTGAAATATCCCCTTAAATGTCCACCACTGCATCTCTTTTGAGCTATCAATTAATCTAATTTGCCAATTCACTTTAGCTAGTTTAACTGCTTTTTTCATGCTCTCATAAGTGCCCTTATTTCAGTTTAAAATACCAGTCTCGGATCCACTTTTCTCTCCCTCAAACTAAATATAAAATTCCATTACATTATGATTGCTGCTACCTAGGGGCACCTTCACTATGAGGTCATTAATTAATCCTATATCCTTGCACAATACCAGCTCTAGTATAGCCTGCTCTCTGGTTGGTGCCAGAACATTCCACTCTAAGAAACTACCCTGAAAACATTCTACGAATTCCTCATCTAGGCTGCCTTTGCCCATCTGATTCTTCCAGTCTATGTGCAGATTAAAATCCCCCATGATTATTGAAATACCCCTCTGACAAGCTCCAATTATTTCTTCCTTTATACCACTTCCTACCATATGGTTACTGTTAGGTGGCCTGTACACCATTCCCACAAGTGACTTCTTGCCTTTATCATTTCCCATCTCTACCCAAACCATTTCTACATTTTGGTTTCCTGAACTTAGGTCATCCCTCTCTCATGTGTTAATACCATCATTAATTAACAGAGCCACCCCACCACCTTCACTTCCTTCGAAAATGTCACATGTGAACATATGAAGACATGAACATACCAATTAGGAGGAGGAGTAGGCCACTCGGCCCCTCGAGCCTGCTCCGTCATTCAATAAGAACATGGCTGATCTGAATGTAACCTCAACCCCACATTCCTGTCTACCCCAATAACCTTTCACTGCCTTGTTAATCAAGAATCTATCTAACTCTTCCTTAAAAATAATCAAAGACTCTGCTTCCACTGCCTTTTGGGGAAGATAGTTCCAAAGATTCACAACCCTCTGAGAGAAAAAAATTCTCCTCGTCTTTGTCTTAAATGCATGACCCCTAGTTCTAGATTCTCCTACAAGAGGCAACATCCTCTCCACATCCACCCTGTCAAAACCCCTCAGGATCTTAAAGGTTTCAATTAAGTCATCTCTTACTCTTCTAAATCCCAGTGGAAACCAGCTTAACATGTCCAGCCTTTCCTCATAAGACAACCCACCCATTTCTGGTATTAGTCTCGTAAACTTTCTCTGAACTGCTTCCAACACATTCACCTCTTTAAATAGAGGCCACTACTGTACATAATACTCCAGATGCGGTCTCACCAATGCTCTGTACACCTGAAGCATAACCTGCCTATTTTTGTAATCAATTCCCCTCACAATAAAGGATAACATTCTATTTGCTTTCCTAATTACCTGCTGTACCTGCATACTAACCTTTTGTGATTCATGCACTCGAACACCCAGATCCCTCTGCATCTCAGAGTTCTGCACTCTCTCACCATTTAGATAATAAGCTTCATTTTTATTCTTTTTCATTCCAAAATGAACGATTTCACATTTTCCCAAATTATGTTCCATTTGCCAGGTCCTTGTCCACTCACTTAACCAATGTAACTCGTCACATCCTGCCAACCAGAAAAAGACCCATTTTGTGCTAACTCTCTGCTCCCTGTTAGCTAGCCAATCTTCTATCCATGGCAATATGTTCCCCCCTACACCATGAGCTTTTATTTTCTTCAATAACTTTTGATGTGACACTTTATCAAATGCCTTCTTTAAATCTATGCACAGGACATCCATGCACAGCACATGTGACTCCTTCAAAGAACTCCAATAAATTGGTTAAACATGATTTCCCTTTTGCAAAACCATGTTGACTGTGCCTGATTGCCTTGAATTTTTCTGCTATAACATCTTTAATAATAGCTTCTAATATTTTCCCTATGACAGATGTTAGGCTAACTGACCTATAGCTTCCTGCTTTCTGTCTCCCCCCCTTTCAGAATAAAGCAATTACATTTACTATTTTCCAATCTAATGGAATCTTCCCTGAACCTAAAAAAAACAAAACTATCTCACTAGCCACTTCTTTCAAGACCTTAGGGTGAAGTCCATCTGGACCTGGGGATTTTTAACCGCCAGCCCAAACTATTTGCTCAATACCATCTCCCTGGTGATTGTAATTTTCCCGAGTTCCTCGCCCTCTTCCATTTGCTGATTTACAGCTATTTCTGGGATGTTACTTGTGTCCTCTATAATGAAGATCAAAGCAAAATACCTGTTTAATTCATCCGCTATCTCCCTACTTTCCACCATCAATTCCCCAGGCGCAGTTTCTATAGGAGCAATGCTCACTCTGTTAACTCTTTTCTTATTTAAATATCTATAAAAATGCTTACTATCCATCTTTATATTGCTAGCTAGCTTTCTCTCATACTCTAATTTTTCCCTCCTTATTAATCTTTTTGTCATTCTTTGCTGTCTTTCATATTCTTTTCAATCTTCTGACCTGCCACTTGTCTTTACGTAATTATATGCTTTTTCTTTAAGTTTGATACTGTCTTCAACTTTTTTAGTTAACCTCAGATGGTGGACCCTCCTCTTGGAATTTTTCTTTCTCATTGGAATGTATATATTCTGTGTATTCTGAAATATCTCTTTAAATGTCTGCCACTGAACTTCTATTGATATATCCCCTAACCTCATTTGCCGGTTCACTTTAGCTAGCTCTGTTTTCATGCCCTCATAATCGCCCTTATTTAAGTTTAAAATACTAGTCTTGGATGCACTCATTTCTCCTTCAAAATGAATGGAAAATTCAATCATGTTATGATCGCTGCCACCTCGGGATACCTTCACTAGGAGGTTGTCAATTAACCCTATCTCGTTGCTCAATACCAAGTCTAGTACAGTTAGCTCCTTTGCCTGTTGTAGATCATGAACCAATTCCTACAGGATGAAAAAGGTAGAAAAAGCAAAGGAAAAGAACACCTCCTTTACTTCCTCACCAACTCCCCCGTTCATCAAACTCCCAGGTATGCACTCAGTTCCAAAGCTGCACTCATTTGCCAATACTCGATTGTATGGGTTGCATAGTGGTATCATCAGCTAGGTCATTCATGGGAGAATGGAAGTCAAAGAAAATAAAAATTGTGAAAGTTTAAGAATGAGCTGGACTTGATTTTCTAAATGGGGTTGGGAACCCGATGCCCAGAAAATTTCCAGGTCCCTAACCATCATCTTCAAATGCAAAAGCCCAAATTGGGCTGGAGGTGAACTCGGTGCCCAATTGGAGATGCCAAGTGTTACCAGGAGGCAGGAGCTGCCTGAAGAACACAAGCTACAAAGGCAGACGGCAGTCATATAATGAAAGCAAAATACTGCGGATGCTGGATTTTCCAGTTTCCTGGCCCTAACCATCTCCTCTTTGCTATGGACATTGGAACGACCAGTCCCTGGGCGAGGCCCCACAATTTGTTAACTTCCTGAATGGGGCCCCAATTTTGTTATGCTCCTAGGTGAGGAGAAATGAGCTGGTTCCTTTTCTTTATTCAATCCCCCTTGGTTCGTCAGAACAAGGTTAATTTAAAAGGGACCCCTTCACCTTTTCCCAGTCCCAAATGTATTTATTTTTTAGAAAGAGCCAATTTAACCAGGCTTTCTTGAGTCAAAGAAAGAATAAGTTTATTAGTTACTAAAAGCTGAGAAAAATAATAAAAATGCAACACACCTAGATGCAGATCAGAGTTGAGAAGTTAAGAGCCCAAATAAAAGTTTAAAAAATATACAAATCAGTCTTTGGCTTGTCTGTGAGGTGTAGATGGAGGCACGTGGCTGTCACTAAGTTAAGTGATTCCGGTAGAGATGACTTTGGCAGCTTTGCAGTTCGTTTGAAGACACTTTGTTCTGCAGGGTAGCTGAAAGGATGTCCTTTATGGGGTATGTGGAACATTCATTGTTGCAGTCCTACTCCGGCCCCCTTCCACAACTCTTTCTCCGGTACATCGATGATTATTTCGGTGCTGCTTCATGCTCTCGTCAGGACTTGGAAAAATTTATTAATTTTGCTTCCAATCTCCACCCCTCCATCATTTTCACGTGGTCCATCTCTGACACTTCCCTTCCCTTCCTTGACCTCTCTGTCTCAATCTCTGGTGATAGACTGTCCACCAATATCCATTACAAACCCACCGACACCCACAGCTATCTCGACTACAGCTCCTCACACCCCACTTCCTGTAAGGACTCCATCCCATTCTCTCAGTTCCTTCGCCTCCGTCGCATCTGTTCCGATGATGCTACATTCAAAAACAGTTCCTCTGACATGTCCTCCTTCTTCCTTAACCGAGGTTTTCCACCCACGGTCGTTGACAGGGCCCTCAACCGTGTCCGGCCCATCTCCCGCGCATCCGCCCTCACTCCTTCTCCTCCCTCCCAGAAACATGATAGGGTCCCCCTTGTCCTCACTTATCACCCCACCAGCCTCCGCATTCAAAGGATCATCCTCCGCCATTTCCGCCAACTCCAGCATGATGCCACTACCAAACACATCTTCCCTTCACCCCCCTTATCGGCATTCCGTAGGGATCGCTCCCTCCGGGACACCCTGGTCCACTCCTCCATCACCCCCTACTCCTCAACCCCCTCCTATGGCACAACCCCTTGCCCACACAAAAGATGCAACACCTGCCCCTTCACTTCCTCTCTCCTCACCGTCCAAGGACCCAAACACTCCTTTCAAGTGAAGCAGCATTTCACTTGCATTTCCCCCAACTTAGTCTACTGCATTCGTTGCTCCCAATGTGGTCTCCTCTACATTGGAGAGACCAAACGTAAACTGGGCGACCGCTTTGCAGAACACCTGCGGTCTGTCCGCAAGAATGACCCAAACCTCCCTGTCGCTTGCCATTTTAACACTCCACCCTGCTCTCTTGCCCACATGTCTGTCCTTGGCTTGCTGCATTGTTCCAGTGAAGCCCAACGCAAACTGGAGGAACAACACCTCATCTTCCGACTAGGGACTTTACAGCCTTCCGGACTGAATATTGAATTCAACAACTTTAGGTCGTGAGTCCCCTCCCCCATCCCCACCCCCTTTCTGTTTCCCCCTTCTTTTTTTTCCCAATAAATTATAAAGATTTTCCTTTTCCCACCTATTTCCATTATATAAAAAAAAACCCACTAGAGCTATACCTTGAGTGCCCTACCATCCATTCTTAATTAGCACATTCGTTTAGATAATATCACCAACTTTAACTTTAACACCTATGTGTTCTATTGTACTATTGTTGTTGACATCTTTTGATGATCTGCTTCTATCACTGCTTGTTTGTCGCTACAACCACACCAACCCCCTCCACCTCTCTGTCTCTCTATCTCTCCGCCCCCCACACACACACCTTAAACCAGCTTATATTTCAGCTCTTTCCTGGACTCGAACTCAAGTTCTGTCGAAGGGTCATGAGGACTCGAAACGTCAACTCTTTTCTTCTCCGCCGATGCTGCCAGACCTGCTGAGTTTTTCCAGGTAATTCTGTTTTTGAAAGGATGTCCTGTTTCCTTTAGATTGTGGCTTCTGCTGAACCTTGCCTCCAGCAACAGAAAGAGAGTGGGATCTTTCACCTGCAATCTGCAGGGGGGTGACTGCCCTGTTCTTCTGCTTGCTGTCGCACGCTGTCACACACCAGCACATCAGCTTTTTAATTGACCCTGTGGAAAATTCCATGTATTCTGGAAGGGGAAAAACTATGACTTGCACCCAGAGCCCATGTTCTTTCCATCTCAGACCATTTACATATTATGAGATATAAATCAACAGGAGATGGATTTTGGATATCTGCTGAGATGTGCAAATCAGTCTTTTGTCTCCACAACCACAGGAGATTAAAGTTCAGTCTTTTGCATCTTTCCTTTGATGTGTCTCTGCTTGAAGAAGGCCATGATATCTTTTCAGGTGTGACATTCCATGTTTTCTCAGGACAGGTCTGTCAGTATAATCCACATAGGAGGTTTCCAGAACGTGGCCGCTTTACATTAGTAGTCATCTTTTGCTTGTATTTTCTTTTTAAAAAAAATCACACAGGATCTTCCTCAAAAAGATCAAATTGCCTTTTAATAATTGGTACTGTTAGTCCGCTGTCGAAACAATGTCCAGTCCCTCTACACCTCTACTCCCCACCAGGATGGTCTGAGAGCTCTCTGCTTCTTCCTTGAGCAGAGGCCCGAACAATCCCCATCCACTACCACGCTCCTCCGCCGGGCTGAGCTTCACTGAACAATTTCTCCTTTAACTTGTCTCACTTCCTCCAAATAAAAGGTGGGGTTATGGGTGCGGTTATAGGTACCCGCATGGGTCCCAGTTATGCTTGTCTTTTTGTGGGGTATGGGGAACATTCCTTTTTCCAATCCTACTCAGGCTCCCCTCCCCAACTCTTTTTCTGGTACATCGATGACTGTATCGGTGCTGCTTCATGCTTTCATCTGGACCTGAAAAAAATTACCGACTTGCTTCTATTTTCCACTCCTCTCTCACCTTCAACTGGTCCGTCTCTGACACTTCCCTTCCCTTCCTTGACCTCTCTGTCTCCATTCCTGGTGATAGACTGCCTACCAATATTCATTATAAGCCCACCAACTCTCCTTGCTACCTTGACTACAGCTCCTCACACCCTGATTCCTGGAAGGGCTCCATCCCATTCTCTCAGTTCCACCGCCTCTGTCGCATCTGTTCCCATGATGCTACCTTCAAAAACGGTGCTTCAGACATGTTTTCCTTTTCCTTGAACCAAGGTTCTTACCCCCTCCCCCCACCTCCCCCCCCGACTGTGGTTGACAGTACCCTCAACTGTGTCCGACCCATCTCCCACACCTCTGCCCTCACCTCTTTCCCTCCTCCCTGAACATGATAGGATCCCCCTTGTCCTCACTTATCACCCCGCCAGCCTCTCCATTCAAAGGATCATCCTCCGCTATTTCTTCCAACTCCAGCATGATGCCACCACCAAACACACCTTCCCCTCAACCCCACAGTCAGCATTCTGTAGGGATCATTCCCTCCATGACACCCTGGTCCACCCCCCCCCATCACCTCAACCCCTTGCCTTGGCACCTTCCCATGGAATCGCAGAAGGTGCAACACCTGGCCCTTCACCTCCTCCCTTCTCACTGTCCATTGGGCCAAATATTCCTTTCAGGTGAAGGAACGCTTCACTTGCACCTCCTTCAATTTGGTTTACCGCATCCGCTGCTCCCAATGTGGTCTCCTCTACGTTGGGGAGACCAAACGCAGACTGGGTGACTGCTTTGTGGAACACCTTCGCTCAGTCCGCCAGCATGACCCAGACCTCCCTGTCGCTTGCCATTTCATCGTACCACCCTGCTCTCATGCCCACATGTCCATCCTAGGCCTGCTGCAATGTTCCAGTGAAGCTCAATGCAAACTGGAGGAACAGCACCTCATCTTCCAGTTAGGCACTTTAAAGCCTTCTGGACTTAACATTGAGTTCAACAACTTTAGAACATGAACTCTCTCCTCCATCCTTACCCCTTATTTAATGCATTTTTCCCCCAGCTCCTCCCACCACAGGGCATCTGTCACTTGTTCTTACGTTTTGCTTTCACAGAGCACTGACCCTTGTCCTGCTATTAGTACATTCTGCTGAGTTATCTTTATGCCACAATCAGCACCTTCTTTACCCTTTAACACTACCATTAATACTCCCTTTGTCTTATGTCCATGATCTTTGTCAAATCTCTCCTTAGCTTCCACCTATCCCTGACATCCTATTTTGTTCCACCTGCTCCATCCCCTCTTAAACCATATAAATGCCATCACATTTCTACTTCTCTTTAGCTCTGAAGGAGTCATATGGACTCAAAACGTTTACTCTGTTTCTCTCTCCAAAGGTGCTGCCAGATGTGCTGAGCTTTTCTAGCGTTTTCTGTTTTTATTTCAGATGGCAGCCATGATGGGGCCTGTTGCTATCTTGCAGAAGAGAGGAGGCAGAACGTCAGAGGGCCAGCTGCCTCACGGAGTAGATAGTGATAAAATGGCCAACAGAAGGGTGCTTTGCACAAACTACCTGTCACACATGCATCTGTCCATGACAGTATCGGTAGGAGTGACCACTGCACAGTCATTGTGGAGATGAGGCCCCATCTTCACATTGAAGATACCTTCCAACGTGTTACTTGGCACTACCACTGTGCTAAACGGGATAGATTTTGAACAGATCCAGCAGCTCAAAATTGGGCATCCATGAGGCTGTGTGGGCCATAAACAGCAGCAGAACTGTAGGCTGGAAATTCTGTGGACAGTAACCCACCTCCTGACTCCCCAAAGTAGATCCACCATCTACAAGGCACAAGTCAGGTGTGTGATGGAATACTCTTACTTGTGTGGATAAGTGCAGCTCCAACAACACTCAAGAAGCTCAGTACCATCCAGGACAAAGTAGCCCATTTGATTGGCACCCCATCAACCACAATAAATATTCACTTCTTTCACCACCGACGGACAGTGGCAGCAGTGTATACTATCTACAAGGTGCAATGTAGCAACTCACCAAGGCTCCTTCGGCAGTACCTTTCAAACCCGTAACCTCTACCACCTAGCAAAAAGGGCAGCAAATGTATGGGAAGACCACCACCTGCAATTTCCCCTCCAAGCCACTCACCATCCTGACTTGGAAATATATCGCCATTCCTTGGATAAAAACAAAAAACTGCAGATGCTGGAAATCCAAAACAAAAACAGAATTACCTGGAAAAACTCAGCAGGTCTGGCAGCATTGGCGGAGAAGAAAAGAGTTGACGTTTCGAGTCCTCATGACCCTTCAACAGATCTGATTTTTCTTTACAAGGAGAGGGGTGAAATATAAGCTGGTTTAAGGTGGCGGGGGGAGAGAAGTGGAGGGGAGTGGTGTGGTTGTAGGGACAAGCAAGCAGTGATAGGAGCAGATCATCAAAAGATGTCACAGACAAAAGAACAAAAGAACACAGAGGTGTTGATGTTGGTGATATTATCTAAACGAATGTGCTAATTAAGAATGGATGGTAGGGCACTCAAGGTATAGCTCTACTGGGGATGGGGGGGCATAAAAGATTTAAAAATAATGGAAATAGGTGGGAAAAGAAACATCTATATAAATTATTGGAAAAAAACAAAAGGAAGGGGGAAGAAACAGAAAGGGGGTGGGTATGGAGGAGGGAGGTCAAGACCTAAAGTTGTTGAATTCAATATTCAGTCTGGAAGGCTGTAAAGTGCCTAGTCAGAAGATGAGGTGCTGTTCCTCCAGTTTGCATTGGGCTTCACTGGAACAATGCAGCAGGCCAAGGACAGACATGTGGGCAAGAGAGCAGGGTGGAGTGTTAAAATGGCAAGCGACCTGGAGGTTTGGGTCATTCTTGCGGACAGACCGCAGGTGTTCTGCAAAGCGGTCACCCAGTTTACATTTGGTCTCTCCAATGCAGAGGAGACCACATTGGGAGCAACGAATACAGTAGACTAAATTGGGGGAAATGCAAGTGAAATGCTGCTTCACTTGAAAGGAGTGTTTGGGCCCTTGGACGGTGAGGAGAGAGGAAGTGAAGGGGCAGGTGTTACATCTTTTGCTTGGGCATGAGGAGGTGCCATAGGTGGGAGTTGAGGAGTAGGGGGTGATGGAGGAGTGGACCAGGGTGTCCCGGAGGGAACGATCCCTACGGAATGCCGACGGGGGGGTGAAGGGAAGATGTGTTTGGTGGTTGCATCATGCTGGAGTTGGCGGAAATGGCAGAGGATGATCCTTTGAATGCGGAGGCTGGTGGGGTGATAAGTGAGGACAAGGGCACCCTATCATGTTTCTGGGAGGGAGGAAAAGGCGTGAGGGCGGATGCGCAGGAGATGGGCCGGACACGGTTGAGGGCCCTGTCAACGACCGTGGGTGGGAAACCTCGGTTAAGGAAGAAGGAGGACATGTCAGAGGAACTGTTTTTGAAGGTAGCATCATCGGAACAGATGCGACGGAGGCGAAGGAACTGAGAGAATGGGATGGAGTCCTTACAGGAAGCGGGGTGTAAGGAGCTGTAGTCGAGGTAGCTGTTCGAGTCGGTAGGCTTGTAATGGATATTGGTGGACAGTCTGTCACCAAAGATTGAGACAGAGAGGTCAAGGAAGGGAAGTGTCAGAGATGGACCACGTGAAAATGATGGAGGGGTGGAGATTGGAAGCAAAATTAATACATTTTTCCAAGTCCCGACGAGAGCATGAAGCAGCACTGAAGTAATCATCGATGTACTGGAGAAAGAGTTGTGGAAGGGTGCCGGAGTAGGACTGCAACAAGGAATGTTCCGCATACTCCATAAAGAGACAGGCATAGCTGGGGCCCATGCGGGTACCCATAGCCACACCTTTTATTTGGAGGAAGTGAGAGGAGTTGAAGGAGAAATTGTTCAGTGTGAGAACAAGTTCAGCCAGACGGAGGAGAGTAGTGATGGATGGGGATTGTTCGGGCCACTGTTCGAGGAAGAAGCTAAGGGCCCTCAGACCATCCTGGTGGGGGATGGAGGTGTAGAGGGATTGGACGTCCATGGTGAAGAGGAAGCGGTTGGGGCCAGGGAACTGGAAATTGTTGATGTGACGTAAGGTGTCAGAGGAATCACGGATGTAGGTGGGAAGGGACTGGACAAGGGGAAAGAGAAGGGAGTCAAGATAATGAGAAATGAGTTCCGTGGGGCAGGAGCAAGCTGACACCATCGGTCTACCGGGACAGTTCTGTTTGTGGATTTTGGGTAGGAGGTAGAAGCGGGCCATCCAAGGTTGGGCGGCTATCAAGTTGGAAGCTGTGGGAGGAAGATCCCCAGAGGCGATGAGGTCAGTGACAGTCCTGGAAACAATGGCTTGATGTTCAGTGGTGGGGTCATGGTCCAGGGAGAGGTAGGAGGAAGTGTCTGCGAGTTGACGCTCAGCCTCCGCGAGGTAGAGGTCAGTGCACCAGACAACAATAGCACCACCCTTGTCAGCGGGTTTGATGACAATGTCAGGGTTGGACCTGGGAGAACAGAGTGCAGTAAGTTCAGAGAGAGAGAAATTAGAATGGGTGAGAGGAGCAGAGAAATTGAGACGACTAATGTCGCGGCTGACAGTTCTCAATGAAAAGATCAAAAGAAGGTGGATTACAGGTATCTCCGGGACATAAAACGTTTCTCAGACTGCTTTTCCCATCACATTCTGAGATCATGGCACTCTCAGTGCCATGCGCCGCCATATGAACACACTCGACCTCTCCCTCCAGCAGCACCGCTGTACCCTTTATCAAAGGTGCGCATGCCCCCAGTTTCATTTTATTCTTCATCTCATCCGACGCCTCAACAAGAAACTTTTTCTCTTTCTCTCAAGTGCTAAGGAACGCAAGCTCCAACAACACTGAACGTTCAGTGCTCAGCAAAGGACTTAGTTTCATACTCTTACGCCCTCATCTCAATGAATTTCGGGCTCGGCACGATGCTGAACTCTTCTTCCGCCGTCTTCGTCTCCAGGCTCTCTTCTTTGGGCAGGAGTCCTCTCCCCGTTCAACGGATCCTTTTACCCACCTCCAAAATTCTCCCTCCACCTAGACCCCTCCCTCTGGATTCTTACCATCTCTTGATCTTTTCATTGAGAACTGTCGGCATTCTGTAGGGATCGTTCCCTCCGGGACACCCTGGTCCACTCCTCCATCACCCCCTACTCCTCAACCCCCACCTATGGCACCTCCCCATGCCCATGCAAACACTTGCCCCTTCACTTCCTCTCTCCTCACCGTCCAAGGGCCCAAACACTCCTTTCAAGTGAAGCAGCATTTCACTTGCATTTCCCCCAACTTAGTCTACTGCATTCGTTGCTCCCAATGCGGTCTCCTCTACATTGGAGAGACCAAACGTAAACTGGGCGACCGCTTTACAGAACACCTGCGGTCTGTCCGCAAGAGTGACCCAAACCTCCATGTCGCTTGCCATTTTAACACTCCACCCTGCTCTCTTGCCCACATGTCTGTCCTTGGCCTGCTGCATTGTTCCAGTGAAGCCCAACGCAAATTGGAGGAACAGCACCTCATCTTCTGACTAGGCACTTTAGAGCCTTCCGGACTGAATATTGAATTCAACAACTTTAGATCTTGAGCTCCCCCCTCCATCCCCACCCCCTTTCTGTTTCTTCCCCCTTCCTTTTGTTTTTTTCCAATAATTTATATAGATATTTCTTTTCCCACCTATTTCCATTATTTTTAAATCTTTTATGCCCCCCCACCCCAGTAGAGCTATACCTTGAGTGCCCTACCATCCATCCTTAATTAGCACATTCGTTTAGATAATATCACCAACTTCAACACCTCTGTGTTTTTTTGTTCTTTTGTCTGTGACATCTTTTGATGATCTGCTCCTATCACTGCTTGCTTGTCCCTACAACAACCCCCCCTCCACTTCTCTCCCCCCTGCCGCCTTAAACCGGCTTATATTTCCCTCTCCTTGTAAAGAAAGATCAGTTCTGTTGAAAGGTCATGAGGGCTTGATCCGTCAACTCTTTTCTTCTCCGCGGATGCTGCCAGACCTGCTGAGTTTTTCCAGGTAATTCTGTTTTTGTATTGCCATTCCTTCACTGTTGCTGAGTCAAGTCTGGAACTCCCTCCCTAACAGCACTCTGAGTGTCCCTACAACACATGGACTGCAGCAGTTCAAGAAGGTGGCTCACCACCACCTCCTCAATGGCAGTTAGGGATAGGCAATAAATGCTGGCCTACCCAGTGATGCCCACATCCCATGAACAAATATAAAAAAAAACTCACACAAAAACCCCTAGTCATTAAAATTTTCCATCATCAATAAAATTACTTATATGTTCCCCACATTGAACCCCACAGCTGTGCACTAACATACACCAGACTGGTCTGGTTCAGCAAATTGCCATTTGAAAATCACCTTTTGGCGCTCTCTGGCTCATTAACAAATTGCTCCAGGAGGCTGCTAGTTTGAGGCGAGTGAGCTTCCAGCTCTCCCCAGCCACCCCCACAGCCACCACCCCTCTCCCTTTGAAAATCCCAGTGCATCCTGGAGGTATCGGGACGCTGAGACACTATCTGAGAGAGCTATTTTCAAAGCGCATCTGCGCCTCTTCTTGCCCCCCCTCCCTCTCTGGGCCTTTGAAAATCCCTGCCATTGTCACCCATCTTCCACTATCACATTAAGTCCACATCCACCCCGCTGTGTTTTAACATGACGCGGCACTCTGAATGGAAAATGGCTACATTTACATCAGTACAAAGTGAACAGTTGTTACATTTTCCACATTTTTAAACTATTCCTGTTTTCCTGATGGATTTGTTTTAATTTACAAGCATCCTTCCAAATGGGGAACTGGAGCTGGCAATGATATCTTAGGGAGAGGGTGGTGAGAGCATCACTGAAATTTCCTCAACAATGATCGTTGTCCCATATTGCTGTTGAGTGAAAACCTGAGGGATTGCCTCTTTTTGTAGGCAAGAACTAGGCTCTGGAGAAAATTTAGTTGAGAAAACCTTGACTTTCATTCACTCAGATCCCATAATTCTGGAGATTACGGGGCCTCGGCTTGTTAAAACTCTGCATATGTTTATTTTTAACTCTGCAAACAAGAATGTTGGGCTCACTGAGATTTAGTGACCAGCATGTGAACCACTTATGGAGGGCAAACATTCCACCCATTGCTTGGGCCTTCCCTGGGCTCACAAACCCAGCATTGTAATTAGAGATTAAGCTGACACTGGGAAGTGGCTTGACAAAAGTCTAATGGCATGAGCACAAAACGTCTCACAGCTCCATAATGAGAGGTGCTTCACTGCAATGAGATCTCACTTGGGTCGCTCTTAGACCTGAAGGTGTCCACTATGTTGAAACAGCTGCATCTAGCCCTTATCCACAAGCTTAGCTGAATAAATACGGCCAGTGCTGAAACCTATCATAAAGGCTTTTAGATATTTTACTGGCTAACAAAGGAGCTACAGAGAGTAAGGCTGAGTTGAATGCCAGACTAATATCCAGTAATCCATGTAGCCTATTCAGCTGTAAAGATCCCAGTAGAGGTCTAATTAATTCTGCTTTTAACTGCTGCGAAGGAAAGGCATCAGATGTAAAATTATTCTGTTTGTGGCAACAATCCTGACAATCCAATAGTCTAACAGAGGAGGAGCAGGGCAAAGTAGAAGCCTGAATAAACACTCAGTTCTGAAGTGACATACCTCCCTCCACAATGCTCTGGGAGATGGCTTGTACAACAGAAATTAACCAGCTATTGAAGTTATACCTACTAAGAGAGCAAGAACAGGCCAGCCTGCATGTGAAAGACTAGGGCTACTGTCTGCTTCTACTTAGACCCATACTTCCTGCTATATCAATTGTTAATTTGAAGTGCAAGGATAAAGGAACCTAAAATAACCCAGATATATTAGCATAATAGCAACCTGTGTGGAGATTCTGTTCCATGAATAACAGGAGTGTGGCATTTGGTTTTAATACGAGTATCCCACTTCATCCACATCTTCTTTTTGTAGGGGCTAGGGGTGGTGGGATCGGGGGAGGGCGGGGAGGGGTATGTGGGGGTGTGGGGGCCAGTGGTGGAGGGTGGTGGCAGGATCATAGCATAGCAGTTGTTGGAAAGACAGTTCTTTATCCTTTATTCTTTCTTAATTTGCTGTGATACATAGAATTTGATTGATCACAGAAAGCTGAATCCTCTCCCAAGTGAAGTACCGTTACCCTTAGGCTGCTGCCCTGTCTTTCAGTGACGAGCTGTAAAATCCTTAGTTATTCAAGGTGAAAGTTAAGTTTTAGCAGGCGGGTCAGCCGATGATAAAACGGAGTCTGCTAACTCAGTGTACTGCACCAATTTTCTTCAACCCAATAATCTTATTAACGATGCAGTACTTTCTAAATGATTTAATTGACTCAGTGACATTTTGTTAGCAATCTGTTCCGCTTGGCCCATTGCTGGTGGTGCCACTTGTAACCCTACCATCAACAACAGCTTCTTTACTTTTGGAAAAATAGGTTCAAAAGCTGTGGCAAGCCTTTAAGAAACTTTAAGTAGATAAATCCAAGACTTGAGGTAACTTGGAGTAGTGTTGCACTACTAGCTCCCTAACTACCAGTCTAACATTTGTTACTTTACTGTCCATCCTAGACCTTGAAGAAAGAGTTTGCCTGCACTGCCAATTTCCCAGAACAAGATGGAAATTCATTGCTGATAGGTTGTGACCTCAAGGCAATTGAACCTGTTGAGTTATAGAGTGCAGGTTGTGACAAGTGGTGAGTGGTGGAAGCAGATAAGATGTTTACAAGTGACTTGGACCTATACTGAACGTCAGCTGTAGACCTGGTGCTGCCTTCCCAATCCAGAGAAGACAGTTATTTCTGTGTTCCATCTTGACGATAATGCCTCCAAGGAAGAGCCCGGTGTTTCCTTGGCGTAGAAAGTGACTGACCCAAGGTCCCCACCCATAATATCTGTGTCTGACACTGGATAGGGTCCTCAGCAATCATTCCAGGAACTCACTGGAATGAAGTGGAGGCCGACGACTAGAACACAT
This sequence comes from Carcharodon carcharias, assembly GCF_017639515.1. Taxonomy (NCBI): domain Eukaryota; kingdom Metazoa; phylum Chordata; class Chondrichthyes; order Lamniformes; family Lamnidae; genus Carcharodon; species Carcharodon carcharias. The sequence continues at coordinate 227,848,601 of NC_054467.1, forward strand.
TGCACCACAACAGTGGCCCCAGTCTACTCTGCTGCAGAATACTGCTCGGTGTCATGGTCCTACAGCCACTGCACAAAGATCATGGACGAGCAGCTGAACGTTGCCATAATGAACGAATCAGAGATGCTTAAGTGTACTCCAACTGAGTGCTCCTGCTGGAGACCCACATTTCTCTGCCTCCTCACTGTGACACCATCATGCTCCATGAGGTGAAAGAAAACATGAGTACTATCGACTTTCTCATTCACAAAGACTTCAAAAACCCACTAGGGAAACAGTTAAAATCATATTGGTCATTCTGGGGAACAGTAGCTAATATTCATGCAGCTAATAGCGACCCACTATCCAGATGGACATGCAACTTAAAAAAAACACTCATCACTCATCCAAGAGTGAGGTTTCTGACTTCAACCTCCCTGAAGACAATGGACATTGCTCAACAGAATTTATACTGGGCAGTGACGATGCAGCCATCTATTCCACAAGCTGAAGATAAGGGAAGACCCAAGGGCGATTGATTCTTTTACATTTCAGTTAGGGGATGTGGGCTTCACTGACTAGGCCAGCATATATTGCACATCCCTAATTGCCCTTGAGAAGGTGGTGGTGAGCTGCCTTCTTGAACCACTGCAGTCCATGTGGTGTAGGTACACCCACAGTGCTGTTAGGGAAGGAGTTCCAGGGTTTTGACCTAGTGACAGTGAAGGATCAGCGATATATTTTCACATCAGGATGGGTGAGTGTCTTGGAGGGTAACTTCCAGGTGGCTGTGATCCCATGTGTCTGGTGCCCTTGTCCTCCTAGGTGGTGGGGATTGTGGGTTTGGAAGGTGCTGTCTCAGGAGCCTTGGTGAATTCCTGCAGTGCATCTTGTAGATTGTAATCACTGCTGCTACTGGTGGAGGGAGTGGATGTTTGTGGATGGGTGCCAAGCAAGTGGGCTGCTTTGTCTTGGATGGTGTCAAGCTTCTTGAGTGTTGTATGAGCTGAATTCATCTGGGCAAGTGGGGAGTATTCCATCACACTCCTGACTTGTGACGTGTAGATGGTGGACAGGCTTTGGGGAATCAGGAGATGAGTTACTCGCCACAGGGTTCTTACCCTCTGACCTGCTTTTGTAGTCACAATATTTATATGGCTAGTCCAGTTCAGTTGCTGGTCAAAGGTAACCCCCAGGATGTTAGTGGAGGATTCAGCAATAGTAATCCCATTGAATGTCAAGGGGTGATGGTCAGATTCTCTCTTGTTGGTGATGGTCATTGCCTGGCACTTCTGTGGTGTGAACGTTACTTGCCACTTGTCAGCCCAAGCCTGGATATTGTCCAGGTCTTGATGCATTTGGACATGGTCTGCTTCAGTACCTGAGGAGTCACGAATGGTGCTGAACATTGTGCAATCATATCCACTTCTGACCTTATGATGGAAGGAAGGTCATTGATAGAGTAGCTGAAGATAGTTTGCCCTTGGACACTACCCTGATGAACTCCTGCGGTGATGTCCTGGAACTGAGTTGATTGTCCTCCAACAATCACAACCATCTTCCTTTGTGCTAGGTATGATTCCAACCAGTGGAGAGTTTTCCACGATTCTCATTGACTTCAGTTTTGCTAGGGCTCCTTGATGCCACACTCGGTCAAATGCCGCCTTGATGTCAAGGGCAGTCACTCTCACCTCACCTCGGGAGTTCAGCTCTTTTGTCCATGGTTGGATCAAGGCTGTAATGTGGTCAAGAGCTGTGTGACCCTGGCGGAACCCAAACACAGCATCAGTAAGCAGGGTATTGATAAGCAAGTGCCACTTGATAGCATTGTTGGTAATACCTTCCATTACTTTACTGATGATGAAGAGTAGACTGATGGGGCGGTAATTGACCAGGTTGAATTTGTCCTGCTTTTTATGTACAGGACATATCTGGGCAATTTTTCACTTTGCCAGGTAGATGCCAGTGTTGTAGCTGAAATGGAACAGTACGGCTAGGGGCGCGGCTAGTTCTGGAGCAAAAGCCTTCAGTACAATTGCCGGAATATTGTTGCAGCCCTTAATCTTTGCCGTATCTGCCCTCAGCTATTTCTTGATATCACGTTGAATGAATTGAATTGGCTGAAGACTGGCATCTGTGATGCTGGGGACCTCTGGAGGAGGCTGAGATGGATTATCCACTTGGCATTTCTGGCTGAAGATTGTAGCAAATGCTTCAGCCTTATCTTTCATGCTGGGCTCCCCCAGCATTGAGGATGGGGATATTTGTGGAGCCTCCTCCTCCAGTGATTTGTATAATTGTCCACTACCATTCACGACTGGATGTGGCAGGACTACAGTGCTTAGATCTGATCTATTGATTGTGGGAATTGCTGAGCTTGGTCTATCACTCACTGCTTATACTGTTTAGCATGCAAGTAGTCCTGTGTTGTAGTTTTACCAAATTGACACCTAATTTTTAGGTAGGCCTGGTACTGCTACTGGAACGCCCTCCTGCATTCTTCATTGAACCAGAGTTGACCCCCTTGCTTGATGGTAATGTTAAGGTGGGGGTTATGCCAGGCCATGAGGTTACAGATTATGGTTGAGTACAATTCTGCTGCTGCTGATGGCCCACAGCACCTCATGAATGCTCAGTCTTGAGTTGCTGGGTCTGTTCGAAATCTATCCCATTTAGCACAATGGTAGTGCCACACTGCACGATGGAGGGTATCCTCAATGTGAGGACAGGACTTCAACGACTGTGTGGTGGTCATTCCTACCGGTACTGTCATGGACAGATGCATCTGCGGCAGGCAGGTTGGTGAGGATGAGGTCATGTATGCTTTTCCGTCTTGTTGGTTCCCTCACCGCCCACAACAGACCCAGTCTAGCAGCTATGTCCTTTAGGACTCGGCCAGCTAGGTCTGTGGTGGTGCTACTGAGCCATTAAAGGCCCCCACCCAGAGTACATTAAGCACCCTCGCTACCCTCAGCGCTTCTTCTAAGTGGTGTTCAACATGAAGGAGCATTGGTACATCAGCTGAGGTGGTCAGTACGTGATAATCAGCAAGAGGTTTCCTTGCCCATGTTTGACCTGATGCCGTGAGACATCGTGGGGTTCAGAGTCGATGTTGAGGACTCCCAGTGCAACTCCCTCCCGGCTGTATACCATTGTGCCACCACCTCTGCTGGGTCTGATCTGATGGTGGGATCACCAGTCCAGTGACAGTACCACCATGCCACTACCTACCCCCCACCACTGACTATGGAACACATCACATTAACCTGCCCACTAAGATCTGTGGAAGGATCTCAGGAGACCTTTGAATGGATAGTCAAACTAGACCTCCCATTATAAGGTTTTCCCATCATGTGACAGTGATTGTGATGATCATGGTGCTGGGGGAGGAGCAGAGCTGTGTTGCCTAGCTTGTCACATGGCTGACGTAAATGAATCCTGAATAGGAGATTACAAAATGTTAATTTAATTATGATTTCAATCAGGTTCCATGCTATAGTAGTGCTTTCACAAAGAATATGTGACAGACCTTGTGACCAGCCTGAAAGGTGAATGCAGATGAACCTGTGCAGTGAGATTCGAGCAAGAATCCTATGTTTCCCCTCACATGTCTGTTCCATAGATTGACTTCACAGACCACAAAGGCCATAAGCTGAGAAACTTGATGATGCCACACATGTTTTTAGGGAGCCTTTGTCTCCAATATGGCGAGCAGGATGTGCACACTCATTACAAGTTGGCAGGTTACTGCTTGTCAGGTTGGGGTAAGCAAAAAATATGTGTCCCAGGCCCATGGCTGTGACAGATATTAGGCCCTTTGTGTATAGAAATAAGAGGCACAATGCCTGATTCAGACCCCTTTGTACTATTGTGTTGGCTTGAGCCCACCAGCAATGATGCCGTTTGTGTGCAGGAAAACCAGGTTGACATGCTACCAACAAAAAAGACAAGATTTAAGAATTTGCCTCTCTAAATGTGGAGGCAGGAGGAGTGGGAATTTTGACAGCCACTACTCCCCCTCTGTCCACCAACTGTGACCACAAAGCTCCCTCCCAAAGGCCAATTCAACCCTCTCTCTCTTGTGATCCTCCCCCGCACCCCCAAAACTGATCACTTCTCCGTTAATGTATGGGAGGGCTGTTGCCAGCAACGCTGAAGTTTGGAATCCAGAGCCCCATTGACATTGAGTTGCCTGGGGGTGCCCAGAGGCCGTTGAAGTTCACCAGCCTCATTTAAGTGAGGTCCGGAGTTGATGTTGAGGACCAATATCTGGTGCCTCTCGGGCATACCTGTTCAACCACAGGAATTATGCCTAGTTCATGCTGGCCTATGAATTTCTAGGTCATAGTGCTGTCATCCACCCTAAAGTAGCTCCTGCAATTTCACATAAACAGGGCATAATAATGGGGAGAAGCAAGAAATGTCACAGGCCAAATACGATCAGCCCATTAGGTTATATGAGTTCTGTGACAGTATGGGTGGGGGTAGAGTGCTTATTGCTTGAAGCACTGCAAGCAAAAGCACGTTACTATGCATTCAATATCAAAGACTACCTGTTCTCTATTGCATCACACCAATTATTATGGGGATGATCATAGTAGAAATTAAGCTTCATTTCACTTTGTTCTGTCCGCATTAATTTTTGAGCTCTTTCACTTATAATTCCTTTTAGATATCTGGCTCCTGGGAATTTCCCAGGTCTGCAGCATTTCAAATCACCTAGGTCATATTTTTCCAATAAAACATCAAGTGTAAGTTCAAATGGTTTTGCGTGACAATGAGCTCCTTTTTTTCTTTCAGCCTGGACCCAAAGTGCTACTCGTATAAAATGATGTGATTCCATTACTTAATTACCAAGAACAGCAAACAAAATACTTGGGTTGCATGGCAACTATGGAGACAGACCCTAGGTTTCACAAGCCAGCTAGTGACTCGTCGAAGCAACAAATGATGTTAATCTGCAAGGAGCTAGGAGGTCATTCAACAGGAGCAAACTGGCTCATAGGATCAACAAATAAACATTATCCAAGTTACGGTTCACATAATCAAAATCAGAAGGTCCAGCTAACTAAACTCCATTGATTTGATCAAAGTAGGATTCTGGAAAATAGGATTTGAGTTGCTGCTTCAACTCTGTCCTTACAGTGTGATGGTCAGAGTTTTTATTCCGGTCTCTGCATTAAGACTACCGTGGACAATATAAAAGACAGAAACCTAAGCTGGAACTGTGAAAACAATGTCCACTGTAAGATGCAGAGCCTGATTATATGTTTCTTTATTATTGATTACGACTCACTGGAGTTGAAGACAATGTAAAGGAACATTGGGTGAGGAGTGTTATGGACAGCTGATGTGAGCCCACCGCCCCACCATTTTGCAAATTTCTACCTCATTGCATACACAGCACTCAAGTATCATACACATTGGGCCCATATCATTTTGCAAGATTGTCTCATTGTAGTAATTTCCACAGGCTTCCGCAAGTGGTGAGGATGACACGAAGAGTCTACAGAGGGATATAGACAGGTTAGGTGAGTGGGCAAAAACTTGGCAAATGGAATATAATGTGGGAAAATGTGCGGTTATGCACTTTGACAGGAAGAATAGAGAAACTGAATATTTTTTAAATGGAGAAAGACTGCAGAAAGCTGTGGCACAGAGGGATTTGGGGATCTTCATACGTGAATCCCAAAAAGCTAACATACAATTTCAATAGGTAATAGGGAAGGCAAATGGAATGTTGGCCTTTATTTCAAAGGGAGTGGAGTATAAAAATAGGGAAGTCTTGCTAAAACTATACAAGGCACTGGTTAGACCACACCTGGAATACTGTGAACAGTTTTGGTCTCCTTATCTAAGGAAAACAATACTGGCGTTGGAGGCAGTCCAGAGAAGGATCGCTAGGTTGATCCTGGGTATGGAGGAATTTTCTTATGAGGAGAGGTTAAGTATGTTGGGCCTGTACTCATTGGAGTTTAGATGGATGAGAGGTGACCTTATGGAAACATATAAGATTCTTAGGGGGCTTGACAGCGTAGATGCTGAGAGGCTGTTTCCCTTTCTGGGAGAGTCTAGGGCCAGAGAGCATAAGCTCAGAGTAAGGGGTCGCCCATTTAAGACAGAGATAAGGAGGAATTTCTTCTCTCAGAGGATAGTGAATCTGTGGAATTTTTTTACCACAGAGGGCTGTAGAGGCTGGGTTGTTAAGCATATTCAAAGCTGAGATAGATTTTTAATCAGTAAGGGAATCAAGGGGTATGGGGAAAAGGCAGGAAAGTGGAGTTGAGGATTATCAGATCAGTCATGATCTCATTGAATGGTGCAACAGACTCGATGGGCTGAATGGCCTACTTCTGCTTTTACGTCTTATGATCTGAACAGATTGGTTGATGTGCATGGAGCACATTGGGTGGATGACGAGATCCTGAGATCAGTGCCTCTCAAAAGAGGCTCCTGCTTACAATTAAAGCTGCTTTGGTGGGGTTTGAACTCATATATTCTGCATTATTAGCTCAGGCTTCTGAGATTAATAGCCCAGTAACATCGACATTATGATATTGTACCAACATTTTACCTGCTTTCAGTATGATGATTATCCATGAGAGCTCCCTCAATCTTCTCGCTGCTTCACAGAACCATGCAAAGCATTGCAGTAATTGTTCCTCTGGTAGACACTTCAACATGCTTGGCTGTGTTGCTGAAATCCTAAAATAAAAGCAAAATGCTGCGGATGCTGGGACTCCAAAATAAAAACAGAAAGTGCTGGAAATACTCAGCAGTCTGGCAGCATCTGTGGAGAGGGAAACAGTTAATGTTTCAAGTCTTATTTGAGTCTCCTTTGGAACTCAAAATGTTAACACTATTTCTGTCTCCACAGATGCTGGCAGGCCTGCTGAGTTTTTCCAACACTTTCTGTTTTTATTGCAGAAATCCTACTTTGTTGCTGGCACAGGAGTGTGGTTGTTATGTTGCACATAAATCTCGCAAGTTGGGACTGCCAAGCAAACCGCATGGCAAGCTACTGGCTGCACTGTTTGTAGACTCAGACGAAGTAATATGTTGGCCGGGCACTTGGTTGCCACTTTTCTTCTGTTCTTCCAAGTTCACACAAGCAGGTTTTGTACCCAACATGCTGGACGGAAAGTGCCAAAAGGTCGGTCCCTTCACAACTATTGCCCACTGAATCCCTGCAATTGTGGATGAAGTAGGAAAAGGAAGATGAGTGACCTGCCCAAGTTCAGCTTGTGTCATCCTTTTAATTTGCCCTCTCCCCCCCCAGCTCCCAGTCATTTATTCATTGAGACACAGCCGTATATTGTATCTCAGCAATTTACTGCATGCCATGTTGGAAGAGGTGTCTCACTGATAATATTGCAATACATATTCTTGTCCTGATTCTCAGATTCCTGTGAGTGGAAAACCTTACAGGTTATTTCCCATCTTGCGCTCCATATATCACAGTGGCCAGAAAAATTCGCTCTAACAGTGACAAACACTAGTTCAGATGGATAGATCCAGAGGCAGTTCCATTAGAAAGAAGTACCAGGTGAATCATGGGCCAGAAATTTGGGTGGACCCATTTTTAACTATTGGGTCTTCAGCAAAGTCTTGTTGGTGGTTTGGGCTGGGGATCCAAGCCGGAGGCTCTGGATGTCTAGGAACAGTTACAGTCTGGCTGTGAGTTGGATCTGGGGAGCTGGGATCAAGGCCAGTGGTCAGGTGGATCCAGAGATATCAAGGATGTGGGATGGGCGAGGGAGAGAAGACCAGGGAGGGGGAGGATCAGAGTGGCAGAAAACTGGGGTTGGGGGGGTGTGTGGTGGTGGGGGTAGTAGATCGGAGGTTGAGAGGATGGTGGATGAGGAGGATTGGTGACTGGAAGTGTGCAAGTTTGGAAGCGGTTATAATGGTGGGAGGGTGTTGGTGGGGGGGGAGGGGGAGTTACGGCAATCAATTCCTTTAACCTGGGATCGAACAATGGGCATAGGGTTGATGGCGGGCTCTGCTCTCCTAGTTCCACATTCAAGTAAGTTACATGTCTAAGCTTTTCATCCTGCATGCATCAGGACACTTGCAAGAATACCAATATAAGGGGGCAAACAACAATTTATACTGCAGATGGAGAGAGTACTGATTGGTTATCAAGGCATTGCCCAATCAGGGTCAAACTGCCTGATTTAAATTTCAAACAATGCTTGGCAGTTAACTGTCAGTCATCATCAGTAGTGCATTCTCCATGGCAATGCAGCTGCCAACCAATCAGCACTTTCACATTGTATAAATTGTTGTTTTCCCACGTCTATTGGTGTTCTTGCGAGTCTCCTGATAAGTGCAAGAAGAAAACCTTAGACATGTCACTTTGTTCAGCAATACTGAAGTTCTGAACTACCAAACGACTATCTGAGCAGGCCCGAAGGGCCGGACAACCTACTCCTGCTTTTATTTTCTATGTTTTCCATGGCCAGACTTTTCCCCTCGCCAGGCGGGCTCGGCGGGAGCAAGCGGGGACGATCGGAAAGTCGACCGTTGCCTGCGATTGGCTCCTCTCTGCGATTTCACATGGGCTGGGCCAATTGAGGCCCGCCCTGCATGGATGGCGAGTGGCAGCGTTCAGTGCTACCGGTGTGGGCGGGGGGAGGAGGGAGAGGGGGCCTGGTGCGCATTTTGTGCATGCGCTCGAAAGAGCGCTACAATCTCCCTGAGGCATGGATCTGCCCCAGGGAGATTGAAGTGCTTTAAAAATAAATGATTAAAGACAGTAAAAAATTTTTTTAAAATGTCCCCTCACGTGACTCTGTCACATGAGTCGGGACATGTTTTTAAATCAAAAATAAAGTTTTCAGTTAATGTTTATTTGTTTTAGAAAAGCTCATCCCCCCTCGTGGATGAGCCTCCCTAAAATTGTAAAGGCCGCTGGCCTTTTTGCCTGCCCGCCGACCATAAGGTTGGACGGGCAGCATTAAGTTGATTTTAATTAGCTCATTAATGGCCTTAATAGGCCTTTCAATTATCGGCGGGCGCGCAGCCGACTCTGGCGCGAACCCGCCGAGCGAGATATCATGCAAGTGCGCGACGACGTCGGGACGCACACCCGACATCATCGCGCATCATATTACTCAGGTGTGTCGGGCACGCACCCGCACACTGAGCTTAAAATTCTGCCCCAAGTTTCTACCCAAGTAAGTTACTTAATTGACAGGTGATCTCTTGAGTTGCTTGCCTTGCGTGCAGCTGCTTATCTGAGACTGTCTGTTTGATATATATATATATATATACACACATAGGGGCTTTGCTAGTAACTGTTGCCATTTCATTAGTGCCCTTGCAAATGCAGCTGAAACAATTGTGTACAATAATGATTTGGACTTTGAAAGAAATATGATTGTACATTACTGTAGTGGTTCAGTTAAGATCATAAAACATGGCAGTGAAATACAAGTGGCTTTTGGCTGCCTGTGGAACTCCCAAGATCAAATTATAGCCTTGTTACTCATTCTTAACCACCTATGATTTAGTTTTTATTAGGTAAGACATGCTATAATCTATGTAAAATAAATGCACTCCTTATTACAGGGGGTAGCAGAGATGGAATCATGTTAAAAACTGTGAGAACCCATTGTGAATGATACTTTCAGAATGATACATTGACATAATTCCTAAGGGGGAAGAATTCTAAAAGAATTAAGACTGCAGCATAGACACAAAAATAATCTTTTTCCACACTTGCTGAAGCCTGTGATTTCTGGTCAAAACAATTCGAAGGTAGTGCTCGAGGGACCCGATGCAGCTGTTCTGGGACTAAGTGCCTCCAGATTTATAAACAAAAGATTTGTGACATGTTTTCCCCTGAGCTTCAGGAATTTGCTGATTGGAAAATTGGTCTCAGTCACAAAAACTCCACAGAAAACGCAAAGTTTTTTTTTTGGCGGCAGCCTTCTGTCTCATGAGACGATGCATTGCGCTTAGTGGCCAACTCTGTGTTAAACATTACCAGGAGCCCCACTCTGATATGGCAGTGTCTGTCTGATTTGCTGCAGCTGGAGGACATTGGTCTGAGAGGATGCACAATGCGCTGGCATCAGTGTTCTCTGGGCCCTTTTCTTGACCAGCTGAGATTTTTGTTTCTGCTCTCCTCTTTGAACACCCTTCCAAACATTCAACCTTCTAGAGCTCACAGCCGACAGCAACTGTCGTCCAGTGGTCGGTGTCAATGGCCACCATCATGTCTCACTTTAAGTTTCTTTGTAGTGGAGGTATGGACATTCAGCAGGTCGCGAGCCAGTGACCAGTTCACTGTACAGAAGGTCTTTGCGTATATGGACACCATTCCAACAGAAGGCTCGGTTCTGAAGCAATGATATAAACTTCACACCATCCAGGAGTGAGCAGCACTGCCATTGGATTCAGTGCCCATCCCCTCCACCACTGGTGCACTGTGGCTGCAGCATGGACTATCTACATGTTCTACTGCAGCAGGTCACCAAGATTCCCCCAACAGAACCTCTCACTCCCCTGACATTTCCACTGAGAAGGATAAGAGGAGCAATAACCTGAAGACATTATCACCTTCAAGTTAACTTCCTCTTCATGTCACATCCTGACTTGTAAATGTATCACCGTTCGTGAAATTCCCTGCCTAACTCCACAAGGACAACAGGGCAAAGGCCCGCCATCACTGATACAAACTTGGAGTCTTGCCTTGGATATTCTCTCAGGTGTAGCAATGCTACTCACTCCTATAACTGTCCTGACCACCTTATGTTTAGGAATGTGTCTGCATTGCAAAGTACCTAAATATACAATAGGAGAATCCAGGAGTGTAACAACAGCATCTCTTTGGTGCCTGAGCCAAACACTATTGCCTTTGACACATAGGCTCCTTAAAACTCTTCCAAGGAGGACTGTGAATTGAATTTAATCTGATATTAGCCTCAATGCTATACACCAAAATAATATTGAGGGAATTATTGAACAATAAATGAAATACATTGCACAGCTTTAATTTTTGATAATCTCCCAAGTCAGAAATGAAGGGATCCTTCTACCTCTTTAAACAGATGTTCATTAAATTGTCCTCTGTGTCGTACTCTGTACTGCATTTGCTGATGTTCATTCAGTGTTCACGAATGGAACCAGTTATCAACCTGAAGAGTTTATGTTAATATTAAAATGCATTTGGCCAAAACGTTCTTTAAGTGACCTTCACCAGCTGCCATCAGTAATTATTATGAACAAAATTGGCAAAAGATTTTAATGATGCAGTAATGAAGTGAAATAATTACTAACTATTACAATAGTCTGACTATTGCCAATGACCGAGTAGTTCATTTCAGATACTAAAGTGCAGCACTTGTAAATCGGATACATTGGCTGCCAGATTGCAATCAAAATTTGTATAATTATATAATTATTTGGAACATTTTGGGTTGATGCAATACACATTAAAAATCTGGATTGTGAAACAGCAATTATTGCTCTGGCTAAAGTAGCCAAAACACAAACCCATTATATCGTGAACAGAATTTATGTATTTTCTTATTTTCTGTGATCAAAGTGCTTTGTATGTGAAGTGTATGTATTTTTAACTTCAGAGTTATTGTCCCAATTTAAATAATCCCATTTTGTGAGAATTAAAACACAGAAGATTATTGAATATCTCACATTTGCCTCTGATGTTCAAAAACACAAGGGCTAGAATTTTCCAGCCCCATTGTGGTGGGACCTGCTGTGGGAGGTTTGGTGGCTCAGCCAAAAGTCAATTGACTTTCGGTGGGACCAGATCATCCCTGGGCAGGTGGGGCCAGAAAATCTCGCCCAATGTCTCACACACATTATCACTCATACAAAGATCAGATACAGAGGAAGAAAAGAAACAATACGATTATAATGTTTAATTGCCTCAATTTCCCTTTTGTGGCAGGCCTGTAGTTTCTTAGATGAGTTGATCTTTTAGTTGAAGTAAAGGTCTTGTAAGCAGAGGTCTGTCAGTAAACCGTGAGGCTTCTTGATGTTAAGTTGTCAGGAGGTTGGTTCTCAGGTGAACTTGAACTTGGAACAGGTTGGAGAATGTCCTCCTCCCACTTTCAAGGTATTGCTGTTTATGACTTAGGCTGTTAAGTTGACTGCAGCTGATTTGTTGGCTTTCTTTTGGCTTTCTGCCTCAGAACAGTTTCTGTTGTTATTTTAGAAGCAGGCCATGTGACCTGTTACAAGTCCAAAGTCCTTTTCCGAATAAGGTGGTTTGTTGGACTGGCAAACATCCTGTGCTATGGCTTTTCACACCTTGAGAGTTTGAGACAGCCAAGGTCTTTATGCTGGATGAGGGGCCATCACAATACAATGAAAGGTCAATGGGATCCACTTTAAATTTGTCTAACACCCATGATTTTTGATGTCACTTTTGTTCCTGGTGAAACATGGAAATGGGTTGTCTGCAAACCCCATTGGCTGTAGGTCTTGGTCCATCTTTAAGCAATGATATGTGTGAATTTCTCAAGTGGCTCTGAAGTTCCTTCAAACAGTTCCATATTCAATCAGCTATTGGCTGGAGACTCTACCACCTGCAGTTCAAATGCAAAAGTCACAAGGTATGCTGCAGCCATCTTAACAGCTTTAATGTTCATTTTCTAAATTATAGCTTTAAAATTTGGAATATCATCATGCCTGCATTTAGCATGAGAATTAATTCATATTATGCTGCATGGGATGTGGATGTCGCTGGCAAGGCCAACATTTATTACCCATTCCTAACTGCCCTTGAAGATTTTGTGGTGAGCCACCTTCTGGAAACGCTGCAGTCCATGTCTTGTAGGTACAGCCACAGCGCTATTAGGGAGGGAGTTCCAGGGTTTTGGCCCAGTGACAGTGAAGGAACGGTGATACATTTCCAAGTCAGGATGGTGTGTGGCTTGGAGAGGAACTTTCAGGTGGTGGTGTTCCCTGCACCCAATGCTCTTGTTCTTTTGGGATGTCTGCATAGCTTTAAAATTTGTAATATCATCATGCCCGTATTTGGCATGAGAATTATTTCATATTATGTTGCACAGGATGTGGATGTCGCTGGCAAAGCCAACATTTATTGCCCATTCCTAATTGTCCGTGAGAAAGTGATGGCGAGCTGCCTTCTTGAACTGTTGCAGTCCATGTGGTGTAGGCACATCCACAGTACTGTTAGGAGGGGAGTTCTAGGATTTTGACACGGTGACAGTGAAGAAAGGTGAAAGATTTCCAAGTCAAGACGGTGAGTGGCTTGGAGGGGAATTTTCAGGAGGTGGTGTTTCCATGTATCCGCTGTCCTTGTCCTTCTAGGTGGTAGAGGTCGTGGGTTTGGAAGGTGCTGTCAAAGGAACCTTGGTGAGATGCTGCAGTGCATCTGGTAGATGATACACACTGCTGCCAATGTGTTAGTGATGGAAGTAGTGAGTGTTTAAGGTGCCAATCAAGTGGGCTGCTTTGTGCTGGATGGTGTCAAGCTTCTTGGGTGTTGTTGGAGCTGCACTCATCAATTGGAGAGTATTCCATCACACCCCTGCCTTTTAACGGTGGACAGGCTTTGGAGATTCAGGAGGTGAGTTACTGTCTCCAGAATCCCAGCCTTTTACCTGCTCTTGTAGCTGCAGTATTTATATGGCTGGTCCAGCTCTAGTCAATGGTAATCCCCAGCATGATGATGTTGTTTAAATGTTGATACTATGAGTTATTTACTGCCTGCAGTGTTAGTGCTCAGGGCGGAATGCTCTCTTTTAACCAAGCATATTTCTGCAACAGCACCAGAGAGACTTTACAACATGTTTTACATTATTTACATTCAGGCAAGTAAGAAGGAGCTCATTTAAATGGTTGCAGATGACAGTCAAAGACTCTTTGGATATGTTTGACAGTGCTGATGGAGATGTTACAGTAGAGGGACTGGGGACAGGGGATTTTAAGAATGGCTATTGATGGTGAAGTAGAGGGAGTAGGGAGAAAGACTAACCTCAAGTGAGAGGAGCAGAGTGTATATAGCTGTAAGATGTCACTGAGGTAGGATGGGACAGGATTGCAAAGGGATCTGAAAGTGAGGATAAGGATCTTAAAGTGAAATTCCTGGGACACTGGGAACCAGTGGGTCTTGTCACCGTGATAGGGATTATCCCTGTGCACAGCTTTTTTTGGCTGAGGATTCTGACTGCAAAGTTCTGAGTAGAATAAGACAGAAAATGCAAAGCCTTTCTTGAGAGCTGAGAATTGAAAACTAAACAAGTTTAATAATGGAATCTTAAAACAGGAGAGGGGAGTTGATAAACAGTAGAGTTGTAATTCCAGAGAACAGGCTAATGCAAGGGCACTTGGCATAAAGAATCAAATGAGCACAACACAGAGAAGAAAATCAGGCAGGAGGATTATACACTACTATTGGAACCCATCTGAATTTGCTTCCTTGAGCCCACTCTTCAGAGGCTGAGGTTAAGGCATGAGTAGAGTGGAGCTAAATCTATCCTAAAGTTATCCTGACTCTCGGGGCCTAAATGGAAAGTATCTCTCTCTCCATAACTAACATTTCTCACCTTGATGAGCACAAAAAAAACTACAAAAATTACTCAACTACTTTAAAATAAAAGCATAGAAACAGAGACAATAACAGTAACAAACAAGAACACAATCATGCAAGTGATTGAATGCAAATACAAAGGCTACATTGTAAACTGTTGAAAGCTACATCACTTGTTGTGCCAAATTACCCAGGATCATGTCTAGTGTTCATAATAAATCAAGAGTATTTACATGAAACTTGCGCAATATATATTGGCTTCCACTCAGAAAAGCTTTACTGCGGCCCTGGCAATTTGCTAATGAAACATTGTAAACAGCAACACAACAGCTCAAAAGCAACCTGGAAATAAAAGCAAAATACTGCAAATGCTGGAAACCTGAAATAAAAAACAGAAAGTGCTGGAAATACTCAGCAGGTCTATCAGCATCTGTGGAGAGAGAAACAGAGTTAATGTTTCAGTCACATAAGACTCTTCTTTAGAACTTCCATGACTTATTGATTTGGTTTCAGACTCGCAATTAGATTCAGGGTTGCGTGAGGCTCAATATCACAGCAGACAGTGGTTTTACCCTAAGCCATCAGGTAAGCTTCCAAAAGAATTTCAACTGATGATTGTCAACAGTGCTGATTGCAAATCACCAACATTTAACACTGTTATGGGAATAGGTTGAATGCTAAAGCCAGGGAGAACAAAAAAGACCAAGCACATACCTGACCAAAATATGGCCGTATCAAAAAGTAAATAAGATTATTTCGAGCTGATATACAAATGTTAAGAGCCTTGATGATTTTGGTATGTTTGCACCCAGTGTTACATTTGCCATTATGTTTAAAAGTGGAAATAATGACTAGATTAAATGGATTAACCTACCTTAAACCTATGTCACTATATCAACAAACTGGAATGTGCAGGCTGACTGTGAGATAACTCCTTATTGATCAAATCAATACTCTGTTGAGGCTTCTTCAAAATTAATCTACTTTTGAAATCTCACTCTTTAGGTGATGATTATGTTGATAATGTGGATGGTGGGATCGTCCTTGGAGAGATCTTAGCCACATGTTGCATTAACAACTACTTATCTTTTCTAAAGCTGTTTTCAATTTGCAATTATATTCCCACAGTTTTGGCATTGTAACCTGACTGCAGTATGAACATGATTAAAGAGGATGGCGTCTTCATTGACCAAAAGTGATAACAAATATTGCTTGTTTGAGGAGGCAGTGAGCCAAATGTCATGTCTCTCTTATCATGGTCATATGGAAAAGTAACATATATTTTTATGTTTGGCACAATTTGCATGATCACATTCTGTGTTTTTAAGCACAAAAATATATTTGCCAAACATTTTCTCATCTTTGTTTTCTTTTTTTAATCAATATTTTTACTATGTTTCATAATTGATTTCTTTTAATGGGTTGTCTTCATCTTCTCATACAGGTCATGGATACTCATGTCACAATTTAATGTAGTTCTCTGCTAATATCTCTGCGTCAGTGCTTTAGGTAGCCTGACCATCCCGCCAGGCCTTTGACCTCTGGGATCTCTGTTTGAATTTGTTCCAGACAACTGTCTCTGTGTGAATTAATTTTGGATTATCTCAATTCAATTTCTAAAGGGCACAAAGGACTGAATTTTATCATCCAAAATTGATGAGTTGGGGTCAGGTGAGATGCTAAAAAATTAAAAATAACAAACCCAACCCTAACCCACCTCCAGCCATCTTCAGCTGCTTCATCAATGACCTTCCTTCCATCAAATGGTCAGAATTGGGAATGGTCGCTGATGATTGCACTATGTTCAGCACCATTCATGGCCTCTCAGATACTGAAGCAGTCCATGTCCAAATGCAGCAAGACCTGGACAATATCCAGGCTTGGGCTGACAAGTGGCAAATAACATTTGTGCCACACAAGTGCCAGACACTGACCATCTCCAACAAGAGAGAATCTAACCATCACCCCTTGACATTCAAAGGCATTACCCATCGCTGAATCCCCCACTATCAACATCGTGGGGATACCATTGACCAGAAACTGAACTGGACTAGCCATATAAATGCTGTGGCTACAAGAGAAGGCCAGAGGCTAGGAATCCTGTGGCAAGTAACTCACCTCCCGACTCCCCAACGCCTGTCCACCATCTACAAGGCACAAGTCGGGAGTGTGATGGAATATTCCCCACTTGCCTGGATAAGTGCAGCTCCCACAACATTCGAGAAGCTTGACACCAGCTCGACAATGTGTGTCTTTTCTACTTGACCGTTCTCTGCCTAGAAGTCAACCTGATTAATGGAGTAGGTAGATTCAATTCATAACCTGGAGTGGAGCGGTGGGGTGGGGGAGGCCCAGTCAGTGGTAGGGGTGGGTGTGGAGGGCATTCCAATCAATGACCACAAAGGGGACCCACTCCTAGGGGTCTTTGTATGGGGTGAGCTTGATGGGCCACAGGGAAGTATGCTCCTCATGGCCCACAAGCAGTGCTGTAAAGACACTTCCACTTCTTCCCAAAGCTGTCCTTGCCTCTCTTCAGCTGCTGGGTTTGCCAAGGCCTCGGAACCCCAGCTACACAAAAGAAAGCCTGCAGGCCATGTTAATTTAGAGGCTGCCAACCTCATTAAACTAATGAAATTGTCAACTTGCCCCCTAGGAACAACATACCCCTTGTCTGGTCTCCGTTGAACTCAGATATGGGTAGTTTTTTTATTCATTCATGGCATGTGGGCTTCGCTGGCTGGGCCAGCATTTATTGCCCATCCCTAATTGCCCTTGAGAAGGTGGTGGCGAGCTGCTTTCTTGAACCGCTGCAACCCATGTGGTGTCGGTGCACCCACAATGCTGCTGAGGAGGGAAAAACACATCTGGTTCACTGATGCCCTTTTGTGAAGGAAATCTGCCGCCCTTACCTGGTCTGGCCTACATGTGACTCCAGACCCACAGCAGTGTGGTTTACTCTTAACTGCCCTCTGAAATGATCTAGCAAGCCACTCAGTTCAAGGCCAATTATGGATGGGCAACAAATGCTGGCCTTTCCAGCAATGTCCACATCCCAGGAAAGAATAAATTAATCAATCTCACTCAGAGAGGTGTTCTGAT
The DNA here is from genome assembly GCF_017639515.1 of Carcharodon carcharias. Classification (NCBI taxonomy): domain Eukaryota; kingdom Metazoa; phylum Chordata; class Chondrichthyes; order Lamniformes; family Lamnidae; genus Carcharodon; species Carcharodon carcharias. The sequence goes on from NC_054467.1 coordinate 227,866,209, forward strand.
GTTTAATGTGTGAAATACAGATATCTCTCTGGTACAGTTGAGCATGCCTTTTTGAGATGGACACGTAGGTAGTTTTGTTGTTTGTGATCTGAGACCTCATCAGAACCATTCACATGCACGGACAAAACTTCCATTTTGTTGTCAGGAGTTGCTCTGTTCGTTTAATGCTGATCCTCATGCAAAAAGTTGGAAAATATTCCTCTCTTTAGCATTGACACCTTCAAGATCCCAAATTTTTGTGCTTGTGCCTCTAACATGTCATACACATTATCAAGTATCTAGCAGTGAAAACATTTTGTGCACACTTATTTGAGCAAGACTTTAGCAAAGTTTTGCTTGTTTATTGTTTCTTACGAAAGATTGAAGGGACTGGATTTAGGAACTGAGAGGTTGTCAGCTAAGTGTTCAGTGATGGAGATTACTAAGTCGGCTATTCCAGTTAATCACAGAGAGAAAATAAATTACAGCTGCCACGGGAAGGCATTAAGCTGTCAGTAGTTCTCAAGCCTCAATTTCTGCCTCTTGTCTTTGACAATATTATGAGGCAGTTGTACTTCCAGCTGTAGCAGCTGTCTGTTCTATAAGTGATGCCAGAGCCAAATCGCACCATTGTTTTTACTAATATCACACCAGTAACAAGTCTGTAGAGACAGAAGTAAGAAGATTGTGACACCTCTGCTCAGTTGTCCATTCATCTATTTCACTCTACTTTCTTTAGTTACCCACATAAAAAACTAAAAGGACAGATCCACCACAGCCAATGAATGGCAATGGAAGGTTTTCTTCATCTTAGGCAGTTCCTTGAGATCAAGGATGACTTGCTTCCACTCTGGTTGGATAGGTTCTGAAATGGCTGATAAGTCCAATGAGTGATCTGCAGATTCTACCTCATGCAATTAGGCAGGTGGTGCTTGAATGGTTGGATAGATGGGATGTTTGGAAGTTTGTGTGCTTCTTCTGACACCTTGGTTTCACCTCAGCACCTTCCTGATGAAGGCTGGAATTCTCTGTCCCTGTTGACATTAGGCGTCGGACAATATGACGGGAAGGCCAAAAAATCGGTTTCACGCCGTCGTGAAACCAGTTTGCGATTGTCCACTCCACCCGTCAATGACGGGCTGCCTTTCCCACTGCCGCACATCAGGAACATAATTTTACTACATCTGCATATCATTATAAGTCCTGCATGCCGGAATGATCCCCCCCCATGTCAAATTTACCACCCACGTCAGCAGGAAAACGCACCGGCCCAGAACACACCTTGACAAGTGTGACCTGCAGAAGCTGGGGGCTTACCATTAGGGCCTTGCTCACATCGCGGACATCCAAGGAGCAGAAGAAGCTGGAGCCCCACAGTTACCAGACCCTAGGGGAACATGTGCATCACACGCTGGCTAGGTTCTGAGGGGCATGGCTCTTCTGTGAAGCAGCTCACGGAAGGTGGGAGGCCACGGTTGATGTCTGGGGTCTGCTTCGAACATCACAATCTTGGCCGTGGGCTGCTACAGATGATCGGTGAGGGGAAGGAGAGGAAGGTCTGGGTTTCACTGGGAGAGGAAGGTGTACTGAGCGGAGGTGGGGGGAGGTTGTGGGGAGGGTGGAGTGGGTGGTGTGGTTGGTTGGGAGAATGATGGTATTGAGAAGGTTGAGGTTGGGAGGTGGGTAATGATGGTGTCGGGGCGGGGTGAGGTTGGGAGGGAGGAAATGATGGTGTCAAGAGGGTTGAGGTGGGAAGGGGTAGGGAGGTCAGTGGGAGGAGGGTGTAATGGGAAGAATGCGGCAATTGAGGAGGTAGGTATAAGGGGGGAGGAAGGTGTGAGGGAAAGAATTTGGAAGGGGGAAGGAGTTTGGAGGGGGAAAGGAGTCCAGTGGAGGAAAGAGTTCGGAGTGGGGAAGGAGTCTGCGGGGTGGGGGGGGGGGGGGCGGAGGAGAAGGTGGGGGGGGGAGCGGGGGGAAGGGAGGGATTTTGGAGGGAAGAAATCCTGGGGGCTAAGGAGTGCGGGGAGCGAGGAAGGAGTAAGGGTGGCGGTGGTGGCCAGGTGAATGTGCAAGGGAGGGGTCTGTGGAGTCAATGACTGCCTCCCAGGGAGTGAAATGAGGGTGGGTGTGATAGGAGGGAATGGTTGGTATGAGAGAGGGCAGAGTGAGTCAGTAAAAGGGACTGCGAGGGTGGTTGGTGGGGACTTGGCAGACAGGGACCTTGGGGGTGGGAAGGAAGAGGTCAGGGAGGTCAATGTGAATGGGTTTGGAGCTGTCGAGAAGATAGGGAATGTGCATGTTCACCTGGACATCCGGGAAAGGAAAAGGTTCTGATTGGTAGGTGACAGTGGGGAGGTGGAAGGTGGTGCCAGAGGGGTCAACAGTGATGGGGGAAAGGACATTCGTGACTTGGGGAGATGAAAGGATGGGGGAGCTAAAGAAATGCCTAACCACAACCATGTTTCTAAAATCGAAAGTGAACTGAGCCTCGTGTTGGACGGGCACAGGTGCAGCATGGGAGTGTGATCAGTGGGTAGGTGGAGATGCAGGTCGGCTCAGATGGACACCTGAAAGAGAATCCCAACAGGCAGCACTGAAAATGCTCGGGACAGTGAGATGAGTGTGATGGAGGAAGGCTCCGTGTGCCTGAGAGAGTGCTTGCATGAGGCTCAGAAAGGCCCTGCCACACACACACACTTCTCCCTCCAGAGTCACTCATGATCCGGCTGTGCGCAGCCAAACTGCTGGTGGGGGTGGGGGGGGGGGGGGGGGTGGGGGAGAATGCAAGGAGAGAACTTGCGAAGCTTGTCAATGAAGCTGACAGACAACATTACACATTGTTCAGTGAAAGTGAATATACTTTCAGATTATAAAGTGACAAAAAGTGCTCACCACTTGTGATCAGAAATTCTTAACTTTTCTAGGCCAGTCACTTCTTATGGTGCTGTCCTGACATCCATGGCCTGTGCAATGCTCGGTCCTGTTGCCCCTGGTGACTTTGGCGTGAGTCCTCTGGAGGGCCAGGGTCTTGAGGGCCCCAGCTTGCTTTGGCTGTCCTCCTGTGGGCCAGCTGCTCCCTCCGTGGTGACAGAGTTTGAGGGGGCCACAAGTAAAGGGAACTTGGAGGGGACAGCCTCTGAGGTTGCTGAGTGGATGAGCTAGGGGTGCCACTCCTCCTCCCTTTGGGTGCCTGAGGACCCTGGCCTGACTCCTTGAGGGGAAGGAGCACACGGGGGGACAATGGGGTGCCCCGTTTCCCTCTCGCATTGCCATTGCAGGAACTCACCCATGGCTGCCATGATGGAGTCCAGGTCTGCACACATCTCCGTGTTCTGCTGGACCAGGGTCTCCGTGGCGTCCGCCATCATTCCCATGGAGACCTCCATACACGCAAATGTGGGCACCACTTCATCAGGGAGCAGGTGGACACCCTCCTCCAACTTGCATGTCTCTCTGTTGAGGGCTTTCAACAGCTCTGCGTGATGTTCCCCCGCCTTCTGCTGACTCACCACGATGAGTTGGAAGGCCAAATCCAGAGGCTCCTCATCCGACTCGGACCTCACAGATGCCTCTTCCCCAACAGTCGTCCAAGTGCCGGGGAGCTCGACTGAACCTGCCTCCTGCTGCTGCGGATACGTGTCCATGCGGTGACCACCAAATTTTGAATCCGAGCCTGCTCTAGATCTAGGTCCCACGGAGGTGTGTGTCTCAGCGCTGGTGGAGGGTGTGGGTAAGCGTGTGCTGGGTCTTCCAGGCTGCTTATTTCCAACTCGTCAATGGAGGATGTGTCCTCTTCACTCAGCTTGCTGACCTTGATCGACCTGAGGGACTGGCTGGCTGAGGGTGTCGGTTGCTTGCCAGAGGTCCCTGTGAACCAAAGAGATAATTTGTGCATGGCAGCAGAGTCAAAAGCAGGAGAGAGAGCACCCACAGTCGTAGAACCATAAAATCATAGAAACATTACGGTGCAGAAAGAGGCCATTCAGCCCAGCGTGTCTGCGCTGGCCAAAAAAAGAGTTAAAGGAAACTAGCTGTTCATTTTAATCCCACTTTCCAGCACCTGGTCCATGGCCTTGCAGGTTACAGCATTTCACATGCAGATCCAGGTGCCTTTTAAGTGGATTGAGCGTTTAAGCCTTACCTACCAACTTAGGCAGTGAATTCCAGATGCCCATCACCCTCTGGGTGAAAAGGTTTTGCCTCATGTCCCCTCTAATCCTTCCACCAATCACCTTAAATCTATGCCCCCTGGTAATTGACCCCTCAGCTAGGGGAAACAAGTCTTTCCTGTCCACCCTATCTAGGCCCCTCATAATTTTGTACACCTTAATTAGGTCACCCCTTAGCCTCCTCTGTTCAAAGGAAAACAATCCTAGCTTATCCAATCTCTCCTCGTAGCTGTAATTTTCAAGCCCTGGCAACATTCTTGTAAATCCCCTCTACAATCTCTTCAGTGCACTTATGTCCTTGTAACGTGGTGACCAGAGCTGTACACAAAATCCCAGCTGTGGCCTAACCAGTGTTTTATACAGTTCCAGCATTACATCTCTGCTTATGTATTTGATACCTCACCCAATAAAGGAAAACATTCCATATTCCATATGCTTTCTTGACCACCTTGTCCACCTGTCCTGCTACCTTCAAGGACCCGTAGACATGCACTCCAAGGTCTCTCACTTCCTCAACCCCTCTCAATAACTTCCCATTTATTGAGTATTCCCTTGCTTTGTTTTCCCTCCCCAAATGCATTACCTCACGCTTTTCTGGATTGAATTCTGTTTGCCTCTTCTCCACTCACTCAACCATTGATCTCATTCTGGAGTTGACAGCTATCTTCTTCACTATCAGCTGCATGGCCAATTGTTGTATCATCTCCAAATTTCCCAATCATGCCTCCCACATTTAGTCTAAGTCATTAATATATACAACAAACAGCAAGGGCCCCAACTCGGAGCACTGTGAAACACTACTGGAAACCATTGTCCATTCGCAAAAACATCTATTGACCATTAATTACACTTTGTTTCCTGTCACTGAGCCAATTTTGGATCCAACCTGACACCTTCCCCTGTATCCCATGGGATCTCACTTTCCTGACCAGTCTGCCATGTGGGACCTTGTCAAATGCCTTACTGAAATCCATGTTGACAACATCCACTGCACTACCCGCATCAATCCCCCTTGTTGCGTTGAGACAGGGATGATGTGGTGCAGGATCCTCATGTGGGTGTTCGCCATTGACCTCATCGTCGCTGCGGGCACGGTCCATGTCTTCACCGCTCAGCACGATGGCATGTTCCTCACAGTGAATGAGGGGTCTAATGTGGGCCACATTACCCCGAGCCTGGGACCTCTCCCTGCTGATTTGGGCAGGCTTCTCATACGTGGAAACAGATGGAGAGAATGTGAACAGGACACAGTGCGCTGCATGGAACGTTTGTGTGGTGACCAAAGCCATGGATGGGATGAGGATGAGAGCTCCAGAGAATATGAGCCTGATGGAGATGTGAGGGTGTGTGTGAGAGTTAGTAGTGTTGTCCCTTGAGGTGCGAGATCCCTGTGGATGTGCAATGGGTTTGTGAGTCTGTGAGTTGAGAGTGATAAAAAGAGTTAGTTACCCTGGCGGAACAGATGAGACCATTCATCCTTTTCCTGCACTGGATGGCTGTCCTCTTTTGCAGGGCGTTGGCGCTGACCACTGCTGCCACCGCCTCCCTTAACGGATTGGTGACCTTGCTTGCTGGTCTTCGCCCAGAACAGCAGTAGAGGACATCGTGGTGGGCCACCACTGAGTCTCGTAGGCGCTCAAGGGTGGTGTCGCTAAATCTGGAGGCAGCAAGTTTCCTCCCATTGGCAGCCATCAGTTCGAAGCAGCTTCCTATCCCTTAAAGAGTGCTCGCTCTGTGCAGGGACAGCCTTTAAAAATGGTGCCCAGTTTACTGAAGGTCTAGGGTGATGACGGGACAGGTTAATCAGCGGACGCCCAGCCAGTGACACAGCTTGTTTCCTGGGAATACATAATTAATGAGGTGGGAATGGGACAATATGGCACAATAACCCGCCATTGCAGCCAGCGGGTAAAACATCATTTTTCCCACCTGCTACCGCACTTAATGCAAATCTGGGACAATTCTGCCCAAAGTCTCTTGATGTGTTCAATACCTTCCCGAATGAACCTTCTCCATTTTGGTCGGTCACAAGCCAGGGCTTCCCATCAGTCGACAGGTATGTTTGATCTTTTTAGGGATGCTTTGAGGACATCCCTAAAGCGGTTCAGCTGTCTTTCTGGGAATCTCCTGCCGCAACCGAGCTTCAAGTAGAGCACCCCCCTTATCGGCATTCCGTAGGGATCGCTCCCTCCGGGACACCCTGGTCCACTCCTCCATCACCCCCTACTCCTCAACCCCCTCCTATGGCACAACCCCATGCCCACGCAAAAGATGCAACACCTGCCCCTTCACTTGCTCTCTCCTCACCATCCAAGGACCCAAACACTCCTTTCAAGTGAAGCAGCATTTCACTTGCATTTCCCCCAACTTAGTCTACTGCATTCGTTGCTCCCAATGTGGTCTCCTCTACATTGGAGAGACCAAACGTAAACTGGGCGACCGCTTTGCAGAACACCTGCGGTCTGTCCGCAAGAATGACCCAAACCTCCCTGTCGCTTGCCATTTTAACACTCCACCCTGCTCTCTTGCCCACATGTCTGTCCTTGGCTTGCTGCATCATTCCAGTGAAGCCCAACGCAAACTGGAGGAACAACACCTCATCTTCCGACTAGGCACTTTACAGCCTTCCAGACTGAATATTGAATTCAACAACTTTAGGTCGTGAGCTCCCTCCCCCATCCCCACCCCCTTTCTGTTTCCCCCTTCCCTTCTTTTTTCCAATAAATTATAAAGATTTTCCTTTTCCCACCTATTTCCATTATTTAAAAAAAAACACCCCCACTAGAGCTATACCTTGAGTGCCCTACCATCCATTCTTAATTAGCACATTCGTTTAGATAATATCACCAACTTTAACTTTAACACCTATGTGTTCTATTGTACTATTGTTGTTGACATCTTTTGATGATCTGCTTCTATCACTGCTTATTTGTCCCTACAACCACACCACCCCCCCCCCCACCTCTCTCTCTCTCTCTATCTCTCCGCCCCCCACACACACACCTTAAACCAGCTTATATTTCAACTCTTTCTTGGACTCAAACTCAAGTTCTGTCGAAGGGTCATGAGGACTCGAAACGTCAACTCTTTTCTTCTCCGCCGATGCTGCCAGACCTGCTGAGTTTTTCCAGGTAATTCTGTTTTTGTTCAAGTAGAGCAGCTGCTTTCGGGAATCTGGTTGTCGGCTATCCCTCAATTCAAGGATGAGGGCCACTCAGGGTTGCAGGTTTCTGCCTTGGGTCTTCATGTGACTGAAGAGGCCAATTCTCAACCTGCAGATCATTGGGCACATGGGACAGGATGCCAAGTGAAGTAGAGGGATCCAGGGTGCAGGATTTGCTTCCTTTTGTTTTCCTTCTCTGTCACTGCTCTGCCTCATCATTATGGCGTTTGGACTCAAAGTGTGATGCAGCTTGATGGACAAGTTGTTGCCATTTTGAGCGATTGATAATAGCCAAGTCATGAACGTCAATGCTGCCACACTTTAAGGGGAGCTCTCAAGTATCTTCAAAGTGTTTCATATGTCCGCCCTTGGAAGACTGGACGTTTGAGAGTTGAAGAAACAGGACCTGGCATTGCAGGTGCTTTTTGGTATCAGGACACAACGTCCAGTCTATCGTAGTTGATTTTCCAGGAGTTTTTCCTGAATACCTGTCCAGCTGGCTTCAAGAATTACATAGAAACAAAGAAAATAGGAACAGGAATAGACCATTCGGCCCTTCAAGCCTGCTCCGCTCTTCATTATGATCATGGTTGATCATCCAACTCAACAGCCTGCTCCCGCTTTCTCCCCATATCCTTTGATCTCTTTCAGCCCAAGAGCTATATCTAACTCCTTCTTGAAAACATACAATGTTTTGGTAAAAACAAAAAAACTGCGGATGCTGGAAGTCCAAAACAAAAAAAGAATTACCTGGAAAAACTCAGCAGGTCTGGCAGCATCGGTGGAGAAGAAAAGAGTTGACGTTTCGAATCCTCATGACCCTTCGGAAGGGTCATGAGGACTCGAAACGTCAACTCTTTTCGTCTCCGCCGATGCTGCTAGACCTGCTGAGTTTTTCCAGGTAATTCTGTTTTTGTTTTACAATGTTTTGGCCTCAACTACTTTCTATGGTAGTGAATTCCACAGGCTCACCACTCTCTGGGTGAAGAAATTTCTCCTCATCTCAGTCCTAAATAGTCTACCCCCTATCCTCAGACTGTGACCCCTGGTTCTGGACTCTCTCATCATCGGGAACATCCTTCCTGCATCTACCCTGTCTCGTCCTGTTAGAATTTTATAGGTTTCTATGAGATCCCCCCTCATTCTTCTGAACTCCAGCGAATATAATCCTAACCGACTCAATCTCTCCTCACATTTCGGTCCCGCCATCCCAGGAATCAGTCTGGTAAACCTTCACTATACTCCCTCTATAGCAAGAACATCCTTCCTCAGATAAGGAGACCAAAACTGCATGCAATATTCCAAGTGTGGTCTCTGTATAATTGCAGCCATACATCCCTGCCCCTGTACTCGAATCCTCTGGCTATGAAAGCCAACATACCATTTGCCTTCTTTACCGCCTGCTGCACCTGCATGCTTACCTTCAGCGACTGGTGTACAAGGACACCCAGGTCTCGTTGTACATTCCCCGCTCTCAATTTATAGCCATTCAGATAATAATCTGCCTTCCTGTTTTTGCTACCAAAGTGGATAACCTCACATTTATCCACATTATACTGCATCTGCCATGCATTTGCCCACTCACTCAGCTTATCCAAATCACACTGAAGCATCTCTGCATCCTCCTCACATCTCACCCCCCCCACCCAGCTTTGTGTCATCTGCAAATTTGGAGATATTACATTTAGTTCCCTCATCTAAATCCATAATATATATTGTGAATAGCTGGGGTCCCAGCACCGATCCCTGCGGTACCCCACTAGTCACTGCCTGTCATTCGGAAAAAGACCCGTTTATTCCTACTCTTTATTTCTTGTCTCCCAACCAGTTTTCTATCCATCTCAATACACTACCCCCAATCCCATGCATTTTAATTTTACATGTTAATCTCTTATGTGGGACTTTGTCGAAAGTCTTCTGAAAGTCCAAATAAACTACATCCACTGGCTTCCCTTCATCAACTTTACTAGTTACAACCTCGAAAAATTCCACTAGATTTGTCAAGCATGAGTTTGCTTTCATAAATCCATGCTGACTCTGTCCAATTCTGCCACTGTTTCCCAAGTGCTCAGCTATTAAATCTTTTATCATGGGCTCTGGAATTTTCCCCATTACTGACATCAGGCTGACTGGCCTATAATTCCCTGTTTTTTCTCTACCTCCCTTTTTAAATAGTGGGGTTATATTAGATACCCTCCAATCTGTAGGAACTGTTCCAGAGCCTATAGAATCTCAGAAGATGACCACCAATGCATCCACTATTTCTAGGGCCACTTCCTTAAGTACTCTGGGATGTAGATTACCAGGCCCCAGGGATTTATCAGCCTCAGTCCCATCAATTTCTCCAACACCATTTCCCTACTAATACTGATTTCCTTCAGTTCCTCCCTCTCACTAAACCCTGTATTCCCCAACATTTGTGTCCTCCTTTGTGAAGATGGAACCGAAGTATGTATTTTGTTGGTCAGCCATTTCTTTGTTCCCCATTATAAATTCCCCTGTTTCTGACTGTAAGGGACCTACATTTGCCTTCACCAATCTTTTTCTCTTCACATACCTATAGAAATTTTTACAGTTAGTTTTTATGTTCCCCGCAAGCTTACTCTTGTACTCTATTTTCCCCTTCTTAATCAATCCCTTGGTCCTCCTTTGCTGAATTAACTAGCATTTATTCAACAGTCCTTCCATTGAAGCCGGAGGATGTGGTGGAGGCATTGCTGATGGAATTTCTCTCGTACTTTTAGATGTCGCTGAGACACAATCCAGATCTCAGTGCAGTATAGGAGGGTGGTGACTGCAACTGCTCTGTACACTAGGACTTGTGTTGACTTGTGGAGCTCTTTATTGTCAAACACTCACTGCTGTAGTTTGTAGAAGGCTAAGCTGGCTCAGCTGATCCAGTGTTGGATCCCCTCATCAATGGGGGGCCTTTTGAGAGAGGTGGCTGCCAAGGTATGGGAAGTGTTCAGCATATCCCAGTGGCAGGTATATGGCAGGTAGAATATTTGGCTGACCAAGTGTGGGTTGACATATAAATTTTTTGTATTGGCATTATTGAAGGACAAGCTAAGTCTCTTGTATGCAGAATTAAAGAGATCGAGAGTGGCTTGCAAATCTGGTGCAGAGTGGCAATGACACCGCAGTCATCTACAAACTGTAGATCATTTATGTTTATGGTGGTCAGTTTAGTTTTGGCATTGAGACGATTGAGATTAAGGAGTTTTCTATTTAAGTGGTATTTAATACTCACAGTTGATCTTGGAAAGGTGAACAGCCATTGTCAGGTAGATTGTAAATAGTGCTATCATGCAGCCTTGCTTGACATTGGTCCAGATTTTGAAGGTGACTGTTTCCGATCTCCCAGTCAAGACAGTTGCAGTCATGTCATGTCATGTTGCAGGATTGTGATGAAGTTTCTTGGGCATCCAAATCATGGGAGGCAATCCGCAGAGCTTCGTGATCTACTGAGTGAAATGCAATGAAAAGTCCCTGGTATTGCTCTGTTGACGTTTTTCTTGGATTTGTCCGGCAACAAAGACCAGTTACTTCAGGGGTGCTTTGAAGACATCCCTAAAGTGCTTCTGCTGTCCCCCTGCTGTGACTGAGTTCTGAGTGTAACAATTGCTTCAGGAGTCTGATGTCAGGCACATGAATGACATGTCCTGCCCAGTGGAGATGGCTTTGAGTGAATAGTGTCCCGATGCTGGCCAAGTTGGCTTAGGACAGAATGCTGCTGTTGGATCATATTTTTTGCAGTTGATTTGGAGGATCTTATGAAGTACTGCCGGTGGCACTTCTCCAGTGCTTTGAGGTGCCCGCTGGATGTTGTCCAAATCGCCAAAGCATGTAGGGGTTCAGGGATCACTGCTGCCCGTTAAACCAAAGATCCTGATCCTCAAATATCCGTCTCTTCAATTGGCAAAAGGCAGAGCTGGCACATTGGAGGTGGTGATGAATTTTGTCATCTATATCTGCCTTTCTCGAGAGGAGGCTTCTGAGATATGAAAAATGGTCCAGATAATCCAGGATCACACCATTGTTCTAAATGGACGGTGGGGGGAGATGTATTGCTGTGTGAGCTGGTTGGAGGAGGATCATGGTTTACCAGGTGTTTAGTGAAAGGCCTTTTATCTCATATGCTTTGGAGAAGGAGCTAACAATGACCTGGAGCTCAGTTTCTGAGTGAGAGCATGCACAAGTATTGTCTGCACACTGAAGATATGACTAATGACAAGTGCATAGTGGCTATTCTCATGTGAGGTACTTCACATCCCAAAGGCAGGTGTGTATAGGCACAGAGCTAGCACTGACATGATCAGTCAAATGGCCTCTTAATCTGTGCTATCAATATGTACCGCTCTATGAGGTCTGGCCATTATTTCAAAGAAGCCTTTTCTCTTTAATGATGCTGAAGTGTGTTTTCTTAGGAAAGCTTCTTCAAATTTGAGTTAAAAAAAACTATTTGAATCAGATTGTTCCTTTCTCAAAACAAGTTAAATTTCATTCACCATGAGTTTTTTGCCAGGAATGCTGGTAGCCCAAGTCAGCGATAGGGTGTTAGGTACAATGTTATTGTTAGTATCAGTGTCAGGATTAGTGACAAAGATTAAGTGATTCCAAGTGGCATGGTAGTTTAAAATCCCTTTTAACACAAGGTGTGAGGGTTGATTTCAGATGAATGTTTAAACTAAGAGATTTGAATACAATTTTGGGGTACTTAAGTGATGCCGTGTGTAATGTTTTGCGACACACAGAATGCCATGTGTCAAAACATTCATATTTTAACCCTTATCTCTGCTATAATTACACCATTGCTAGTTTGTAATTTCAAGTGTAGAAGTAATGTTGTCATTCTGAAACACAACAAGGCTATCTTTAATGCAGTAAAGCACCATAAGGCACTTCACAGGAGTCTAATCGGGCAAAGGCACCAAGGCAAAAAAGATGTTAAGACAGGCGATCAAACACTTGGTAATCAGGTAGTTCTAAAGCAGATTTTTAAAGGAGGAGAGAGGTAGAGAGGAGTACTGGTTTAAGGAGGGAACTACAGAGCTTAAGGCATAGGCAGCTGAGGGGATGGCTGCCGAAAGGAATGGGGGATGCACAAGAGGCCAGAGTTGGAGGAACCCAGCTGTAATGGGAACTGCTGATAAACAAGTAAGTAGGCTGTTGGTGAAGCCCCATCTGATGCTGTGTCTGAGATGCTGTTGTGTTGACCCAAAGTAAATTTCATACCTTGGGGACGGCTTTAATGAGCTTTTGCCTGCCCTTCAGCCACTGCAGACTGCAGAAATAGCACAGCAACGGTAACCGGGGGAGGGGGTAAATTACACATTATTATAAATATAATATTTATATTACACGTAAATTTGTTCACACAAACCTAACCAGCAATGATGGAGCACACTGAAGCATGTCAGAGCATATTTAACATGTGGTATGGTATAACTGGCTTTGCCATTATTTTCAGATGATTTTTTTTTACTGCAGTGTGCTGCTTTTCACAGGCAAAGTACAAAAAGCAAGTTCCTCATTTTTAAATTTCACGCATGATTTTTTTGGGGGGTTGCAGAGGGCAGGGTTGGGATTCATTAGTGGAACTAAAAAAAAAACAGAGATTACTCTTTCATAATTCTTTGATTTTTTGAGCATGTTCTGTTATATATCGGCCGACATTGTCAGGTCCAAAGCCACAGCCAGGGTTTTCCAACCCCACTGTGGGAGATTTGGTGGCGCAGCCAAGCGGCAATGGACTTTTGAAGGGACCGGATGATCGTGGGGACGGCAAGGCTGGAAAATCCTGCTGAAATTGGCAGGCCGCCTGCCATATTTAAATCAATAATTAGAACCCAATTCGCCTATTGGCCCTGATAATATGCTGCCCATGCCATAATATGTTTGGCATGGGCAGCAGGGTAGGAGCAGGAAACCTGATTTTTAACCTGGAATGGTTAAAGGGGGCAGGTTGGAGGGTTTCGCTCTTCAGAGACTGCCCTTTGCTGATCGCTGGGTGCCCTCCCCAATAAATTGAACAACCCCTTCCTGCCTACCCGCTCCCTCCCTTAAACCCATGCCCCTCCACCCCCCCACTGCCCCTCCCCTTAACCTCCCTTAACCCTTCTTGGACAAGACCCTGGATTTATCTGCTCTTGGGATCCTAGGCCTTGGGCTCCACTCCTCACCTGCAGTCCCAGAAGCTGCCATGGATGCCTTCCTGGCGTTTCTGGGACCGATCCGACTAGCTGGCAGCTCCAGGGGCTAAAGCTCCCACCCCGCTGAGGGGTGGAAGTCCCATTCGGAACTTGTTAATGAGCTCTGCAGCGCTTTGTTGCTGTGGGGCGGGTTGGCGTGGAACATGTTGGCTTCACGCCAAGGTTTCCAGAAGGGCGTGCCTTTGTATTATTCTGCCCCAAGTCCCATTTTCCCATTGACTTTGTGCCTACTGACCTGCATTGACTCGCTTTGTCCGGCAATGCCTTGATTTTAAAATTCTCATCTTTGATTTCAAATCCCTACATGGCTTCACCCTTCACTCTCTCAGTTACCTCCTCCAGACCAAAACCCACTGAGTTATCGGCACATCTCGAATTCTGCCCTCTTGGGCATCCCCAGGTTTTAACCCCTCCACCGTTGTCAGCTATACCTTCAGCTGCCTTGGCCTTCAGTTCTGGAATTCCCTCCCTAAACCTTCCTGCTGCTTTACCTCTCTTTCCTCATTTAAGTCACTTCTGAGAATCTACCTTCTTGACCAAGCTTATGGTCATCTGTTCTAATACCTACTTATGTGGCTCAGTGTCAAATGTTGTCTGGTAACGCCTCCTGTGAAGTGACTGCAGAAGATTAGGAATGATTTTTGTCACTCACTTTAAAAACGGAAAGGAAATGAACAGAGGCTGTGTTTTCACTCAACCCACTGTCAACTTTAAAACACTTAAAATGTTTAATGGGAGATCTGTTGCTGCCATATTTCAGAATATCTGATGAGCAGTGCAAAGGCATGCCAGGAATGTTGGGTTAAATAAAAACAGCACAGAGAATCTCAGTTGGAGTTTAAAATCAGTGATAACCAGATGGGGCCAACATATCTCGTCTTTGTTTTGTTTATTTATTCTCTGTCACTGGTACAAGCTTTATCAAAGCCACGAGCTTGTGGAACCGATTGATAGACACTTTGTAAAATACGTTGATAAAAAAGGCAAAAGGGCTGAGAAATAGTATGGATTGAATGTTTGAGAGACTTTCTGTTGTCTTGCAGCTCTTTTATTATAGGGTATCAGTGAAAAAGCTAGCTGTACAACTGCTCGAAAATACCTTAATATGTTTTCAGGACTTCTTTACTCTGACAATTGACGGAACTGTGGCCCATTTAAGACATGGCAGTAATGGTAGATATTCTGAGTTCTTGTGAGATTAGGTATCTCAGCTGGTGTGAGTATGTATTGGAAAATCGTGGGTAAGGGCTCGGAAAATCTACGCATGTACAATCACTGTATCACAGTGTGGCATTTGGTTCTGAAAACCCAGAGGCAGATGCAGAAGGTAGAGCAATGTTAATTTTCTAAGACAAAAGATAACCAGATGTAGAAGGCAGCTGAAAGGAAAACAGCAAATTGAGATCGAGAATTACATGTTGTACAAAGTTTGTAATCAATTATATATTTATGGCATGACAGACATAGGGCGCAACTGTAGATGCTTATATTTAGCATTCTGTATGTGGTACCATAATTTGTTAGTACCAATTGAAAGGAAATAAATCAAAAGGAGTCACAACTGCTTTATTACCTACATTACCTACAAGCTTGTACTTATTCTGCTTGCAAGTGCTCTATCCCTTCTAACAGGAATATGTAGTGTCATGACCAGTAAAGGCATGTCATATTCATAACTTTAAACCAAGGACTGTATACAGTATGGAATCTTCTAGAACTGCCTTTCCTTTTAAATGTGGGATTTAAAAAAGGCTGCTAAGATGGCTGCCATGGGTCAAATGACTTTTGCAATTTTTGCATAGGCTCAAGTCTCCGTTAAGTTCCTAACTGAATGGCCATGGCTGGAGTCCCTCCCTTGAATGGACATATCAAGACAATACCATTTGTGGAATTCATTGTTCATGGATTTAACCAAAACTCAAAATCTATGGACTCCTAGACTTACTGTCTTCAAGTTCGAAACTTAACAAGGATAGCTCTCGAGAAACACGTTAAATCATAAGTACGAATGGCCCTCATCAATCCCCCATGATATAGCAAAGGCTTTGAACTTCAAATCATTCTGGGTGCATAATAGAAGTATTGATTATGTGGTCACCTGTTTGAAACTATCCTCAGATAACCAATCTTACTTACCCTAAGCACCGGGGAGAAACCAGTCAGTCTGCAAACAAAACAACAAGTAACAGCAATAGCAACAGCAGCAAGGGCAGCAACATCAGTGCCTTAAAACTGGAGACAACAATGTTGTAAGGTCTCAAAGCCTATTCATTTTCAAGTCCACCCGTATAAAAAAATAACTTCCCAGTAATAAGATGATAACTTTGTGACCTGCTGAAAATTCATCTTTTTGAGGAAATCCTGCAATAATCCTGATTTACAACTCCAGATATTCAATCCACCTAGACTACCCCTCTGGAGTGAAAAAAGTCTTCTTCACCAGGACTCCAGTGCATGATTTTTCCTAAGACAAACTAAACACGTGAATTATGAACTGTTCTTTTGCTTATGACTTATAAAAGTACACTCTTCTTTATAACTGTATTTCTCTTGATTGTGTGTGTGTGTCTGTGTGTGTGTGTGTGTGTGTGTGTGTGTGCCGAATGAGGGATGTAGCATTAGACTTTCGCGATGAATTCATGAATAAACAATCATCTTTAGTTAAACACACAAAAGCTTGCTGTTAGATATTCAAATTGAGCACACACTCAGGGATTAATAAACATACTCATCTACCTTTTCAAAAACACACTGATTACAGATGGGAAAGGAAGGGAATTGAGGTTTCAGTTCTTTCTCATCCCTGTCTGCAACAGTAGGTGATGCAAATAGGGTGCTATCCTAACTGCATGAACCTCCATTGATTCCTCCTTTAAATATTCCCCACTATTCTTCTCTCTCTTTACCTGTTAGTGTTTCTCTCCAATTTACCTTCATTATTTTTCCCTAATAATTATTTTTTTCCCAGTCTATTACTTTATTCTTTTCTGCCTATATCTCTCTCAGCTATTTCCATGTATTTTATTCTGTTGTGATCACTACTCTCTACAAATCCTTCCAATGCTTACTTCTCTTATCTGCTCCAGTCCATTTCTAATTTCTTAGTCTATCAGTACTTCCTCCCTTGTTGCGCTTCTAAAATGGATCTTGTACACACTGGAGAAGCTCCATCCTCTTCTCTGCTTTAACTTGCTCTGTTTGCCAGTTTGTTTGAGGGTATTTGAAAACATTCAATCCATATGATTTTGTGTTTTACTCATTTCATGGATTTATCTCATATTTTTCCCTCCACATCCTTTCCACAATTTCATAGTGTGCAACATATTCCTAACAGCACAACTTATCCCTCCTTGTCCTTTATCTCCATCCATGTGGATTCTGTTTATATCTCTTTGTTAGTTATCCCCTTTCTTTCATGTGCTATTGTTATTTTTGATTGGCACAGCTATCACACCTTATCACTTCTAAACACATTATATTTGTTATATTTTGTCATATTTCACTGACAATTCTGTCCTGACTGTAGCCATATTTTCATTGGCCTTATAATGTTAATTCCTCATTTTTAATTGTCTCCAATCCTCCCATTTGGTTACAGATGCAAAACAATCTTAACAGTAAGAGAAAGGAAGTCAATCATTGAAAGAGAGCCTGAAATTTATAAATAGCTATAATTGTCATGTAAATGACCTCAGATTACCAGCAGCTTCATTTATCCAGCCATTCCCTGGCTCATTCCCCATGGCAATGCCTTAGCCAATCAGAGTCGACCTGCTTGTTTTGAATTTAAACAAATGCATGGTACTTAAGTGGTTCATTCCCTGGTTCATTCCCCATGGCAATGCCTCAACCAATCAGAGTCCAATTGCCAACCAATCAGCACTCTCTTCTCATGCTATATAAATTGTTGTTCCCTTTACATTTGGTATTCTTGTGAATCTATCCTGATGAGTGCAAGATGAAAAGTTTCCACAGCCTGCCTCTTTTTTAAGCAATAAATGTTATGTTCACGGAGCAGGGTAAATCCACTGATTCTGTCTTGCCTATCTATGTCTTGCACAGCCTTCATGCACACCTCCTGGCTGGGAGTGAATATACTGTACTGAACACTAATCACGACAAATAATGCATCTGTATGGGGGAAGAAATCAGAGTGTACCACAAGTTCAAACTGTCCGTCACAGATTACAAATAGCATTTATGAAACCAATATTACATGTTTATCAGCTACAGACACTTCAAACCAAACTATGTCTGAGTGATCATTCTTATTCGAGATAAAACCTCAGTAACATTTCATGTTTGAACAGTCACAGCAGAGTGCAAGAAACAAAAGCAACTCCCTTCATAGATACAGCTACTTCAGCCCTCTCATCACATCAACAACAACCCTAGTTATTTATTGTCCTCCAAGCTGCATTGAAGGATTTAATATTAACTTACTTGGAAATAGGCTGATAAACCACATTCTGGAATTAATTTGGACTTTGCGTAATAATGTAAAATGTGCAATGCCAGGTTCAGCTCCATGTTATATATCTCTTGTGATTTTCATTTCTAGAGATATGTATAACATTTAACCAAGTTGCTATTGTCCACTTTACACTATCATCCAGAATCAAAATGACATCCTTTGTCTCCAGCAGAATTGAAATATATGCTGCATGTTTTTTTGGTGAATTTGTGGATGCAGCAATATTTATTTGCATCTTCCAATTTATAATGTAGTAATAATCACATATCTGTACATACCTCCTGTCACTTTTCTCATTATAGATTCTTATGCCCACATTTATTAAAAACTGCCTTGTAAACTTGTCGCACTCCTCCATCACCATCCAAGGGTGTGTCCTGACCCAGAGGCAGGGCAGACCCACCACAGGTGGAAGCACTTTGGTATACAGTCAGTGGGGAATGGCTCTGGGAGCCCTCAACATTGAATTTGAACCCATAGTGTCTCATGGTATCAGGTCAAGCATGGGCAAGGAAAACTCCTGTTGATTACCACTTACTGGCCTCACCCAGCTGATGAATCCAGCCAGCTCCTCCATGTTGAACACTACTTGGAAGAATCACTGAGAATATCAAGGGCACAGAATGTACCTTGGGTTGGGAAGTCCAAAGTCCATCACTGATTAACTTAATAGCACTACGACTGACCATGTTGGCCAAGTCCTGAAGGGTACATCGGCCAGACAAGGCCTGTGAAAGGTGGTGACAGAACCAACATGAAGGAAAAAAACCACTTTACCTTGCCCTCATCAACCTATCTGTCGCAGATGCCTTTGCCCATGACAATATTGATAGGCACAGTTCTTGTCGAGACAAAATCCTGTCTTCATACTGCAGACACCTACCATTATGCTGTGTGGCACTTGCACAGTGCTACATGGGATAGATTCCGAACAGATCTGGCAGTTCAAAACTTGACATCATTGAGACATTGTGGGCCATTAGCAGCAGCAGAACTGTATTCCACCATAGCCCCAATCCCTCACTCCATCATTACCATCGAGCCGGGGGGTCAACCCTGGTTCACCGAGGAGTGTTGAACAGTATTGTAGGGTAACTCCTGCACTCACATCTACTTGGGGTTGGGGTTGCATAATCCTATGCCCAATGACACCTGAGAAAAATCCAACCTGACATTGGACGAACCATATTTCAAGTGGACATCAAACAAGTGTTAAACTTCTTAAACATATTAATGAGGGACCAGTTTAAATTGTATTGTCCTGAATGGACTGATCTAGCCAGCAGCTATTATTAATAAGTAAGTGAATTTTTTTCCCCATTTCTGTGGAGCTATGAGGAGTAGGAGAACTTTTACCTGAGACCTTCTGCTGTAAGCTGGGTGAACTGAGATTGAATGCTTCCCTTGTGCAAGCTGCCTACGGAGGAATAACAGGGGCCAGCAGCTCCCTCTGAATATCCAGATGAAGACCGAGAATCAATTCCTTGCCAAATTGGGGCATATATCCTGAGGCTCTGGGGTTGTTTCCTGCTGTCACATGCTGCATTAAAAATGGGCCACTGGGCATTCTAGACCCTTGTATTCAATATCATAGCAGATTGCCAACTTCTGACTCTGTACCATTTCCTAGGTTCCACCAAGACAACTTCTTACATCTTCTTAGATGCACAAAGGTGGTGAGAAGGTTCTTTGATTTTGTTTCAACAATAAGATTGGATGATTCCATCCAATAAGAAGAGCAGATAATTTATTCACCACATCAATAGTTAGGCATGGCAGAACAGACACATTCTCATTTATTAAAAATACCAATGCTGCATCCCACAAACACAGCACCTGTTTTCTCAGCTCTCATGTCTGAGAATCTGTGGCCTCAGACCTTGTATTTCTTGAGGCCTTTTATTTCCCAGACCTCCCCATTTGTGGTACAATAGGACACAGCCTGGTTGGCCAATCATGTGCAGCCAGCAAGCTAATCATGCATGTCATTGCCAGGCTGATTCATTTTTCTGTAAAACAAGAGGAATGAGTGATAGCCTTGGATGATTGCTTTTTGTGACCAGTATGACTTCCAGTTCTTTCTCCCACACTGGTGCATATTTGTATTACTGTACCTTGTATTTCAGGCTTACTAAATCCTTCCATCTCAAAGATCTTACCAAACAACAAAGTACTCCAGCATCATTGCTTGATCAGAGATAGAGCCACTGATTTGATATCAATATAAGTAATTTCCCGAATTGGTTTAGAACATTAAAATAGTCACGGAAGTGATGGATTATATGCTGTTACTTGAAATTTGCAAGGACATATCTAGAAAGCAAAACTTCAATCTTCTTCACTCAAAAATCTTTTTACAGAGAATTGGTTCTGCTAAATTTAATTTATTTAATTTGTATTTTTTCAGTCAGATACTGGCTGTTCTGTGCACCCCCCCCACCCCCCACAACAAAGTTTTCTGTCTTGATTTCAGATTTCCACAATCTGCAATTCCACAAGAAACAATAACTTATTCAAATCAGACACTGACTTGGAAAACAGAGCTTCTCAATCGTTTTGCTGTCCAGAATGAGGATGTGATTGCACTAGAGAGGGTGCAGAGGAGATTTACCAGGATGTTACCTGGGCTGGAAGGTCTGGGCTATGAGGAAAGGTTGGGTAAGCTGGGGCTGTTTTCCTTGGAGCAACGAAGGCTGAGAAGGGACCTGAAAGGGGTGTATAAGATTATGAGGGGCATAGATAGGGTGGATAGGAAGGCACTTTTTCCATTAGTAGATGGGTCAATAACCAGGGGGCATGGATTTAAGGTAAGAGGTAGAAGGCTGAGGGGAATTGAGGAGAAACTTTTTCACCCAGAGGGTGGTGGAAGTCTGGAATTCACTCCCTGAAAGGGTGGTTGAGTCAGAAACTCTCGTAACATTTAAGAAGCATTTAGATATTCACTTGCGTTACCATAGCCTCCAGGGCTATAGGCCAAGCACTGGAAAATGGGATTAGTGTAATCAGATCTTTGTTGACCAGTGTGGACACGATGGGCTGAATGGCCTCCTTCTGTGCTGTGGATGTCTACAGCACAGCTTGCATTGCAAGAGGAAATCCACACTCCCGGAGTCATTCCAAGTATCCGCCATGGTTCAGGGTCACTCTTGCCCGGATAAGAAGGTTGTGGGTTCAAATCACATTGTAGAAACTTGAGCACAAAATTTAGGCTGAAACTTCAGTGCTGTACTGAGGGAGTGTTGCGTTTTTGGAGGTGCCATCTTTTGGATGGAGGTTCCAACAAGGCCCCCTCAGGCTCTCTCAGGTGATCACAGAGCACCATCCTGAAGAGGATCAAGGGAATTCTCCAACGTATGCTGAATTAATATTTATTCCTCAAACAACACTATTAAAACAGATTATGTAGATCAGTATCATATTTCACTTTGTGGGACCTTGCCATGCATAACTTGGCTGCTGCGCTCCTACATGACAACAATGGTTACACTTCATGAACACTTCTTTACCTGCAAAGTGCTTTGGGAGATCCTGAGGTTGTAAAAGATGCTATATAAATGCAACTTCTTTCTTGCCAGCAGAGCAATTTATGGCGGATTCCTGGCCTATCCTCCATTCCCTTTCTACTCCCCTCTTATTTCAACTAGCAATTTGTATATAAAATATGAGAAAAAACCAGAAAATGGGGTCACAGCAGTGATGGTGACAATTGGATCGATTGGTTATTGATTTGCAATGAGGCCTTTGGCCTCTGCCACAAACGTGTTCCCTTGTCACTGACTTCACCCCTGTCCTGGCTGAGGTTGAACCAGACTGTTTGCGACCTTGGTATCACACTTGATCTTGAGATTAGCTCCTGATCACATATTCACACCATCACTAAGACAGCCTATTTCCACCTCTGTAACATCACCCGACCACACCGGCCTCATCCTTGGCTTTTTTAATCCCTGGACTAGATCATAGCAATGAGCTCCTGGCTGTCCTCACACCTGCTATCCTCTGTCCTGTTAAAGTTATCCAAGACTCTCTCTGTGTCCTTGCTCACACTAAGGCCTGTTCACCCATCACCCCTAGGCTCGCTGACCTAGTTTTGGCTTCTGGTTAAGCATTGCCTTTAAGATCCTTATCCTTCTTTTCAAATCCCTCGATGGCCTTACTGCACTTCCTTACACCCCCCAATTCAGTAATCTCCTTCAGCCCTACAACCCTCTGTCTTAACTGTGCTCCTCTAATACTGGCCGCTAGCACATTCCTGATTTTAATTGCTCCGCTACTGGTTCCTGAGCCTTTGTTTGTGTTTTTATTTTTGTTCTAATACCCACTGAGATGTGTTTCTCTGGGCTGGTTGGGGGTGCAGGTGTCTGCTGTGAAGCCTCTACAGGTGCACTTTCTTCAAAAGCAATGTCCTCATTCCTCTCCAGCTTGTCCGAGTGCTGGACAGGGCTTCATCACTTTCCGCCTTGGCCTCTTCCTGGTGGCACCTGTAAGTGAGAGAGGAGAGAGCGAGTGACTGCATGATCTGCCTCCAACATGGAGGTGCCCTTGATCCTTGGTTTTCTATGACATATATGGATCCTTACTGGATGGAGGCAGCAAGCAAATCTCTCCATCTCCAATGGATCTGACCCGCTCCACCCTTGCCAGCTGGGCTGCCCACTCCTTGAAGCTGGTCAGTTTTTTTTAAGTGTGGTAGGCCCCTTTCCGTCTTCCCCCTCTCTCTTTTATTATGGCTTAACTCCTCCAGTGCAAAGAGAGAAGATGGGGTTGAGAGCAATTAGGTTTCATGTATCTTTCTCATGCTTCCTGTCTTACAAATAACCCACTGGATTATGCACCATCTGACTGATGTACTGCAGGTTGTCCAGAAGGGCTCTGAGCCAGCGCCCTCCAGAATGTCATTAGCATTGCTTGCTGCTGTCCTCAAGGCATGGGCCCTTTCCGTTACTGATGGAGTAATTGTAGATGGAGTTTAAAACAGATTAGCTGTGATCAAACTGAAGGCTCGAGGGGCTTAATGACTGACTCCTGTTCCTATGTTCTCTGCATTAAGAGGAAGTACAGTGGGAAAAGACACATGGATAGAATTTCTACAGTGCTCTCTCAATCTCCTCCTGGAACCTCAGTGGAAGATTAGGAACCTTGGACGAATGGCATTCTGGTGGGAAGTCAGGAGAATCTCCATGGAAATTCAACCCCACTAACATCATTAACAAATTATGGAAGGTATGTTAATATATTAGATTCTCTGTATTTGTACTTTGTTTTGACAGCCTAGCTTACAATAGCAGTGCAGCAAAAGATAGTCACTGGTGTTCATTGATGGCTAATTTGTGTTGCAGAAACTGCTTTCTTAGTGTTATGTGAAGGAGATCAGGCAGTTATCTGAAGGTCCATGGGAGAATGCCTGATGTGGCCAGTCTTCCCAGCTGTGTTTGTGCAATGACAGCTTCTTGGTTAGGTTCTATGATCTGCCCCAACCTTGACTATGGTTCGGCCTTATTTTGATATAAATGAGATGTTGCATTAGCTCCCTTAACAATGATTTCACCTGAAGTCCTCAAGTACTCTTGTGTCTTAAAGCACACTCCCAGCCATCTGTTATTGTATATGTTGTTGAAATTCATAATCTCTGAAAGAATATGTTCTTATCGTATTGGTTCAATTAACCCCAAGCCCAGGAGCTACTACATTTCTTCTGCTGGCTGCTGAAATGCTCAAGTTGGTAGCCAAGGATCATCTCGAAAATAGTTTTGAGATCTATGCTGGAGGATGTACAATAAAGCAGTTAATAACCTTGGCTTAGGATGAGTGAAATTCCAATGGAAAGGCTCCTGGATGGATACGTTTACATTCCTTTTACCAGTAAAATATAAAAGGCAAGAAAAAAACAAAATGGGCTCTTGTGAATATTTTTTCCATATGTACCGTGAACCACAATGTCACTTTACATTATCTCAGAAATGTAAAACACATTGCATGCAGAGTAATACCATCATCAAATACATCAATTGGGAATTCCTGTATGGTACCTATTGAAGATATGAATACCATGGCTTGACATTTTAGATCCCAATGAAAAATAGGCAGCCCAATTGTTTCAGCAGGAACATTCAACACTCTGTGGATTTATTTCTCCTTCACCATTAATTTATTCTTGCCTCTCTCCTCCTCTACTCCTGAAGGTGTTGGCTCCTGCTGGCTTATAATTCAATGGGATTGGTTTTGCATTCTTCATGTCTGGGTTTAGACAGTGTGTTTGGCCCTATTATTCAATTGAGAGCAACAAAGCAAAGTCTGATTCTCTTCTCACATCCAATATCAACATGTGCACAGTTCCAGCAACGGTCACTGGGAATTCCACTGCTCCCCGAAGTGACACTGAACAGGTTTTCCCAGGACACCATATCAAATAATAATATGTTATTGCCAGCAATAAAAGAAAGTCTTCACCGGAAATAAATACTTAATTTGGTTTCAAAGCCTTTCCTTTTAACAAACTGAACAAACTGGGAGGAACAGGATCTTTTCTCCATAATGCAGTTCCTGTTCAGTTACTGTTAGATTTCCTAAACTATTGGCGATAAATAAAGAGTATTGAAGTTAAGTATTAAAGTGACATTAGTTTCACTTGTGAAGGAGGTCAACCCCATTAAAAATAAAAAGTGGAAAGTGTAAAACATTGCCCTTAGCTGTGCTGAATTTCATCTGTCATAATTCTGCCCAACTGTAAATGTTGCCTTTGTCCTTCAGTTAGGACAATGTGAAACACTGTTTTTATTTTCTAACTCAAATAAACCCAATTTAACATAGAGATATGACCAGAAGGAAAGTAGCAGCTCCTCATATCACCTATTCCTAGTGAATATCAAGACAAAGGATTGATCGAGGCCTTTGCTTTTGAAAGAGTAAGAGGATTCTTCTCCCACACTGCCCTGTCCTGACATTGCAATAGTTCTGAAAACCCTTGTGGAAGACACTATTCCGTATGTGTTTTCTTAAAAATCTGCTGTTTGAAGATGATACACATTTAGGATGTTTTCCAATCCTAACACAAAAGAATTTCCATGGATTGGGCAGTGAATCCTATTCGAATCCGCTCCTGGGAAAGTTCCCCAGCAACAGGAGTGGCATCCTCCAAGCCTGCCGCATGGGGCCAGGAAATTTTAGCCCATTGTTTTGGTCCTTGCCACAAATTCCTTTCAGGATAGGAGGATGAGCAAACTGACCACAGCACCATAGTGCCGTGAAAGCATTCAAGTAGGAGGAGTAAAAAGGAATGTGATAGTAATAGGGAACAGCATAGTTAGTGACATTAGTTAGGCATTATTCTCTGCCTAACTCTGAAAGAGTGCATCCCAAAGGCTGTGTTGCCTTCCCAGTGCCAGGGTTAAGGACATCTCCTCAGGGCTGGCGAGGGACTTGGAATGGGAGGGGAGGGATCCAGTTGTTGCGATCCATATGGGTCCCAACAACATTGGTAGGAATAAGAAAGATTCTGCTGAGCAAGCATGAGCAGCTAAGGGCTAAAGTGAAAAGCAGAACCAAAAAGGTAATAATCACTGATTTACTAATTTAGCCACAAGCAAATTGGCACAAAGTAAATAAGATCAGGGAGTTAAATGCATGGCTCAAAGATTGGTGTGAGAGAAATGAGTTTCAATTTATGGGGCACTGGAACCAGTATTGGGGAAAGAGGGAGCTATACTATTGGGATGGCCTTCCCCTGAATTGTGCTGGTACCTCTGTCCTGGCAAATCTTATAAGTAGGTCTTTGAGAGGGCTTTAACCAAATAGTGGGTTTGGGGGTGGGAGGGGTGGGTTGCATGGGGAAGGTTTGGTTCATGTGAAAAGAGATTTAGAAAGTTAACGAGGAAGGACAAATCAGTAGTGTAGGGTTGCGATTTGGGTAATGATAACCAGAATGTGACAGGAAGGATCAAAGTATCCAAACATAAGAGTTCATAAGCAAATAAGGTCAGAGTAGGGAAAAATGGTAGAAATACAGAATTAAAGATTCATTATCTGAATGCACAAGATTGAATTAACTGGCATGATATAATGACCATTACAATGACATGATTCAAAATGACCAAGGGTGGGGCTTGAATACTCAAGGTCATTTGACATTTTGAAAGGCTAGGAAGAAAGGAAAAGGAAGCGAGGTAGCTTTGTTCATAAAGGATGAGATCAGTATAGTAGTGAGACATGATTTGCCTTGGAAGATCAAGGTGTAGAATCAGTTCGTGAGGGGATAAGAAATAGAAAGGGAAACAAGTCACTGGAGGGAGTAGTCTCTATGCCACTAACAGTAGGTACACTGTAGGACAGATTAATCATCAATAAATAATGGGGGCTTGTAAGAAAGGTGCAGCTGCCCATCACCCCCAATTGATGGCACCATGCCTACCTGCTGTCTGCCATGAACCTCTCTTTGAGGGTGCTCTGGCATCGAGGTGCCCTCTCTCTTGTCATGCAGCTTCAGCAACAGCCACCACTCTTGGTGGGTCTGCTGATGCCCTCTGATTGTGTGAGCAACTCTTGGGGCCAGGCCACTCTCCTTAATTGGACATTGGCCCCAGCAGCATCCTTTTTAATTGGCTGTATCGATCAAATGCTACCTCAGGGTCCTGCAGCTTGCCAGAGAGAGGTCGTCTCCTGTTTTTGGCTCCTGTGGCAGGACCTCACCATTCACAGAAAAATTTTGCACATTGACCCAGGCATATTGATCCAAGACCCCTCACAAGAGGCTTCACTTCAGGCATGAAGCTTTGGAGGAGCCCTATTCATTGCGGCAGCCAGGTCAGCCAGGAAAGGTCCACATTGTTTTCCATTTTTATCCACGGGCTCGTTACAAGTCAGGTCAGCGAATCAGAGGGCCGGCAGCTCAGCAGCGCCACTGATAGAGGTGGCGGCTGCTGCGTCTTCAAGACCCCATGTCGAGCACCCTCGAAGGTCAGGTAAATGTTGATATTTATTGTGCCAACTGGCAGGCGTCAGAGGGTGAACCCTCAGCGGTGGAGTTGGAGGTGTGAAAGTGGCCACTGCCACTCAGGGCTCCTTGGTGGGTTATTGAATGGCCTCGCAGGGAGGACCCCACCTCTGGAAACGGCAGGGAGGCCACCGCACATAGCCTGGTGGTCTCCCCAAGGAGCAGGGACCCCTCCCCATGTCGGTTATACGCCAGTGGTGGAGGGAAGTGGCCATCAATTGGCCAGTGAATTGGTTAATTGGCCTCCCACCTCCGGTTAGCAGGAAGTCATGTTGCTGCCGATCCCACCACAGAGACATCAGGAGGGGAGCCTGATGCTTTCTGCTGACAATTTACGAGGCTCCCTGCCTCCCAGAGGGCTAAGTCGAGACAATTAACGGCTTTTCTCTCTCCACAGATGCAGTCAGACCTTCTGAGGATTTCCAGCGTTTTTTTGTTTTTATTTGAAACGGAAGATTTTTATTCAGAATCCCCTTCAAGACTGAATAGTTTACAATCCTCCTGGAACCGTGTGAATATTGTAACACATTGGGTGGGATTTTCCAGCCCCGCCCGCCACTGGGATTATCCGTTCCTGCTGAAAGTCAATGGATCATTGTCTGGCCTGGCGTATCCTCCCACAGTGGCTCCTCCCACAACGGGGGTGGAAAATCCTGGCCGTTATATTTTACAGTTGGGTCACCTAAGAAAACAATTGTAAAGATGGTACTTTACATTGTGATGATATTTATGCAAAAAAAACCCCATTCTGGTCACTTTCATTACATTTATAAATGATTTCTTGGAGTTGTGGAGAGGACCTTCCAACTGGAGCGCTCAAATTTCCATCAAGCACAGGAATAGAGCAGGGACATGTGTTGCAAAAAGTAAGTCCTGACATATTCTATAAACTGGCACAGATATATTGTTGCAGACATGGGGCCCCTTTCCCTTTAATTGGCCATTTCCTCTTGAAACTGACAAACTGCTTGACCACAAGGGGCCTCCACTTTAGCCAGGTGAGAATGGAAGTGGACAAACTCACAGTGACATGAAGCAAAATAACGATAACGAGGAGTGAACAAACTGTTTGATCACAATGGGGACCTCCACAGAGTCCCAGGTGCCAAGTGGACAATTTGTGGTTTTGAATAATGGTAGAAGGAGTAAGCTTGTAAGGGAAAGGCTAAACCAATAAGCAAGCAAACCGTAGTTTATTTAGGGAAGATTGAGTAGATTTTATAATGAGATTGCATTGCAGGATATGATAGGACATAGCTACAAATTAGAACGGGATATAAACCAAATGGCTGAGGCAGAACAATTGGCCCTTAGGGCCAGGCTGATGGTCTGTAGCTGCTTGTTTGGCAGACTGCCTGTTGGTGAGCTTTTGGCTATGTTGCTGGCGTACATAAACTGTTCTGTTATATGCATACCTTTGCAAACTAAGTCACCTGAAAGAAATTTCTGTGTGACTTATGAGATACTTAATACTAAATAACCAATGCATTTTGAGTCTGGCTTCTTGAACAACCTTGATTTTAATCACTCCACCATTCACCTTCCACCTGACAATGTCTGGGCCCTAAGCTCTGGAATTCCCTCCCAAAGCCTCTTTATCTTTCTCTCCTCCTCTAAGACGCTCATTAAAACATAGCTCTTTGACCAAGCTTTTGGCCATCTGTTCTAATATCACCTTATGTGGCTCAGTGTTTGATAATGCTCCTGTGAAGTGCCTTCATTACACCTTACATTAAAGGTGCTATATAAATGTTTGTTATTTTTGTTATCTAACACTGTGATTAACCATACTTGAGTCAAAGACACAGTTCTCCAAATTCACTACCTCAGAGTGCAGTGGATGCCGGGACGCTGGATAAATTTAAGGAGGAGATAGACAGATTTTTAATTAGTAACAGGTTGAGAGGTTATAGGGAGAGGGTGGGAAATTGGAGTTGAGGCCAAAATAAGATCAGCGTGCTCATATTGAAAGGCAGGGCAGGCTCGAGGGGCTGAATTGCCTATTCCCGCTCCTCGTTCTTATGTTCTTATACTCCAGCTGCGATCATGGAGGGGTACTTGAGATAGAAGTTCTTAGGTTCCGACCCGATTCATCATGACAACAGATAGACTTAAACCTGCTACTTCTTATTCTGACCAGCTGTGTAACCTTTAAACATAGGCGTCCTAGCGAGGCACAGGCCTCTGGCAATATTGTTAGATATATTTTAAACATGTGAAACTGAGCTATTTTTTATGCAGCGAGTTGTTGTGATCTTACCTGAAAAGGTGTGGAAGCAGATTCAATAATAACTTTCAAGAGAGGATTGGATACAAACTTGAAAGGAAAAAAGTTGCAGGGTTATGGGGAGAGAGTGGAGGAGTGGGGCTAATTGGAGAGCTCTTTCAAAGGTCTGACGCTGGCACAATGAGCTAAATGGGCTCCTCCTGTGCTGTCTGTTTCTATGATATAGGTATTTTCAATCATTTTTTTAAATCTTGAAATTTTTAATGCCTTTATAATGTTATAGCTTTTATGAGTGAAAACCTAAGCTGGTGGCTGAAAGGACTTTCAAAATATATTTGATTTGCATTGTCTATTTTTATTGGGAGCTTTTGCTGACTGCTTATTGGTGAATGGTATAGATGCCCTCAGTAGTTTACCATTCGAGTGTCCTCTACTTTGCCTGCTTCCGATCAATACTTCCAAGTGTAATAGATAACGTACTTATATATGAAAAATTGATCTATTGTTCGTGATTCATTTTGTTAAAAATTTCGCATCTCCAACAGTCCTCTGAAATTCCAAAGCACCAGTGGGAACATTCATTGAAGATCTAGTAAAGTAAAATGAGAATAAATAAAACATTTGCTGCTACAACAAAACACCAGTTATCACAATGGTTCGAGGTGCTGGCTGTTTGCTCACACACTGATATGCTCTTTAGTAGTAGAAGTCAGGAGCTGGGGTATCACAGTTGGACTGAAACATTAATAGCTGCTAATAGCTGTTCTGGTACAACAATGTGCTGGTAGGTAACTTCCCTCAGTTACAAAATGTTCTGTTTAATTATAGCTATGGGTTCCAATATTTCAGGTAAACAACATATAGCAAGCACAGAGTTCATTCCAGTATATATATTGTAATTAAAACACACTAGATGAAAGCCTGTAGCAAACCGTTAGGTGGACCTTCTTTTCACCGGTTCAACAGAACCCCACAGACAGCTTATTTGTGACCTGTATGCGTCACTGATAACCTTCCCATCATGTCTAACCTGTGATATACGAGCTGGGTCCCTGAAAAATAATCCTTTAAAGAGTCTTATCTGGAAGCCTTTGAAGGCCCACAGGATAAATCCTACAATAAACAGCTGTGGTTTAAAACATCTCGCTTTGTGCGCAGGCGCACTTTGACCTATTATTTACAGTGTGACCCTAAAACATGTGCAGAATCCTAATCCTTGAATACTATGCAAAATTGAGCAATTGTACCTAAAGAACTTAAAAAAGGCATTAGCTGGCCAATTAATGTACAAATCTCAGTACACAACAGATACTTGCTCTGTTCAATTCATTGTGCTCTGTGAAAACCATAGGACCATGTAATAACTTGACGCACTGGACAAGTTTCTACTTGAAACAGATAACTATTACAGAGAGCTTTTCAGAAGCTACATGCTTGAACCAGGTCCTCGACAGGGATTACCCACATTTAGGGCTCATTGGTTGGAGCCTTCAAGGAGAGTCATGTGACCCCTTCAAGTACAACAGACCTACACTATAAATGTTGCCAATTTCTGCACTAATGTATTGTCAATCAATGGCAGCCCAGAAGACATTGACACCAATTTGCATATTCTAATGTAACAACAGTGGGAATATTATAGGGATGACTAAAGATGCCAGCTGTGTCAATTATTCTGACTGTAGATCATAAGGTCTTGCACCACATTCTGGTTTACAATGAAAGGAAATGTGGAGTGATACAGCAGTTGCACTCAGTATCTCATGAGCCACAGAGCGTCCTCTTGTGTGCTAAAAGAAACCAATAAAGATAAGGTACATGTGACCTATGACTCTTCCCTGCTATTTCCATACGTGCTAAGTGAACTAGATTTGAATATTAGGCCCAGCTGTGTTATATGAATCAAATATCACAAGTTCATCATTATTAGCAATAAAATTAAATATCCTTCTCAGAATGGGCATATCAGCATATTTCCCAAAATAGCAGTACTTCATTCAGCTGTGCAAGTTTCAGCCCATCTGGGGCTTGGTGAGGGGATATTTCAGCTGTTACTTCCCCTAGTGTCAAAAGCAAATATTCTGATCTCTTTTATTTTCCCCACAGGAGATGATCACAATAATAACTAACAGAAGCAAAAGCAGAATCTATATGGATTTAAATAAAGGTTGAGAAGGGATTGATCACACTTAGAGGGGTATACCAAAGACTAATAATAGAATGGAGGTGGAGGAAGAAATATGTAAGTAAATATGTGAAATGGGTAAACAACATAAAATAATAATCATGGGAGGTCTTCTCCAGCCCTACAACCTTCCAAGATACCTGCACATCTACAATTCTGGCCTCTTGTGCATTCCGATTTTAATTGCTTCATCATTGGTAGCCATGCCTTTCAACTACTGAGGCCCTAAGCTGTGAAATTTCCTCGCTACAAAAAGGTCTAACTCCCTTCTCCTCTTTAAGATGCTTCTTAACTAACCTCTTTGACCAAACATTTGGTCATCTGCTGGTATAGCTTTTTCAGTGATATTATGCTAATTTTTGCTTGGTTATGCTCCTGTGAAGTACCTTAAGATGTTTCACTATGTAAAAGACGCTTTATAAATATGCTATTGTGTGTTGTTGTTAACAAACAAACTGGCAAGAAGCAAAAGGCATACATGAGATGAAGGTTTTGCAACATGGGCAAGACTCTTCTTATCCAGTTTATTAAAAATCTAACAAGAGGGAGATCACTGAGGGAACTAGTAATGGAACATGAAGCAAAATAGA
Source organism: Carcharodon carcharias (assembly GCF_017639515.1). NCBI lineage: Eukaryota > Metazoa > Chordata > Chondrichthyes > Lamniformes > Lamnidae > Carcharodon > Carcharodon carcharias. The sequence goes on from NC_054467.1 coordinate 227,898,197, forward strand.
TAAGAGATATAAATGTAGGGGAACAGCTAGGCAATAGCAATCATAATATAATAAGATTTAAGATAAATATTAGGAAAAACATAAGACAAAGCCCTCGTAATAAATTGGGAAAAACCTCATTTTAGGGATTGAGAACGGAACTAGAGAAAATAAATTGGAAAAATTTACTTGTGCCTTCTCCCAATTTAGTGGTGTAATCTTTCTTTGTTACATTTACAGGTATCCTTCCCCATTCCCCACTGACTTTTGGACTCTTGCAATTCCCCATTTACTTGTACTTTCCCAATTTCCCCATCTATTGGTCCCTTCCCCAATTACTGTTGCACTCCTTTCATTAATGGTATAGCTCTAACTATCCCATTTACTGGTGCTCTCCCCCCAGTTACCAATATATTCATCCAGTTCTTCAATTTCTGCAGCACTCCTCCAATTCTCCAATTTACAAGAGCACTCCTGCAATTCCCCTTTTTTTGGTCATCTCCCCCAATCACTTGTGCACTCTTCCAAGTCCCCAATTTACTGGTCCACTTCACCAATTCGCTAATCTACATGGCACTTCTGTAATGCTGTCAATAATTGCTGCCCTCCTCCAACAATAACAACTTGCACTTTTACCATAACAAACTGTCCCAAGGTGCTTCACAGGGGCGTTATAAAACAAAATATGACACTAAAACACATAAAGAGATATTAGTATAGATGATTAAAAGATTAGTCAAAAAGTACATTTTAAGCAGTTTTAAACGAGGAAAGTGAGGTAGAGAGGCAACATTAAGATGTCACTTGATCAGGAGCCAACATAAGTCAGTGAGCACATGTGTGAAGGGAAATGAGACTTAGTGCGGGTTCAGACATGGCTATCTCAGAACCAGACTGGAATGAAGTCATCCTTGACTCTGACAGGCTGCCTAAGAAGGAGAAGAAAAGTGAAAATTCACCCTGAAGCATTAAGCATATGCAAAATCATTTGAATGCTGGTGAATTTACAGGCATACTCTGCTGTTTTCAGGTCAATGCCAGTTTTACGTTCCATTATTCTATCTATGGCTTCTCAATTGTTTAACTAATCTTATAATACCTATTGCAAACTACCTTTTCACAGTTGTTCATGTGCAGATTTGACACCAAATTAAGGAGGTTTTTTACTATCAGCACCCATTAAAATGTAAGGACATGAAGTCAAACCTCTGCATGGAATTGCTGTAAGGCAAAAAAAACTCCAGGATCTGGACAACTCTCATAAACAGAAATCAAATTGCATAAAATTGTAATTAAGTTTAACAATAACAAATAATGATACTTAAAAATTACAACAGGAGTTTAAAAAAAACCTAGAGAAAGAATTTTAGCTATTTTAGGGAACAAAACTTTGCTACAGTTGTACAAGGTGTTTGTGAGACCACATCTGGAGTATTATGTACAGTTTTGGTCTTCTTACATAAGAAAAGATATAATTGCATTAGAAGCAGTTCAGAGAAAGTTCACTTGACTGATTCCTGGGATGAAAAGGTTATCTTATGAGGAAAGATTGAGTAGCTTGGGCTTACACCCATTTGGAGTTTAAAAGACTGAAAGGTGATCTTATTGAAACAAAAGATCCTGAGAGGATGTGACAAGGTAGATGCTGAGAGGATGTTTCCTCTTGTGGGGGAGTCTAGAACCAGGGACACAATTTAAAATTAGGGGCCTCCCATTTAAGACTGAGGTAAGGAGATTTTTTTTCTCTCTGATGGTCATTAGTCTGTGGTATTCTCTTCTCCAGAAAGCAGTGGAGGCTGGGTCATTGAATTTATTCAAGGCTGAGTTAGATAGACTTCTGGTACACAAGGGAGTCAATGGTTATAGGGGACTGACAGGAAAGTAGAGTTGAGGCCACAATCAGATCAGCCATGATCTTATTGAATGGTGGAGCAGGCTTGAGTGGCCAAATGGCCTATTCCTGCACCTAATTCTTGTGCATTCTTAAGTGCTTTGTTGGCTGCCAAAGAACGTGAGTCTGAACTAAAAGAACAAGATTTTCAACTACAAGAACATGAGTTTCAACTCGTGTTGGAATGAAGCAAGAAGAGAAAATTAAAGCAGAAGGTTAAAAGATTTGATCAACATGTTCAAAATCGTGAATAGATTTGATAGAGTAAAAAAGGAGAAACTGCAGCAGAAGGGTGGATAACTAGAGGGCACAGGTTTAAGGTGGTTGGCCAAAGAACCAGAGGTGACATGAGGAAACAAATTTTCCAAACACAGTGAGTTATTACGATCTGGAATGTACCGCCTGAAAAGGTGATTGAAGCAGATTCAATAGTAGCTTTCAAATAAGAATTGAATAAATACTTGAAGGGAAAAAAATTACATATTTATGGGAAAGAACAGAGGAATTGTGTGAATTGGATAGTTCTACCAAAGAACTGACACAGACACGATGGGCTGATAGGCCTCTTTCTGTACTGTGTGATTCCATAATCTGAGTGCTTGCTCATTCTGACTATTGTCATCACAGTGGAAATCTAGAAAGCTCCCAGCCCCAGCAAACAATCAATCCATCACCTACATTATTCCTTATGCGAATCAGACTGCTTTGGCTTAAAGGGGATGGGGTCTTAAACTGAAGGATATAGTTAATTCAGTAAATGTACTCACTTTTCCTGAACTGGTCAGGTCATTAAACCACATCCCATGTTGTATCCAAGACCTGGGCGCAATGCTCTTACTACCACAGTGCTGGAGAAAATATGTCTTTCCATTCCTGGCTGCAATTCCATTGCTGTGTCAGTCTGGATGTTGCCCCTTGTCCATGTGCAATAACCATCATGAACATCTCTAAATTTCATCAATGCCTTGTCTGTTAAATGCAACTGAGATTGAGATGTGGGTGTACGTCACATTCACTGAGCTACTTGGAGTCGCAAAAGCCATCAATCAAAATTAATTGGCTCCACTGAGTTACAATCTCAGATTCCAAACTGCTGAGCTGACTTGCATCTATACAATTCAATCCTCTCATGTATCTCCCACCCTCAGTAGCAGCCTTCAGGTTAACATCGAGGTCAATGATATTGTAAACTATGCTATTCTCAAACATATAGGCAAAAATGAAGTATTTTGACAAGTCGTCTTCCTTTTTACTTTCATCACAAGATCAACGGGGATGATTTTTTAATGTCTACAGTAGCATATGGGTTTGTAACCAACACTTTCCCAACATGGTGGCAACTGGGGGTCAAAAACCCTCAACCTCACTAAAATGTGAAACATGCTGAGATGCTGGAAAACTAGAAAAAAGCTTCAATGAAAATTCTGACCTGAGAGAAGCTCCCAGCAGAAGCTGAAGACACAGAGAAACTTTGCCAGAAAATGCTCAGAGAAAAGGCCTGGAATCTGAAGGCAGAGATTTTTACTGCAGCGGAAGACTCCACTCAATCTCCTTTGGAAGTCTAGCTTTACAGCACAGAGTCCACAGACCCTGCAGAGGTGAGCCAAATCTTTTAAAGTTCCAGGCTACAGCTAGCCGTGAGAACACTTCCTCTAATTCGGTGTCAGGGTGCCATTGAAGGAAAGCCCATCACTAACATCCAATTCACCAGTCGGAGCCCCATACCTGGGCTCTGGACTTGTAAGATCAGGAACAGAATTAATTATTTAAATCTCTCAGGAACATCTCGCGACTGCCCAACTCAGAAAGTGGCAAGCATAACTTTAAATTCGAATGCCTCGTTACTCAGCACAGCAAACCATGGAACTAAAGAAGTCGGCACACAGCCGATCCAGGCAGCCATTATTAAGAGCCTTCTTCAAGAAGCACACCATCACCATTTTGTGGAGCGTGCCAAAACTGACAAGGGTAGGAAATCCCTTTGCCTTGGAGTCAACAGCTATGCCATCTCGAAAGGCCATTAAGCTCTTAAAGATGCACGTGCAATTTAACAATTATTAACATGGATCACAATTGAACACTTTCAGCTCAATTTAAACCAGCCCAAGGCCCAGACCAGTCACAAAATTGGGTTCTTTGGAGGAAAAGGTTTTTAAGATAAAGCATCACCTCTGGTTTAAATAAAAAGTCAGAAGAAGAGCAGGTGAACATGCTGTTTCATGCAGGCAACATCATTGTGAGACTGGGTATTAATGAGTCATCTGTCAAATTTGAGGAGGTTTTAAGCATTTATTTTAACTTGCAAAACAATAAAGTACTGGAGAGAGCTGAATTTAGTAAGAGAGTCCAACTGCCAGAGGAACCTGTCAATTCCTTCATAAATTATCTCTACTGAAAGGTAGAGGGGTGAGAATATGAAGATTTAAAGTCTGAACTCATCAGAGACAGAGTAGAGGTGGGTATAACATATATTGATATACTCTCTAACCCCCTACAAACTAAAGAAGATCTAACCCTGGACAAGGCAATCCAAATAGTTAGACTGTCTGAACTCTGTGAGCAGCACAGGACAATCTTAAGGGAACAGAATAAAACATGGGGCAGAAGCCAACTCTCATGCAGCTTATCAGGTCACAAAGACATAGGGACAATTCAAATCAGGGAAAGCTGTCCCCAGACCGCTCAGCAGAGTGACATTGCCAATGCTAATATAGCTGAAGTGCCGACTTACTGCCAAGGTCCCAACTGTTCCAGTGTTTAGGAAGATCTCAATCTTGGGTCTGTTTAAATAGGGCAGATATAGAATTTCTACTTGTGGGTGAAACCAGAACTAAAGGGCCATAAATAGAATGTTGTCATTAATAAATCCAATAGGAAATGCAGAAGAAACCTATTTATCCAGAGAGTGGTGAGAACATAAAGTTCATTACTGTAGGGTGAAGGAATAGAACGTATGTTGGGTTTAGATAAAGAAGGCTGGGAGGAGGTTCATGTGGAGCATAAACATTGGCATGGACTTTTGCTACATATACTTTCTAATGTAATAGCCAACAGTCACAGGCAACAGGCAGAGAACAACTCACATTGTGACCCTTGATACCACAGATTTGTGGGATGAAGTGAACAGATGGACTGCAGCAATTCAAGAAGGCAGCTCGCCAACACCTTCTCAAGGGCAGTTAGGAATGGGCAACTAATACTGGCCTTGCCAGCAATGTCCACATGCCATGGAAGAATTAAAAAACAGTGTTGGACATGGTAAAGGGATAAGGCCTGTGATACAAGCAAGTTTGTCAGACACACAAGGAGCTTGCATTGATCACGGCTTGTGAAGCAGAGCACTTAGGCAAGAAAGCCTGTTTGGCATTATGCTAATGATAAAAGATGAGAAAATTTAGAGTGCGAAAACTGTAGAAAGAGTTTTGTGGTGGAGATTGCTTTCTCTTTTTGCATTTACGTTGCTATAGGGCAGTCACCTTTAAATCCTCGGTACTGAATATTTATTACTAACAGGCTTTTACACTTGGACAGAAGTGCTCAGGTGCCTAAAACTATTTCTTCTCTAGTCTGGATACTATTAAGCATCTATATAACCTTTGACCCTGACATCAACGAATGTCGCACTGCCAAAAGTCACTTTTTGTGAGAAAATGGAATAGTTTCCCCTAAAACTTGTGTTGTTTTTTTTTTCTCTTTTGGTTACTTTCCCCTTAAGCCTCATAAAGCTGTGAATATTTCCCTTTTGGATCCAACAGGATATGAGGCTGTCTCCAGAGCTCCTCTGACCTCGAGGCCTCTCTGGGAATCATATATTTGAAAAGGAGTGATTATACTGGATAAGCTTATGAGATAAAAAGAATATAGGCTTTTGGGAAGTACTGACAGGGAACATTGATAGTGCAGCTGGATGCAGCCCCAGTCCGACAAATTAAATGGTTTCTAATGAATCTCACCTGGTGTCAATGTTCTTATTGATTCCCACATGATTTAAGATTTATGAAGTTGGATAATCAGAGCGTGTTTCTATGGAAGAGCATTTGGCGAACAATGGTCATGGTCACGTTTAGAATAGTTATAGAAAAAGCACAGATACAACCAAGCATAAAAATACTTAACTGGAGGGGAATAATTTCAGTGAGTTGGAAAGAAATCAGGTCCAGGTGGATTGGAATTAAAGATTGATAGGTAAAACAGTAATTGACTAGTAATTAAACAACTAATTGACCAGAAAGCAAACTGGACCAGTCATATAAGTACTCTGGCCATAAGAGCAGGTCGGAGGCTAGGAATTTTGTGGAGAATAATGCAACTCCTGATTCCCCAAAGCCTAGCAGCCATCTGCAAGGCATAAGTCAGGAATGTGATGAAAATTCTCTAATTGCCTGGATGAATGCAGCTCCAGCAACACTCAAGAAGCTCAGCATCATCCAGGACAAAACAGCCTGCTTGACTGGCACCCCATACACCACCTTCAACATTCACTACCTCTGCCACTGATGCACAGTGGCAGCAGTGTGTACCATCTACAAAATGCACTGCAGCAACTCCCCAAGGCTCCTTCAACAGCACCTTCCAAACCTGTGACCTCTGCCATCTAGAGGGACAAAGGCAGCATATGCATGGGAACTCTACCAAGCTCCCCCCCAAGCCACACAACATCCTGACTTGGAACTATATTGATGTTCCTTCACTGTCACTGGGTCAAAAATCCTGGAACTCCCTCCCTAATAGCGCCGTGGCTGTTCCTACACCATATGGACTACAGCAATTCAAGAAGACAGCTCACCACCACCTTCTCAAGGGCAATCGGGGATGGGCAACAAAAATGCTGGCCAAACCAGTGGTGCCCATGTCCCATGAAAAGAACTTCTAAAAATTAAACATTGGGAAGCCTCCAAAGAGGGGATAATCCTCATACAGAGTTGGCACTTTCCTATGAGAGCTAAATATCAAGGCTAAAGTGAGATAGAAAAGAGAGGTTAAGATGATTTTGAAGTTAATAATACAGAAGAGAACCAAGCTGAAAGTACAGAGAAGATCTAAAAAGGAGAATAAGAGGAAAAAGACAGTTTTTAAGAATTCACTTATGGGATATGGGAGTCACTGGCTAGGCCAGCATTTATTACCCAACCCTAATTGCCCCTGAGAAGGTGGTGGTGAGCTGCCTTCTTGAACCGCTACAGTTCCTGTGGTGTAGGTACACCCACAGTGCCGTTAGGATGGGAGTTCCAGGATTTTGACCTAGGAAGGAACGGCGATATATTTCCAAGTCAGGATGATGAGTGACTTGGAGGGGAATTTCCAGGTGGTGGTGTTCCCATCTATCTGCTTCCCTTGTCCTTCCAGATGGTAGTGGTTGTGGGTATGGAAGGTGCTGCCTAAGGACCCTTGGTGAGTTTCTGCGGTGCACCTTGTAGATGGTACACACTGCTGCTACTGTGTGTCAGTGCTGGAGGGAGTGATTTTTTGTGGAAGGGGTGCCAATTAAGCAGAATGCTTTGTCCTGGATGGTTTCTCAAGCTTCTTGAGAATTATTGGAACTGCAGTCATCCAGGCAAGTGGAGAGTATTCCATCACACTCCTGACTTGTGCCTTGTAGATGGTGGACAGGCTTTGGGAGTCAGGCGGTGAGTTACTCGTCACAGCCTCTGCTCTTGTAGCCACAGAAGTCCATTTCAATTTCTGGTGAATGGTAACCCACAGGATGTTGATAGTGGGGGATTCAGTGATGGTAATGCCATTGAACGTCAAGAGGCGATGGTTAGATTCTCTCTTGTTGGAGATTGTCATTGCCTGACACTTGTGTGGCACGAATGTTACTTGCCACTTGTCAGCCCAAGCCTGGATATTGTCCAGGTCTTGCTGCATTTGGACAAGGACTGCTTCAGTATCTGAGGAGTCGCGACTGGTGCTGAACATTGTGCAATCATCGGCGAACATCCCCACTTCTGACCTTATGATGGAAGGAAGGTCATTGGTGAAGCAACTGAAGATGTTTCAGCCTAGGATATTACCCTGAGGAACTCCTGCAGTGATGTTCTGGAACTGAGATGATTGATCTCCAACAACCATAGCCATCTCCCTTTGTGCCAGGTATGACTCCAACCAGTGGTGAGTTTTCCCAATGATTCCCATTGACTACAGTTTTCCTAGGGCTCCTTGATGCCACCCTCGGTCAGATGCTGCCTTGATGTCAAGGGCAGTTACTCTCACCTCACTTCACAGTAGGAGAATGAATTAGCAACTAATATAAAAGGGAATCCAAGTCTTTTATGAACACATAAATAGTAAAATGGTAGACAAAGGTGCAGAGGTGGCCATTTAGGGACTAAAAAGACAGTCTTGTTTTTGGAGACAGAGGGCATGGCAGACGTACTAAATAGGTACTTTGCATCATTCTTCGCTGGAGAAGAAAATGCTATTGAGTCACAGTAAAGGACAACACTGTAGTTGTTTTGTCTAGGATTAAAAATAAAGAGAATGTACTTAAAATTTTGACAATCCTCAAAGTTCACCTGTTCCAAAAGGGATGCATTCTAGGTGACTGAGGGAAATAAAGGCGGAAATCATGGAGACTTAGCCACAATCTTCCAATCGTCCTATAGGGGTGTTGTCAGAGGACTGGAGGATTGTAAATGTTGTACCCCTATTTAAAAGAGGAGAGAAAGATTAACCTAGAAACCAATGTTAGTCAGCCTAACAACGTTGGTGAGGAAACACTTAGAGGTGATAATATGGGACAAAATTAATTGGCATTTGAAAAAATATTGGACAATAATGAAAGCAGAATTTGTTAAAGACAAATCATGTTTGACCAACTTGATTGGTTCTTTGACACAGTAATAGAAAGGGTTTAATGGGGGTAGTGCAGTTGATGTTATCTTTGTGGCTTTTCAAAGGCATTTGGAAAGTGCTACACAATAGACTCGTTCACAAGATTAAAGCCAATGACTCTAAAGGATCACCATAGATAAAAAATTTGCAAGAAAGGACAGAATAGTTGTTCCCTGTTGAGACTGGAGGAAAGTATACAGTGGTGTTTCCCCAGGGTTCGTATTAGGTTATTTCCTCTTTCTAATATACATGAACGTTTTGGACTTGGACAAGGAGAGAGGAGGTCTTATGCGCAGTGGAGACAGTCCCTCTTTCTGAGTTAGAAGCTCCAGGGCTTGATGGCTAAGGAAGGTGCATTCGTAATGTAGCCAAACAGGTTTTTGAGTATCAACTTGTGAATCATTCCAACATCTGTCAATGGCAGGCTCTAAGATTGAGAGAGATTCCTGGTCAGCAATGTAATGGAAAGAAATTGGAGCTTCCATCATCACAATCCATTGCTCCAGACTACAAGATGCATGTAAAAGTATACGTTGCCACAGAAACCTGGACTTTTGGGGGGCTGGTTGGCTCAGTGGCCTGGACAGCTGGTGTGGATCGATTGGTGCTAACATCATGGGGTTTGATCCCTGTTTTAGCTGGGATGGATTCAGGACCTGCCTCTTTTCCCTACCTGTGGTGGAGGTCATAGCGCTGTGGGTCAGTCCTGCCTTCGGACAGAGAACCCAAGAAGAAAAAGAATACTGGGAGACATGAGTTCAAATCCCACCACAGAAATTGGGGAATTATTTAATTCAATTACATAACTGAATTAAATAAAACCTGGAATAAAAAACCAGCTTCAGTAATGGTGACTGTGAAACTACCAGATAGTTGGAAAAACTCACCTGGTTCCTAAATGTTCTTTAGGGAAGGAATTCTGCTGTCTTGACCTGATCTGGCCCCCTGTGGATCACAGTGTATAAGTCAATCTTTTAAGCTTCAAAAAATCCTTCCAAAAACAGGGGTCGATTTATAGGCTCACTATAAACACTGAACCGCCAGTGTTGGTTCACCGGTTGCCATGATCTGTGTGGGCATTCCTTAAACTCCCATGCAATATCTTGGCAACATATGGTCCATATTGCCTGTGTGATCACATGCACCAAATTGTAAGGTGTGTATAACTCTAAACATTTATCTCTGAGCTGAAAAATTGAGGCCAACTCCTCATACAGGTAAAAACAAAAAACTGCGGATGCTGGAAATCCAGAACAAAAACAGAATTACCTGGAAAAACTCAGCAGGTCTGGCAGCATTGGCTGAGAAGAAAAGAGTTGACGTTTCGAGTCCTCATGACCCTTCAGCAGAGATCCTCATACAGGTATAGCCCCAAACATGCTTTTATAAGCTGAAAGATGGGGATCAACTTATATGCCAGGTTGACTTATACTCTGCGATCTTCAGTATTTATGGCTTCAAGCCTATAGCAATTTGGTTGACTCTTAATTGATCTGAAATGTTCTAGCAAAGCATTCAGTTATATCCAAGAGGTAGGCTCACCACCATCCTCTCAAGAGCTATTAGGAATGGGCAATAACAGTGATGGCTAAATCCCATGAATAAATCAAAAGAAAACCCTTATTAACATTTTTAAACTTTGCTTACATTCATTGGAGGCAGCCGCCAGGGATGCTTAAGGAGTGTCCCAAGCAACATGATGTTGCGTGCACTTCCTGACTGGGGCATGGAGCTACATATTCCACTTTGCGGTGCCTGTTTCAGACCTGTGAAAATATATCACAACTTCTGAACCAGTTATTTTTTTGCATTTGAATGTGTTTAACAACCTTTCAAACCATCGCAAATGTAAGCGACTGGGCTGAGGCTTCTTTGGTCTCTGATCTTTTTAAAATATACCTGCCTGTCACAATGAAGGATCCAAATAGCAATCCAGGGAACAGCTTTGACAGCTTTCCCTGGAATGAATGTGTGGTTGTCTCAAGTACCAACAGCAACATCTTTATCACAGCGTGAACTCCTTGAATGAGATCTGCGTGTGCCTTTGGTATGAAGGACAAGTACAAACACTGACTGTGCTCGCCCCGCTGGATAGATTTGTAGTGGCCTAATTGCCAACCAGATTAATCAGCAGGGTTCATCACAAAGCAAAGTTGGCAAATATTTGCTTTTAGTCAATGGTCAGCACAGCCCCGTCCTCCTCTGATAAGGGAGTAACCCATACCCCCTGACATATGCTGAGTGATAAATGTGGCATCTCCTTTGAGGGATCACTAAATGGTCCAGCAGCTGATTGCATTATTTCATCCTTGGCATGCTCTGACTCCTAAACCTGAGAGTTATCTTTGGCCACTGCTGCTAACCCAGGGCTTTTTCCTACCTTCTAATCAGTCAATACCTCTTCTTTATCCAGGCAGCCAGAGAATCCTTGGCACAGATGTCCATGGGAGAAGCTCCTTTTTGCAGCTAGGCATGTCTTAAGCACAGCGACAAATGGCCCATTCACTATTTCACTCCTGCATATGTTTGGAACTGAGAGACTTCCACTTATTTAGCGTCTTTCACAACTTCAGGATGTCCTAACATGCTTAACGCAATGAGGTGTGTTTAAGTGTGGCCACTGTTATAGTGTAGGAAATGCGACACCCAATTTGCACACAGTAAGGTCTCACAAAGAGCAATGCGATGATGAATAGATAACGTGGGTATTTTTTCTGCTGTTGGTTGATGGGTGACAATTGACCAAGACACCAATGAGAACTCCCATGTCATTTGAAATAGCACCACAGGATCTTTAAATGCAACTGAGAGGACAGTTAAGACCTCAGTTTAATGCCTCATCTAAAATGCCTCATCTAAAAAATGGGTTGATGTCATCTTCTTTGGGAATTGGCAAAAATAATGGGCCATAACTTCCTCGGAGTGACAATCAGCATTGCCACTCCATGCCAATTACTGCTGTGGATTTTCTTCTGTGCCTGCCTGGACCGACCTTCTGACTCAGGCCGGGCGCGATCCAGGCAGCACAGCTGTCTCTGAGGCTCAGCGGTGCAGTCCAGCTCCATCAGATTGAAGCAGGACACACCCCCATTTTTACAGCACTAGCTGCCGTAACTTTAAAGGTCCCATTGAAATTGACAGGCCAGGGAGATAGTAAGTCTCCAAGGTAAGTGGTTAGAATTCGGGGTTGGAGGGGGATCAGAGGTCGGGCATGGGCTGGGAGTGTTGGACATCAGGATGGGTGCTCTGGGGGTCTGACTTCAGGGGGGTGGGGGGGGTGGGGGGGTGTCTGACATCATAGGGAGGTGTCAGACCATCAGAGGGGAATTGGGGTGGGGGGGGGGGTCGGACATTAGGTGGGTGGTGTCGGAGGCGGGGAAGGAGATCCGGTGGGGCCAGGAAGTGGGTGGGGCATGCAGGGGGTGGCAGGGAGGGAGGGGAGGTGCGAGGTGGCTGTCTGGTCAGGTCAGGTAGAGAGGTTGGGAGGGCGGAGTGTGTGGTGGGGGGGAGGGTGTCAGTACTGCAGGGGTGGGGCAGGGTTTAGTACTGCGTGGGGGGTTGCTTTCGGGTCAGGTAAGGGGGAAGTCCCCTGGGGGGTTCGGGGGTTGGGGTGGGGGGGTGGGGCAGTGTCGATGGTCTCTATCTTTACAATAGTTACCCAGAAGGTAGAAGAGGTTTTAATTCTTCTAACTTTTTCTGAGTAACTATTTGTGTCACACAGCTGGAACTATCCAAACTTGTGATTTAAATCAGGTTTTCGGAAGCTTCCTGAAGCAGAGCAATTGCCCAGAGGAAATTTGCACTTCTGGGCAATTGCTGTGCAAACCCTGACCTTTGGAGTTCCATGAGGGGTCCCCCAGCGCATCTTTGAGGTACTCCCCAAATCCAACGCTGGGGAGCTGGGACGTTACAGCCCAACATATTGAACCTGGGTCAGAATGTTAATGTCAGTGGATGCACGTGGTTTTAATTAACAAAATGGCACCTCATTAACATGAGCAATTCACACTGCTCCAGATCAATGGGACTCACCAATGCTTAAGACAGCACTAGATTTTTTTGATGCAGACAGACATGCTCATGGCAACACAAACACACCCGAGTGTGGAATATTGAGATAAAAGGAGCAAAATCAAAATGGAATGTTTGAAAGAGAAGGCAGAATAAAGGAATTAGAGGAATGACATAGTAAGACGGTCACTGGTTAACTAGTGACCTAGTCTATCTAGTTGCTATCTCCTTGGAGCTTTTCCATTAACTCTGAATCCCATTTCTTGACAAGAACCTGTCCAGCTCCTCTTGAAGCTTTTTCCTTGTTTCGCCACCGATGCCAGTAATCTGTTCCATATACTTACTAACATTTTAGTGAACAAAGTACTTCAGCTCTGAAGCATAGCTATCCTTTAAATGAGGCAGTGGCAGGATTGAAATTAAAATAGAAAATACTGGGAATACTCAGTAGGTCAGGCAGTATCTGTGAAGAGGGAATTTCACGGAATATTTAAAACTGAACACGGGGTGAGTTACAGATTTGGAACATTTTGTAGTCCCTAAAATTCTGCAGAGATTCCCCTTGTCTCCTGTTGAAACTAGGGCCGCAGGGTTGGTGCCCGGTATGGGCAGGGATTTAAAATTACGGTTCTAGAATTGTCTCAGGACCTTGACGCCTTCTGGACAGTTTTGAATTTTCAAAGAGCTGGCGGTGGAGAGAGGGAGCAGGAAATACAGTTTTCGCCAATTAACCACCCCCCTTAAGCCCCTTAAGGAGCTTGTTAAGGGGCCTGTGTGTTCAGCACTGAAATTTTCAATATTTTTTCAGCTGCAATGGAACAGTCTTGTGCACAACTGTCAGTATGTCGCTGGGACCAAGTATATTAATTCAAATGTGTCATGACCATGTAAAACACGATTCCTTCAAGTAGTCCGTGAGCAAGGAATTTGTGTGTGTGTGTGTGTGCGTGTGTGTGTATGTAGCCCCTTTTAAGTGTGAGTGGTTCAATTAAAAAATAACTCAGCAGCAAAACTTTAGTCTTAAACCAGAAAACGATTAGTTTATTACAAAACACTTCTGCAAGTTGTTAAGTAAAACTAGTAAAGCGACTAATTAAATACATACAAAGATTAATTGCAGATAAGGATAAAACATACTTCTAAAGATGAAACACAGTTCAGTCCTTTAAGATATTGGTGCAGGGCAAGTGTTTGGTGCAAGTGTTGGTTGTGTGGAGTGAAGTTTAAATTAAATTAAATTAAATTAAATTAAATTAAATTAAGAGCTGTGTTCCACAGCTGCAATGGCTTCTATAGTCAATTAGTCAGTGCTTGCCTTTTCAGATGGATTCAGTAGGTCAGCATTTTGGGAGAGGGAAAAGATTGCTTGTCCTCATTAGTTCCGTGGTTATGACACTTAAATATTTCTTAGATTCTCATTCAGCAGAGCAACAGTTGATTTCCTGATACCTTCCTCTTTGGTCTATCTTGTAAGGACCCTCTCTGATGATATTTCTCAGAGTTCTTCCTGGAGTTTCTACACACATGGCTTTCACAGCTTGTCTTTATCACAACAATGGCTGCTACATTAATTTCAAATGAGCCATTGTTCTACCAGGCAAAGGAGTTAATGAGTTGAGGTCCTTTGAAATCCCTTCCTGTCTCCTGTTCACTCAGAAGATCTTCATACCTTTAGAAGATGCAGTGGACACCCCTGGAGAGATCTTGCATTTTAATGACTCTGTGATCAGCTCTGGAGATAACAGAAGTGTGAACAAACACAGTAAAATGCCAGGATGTATGTCCATACTTCAATTTTGAAAAGAGCTTTTAAACTCAATTTAAAGGTTTGAAAGCAAATATGTATCTTTAAAACTTTTGTCCTTAAAATCTACAATATTATAACTACATGTTCTTGACAAAATGTGTTGGGCCAACTAGCTCCGGCACGGAAACAAGAATTTCAAAGTCTTCTATAAGCATATAAATAGGAAAATGGTGGTAAGAGGAGGAGTGGGACCCATTAGGGACCAGAGTGGGGTAGGGGAAAATCTGAGGTATTGAATGAATGCTTTTATCTGTCTTTTTATCAAAGAAGAAAATGGTATCCAGGCCATGTTGAAAGAGGAAGTAATTCATACACGAATAGGATTTAAATTTGATAAGGATGAGGTGTTAGCTGGCTGCCTAAAAGTTGATAAATGGGATGAGGTGCATCCAAGAAACTGACAAGATATCAGAGTGAAAATCATAGGCATGTTGGTGGATTGGGCAGGCAAGTGGCAGATGAAGTTCAAGGAAGGGGTGTGTAAGGTGATCCATTTTGGCAGGAGGAATATGGAGAGACAGTATAAAATAAAGGGAGAAACTCTAAAGGAGATGCAGGAACAGAGGGACCTTGATGTATATGTACATAAGTCATTGAAGATGGCAGAGCATGTTGAGAGGGCAGTTAAGAAAGTGTATAGTATTATGGGATGGAATTGTCCCATATTTGCACTAAGTGTGGTAGTGGGCGGGAAAAAGAATGTTTCACTCGCAGCCGCAATGGTGGTTTATCATGCCGTATGGTCCCAATCCCACCTCACTAATCATGCATTCCTGGGAAACATGCTGGGTTGGAGGTGGGCGTGCTCTCATTCACCCACCACGCCATCATCTCGCTGCTTCCTCACGCCGGCTGCCATATTTAAGGTGCAGCCATGTGCGTACTTCTCAGTGCTTCCAGCCCAGAACTGCTGCACAGAAAACATGGCCCCAAAAGCCAAGAAGACTGCAGACCCCTGATTCAGATACATGTGCCTGGAACGCATTTTAGAAACATAGAAACTAGGAGCAGGAGAAGGCAAATGGTAGGTTCGTTGCAAGAGGATTTGAGTTCAGAAGTAGGAGTGCCTTACTGCAGTTATACAGGGCCTTGGTGAGACCACACCTGGAGTATTGCGTGCAGTTTTGGTCTCCCTACCTAAGAAAGGATATACTTGCCATAGAGGGAGTGCAGCGAAGGTCCACAGGCTGATACCGGGGATGGCAGGACTGTTGTATGAGGACAGATTGGTTTGACTGGGCCTGTATTCACTAGAGTTTAGAAGAATGAGATCTGATTGAAAGGTATAAAATTCTAACAGGGCTAGACAGACTAGATGCAGGGAGGATGTTTTCCTTGGTTGGGGATTCTAAAACCAAGGGCATGTCATCATCATCCTCCTGGAATGTAAGGACTATAGGCATCTGCTGTGCATCCATGACAGGAGCTTTATCACAGAGGGTATGTGCATTGCCATCAGCCGGACAGGAGTCAAACATTCACAGATGCAATGTAAGGATCAGTGGTGTCTCCTAACTGCATTTGGTCATCATCCTCCACCAATCTGGCAACTTTGAGGTTCTTCCAAGCACACCTGCCTCTTCTGGCCAGTGTGATGGCTCATTGCCATCGTCCTCGCCTTCAAGGATCTCCTCACTCTCAGCCCCGTCGACGTCCTCCTCATTGGGGGAGACCTCCAGCTCCTCCATCTCCTTCTCACCGTTGCAGCACCAGGCTGTAAAGGGAGCAGCAGGCAACTGCGATGCATGACAACCTCTGTGGTAGATTTAAATGTGGGAAGCATGATTGAGAAATTTACGGATGACACAAAAGTTGGTCGTGTAGTTGCTAGTGAAGAGGACAGCTGTCAACTCCTCAATGATATCAATGATTTGGTTGAGTGGGTGGACAAGTGGCAAATGGAATTCAATCTGGAAAAGTGTGAGGTAATGCATTTGGGGAGGGCAACAAAGCAAGGGAATATTCAGGACAGTACAGGCGAACAAGGTGGCCAAGAAAGGATATGGAATGCTTTCCTTTATTCAGCGAGATATTGAATACAAAAGCAGGGATATAATGATGGAATTGTATAAAATGCTGGTTAGGCTACAGCTGGAATTTTGTGTACAGTCCTGGTCGCCACATTACAGGAAGAACATAATTGCTCTGGGGAGAGGGCAGAGGGGATTTACAGGAATGTTGCCAGGGCTTGAAAATTGCAGCTATGAGGAGAGATTGGATAAGATAGGGTTATCTTTCTTAGGGTAGAGGAGGCTGAGGGGTGACCTAATTGAGGTGAACAAAATTATGAGGGGCCTAGATAGGGTAGATAGGGAAGACTTGTTTCCCCTACCTGAGGGGGCAATTATTAGGGGCATAGATTTAAGCTGATTGGTAGAAGGATTAGTGGGGACGTGAGAAAATACTTTTTCACCCAGAGGGTGGTGAGTGTCTGGAATTCATTATCTAAGTTGGTGGTTGAGGCTGAAAAGATCAACTCATTTAAAAGGTACCTGGGTCTGCACCTGAAGTGCTGTAACCAGCAAAGCTACAGACCAGGTGCTGGAAAGTGGGATTAAAATTAATGGGTAATATTTTGTCTTTTTTTGGCCAGCACAGACACGATGGACTGAATAGCCTCTTTCTGCACCGTAACTGTTCTATGGTTCTATGGAATGTATTGCAGGGCTCCACCAGACCGATCCAGGCAGCGGAGTATCATATTCAACATTCCGATGGTTTGCTCCACCAAGGTGTGAGTTGCAGCATGAGACTAATTATACCTTCTCTCTGCTGCAGTCTGAGGCTGCCACGCGGGCGTCATCAGCCAAGTCCTCTGTGGGCAGCCCTTGTCCCCAAGGAGCCAACCCTGCAGCCTTTCTGGACTCTGGAAGATGTCAGGGATCTGAGACCTATTGGGAATGTAAGAGTCATGGACACTCCCTCAGAACCATGTGCAGAGCTGTAAGATGCGTTTGTGGTGGTTACACACCAGCTGAACATTCATGAATGGAAGCCCTTGCAGTTGACATAGTTGACCAAGTGTTGCCACAGAGATCTGAGCACCACGTGAGTGCAGTCGAAGGCACCCTCCACCTGTGGGAAACCCGAGATCTGGGCAAATCTCAGCGCTCTTGCATCTGGCTTTCCTGATCCTGGGCAAAATGCACAAAGTTGTGTGCCTTCGCTATGATGGCATCTGTGACTTCCTGGATGCATCTGTGCATGGAGGCTTGTGGTATCCCACAAAAGTCACCTATGGAGCCTTGAAAGGAGCCACTGGAGTAAAGATTGAGCCCAGTGGTCACTTTCACGGCCACTGGGAGTGGATGCCCTCCATGTCCCCATAGTGCTGAGCCCTGCAGCAGGTATCAGATGTGACTGACCAGTTCCCTGGACATGCACAGTCTTCGGTGACACTGGTTCTTGGTCATCTGCAGGAATGACAAGCGCTGTCTGTTGACCTTGGATCTAGCTCGGCGCTGACCAGCGACAGCTTGCTGCGGCTCTTCAGCGGCTTGTGCAGAAGCCCCAGCTGCCCCTTCTTCCAGAGGGTGCTGCTCCTCCCTCTGTGGAGCCAGAGTCTCCATCGCTCTCTTCTCCATCATCTCTGCTCTCTGCAAGCCATGAGGCACACAGCTAGGTCACCAGGCTCCATGATCCTGATGTACTCCTCCTGCAGGATGAAAGCATGGGTGTACCAAGAACCTCTCTTGGTTAAGTCTGAAGGCCCCTTAACACATCCTAGAGAGTGCTAGCCACCACTTGGATGGCCAGAGTTTAGTGTGCTGCGTGGCTGCCCAAGACCTCACTCATCTCTTGTTCACTCCACCCGACCGATTGGCGGCAGCTTTGCCCACTGGACTACATGCTGTGCTCTCAGCTCAAGCACAGGCATTCTCCTAACCCGCACTGCAAGTCTGCACTGTTAGCTTGAACCATGGGGTAGACTCGAATGAAGACATTGCAAGGGGCTGTGAGCACCTCCACCAGTGACTGCTCCATGGCCAGCTTTAGCAAGGAGATTGTACAACATGTGCAGTCGTCCAATTGTTCTGCTGTCCACTAAAATGCTCATTAATTTGCAGTTTGTGCCCGAGGGGTGAAAAACTCTGGAGAATTTGGTGGCACTTTCAGGCCTCTACGTTGCTTGAGCGGGCAGATAAGCTAAAGTCAATGTGGCTGCACCTGAACTCTCAGCTCCAGAGGAGTGGTCAGTCTATACAAGGTTTTCCTAATACATGGCTGCTTCCCTGCTGCCCACCCACCGCATGTGCTTGTGCACTACCATCGACCGCTTCCCTGGACCCCTCCACCAACTTGCCTCAACTGCAGTGCAGTCCTTGCCCCAGCACTGCACTGTCAGCCAGCTGGGAAATGCGACTTCCCTGTGCCCTCACCTCAATGCGCAATGCCCCAGCCTTGAAGTCTAACACGGGACCCTCGCGAGTGCTGCGCAACGTTACTGTGCACTCACCTCCGTGTTCCCCTCGAAGTGCAGCCCGCCAAGTGCATGTCTTATAAATGCTGTTGTGAAACACGTCAGCTTGCAATCGCACTGACGTGCTCGTGTAATCCAGTGTGGGGGGATGATTCTGATGAGTTGGGCTTAAAATGAAATGCAGATGTTCCCGATGTGCAGCGGTGGGAAATGCGGCCCGCTATTGACGGGCGGGACAGACGATTGCAAATTGGTTTCAAGACATTGTGAAACCGATTTTTGGTCTTTCTGCAATATTGTCCACTTACGCCCACCGTGATCAGCGTTTACGGAAAATTCAGCCCTTAATCTTTATTAATAGGGGCATTGAATACAAGGGTAAGGAGCTCATGTTGAATTTGTATAAAACACTAGTTAGACCTCATCTGGAGTACTGTGTCCAGTTCTGAGCGCTTTAGTTGATGAAGGATGTGAAAGCATTGGAGAGAGTACAGAGGAGATTCACAAGAATAGTTCCCAGGATGAACAACTGTTGCTACGTGGATAGATTGGAGAGGTTGGGACTGTTTTCCTTGGAGAAAAGAAGGCTGAGAGGAGACTTGATAGAGGTATTCGAGAACCTGAGGGGTATGGACAAGGTAAATATGAAGAAACTGTTCCCACTCAAGAGAATATCCAAGAGCTAGAGGGCACAGATTCAAAATAATTGGCAAAAGGAGTAAAAGTGATGAGAGGAAAAAATTTTTCACCCAAAGGGTGGTTGGAAACTGGAACTTCCTGAGAAGGTGATGGAGGCATTCAAAAGGGAATTGGATTGCTACCCAAAGGGAGAGAATGTGCAAGGTTACGGGGATAAGGCAGGGGAATAGGAATAGGTGGAATGCTCTTTCAGAGAGCCAGTGCAGGCTCGATGGGCTAAATGGCCACCTTCTACACTGTAAAGATACTGTGATTCTGTGAGATTTGTGGAGGCACTGGCTATGATTTTCCAGTCTTCCTTTGACTCAAGGCTGATGTCAGAAGACTGGAGAATTGCAAATGTTACACCTTTGTTCATATAAAGGTGTAACGATAAGTCCAGCAACTACAGACCAGTCAGTTTAACTTTGGTGGTGGGGAAACTTCTAGAAACAATAATTAGGGACAAAATAGTAATAGTACTGAAGACTTGTGCTCCAGAACTTGCCGCACCCCTAGCCAAGCTGTTCCAGTACAGCTACAACACTGGCATCCACACGGCAATATGGAAAATTGTCCAGGTATGTCCTGTACACAAAAAGCAGGACAAATCCAACCCGGCTAATTACTGCCCCATCAGTCTACTCTTGATCATCAGTAAAGTAATGGAAGGGGTCATCAACAGTGCTATCAAGCAACACTTGCTTAGCAATAACCTGCTCACTGATGCTTAGTTTGGTTTCCACCAGGGCCACTCAGCTCCTGACCTCATTACAGCCTTGGTTCAAACATGGACAAAAGAGCTGAACTCCTGAGGTGAGGTGAGAGTGACTGCCCTTGACATCAAGGCAGCTCTTAACCGAGTGTGGCATCAAAAAGCCCTAGCAAAACTGGAGCCAATGGGAATCAGGGGGGAAACTCTCCACTGATTGGACTCATATCTAGCACAAAGGAATATGGTTGTGGTTGTTGGAGGTCAGTCATCTCACCTCCAGGACATCACTGCAGGAGTTCCTCTGAATAGTGTCCTAGGCTCAACCATCTTCAGCTGCTTCATCAATGACCTTCCTTCCATCATAAGGTCAGAAGTGGGAAGGTTCGCCAATGGTTGCGCAACATTCAGCACCATTTGCGACTCCTCAGGTACTGAAACAGTTCATATCTAAATGCAGCAAGACCTAGACAATATCCAGGCTTGGGCTGACAAGTGGCAAGTAACATTCGCACCCCACAAGTGTCAGGTAATGACCATCCCCAACAGGAGAAAATCCAACTATTGCCCCGTGATGTCCACGGCATTACCGTGGATTACTATCAACATCCTGGGGGTTACCATTGACCAGAAACTGAACTGGACTAGCCATATAAATACTGAGGCTACAAAAGCAGCTCAGAGGCTAGGAATTGTGCAACGATTAACTCACATTCTGACTCCCCAAAGCCTGTCCACCATCTACAAGGCACAACTTAGGAATGTGATGGAATACTCCCCACTTGCCTGGATGCGTGCAGCTCCTACAACACTGAAGAAGCTTGATACATTCCAGGACAAAGCAGTCCGCTTGATTGACACCACATCCACAAACATTCACTCCTTCCACTACCGACGCACCGTAGCACAATTGTGTACCATCTACAAGATGCACTGCAGGAATTCACCTAGGCTCCTTAGACAGCACCTTCCAAACCCATGACCACTACCACCTAGAAGGACAAGGGCAGTAGATTGATGGGAACACTACCACCTGGAAGTTCCCCTCCAAGTCACTGTTGAACTTGTATAAGACACTAGTTTGATCTCAGCTGGAGTATTGCATTCAGTTCTGGGTGCTGCACTTTAGGAAAGAGGTGAAGGCATTGAAGAGAATACAAAAAAGATTCACAAAGATGGTTGCAGGGATTAGGAACTTCAGTTACAAGGATAGATTGGAGAAGTTGGGACTGTTTTCCTTGGAGAAGAGAAAGCGGGAAGGAGATTTGATAGAGGTATTCAAAGTCATGAGAGGTCTGATAGAGGAGATAGGGAGAAATAGTTCTCACTCATGAAAGGATTGAGAACGAGGGCACAGGTTTAAAGCAATTGGCAAAAGAAGCAAAAGTGATGTAAGGAAAAGCTTTCACACAGTGAGTTGTTAGGATTTGGAATGCACTGTCTGAGAGTATGGTGGTTTAATCAAAGCATTCAAAGGGGAATTTGGACTGTTACTTGAAAAGGAAGAATGTACAGTATTATGGGGAGAAGGCGGGAGAATGGCACTAAGTGAATTGCTCATTCGGAAAGCTGATGCAGACGCGATGGACTGAATGGCCTCCTTCAGCGCTGTAACAATTCTGTGATTCTGTGATGAGTGCTGCTACTAATCTTGTTTGCAATAATCGTTCTTCCTCCACGTTTGAACTCCTGGCCATCTAATGCTGCAGCTGCCTTGCCTGATCTAATTGGCAAGGCAGCAGTAGTTCCCAACAAGCCACTAATTGGGATCTGAGCTTGCCTCTTGGCTAATTAGATCATTTGCATTTTAAAATAACATTGCAAGAGTGACGCAGCTGATGTGCGGGGTTGGAATCCGGAATTAGTATTAATTCAGGGCATGTGGGCTTCGCTGGCTGGGCCAGCATTTATTGCTTCCTGACCCCAGTTTGAAAATCCAGATCTAGGGCTCTGCCATCTTTAAAGGAGATCACTGGAAGTGTCCTAACTCTTTTTCTATTGTGAACAGCCTGTTCTTTTAGGGTGATGCCTTCAAATTCTTTTGTGTGGCTACACACACACAATATGTTACAGGGGACAACGTTCTAGAGGCTTGCACGGATAACTTGCAGGTAGCTTTGCAAAGGCACATGCAGGCAGTTTAGAGGAAACATTGGTCATTGGCCCCGACTAAAGTAACGACCAGAAATCGGGACATTTTCAACCGAATAGTCATTAAATTGATAGTGGGACTTGGGCTTACGTTTTAGGCCCTGCCAGGGGTGGGAGCAGAGGCAGGAGGGTGCTAAAAGTAGTCTGCACGGCAGCTCCATACTACCTTCGGGGCCATTTTCGCAAAGGCGATATTTGGCTGTGGTGGGTTGGGGGAGGGCACGGTTTCAGGGCTAACTCCCTGCAGAAAGTGGGGGTCAGTTTACTTGCCTGGAGGTGGCCTCAGACCAGGAGGCCAGCACACCAGGCACTCCTAGAGGCCCTCCCTGTTGCTGGGTGTACCTACATCACAGGGACTGCAGAGGTTCAAGAAGGCAGCTCATGAACCACCCTTCCACCACCCCAGCCCAAACCTCACCCCCCATGCCGCCTTGCCACAACAGTGGTGACATGGCTACAAAAACCATCTTTTGCCTTAACTTTTAAAAAAGTTTGAGGGAGGGCACATCTATTTTGAAGCACCCTCTCCCTTATTTACCTTCCATTGCAGCCTCCTGCTCCTTTCAAGCTGATTGGCCCTCCAGCTTCAAGAGCCCGCCCGCCCTCTGACCATTCATTGCCTGCCCTGGGAAATATCACAATGAGTGTCTCGTTACTGCTCAGTGCAGGCTTCTGACCACCATTTGAGCCTGATGGTGGGGTTCAGAAGTCCACAGGGAAATCTTGCCCCAGGTAGGAGTGGTTGGTGAGAGAAATGGAAATACCTTCACTGATTCCACTGAATTGATAAGGAACCTATTTATAAGGACGGAGTCATTCTATTGGGCAGAGTAACTTTGCATCCAGGCACACTACAGTTAATCCGGATAGGGAGACTGGGTGCATAAAGTTGTAACGTGTTTGATCCTCTGGCCTTCATGAAGAAAGTAAAATCTGCACAAAGTATAAAATGACAACTAGAAAATGCTGGACCTGTGCCAAACTCTACACCTGAAGAGCTGCTATACTAAACACACTATTTTTACACATATGCACAAGCTGCTATTACTGAATGTGTGTAAACAGAAACTGTTCCCATAGGTGGAAGGATCAAGAACCAGAGGGCACAGATTTAATTTGATGACATGAGGAAAACTTTTACACACAGCAAGTGGTTAGGATCTGGAATGCATTGCCCGAGAATGGTGGAGGTAGGGTCAATTGAGGCATTCAAGAAGGAATTGGATTATTATGTGAAAAGGAAGAATGTGCAGGGCTATGTGGTGAAGGCAGAGGAGTGACTAAAGGTGAATTATTCCTTCAGAGAGTTGGCACAGACACATTGGGCTGAATGGACTTCTGTGCTGTAATTCTATGATTCTAAGCGCAGCTACATTGTCTGAAATATAGAGGCACAGGAGAAGGTGCAAAAAAAAAGATTTGCAACGATACTAGCAGAACCGAGAGGTCATAAAAATCAGAACAAACTGAACAGGCTGAGGCACCCTTTCCCAGAAAAGAGAAGACTGAGGGGGTGACCTGATAGAGGTCTTTAAAATTATGAGAGAGTTTGATAGGGTAGATAACTAGAACATGTTTCATCTTGTAGTGAACTCCAAAACGAAAGGCCATAAATATAAAATAGTCACTAATAAATCCAATAAAGAATCCAGAAGAAAGTTTTTTAACCAGAGAGTGGTCAGAATGTTGAACACATTACCACAGGAATTAGCTGAGGTAAACAGCATAAATGCATTTATGGAGAAGTTAGATAAACACTTGAGGGAGAAAGGAATAGATGGATACGAAGGCAGGGTTAGATAATGATTTGTGGGAGGAGCCTTACGTGGAGTATAAACAGCAGCACAGACCTGTTGGGCTGAGTGGCCTGTTACTAAGCTGTAAATTCTGTGTAGTTTTTTTAATATTCATTTGCGGGACGTGGACATCGCTGACAGATCAGCATTTATTAACCAACCCTAATTGTCCTTGAGAAGGTGGTGGTGAGCCGCCTTCTTGAGCTGCTGCAGTCCAAGTGTCAGTAGGAGAACATTTAGGGGACAGTGATCATTGTATCATAAGGTTTAGGCTGGCTATGAAAAAGGACAAAGACCAATCCAGAGTAAGAATAATTCATTGGGGTAAAGCCAACTTCAGTGGGGTAAAAATGGATCTGGACCAAATAAATTGGAGACAAAGGTTGGCAGGAAAAACAATAGCTGAACAATGGGCTACCTTCAAAGAAGAGATGGTTGAGTCACAATCAAGGTTTTTCCCTCAAAAGGGGAGGGTAGGGCAAACGAATCCAGAGCTCCCTGGATGACAAAGGAGATAGAAATTAAGATGAAGAAGAAAAAGTGTGCTTATGACAGATATCAGGTAGAAAATACATTTGAGAACAAGCCTGAATATAGAAGGTTCAGAGGGGAGGTGAAAAAGCAACTAAGAAATGCAAAGAGGGAGTATGAAAGGAGACTGGCAGCTAATATAAAAGGAAATCCAAATGTCTTCTATAGGCATATAAATAGTAAAAAGGTGGTAAAAAGTGTAGGACTGACTAGGGACCAAAAAGGGACACATGGAGGCAGGGGGCATGGCTGAGGTATTAAATGAATACTTCACATGTGTCTTTACCAAGGAAGAAAATATTGCCCAGGCTATGATGCAAGAGGAGATAATTCAGATAATAGAAGGGTTTACAATTGATAAGGAGGAAGTATTAAAAAAGCAATCTGTACCTAAAATTGATAAGGCACCAGGACAGGATGAGATGCATCCAAGGATATTGAGGGACGAGAGAGCGAAATTTTGGAGGCATTGGCCATAATTTTTCAGCCTTCCTTACCTGGGGTAGTGCCAGAGGACTGGAGGATTGCAAATGTTACACCCTTGTTAAAGATAAGCCGATCTTACAGGCCAGTCAGTTTAACTTCGGGTTTGGGGAATCTTTTAGAAACAATAATTTGGGCTAAAATGAATAACCCTATGGACAAATGTGGGTTAATTAAGGAAACCTGCATGGATTTGTTAAGAGAAAATCATATTTAACTAACTTTCTGGAGCTAATTGAAGAGGTAACAGAAAGGGTTGATGAGGGCAACGTTGTTAACGTGGTGTACATGGACTTCCAAAAGGCATTTTGGGTACAATGTTGCACAACAGCCTTGTGAGCAAAATTATCCTTCATGGAATAAGAGGGACAGCCGCAGCCTGAATATGAAATTGGTTGAATGACAGGAAATAGCAAATAGTGGTTAATGGATGATTTTTGGGCTGGAGGCAGATTTGTGTTGTAGGATGTTGGATACCGTTCGGTAGGTCTTAATGAAGTATTCGGAGTCTTAAGTAGGTTAACTGTATGTATTTATTAACTACAAGAACTGTGTACATATATACAGTAAAGGATTCAAACTTGGAGCTGCCTCCATCTTGTGCACACGGCTCTGTCCAACACTGGACTGACCCCTAGGTGCGGGTCATGTCTTATATCACTGTTTGGGAATGCTGTACTCAGTCCCATGTTAACCCTATATGCGCCAGATTCTTACATTACACCTCCCCGCAAGTCTTTATCCAACATTTTTCAAGTTACCCTAGTTTACCCCATGTATTTATATCATTATTACTACCTAATCTCCTCCCTTCAGTCTCTAGATTCATAGGCTCAGGTGGTCTGGAGGCCTTATAATCCTTCCAGATCTTGTTCGCACCACTGTCAGAAGAGTGGTAGGCTTTGTCGTTGCAGGTAAACTCTGTTGATTTGGAGGTTGTACCTGGCATCTGGGTATCTTTTTACCCTCTTTTTTTCCATTCCTTGGTATTGAACCACTCTTTGTGATAGGTAGCTGTTGATTTATCCTGTTTTTTGCCAAGGCATACGAATGCTGTGCTCATCCCCATAGGGTTTTACCCTTTCATCATGCAGCTTACTGCAACGCATATGGATGTTTGTGTTTCAACAATGAAACATTCATTCCCACTTGTTTCATAATTTTAACCAAAATTTTGATTACTTTCTTCTCTTCCAGTTGTTTTTCGAGCTTATGCATGTTTTCATTCAGCCCAGCAACAACTCTGGTGAGTTGACTTCTTTTTGTTTCAGGGTTATCTGTGGAACTCTAGTATAAGCTTAACAACTTCACCTGGACATTCAGTCCTTTTCGGAATTTTTCTTTCATGGCCACTGATGGCTCCTTAGACTCTTTCAATTCATTTGTTCGGTCTTCAATTTGTTCTGTAGAATTCACCTTTTTTGCTTTAAAAGTCTGGATTTGCTCTTCCATTCTGAGCATCTTGTCCTTCATGTTGTTCAGATTGGACCAAAGTCCAACAAGTTCATCAGTTTTGGTTGTGAATTCTGCATTCAAAGCAATTATTTTGACTCATCAGCAATTTCTTCTCCTGTGCCTGACATTTTTTAACAATGCTTACTGGAGACTTCTGATGCTTGAAGTTCATCAAGTTTTAACTGAAGATCTGTTTTTGTTGAGTTTGTTTGTACAAGTTCATCATTTAAACATTTCAAGTCCCCTGTCAAGTGTTCTACTTCCTGCGAGTGATATTCTAGTGTTCTCACTAGTTCTCGTTTTTCCTTATGAAACAAGCCTTTTGTACGTGAAAGTTGATTCTCTACACTGATCATCTTTTACTTGGCAGAGTATAATTCCTCGGTGCTATTGTTCAAGCTTGCATCCGTAATTGCGCTTCTGCTAATTGTTTTTGAGACTCCTCATGCTCTTTTGTGAGAATTCTACTTTCTCTTGCCATTCTAGGTTCTTAATTTTCATCTCTCCATATATCTTCTTTGAACTGTAATGTTTTTCCAAGTTTTCTTCCAAAAGCCCATCCATTTTCTTCCGCTCTGTGGTCTCTTTCTTGTAACTCTGTGGCAGCTCAAAATTTTGTTTGTTTAGATCCTGAATAGTTTGCTTCATTGATGACTTTAGGGTCTCATGCATTTTCTAGGTTATATACTCAGCTTGAACCTTGAGTTTCAAATTTTCCAATTCAACCTGTCCTGCTACCTTCAGGGATCTGTGGACATTCACTCCAAGGTCTCTCACTTCCTTTATACCTCTCAGTATCCTCCCTTATATTGTGTATTCCTTTGCCTTGTTTGACCTCCCCAAATGCATCACCTCACAATTCTTTGGGTTGAATTCCATTTGCCACTTTTCTGCCCATCTGAGCAGTCCATCGATGTCTTCCTGCAGGTTACAGGAATTCTCTTCGCTATCAACTTCATGACCAATTTTTATGTTGTCTGCGAATTTCTTGATCATTCCCCTGCGTTTACATCCAAATCATTAATATATACCACAAAAAGCTGGGGACCTAGCACTGAGCCCTGCAGAACCCCACTGGAAACAGCCTTCCAGTTGAAAAGGCATCCATTAACAATTACTCTTTGTTTCCTGCCACTGAGTCAATTTTGTATCCAGCTTGCTACATTCCCCGAAATTCCATGGACTTTTATTTTTTTAACCAGTCTGCCATGAGCGAGCTTGTCAAAAGCCTTGCTAAAATCCATGTACACCACATCAGCTGCACTACCCTCATCAATCCTCCTTGTTGCTTCCTCAAAGAATTCGATCAAATTAGTCAGACACAACCTTTCCTTAACAAATCCATGCTGACTGTCCTTGATTAATCCGTGCCTTTCTAATTGACAGCTTATCCTGTCCCTCAGAATGGATTCCAACCATTTTCCCACTACCGAGATCAGACTGACTGGCCTGTAATTATTCGGTCTATCCCTCGCTCCCTTTTTAAACAAAGATACAATGTTAGCAGACCTCCAATACTCCGGCATCTCACCTGCATCCAGTGAGGACTGGAAAATGATGGTCAGAACCTCAGCAATTTCCTCCCTGCCTTCTTTTAACAACCCGGGGAACATTTCATCTGGCCCTGGTTCAGCTTCATGGGCACTCCACTTTAGGAAGGATGTGGAGGCATTGGGGAGTCTTGCAGAAAAGATTCGTAAGATGGTTCCAGGGATGAGGAACTTCAATTATAAAGTTAGGCTGGAGAAGCTAGGACTGTTTTCTTTAGAGAAGAGAAGGCTGAGAGGAGATCGGATAGAGGTATTCAAAATCATAGAATAGATAAAGAACAACTGTTCCCACTCATGAAAGGATCTAGAACAAGAGGGCACAGATTTAAATTTATTGGCAAAAAAAGTAAAGGTGATATGAGAAGCAACAAGAGCTGGTTTGTAAGTGCCTTCTGAGCCCTGAGATGTGCCGACTGCTTGGAAATCACTGTGCTTTGTAATATATCCAGTGAAACTGGGGGTGGGTTAATTCATTTAGACTTGTTTCATTTTTCTCTTTGGCAGCATTTAATATTCGGTCATAGGATGTGGGTGTTGCTGGCTAGGTCATTATTATTATTTATTGCCCATCCTTAATTGCTCCAAGGAGGTGGTGAGCTGCCTTCTTGAACTACTGCAGTCCACGTGGTGTAGGTACACCCACAGTGCTGTTAGGGAGGGAGTTCCAGGATTTTGACCCAGCCCATCACTAATTTCCTTTGAACTTAATGGCTTGTCATACCACTTCAGAGGGCAGTTAGGAGTCAACCAGATTGCTGTGGGTCCGGGGTCACATGTACTAGATTAGATAAGGATGGCACATTCCCTTCCCTAAAGGACACTAGTGAACAAGATGGGTTTTTATGACAATCAGCAATGGTTTGATGGTCACCATTACAGAGACTAGCTTTATATTCCAGATTATTACTCGAATACAAATCCCACCAGTTGCTGTGGTGGGATTGTCCCCAGAACGGTAGCCTGGGCCTCTGGATTACTAGTCTAG